>NC_087315.1:6855000-9355000 GCF_037043105.1 Vanessa tameamea | reverse complement strand
TTGGAATAGGCTATACGCATTAACGCCACTGCAACAAAAACCAAATTCTGCGAATGCGAATTATATATATAAAAAAAATAAAACCTAACCGAAGCTATTTTATTTCGCATTAGCAGAATGTTCTTTTTTTTTTTTGGTGTGGTGGCGTTAATACGTAAGTATCAAATTGCGCATGTTTGCATGTTTCTTCGTCTTTCTTTCAGTCACGTTTACAGTCAGTTCTTTGGATAGTTTGTGCGTCAGAGAGTGGCTTAGACTTTATTCCGAAAAATCATAGGAACGATGCCGTAGGTAATATCTAGTCTAATATAAAACAAATTTGTTTGTAAAGAAAAGGATTTTAACATTGTAATATTTTTACACTACAAAAATAGTAGAAGATTAGGTGAGAAGTATTATTTTATTCTACTTACCAAAGGATAACTTTTTTGATGGACAATTTGTCATTGTAAGAGGTGACCTAAGCCTTTTTTGTAAAAATACTTGTGAAGTACTTTTTACACATTTTGAACTTTTGCCACATGAGCAATTTGTCATAAGTTTCCTTTTTGTTTCAAGACTACTCTGTTTTTCCTCGTGGTCATGGTATTCTTTTATTTCATCACAATTTCGACAATAATGGTCACTACGTCTATTAAAATTTAATAGTCGTAATCTATGAAAAGCCACACAATCATGCTCCATATTTCTTGTAAAAGTATTTCGCTAAATTGGTTAAAACACGTTAAATATATGATTATAAATAGAAATATATTTTTCTTATCTTATAGTAATCGAAAATTCTAGATAAATAATACAACTATAAAAAATGTATAGATCCAAATGACATTTATTTTTGATGTAATGTCAAGTGCGGTAAAACGCTGTATCTAGCTCGATACTTCTTTTTTTTTATTTTAACAGACTATAATGCAAATAGTGTGAACATAACGAATATTTACAAAATAATAAATATGTTTTAAGCATTGACGTTTTCATTTTCTGTGAACCATATTTCATTAACAATCAGAGCAGCAGCAACAAATTAAACATTCACATAATTCTAAACAAATAAAGCAAGGTACCCATAACAAGAAGCTAAATAAAATCATGAATAAAAATCCACAGTTTTTGCACTGAGCTCGCACACTTAAATACTGCGGATAAAACCGAGGCCATTGGTGGTATATCCATAGTTGTGGAGTTTTTCGTAAAGACATCAAGTAACAATCATCCATAGATGGATCCCATCTGTTTCTTTTGTAGTTATTGGACTTTTTATAAGATGGATATGAATTAGTATAAGGCTGCAAAAGTATCCGTTTTAAATGATCTATAAAATCTTGACTATTTATCTTCATCAAATTATTAACTTTTTTTTCCATTTTAAAATATTTGTCAAAGAAATTATGTAAAACATCTATTCCAGCTTGTTTTGTATTTTCTGACTTTTTTTTCGAATTGTCTCGATTTTTCTTTTCATTTTTATGACATTTTTTACATTTATTACATTTTTTATTGCTGTAGAGGACTTTTAATAAATTTTTACGGGCTTGTTCTAATTTGGCTGCTGCTGCTAAATCCTTCTTAGCCTTATGTTCAGACCGTTTTTTCAATTCATCAATCCTTTTTTCCAATTGTTTGGATTTTTTATTAACTTCTTCTTCTCTAAGCTGGACTTCTAATTCCTTTGTCTTCAATTCCTGAGCAGTGGCCGCATATAAACCGGTGTCTATATAGCGACTTTCAAACAGACGCCAACGCATTTTCTTTTCGTTTCAATACATTTTTCTGTTTTTTTTTTTAAAAATTATTTGTTAAATGACGGTACGTACTATTACATTATCTATAAATGTTTATATTTTTCACAAATTTACAAAACATAATATTGCAGTAGTTATAAGTTTATACTGTTGATGACAGTTTAGTTTACAATAACATCAAATAGTCAAAAATTTATTTGAAGATTGCCACAAATAAAATTTATAAAGAAAATACGATTATTATGTAAATATTATATTAATAATAAATACTGATATTGATGAAACAAAATATATATTACTTTTATACAATATTATCAATAGAAATTGTGTAAATTTTAATTTTAGAGATTTTCCTTCTGGTTCGTTCTAGTTTTCTCGTGACTAGCTTGTAACTGTAAGGTTGATCCCGAGTTCCTGTTTTTAAATCCCGAGTCTGGCCAATAGAAAACCATTGAGTTTTTCTATCATAAATTACCTTATGCCTTTGCTTTAAGTCGTTTGTTGTAGTTTAATCAGCGTTCATTACGAAATCGCAAACCGGAAATATAACCTCTGTTGACGTTGTTATCTAATCTCATTAAATATACAATTTATAAAATATTTTCTTTATTAACATAAAATTTGGTAACCTGGAAACAATGTTCTATAATCAATATATATCAATATATATATATTTGTTTTACATAAATCAATTATTTGATTTGAAATAAACAAAACTTCTCTTTTCATGGCATTTACATATATGAATAGTACTTCTATAACGTGGTACGGGCGTAATAAGTATACCTATTGTATTTGCACAGTACGAAGCGTAGGTGCAGAAAATGTAGCAGCGACGCTTAGGGCAGAGTTCAATTCCTGAGAGGTCACACTAACACATGAAGTAATGAAAACGCACAGACTTTATTAAAATTTTGAACGGCATTGAATATAGACTAAACTAAACGTTCACTATCTTATAAACATATTTTTATGTTGTATTTTATATATTTTTAATATAACTTAATTTATACCATAATTTTTATTAACCTGTAACTTGCTATGTTTTATTTCAAGAATAAGAAAAAAATGCTGTAAATACATATAAAACCTGTTTCACAATTTATTTTAGAAAACCAGTGTAAACGGCTTATAAAATAAACTACAAAATTTGAGAACTTCATTTTATACCAAATTTCCTTTAACTAAACAGGATAATAATAATAAGTAATTACATAAATACATATACAATGTATATTTTAAATAAATTAAAAATAGTTCATTTCTATTAGTGTCCGTATCTAAAGAACTCCCTAAGATGATAAATAAATTTAGCATATTCTTGATTCTACATCGGCTAACCTCGCCCTAGGTTATTTATACCCAGGAATACAGAGACGTAAACATTGTGGTATCGACACGTTCTATGTGAGTCAAAGACTTGTATAGCAGATGTTGGCAGATACTAATATTAATATAAGTACACGTGTAGAGTGGTAGAGATTATCTTTTTATCGTCTAATTGTGAGCTATTCAAATATCGCAAAAGTTAAGACCTCAGTGCATCGAGAAGATTGATTCTTCTCTTTACCTATTATTATTTTATACATGCATACTTTTGAATTTTCATTAAAATTTACAAATTGCGTGAGATCTTGCTTAAATAAACATCGACATTTTTCATAAAAATCCATTGTTTTTATATAATTTCTTATTCATCAATGAATCAGGCAAACAGGAACTATAGCAGATATCTAATTATCGTAATGTAGCGTAATAATTTTTCATTGAAACGTGAAAGATTGTACCGCATCCATTATACAATAAGATTTTTCGTGAACTTCCTGCATCGGGGAGGTCAGCGGCACTGCCCCAACGGGTGCGCGAGCGCAGAATGCCGCAAGAGCCCGACGTACGCGCACGCACTGTGCACCCGTGGTCAAACCGGATCGAATAGTGACAAAGCAAGTGGAGATTAAATTGAGTTAAAAAGTGAACATTGGAGATCAAACCCGACGCGTCCAGGTATTTTTAGTACTTCATTATAACAACTAGTTCCTGTTATCACGAAAGTTAATCACGGTGAATATTGGTTGCTATTTTCATCAATTTAATTCATGAATAAATTGTAATTTCAATTTTAAATCACAAATCCTATATTTAAATGTAATGTGGGATACAGACACGAACTAATATTTAGTTTAATAATAGTACGCATTTTTTACGAATAGTTTTTTATTAATAAAATATATAAAGTGTTAGAGTTAAGTGATAAAATATATTAGGATAAAAATTAAAAAGTAAACGATAGAGTTTTTTGCCCTTTGTTTTCCGATCTGTGTTATTTCTATCAATCTATGTTTATTCTGAGTTACCCTTCTCAAGGTAACATTATTATGCCTTATTATTGAATTCAACTTCTTTGTATTGGGTCCTTTTACTGTAATTATGCAATAAATTTCTCATTTTTAAGGTAAAATTTATTTTTTACTCCAGAAATGTTACCGCACATAAAATTTTTCATTACGTTTATATTTTATATCCGCTTTAGTTAAGCCAGGTAAATTCAAACATTTACTACTATACACAATTCAGTGTTTGTATAATGTAAATATATCTTTAATTTTTAATCAAAAATTCAAACAATTATACTTAAATTGTTCTTGTTATTTGTAAACAACATATCGTGATATTCTGTTTTATTTTTTATAACAAACAAGTGTAGTATTTTAATTATAAAATAAAATAATTTGCTTATCGTTTGTTTGTATTGTTGTAAAATATTCATGCGATGACATGATATTTGTATACCTATTAATTATTATCAATATAAGTATTACATTCGCTTATCTTCATATGTACCGGGCAATTGTCCAACCACAGCTGATACTACTATCTGATAACTGAGAAGAGGCAAATTATTTTAAATATAAGACAAGTTTTATGTAAGATATAGGTAGTACATATGTGTCTAGGTAGGATGTAATTGCTTATCATGTTTTTGATAAAGTGGTAACTCAGTTGACATTTAAGCCCAGATTATTTATTGTTATATGCTTATTGGTAATTATAACGTAAAACATACATTTCAAAATAATGAAATACAATAGCGACAACAATACAAAAGGTTTAATTTTTTATGTTAATAATACAGTTTATTTATAAGAGATTCATCTATGATGTAGGAACAATGTAAAGGATCGAAAAAACTATCGTACCGATTTTGATGAAACTTTGTGTGTTTAAAAGCTTTAAAAGGAATATTGTAAAAGGATGTATTGTATTTCGCTACGATGATTCCATAACAAATAGTAATAAATTACTCAAAGTAACCGATAAATATAGTATTAGGACTAAGTAAAAAAACTAAAAAACTACGATGTTCGAGGCCGTGCCCTTAAGCTAGCCATTAACAATTATAAATTATGATCGTAAAAAAAAACAAGATTGAATTTATTTTTAATAATAAAAAACAGCGCTAGTCAAGTGAAATAACATATCCACCTACATTAAAGTAAATTATCTTTTAACGATAGTAAAAAGAGTCGATTTGCAACGTGATTTTCAAAGTATCTACTATAACTATTTGTTACGAGTATTTGATATTTAAGAATTAATATTAAAACTTGGTCTTATCGTAGACTTGAATCAACAATTCTCAAACTATTGTGACTATTGTTTCAATATCTAACATGAAATTAACTACGCTTTATTTCAACATATACTTGAAGTACGAAACTTTAATTAATAAATAGTAAACGGGTTCGTTTTAATCACGTCTTTGTGTTCTCAGGTCCTCCGTGACTCATGGCCCAGTACCAGTTCTTGTATTTGGTGGTTGCGGCTGCTTTAGGTGAGTCAAGTAATTTTTCCTTTGATAATAATCTTATTTAACCTCAGTATTGTAATTATGTTTTAATGACGTATGTGTTTTAATGTTTTTTAGAACGAATTACACAACAATACAGTGATACAAAACAATATTCTTCAAAAATATCGCATCTCCATTTAAGTATACACCATATTCATGAATGTTAATTATTAAATCTTGTAATTTAATGCACTCAATTCTAAGCCACCTGTTAACTTTCATTTATAATAAAACGGAGTCCCACGAATTTCTCGCAAGCTGTTTACAATAAATCGATTGCATGTCAATAGTTAATAAAATTTAATGACTTCCCATTGCTGATTTAATCTTCGCAACTTAGAAGTACCAGTACCCAACATTGTAAAAAAGAAATATTCACTTAATTTAATCTAGCAAGAAAGTTGGCTGTTGCAGATTGATTGCTTCAGTTTAATTAAAAAAAAAAAACAATTCTTTGTCTTTTAATAAAAAAGGTATCCGTTACTCAGCAGTGGGACATCTGTAATAGAGTAATTAAATTACTCTCAATTAGGATATATCCAATTAGTAAAAAACAGTAAAATTGTCTGTGTCTAAATATCATTGCCCGCGGAAAAGTACCTAGTCTCATTGTCTTGACAATATTTCGAAGGCTGTGTAAGAGTCTCGTTTATACCGAATAACTCTGTTATAATAATAACCTATATAGTGAATAAACAGAAATACAATTATTGTTTTTATTGAATTTCTACAGCTAAGCTATAAACAAGAAATAATTACATATGAAATAATAAACTGTACAAAATTTTTCAAGGTTACCTGAAAGAAACCTCCTAATAACTTAAACAACACAAATTGGTGTGCTTTAACATTAACACATTAGTACTTGTACAGTAAGCAAATATCTTAACTTTGGAATATAAAAAACATAGTTTAGAATTAGTAATAATTTTCTTATTAAGTCTTTCCCCTTTATATTGTATTTAAGTCATACTTGAGTGCTTAAGTTTAATTTTAAGTTAGGTTAGGTATTAGGTATCTATATATATCTCATAAAAATATTCCTCCGAGTCATTAAAATATATAAAAATGTTTTTGAACCAAATTCAAGCTAGAGTTTAACACGTTTAAACATGCTATTTACAATTATTCTAACTCTAAAATCAATAATGTAATTTAATTATACCAACAAACGTATACAAATTCAGTTGTTACGGTTATATAATTAAAAATCGTTATAATAAGACCAATCTTTATCATTATTAAGAACAATAAGTCTATTGAATGACTTACTGTATCCACAAGTTTTTCTACATGCTCTATCTACAAGTTTGAAATTGTATTATATTCCTAAGCGGCCTGATTAATAGCTATCTACGTCAAAAGGAATTTTACATATAATTGTGAGTCCATTATTATGAATGAAAATTATTCATTCTGAACACTCAATGATTTTCCTTTTAATATTTATTAGCTAGCAGCTACTTGTTATATCACATCCCGTTCAACAAAGCAATTTTCCGACTAAGAAGCGACATCATTATTCACAGCGGGTCATCGGTACAATCTAATTGCAACTTAATGATAATCACAACATGTTCTTAGAACCAGGTGAGATCGTGGTTGACTCAGAATGATTTCGGCGATTCATAAATGTTGACAGAAATATATCGGGGTTTAAAATATTGCTTGTAATGATTAAGTGTTATTTCTGAACGCGTCTATCGTATTTTTTTATTAATTTACACGTAGTCTAGTGACTCATATGAGTAAGTACGTCCAAGAAGACAACATGTTATGTTACTCATTTACCTTAGTATGACCTTTCGCAGCGTCGGCTCCGTATTATTTTACCTTTAGAAAGATGATCACTTGACTATAAGACGATAAATTATTAATGATACAGTCTATTTTATTGAAATAAAATAATTGTATTTTTGCAAAAACTATAATTGAACTTTGAAGTTACCTATTTATTGTACATACGTTGAATCCGTACGTATACAAAAACGTTTCAGAACATAATATATATGACAATTTGAGCTGTCTACTTACTAGCTTTGCCTATCACCAACATCACCAAGGTTCTCGTGTCCTAAATGAGTGCTTATACGTGACTGAAAGTGAGTGGTCATAGTCGCCTTCGATTCTCTAGTGATAAATGAACTCACATAAATATACTATACATATGTAGTTTTTTCATAGTCTTGGTTATGTCGTATAAATATTTGTTAAATGGACGTGTAATTATTGTAAGCATTAAAATGAGAAAGTTTTAAGATCGCTATTCAGTACATTTAGTTGCAATCTAATAATCTCGCTAAACGATAAAAAGACCAATCAGTCATTATTGTTCGCAAAGCTACATGAGTTACCTTTCTCCTTCGCACGTGAGAGTTCTCATACATATAACATAAGTAAGGCCGACCCTGTGTACTTTTAAGTGGAAAAAATGTTGGCCCGACGAGAAATCTTGGCCACTTTCGATGCCAATATATTACACACGTATATCTTAGTATAGTTTGACTGCAGCTTATCCTTAGAACAATAAACTTAATAGAGGTGGCACTTACGATGCAGAAAATGTAAAAACTATTATACAATTTATATACATCTACATATAATATCTTACAATAGTAAATATTGTATCAGATCTATATTGAATTAAAATTTAATTAATTAAGTTCTTTTAATTTTGATGCCATTTCGAATATCCATTAATTGTTCTGTGAGTGTATCAAACTTGCAACTGGTTTGAATTCACTTAGTTGAGCACAAACCTGAAAGTCTATACACTTTCGAACAAGGCTAGGATATTTATAGTTAAAGAAATTAATGGTTCTGCGTTTATATGTAAAAAAACGTAGATAGTTACACGATTAGTCAATAAAAAAAATCCTACCTAATATTACTAAAAAAGGGTTTTTTTAGGTATCATTGTAACATGCCTAATTTAACGTTTATGACGCGTCAGTAACGACATGGCTATTTGAACAATTCAAGATAAGTGAGCACTTAACCAATTCACAAGCGGATAAGGATGATTTTTAAAACGTTTTAAATGCACGTGTTTCGAAATATTTGTAAAGTAAACCAGTCTTCTAACTATTACATACTCTTCAAGCTTGATCACACGAAGAAGGTATGACAAAAAAGGGAAACCTGCGCTAGTACAAAATAATTTATAAACTGATATAGTAAGCATTGTAGTATTTACCAGAAAATTTAATGGGCATAGTTGGAAATTGTTAAAAGTAACATTTTATGATTTAAAAAAGTTTAATTTGCAATAGCGACTAAAAATGGAATACATTACAGATTCATTATGTTGTGAGTACTTTTAAGGTATATCGTAATTGAAACTGCATCGGGTTGTATATAATCTGATTTTAATCGGATTGCGCACGGAAACTCCAATGGTCGTTTTTCCGGCAGCTGCCGCGTGCAACAAACGGGACAAAAAGAAATAACGCTGCTATTTATGCTCATCTCGTTTAATACAAAGCCTTTTTATAATTTAAACAACTATTAAATCCCCAACAAAGAACGCCGTTGAAATTTAATGTATGAAATAGGATGGATATTGTTATGTATATTTTTTTAATTTATATAATCATTAAAATAATATAAAACGCTCATTAGTCTGAAATAGATACTATTTGAATATTAATTGAATATATTATTATTACTCTTCCAGCTAATCGAATTAAATTAAGCGAAAAGCGTCAATACAATTTCTCATATATAATAATAATAAGTTCTTAATTATATTTAATGAAACAACTATGTATTCATTATTTTCATGAAGGGTAAGATTAACAAAATAATATAAAAGTAGAGGACCTATATACAACTAACGGACTTCTTCAAACTCATTACGAATTAAATAAGGTTATTTATTCGACTAATTAGCACTAATCGTACATTATATATACACTGTCACGACAATAGGCGGTGGGACACTAAGCATCGGTCATAAATAAAATAACTATGGTGTAGATTTGTCTAGCTGAGTTACTTTCACTTCAAAATTATGAGGTTACCGTATCTTAGATCTTTGCTTACTGATGAGTCATATCTTTTAACTCGTCCGCGTTAAAACGTAAATTCAAATTTTCATAAGATTCGAGAGGACTGGGCTTGAAGAACCGTTAAGCGCACAGTGGAGATATGCATGACCTACTTATTGAAATGTTTGATTCTTCGATATAAATAATATTTTTGTACTTAAGTGGATCGAGCACTTTACTGAATCTTACTTTAAATAAATTATAACATTAACAAAGTTTAGGGTACTTTTAAATATTTCGTTACTTAGACTTGGTTATGATAGTAAAAAATAATGTTATAGGAACAGCACCATGCCAGAGTCAAAACTCGTTGCAAGACACGATAACACAAGATGCAACACCACCTAGCTTATTGAAAGAGGTAGAAGACAACAGCCGATACAAGACTTTGGAGGCAAATGCAACGCTCTTGAAGCTTCTAGTTGACGACAAAGATGGAGTGAGCAGGTAACTGTAGACAAAACTAGGATATAAATAATATTATATATTTAATAGTCAATCAATAAATACGTTACTGAATCCAGTGTGACCACATCGATAAACGCTGATGCTGCATAAAATGTAAACAACTGTTTACACAGTCTATAGCCTGTCAACCACCATATCCATGACATCAAAGATGCTATGAACCTTGCTCCTGTAATGACACTAACTTATTTTAACTCAATAGACATGTTTGGTAGAATGACTAATAAGTGGTTAGTACCCACTGTACCTACACTATAGATATTAATGCAAAGCCAAAACCCGGGAAACTTTAGACTTTGAAGTGAAACTTTAATTTATCTATACATATAATAGAGTGTCTGTTTGTAATATTAAAATAACCCATTTTTACTAAATGCATATGGATGCAGACACGGTACATATACCAAAATAACATTTTTTACAATTTTTGTCTGTCTGTCTGTTTGTTCCGGCTAATCTTTGGAACGGCTGAACCGATTTCGACGGGACTTTCACTGGCAGATAGTGGATGTAATAAGGAGTAACTTAGGCTACTTTTGTTTTAGAATTATATATAGAATAAAAATAAAATCACGCTACAATATCCAAATAACTTAAATTCTAACAACGCACAAGAAGTCGCGGGCACAGCTGGTTAAAAATAACTTTGGTAAGAGTGCACCAAATTATTACTAAATTTTTTACTATATATATGCATTAGGAAAATAGTTTCTAGATACAAAATATCTATTCACAATACCCTTATAACCTAAATTAGACACTGGAGATTAACATGAGACTTAGAACGGTACAGCACACCTAACATCGAAGTGTTAGTAACAACTAACAGTGAATCATTAGAACATTAAAAACCGTGGGACTGGAAAATTTAATTTATACGAACGTTTTTTTTGTTGTAAGTTAAATTGTACAAAATGTATATATTCACAGCAAATGTGATAAATATGTGGTCGTACTTGAAGACTTATACATAGGAATGTCGATATAATAAATCTACACCGAGTAAATAATTGAACACTAGAAAGTTGTCCTGTATATAATCCAATATATATATATATATCTTTTACGTACAATTTTGGTAATGTTGATGCTTCCTAGGTAATGATTTAAAATTTCTCTGTATTTTTTTTAAGCTTAAAGCAGACTTGTAACGTAATCACACGTGGTTCTATTATCTTATAACATGTAGTACAAAACGACAGCCAGTTACTATAATAAACTTTAATCGCCTTGTTAGTCTAGACTCCAGTGTCTCACTTGTAAGGCTACGCACAATATCGGGATTCTCGCGTGGGAATTCAGTGTCAGTCTAAAAAAGTTTTTGTCTCGAAATTCTTAGAAGGTATTGTGGTAAAAGCGTTGGTCTAGTCTACGCGTTTTTGATGGCGGTCATTAAAAAGGAATAGAGGGATATATACGTTGGCGTAAACACTTCCTATATATATATTATCCCTTGCATGAATTGTTTAGATTATTTCGTGAATAGCTGTTAGACAATAATATAAGTTAAAATACTCTCAACCGGCCTGTATTTTTTTTAATCTTTGAATTAAATAAGTAAAATTTATTTTTTTCCACCACAGACACTTTTTTACTAACTCGACTAAATAGTTCAATGAAATTTTTTTTCTCAATTTCATCAGGTCCGAAGTATTCGACATGTTGCACTCAAAAGACGACACCCCCGCTTTACCAACATTCCCAGAAGATGCTGAAGACGGTAAAGTTGACGTGCCGGTTGTACCTGATTCTCAAGCTGAGTTCCTTCAAGGTTCGTTGTTTCTAAAAATCAATGTTAAAAGTAACTGAGACATACCAAGAGTCATATATGAATTATGACTAAAGATGACGACAGGTAGACATATATATTCATTAAGGTAGAAAAAATTAAAAAATCAATTTCTTCATTTATTTCAAGATTCAACAGTCATCCTACCATTTTTAGAGTATATATCGATTTTTGCCTGCTTGAAAGATTTTTCCCGTCCTAAATATTAATCCACTTATTACTTATTCACAAAGTAACATTAAAAGAAACCAGTCTTAAATAATTTTATGCAATTATCTATATTTTAATATTTAGTTGTTAATAAACTATAATTATATTACGTGTTCTTGTATAATATCTATAGCAGAGGAACCAGTGCGCAAGGATTCTCAGAGACGATACGCGGGGACACGTGGCGAGCCCGTCGGCACCGCTGCAGGCATTATGGTTGCGGTTACCTGCAGCATCGTCGTTCTCGCTTACTCTGCCCTTATTGTATGGAGACGGATATACTTGTAAGTCTTAGGAAATTATAATATATTATAGGTTTTTTTAGAGAATATTTATTCTGACTGTGCCTAGCACACTTATATTTCTGGCATAAAATAATCCTACTTGTTGATCTCCTTTATGACCTATTCGCATAATAAGTATGAGTACAGTACTGTAGATTCGCGTAATAAAACGGAAAATTGAACCATAGTGGAAAAATATCCTATCAATAATCTCTTGATAACGTACAACGCTTGTAACTAAAATTTATATCTCTTAACTTTAATCAATTTTATCAACCTACACAAATAAAACACAACGCTACAATTCGCTACAGGGGTCCACATTTTTAAGTCTTTTATTAACCTTTGGGTAGAATATTTATTTAGTGGGTTCCCGGCGAGCACGAAGTCACAGCTCAAACATTGTGTGAGGTAATTTGATACATTCCCGCGAGCTGCCGAGCTGCGTAGGAAGCGGTCAAGTGGGACGGAAACGCATTGTGAAGTGCACAAGTGGAAACCAAACGTCCTGACACTTTTCTTTCGTAATATACATACTCCTACGATAAAATAATATGTCTTTGTGCTATTTATTTGAGAAAAAGAGTTTTATTCTCTGTACATTGTACATTTCAAACAGGTTATATTATATTTACGATTTATAGTTACGTATTCAAGTAATTTCAGTAACATGGCAATTCAAAAGTGCTTTTAAGAGTCTACTTGAACAAAGAATATTTTCATATTATTTAAATTCTTTAGCAATAATAAAATAAACATGTATTGTCTGTCTGTTTAAAGATATAGGGACGACGACTAGGTAATAAATCTTTGCTTTTTAACTTTGGATTTTTTTATGTTAATAAATAATTCTTATGAGTTATGACGACACGGATTTTTTAAGTCATAATCTATAAATATATCTTAGTAAATAAAAATGAGTTTGTAAGTTTAGGAATGTTCTATGTATTCCATACATCCAAATATGATAAAATTTTGGTGATTTGTTCTGCGTACGGCCGAGAGGTGCGCCCATAAAAATAAGTTTTTTCTTTATTTGTTTGTCCTTCAATAAAACATTGCCAAGGAGCTGCCAACCTCGGGAACTAAGACGTTATGTCAATTGTGCTTGTAGTTAGTAAGCATAATATTAAAGTATCTAACTTTGTGGTAGGGCTTTGTGCAAGCCGCCCGGGTAGGTACCACCCACTCACTAGATATTCTGCCGCCAAACAGTAACATTTAGTACCTATTGTAACATCTTAGCTCCCTAGGATAAAGGCACACTAGTGATATAAGAAATAGTTAATATTTCTTACAGCGCCATTGAGTAACCACTTAAATACTAGTGACAAGAGCAAGTGGCACATTTGCATCATCCACCTAGCTATTTTACATCTGTATATGTCTATCGGACCGCATGATTAAATTATTGCCTTTCGCTTACTCGGCTTGTTTCTTATACCGTACCGGATGATCTGATTATCTACTGTATTTTAAATATACTGCATCAATCGTAAATTTCAGGAAATCTACTTATTAAATGTCACCAATAAAATTATAAATAAGTTTGGCCAAAAAGTGGAACTTAGTATTATCAGTAATATATTATTTATTTATTACACTTCATAACAGTAATACAATATTTGCTCTATCCACGAACGAACCCCCGCAATAACAATAATACTGAATTAGTCAGTTTGTATACTCATACCTACACTCTCTAACCCTCATTCTATTTTTGCCAAAATTCACTTATGATATTAGGATATGATCTTACAGATTAAGCCACAGTACGCGCCAATTGCAGGAGCCGAATGCCCCAAGTCATATTAAAAAATAAATGCCATAAATTATCTGTCAAATAATAATCTTCATGAAGATTAAATGTGTTTTTTTCTGACAATTTAAAGTTCTCCGCCTCTAAAAAATCACCTTTATATACCCAAAACTTAATGCTCCAAAATATATTTCAGGAAGAAAAATGGATTAAAGCACGAACTCTTACGAAATGAAGAAATTGTCGCTGAAACAAGAATTGAGGTAATATAATCAATTTTTTTTTTATTTCAAAAACACATTAAATTACAATTTTGAACAATTCTAATTATCTGTGGAAAATATCTTCAGTAACACAAACAGTAAAATATGATTACTTCTAATATAGATTGCAAGGTTGTTCCCCTAATAATAATAATACAATTTAATGTGTAAAGAATAAGCTAATGTTAACGTTCCATAAAACAAAATCATAATAAATATAATATAGTTTACTATAAATAAGTTACATATAGATAACTTTGAACTTTTTTTTTTCAGTTGTGAAGACTACGTTCGTTCTTTCAATACTTTACATATTTTTGTCAAATCAAGTATTGACGTAAATGTATCGAGCCACGAAGTTATATAAGAGTTTTTAAAATAACAAGACTGAATTTGATTAAGAAAGATAATATTTTAGATGTATGACCTAATATTTGAGCCACATATCTTGCGATCTATGTATGTGATAACTATTGATAATGATGTGTATAACTATTTAAATGTTCTTCAAGAACCTACATATGATAAATATTTATTTATATTGCATTTTTGGGTAATTTTTTTAATGTTTTGTGTTATATATTTTTTTTTTAAGTAAAAAGATTCACTAAATATTCTTTCTTATATGAAAAAATGAGTTATATATTAAATTATATAATATAAATAGTATTGAAAATATTTATGTAAAAAAATATAAAAAGAACCTGTGCCATATATTTGTAATTATCATAATTATAGAGTTGGTCATGTTGGGTTTTTTTATGATTGGCATGTGGTTATAATTGTAATTTATTTATAATTTAGAACGAAACAAGTCTGTGATGTGATTAATGCTAAGGTAATAAGGGATGATTTTTCCATACTTTCTTAATTTTGTGTAAGAGTTTATAAAAAAAATAATTAAAAGCAATAGAAATGCAAAACTTTATTGTGATTGTTCATTTAAAACTGGTAACAATAATACTTAATATTAAAAACGCATTACATAACAAAACCACTTTGAAGCAATTTTTAAAAGTTATATTGTCTTACAACTCTGATTTGTCCTATTTTTTATAAATATTTATAAATTCATTCATAAGAATGTTAGTTTATATCATCATCATTTTTCCTATGTCTAACTACACACATCTTGGTTATGTTAAATTTGACAAATTTCATGAAAGCAGATAATATATAAAAATATTAAAAACTTTTAGAATATTGACCTGTCTTTTACACTGAAATATAAATTAGTTTATGAATAATATTTTTTAATAAATGCTCTTAAAAAGTAATTATTCCGAGTGTGCTGTTTTGATCACTTTTTCTGTTTCTCCACCGAACCACAAAACACTACGATACATCAATTACTTATTTTCCTTATGTCTTATAACCACTGGTCCAGTGTTATCGCCAGTAGCTTTGTTATGAGCACCATGAGCTCCATCACAATATGGCCACTGAAACAATTTTTTACATATAGTTATCTCACTTTTATGGTATATGAAATGATTATTAATACCGTTTTCACATAATAAAGCTTACTAATTACATATGCAATTCAGTTTCGAAACATTGGGGTTAACTAAAATAAACACAACCACAAGATTGTATAGATAACAAATAATTTATCAGAAACAAAATATGAAGATTGACATAATGAGATAACATTTATCGTATGAACTAACTACTTATAACAAATTTCCTAAGAAATTGCATTAAAAAAATCTGAATTAATAAAATATTTTCCAGTACTGTCATTGATACTTGGCCTTATGTTTTTTATGTTTATTTAAGAAAATAAATATATACAGATAATGAAATAATTCAAAGATATAATTGGCCAATTATTAGAAAACTCACTTAAAAAAACAAGCAAGCTTTACAGTGCTCATGTATATTATGTAGGCATGATGGCAGATAATGTGCTTAATTCGTGTTTATCATTAATTGTATGCTTGACAGTGTAATAAAACATTGTGTGGAACCCTGGATGAGAATCTGCCACATGTATGGACCAACCCGCATGGAGCATCATGGTTGAGTAAGCTCCAAGCCTTCTCCTCGAAAGGGAGAGGAGGCCTTTACTTTACTTTTAAATGTGTTCTTTTAATCTTATTAAAGCTACATTAACATTATGTTCTCTCAGAAAATGTATTGGTAAAATCTGTAGGTTAATCATCCACCAATCACCATGAAACTCATTGGTCAAATCATATAGTGCACACAGTTCCACACTTCTGTCCCGCTTTTAATATAATTTCAAGCAAAGCAAAGCGAGAGGAAATATGTACACAACATTAAATGTTAACTAGAAAGTGAGGATGCTTCTTTCTTCCACATTTAGTATAATTTTATTACATTACAAAATTTATACTAAGAAAGGAGTCAAATGTCCTCCTTTCAAATGACATAAAAAATATGTATATATATTATTATATATTAAACGTAAAGCTACCAATGTAAAAGTAAAAGCATACTGATATATGGCTATAATAATAAAATAAAGCTAAAACAATATACAATGGAATGCAATTGCATGCATTTTCCCACTATTTTGTTTGAAAACGTAAGAATTGGTGTCACTGGAAAGAAAATCTGTGATAATTAATAATGTTGCACTATGTTTTTTTTTAAATCAACCTCAAGCTTATATCTTATTACCCATACATCAGTTCACTTTTTTTAAGACTAGATAAAATTAGGTTATGTATGCAGTATATATGCCTTCTCACATAAGGGTAGATATTAATTTAGAAGAAATTAAACTATGACCTGGATATGTTTGAATGTATAAAATTTGTCATCAGGATATGTTTCCAAATATATAATTATATACTTACGTTCTTGCTCCTCCAACATCTACACAAAGATGCCTTCTCCGTAATATCTTCAATGTCAATGAAATCCACAACTTTGTTTATATCCTTCCTGATGCTCGGGTTAATTTGCCCATTGCCAGCTTCATTTGCCTTTTTAATAGTTTGATAAGAGTAGTAAGAAATACCTCCAATAGCAAGAGTTGGAGGAATTAATGCTAGCCAATCACGCACTGCAAGTAAAATTAAACTATTATAAATTCTAAAAATAATAAAAGTAAATAATTTATTAATTAAGAAAAGAGTAAGAAAACTTCGAAATTGCATGCTATAAATTATTAACATTGCTACTAAGAATAAAGTTATAACACCACAATTACTTGAAAGTATGTCACTGGCCTTGACAAAAGTAACTGTACAGTTAATTACATTTTATGGTACTTGATTAGATATTTTTTAGTCATTTCACATTGATTAAATTTTAATAAAAAAAATATAGTAAGTATAGTAGAATTAAATATATATATATATATATATATATTCCGTAAAAGTCCTTATTTTACAATGTTTACTAACCATATTAAAAGAAAAAGGTAATTAAGTAACAAAGAAAACTACCTAAATTTGATTGACCTAATATTTATATAAAAAAAACACCACGAGCTCATCGTTACATTTAGCCGGACGTTTGTGGAAAATACACTTACCACCAAGTCGAAACCAGCCACCTATGGAATCAGGGATAGGTAAACTTGCCAAATAGTTAGGAATAGTAACTTTAACTACATTCGACACAATATACATGATTAAAGAATATTAACTTTTCAAAAACAAGTTACACAACAATTGGGTATCGAGATTAGTGACGTGACCAACATGCACTAAGTACTAAGTAGCGATATCTGAAAAATATAAAATTATAATGAACAAATGACAATGAGTTAAATGACAAGTGACAACTGACAATCTGTGACACACTTCATAGATAGACGACACCACCGTCACGAGTTAAATAATAAGACTGTTACATACAGCGATACAAAAGAAGCGCAGTAAAATTGTTGCTGTGCCAAGCTTTTAAAATATAATATGAAGGACTTTTGTTTGACATACAATTGATATATTCTTACAAAGCGTCGATTAGTTTTAAAAACAAGAATACACTAATCGATTATAAATTTAATTTCTAGTGCTATGTGCTGCAAAAAGCTATAAATAAATATCTCAATAATATATTGTTGTACACCAATTAGAATTGAAATCTATAATAAAACAGCTTATAATAATTAAAACGTATATTATAAATAACAGCATAAAGAATTTTTTTTTGCTGAGATTGCACATTAAGGGACATTAACACTTTCTAATCGAAAGTGTACTAAACTAATATTTAATTTAGAAATGTAATTTTTCAGACCTTTGGATTTAACTGTGAATACATTCTTTATTGAACTTTACTTTTGTTGCTTTTATGTCATAAGTCTCAAATTGAACAAAATTATGTTATTACCATATCTGTGGATCATCCCTATTTATTTTTATTCTCCAACATACTCAAAATACTTTATGGTCAGTATTTAAACCTCAAAAAAACTATTTTTTTATTTATCTGTGCTCATCGTCGTTTTGCTGGGTGCGTTTGCTATCGTACGTTGTAATTATGATTCTTTTCATTAGTTTTATTGAGTAATATAAATTGCGTTCGTCTTTTATGACAAGTTAAAAAGTGGTAGAAGTGAAATCCTTAGAGGGATATTGACCAATGCTGCTGTATACTGAATATGGCTGACGAAAGACTAGTGGTCCTGAATCGTTGTGACAACTTAGGATTTGGATTTTCTTTACTCGGCGAAGCCGGTTTGCCACATATTATTTACGAAATCGAAGAAAATTCTCCTGCAGCTCGTAGTGGTGAGGTAAGGCACCAGCTATATTTTAAATAAGAGCAAAAATTGAATCAATGAATTAAGAACCATAACTTACTTACAAGTACGTTTCTGGTTAAAAAATATATGTTTCGCTTGTTTTCTTTATTTCATAGCATTAGTTATCAAGCAAGTAATTATTCTTATGATCTTTTGATGGTAGAATACAGACATATTCAAATTTCAAAACAATAGATTTAATTTAACTGATTATCATCTGTATTATTTTGCATAAATTGCAAAATAAGACCCTATTTATCTGAGTAGTGTTTTTTAATTTAGTAAATATTTAGTGTTAAAATCTATCAAGTATTTTTTCAAATTAAATTGCTTATGAATCTATGAAACATTTTTTTTATAAAATTATTGTTGTTCATTATAAATTTGATATAAACTCATATTATTGATGATATACAACAGCTCTTAAAGTGATTAGTGTCACCATTAAGTATTTTAATCACTTTCAACATTATGCTTTAGCATTTCTAAATAACTCTTAATGGTTTATGATGATTGTAATAAGTTGTACTTTTTTAGATTTTTTTTTTCTTTTAGAATTCCTATATAAAATAAGCAGTTTTTAATGGTATTGTTTTTCTCGATGAAAAAATTTACATAAATCAAAGTTAATTCTCAGCCTTATTTTTTTAAATTAAAAAATATGTTGTGAATGACATTAATTTGTCATAAAAATGTAATAGTCATTTTAAATCACATGCATCATTTCTATTTTTGCTAATATTTATTTTGTGTTTCCATATTTTAAATTCACCAATATTTAGATTAGTTATTTATCTACTAAAAGAAAAGTGAGTGGCTTGTGAAAAAAGTAATCATTAAACTATTAATTATAATAATGGTGTAGTATCTTAGATGGAAATTAAATAATAATATCATTTTAAAATGCATAAAAGAAGTACATAAGTAGTTATTGTAGAAAGCATTTTCAGTGAAGACTCATTGCTTAATAGTAACATCTTTAAGGGAATTTATTTATTGATATAAAAAACACAATATTTTTTATAAAATAAACAAAAACAATTACATAAAAATATGTATGTATTTATATTCTGTTGTAAAAATAAGTTCAATCAGTTTATATGTAACATGATATATAAACCGGTAGACATACATACATTTTTATAATATAAAATATACATATTTTTTATATGTTAGGTTAATTTTGTGTCAGATCACATTAATATGATATTCTGTCATTCCATCAAAAGAAGAACTAAGAAAAAAATGAAATAAACCATTTTGTTGAAGCCATGCACTTTTTCAATATTCTTCTTTTACTATTTTATGGGTTTTCAAGCTCAGTCAGTCTTAATTTGTATTTATCTGGTATAGGCAAAGTAGCCTAGGAACTATGTGGAACCTCTGGATTATAACTGAAAAGTCATGTCAGAAAACCAATTCTTTTCTTGTTTATCCCAATGGGGATTTTTCACGAGATATCACTATGTGTATCTAAACAAAATATCTAGTAGACCAACAAGGCAATCGTAAATATATATTATGATAACGTTTTTTTATTAACATTTTATTATATTCTATATATTTACTATTTTATTTTATTATGTGATTTTTTTTACATTTCCAAACTTCCAATAAGGGAAACAACATACTTATTGTTTATTATGTCTTTATTATGTAAATTTAAGCATTTTTTAAAATTTGTCATATTCAATACTGAAAATAAAAATAGGAACAATTTCGCTCCTTATCATCTGTGTAAAAATATGAAATAACAATAATTCACAGCAAATTGTCTGTTTAATATGAATATGAATTATTTGCACCAATTATTACCAATTAAATAATATTGAGTTTTAAAATTGACTTGATGTTATGTGACGGTTAGTCACACGGTGCAGCTCAAGGCAAACATGTTTAAGTCACATATGCAGATAACTCTTATAGAGATTAAATTAGATAACTTACATTTACTTATTTACATATAGGTTGTTTATTTCGTGTTGAAATATTTAAGTTATTTCTGACATTCAGGATTTATTATATGAAGTGATATTGAAGTAACTGTTTTTGGTTATGTAGTTTGTTGTTAACCATGAAATGAAACCTTAAATGTCATATGTAATATACGCAATATTATAATATTGAACATAAATAACAATCTCCTTACTACTGTCAATGTATACTGGTTTATTTCTATTTTGGAAAGAAATGAAGGCTGAACATACATCAAATAAATTCATTGGTTTCATGTTAGTAATTGAATGTGATTGATAGCACCATTCCGAGGCGACTATATAGTTTATGTGAATAATATCTATATGGATATAAAATACGCATTGGACTACCATTATCACGTTATGTACAACTATTAATATGTTGCGACTTTGCACGTATAAAATTTTTAATTCGTCCCATAATTATATTTGGTATTGAAAACATTTTTTTATTTCCGCGGAATCAAATGAAGCTTATCACTTATGTATGCTATTTATGTCAAACGTCCGACGCAGACTTTAATATTTATGTACCACTATTTTAGTATCATTAATTCGTTGTAAAATTCCCGCGGGACAGGATAAAAGTGTTGTTTTGCTTTCATAATTCTAATTTCTATTCTGCTTTATATTCTAAGTATGTATAACATAAATTAAACGCAGGTAAAATAGCGGGAAACCGAATTAACATATAAGAATGAAAAAAATTATTTAAATAATTAAAATCTTACTTAAATTATATATTAATAAAAAATTAATAATATTTCAAATACAAATGGTATGACACAATAAATTTATAAGTGATTAGATTTAAGTTGAGGTCAGCGTCATAAAGTATCATTTAATTAGGTAACATTAAATAGTAAACACAGAGACAGGCACGTAGAAGTCGAGACGTTCGTATGACGCACGTCTCCAGTCCTCTGTATATGCGAAAATTAATTTTACTCATAGTGACACCAGACAGTCATTTTGTGTATATTTAATGTGTAATTTTCGATGAATAAACTACGTAATGATCCAATTAATTTATATTAATAATAGCCGATGTACTCGATTGTATCTGATTCATTATTTAGGTTTTCAATGTATGTTTTAAGAATTTACTGAAGTGTTAGAGTTTTTGGGTATTCTGCACTGCCCATAGCTCTCATTTTACCTCGGTCATCTGTGTAACCCTGGTATAAAAAAAAATAAACTGCCTGCAACGAATCCACTATAAAATTCCACAGAATACCTCCAGATTTGGGACTCAACCCGTTATTGATTTACGCACACAGCTACAAACGCTTACTAAATTGCTAAACCAAAAGAAGCTTGGATATAACTATTTACGGTTAAAAAAGTTTATCAAATGTTTAATTAAAGAGTATTTGTTGTAACCTATATATATTTGTAATAAATAAGTATGTCACAAATCCTTAATATGAATAATACAGAGGCCTTTCATGTTTATGGACTTTTGGAGCTTATTGCACCAAACCGCTCCGCTGCGGTTAGGTTTATATGTGGCAGAATTACATCCGACACATGCAACCTGTATTCTCATGATCTTATTCTCTTTAACGACCGCTGAGCACGAGATCAATTAAAAACAAACTAAACACTTGAAAACTGAGTGGTGCTTTCCCAGGCTTAGATCGGAAAACTTTAAGGATCCAAATGTTTTAATATTTATCACACGGTAATCTCGCCTTACAACCCTTAAAAGTTCTCTTAAATTACCTGTTGTTTTGTTTTAAATTTCTCTCCGATCGTTTAACGGATCAAACATTTATAATATTAAATAAAATTTCAATGCAATTTTCAGAGAACTGTTTCACCCCATTTGGGATCGTAGAACAATGACGGCTCTACAATTCTGTAAAATGCAAGTTATAGCACAGTCTCTCAGAAACCTGAAATGGGCTTTTAAGTCGTAAGCACTGAACAACTGATGTGATAACTTTTAAATTTTTTGTTAAAAGGAAACATTTGTTGGATATACAATCATTAGACATGTTCCGAAACCTTTGTTCTGCGACTTTAGTAGCGATATATTTAAGATTTGTTTACAAGATAATACTTGCCAAATTCAAAAACATCGCAGCTTCTTGTATAAATTTAGATATCAACAAGGATTTCTTAATATTTTTAGTGTTTAAAATTATAGACAATTCAATGAAGCTTTATCGACTGTTGAAAACACCCAAAGGCTTAAAAAAATCACCAGCATTTTAAATTATTATTTTAGCTTCGATTAGTCGATCGAGCCCTTAGATCTTCTATATAAATTGATTTATTCAAACATTCAATGCACGAACTTCCTACTAAGTGTGCCAGGTATGATTGTATTATTTGTTTTTTATTTCCTACATTAAATCTTTCAATGAATGACTTATAGGTAAAATATATATGCACTGTTGAAGAAACAAAACAAAACATAATTGTATGTATAATTATGTTATAACATTCTGACTAGTATTCTTAATGTCGTCAAGAAATCGATCTCATACTACTTGTGAAATTGGAACAAACCACTTGGAAGATGGTCTGAATGTAATACATAAAAGTTTTTCTCTTTTCCGTCTATTTTTAGTTCATCCAATTGGCCGTTTAATTTTATTTTTAAATACTGACTTATAAATACACCAGCATCGTATAAATTTGTTTACTAATGACAGTCGCTTATAACATTATTGTATCTTATAAACAAGGGATCCTAATATTATTGCTCTAACACTTAAGGAACTCTATATGAATTAAAATATCTAGAAATACTCTTCAGTACAAAATGAAATAATAACATACTGAAAGTCATACTCTTCCATTCCATATATCAATACGTTTTCTTTTGTTTTGTTAAGTCCATGTCTAGAGTACGACTTCGATAGTTAGAAAGGCGAATCCGGTTTTCGAGCGCAAAAAAATAATGCAAGCTTTCGTATACCCGCCGCCCGTATCGCCTTATCGCGACAACGTACGCGTCGGGCTTTCGATTTTCCAATAACTCATTAGTTGTGTCAATCATGCGAGTCGATGTCAAGCATAAACCGGATTATCACAACTCTTTGATCGTAATCGGCATCATTAAACGTATAGCCAGCTGGTTCATTCATTAATAAAAGATAAAAAATCTCCTGCCGAGTGATCTATACTGCATGAGAATCATTTGAATAGCAGTTCGTAAATTATTTCATATCACATAACAATGCTCATTTCTGCTCACAATTTAACCTAATTAAAAAAAAGTAACAATAAATTAAATCCAAGAAAATATATTTATGTTAAGTTACCAAAACAACAACCAAAATGTTTTTTAAATTGTTAAAGTGTTATTATATTTTTTCAAGCTCTGAACAACTTGAAACTTAAAGAGAGAACTGGGTTAAAAAACTCAAAATATACATTTTTAAAATTAGCAAACAAAAGTTTGTCAGTTGAATTAAATTATTATTTGTTCGCTAGCCAAATATTTGCAATTGTATTATTATTTACGTCGTATTTTATATGAATATATTGACAAAATAATGTTTTATAATGGAGCAGTAAAAAAATTCGAATTAATATTAGGTATATATCATAATTTAAAATATGGAATTTTTTCTTCAATATTTGTATTGTTTTAAAAGAAGCCTGCGTTACGATTTTACTATATAATATAAAAAGACACAGAGACATATTTTTTGTAGCCCCTTTAGTGAGCTGGAACGAGTCTTAGATTTTTCTCTTCCGGCTTACGTTAAAAATGAAACGAATACGGTTCTACTAAAACAGAAAACCTCAAGTTGAAGGTGAACTTCAAAAAATAAAACTCTCGCATATTAATTGCAGTTGTAATAAAAACAGCATCCTATCTGAAATGTCAGGCAGAAGCGGATATTAATATATAGGTCGATGATTTCCTGGCACTGCATTCTTAAAGGAAATACAACTTTATTTCTTATAAAAGCAACATCTTTCGAATACGCAAATTTATTAGATTTTATAAGTAATATTTCTAAACGTACGCTTACTTTTATTTGATATTTTATATAATAGAATAAATCTAGTTTTTAAGAAGGTTTAAGGTACACTTTGAAATAATTCGATGTTTATTTGTGAAATTTAATATCGAGCCATTACAATCAATTATTACGAATAAAATAATGTATTATGTTCAAAACAAGCTTCTACGATAAACAAGTTTAACGTTTGAACATTGAAAACATTGTAATGCATTGTCTTAGCAGTTACGTAGTAAAGCACTGCAATGAATACAAAAGCAGCAATACATACAATTCGATGGCACTGTAATATTAAAGATTCGCCCTGACCTATATCCCGTTGTAAATAATCCTTATCCTATTAACCTTCCTCATTCCCGCGTAATGTGAAGATTCCTGCAATTTCGGACCCTACTTGTCTTTTCTTTCTATTTTCTATACTCTTGAAAATACATAATGTAATATTATTGGATGTGTTATTGATATTGGACTTGCCACAGTTGTCCAAATAGTAGTACTACGTATAACCTAACTTGATTTTCAAAATCGAGTTACGGTGAGACGCGGTTTGGTTGTGTGTGTCCTTTAAACGTTGTAATTATAAAAGTCGAGTTTGTTTTTGCAGAACAAATCGTATTCTATCATTTCACTTTAAATAAAAAAATTAAATGATGTATCGCCATATATGTAGGTATATTAAATATTATTTAAAGTCCCCGGTCCTAAAACTTCCACCAAGTACTCCACAATTTACAAATATGTGCTTCTAACATAGAAAATATTGGTAACTTTGTACTTCTCCGATATCGGTGATATGATATTAAACTCTCTAGTATTTGAAAATTATTCCAGTGATCTTTTTATAGATGACCTGAAGAGTTTATAGAGGTTCTGTGGGCTTTATGAAATTAACAGGGAGGAAGCTCTAATAGCTAACATTGCGTAGGCTTTGACTGGATGCACGGTGCATGGGCGTAGAAAATGTTAGGCGTTATATAACTTCGCTTCTACATGTCGTTTTGTCGTAGACTGTTTGTGAGCAACTTATTTTATTCTACGGATGGCATTCTAGCAATCATAATATGAAACTTATGTCAACAAGTTCGTAATATACATACACCGTAATGGACCACTCCGAGACCGTACGTAGTTATAATCAAGGTTTAGTAAACAAAAGTATTATCAATTATAACCATTTATACTGTCTAGTTATTATTACATACCAAACACCGCAATTTTTCTTACAGATGATTCATGATTTAAAAAAAGTAAAGATTTTTTCTTCGTCTATTCGCAATAATAAATATTGCAGAAATGACTCAAGCTAGAGCTAAGAAAACGCCTTAGTTAAATGAATATTTTAACACAATTCATATTTCTACGTTATAAAAGCAGTTTTTTTTTGTAATTGGAATATTCTCGAAAAGTTCGAATATTTTTGTTGTATTTTGAAAAAAGATGGCAAAAAGATGGCGTTGATCGTAATTATCTACGCCATAAAATATAATTTAAGTACTACGTAGCCAATCAGCAAAAAAACAAAACAAACAAAGTCATAAGGTAATTATATTTTTTGTGAGACATAAACTTAAGTTATTTTTAATTAGTAATATTAAACAATTACGACAAAACGATGTTAATATGGCTTTTTACTTGAAATCTTGCTAATAATATAAAAAGACCTTTGTAATGTTTGAGTTACTGCGAGATATTTTAATGAATGGATTAAAAATGGCTTGGGCCTAGCGATAACATCTAGTAGCAAATACGGGCGGCTCAACAATTACTGTTATATAAAAATATAATAACTATTTATTTATATACAACGGTTTATAATATTTGGGGGAAAAACCTGCGAGACAGGTAGTTAGGATTTTATGAGGAGCTCAATGGTTAAAACAAGAGGTAGTATTAGTATATTTTTGTCTAGGGCTATTTTGGTAGTTAAAATAATTATACTGTTAAATAAATAATTATATTTTTAAAGTGATTGCAATCAAACCCTAAGAGAGCAACTATTCACGAATAATATGATCGTCATTAAGCTGACTATCATTTAATCAAGTACCAGGGCTTCGTAGGGTGTAATGGAAAACATTAGGAACCTATTTTATTTTAACAAATGAAATGCCTATCATATATGCAGCATCATTAAAATATCTATTATGACACTCAAGTGAGAAATACGAGCCCATACTTGCGGTCGTAGACAATATCTCTACTGACATGTTTATGTTAAGAAATCATTGCATTTTACAAAAAATAATCATTTAATAATTACGAGGAACATTGTTTAAATATCAACTGGGTACAATAGACGATGTGATAATATTCTACATTAACATTATAAATGCGAAAGTAACTCGGGTCTGCTACGGTTTCACAGTTAAACCAATGAAACGATTTGGATAAAATGTTGAACCGTAAGAACGGACTTAACTTGTTTTTTCGCCGATTACTCTTCTAGGAGAGGTAAATTTGGGGATGCAAATTCTTCAATTTTGAAGATGAATATATACCCAATGGTATTGTAGGCTAAGAAAAAGCGCGACCGCGCTACTTTATCCGCATGCGCTGACTAAATGCTCCGTTATACATACATACTTTAACATTACAAAATTATGATCTTTCCTAGATCTAAAAAATTCCGCGGACCTTATATATAAAATAAGCCACAATGACGGATTTAATGTCAAATATAAGTTGAAAACAGCGTTTTTTTTTTATTTATGAATACAGACAACTTCAGTCGAAAAGTCAGAAGTGCGTACCGTGAAATCAAACTTGCGATGCAGTCCGAGTTTCAACCCTAGATTATTGTTGCTTCTCAATAATATAAAAATGTTGCATCTATATTTTAAATATGTATTTATTATTAAAATAATAATAATTAAACTTTAAAAGGTACCATCTCAGATTTAGGCGTATTTTCGTCACGCTGGCGAAGCTGCGGGTTCAGCTAGTCAATCATATTTTTTTCTAATGTCAATTAGTCGCAATTGTATTAAAATGATTAATTGTTTTTAACGTAACTGTATTTGTTGATGTTTATACTTTAAAACAATATACCGATATAATATACTAGTTTCCGCCCTTGTGTGAGGATTCATTACAAAAACAACCAGATTAGTAAGAATAAATAAACGATACAGAAAAACATACATTTTGTATATATGAATAAAAGTATAAGATGTCTGATTTTGTTACAGTTACTTATGTTTAAAACTATAAAAATTAATATAGAAATTCATTTTTCAAAAACAAGCAATGCTTTTGAGCTTTGTGAAGTTCCTTCGTCTGGTGCCATAAAAATGCATTGTCATCAGAACTGAGTCAAAATGTAAATAGTCAAATCTTTAGGATAAGAAGTGGTTCTAAAATGATATATGAGTTACAATGAAAAGGGGTAATATTGTGCTTATATTTTAAAATCTGTGAATGATATATTTTCCTTGCGAACTTTTTCATTAATAGAACCAGTTATACTAGAGACTTGCGCGCCAATGATTCCGATTTCAAATATGAGATTCAAAAGTAATAAACATACTAGTAAGTTGAATGACTTAGTCACCATGATCACTAAAGAAAATCACTACAGGCAAAGTTAGAAGCTTAATAGACTGTGACTATAAATGTTATAATGACCTGTTGCCACCTCTACTACATACTTACTCTGTAACTTATTCTTGACTCTTATATTATTCGTTATTTAATAATTTAAAAACAAGTTCATGTCATATAGATTGCTCTTAAGTTTTTTATTAGACGACACATAATTCGACCTTTCTGAAAATCATGGTCAATATCGAGGAAAAGCTCTTTGCACCGCCTCTGCTTTGAGTTTACCCTTAACGAGGCCAGGTGGGCAGTAGCCAGCTAATTCCTATTTCCTGCTCCCTTATATAGCAGTTGATTTAATTTATCTCCTAAGCTCGCTCCATTAGCGCTCCCTCGTTTGATAACAGTTGACGGCGACGGGCGCGGCAAACGCTCGTGTTGGCTCGGCATTCACTACGCTCCCGCAATTTCGATGCAATAAGTTATCTCTGAGATGATTTTTTGTTCTCCTCGCATCGTTGGAGCCATACCAGATCTGGAACCATACTCGAAGTCACTATATTTATCTGCATCTGGTTTTTAGCGTCCAAGACTAGTTGTGAAATGTTAGTGAGTGAATCATTGAAATCAAGAGGAAGTGACGATACGGACTGTTGTCCTTAGTGAAGTTGAGTGATTTTTTGTTAAGTTACGTACTACTTGTAAAGAAAGCCGTTTCTCGTGGCCTAGTGCGGTATAATTATATATACAAAACATACTATGACTGCAAAATGTAATATTAATATCGCCAGCGAGCCCGTCTGTGATGGCAGAAATTCAAAGTAAGTTGGCTCTGAATATAGTATGAGCACTCAGTTTTAAACTATTTCAATTTTACAACGCACACAGACTGTTCCCTATACATTAAAATTATTCTTTGTTTAAAAGTTATGTATGATTATATATCCGGTAAAGCTATAACGTCCGTTATCTCTGTAATAGGAATTATAAGTTACTACAATCATTTGTTTAGTTAATTGATATAATAACATATCACAAATTCCTACTGTTCTTACGTACAATGGTCTAAGTACTACCGACTCGTTATAATCAGCTGCTCACTTCAGGTTATTTTATTAATCCAATCGCTGTAAATGTGAATTGAATCTGCTATGTTCTTATATGTACAATTTTTTTTTAACAACGACATATTTTGGATAATTTTATATCTATGATTAAGATGCAGACTTCTAAAAAAACCAGACCCGGCTTTCATTTGATTGATCTTTATCTTATTGATAATATTTTCAATCAAATTGCTTATAATAATAAGTGAATAGTAGTGTGTACTTGCACTATTACAATAATTATACGATTACTTAAAATTTAGACGAACGATAAACAAAATGTAAATTTAAATTGTAACTGTAATTAATCAAATTGTTTAGGAGTGTATCAAAACAATCGTTGTAATTATTTGGCATATGTCCAGGTGTTTATTGTAATAAGAAGTGCCAGTAGTCGGTCATTCTAAATATAAGTAAAATACTACCGGTTTTTAACCGGTAACAGAATGGTTCTCTGTTATTCCCGTGTGTTTGCATGTGCGTGTTTTTTCGATCGATCCTTTTACCGGGGTAGTCTACGTGCATCTGGGACGTTTTTAGTACCTATACAAAACATTGAGGTTCAAGATTTTTATCGATATACCTATAGATATAATAAGTGTTTCTATTAATTGATTTATTTTAAATAATTCGAATATTATAACTTATTTACAATAATAGTTCACTGTTTATGTAAGGATGTTATATTATATTCTCAATAAAAGAGATTTATGTAGAATATTTTGTAAATGTCAAAGTAAATTTAAAGTTGAAGAGATTTAAGAATTATTAACCTAGAGCAAGCCAAAAACGGTTTACGGTACTGTTGATTCAACGTATGAGTCTTTGGGTTATTGCCATTCATATAATTCTTTTAGCAGTAAATATAACATTATTTGGTTTTATAAATTGCCGAAAGCGTTCAAACAGTAATAAACTATTTCTCTTTAAATAAAATTTCAATAGTTTAGACATATTGAAGTTTTATAATATTTCTGTTGTCAAGTATTAATTATTTGAAGGTTCTGATGAAGGAACTTGTTTCAACAACACATATAGTTTATTAAGCTCAATATATTGATAAACGATTAATGTATGTTATGAATTTTTTATGATAATTATGAACTGTATCTCGTAATAATGAAAACATTTCATAATTGTTGTACGCATACTAAGAAAAAATATATCTTTAATAGAATTTATAGAATTCTATCGGCTCTACTTATGAATGTTGTTTAGGGGCGATTACTTAAACGATTCTTCTTCTCCTTCTTTCGAGTGTGAAATCAATGATAACAGAAAGAGATAATACAATGTTTAACCAATGATTCGCTGAACAACGTTTATAAGTAAGGCTGATAGATTTTATACCGATTTTAATTCGTAGCAAGATATCAACGTCGCGTCGTTACAAAGTCGAACTTTTCGTATCGGAATGAATTAATAGAATCGCATGTTTAATTACAGGTTGAAGCGGGAGACGTATTGCTCAAGGTTAATGGGACTGATGTGAACCGGTTCACAACCCGAGAAGGTAAGGAATTTGCCATTTATCACACATGACACTTATATCTCCAAAACATGCCCGCCGATGATAACTGGTCGAAATTAATTGACGTTGTTACCGAGCCGTTTTGTATCTACTAACGTAACAATACGATGTAGGGTTTTTTTTTTATATCTTAATTAGTATATAAAACATTAAAAATATATATCCATGAAATAACCGGTTTCTATTACAAATTACATGTTAGTAAAAAATAACATGCAGTTAGAAGTCGTAAAAGACAATGTATTCGACAATAACCGATGTGGAACATAGTTACTCTTCAGAATATGATGTCGACTTCCGCTGAGATAGTAAAAGTTATATCCATTAGTCTCGTTTTATATTTACACGGGTTTTAATACTTAATAATATACCGAGATAACATTCACATTCGTTTTCTTATTTGATAGACATGAGATAAAACAAACAATTCTTAAATGATAAAATACCTAATTAACAATGATACGTAATTTTTCCGCAGTTTAAGATATTTTTCAGATATGATGTTGTTTGGCCGCGAGTTTGTCCGCTCAGTATCTGGAAGTTAGTAACGTTAATGCAATGATCGCGTTATGGCCGCCTCTTGGCCCGCACTCCGCACTCCGCAGTCCGCACCCGACACGCAATCGTATAATTCACACTTAACACTTACTCCGCGGGTTAATCCACTTCTGACTCGAACGATTTTATGACTAAACTTATTTCTTTTATTTATTTCACAAAAGACATTTCGCCTTTGTGGAAAAATAGAAAATTTCGTTCCGACGATAGTAATCAAGATTTTATCAATAAAACTTCTCAACTCCACAAACAAGACCTTACTTTTGTTAAAAATTGTCCATTTTAACATCTCGTCTTGAAGTAATTTATCACAAATGCGATGGAAAAGTTGCGATTGTAAACGTCGTCGCTTGAAGTATTTTATTTTGTTTCAGTTCTAAAATGCTTGCGACTATCGTCGGATCCCGTCACTTTACGGTTAAAGAAGGGTGAGTGTATCAGTCAAAACATCCAATAAAATGCTTATTAAATATATATTCGGCTGAACTATGACATTTAATACGAGCCTTGCGGTTTCCACTAATAAAATTCGTGTATCCCCGAGTGGATCGGTTGAATTTACGAAATAAGTCGCAACAAATAAGAGTGGCGATACGCCGAGTAAATTTATAGCTGGCTCTCGGGATTCGACCTACAGCGCCCTTACCCACGAATATCTAATAATGCTATAAAGCTTCGTCTATGGACTGGACTGATATTAAATATGCTTCCGATGTTACTCAAATAAATAAGAAAAACTATTAACTAAAGAGCATTCTAGATACATGCATTTGTGGAAGTGACTCATTGCCCACACATATAAGGCGAATCATTCGAATCAATCAATCGAATAATTTTAAAAATGCAAGATTATAAAGTGTTAGTTTTGAAATAAATGAGACTACCCTTTGCTCCATCCGCACTATCTCCTGATATCATAACTATGTTGCAGACCCACAGATCAAAGCGAACGTGAGGCGCTATCTGTCCGCCGCCGCCGAGCGTCGCACTAGCGGGTCCCCGCGCACGAAACACGATAAGTGAGTTCTTTGTTTTATGCTAATTGAATTATTTCGCAGGCATTTAAAATACTACGTGGTGATAGCGCCCGTGATCGAGTGGTAATTCATGTTTACGTTTTATTCTAGTGACAGCTTCGAGTAGCGTGAACGTATCAAGTCGAATACCGAATATGGATGTGAGATCTGGAAAGTCTATTCTTTGATTTATTTTTCTTTAAGGTCTCTCGTGATAGATTGTTGGCGCGTAAAATTTCAATTTATTTATCCTATCAACAATAATATAGCATCTGAATACCAATTCACTTCCTATTTATATTTTTTATATATAGCTAAATAAGTCATTTATTTGTTACGCAATCTGTCCCTGCCTTCCTTATGAACATTAAACTTGCTTCCGATATTATGAACAATTTGTTTCACTTATTTTGGTTACTCAATTGAAAAACTAAATTATTACATTTTTTTAAACGTCCTCTTTGTATGCAATATTTGGGCAAATATTAGTTCGCGGTAGGCAAGTGGATACAAAAAGAAAGGTCGAATGTACCTTAGCCGAATATTCGTCAACACTAATTTTTTACTTGACACGTCTTCCGTCGGATACCCTCAGGTCTTATATTTAGCCGCACCTCGTCGTGGGTGTAATCGAATACCGACCCTCCTAAAGTTTGACAGCTGATATCCGACTGCGATAAGCGATAGCCCGTGCCATATGTGTCGCAGACGGGTCGCCCTCGCCCCTACACGTAACGAGTAACGTACCTATCTACGAAATGTCTCTACTAGCCCGACAGTGTTGACAATAGACATTAAGGAAAAGATTAGGAGAAAAACATCGATCATTCGTTCTATTAAATAATTTTGACTTCTAACTCAAAAAAGAAAAATTGCAAAACAAAATAGATAATGTAACAATGGCTTTAATCGTAATGAATTGCTTAAAAGCCTTTTGTAGATTTCGTCGCAAATGAAGCGGTTATCATTTTTCGTTTACAATAATAATGACTTTTTGAATTGTACCAGAACGAAGACCGGTCACATGTGACTCACGACAAACAAACGGGACGATTGTTTCGGCGAGTGTAACAATTATTCGCAATATTCTGTACAAAAATGTTATATTCCGCCATGACTGAAATTTCATTTAGGCTAGAGAGTCTGCGGGACAGTGATAGCAATTAATAAAACCGCTGACCCGGTTACTGTAATGAATCTATGAAATGGAAGATTCATGTGCACAAAGCTGCGTCGCGAGCTCTTTGAATCCATCAAATATTTAAAATAAACGGTTATACATTCGACATGCCTGTAGTTCGAATTCTTAGAATTCTCGTCGCCCTAATATTCGATGGCTACCTTATAGAATGCCAAGCATCAACACGTAAGTTTTTATTTGTTGAATTACCTGTGACTGTACAAAGATACCTAATTTATCCTTCAAGCAGTTCTAGCAAAAGCATCTGTCTCTGCCGAAACTTCGATTAATTTTTATCTGTGTGTGTGTTACTTGAAATGTGTATGTCTAACGTGTCCATCGCTCTAACAATATGATGAAAGTGTGTAAATAATATACATGTATAAAGATTTTAATATTACACGTACTACACTTGCTATTGTGTCTTAATCAATAAATCTTAATATTGTTTCATACGTTATTGTAAATAATGAGATTTTTTACGTTACGCACTTTTACACTATGAAATGATGATCAAATCTTATTATGGTTTTTAGTAGACTATATGTACTCAACTAAACAATATAAAAGTGTTGGTAATTACCAAATATATGCTCTTTTAAGTTAATATCTCTATTTGCAAGTTACAAGACCAAACAAGATTATTTTTATCTTTATATGTCTTTCAGGGTAATCTTCAAAACGAGTGAAAGTTACAAATGCTAATATTTGGATACTTAAAAGGATACTCTGTCTATCAATCAGATAAACAGTCTATCAAAAATATATAACAACTTGAAGTTTACGTACACATTTATTCCATGCATAATACAAATTAAACGCGGCTAACCGCAGGGCACAGTTAGTAAGATAATAAAAGATTATAAACCGTGACGAATATACTATGTAAATGTGAGTCAGTCTTCTCAGTGAAGCAACTTCAAGGTTTTTCTTAAAATTTAAAGAAAACTATCTGTTATATTTTTTTCTAGTTTCAACGTAATAAAGTTTTAATTAAAAGGATCAGAAATGTATAAATCTCTCCTGGGATTGCAATTTGTAAAACATAAATCTCATATAGATCGGGATCACCGCCGTCGAGTAATTCGAACAGCAACTCGTCGAGTAATTCGTCGAGCAACGGGTCGGGTGTTCAGTCCGGAGAAAGTTGCGAGGCGCTGTTGCCGGAGGAGCGGGCCGAGAGGCGACCGCGCGTCACTCAGCCTAAATTCGAGGCTTATATGATGACCGGCGACCTCATGCTCAACCTGTCCCGAGTTGAGCATCCACACCACAACCACCACGCCCCGACACACCGCACACACTACCACAGGCGAGTCTCATCGAGAACCCGGTCTGCGCTTAATGTTAATGCTTCATTAATATTCAATGATACATCGTCTCTCCTTTCATTAGATATAATTCAACGCCCGCCTCGCCAAGTGAAAACCGACTGGCCGCTCGTGTTGAACTCTCACAACGACACAATTCTTCGCCCGATACGGGATACATCGGAGACCATGCTAGTAAAATGTACGTCATTTTAATTATTTGAATATATCGTTTGTCAATTTGATCTTCGATATCAAAGTATTTTATTATTTCTTTAACCAGGTTCAACTCCCAGCCCGCGTCTCCAGCGGGAGGAAATGCTTCCTCTGGGGAGATGGCGACACGCACACAACATATCGTACGAACTTCCAGATCAGAAGATCACTTACAGGTAAATTGCAGTGTCTTCACATAAAGACGATGAAGAAGATTTATCGTTTCGATCGTCTACGCTAGGCGATTTAGTTGAGAAGAGAACATAACGTCTGACGTATAAATCGTCGAATCCCGTCGTTTGCAGACTATTTTTAATTATTATTTTCAATTCACACTTCAATTCACTTTGAGCATTTCTTTCGATGTCGATAGTCCAGTTGGAACGTTAAAACGATATCATTGAAGAGTCAATTAAATAAAAAACAGTTGTCTTACAGATATCTATCAGATACGAGTAAAGTCGTATAGAAAACAAGATATTTCAAATTATATTTGCTAATATTAAGAAAATAATCGAAATTGTATTTGCAGTGACGTGTCTGTTATTGTTTTTATTGTTGCATACTTTGGTTTTTATCTCTTTATGAATAATTAATGAATAATTAGAACGCGCATTCAATTCGTAAAACGCGACGTGACTTCGTCACTATCGTTCATTAAGTCATTACAATAAATTCTGACTCAGGTTAACTACGCAAGTTTATTATTTATCGTCCATTAGGCGGCAAATATTTTGATACAAAGGTCATTAAAATTTTTGGTAGCATTTTCTTATAAAACTTGTTCTTATCTTAAGATTAGATCTCTGCTCTGAATATGGCGCTGTAGTTAAGAAGAATTATGAATATTAAATTGAACCTGTAGTAGCTTCAATTCGTTCAATGATGAATAATAATGCAATAATTGTAAACAAGTTCTTATCATTGAACAGCCCTTCATGATAAATAATGACGAAGTATGCGTTTCATAAAAATATCGATCTTAGTGATTGTTAACTACATCGTGTATGTTAAACAACTTTTTTTTAATATGAATATATCAACGATTAATATGACTGATAAGAATCGCCTTCGTGGTGATTTAAACATTTGTCTGCGCCCATCATCACGACTTCATCCACGATCCATCACACATAAGTATTTAGGACATTTGTTGAGCGGTTGCGCCAGAGGCCCGAAAGTAAGCCGTGTCGTAGGCCGTAGTATTCTCTCCTTTTTGTTATGCTGGCACGTCGTTAGAACAGATGTTTTTAATAATTGCATTATTGTCTATGTATATTATGTACGTCTAGAAATTCAAATGTGGGATACATTTTATCTATTTATAAACTAAAGGGGACGCGTAAAAATAATCGGGCCTGAAATGGTATTCAACATTACATCGAATCCTTTAAAAAAATTAAATTTAAAAAAAATACTATACTATATAAGTAGTATTATATAAATCTAGCATAGTGTTAAGAGTGCGCCGTAAGTTCCAGAAGGAGTCGTCGCTGAGCGCGGTGGCGGTGGACATGGAGGAGGACGTGACGTCATCGCTGAACACGCTGCTGGACGCGCGGCCCGACTCCGCCACGCCCGCCACGCCGGCGCCGCGCTCCGACTCCGACGAGCGCGACAGGTACGCTGTGCAGAGCCGGATTTAAAGGTCGGGAGGCCCCTGGACCCAAGAGAGTAGAGGCCCTAATTATTATTTTACAAATGAATTTGACCATTTTCAGTCATGTCAGACAGGCTTGTCAATAGTATATTAACTCTTTGCATCACAAACTTAAAACAATAATTAATAATATATTATTATAATTTGACTATACCAAGATATATCTAAACATATATTACATTGAAATTGTAAACAGTCTAAATTTCTATTCGGGCCCCTCTTTTGTAGAGGCCCGAGGGCAGTTGCCCTCCCCTAAATCCGGCCCTGACGCTGTTGTCACTTTCATAAGTAAGAAATTAGAAACTGACAAAATTCCTTTGCTCACAATCTTTATTTATTTTCGGTCTATTGTATATGGTTGTTTTTAAGATAATTGTTGATTTTTTTTACTACCGTATCGAAGGAGTTTGATAATGCTAAACTTAAATATTAACTTCTTTGATTTTTTAAAATGCATCTTTCTAAATGTAAACTCTGCATCGGAATTTGCCCAACCCATGTTTTAACAGTCCGGCAGTTTGTTATTGTACCAATAATATACCATATAATGTACGAATGTTCACACCAAAGTATGCGACAGGATGTGAAAGCTGTTTCGATGTTGTCAGTTATTTAGGAGAACTTTATACATTACAAAAATGATCAATCAATTTAAATTTCTTCTTCTTAATGTTTAGGATCGTATGGACGTACAATGCACCGATATCCCAATGCAACGGATCGGCGGCCACATCGAACTCGACCTCCATCTCAGATGGAATATCACAGCGGTTAGTTGCGTGCGACTATCGACATTTTTACATTAAAAAAATATTTATATTATATTTTTACACTTTAAGAACCGATGAGACACTCGTAGAAAATATAGAGCTTTACTTGGATGAATATTATGTATTGTTATGTTTGTTATTATGCTATGTTTTGTTACGGCAGCCCTGGGGATTAGCCGCATGTGCTATACAGCTATACCAACTTGGTGGTTTTCCCCCAAGGGGGGTACATTTGTTTAGGAGAATAATGAATAAAAGAAAAGTATAAAAAGCTAAAAATAATATTTGAAAATAATATGAGAAAGAAGTAAAAATGAATGCAAAAAAAATAAATTTTGATTACTTTCATTTTTTATTTAAAATTACCTCTCAAACGGGATGTATAATTAAAACATTAGGGATTTTATTAAGATTTAGTTTCATTTAGGGCAATTTGAAGTTCTTTCGTTCGGGGTAACATTCTGTAGGATTTGGCATGGTGACACTGGTGCTATATAGCCACTTCTGACTGACACGCGAGTGTCGTAGACGATCCGTGCGGCCGTGGGGAGTCAAGGTGTTGTTATGACACAGTTGATGTTGTTCCGACGGCAGGTCGTCGTCCCCGCTGTCGCCGACGTCGGCGTCGTGGTCGGCGCTGTCCCCGCGCGCCACGCCGCCGCACCGCGCCGCGCTGGCGCCGCACCACCACCGACCACTCAACGGTACACTCACCCGCTAGCTCTGTGCAGTGCATACATTTGTGCACTCGGTGATATATGTAACATATTGATTAGGGGCGGCTACTGAGAAGTTTCTTACATTTAAAGACCGATCGACATAGACTCGACAACATTAACTTTGATCGTAATTCTTATATTTCATTTGACAGGTGATATGAGCTTATCGGAAGCGGTATCAAATATATCTAGTCCGGATTATCAAGACCAAGACGACATGTTCGACACGGGCAGGGAATGCCCCAGAATGGAATTGTCCGACCCGTCCGACTCCGATTCCACAATACTAGTCTCTGAACCTTGCCACAAACGGGCAAAGTCAAATTCCACCTATTCGGATCACGGTAGTGACGTCACGCTCAACGGAGATCACAGTAAAGACTATAGAATAGTCATACAAGTGAAAGGACCAGAGAAACAGAACGCGAACACGAATGATAATGTAAATAATAATAACAATAGTAACTACGCACAAAATGGTAAAGAAAATGGACACAACTCACCCGAAAATCAAGGCTACCAGGTAGGGAGAACGACGGAACGAATGTGAGACCAATGAGTACATACCTGTACAAATTTATATTTGAGAAGTACTAATAGACTAGTCTAATATTGTAAATGATGTTTGTGTTTCAGGAGTTGTGCAGCGGATCAGACGCCGGGTCCGACGAGGGCTCGGACGGAGACTCGCTGCACTCGTTCCACTACAGCCCGAAGGCCGTAGACATACCTTCCGCCGAGCGGCTCGCTAAACGACTTTATCACCTCGATGGGTTCAAAAAGTCAGATGTATCGAGGCACTTAAGTAAAAAGTAAGATCTCAAATTTTAAATATTTTTTCTAATTGGATATTTTGTATTTTTTGTTTCTATCAAACCCTGTGCTACAATTTTTTTCTTTTTCAGCAATGAATTCTCGCGAGCTGTGGCGGAAGAGTATGTGAAGCACTTCGAATTCAGCGGTGCGACCTTGGATGAGGCACTGAGGACATTCTTAGCTCGTTTCGCACTTAGCGGCGAGACACAGGAAAGAGAACGAGTCCTCGTACACTTCTCTCGTAGATACCTCGAGTGCAACCCTGGGGCTTTCAATTCACAAGGTAGATTTAAACGTTTTTGTTACAAGGTTATTGCTTCACCTCATGCACCTCAGTTTCACTCATATCTAGTACGAGTCTAAATGATTGATAATCACAAGAGACATTAACGATGTTTAAGAATTCATGTGGTGATTAATTAACTTTCATACTAATCTATAGACAGAGCTGACTTATCGATTAGTATATAGCGTTTTTGTTATATATAAAAATATTGTACTTTCGACATCAGATGCGGTTCACACCCTAACCTGCGCTATAATGCTACTTAACACGGACTTGCACGGGTGTGGCGGCGGCGGCACGTTCCGACGGATGTCGTGTGCGGAGTTCATCGAGAATCTCGCTGAGCTCAACGACGGAGACAACTTCCCGCGGGACACGCTCAAGCATCTCTACCACGCGATACGCAACCAGCCGCTACAGTGGGCACTGTGAGTCGTATCTTTAATTAAGGAACAAACGATATAATGATATAATTTCAGTTAACCAATAATGACTGGCTTTATTATGTTAAGCATGAAGGAGTTTACTTGATTTATTTGATACAGTGATGTGGAGGTTACTCCTCCTAGCGGTGAAAACCGTTCCTCTGCACCAGTGGGCAGTAACCCTTTCCTGGACCTGCCTGATCAGAGTCGCGCCGTCGAGTACAAAAAAGGCTATGTTATGCGGAAATGTTGCTTTGACGCTAACGGAAAAAAGAGTAAGTGTTGTATATTTTTGAAAATGTCTAATAAAATTTAATTTAATATAAATATTTTATGATTTAGGATATAATTAGTTGAATGAAATTAATAAAAAAATATCTTAAATTAATAAACTAGTTTTAAAAAGGTTTCATTTATAAGTAATAATTTTATTTTATTAAAGGATAAATAATTTATGTCGAATCCAAATAATAGTTATAATCCAAATATTAGTATATATATAATATATACATTGATTTATTTGTTAATCTTAATTTTTGTCTTAATTTTGTTTTAGCACCTTTTGGTCGTCGAGGTTGGAAAATGTTCTATTGCACATTGCGAGATCTAGTCCTATATCTACACAAAGATGAACATGGTTTTCGGCGAAGTCAAATGTCAGACAATCTTCACAACGCAATTAGGTAGACATAACTTTTATAATAAGATTTTATATAATTAATATAGCAAGTATAATTGCATGTATGTAGTAGAATAAAATAATCAAAAAATAATAAAATGACAATATTCCTATAAATAATATGTTATTATTTTGTAATCATTGCAGAATACACCACGCGCTAGCTACGAAAGCAACGGATTATACAAAAAAACAACATGTATTCCGATTGCAAACTGCTGATCAAGCGGAATATCTCTTTCAGACTAGGTAAACACTTGTTAAAGTATAATAAAAATATGGTTCAACAAAATATTACGTTGTAATGACGATGAGCAATGTAAAGTCAAGATAGCCAAAACAAAATCTATATATACTCGACCATTTAATTCGTGTTCCTTACATTCAATTAGACAATATAATATTCCAGTGACTCAAAAGAGCTGTGCTCATGGGTGGAGACTATAAACTTCGTGTGCGCGGCGTACTCCGCGCCCCCACTGGCTGGAGCCGTGGGCTCGCAACGCAAGTTTCAACGACCACTGTTGCCTTGCACGCACACCAAATTATCTATGGTTAAAATTTTTATTATATGAATAAACAAATTAATTGTGTTACACGACATTTAACATTGCTGTCGATATTTTTAATAGCGGGAGCAATTGGCGGACCACGAAGAGCGAGCTGCGCGACTGGAAGAAGAGTTGGCAGCTTTGAGGCACGCGCGCGATCATCCACACGCTCATCGCGATAAAGATCACTACCTCGTGCACGAGGTATCGCTCTTCTAGATAATACCTCAAAAGTTTTGAGAAAAGATTACAATATATTTAATATTTATGATTATAAGTGATCACTTTGATATATTTTATTTAATTTAACAGATTAAGAGGTACCGCACGTACGCATACGTGATGCGGATGCGTGGCGGCGGTGCGGGAGCTGAAGAAAATGCGCCCGCCCTACCCGAACGCACGGCGGCGCATGCTCAACACGCGCAGAATCCGCCGCCCTGACGCGCCATGGCATTGTTTGCCGCCTGCGTGCTCTGATGCTACCGCCCCTCCCGCGCACCTCGTGCGAACCCCCCTCGCTCGCCCCGTTCTTCCGACACCAGCTACGGCTGGATCGAATAATGAAGTAGTGCTACATATATTAACTTACTATAGAAGCCTAAGCGAGCGTGTTTCGCGCGTTTGATCAATAGTGATAAATGGAATGCCCATTTTTGATCAAAATGGCAACATAATGTGCGCGTGAGAGTAAACCAAAGTGTCACAGTCAATGCCCACCTAAATTCAGTGTAAATGAAAGTGTGGATAGTGAATTAATGAGTTTTCATAACTACTGAAGTCAGTATCTAAGTGACCCTTATTATCTTTCATTATTATTGGATATCAAGTTGTTATTAAAACAAGTATAATAATACATTGGGGGATAGTAAAAATACCTCATTTTTACAAAATCTTAGAGTCACCCTAGTAAAACTATAATCTTACACATGTAATAAACAATTAAAAAAGTGATATATTGGTAGGATGAAGTAAGAAAATTATGTGTAAATTGACATTAAATAATTCTTTAAACGTAAATAAAAACTTATAAATAGATATAATAACTTCTGCAGTGATAAAATTTTGATACAGCAAGAGCTCAACGAAAATATCTCTTGAGAGCTAGCCTGTAACAAAATTAAAATTAAATATATAATTGTTTTGTTAAAGAACATAAAAATATTTATAATCTCTACATATATATATATATATATATATCATATATAAGCAATTTATATATAAAAGGTATTGCAATCATTTATAAAATTAATGTGTAAGTTTTTATATTTTATTTCTCTTGAACTTAATTTATGATCTGTATAATGTTATAAGGTTATTTAATATCAATTTTATATTTATCACTGTAGTTGAAAGAACTTTTCAAGCATCTCAGAATACTTTAAAAAGCTAATATCAATGTTAAAAAGTAAATATAGATATTTATATTAAATAAAATCAGTCAATCAATCGTCTATGTTCAGCTGAATGGAAGCGAATGTTACGAAATAAGATTTTAAATAATCATCAGTCGTTTTTTGTGAATTTGTAATGTTTTAGTATGACAAAATATTTATTCAACTCGGCCATAAGACTGAATGATATATACACACTACATTCCATTGCTGGTAACTAACTACTTTGGACAAATGCACAAAATTACAATAACTTTATCTAGAACTATTGTTGATCATTTTTATGGTGACATACAATTATACCATCATAACATACCTTCATAACTCATTAGCCAAAAAAAATCACTATAAATTCATAGCCCCAAAATTCTGATAAGTTAATCACATGCCTATTTTTCAAAAATTCAAACATATTGTTTATTATTACATAAAAAAAACCTTTTTGGATATTATTATATTGATATTCTTTATTTTGTTTCTCAAATATAAAATTTCGTACAGCATAAAACAATTTGTGTTATGTTCATTTGTATTTTTTGAAAATAAGTATGTGATTTACAATATAGCCTTCATCTAGTCCAGTCTTCCTTCAATAATCGCTTGGAATATTTTATTCTTTGCAAATTATAGGGCACTGATGGAAATGATATTCTACGGTTAAGCTTATTCTTTAAACTACATAAATTATATTGTAATGTACTATATTGAGGAAAGAAAACATAAAATGTATGTGCTTATCAACGAGTATTATTACTTTAAAGTTATGCATTAGTATAAAGTAATTCACCCCAAATATATTGGTATTTTAAAACATAATGCTCTATTAAATGTTAATTAAATAAGTAAATGTAGAAAAATCATGATATATGGTTTTGAGTCATTCATAATGCATAATGATGCTATTTATAATTTTTCTTTGTAAATTTCATACTTAATCAAGTATTGTTAATTCAGTAATGGCATTAGGCTAGAGGTTTATATGCTTTAAATATTCTCTCTATTTAAAATTTAAACATTAATTTCATATAAATAATTATAATATGATGTAAAAATTATTTATCATTCCATTTGTTTTTTGTTACAAAATTTAAAACAGAACATTCTGTCGTGATAAAATATTTACTTATTTTGGTTAAGTTACGCTTTAATGCTTTCATTTAGATGTAATCAGTATGTTACTTGACTTAGGGTGAATTAATAACAATATTGTAAATAGATTTTAAAGTGTTGAGACTGATAAGTGAATTTATTTATTTCTTATATAAATCAACCAGTGTCAAATCTTGGGGCTCATGTAACTTAAGCACCTAGGATCTCAAATGAGTCTTGAAATTGTATAGTAATTATGATTTTAAAAATTTTTGAAAGAATCTGAAAAAACACTATAGTGTGTACTATTTTTAAAAAACTTTCTTAAATCAGACTTTATTAATTATTTACTTGACTTTTGCAAAATAACATCTTGCATACTTACGATTAAAGTATGACGAGTATCAGTAAGCATATTGTGTTGAGTTGCTGTTGAAGCTTGTACAATTATTTGTTTATTACACATTATTTTTTTATGATCAAATTTACATTAGATAATAAAAAATAAATGTAGATAGTTATACATGGAGTATATCAGTGGCAAAGCAAATATACCCTTAATACTTTATGACTACTCTAAAACAAAATTGCCTAAAGAAATTGTCAATAAATCATGTTTTTTAAGTTTTATTTACAAGTTACTTTTATTTTTTATTATTTACGAAAATGTATAGTTTGATTACTTTTATTTTGTTTGAAATAAACTGTTTGCCTTGAGCTTTTAAACATTTTGTGTCTTTATTAAGTTACTAGGATATCAATAATAGAAAAAAACATTTCATATACTTCTCACGTTTATATAACAAAAAAATAAAATGCACTTATTACATATATTAAAGTAGTTATTAAATACCCTAGATAACTATATAAAAAACAAGCAATATTATTGTAGTAAATTCAAAACAAACATAAAATCATCTACTATTTTTTATGGAGAGATGGCTTTGATATATTTTATACTCATTACAATCCCAAATCCTGTATTATGATATGTGGTCCAGTGTCACAACAACCAAAGCGATAACAAAATAGAATGAATAAAATAAATGAAAATTCTGTAGATATTCATTGTAATCATTATGAAATTATTCAAAAGGCTAAAGTGAAAGTCTTAATCGTTACTTACTATCTCTGAGTTAGTAACAAAATAACAACCATAAATAGATTGCTGGGTGTCGTCCTGCTATCCTTTTCAGTAGTATATTGCACTACGTTGCTTTATTCCAGGTTGGTGAGAATTCATGCAGGTACTGTCAATATGATTTCCTTGACTGCCTACATGATTATTTATAAACAAAAATTGAGCACATGAAATTACAGGTACTAAGTGATAGTAATCATACCTAGTTTTTTATTTATTACCTAGACTATAAATAAATAAAACTACTTTCAGATTTTCATATTTTTAATCACTAAATTTTAATTAAGAAGTTTTAGATCTTTGAGAAAGAAAAACATCATTTAAATAATTGTTTAAAAAAAATTAAGTTTTTGATGAAAAGGTGTAATCTGTATTCTTTTGTAGGGGCCGTTGTAAAGGATGTGCCAACAATTTTGCTATACAATCATGTATTTTTGTTGCATTCTTAGATATCTCAAACACATATGAGTAGCCATTATCTAAATCTTGAAGAGAATCATATACTTCTGCACATTTGTACAGTGCACAATCTTCCTCATGGGCCAGCAAAATATCAATATAAAAATATAGTTGTTTCTTAAGGAAATTAAAATAGGGATCTTCTTGAGAAATAACAGGAATGCAATTAGAACGAGCAAACAACACAATCATGCGTACAACATATGGTGGTGGAATTATACAATCAGATTGCTTATATTCAGGGATTTCAATTTCTTGTTTCAAAATCTCAAACAATTTCTGAAAATCAAAGCTTTCAGATTTACTTTCTTCTGCATTCACATAATCAATAGCACTAAGTATATCCTTTAAGTTATTGGTAAAGTTTTGAACAAAATAAGGTACAGTATCTTTTAAAACCACTAGAGCAAATTCTGTTCTCTTGTTTATGGCATGTTTAGAATGTATGAAAAAGTCTAAAACTCTTTTTAACATATTGATCGGAGTGTAAGTTGTGCCATCACCGAGTCTGAATAGAGAACTCGGATCGTCATAGCAAACATCTAAGCAAATGATAATTTTTTCAGGAACATTTACATTTGGCAAATTCGGTTTCTGTAGGTTAGCTATCATTTGTTCCTGTAATTCTGCATATTCATTATCCAAAGCTTTTTTTGGATTAGCGGTTCTGCAAAAGAAAGAAATTGATTGTATTAATCTATAATTCAAAATAATATTCATCATATGGGTGCAACTAACTCTTGTTCTATAATCTCCTGTGGAACAGGAGGTAATTTTTCTGGCGATTCCATTGATTAAAATTCAAGGATAAGGATGCGTAGGTAATTTTAAACGTTTTTCTATAGTAACAAGTAAATGAATTAATTAATACATTAAATTAATATGAATTATACGCAAAATTAAGTTTTGTTGATACATAAGGAGCACTATTTGAAGGAATTAAGGAAAGCGGCTGACAGTTATTGACAGTTGACACTGACAGGAGATTACCACAGAGTCTAGCTGCTATAAGACCACAGATCGTAAAGTCTTGATAATATTTATTGTTACGGATATTATACTTATTGGTACATTTATATTTTGTGTTATAATATTTTAGGACGTGGCAGCCTACTCCTTGGTTCATAAATTATTGTTAAAATTGACATTTATTATTTGACATTTAATTGACATATTATCGTTGTCGTATAACCTCTCAAATCTATGTACTGATTTTAAATTGGATTTTGGTTATGTTGAAATAAGCTATTTGTATGAGTAAAATATAGAATAAAGTTTAGGCTGCATTGTATAGTATTAATCATGGATTACAATTATGAACAGACAAGTGAAGTGGAGGCATTAGACTCGATATACTATGGGGATATGCAAAGTAAACTATGTGATTTGTCTAAAAGTTATATTTTGCTTACAATTAAAGGACAACTATTTAAACAAATATTTTGTAGTTTTACAGACAGAACCAATGCACAAGTTTAGCATACCTATTAAATCGGAAGAGTATGATGATGGTGAAGGATTAGCATGTCAGTTGGTGTTCACATACACGTTAAAGTATCCAGAAGATTTACCCTTAGTAGAAATAATTACGGATGAAATTTTTGATGAAATTGTTGACAAGACTGAACTGTACAATCATCTAATGGAACAAGTAAATTATTTATATACTATCTACAAGTAATTAGAGGTTATCAAATTATTTAAATAAATTATTGTGTTAGTTATAATACATTATGGTTTATTCTGGTGCGGTTACTGTAAGCTGGAAAAGTTCCCACTCATCACATATTTAACCACCAAACAGTTATACTTTCTGCATTCTTGTGTTCTGGTTTTATGGTCATTAAGCATACTGAAGCCAGTATAATTACAGGTAAAAGGGACATAACTTCTTAGTTTCCAAGGTTGGTTGCGCCTAATGGAATGGGTGTTTGATATTTCTTTCTGGCATAAATTATTTTCTTGGCAACCTGTCCACCTATTTTAATATTAAAATAATAAGAAGAATCTATAAAAGACTAACTCAATTTCGCTTATGTGTTAATTAATGCCATAGCACATTATTTAATTTAGTGATATTATTAAAGTTATCTCTTTTTGAAATACATATTTCTAAAATATTCATCAATTAGTAATATTAAATCACATAACAAATAAAAGAAGCAATTTTTTATGTAACTATAATGTAAATAATAAAAATTTAAGTTTGATCCTATTTACAGGCTCAAGAAAATCTTGGTATGGTTATGGTTTTTACACTAGTATCTGCAGGTCAGGAATGGCTCAATGTGAAATGGGACAGCATCAAAAAAGAAAGAGAAGAAGAAGTTCTCGCTAAAAAGAAGGCGGATGAAGAAGCAGAATTGGTATAAAATTATAATAATGTTTCAAAATATTTTAAATTCTACATCATTAATCATTATTTTATTTATAGCTCTGATTGGTTGGTTCATTTATAAAACGAGAACCAGAGTTTTTGCACAAACATAAATTAACTTTGTGTACCTGCATATATGGGTTGTGTTGACTTAATTTTTTGTTATTTGTTATGACAAATAACTAAAAATTTAATTTCATGTTCATGCTTTAACTATGATAAAACATGAACTATATTAAAACATGAACATGAAATTCAAGCTTGTCACATCTATAGATTAATTTCTGACTTTCATTATAAAACATTCTCTGAAACACACTGTATTTTCTGGTATAAATTTTATGTTTGTATATTGGTTTCATAGTTTTTCTCAGTTAGATATTACAAAAAAAAACTCTACATTTATTTGTATAGATAGATATATATGAGAATGTATTTATTGTATTTTTGAAATAAAAATATATATTTTTTTAGAAAAGATTTGAAGGAACAAGAGTAACTGTAGAATCTTTCCTCGCATGGAGAAAGCAGTTTGAGATAGATATGGGTATACCAGCAAAGAGAGAAAAGGAAGGAAAAGATAAGAATAAATTAACAGGCAAAGAATTGTTCTTGAGAGACACTACTCTCAATGAGTCTGACCTCAAATTCCTTGATGATGGTGAGTTTTATAATACTTACACTTACTCAATGGCTAGTTCATGGTATAGTATTTTTTTTACAATAGACAGATGGTAATGATGTAAGCTGGACTATCTTCCTACATTCAATAAATGTTGGATATAATTTAAATTTGATGATTTGTATGTGCTATTAATTTTCATTGTTTGTATGTGCTAGGCATCCTGCGATGCCTTATTCTTTTGAGACATCATGCAAAAACTTATTTTTATCTTCAATATTCTATGTAGTATTTCGTGCTATTAGAGCAATTTTTAGTCATATATTTGGCATACCGAACGCACGATTTGCTACACCATATTAAAATTTTAAACCCATTTTTACTTACTGAAATGGGTGCGACCAAAAAGTCCACATTAGAATGTAGCGATGAAACGATTCATCAGAATCGATTAATAGTGTCTCATGGGATGATTGAATCATTTTGAATCAATTAATTCTGGTGAATTAATTGATTCAACCTACGATTCTACGATCAGTGATACTTCAAGATGATCTTGGTGAAATTTCAATATTCAAGCTTTACTGTAAAATCAATTCTGTGAACACTTAATATTACGATTCGGACATGTGAATTTATTGCCCAGTTCTTTTGGAACAAAAAGATAATTCGACAGTGTACACGTATAAATCTGGTTACAATTGAGAAATAATCACTCGCATGCTAGAATAAACTATATTAGCCAAACATTTGAATCTTCGAAAATAAATGCACTAAGCGGAGCAGCCCATTAATACATTAAAATCAATGACCTATGTGTGAGATATCATAAAAACATAGATATTGTCCTTTCAGATATATTGTATTTTTTATTAATAGTAACGGATTATTTTTTTATTTCTTACTTTCGGGATAAGTATCGCTACATCTTCAATCACCCAATGTATCAAATATATATGTAATATTCGAATAAATATTTTCAGGCGATGCTGTAAAAGTTGATGAGTCGCTTTTCCAAGATTTGGATGATTTAGAAATTTCCGAAGAAGATGACGAGGATGATGAAGATTATGTTCCAGGGCAGAGCAGCGACAGTGATTAACAAAAGATTTTGTGCTTAAATTAGCACCAGCTTTATTAACATGGCCCTAAAAAATTCCTTCTTTTGTTGGAATATTGTTAATAACTTCTGAAGTAAAATCAATTTGGTGCATGTATTTACAGGATACATACCCAACATGCACCTAAAAATAAAGATAATGAAAAGCTTAAATTATTAGGGGTTGTTTATTTATTACTTTTGCGATTTTGTTTGGATTGATATCATAAAAGTAAATTCACTGAAGACGGCAGGATAGCTGTTTCTATCGTCTTAGTATTTCATTTTATTGCAAGAAAAAGTTTATCTTGGATATGATTGTCGTATTGTCCAATTAATTTCAAAAAAACTTCAGGGAAAATATACTTAAATTAAGACTACAGTACTGCATTACTATTATTAAAATTATTTTGCCGTTTAACAATATTTTTATCATGAAAATTGATGAAAACACAACGAATAAAGTCTTTGTGGCACAGGAAAGCCAAACTGTGCTTAGTAAAATGTATGAAGTGCTGCACTCCGGCCCATAGTGTATCCTACACAAAAGATCACGCCAATTCAATAGTAGTAGGTACCATTACGGATACATTAGGGATTAATTAAAAAAAAAGTAAAATAACCTAATATTTTTATAATAATTCTGATGCGTACATTTTGGCATAACTACAACAAATAAACTTTTATTTTATAAGGTTATGTAATAATTTGTTTAAAGCAGTGGGCGGTTGTGACGCCATCTTTATTACCAAACAAAAATACGCGGGAATTTTAATGTTATGCTTACAATAAATGGTGGATGGACCACATCGTAAATATAGCAATAGCATACTTACGTAATAAATCTCTTTTGTAATATTAATTATTAAAATGTATATAAACACATGAACATCGCTTTCTTTTTTTGTTAAAATTAGAATATATGTAATTATTTCCACCTTGTAATTTATTTTGAAACTATTTTAATAAAACGAATCCAACGCTATTACAAACAACATAAACAGGAATCGAATTTTTCGTCAATCTAATCTTACTTTACAAGCTAAAGAACTTGTTTCACGCTATGACTCTGTGTCACGGAACTGTTACTGAACGATTAAGACGGTGAAACCGCGCAGAGCAGCTGGTTAGATTACCAAAATAAAATAAAAGGCTTCTGCGTGAGATAGCTTTAAATTGGTATAAAAAGTGTTTCCCTAACTTTTGGCCTGACACTTCCTAATGGATAATCTGACCGGTCAAAGCCAGGATGGCTAGCTGGTTATTTAAATAAAATAAAAATATGCAACGATGACTGCCAACTATAATACCTATGCGTTATTGTAGCTACATAAATAAGACTATATATTTTTTAATTATACTTATATAGCTGTTTAAAATAAAGAATAGTCATCATTTTATTTTTGACTTGTTGGTACATATTTCTTTACCTTTAATTTATTATATTTTTTAAATAAAACAAATGTTTTTATTCCGAGAATAGTTTTATTTACACTTTTGCTATGGTTATATACAAATGACATTTCAATAAAAAAGCATTTGGACTCACAACAAATACTTTAACATCCAAGTAAAAAAAAACAACACTATTTTCAGCAAACAAAACAAATTACTAGCTTTTACATCACATTTATTCCCTAACACGGACTAAACATTAATAAAATATTAAAAACTTATAGATTAATTGCAGCAAATCATTAATAGAAATTATCAAATTAACACGTTCATATTTGCAGTAATATCATAAGAGCAGTCTTTAAATAAATGTGTGAAAAACATGATTAAATTTAAATATCACTAAATAAGTATTTAATCAAACTACATTATTAATTAACTATGGATATGTATAATCATAAAAAAAAAACAATTTAATCTCGTTCTTAATCACACAAAAAAATATTTTTCTACAATTATTTCAAACAGCAGTGCCTTAAATACGCATCATCTCAATCCCTGTTCTTTATGAAATATTTTTAAGTATAAAATTGTTCATAGTAATAATTTGAGATCGATTTAGATCGAAATAAAACTCCCATAACTTATAATGTATGTACATTACAGATGTTATGTTTATTTTATCATCTACTGATATAATATGCTTACATCGGACACATAATACTAAGAATTGAATTATGAATATTAAACGACAATTTATAACACAACAACGACGTAAATATACAACATTGTAATCCCCCGACATCCTATAGTACTAGCATAAGTGGACAATTATTTAAAATATTAACGACCATATTGATGGAGAGGGAAATTTCATTGTTCTTAATAATACAAGTAAGGTATCGAAGGTGTCTTATTTTCTAGGCCCAAAGTGTTAAATAAATAATTTCTCAGTAAAATCAATACAATTTAAAATATAAAATCGAGTCTATTTACATAAACAATAAACATAGTACATAGTATATGAATTTATTTTGGTGCAACAACATATAAATCAACATTGAATTCATGTCAAGTGCATGATAAAATTGTAATACAACAATTTGTGGATTCTATTGTTAGTTTAATATTACACTACCTTAACAAAATAAGGAAAGGCCACATGAAAAATGAGTAACAACATTAAAATGTTACTAACTAACTAGGCTTAGTGATCCTTTAAGTTCATAATTATTACGTCAAGTCACTGGTCTATTTTTGGAAATGAGATACGATTTTTCTCAGTGGATAATCTCGTCAACGAATTTTATTTATAAATTCGCCGTGACACTATGATATAACTTTACGCAGCTATCTAGGTAAGTGTAAAAATATTTGGTTGATTTTTCTCATAGACCAAAGATCTAAATGCGCAGTAAGCTATCAATCATTAACTAGATATGAGCTAAAGTATTAGTTAATGTACAGTCTGGGATGAAAGGAGCAACGACTCTTTTTTTATCGCCATCAACTTAGCCTACTATAGTGGAATATTTTACAATCAGTACTTTTGATATAAAATCAAAAAAATTTAATAGAATAGTATTTTTACACATATTGTTTCAAGAACATACAAGAATTAGATTAAATTATATAAAAATTGGACTAAGTCAAAACGAATTGGACACGATCACTACACAAAATGGAGTCCGTTCTATTGTCCACGTATGTACAGCCGCGCTTTTGTTAAAAATAATTTACGCACCGCAACGGTTATAAAAACCATAGGATCGTAACCGCTTGCTGTAACTGACGGCGAGTGCTCATTTCAGTCTTTGTGTTACGTTCGCTAAAGCAACAGCAAAAGCTTGCAGCGCCGAGAATGGATACTGAAAGTCTAGTGTATATGCGTTGCCATCAATGCGGCCGAACTGCATTACCTGTAACCATTGAAATGTTATCTCTAAGTAAAGATGCATTACTTCATAGGCTTCATTTTCTCACGAAATCTTTGCCTGCATAGCATTCACCATATGTGCCAAAAAACCTCTTAAATCCGCCATTGTGCCATTTTAAAGTTTAGTTATTATATTTTTTTTATTATAAAATAAATATTGAAATTAAATTATATTTTACTAATGTTATAAATCCCTAAACGACCATTATAAAAGAATCATGTCTTACCTGTGCTCTGAAAAACAAAAACAAATCTATTCCAGGGAAGACGTAAATTTCCTGAGATAGAAATGAGGTAACCTATGTGCGAGTTTATTCCAGACTGTCTATCTCTGTGTTAAATTTCGTACACATACATCCAGCCCTTCTAGCGTGATTAAGTAACAAACATTTATACGTCCAAACTTTCACATTCATAATGTTATTAAGATCAACATTAATTGTACTAGTATTTTTTTTAGGAAAACCACTTTAAAATTTAACCAATCAACTCCCGCTCTACTTGCGCCATTTTGATTACTGTTATCATGATTATTAAATCGGTTTAATGATAACTGAATTAGATTTTAGTCATGTTAACTCCCGTAACCTGCTCATATAGCTCAACAGCAAGAAAACTGAAAGAGTTTGTATATTATAGCAAATAGATATATTTTTTCTTACTTGTTTGCCATGATACTCGATTTGGAAATTCTTTGCGGATTCTTGAGTTACACGTCCTCCAAAGTCCAGCTGGTAGACCTGACTGTTCTCGTTCCACATTGGCGCCTTGTTGTGCATGACGAGCTGACGTCGGTTGCTGCTGCGATTCTCCGGGGCACTTGAAGACGTCGCAATATTTATGCTTCCACCAGCGCGCTTGAGCTGAAACCATACGACTTACATATAGAAAAAGAAATAAATGATCATGTTTTTTTAGAATGAAAATAAAGACACATTGCGACGCATGCCGGTTGTTAGTTGGAAGTAAATAAATATGGACTTTTAATAATTTAGGCGGCAAATATAAATTGAACGGATGTTGAAGTTTAGTGTGTATATTATCTAAATTAACGATTGAAAGAAATTTTAAGCATAATAAAGTTTACAAATTATCGAAATTTACATATCATTCTTACCTTATTTCTAAGTTGTGCTTTTTGAAAGCTCTCAAGATCTCTGTAATTCTTACTATTGACCTCATTGTAGCCATTGGAGTATTCATCGTCCGAGCTCTCAGAAAGTTTCTTATTTCTTCTTCTGTTAAGGAGAGGCGAGTTCAAAAGTTGCCTGGAAAAAAAATAGTTGGTTGGTTTATATTAATTTTAATGAAAACTTGCGTTTTATAATTATATATAAAAAATAAGGAGTACCGAATATACACACCTAATGGGAGAAGCGGACGAGTAGCGCTGCCGTCGCGAGGTGCGCGGCGCGGGCGACGCGGGCGCGGGCGAGGCGGTGGACCGCGCCGGGCGCGGTGACGCGGGCGCCGAGCTGCTCTCCCGTGACGCGCCCGCCGCGGCCGCGCCGCCTGCCCGCTGTGACGAACGAGACGCCAACAGGCGGAGCGCCAGCTGCTCTAGTGAACCTAGTTTTAATAAAATGTGAAATACTTTTAATTTCGTTGGCTTGCCCTTATTGTAAACTATGTACTCTTCAAATTATACGGCTACTTATATATTATTAGGCGTGTGCTTTATCGGTCGATAGAGTAGTATTTTAACCATTGAGTGTGTAAGCGTAATAATATGGTGCAATACTCTTTGTACTAAATCTTTCAGAACTAATAAAAATATTTGCAGAACGAAGCCAGTTTTTCTACTCTGTGTCACCATAGACCGTAAATTGAAAACGGCTAATCCGCCAAGCCACATGCGCATTGCAAAGTTCAGTCCCGTCATAGGGGTAACTAAACTCCGTAGCTGATGTGGGAAGTGAGCAGTTCTTAATTAAAACTTGTGTTTGGTCTCGGCCAGTATCTACTTGCACCTATAAGCTCTGTGATCGTATCTACTTCGGCTAGCTGCGGCATCGAAACCGTTTATTTCTCACCGTTGAAGTAGTCAGGGGGCGGGTGAGAGAAAGCATCTACTACTAACTATAATACTTGCTGTAATCGGAGTCACTGTCGGTGAGCGCGGCGGGAGGCGCGCGGGGTGCGGGCGACGCGCACGCGCTGCACACCGCGCACACGTAGGGCGCGTCGGACTCGCGGCGCTCGCTGGGCGCCAGCAGTCGGCACGCGGAGCAAGCGGGGCGTTCTCGTCGCTCTCTTCGTCCTCGCCCTTCCTCCGTGCTCGTCCCACTGTTGTCCTCCCCTGTGCTATTACATCTACTGCTTGAATTTGCGGAAACGTCAGCCTTCACGTTCAAGTCTGCCTTCGTTTGTTTTTTCCCCTTTTCCGCGGTTATTGATAGTTCCCCAGAGTCGAGACTCTTTGACTTGCCACACTTTCTTAAACTTGGAGTTCTTAAATTTTCTATCTGTTTCATGTCACTGGCTTTAAAATATCTCCTTGGACGGCGTTGTCTCTTATTATTGACTAGAATGAGACGTCGCGGTGGTTCTCCGCGTAAAGCGGTCAGACTGACTTGTGCGTGTAAAACTTGTGGATCAACGAGATCCAAATAACCGACGCTGCAGCTCCGCGTCATCGTATCATATACCGGCAAACCGCTACATACGGGACTTATAGGAACTACTGTAGTTGTCCTTTGTACTCTGCTTTCTCGAACTTTGTCCGTCAAATTGTTGATATTCGTGTCGACTGGTGTTTCCTCGTCGATGTATTTGAGATCTTCTCCCTTTTGTAAATTCTTAATCGTATCTGTGCGTTTGTTCATTGCATCGGGATGCACTTCGTGCTCGTAATTTTTGTTACATAATGATTTCAAAATTCTTGCGTTCACTTCGTATGATGTTTCACCTCTGCTACAAATGTTCTTTCTTAGTTTAGAAAGACAATTGTCAGAGACGTGGTTATCACACTTTTTGATTATCACTTGTCTACTAGGTTCTAAGCTAAGATTTAAGCTAAATGGTTGTTGATCGATATTTGATAGGTTTCCTTTTAGAGATGTGTTATCTCTTACACTATAATCTGTTCGACCTCCACAGAAGTCACCCCGCCCGCCGCAAGTCACTGTTTGTGGTGAGGGCCTTTCGAATATAATATCTGTTGGTGCTACTGCATTTTTAGGTGATTGAAGAGTAGGAACAGAACTTTCACATCTTAATGGTGAAATTGCGTGCCGATTGGTCACAGCAGACGCATTGCTTACACGTTTTTCAGAATTCTGCGCTGAATGTCGCACAGAGTTCGCGTTGTAAACATTTTCAGGTATGTTACTCATAGTATCATTTGTGTCTATATACGGAAATTCGTCATAAGACTCAGCTCGAGCTAAAGCTGGGTTTGAAGTATTGTTATTGGGCGAATATATTTCAGATTGATTAATTATGTTATTTGTATTGGTCATTCTATCGGTTACAATAACTGGATTGAATTTCTTTCTGATATTATTATTCATATGAGATGGAGAATTTACTTCGCTAGGTTGAAATACATCCTCTTCATCCTCCGAAAATATATTTGGATTAAAATTAGGATCTGGGCCAATTGGATAATCGTCCCTCAGTTCTGTTATCATTAAAGTCATTTGTCGTGGTTGAAGATGCAGTAAAGAGGTTTTATATGTCACTTGACCGAGATTCGCTGGAACATTCTTGGCTAAGCCATGCATTTTGAATTTTGTTCCCCAAATATTAGAAGTCACCTCCACTAGTCGTACATCCTGCAATTTTTTTTTTATTAAAATTATTATTTTCTTTTTATAAAGCTCAATCAGTTTAGATAATTAAAAAAAGTCAAATACCTCGGGTAAGGAGTCTATATATGCTAATTCATCAGGAGTTTCATCTTTATCAGTTGCGTTGCGAGTTTTTCGTCGTTCGCGAGCACGCCTTCGTCTTTGTAATCTTGGAGATCCTGAACACCCTAAATTTTTCGATTGAATATTATTCATATATCTAAGTTATTAATTTTTTGTTTTGACAAAGCTCATGTAAATATAGCAAGAAATATAATGAATATTAAAATATTACTGATAAAGGTCAGTTATTGTACGCCGTTGGACAGGACATACCATCTTCCCTCTCAGTGTCTGAGGAACAAGAATCCTCTTGCGGCAATGGCTGACGAGGAGCCCGACGGGGAGCGCGGGGCGTGCGCGGCGGGCGGGGAGACGAGATGCCACCTCCGATGCTTCCACCACTACCACTACTGCTAGACGCGCTGCCGGCACCGCTGCTGCTGCTACTCGACTCACGCAGACAGCCAGTTACTCCTTCTGTCGTATTAATGTGTCGATCATGTTAATACTTCGCTCAGAAATAATTTAATTTAAATGAAACTATTTAGCCTTTAAATATTTATATGTAAAGAATATTCGTTGCATAATCATAGTTAAAACATTAACCTTCTCCTTGCGGGTCAAATATGACGAACTCAGGTCTGATTTTACTCGTTCTTCGTCCTTTGAGCAACGGGACGAGTCCACCGAGATGCTCCAAGTACAGCGTGTAGGCGCCCGCCTCCTCGTCGTCATGGCGTAACATTGTACAATGCAATCGTCCCCCTGCCGCTGGTGGTCGTGAAACGAATCGACGAAGCTCATTTGCTTCGGGAACGTTACACTACAAAAAATAACTTATATATAATATATATACCTATTGTGACAATACACCTATAATTATTTATGATTATTTTAATTGGTTTCCATTATATTAATGAAAAACAGATATTGCGTTTGTCAGCTTATGGGTTTAATATAAAAAAAAGTAAAATATATTTTTAAATTGACTATTTCACTGACCATTAAATTAATGATTCTAATACATATATATATTATATTTCATAAATGTTCTGTTGTTAATATTAATTAGTTACATTAGGAGAACATCAATATTAAACGAAGATTTTACTCGTATAGTATGGGCGAAGAGACTGGCCAGCGCTGGCTGGAGGCGAGGTGGCAAAGGTAACTTTGCAGCCAATCGCGGGTGTCTCAAAGCGGATGCAGCCCTCACGCGTGCCAGTAGCTGCAAAGGCGCCACGACGCGCCACACGCGCGCAGTGCACACCGCGCCGCCCGCGCCCACGAACAGCCGCCGCGCTGCGTGGCCCCATGTCAGTGCTGTTACTCTAGCCTGTTAAATACGAAATGCGTAGCTTATGGTTAGTATACAATTGCTATGTTACTCTTCTTTTGTCGATTAGATATTTGGGCTTATAAAGATTCTAATACCTATATACGACACATTTTTACTTTACTTTAGACCAGCTTTTTAATATAAGCATAGCACCGCAGTTACGGCTGGCAGCTCAAGACTTAGTAGTCTTTGGCAATGCCACCTTAAAGGCAAAATGGTGACGATTTACTATATTAAGCTGACTTACTGCGATATAAAATATATGGTCAAATATAAATAAAATGTCTTATTTTTATCTCTCTAGAGAATTACGCAAACAAGAATTTAACCAATTTTTGGTTAAATTCTTGATTGCGTTTACAGCTAAAAATTGACACTATACTTACTTGTGTGTATGGAATGGGAACAGTGTAAATTAGTGCCCCCGTGTCGGAGTAGAATTTTACGACGTTCTTAAAAGGTGGTTCGTCCTCGGGCTCGTTTGGCTCTAAAAGTATAATACCGGTATATAGTACCTACATCTTTGAAAAATATTTTAATATATAATTGTTATAATTAATAGACGCCAACAGTTAAGGACTTATTATTAATTATAAATAATTAATTTTGAAAGATAGATTATAATTATTGTATGAATTGTTGATAATTTATAACAATAGTTCAACGTACACAGGTAAACCTAAAATCACTAATCAATTCTTTACGGAATCTTTATATCGTATATTATAATTATATAATATTTTATGTAGAATAATAAAATATTAATATATAAATTCTTTTGTACCAATAGTTATGACAGGAAATGATAAAAAACTATACATTTTCTTGTAACATTTAACTTATAAAAGTATGAATAGCTAAAGTATCACGCTACGGTGATCATCTTAATATCTAATGAAAGTTTTATGTAGAGGCATTAAAACATCGTTAAATAACGAAATTCCACTAGAAAAAGTTACTCATATGAGGAAGCGAATTACTTTTTGGAACATTATATCGTACGTATGACCGCGACTTTTATTCCATTATCATTATCACACGATAGAGAAGATATTAAGTCTTTAATAAATAATAAATTTGAATATCCGAATGATATATTGTATTCAAGAATAGACGCATCAAGATAAGTAAATATTTCTTATAAAATGCCGTCTACTTATTCAAATTGCCAAGTTACAGCCGTATAATAGATAAATGGGAGCTATTCAACGGCCGAGCCGCAATCTTCTCAAATAAAAATCTTTTCACGCTTCCACCCGATGACGCTAAACTATTTTATGTATAAAACTACTTTAGGGTTAATATTTTTTGGTTTATTCCGTAGTAATAAAAACAGAGCATTTTTTATTATTCCAATAACACGTTAAGAAATGGTAAAACCGACTATCGACTTTAAAAATATCAACAGTATGTGTCCTTTTGTCGAAAAACTGAAGCCACTTAATTACTTTTTATTTTTATTTTAGACTAACAAATACACTTAATGTAAAAAATTTAATAACAACTTCTAATATATATTTTATTAGATTAATATCTATATTTTATTACTGAAATTATAAATTTGAAAAAATATAATTTTGAAAATGTTTGTAAGGGGGTTTAACTGAACCTTATAAATAAGTAGGCGAACGGGTAATTAGGCCACCCGATTGCAAGTGGCGAATACACCCGTAGATATTGGCGGTGTAAGAAATATCAAACATTCCTTAGATTGCCAATGCGCCACAAACATTGGACGTTAAGATTTTGTATCCTTTGTAACTGGCTCACTCACCCTTCAAACCGAAATAAAACAATACAGAGTATTGCTGTTTGGCAGTAGAATGTCTGGTAAGTGCGTATCTACCATGACGGGCATAACGCCTTACCAACAAGTGAAAAACAAATTATGATTATTATGCTTATAAAAATTAAATTGAATAATTGAAACATTTATTTGGGTGTACGTACCAGCAATAAGAGTTCCAGCCACAGCGAGTAATTCCCGAGAATTGGCCCACTCCATCGCCAGCGTGTTGCCTCTTAGGCCAGTGTGAATACGAAACGGGCTAACATCATCATGTCCACGCAAAAGTACAATTTCCCCGTTGCCCAGAGCAACGGCTAGTACGTGACCCCCGTTGTTCTCGCCGATTTCCTCACCCTCCTCCATTTTGAACTTTTCGCACGACCACGCCATTGATATTATACCGCCTTCAGCAACCAATTGCACCTTCGTAATATAATTAAGCGTTTAATACATAATATATATTTTATAACAGGTGTTCGTTTATATTTTGAATTTCTGAAAGCTGATGTGGCAATGAGCCACCTGGTGATAAATCATCCTAAGTGTTTAGGAAATTATATAATAAAATATCTAACTCAGTTAGTTACCGTATGATAAATATATAAATTAACAGTTATTGTCTTTGTTCTCCTCATGACATGGGCGCACTCATGCTTCGAACCCTTGTGTTTTTTAAAGCATAGTTTGGCGGACGGGCCATCGGGCTACCACTGCCCTTAGACATTGGTACCGTAAAATGTTACCTTGCCAGTGTGCCACCAACTTTCGGGACTCAGGTGTTATATCTCTCTTGCCTATAGTTACACTCACTCGCCCTTTAAACCGAAACACAACAATACTAAGTAGTGTTGCTTGTTGTTAGAGTATAATATGATATGGGTGGTACTTATACAGACATACACGACAGAAACGAAAATTTTTAATAAAGAATAAAACTCTTCATTAAGATTTTTTAATGATTAAACTCTCTTCAACTTATTCATATGTGCAGATCGTCGCGTATAACTAATAGAGATGAGTGATATATATACTCAAAATTCAGTTTTAAATGTACATTATACTATGTTTACTTTGGAAGCTACTCTCCTAGCAGACTAGTTGAGGTTGTTAACCAGAATTTGGCAAAGTAGCTCGCCAATCGCCATGCATGTAAATGGGAGTTGGCGGCGATTCAAAACCAATACGACTAAGAAATTTATTTCTAACGAGGTCCTAGGTTTAATATATGTTGTTAATACTAACAGTATTTCAATAAAAATTATATTAAGGTAGGCAACGAAATCTTCTTTTTGCATTTAAAGTTATTCGTTAAATACACAAAATGCGGGGAAGAGATCGCAAACAAAGCGAAATTAACAAACTGACTTAAACGGATAGTTTGAATTGTTGTGTTAATATATTGTAAATTATAAAGATTGAATATGTATATTAAAAAAAACTAAGTTATTTATTATATTATAATATCAAAAGAATGCCTAATATATTTTGGGTTTTGAAAAAATATGCATGGATTTTATTATTTAAAGTAAATTTAAAAAAATATATGTAATTTGGGCATAAATTTAACATCCTAAAATATTATAAATATTCAATGTTAATTTTCTTAGCTGTAGTATTATATGGGAAGCAGATGAAAAAGAACCAAATAGAAATGTAAAAAGACCAATTTTAAATTAAATGTAATAATGTTCTAATATCCCACTGTTAGTACGAGGTCTCCTCCTCCTTTTTAGGAAAAGGTTTATTGTACCAGGCTGTTCCAATGCTAGTTGGTTGTAAATTGTGTAATCATTCAAAAGCCAAGTTAATTGAACAACGAGGAACGACGATAACTATTTATGTCATGTTTAACAAGTAGTAATGAATGAGGCGTATTAATATAGAAAATATAATAATCGTTATGTTTCATGCAGAATGTATTAATTCAATTGCATATACCTAAATGACAATTTTTTGTAATTTATTTAAATAGGAAAAGGTAAGTAATTTCTGAATTTTCGTCGCTTTTATTTTTCGTGGTAGAAGCTTTAGGTTTAATTAACTTCATCAAAGGCAAATTTAAAGAGCCTACTTGAATAAAGTATATTTTGATGTTTCATTTAAATGATGACAAACCATTTTTAAGATAGGTACAAAACAAAGCTCACTTGTACTTTTATCTTTTGAGATCACTTTTTGTGTGTGACAACACTATACTAGCAACCGCGAACCACTTATAGTCTGTCACGTCTAACCCTCTCAAAGATCTGAAACCTCTTAAACACGTTCGTGTGATTTTAGAAACATTAGAAGGGTCGTTACAAAAAATGTTTTGTTTTTACTTCTTTCGTTGTAGTTATTAGTCGAATTATATAATCTAACTTTTTCTTTATAATTTTGAATATTTGACAGAATATGATCATCTACCTAAAACTCGAAAATATCATCCTAGAGAATATCAAATTAGTAAAAAGTACTAAAATTGTCTATATCTTAATCTCATTATCTTTGATTTGTATTATGTTTGGTATATTGACAATACGCCAGTAGGTTACGTGTACGTATGAGTAAGGTCTATACTGGAAAACTCTGTCATAATAATTAGTATATAAAGAATAAAAAAAATATATATAAAATACAAGTGATAATAATACAGGAGAGTGATATAAAAGTTTTAAATTGAAAGAGGTTTTATTACAAATTGCATCGTTATCTATAATAATTACAAAATTCGAAACATTTTATAGATAATTAACGGAGTATTAGAAAGAAATGTTAAGTACCTTTTTATATAGTTTTTATATACCTGAAATTTAATGAAATTCAAAAGGCTCGCCTACACGGAGCCTTTGCTTTCATTACATTTAATTACCGTTTAACCATATATAAAAGCTCCAGACTAATTAACTTTCAAATGAATTGTAGCATTTCTTCTGTTTTATTACTAATATACTCAATAAAAGAAAAACGTTACTCTACATTTTGAAGTGGAAAATTACCTAAACACCGAAAATCTAAGAAACCTTATAAATAACATCTAAAAATCTAAGATGTATATTAAAAATTCTGACCTGCGACACCATAGCGCCGTGGACATCCATTACAACAAGCTGAGCCGATGCAGTTCCGAGGTAGACCTGGCTATCGTCCGGGGTCCAGCAGCCGCATGTGATACGAGCGTCAAGCGAGAGCATCGATGACCAGTATCTTTGACCTGCTACAGATCCAACGAGCACGAATCCGTCCTGAAAAATTAAAGAGGGCTCCACTCATTACGCGCCATATAACTAAAATATTAAGATATATTTTAGTACTCGAGTGTGTGCCCAAGCACTCTAACTCATCACTCCCATAATCCGATGGGACAGAAAGCCGACTGAACCGGAGAGAGCTTAGGCGCAGTCTCAACGGATTTTCGTTCTTTCCGAATCACGTGAGTTAGTTAAAAATGCTAACTTCCAAACTGCGGGCTGCTTTTGAAAATTTCTTAACGGATAAATCTAATAACATTATATTGGGGGGACCTAGGACTTTGATATTTGCTGCCAGTAAGAGCTAGCAACTACACCAAAGAGGCAGTTAGAAATATATAATAATAGTAAGGTATGAGATATAAGATATAAATAAAATGTATTCAAGATCATACAATTATTCGCTCGTTCAATTACTATGAATGCAAACAAACTGATTGTTTTTTGTTTTTTCTGCGTAAAAAAAAAGTCGACAATAATTACTGACTCTATATTTTTAATTAGCTATCTTTTCAAAAATGCATGTTTAAAGACAAGAAAAATATCAATTAACTTTTAAATCGAAGTTAAAATTACTTTATATATATATATATATAACCGTATAGGGCGACATGTTTAGATTATTATTATTGTCTGTCTATGTTGTTGTTCATTCGTACGAAACGCTCAAATGACAAATGACAAGCACGCCTTATTCGTGGTAAGTAAGGTAAGCCCAATGCCATTAGTTCTTATAGGAAACGAATACAAAAGATTCAATAATATAAACAAACAAACAGACAACGCTTATAATGTGTGTGGGCTTTTTTAGAATTGAGATCGCTACGATCATAAATGTAAATTAAATGCTAACAAGATGCAAACCTTATCGTAATTTATGCACGATGTGTTTATGTTTTCTATGTGTCAAATCCGAGTTCAGAGAAGCCTTTTAAGCAAATTGAAATGACATATTTCATATCATAGCGTTATATATTCGATATCATACTTACTAGTTATTATCTTTGGCACAGTGAGTATAGTTGTTTCTGGATTTACAAGCGATTTCGTTTTCCAATAAAATAATACTCATCGAAATTATATAAATATTTGTTCCTTCACAATAACAAATGTAATGGAGTTCTGATGTAATCGAGACGGATTCGATATTAATCCATTTCTTTATTTAGATTTTTTGGTAGTCCATATTTTTATTATAAGTATGATAGAGTCTGAATACTGTTTTGATTCTTATTGTCCATCCCTAAAGGTAGAATTAAAAAAAAAAAAACGTATTCGCAAATGTCTTCTAAATACTAAATAATAATAAAATTAATTTACTCTCTAAAGCTCACACTCTACACATATAATTCCTGAGCCTAAACTATAACGGTGATAGATGAACATGATTGTATTTTGAAGTCTTAATAAATATTAAGAATTTAGACTATATTAATATTGTCTCAAAATATTTATTAATATTTAAATCTCATCTTTGTTAAATTTGTAAAATTCAGGAACCCTTAGTTAGGTTATCACAGCTAGTAAATCGAACAGATATAAAATATATTAATGCGCTGTAAATTATTTCCTCTATAAGTTACAGTTTTAGTGGTATATAAAAATATCTGTATTAAATCTACTAGGAGTAATAAAAAGGTAAACTAAACGTAGAAGGTTCAAGGTAATAAAACTTATATCAAGATGTACAGCACGTCAACTAGATAGTAACGAGGTCGTTATGAGTATTTATATTTAAGCCTTTGTCTCATCTCTTTAGAGATCATTAATATAAAAATATTTTCTTGTGCAATCAATTAGTTCTTTGATCAAAGTAGGTCGTGAGGGTGGCGTAAGTTAAGAATAACTTACAAGAAAATATCGATTCACCGTATGTGGCGTTATTTATAACGCAAAGGTATATAAATTGTATAGCTAATTTAATTAATAAAAAAAAAAGTTAAATTATCATGTCTCATAAATATAAATTCTAAGTCAAACTTGATAATACTATAAATTAGCCCGTTAAAACAATTATATAAAAGGAATATTCAAGTTATATTTTTTGGGAGCTAGCGATCTAATAGGTTACTTACTTACGTGTGCAATTGCTCAAGCTCAATCTCCCTTTCAACCAATAAATAGTAATCCATACTTCCATACTTAATATTATAAATGCGAAAGTAACTCTGTCTGTCTGTCTGTCTCGCTTTCACGTCAAAACTACTAGACCGATTTAAATGAAATTTGGTACACAAATAGTCTAGAGCCTGAGAAAGGACATACTTTTTATTTGGAAAAAGTGCTGTAAGGGGTTGAAAATGGGGATGAAAGGTTGTAAGTTGTTGAAAGTATTGTCATTTTTAGGACTAGAAGCATAAAACTTATATTTCAGTCTGTATACTTATAAACTAACATATCATGACACCCGAATTTCGGAAATTCTACCCTAAAGGGGTGAAATAGGGGTTAAACGTTTGTATGGAAGTCCGTTATTTTTGAAGTTAGAAACACGAAACTTTATTTTTGGGCTACTGATTAAAAATGAGTACATACGTATTTAAGCTTGTCTTGATATTTTATGTCTAAGGGGAGAAATAGGAGTTGATATTTCGTATACAGGTTAGTCTGGGAGTCCGTCATTTTTAAAGTTAGAACCATTAAATTTTATTTTTTGGCTACCGATTAAAAATTAGTTGATTTGCATTTAAGCGTTTTTGGATATTTTACGCCTAAGGAGGGAAATTGGGTTAACATTCCGTATACAGGTTAGTCTGGAAGTCTGTCATTTTTAAGTTAGAAGCATGAAACTTTATTTTTGGGCTACCGATTAAACATGAGTTGATTCGCATTTAAGCGTTTCTGGATATTCTACCTAAGGGTTGAAATACACACCAATGTGGTATACAAAGAGGTCTTAAATTTACGTAATATTTTAAGTTAATTTGTAAATATATTCATATTCTACGCGAGCGAAGCCGCGAGTAACAGTTAGTTTAATATAAGATATTATTAAAATTACATCACTTATATGGACTTTTAGTTCATTAAAGTAATTTTTCTGACAATATTTGTTTTTTTGTCTTCGAAATATATGCTTGTAACTTATACAATATCAATAATACAATGTTAAATTAAATTTTATACTTTGTGTCCTCTAAATATTTCGATCCTATTTTATTAATAAATAAAATATTTATGTATATTTTATTGATTTTTATTGTTATTTACATTTATTTATGACATATGTAAGTGGAACATAATAATTCACGAGTTAGATATTTCCTACGAATAATATAATTTTAATATTCAATACTGCAAATGAAATCTACTTTATTTAAAATTAAATTTGGTAAAACTTTATAAACTATATTCACGTAAAGTAAAATTATATTGAAATCACCCTCGTGCCTCTGCATGAATAGGGAACTTAACAATGGCTCGAATTAATTTAGCAGTTACCTCTACTTTTGCAAAAGGCCCTGCCTTAATATTAATAGCTGAAACTACTAAGAAACTTAGGCATATCCACAAGTCTAGTTCTATATAGCACAGCTCTACACAATGAACAGTATATATTTTTGTTAGATAAGCTTAGCTGAACGTATTCATTCTGTATGCTGCTTGCTGGGTAAATTATCTAATACCTTACTATTATATAATCTATTAAAATGTTTATCTATTCAAATAGTAGGTATAACTGTCTGATGTCATTTGTAATGATGGCAATTAACTGATCTGTTACAATTCGGGGGTTTTTATTATATTATTATAATATTTTCTATGTTTCGCTTTCTCTACTCTGTTGTCGGTTTTTTGATGTTTACCTTCGATTTCAAAGCTTGTGACCCACCTTAAATAATATCACCTAATACGATGAAGAAATGTTCGTATTTTACTTTATGTTACGATAGTATTTTAGGTTTAACAAATTAATTCAAACCTTTCCCTCTTGGTTGGTCTTGTATTTATATAAATTAATACATAACTAAAAGATAATTTTATAACAATAATAGAAAATCGTTTAGGTTACCTGATAGCATATCAAAGCCATCCTTCCATCATGTGACCAAGAGAAGTGGGTGACAGGTGTACTGCGGTCGTTGATCAGCTCGATACTCCACCGGCCTTCGTACTTTATCCACACGAAGATAACACCTGAACTGTCACACGATGCCAATTTCTGATACGGCTCGTTCCATTTTACCAGGATCACCTTTATTGCATAAGAATAAATATATAAATGTTAAGCATAATAAGTTTGTCCCAATTCATTTATTTTAAGGTCATATTTTATATCGTATATCGTCTTTATTGAGTATTCACCTCTACCTCACCGTAAACTAAAACTTGATGTAACTTAAGGACTACTAAAGACTTTTTAAATAAAGACCAGAGGTTATTCCTCCACGCTGGTCTAACGCGGGTCTGTGGATACAAATTTGATACAATTTCATCCGACGCAAGTAGCATTCCTCACGATGTTTTTCTTCAACTCTGAACATGAGATAAATTGTAAATATAAACTTAGCCCATGAAAATTCATTGGCGCTGAATTCACGTAACGCCATTGTGTCATCTTAGCAATTATGCTCTTTTTTTTTATGTCATAGGTGGCAAACGAGCAGGAGCCTCACCTGATGGAAAGTGACTACCACCGCCCATGGACATCTGCAACACCGGGGGGCTTGCAGGTGCGTTGCCGGCCTTTCAAGAAAGAGTACGCTCTTTTCTTGAAGGTTCCCAAGTCGTATCGGTTCGAAAAAACCGTCGGCGAAAGCTGGTTCCACAGAGTGGTCGTGCGAGGCAGAAAATGTCTTAAAAATCGCGCTGTTGTGGATTTTCGGACATCTAGGTGAAATCTATCTATCTATCTCTCTACACGACCTACATATATCCAATATAAGGAAACCAACGTGAGACTGCTTTCGCTGAAATTCTGCCAGATATGGATCCACTACCCGCGTTGGGCCCATGTGGTGAAATACGCTCCAAGCCTTCTCTTCAAAGGGAGAGGAGGCCTTAGCCCAGCAGTACATTTAAAAGCGGATATTTCACTGGAGACTCACAATAACATAATATTCCGAAATTTATTTTCAAAGCAACAATGACATATTATGTTTTCACAAATATTACCCTTTGCGCTTGTAATAACAAAATCGTATGATCCAAATCTCATTCTGACTGTAGGAATACGAATACTATTTATTTTCTCATCTTAGTAAATGACACAAAAAATACTATCTAAGCAAATAATATATAAAATATAAATTCAAAGTATTGTAGGTACAAAAACAGAATTTTCCGCAAATACAAACATTTATAAACCAAATAGTAAATCGCGACAATTTACATCCCATCAATACATCATCTCATGCTCGTACTGTTATACAAGTTTCGAATTCGTAGACTATATAAACTATCTGTGCTTTCATAAATATTTTTTTTTCTTTCATTTATCACTGCATCCTGGAAATGCAATTTGTTTCATGGCGATAAGAAGTATTGCTGCTCGTTTTAATTACTTAAATTCTCTGTCTAACTGTATTTTCTTATATTAACACTGAATGTCTGTTGCTGATATCTCATATTAAAAATTAATGTGTATGTATATTTAAATAGTAACACGGCTTGGGGATGATTCCCCAACGTCAAGTCGATTTTTTTTCAATTCATTATTATTATTAAAAAATAGTAAAAACCGAAAGTAACTCGGCCAGAGTTACTTTCGGCGATTTTGCCAAAGTAAACAAAAATAAACTGTAGATAAGGAAATGTTGCTTTTATATTGCAGAAACACATTGATCTGAACTTTATTAATTTATTCGTGTATTTACGTATAGCTTTATATTAAAACATCTAACGACAAAACAACGACATTAAAACTCTTTGGCGTAATTTAATAAACATATATATCAGTAATTTATAAAAATAATATAAAAAAACAGCCACAGGTATTAATATGTTTCTTAGTCATTAAAAAACAAAAGCAATGGCGGCAATCTTCAAAAAAATTTATCGAAAGTAAGTGAAGCTAAAGTATTTAACTCAAAAATATCTATTTAATTAAAGATGAAATAGATATTTTTGAGATCATAAGTGCTCTGTATTCTGTTACTATCATCGTCCGATGGGACGGCATTCGACACAAACGAAGTGCTTAAGACTATACGGATTTGCGCGTTTTCCGAGGCATGGGGTGGGATCACGGCCAACTTCGCAAATCACGATTTGGGAGGTTGGCAGAGTTCTACTGAGGATTACATGAATAAGTTACATAATATAGATTTCTGTATACTAAATAGCTAAGTTGCAAATTAATGACTTGGTTTTCATAACAACTTACTAGAAGGATTTATAATATTTTACTGTAGGGATAATAAAGTTATATGCTTTCAATGAACTTACAAAGTTGGCTTTACAGAGAATTTTCAATTACAATGAAAAATTTCTAGCTGAATGTTTTGTTAGAGTTTGACAAGATTGCGGTTCTTGTAATAGTTGAATATCTAACATTTAGCGCACTGAAAGATATTCAAAGGAGAATGAACAGACCTAGAAGTAATTTCCTCTTATAAGTAGCTATTGTCAACTACGCCTTTATCTTTATAGTACTCTAAGTAAACCTACATCATTAAGATGAGTATAATATTTCATTATTAATGGAGAACAAAATATGTAGCGAATAACGTACATTCAACAAACACAGTCTTTACTACTTCGCTTGAGATAAAAATACTCGTTTATTCATTAAATGTTTTAATTCTGACTCAAGCTATCAGAAGCTGTCGGGAACATTTCGGGTGCCACGTATGCATTTAAAATTAATACCGTTTCACTGTATACTATTATTGTACGTTTTGCAACTTTTTGCTTTTCTATGGAAATTCACCAGCATTTACTAAGAAATACAATATATTATGTTATATTAATACAATCTTACCGACGTTCTGATAACATAAAATAGAAGTTACAAAAATTGTCAGCAAATAAATTTATATTTTCTGAAATATACATATAAAATATTTTTTATCCAAATTCAAATTCCTTTATTCAATACCGAAGCATTTCACTTACTTATTGATCGTCAAATTAAATACTACTAACGGTTCAGAAAAGAAAATACCTGAGAAGAAACGGCGAAAGAAACTCATCGGTTCGATTTTTTACAGTCTACTTTATGTGTACTAAGTTTTGTCCTTCAGGCTTTATTTATAGCTCGAGCTTTATCTGCTTAGTAAACCTAAGTCACGTACTGCGATACAATTATGTAATTTAAACGTACAAATACTCATAAATTCTATTACAATTATATCGACCTTGCGTCAAGACTTTAATACAATTGTGTACGGAAATTTTATAATTTAGCCGATATAATTTGGTATTTACTATATATAATATAACGAGGAAAAACATCAATTAATCTTATAGGAGGACCTCCATGAGCAGAGGTCTACGTTTTTTGTAGAGTTAGCTACGAAATTATCTACGGCGTAGAAGATTACATAGTCTTTAGTGACTAATTTAGTATTCATATTTAGCCGTTCGTTTGTTAAATATTAGAGCTTATATTTACGTAATATATTAAAAAAATAATCTTTGCTCTAATTGAAATTGAAATAGCAATATTTGTTACAAAAATACCATACTTACCTTCATGCCTTTTGTTATATAATTTCATAAAGTGTGTAACAATAGCCATTACGGAACAATACATCTCAGTAACGGAGCGGACAAACAACCACAAACACTAATTGTACGTTCTATAGAAATATCTGCCACTGAGACAAATAGCAGTTGAAGCAACCGCTACGCTAAATAAGTACTTTTTTAAATAAAACAAACAATATTTTATCCCTCGTTTTATTTTTATATGTTATGTACTTAAAAAAATAATCATTTATCATTGTATTTTGCAAGTATAATTTGTTATACGGATTTAATGTTAAAAGAAATATTGGATCGTACTTACATCAGAGCGATGTCCGCGCAAGTTGTAATTAGTGCGCAGTGGCAGTTCATGCGGGCGGCGTGCGTGCGATGACGTAAATGTGACGCCAACCACTCCGCGCACATTGCCAGTCGCTAGCCATCCCTCTTGGTAATAGTTATTACGATTCAGCTTCCATCCTTCTTCCTGTAATAAAATAAAATTTGAAATAAAATCATCAAAAAAATGTAACCTTAAACTTAAATCTCCTATGTAGTTGTTGTTACCTTAAGCACGGACATCAAATAAAATACTGTCTGTGACTTATTTTATTTGTGATTACAGTAGAATCGAATACTAAACTAATCGGGACCGAGACTAGTTCGGATAATCAAAAGTTTGTGAAATGTGGGCGGGTACCTTGGGATAAGATCAAACAAAAACAACACCATTTCACATAATAACAGTACCTACTACATTCTATTAAAATTGTAAATACATATTAAAATATAAATCGTTGTAATATTAATAACCAAAAAAACGTAAAATGCTATTTTATATATTTTTTTTATAAAATCGTCAATTTTTAATTGTCGAACGCTTGCAACGCGCCAAAGTTCGGATAATTAAGCGTTCGAAAAAACGAAGTCAGCGTTCGGATAATTGGGTTCTACTGTATTTTTTAACGTGATCTTTTGTAAACTTATTTTAAAACTGTGAAAGTTGTGACCAGTCCTCGTAAGAACACTCCTATGGTGTAATAAGTAATTAATAAAAGCCATAGTGCTAAGTCCAGCACATGTATGCCTTTACATTGTAAAACTAGGGGCGGAGTAAACAGGGACTCGATGCATTCACACCATACTCACGCACCAAAATATCTTCATATAAAAAGGGAATAGTATCACTTACAGATTAAAATACAAAGGAGTTTTATGGTTTAATTTTTATATATACCTAAGTATAGAAAATTTAACTATATCTAAAATGAAAAATAAAAAAAACTAACAAACCGTTTTCGTAACTAAAACTTTGCGCTAAGCAAATCAGACAATAAATACTTTATTTTATCAACAGCTATACACCAACAATATCAAGACTCGTTTTTACTAAAAATAAAAGTAATTTCTAATGGAAAACTATGTATAGCATAAGCGATTTAATTGACGTCACATTATAATAACGACATATATTTTACTCAATGAAGAAACATTATTTTGTAAACTATTCTAGACAAAAATAGTATATAAGATTATTCCATAGATCTATGACTAATTGTAAATGAAATTATTCTAGACTTTATTGTTACAGTTCTCATTAAAGCTTTATTGTCTTTGAGCGAACAAAGCAATGATTTTTAGAAAGTTTACTTCATCCATACTAATATTATAAATGCGAAAGTAACTCTGTCTGTCTGTCTCGCTTTCACATCAAAACTACTGGACCGATTTAAATGAAATTTGGTACACAAATAGTCTAGAGCCTGAGAAAGGACATAGGCTACTTTTTATTTGGAAAAAGTGCTGTAAGGGAATGAAAAGGGGGATGAAAGGTTGTAAGTTGTTGAAAGTATTCTCATTTTTAGAACTAGGAGCATAAAACTTATATTTCAGTCTGTATACTTATAAACTAACATATCATGACACCCGAATTTTGGAAATTTTACCCCTAAGGAGGTGAAATAGGGGTTGACCGTTTGTATGGAAGTCCGCAATTTTTTAAGTTAGAAACATGAAACTTTATTTTTGGGATACTGATTAAAAAGGAGTAGATACGTATTTAAGTGTTTCTGCATATTCTACCCTAAGGGCTGAAATAAACACCAATGTGGTATACAAAGAGGTCTTAAATTTACGTAATATTTTAAGTTAATTTGTAAATATATTCATAGTCTACGCGAGCGAAGCCGCGGGTTACAGCTAGTTTTTATATAATTTAAGAAATAATAGAATTTGTTACAAGATATCGTAAAAAAGTCAAAAAATATGAAATGCTGGTGACGTCATAAACTGGACTAAATAATTTTGATAGCAATCCTTGTGAAATCGAATAACATGTGTATCCTTCCAGTGTCGGACCGGAGATGAAAGAGCGATTGGCTATTAAGAACATTACGTAAAGTGCAGCCCTGACCCTACGAGGACCCTCGTGGATTTATCAGACATCAATTATTGTATATTGACATATCAATGCATGACAAAATCATAGCCTTAAATGGAGACAGTGAAACGAACAAATTGTAAAACATTTTACCGTAAATATTCTTAAAAATAACGATATTTTAATAGATTATAAATTTAGTTAATATATATATTCATATATTTATTGAGTGTATTTTTTTTTAATGAAAGCAACCGTATTCTTAATTGATTTCACTACTGGGAGACCTTGAGGTGAATATGCAATTCTCGTAAGAATTTTACAATTCACTTAATATGAGATTAAAAATACAAAAAACAAGTACTTATATATAGGAGAGATGCATTAAGTTAAGTTAAGTTACAAAAATAGACAGTTATAATATTTATATACTCTATAATAATTAATACCTAGTTAAATACCCAACATTGGTTAAAATACATGTTACAACACAATAATCAACAATCACGGTGTTACATTTTATCTTTGATACATAGTTTTCATTTATTTATAAATATATTCATATTTTCAATTTATTTCACACTATTTGGCAAGTCTTTTATTTCCATATATTTCTTAAACATGACGTGTCAGTATTGAATCTATATTTGCAGTGTTTAATTATTTAATTGTTAATTACGTTCCAAGCCGCTTAAAATAACAATATTATAGTATAAGATAACCTAATATTCCATTAGACGTTTCAAAGAAACATAATATAAGCATTGAGTAATACTTTTTTTGTTACATTTCAGACGATGTTAAAATTCGAAATCATTCTCAAATTTTAAAAAGCCAACTAGCCGGAACTCTGCTATTGTCTTTTTATGCTAATAATATTCAGCTCAGAATTCGGGTCAAAACTTTTAAAATGAAGTTTGAAAACATTTTTATTTACTCCATTAATTAACTTTCCAAATATCAGCTTTGATGTTTTTATTTAGCAACTTAGCTAATGGGTAGTGTTTATCAGTTCTGTTTAAAAAAACATGCCACTTATTAGCACTTAAAATCAGGACTACTAATCTTAGTTAAATCAGTTCTAATAAAAAAAGGGAACGGCTATATTTGTTCGCAAATATATATAAAATAAACTATAATAATCTAATGAGACGTTATGATTTCAGCCTAGCATGTCACGAAATTTTAAATTGTAATATACTTGCTCGCTCGGCGGGTCAAAGAGTAATAAATTATTTATTTATAAATGATCTAATACGAATAACAATATTATGATTAACAATTTCTGAGATTCTATTGTTATATTAAAAAAGTGCGAGTCGGACTCGCCATGAAGGGTTCCGTAGCAACAAGTAACAAGGTTTATATATATGAAATTGAAATAAATTCTGATAAATTGCGGTTTTCGATTTATATCATATATTTTTTTAGTTTTATCATTCTCTTACTTTAGAAGTTACAGGGGGTGGGACAAATTTTACCACTTTGGAAGTGTCTCTAGCTCAAACTATTCAGTTTATAAAAAAATTATACTAGAAACCTCATTATCATTTTTGAAGACCTATCCATAAACACATGACATGTATGGGTCCGATGAAAAAAAATTTTTGAGTTTCAGTTCTAAGTATAGGGAACCCCAAAATTTATTGTTTTCTTTTTCTATTTTTGTGTGAAAATATTAATGCGGTTCACAGAATACATCTACTTACGAAGTTTCAACACTATAGGAAGTTTTATAGTTTCGGAAAAAAGTGGCTGTGACATACGGACGGACAGACAGACAGACATGACGAATCTATAAGGGTTCCGTTTTTTGCCATTTGGCTACGGAACCCTAAAATAGTATGATCAAACTAAAGTAGATATTTTTTTATTATTACACAGAAACTAATTCAAGTAAATTGTGTAAACTCACATTTCTGCATCGAAACAGCCGGGTGCGATGTAAATAGAAACGATTCCATCCCCGCGTTACCGAGCGTGAAAGAGATTTCATCAAGACGACTCCTTTACGTTAACATTTCTTCAGGTCAGTGCGAACTTCTGATTCAATCAGCAATTTGTACGGTTAATGAGTATCGTAACTTGAATAATTTGAATTTATTTATATCTTAATATTCATTTAGGTTTAGTTTGAAGCCATGTGTCTGTGAAAATAACATATTTTGTTCCAAATTGTCTCATAAGTTGAACAAGTAGTTATAAACATTAGTATGTTGCCTTATTGTACACATGTAAAAATTAAACTACTGGTCTGAATTGTTTGGTAAAAAGACGATTTTAGAATTAATAGTATGTGATGGTCTAATTTAATTTAAAAATGATGCGTATATTTGTATTAATAAAAACCGCTTAATTTAAAGATGCTAATGCTAAGTTTCGCTGTTGTGTAATTTTAGAAGATAGGCCTATATTATAATCTTAGAATATAGGCGTTGCTACCGAATAAATAGATCTATTTAAGAAGAATAATTCTGTAATACGTATTATAACTCTATTGGTTTACGCGGAGCACGCCTGTAAAGCGGCCAGTCGCCATGCTTTTGTCCGACATCTTCATCAATCATACTCATATTTCAAAATTCAAAATTACACAAAACCTAAGGAATTATACCTGAATATTCCTTCTGAATCACTTCGTCCTTTGGGGAAAACCATATGAAAATTCGTTCGATGGTTTTCGACTTTATCGCGTTCTAACAGACATACAGACGTAGGGCAGGGCATGGCAGCATTTATTTTATAATATGTTGTGATATAAGGCTTTTAAGTGTATTGAACCAGTAAAGTTTGTATGAAATATAAGCTAAAACATTACGGTATTAAAGATAACGCACTTGATATAATAGCTTCACACGATCACACGTAAGGTAACACTGAGGGATAGTAGGTACCTACACTAATCTCAATAGCTTAAGTTATGACGTGTATAGGCGTTTATGTCCTTAAAAATGTTAAACAATCAACAACTACCTATTAAATAAAGTCGTCTGATTAATGAATCTTTACTAAAATGACTCTTCCACAATGATCGATTTTACTTTTACTATATTTGGTAATATGACTAATATTCCTTTATATATTAAAAGTATTGTGATATTGTAGTGCTTGCTGACGATACTTCACTACTTTTTAAAGTTGACAAAAGACAAGTTAAAAATGAGCTAATTTTTATATTATTTTAAGTAGCTGGCTGGTGTTCAACAGGGAAAGATGAAAAGACCTAAAATCTAAAAATATTAACTAATACATTTTTTTTAAAATATAATAAGTTTCGAAAAATCCTAAAAACGAACGAACTAAGAAAAAAATGCAATAAACAAATATTTGTTTATTGGTTACTTGGTTTTTTCAAAGATTACTTATATGTATATACATATAAGTAATCTTTCAGATGTTTTAACTTTTGATAGACTGAAGCGATATTGATAAAATAAAGACTAAATATTGCCTTGGAATTTTGGAATACTTCTTATAGCTTATAATAATCTACCTAAACTATTTCATTTTACAAATTGATTTTTTTACATAAATTAGTGTTTAAACTATTGAATGATGGCGCAAGTATCATGAACTCTACCCATGTAAATGCTTATAATGATATATCACATTGTACCAGTCCACTATTATTCTAGTTTTTGCTTATTTCGTAAATAACCGATGCCTTTATAGAAGTAAAATTTCATGAGAATGAGTCACTTAATGTATTGCCTGCTACTGCAATTAATTATTTATTATCTAGCAAAGCTTACAAAAAGTATAAATCGTATTCAATATAGGAGCATTACACATACATATTGATTAACAAATTAAAGACCACTAAAAGAAAAAAATACCCTGACTTCAGAAAAACCGGCAAAAGAAACTCAGCTGGTATTTTTATGTCAGTTTGTAATTGCTTACAATAATTTAATACAAAAGTTTAATACCAGGAGGAGATTGCTTTATTCAGAAGGTATGCTATCATCCATAAACTCACCAATTGTATAATAACCTTTTTGTAGCAGAGGCACTTTGTACGCTTTCTGGGATCTTGTTGTAAAACTGTACTCATTTCCCCACAAAAGAGTTACTGACTCTATGCATTCACATTCGCGTAAAAGGAATTCGCTTAATGTTATGAGTATCACATTTTCTCGTAAACTCATTTTCCGCACATACCTAACATTACAAAATATTTATTGCGAAACAACAGTAAATATTTCGATTTCAAAAACCTCAAGGACTCTATAGCTCCTATGTTTTAGTTTGCGTGAATATATAATATTACGAATATTGCGCGACCTCGGACTCAGCACGACACACTCTAATGAAGCCTCAGGCTGCATGGGCTTTCCCTGGTGGCGATATTCAAGAGAGATCTGCTGACCGTGATTACCGCCATGCTCGGCAACGAGAAGTGCTGGTTAGATATGGATTATTTTTGCAAAATTATCATGTCACAGAAGGAGGCTGCGGAGTGATAGCGTGAGGAGAGTGCCTTCGCTGACCCGCTTCCGACCGAATAGCGTGGTTTTCTATACCCCAGTAATCCTTCTGCCTGAGAGGTCGCATAGGTGGACTAACCATCGAGGTGACACTGTACCATACAACATAAGCGATCCAATAATGTCCTCTGAAGAAACAGAGTGGATATCGATGATTTTTCAGTAGGTTTTCCGGCACGCTCATTGCCGGCGAGTGCCACATACTTTATGAGCGAGAAACGCTTGTTAGCGTTTTAACGGCGAAATCAAAATATAAAAAATATATATTAAAACACAATTATGTACTCCTAACAGTAACTTATAACCTTTTTAGGATATATGGGACTGTATGGACGTAATAATATATTTGACATGTGTTCGTATAAAACTTTGGTTATTATATTCAAAGTGAAATTCCCAAGCTTCAATAAAGCGAAGATAGAAACATCTTGTTTCATTACGTTGAGGGTTTTCAGGTTGCGTAATGTCAATATTTCTAGCCCGCCCCACTAGAGATAACAGACGGTTCCCGTATTCATTTCGAGCTTTCTTAGAAATGTTTAATTTTAAGATTAAAACACGATATCTTCACCTTTTAAAGTTCAAGGATTATAAAACTAAGTAGGTATTAAGGGAGTGTGTTTTTCCTTTACACTACAATATACATTATATCATTTATTTAATAAGTTATAATGTCTATCTTGATAATAATAATTTAAGATGAAGTAACAACCTGTAAACATTTACATGAGACATCCCACTGCTGGGCTTAGGCATCCTCTGCTTTCTTACACTTACTTTCTTACACGAGTACGCGATGAATTATAAGGACAAAATCAAGCACATGAAAATTCATAGGCGCAAGGCCGAACTTGAACCAACAACTCGATTAAAATTCACGTATTTTACCTCGACTATCCACTCGACCATCTCGAATAGTTTTAATATGATTTTATATTTAATAGTAAATGTAATTAATCAACAATTTAACATTAAACATTTTAAAATGCTACTACTAACGAAAATACTACAAAATTTACAATAGAATGTTTTATGAAAGATATTAAAAGCTTAAGGATATATACTGCAAGGATGTAAATAGAAGAGGGACTAAGCTTTCTAAATGACGGTCTTCGGTTTAAGCGAGTTCAAAGCCTACCTAAGCCGCCTTCACACATATGCCTTCTTGTCTACGTACTATGATTACGTACTCATATAAGGTATAAAATCATTACGAATACAGCTATTGTTACATAATTGTTTTTAATAAAATTATAATAATCTATATACATATATATTTTTATATACTTATATATATAAAAGCGATATACCACTTAACACACATGATATTTGGCAGGTAGGTCTTATAGGGTGTTGACATTAGCCAAGAACGAATTTTACGAAACTGGGTGGAGTTTAAGGGGTTAAAACGGGAGTTGGAATTTCTTGTTTTATCAATTTCGCGCGGGTAAAGCCGCAGGTTCAGCTAGTTAATATATATATATATATGTAACTCAAATATCTTTGCTAAAAAGATTTACTACATACAATTACACTCTACTTATAAGAATTACTCTTCAATATTTTGATAAAATATAATATAATTTTGAATAAGGGTTAGATGGACTTGATAAAATATTTATACTGCTTATCATCTTAACTTTACAAATTAAAACTAAGTAAAACCTGACGTAACTTAATACGGCTTTACACACGACTACTTAGAAACCTTTGAAAACATTTTAGCGATCCCTACAGAAGCACATTCACACTAACTCGTGGACAAAACGCCCCAACGCCATTTATTAAAAAGTGTAATGAATCGAGACAAAGGCAATTCGCTGAATCATTGAACTGTTTTTAATACATATTCGTTTGACCGCGTCCACCAAATCCGATCACTGCTTGTATACCCAAGAACTCGGACATAAATTATTTTTTAATATTTCATTAATTTTTATTTTCTATACATTATAATTTTCTTTTCGGGTTTTAATAAAAGGTATAACAATAAATACATATAAATATGTTTAGCTTAGACAGTGATTTGTTACTGATACACATTCAACTGACATAATATTTCCAGTCTAATATTATAAACGAGAAAATAACTGTCTATTACTTGTTGTGTACAGCGGTTTAAATGTGAAAAGTCATGATTAAACCGCTGTACCAATTTAGATGTAATTTGTACGAATATTGTTTGAGTTTCGGAGAGAAATAGGCAACCTTTTTTAAATTCACCCCTCGAGGAGTAAAATAGTAGTGATGGTATGTATGCTATAATTAAAGTTTTATAAATTTCGCGCGGTTCAAGCCGCAGGTTTAATCAATAGTTATATGATAGTTAAGGTAAAATTATCACAAATCGAATCTTTATCTCACAGATATGCTCACGAAACTGCTGACACTTAATAACTAAAATTACTTCAATCTCAGATTAGCAACTTAGGTAATCTGAGATTTAAGTAATTTTATATCGAATTTACGGATAACGTCTGAAAGTATATATGTAAATCTGAAATATATGTACTTCATAATTAATTTTTTATCTTCATTTAATTGTATACTAAATATTACGTTTTATAAAAACGTTAAATCGAAGCTTAGATTTAGTCAGTTGTTGGCATATGCTTAAGTTGAACTAAATTATATGAATAATTATACAATGTAAAGTAATGTGTTCTTGACTGTGCGTGTTTGTATTAAGTTTTATTACTATTACTAGACTATTGTCTCAAACCAACAAAGTTCACATACAATTACAGATAAATATATATTTAAATTAGCTGTTAACCGGCCGCTTTGTTGGGAATTAATTATACCTTACAAAAGGATCAATTAATAAATTGCGCCTCCTGGAACTGTACAGTTTAAATAACATATTTGATTCTAGTCTGAGGTAATTCAATTTTTTGTTTTGTGTCGGGTGTCATATTGATATGTTTTTTTTAAAGTAACTTGTGTGTGAGTTAGTGAGTGTTTTATGTAAAAAAATATACCACATAGCCTTAGTGGTAAGCCGCTAAACCGATAGAGTTGTTTGTTGTGACATTTTTTATGATAAACATTTAATGTAGAGCCTTACTCTGCCCGTGCGAAGCTGAGACGGATAGCTATTATATAATCAATTTGAAGAGCTAGAGTACAGCTGCAGATATGATTAGTAGTAAAGCTCTTAATTTGAAAGGCATCTGTTATGCCTCTAATTTCATCTACGAGTAGATTGAACGGATCTATTGCCTGATTTATTATAGTATTACAAATTTGTAACACTTTTAAAAGATAAAACAAAACATTTTCAATCCTTATAGGTATATTTCTTCCCAACTTTATGTAAAATATTCTAAATATAATTCGTCCATTTTAGTGTAAATGCTCTTTCGTATAATGGGAAAAGCGATTTTATAAGTGAGCACTCGCCAACTAATGCGGACTGTATTACTGTATTTATTATATATATGACACATGGAAAGACCACAAAATTATTATCAGTGGAATATTTTATAACTTATCTAAAGCTAAGGTTCGTGTAATACACTTATATATGAGCAAAAACATCACGGTTTTAAAGATAAAGCTCTTGATCTCGTAGCTTCACACGTAAGAACTCAACAAGTATGCAATAAACGCGTCTGAATTTGTACAAATGTTGGACTTCCACAAATAATGGTTTTAGGTATTTTTGTTATAAATATATTATCTTTCTCTCTATGTTCGAGAAATTTAGTTCATATTATTTGCACCTGATATCTAATACATAAGAAAACGTATACAGCGATGTCAACCAAATTACACACAATTAGTTAGTTAGTTACAATTAGTTTGCAAAAAACAATTTGGTTTTAAATGCCAAAAACAAAATGTTTAAGCATTTCATATTTATCAATAAGCTGCTGATTATCTATAGTCAGATACTGCTTAATAAGTATATTTTAATTGTGTCATGTTGCATATTATTTTAGAGTTATGCTAGAGAAATGTGATATACTGTTTTTATTCTCTAAATCGAAGCTTTTTTTTGGATATTAATCTTGTATCTCTTGGTAAGATTTTACCTACGTTTAATTACTAAAATAGTGTATCTTTTAATTTTCTTGTCGATATAATCTATATCCCACACTAGTGTCAACTTTACATTAAATTTTAATTTGTCATAATATGTCGATTCTTAGGTTCTTGTCTTGTCTGCTTAAATACGTTTTGCTTTTTAATTTTATTTTATATATTTTGATTAAAATTTCACGAAAAATTAAATTACAAAAATAAAATAGTTCGTGTAAAGCGCTTGGACAGTCTCAATAAATAAAACTATTCACCAATCCGGTTATTATTAATCAAGGGACAATTATTTTATCCTTTCTAACAAAATGGTGCCGTTATATATTCGGTTATGAATTTACGAGCATGCAAATCGTATTTAGTCTAAACGATAATGGAAATTTAATGTAGTGTAATAATGCGCAGGTTCAATAGAGCATACAGGTTACGTAGATTCTTAATGGTCGCTAATTCGTTAACAAAAACTTAAACTAAGTGTCTTTAATATTTATAGAAAAAAGTAAACATTAGCGTTAACTATAAACACATATATAAAATGCATATTATATTGAAAGAGAGAATTATTATCATGAATAAAATATATATATATAAAAAACGGTAACAATTAAGTAATAAATTAAAAAACACATTATCTTACCTACCTACGTACCTACTGGTTTTAAATAAGGATTAGAATATCTACCATAAAAAACGAAAACATAAATTATATTTTATATCCAGGTGCTGGCTTTGTCGACTCACCTCAGGCAGCTCATCGGGAACTTTGCCCATCCACGACAGCGATAGTATCGTGCAGTCGCATTTTGCATTTACGTTCCTTTCGAAATGAAGATGCATTTTTATATAAATCACTAATAGCAAACTTCAATCACTCGAGCAGTTTATCGCGCGCGTACACCACGTCAGTCACGAAACGCGAATTTATCATTTTACAGAATGAATCATTTTGAGAGCAGGCTTGTTAGGTCGTAAGGGATGGGTCGAGTCGGTCGCTCGGCTGGCGTGACAGAGGGTGACAAGCTGCCTGGCCTTCCCGAGGGCTGTAGCGCGCAGATATTGATTGCGCGTAGGGGAGGCGCGCGGCGCGACCTCTGTCCTCGATGTACGTCAAACTGGAAAAGCGGAAAAGTCTTGAAAACCGGAAGAGATGGCGCGGAGATTAGATTTATATAATTTCTCATGTTTTAGCTAGTAGTAGCAATTCGCTTCAAGTTCAGTACTATTTATACGATACACGATGTATTTTTATGGCATCAAACTGCTACTGTAAAGTTAACGTTTCTTTCCCATACAACAGAATGCTGCCCAGAAAACAGGTTCTTTTTTGTTTAATTTCAAAAATATGTACAGCAAATGCCGCAACAGTATGTACGTTTCTAAAATAGATAAGACACAGAAACCAGCTTAAAAACGTGGGGAAAAAGAGCGAAAATTGTATTTCATTTTAATTGTCACACGTTTCTTTCATATCACTTAATAAAATTTCGATATAACTAATAACTATACCTTTTTATTTTATTTGTTTATGGCACCGGTAGTCAGATTGGCAAAAGGACCACCACGGTAAGTAGTCACGACTGCCCCTAGAAATCGGTGCCGTATGAAATTTTAATCATTTCTTAGATAACCTTGGGAACTGAGATGTTATGACCCTTCTGTAGTTACACTGACTCACTCAACCTTCAAACCGGAACATAACAATACTAAGTTAATACTTAGTATATACCATTTCTTTTTCCAAATAGCCTATGTCCTTTCTCAGGCTCTAGACTATTTGTGTGCAAAATTTCATTTAAATCGGTCCAGTAGTTTTGACGTGAAAGCGAGACACAGACAGACAGACAGAGTTACTTTCGCATTTATAATATTAGTATAGAAGTATAGATTCAGATCTGAGAGGTAATTGCTACGGGTGCGGTACGGAGTACTATTTTACGGTATTTTAATATTCTTGCGCTAAATTAGAATATTGTTCTTTTTTTTATAATAAAGGCGCTCGGGAAAAGGTCAGAATTGTCCAGACATTGGTACTGTAAAAAAAAATTAACCGTTTCTTCCATCAATAAATGCGCCACTAACCTTGGGGGCATTGTCCCTTAGCATGTAATTACAATGACTCGCTCAGCCAAACCGGAACTCAACTCTCATTACTGTTATGATGTGTGGATGGTATCTACCCAGACGGGCTTGCGAATCAAACCAAACCAAGTTAACTTTACAAGTTAACAAACAGTAACGTCCAAATATTCTAATATGATAGATTTAAATACTTAAATCTATCCTGTAATATTATATATATTAGCTCGCCCTCACTATTTGTAATTCAAATATGTATAGGTATACGTTATTTCTAATATTTCATGTATTTATTTTTTATGTATATTATTTATTTTTACATATTACTGCAAATAAAAACTTTTTAAGTTATCTTTTACAGGAACGAAAGGCTTACTTGTACTTTGGGAGTCTTATAGCATTAAGTCCCCCCTTTTTGTATTAACTATAACACTTTGGTCTAAAAAGTTTTTAATGAAGGAACGCTAGGTTGATAAAAAAAAGCAAATTAAAAGAAAACTATTTTTAATATTATGGTTAAACAAAATATCACAGTTAATCACAGTTAACCAGTTAAATATATTATGAAATTTCATGATTTATAAATATCACTGGACGTTTTGCATCGCGCCCCAAGTGTAACCGATTTTCACTTTAACGGGAAGTGGAACGTTTAAACGGACCGTTTCTTCCATTAAACTTTTTAAAATTTCAACAAAATTATCTTTCTTCGATTCGATAACTTCATATATAAGTTCATCGTGCATTTGAAGTATTAGACGAGGTTTGTCGATGTCTGAACTGGTTTTTGTGTCTATGGCGCACATCGCTGCCTTGGCTATATCCGCTGCTGATCCTTGTATAGTGGTGTTTATGGCTTGCCTTTCAGCTGCGCCTAAAATATATAAATATATTTGTATTATTTAATTTCCTTTTTTCATTAATTATACTTTTCTGTATTCGACTCTCGTCGTCGAAATCGTATGGCAAACATGCTTTTGGATACAAACATTGGCCTCTGTAAGAGTTTCTGAATCTAAGCAGGGGTTAGCAATAATATTTAAATAGCTGAAACGGTAATTGAATGCGATACCAAGGATATGTGAAACCTGTATTTACGTATAAGCGAGATTTAGTTCCATGCATATATATATATATATATATATCATAGCATTTTTTTGGAAACAGCATATTGTACCTCGTTTAGACGCCATATTACTCGTGATGTCTGGCAAATATCTTCTCCTTTTCATCAATGTCTCAATGTATCCATTCTTCCTGCATTCGTCTACGATCTTTTGTGTAAAAACTTTGATAGCAGGATAAGTATTGTAAAACGTGTCCATGAACATCGCAGCCTCTATCTCGTTAAGATCGAGGTATTGCGCTAAAGTTTTATTGCCCATCCCGTATAGTATACCGTAACAGAGCTGTTTAGCCTTCTGTCTCAAATCATCATCAACCTAAAAGGAAACATGCATCACTTTATTAAGATCACATTAAAAACTATCAGATCTATTTCAAAAGTTAAAGCATTATGTGGCTTATTAAGAACATTTTAATAACTTAAGTTATAGACTCAGACTGGTAAAAAGAGATCAAAGAAGTAAAGATCAAAGAGTAAAAAGAGACGGAGTGGCGGGCTCGCATTTCAATACAGGGAGCTCAGCGTCTTTCAGTGAAGCTTTTATTTAATACAAACCCTTCTTACATTTTATTTATATATTTTTTATCAATAGTCAACATATCAAAATATTTACTTTAAGTAAATAATAACCAGTTTAATGACTATTTAATCTAAATGTGAAAAGTTTTTTTTTTCATTCATATTAATAAAAGTATCGAAATCACTTTTATTTTTTTAATGTAACAAATATTTATTCAGATTTCGAAAGACACGATCTAAGGCAAAATAAATAATTGCGATTCATTAATAAAGGTTCTTTCATATTTATTACACACATATAATTATTTTATATTCGAAAATAGTAATTCGTTTTAGTCGGATTTTTTTTTATCAGCACACAAATTAAACACATGTTGCGTGTCAAGCGTGTGCGACATAAGGTCACACACACAACTTTGTAAAAGGAGCTTCATTTTATTGAACACTTGTTTACGGGCCGCCGCGCCGTCTACCGTTCAATTGGTCTAAGTATATAGAGAATATTTTAAAAAAATGTATTCAACCTTTTGAAATTTATAATAAGAGAAAATAATATATATTATGTGTTACCTTTTAAAAAACTAAAACAAAATAATTGAATATATTAGTATTATATCTGATTTGTTGTTTATAAAAATATCTACATACAGTATTTCTGTAAGTTCTATTATCCTCTTGTTTCTCTATCAGCATAAAAAAAATATTAGAGGTTGAATGAACTCAGGGAAGCAAATCAATCTTAGAGCTCTTTTGCCTTTGATATCAACGTCTAATACTACGTCAAATAAACATTAAAAACGACTTTTGGATTAATATTTTCATTTTAAATAACCTTTAAAATATGTACCTATTTTACCAAAAATATATGATCATGCTTACCATAATATATGATTGTAATATACATAGTTACTTGTATTTATTATCACTTTTAACGCAAATGTTTTAAAACCTTATTATAAAAGTACAACTCACCAGTTCATCTGCTACACCACTCCAAGAGGCTGCAATTGACTTAAAAACATCGACGTTCGAACACATAATACTAGTCAATACCGCATCTTTGGAATAGTGAGTCAGAATTCTCATTTCCAACTGGCAATAATCAGCTGACACAAAAACGTAACCCGGTGTCGCTTTGAAAATGTTCCTGCAGTTGAACTCTATAACGTCCCCACAAGGTTCAATATAATCTTTGACGGCGAGATATTCGAGTGGAATAGAAAACGTTCGAGGGACGTTCTGTAAGTTCGGCTCGTGCATACTAATTCGACCGGTGCAAGTGTGCATAGTGTAGGACGGGCTTATCCTGAAAATCAAATATTTTATTCATGTTCGCTCCCCCAACTTACAGCGTGTCGACTGTTGCATTTCCGATATTTCCATGAATAATTTTATTGAACTATTTTAGAATGCAAAACGCTTACTCGTGTATTTACTTGAGTCTGCCTTTTAGTAAAACAATTAAAAAATTAATGAGACTTTTTTAAATAACTATATCGAAAATCAATCATAGTACGCACCTGTTGTCACGGCTGTTTATGACAGCTTGCTGAGTAAGAGGGTATAAGGTTTTAGTTAGTATCGAGTTAAGTTTCCTCCAATATATCACGATGCTAGCCATTGTACTATTGTGGGCGGTAAGAACACTTTTCTTTGTGCTTATTTTACGTCCTTTGTATAACCCTAAAACCTAAAAAGAAATTTTATTTTCTTGCCTCAAGATTATCAGTTTGAATTATAAAAAATTCAAGTCTCAAGATTTTTACCTTTTACGAGAATATCTCATTTACAAAAAAACTTGTAGCGATGTAATAAATAAGTTATACAAACAAACTTATGTACAAACAAACTTATTAAGTTCAAGTGAACGGGAGCAATAATTATACTTCGCTACGAAATATATATATCTACTATAAATATTACTATAAAAAACTAGTCCTTATCGTAAAATTACCAAGTATCAATACAAGTACTAATGTATTGAAATAAAATCTCACCTTAGCGACATCTTTAGAGGAGTTAAAATTAAAATGATATCCGCATAATTTGAAAGCTTTATTTTGCAAGACCTCCTGTGAACTTTTCACATCAATCAAAAGTCGGGACGCAAGATCTTTATCCACGGTTATTCCATAGTACTCGCAGTCCGCCAGAATCTTGGACACTTGAATCTCTGTATCTGTATAAAATCTTAATTTAAAAAGTTTGATCATATCAACCAAAATCTTCAAATATTATTTAGTGAATTCCAAAAGCTAAATAGCCCATTTGTTAGAAACCGTTAATTGAAGATTGCGGGTTCCTACCAAGCAAGCACAAATGAGTTTTCAAGAGTTTTATTTTTGTTTATTTTATAATTCATCTTGTGCTCGGCGGAGACGGAAACTTAATTTTAAGCTTAAGATTAAGTGTCACGTGTCACGGGCCAAGGGCCCGACAGGTACACAATTTGTTTGTATATTTATTGATCTTATAAATTAGCGGTAAATAAATTATCACGAAAAACCCTACAATATATCCAGGAGCGAACGACAAATACCATAATGTTAGTTAATTTGCAATTAGTCGTCATAAATTATATACCTTTCTCATAAATCGGTCAATTGGTAAAAACTAAAATCCTGATCCTTAAGAAATTCCTGATATTACGAACAAACATACAGACATTTTAAATAGGTACAATTAATTTATGTTGATATCAAATTTAATTTCAAAATAAACCAACCGATGTGCGAATCTTAATAAAAAAAATACAAATTGTCCTCCCTAACAGACGAGAAAGCCGTTGCTCAGCAATAGAATGTTTACAAAATATTATAACTTTTCCTTCAATTATCTATATCTAAATTATTTAATTTATTCAATTGTTTAAAATCAAATGAAATCATATAAAACAAAATCAAAGATTAAATGTAAATAAATTTACTTACCTAAAATCTTATTAATGAATGAATATTTTTCTAAGGATTTGATTTGCTCTTCCGAAATGTTCCATAGACACCAAGTATGAAGACACGCTTTTTCGTGCGATTCTAAGTCATTGTATCTTTTTCTCTCATCATTAACAAATATTTCAGTATTAAATAAATCTACATTGCAATACTTCTTTGTCTAAAACCAACAAAATATACTAAAATTTAATAAATAAGATAAATAACCCATTGAGATAATTATGCTTTAGCACAAAACGTCTTACAAAGTCCATAATTCTTGACGTCTTCTCGTCGCTGTCCAATAACCATTCACCTAGCGTGATATCACAACACGGTGTTAATAAAACTGTCTCTAACCATTTCTTGATGTGCAAATAAATTGCTTTAGTTGATAACATCCGCAACTTAATACCTCTTGCATTTGAAAAAAACCGTTTCAATTTATTTTTAAACTCTGGCAGGTAGCTTTTCAAAGACATTATATCAAAATATAGACATATATTACTATTACTATTTAAATATAAAGCTATCCCTTTTACAGGCAAATTTTCTTCAGTATGGATTTGAATGTCTTCAATTGAATTTTTGGGCTTAACAAATATATTACTACCAATTAATTTAGTAAAAGATTTAATTTCTTTCGAATTTATATCGAGAATAATTGAAACTTCTTTAGCCTTTTCTATTAGAAAAAAGTTATTGCAATTGTCATTTTCATTCAAAATATAACAATTTACAATTTTATTTGCAAATTTTAATACGATATTTTTGGATTTCGGACCAATTTTTATTTGAAACATATCATGTGTTGAATGAAATTCTGGCAAAATGGACTTTTTCGACTTTTTAGCTGCAGATCGTAAACAGTGCTTATTTGAAATCGCGTGTCTTTTCCGTGGACTTTTAAAATTAGACTCAACAAACGATTCTTTAAATTCTTGAGTATTTCCGATTTCGTTTTCTTGAGAAATTTTCATGACGGAGATATTTTGAATTGGACTTATTTTGTCATCTTCGTAAACTAATTTAAAATCATCGTCCTCATCTACATCAATTAGTGGTGATTTAAATACATTTAATATTGATTTAGAGTTAATATCAACATAGTCCACGATTGTATCAGCTTCATATATTTTTTTTTTATCACTAGCAGATTTTTTATCGTCTATAATAGTGTTTGGTAACAAATCAAAAGGCAAACTATCTTCAAAAATGCTTGAATTATCGCCATCAGATGAAAACAAACTTATGTCTTTAGACGATATACTTTTAGAAGCATTATTTTCAACATTAGTCACTAAATCGGAATTAGTCATTATACCAAAGCTTATGTTTGGTGATAAGAAATTATCTGAAGTAGGAAGTTTCGAAATATTATCAAAAAAAGCATCGGTAACATTCAGTGAATCCCAAACTAGTTCTTGTTTAACCGGGCTTAATGATACTTTTGTCATATTGTCTGTTTCATTAATTTTACTATGAACATTTTCGCCATCAAGAATTTCAACTTCCGTATTTACTTGAAAATCATTTAAGGTATTATCAGACATTTGCAAAGTATCTTCCTGAATTTCATCTTTTGATATAACTGCAGCTTGAGTTGTCTTAGCTCCTGAATTTTCATCCAAATCTTGGTCTATTTGGTTTTTTGTTTTAGATACTTTTATATTAACATTGTCAATACATTCAATAAATGTTTTTTTATTAATATAATTATTTTTAACAGAAATGTTTTTTTCTGGACACTCAATCTCCTTCCATTTAATTTCTGCTACTCCAATTTCTTGCTCTAGATATTTTCTAGCTTCTAAAATAAGATTTTCTGCAGCTTCTTTAGTGGTCATACCACAAAAACCCGTTATCCAAATATTTTTCATTTTATTTCGTTTCCTAACGTCAGTATCATCATCACCCTCTCTTTCTTTTTCACTTTGAAATGGTATAGATTTGTGAAGACAATTTTCAATTATATTCGGTGCAGCCGAAGCAATACTAGAAATAGTTTCGAACCCTGCATCAAATAAAGTACGAGCTCTCACACCATTTAAAGAAGATAATTTCATTAATTCCAACAACTCTGAATGTATGCCGAATTGAAGGCGATCTTGAAATTGCGATATAAGCATTTCCATATTTTTCCAGCCCAGTTGATGGCAAAAAGCTGTCACCATACCTATAAGTAACATTTTTAGTTATACCCTTGTGTAAAGCTGTATTTCATCTCCATGTACCGAACTTACCAGCAAATGTTGACGATGCTTGCTGAAGCCCTTGCAAAAAACCTCTAGCACATTGAAATTTTTTAGATACTTCTGATAAAGGCACTTCGTTTACTAAATCTTGTAAAGCCAGTGCTGTATAAAACCTAAAAAATTATAAGAATTGTTATAAATTAAGAAACTAAATAATTAGCATTTAACTTTAATATTTGTATTCACAGCAAACCTTTTATGTATGTTTAATTTGTTATAATTATTATTAAATTGTTTTGTTCCCCTAAGACAACGAATAATAAAGCTTTCTTGCACACCAACAAGTTCCCCTACTCTTTTCATTGCTGCTGTAAGTGATTCCCAAAGAGTAAGTAGATGCAACCAATCTATATTATTCCACTGACTACTGACACTATATGGTGTCACAAGATAAATCAGATGCAGGTCAGTTTCTAATACTAGGCACTGACGAGCTTTTTGTAACTCACAAAATAAAGACAATCCATCATTGGGTGCCATCGATGATGACAGACATGCTCTTCCCAGTGATGTTGCTACATACTTGCTACTGTCACCATCATTTTGAATTCTAATTAACTCACAATGAACCAGTTCTTTCAATGTATTTCCTAATAAAAAGTTTTGTGAATGCTCCATACACTCCTGATTAAATAGCAGTGTACATTTTGTATACAAATCCAAGTCTGACTTTTTACAAACATCTTTACTAGCAATCATTTCGAGAATGGCTCTCATAAATTTATCTTCGTTTTCAATGCAGCTTTTAACAGGTTCCAAGTTTCCCATCATTAAGTCAAACCCAATTTTCTGCTCTCCTGGTGTACATATTAAGACACTTTCACCTTTTATATCTTTACCCATTCTACCTGCTCGTCCTACCATCTGTTTGTAACTCAAAATATTTATTGGTTGTTTTTGGAATACAGGCGACCTGATAATTACCTTTCTGGCAGGTAGATTTACACCTGAACTTAGAGTAGATGTGGCTACTAATACTCTAATAGCTCCAGACTTAAACCCTCCTTCAATTATATCTCTCTCATCAAATGTTAGCCCAGCATGATGATAGGCTACACCAAATGAAACTATATTTTTAAGTATTTGATCAAGTCCCACCGGACAATTTTTTAATTGTTCTAGGGTTTCTAATATACTCTGTGACTTCAACTGTTCTCTCAAAACCATTCCTTGTTCATTACTAGAACAACCTAACTTATAAAATGATGAAGCAATACTTTGTGCTAAATTTTCACACCAGTTCTTGGTCATGCAAAATATCAATATGGAACATCCATCTCTTAGAGTTTCTAGACAAAGAGATAGTACATAATCACCTTCAATGCCCAACACTTTTGGGTCTTCCAATAATCCAATATACTGACCACTTTTGTCATAATATTTATTTCCAACTAAACAATATTCATTCAAAGGTATAGGTCTAAATTCTGTGATAAATAATTCAGCATCTAACCAACTTGCCAAAATTCCCAAATTAGGTAATGTTGCAGACATTCCAACAATTTGCACTTTAACATCTTGCAGTGTTAATGAAACATATTTTATTTTAGTTAAAAGCAGTTCTAAAATGTAGCCCCTATGGGGATCTCCAAGTAAATGTAGCTCATCAACAACAACTGCACCCAATTCTGAGATGTTCCCTTCCTCAAGAAGTTTATTTATTAAGCTATTTGCTTTTTCTATAGTGCATATTGCTACATGGACAGCTTGTAAGCCGCCTGGAGGTGACTGGGATCCCATGAAACCTTCAACTCTTATTCCAGAACTGGACAATATATCTTGCAAATAAAACATTTTTTCCCTAACTATTGATACAAAAGGTAATATAATGATAACTTTTTTCTGACGCTCCAAAACAGTTTTAATGGTTAATATTTCAGCTACAAGTGTTTTTCCTGCTGATGTTGGAGCTGAGTATAATAAGTTTCGACAATCTGAGAGAATTTTGGGATTAGCAAGGCAATCGACTTGCCAATCAAACATTTCAGTAATGCCTCTAAGTTCATATTTGTTTGCTATTTCTCGAGGCAGGCCCCAATTATTTAACTTCTTATTTAAATTTCTATTTCGTTTTAATTGTGAACCAATCTCAGTATTACTAACATTAGAATCCAAAATGTGTTTAAATTCTTTACGATATTCCCATTTTTTAGATAAGCTTCTATTCTTTAAATTATTCTTTTCAATATTGATTTCTTTTGCACATTCTTTTACATAATTTAAGGAGCTTTGCAATGCAAAAGAATTATCAAAACAATCGGCCAGAAAAGAAACATTTTCTGTTAGTTTTTGCAAATCAATCTCATTGCAATTAACTTGTAACATCATATTAGTATTTCATTAATACAATAAATAAGCTTAAAAACACATGTTAAAAGATAAAATTCATAATGTAAATCAATATAGTAATTTAAAATTAAATTAAATTTGAAGAATAAGTAACGAATTCATACATGACATAAACATATGTCTAGAATCTACAGACTATATCTGATTAGTGTTGACACTTGACATTGACATTTTCGTATGATATTTCATCTATTATGATCAGCTTGTATATTGTTTTTTTTTTTAAATCCTTAAAGGGTTTTTCATATATTAACATAAGAATTAATAACATTAAGTGCTTAAATATATACAAATACGAATTAAAAATAGTTACTGTATAAATCTTGACCGCGTGGAATGGTGGCAAGAATGTTAGCAGCATTTTCCCGTTAAACACGAATATATACATCTTTTTTTGCTTCAGCTTTTTCCGCAGCGACACCGGCTCTTAACATTGTTTCTCGGATATGAGACGGAGCCAACGTGTCAACGCATGTAGCGTCTCACACAAGAGCCCGTCCTCATTCCCAGGGAACCAATGTTAATCCATCAGATTTCTTCATTCTACGAGGCTCAGTAAGAGCAGGAACGTCGATGGTGGCAAGAACCCTTTTTATTGTGTCATTAAGAGACCCGTGGCGGAAAAGCCTGCCTGAACTCCTTGGGCAAGAGAGACCATGTAAACCGAAAGAATCCACCTCCTGTCCACACGGACATCTGTGCTCAGAGCACAGCGGTGTTCCCAGTCGGAGACCAATTGATATGCGGAAACTTTCATTATCTAAGTGTCTCAAGATTTTTAGAGGGTAATGAATTCAACCAGTGATTTGACTCTTTAGTTGATAACGCTAGAAGCCTGGCACTGGCACAAGCCTGGTTTTGGGCACTTGTTAAATTTTGTGTCAAACTGTGTAGTGTGACGTTGACCAAAGGCGAATCCCAAAGTTTTTGTTTTGTAACTTCCTTAGGGATATCATCATTAGGGCACTTTACCTTCCAGGTCTCTATCGCCTCAGTAACATTTGTGATTTTGATTTTAAATTTTGTGAACAAAAGCTTGAAATGTTATGTACAGAAGAAAGAAAGGCCGGAAGGGCAACACTTGAAATTTTCCTCACGTCGATGCCACCAATTGGAATGAGAAGTATAGCTTGAGTCTGTAGGAATTGCATTCTACATTATTGTTCATACATGCGTCGACGTCCAGAGACGCGCTCCGACTAAATTAAAAACCAAATTCGGGAGCTATTTATACTACGCGAAAATCGGCAAGCGCATACGGCGCTTACCCAGCGCGCTCTATCGGATTTTCATGTCAACACTCGAAATGAACATACGAAATTGCGGCGTCGTCATTGGTCGAAAAATCTAACATTTAATTCGTAGTTTAATTTCCAAAATATTTTCAATTATAATGTATAACTTTTAATTGGCTGAATCATAATTTTTATCATTGTAAATTGTATAACTTTCTATTGGTAGAAAAGTAAGCGTTTTCTTTGGATGAAAGAATTTGTAAATATGCACTGTAATTATTTCATTGGATAATATTATTCCTAGTTTTTGTATATATATCGACACATTTTTAAAATAAAATCATTCCGATCCGACCAGCAAGAAAGTGTTCTTTTACTCAAGAAATATCTACGAATAGTAACAACAAGTAAGCTAGGGACCAGTACCTCCCACAGTGGTGACCTGCCGACTCATAATGGAAGAAAATACTGCTCAAGACTGCAGAATCCCTGCTGAAGTGGACCTCGCTGCAATCTCAGTCCAGTCAAGGATCCTACCCTTCTGGCGAGACCTACCACGAGCTTGGTTTATACAGTTTGAAGCAGTCGTCGACCCCTTGAAGACATCTGATGACCAGAGGTTCAGATACGTCCTGCAACAGCTGCAAACAACAGACCTACAGCACGTCACTGACATACTGTATGAAACACCCGCTACAGAAAAATATAATACATTAAAGAACCGCCTACTCGCGGTATATGAAAAATCTGATGTTAAAAACTTCCAGAAGCTCATCAGCGGTCTACAGTTAGGTGATCAAAAACCTTCGCAGCTACTGCGCAAAATGAGAGAGCTCAGCTCCGGAATGATCACCAACGACGGTCTCCGGATCGAGTGGCTCAATCATTTACCCACTCAGGTACGCGTCGTACTGTCCGTCAACACGGAATCGTCACTAGACACACTCGCGGCCATGGCTGACAAGATGGTCGAATACTCCGAGCCTACGACTATAGCTGCAATCTCAACATCAATACCGACAAACGATGCCGTGTCTACTCAGTTTGCAATATTAACAAAACAATTAGAAAAACTATCACTTGAAATAAACGAGATACGCGGTCGCTCAGAATACAGACATCAATCAAGACAACATTACCGCTCACAATCACGATCTCGTCCTAGCTCGTCATATCGCAGTAAATCAGCTGTGAAGCCCGGCGACGCAACATGGGAATGCAAATATCACTACCGATTCGGCGACAAAGCAAAACGTTGCGAATCACCTTGTTGCAGGCGAATGAAAAAAGATACTACAAATCATTTAAACTAGCTCCGACATCGACGACGGCGGATCTCGATGTCCCCTTCACAAGCAACCGCCTATGTGTCTACGATCGCAACTCAAATGAACGTTTCCTTGTGGATACTGGCGCAGACATATCTGTTTTAAAAGCAACAGATCGGAACAAATCACAAATTCAAAGCGCCTGCAAATTATTTGCCGCAAACAATACACCAATCAACACATATGGTGTAAAGACTGTCAAACTCGACTTAGGCTTGCGACGTAATTTTCTATGGACCTTCATCATTGTCGACGTTAAAACATCGATTCTGGGAGCAGACTTTCTACGTAATTTCAAGTTGCTAATAGACTTGCACAAAAAGAAACTCATAGATAAAGTCACTGATCTCTCAGTAGATGCTATTGAAATATCAACAGGCGCTGAAATTGAAACAAGAACATTACACGTTATCGGGACTAACCAAGCCTACTATCATATATTGAAGCAATATCCAGACGTAATTCGACCGATGTCTCTCAATCAACCTTCGAAACACAACGTCGTCCACCATATAGAAACAACTGGCCCACCTCTCTTCGCCCGACCACGTCCGCTTCCGCCGGATAAATACAAAGCTGCGAAGACTGAATTCGAGAATATGTTGGAAATGGGCATTTGTAAACCATCTAATAGTCCGTGGGCTAGCCCGTTACATGTTGTAATGAAAAAGGACGGCGGTTTAAGAGTCTGTGGTGACTATAGGAGATTAAACGCGGTCACTCAACCCGACCGCTATCCAATACCACGCATACAAGATTTCACCTATCAACTGCATAACAAAAAAGTATTTTCAAAGCTTGATTTAAAAATGGCGTACTACTGGATACCAATCGCTGAAGAAGATGCACAGAAAACCGCAATTATAACCCCGTTCGGCCTCTTCGAATTCAACTGCATGACTTTCGGACTACGCAACGCGAGTCAAACATTTCAACGATTCATGCACGAAGTTCTCAGAGGCGTGGAAAATTGCTTCTGTTTCGTAGATGACATTCTACTATATTCAGAAAATGAAGAAAAACATATTCAATTATTACATGAAGTATTAAAACGATTACAAAAATTCGGAGTTACATTGAAAATCGAAAAATGTGAGTTTGGAAAAAACAAAATTAATTTTCTCGGTTACGAAGTCTCGGCAGAAGGAATAAAACCTACTCAAGATCGCATCGAAGCTATTTCAAAATATCCGAAACCTAAAACCATAGTCGAATTACGCCGATTTCTCGGCATGCTTAACTTCTACAGAGACTGTCTACCACATCAAGCTGAACTTCAACACCATCTCAATAAGTACTTACACAACCGCAAAAAGAACGATAAAACACCGATCGACTGGACGCCGGAAGCCGATGCAGCATTTGAAAATTGCCGCCAAAGCATTTTAGAAGCTACAACCCTGACTCATCCAGTCCCCGGTAGTGTTCTCAGTATCATGACGGACGCTTCTGATCATAGTCTCGGCGCCGTAATACAACAAAAAGTTAATAATAAATGGAAACCACTCGCCTACTTCTCAAAAGCAATGAGCGCTACACAACGCCGCTACAGTGTATATGATCGCGAATTATTAGCAATATATACAGCTGTAAAACACTTCCGACGACTCATCGAGGGATGCGAAGTAAACGTGTACACAGATCACAAGCCGCTCGCCTACGCATTACATTGCCAAGCTAAGAGTACCGACACACCACGTAGAGAACGACAACTACATTTCATCAGTCAATTTTGTTCAAGTATTAACTACATACAAGGCGAAGAAAACAAAGTCGCCGACGCTCTTTCTCGCATAGAAGACATCCAGTGTCCAACCATAATTGATTTTACTCAATTAGCAATCGACCAGAGTAATGACGAAGAATTAAAGTCAATTCGAAATCAACCGAACTTACGGTTTACAACTATCGCGATGCCCGGAATAAGCCAACCAATCACGTGCGAGCTGTCTACCGACACACCGCGGCCGTACCTGCCGAACACATATCGCTATGCTGCATTCAAAGCGCAACACGAACTATGTCATCCGAGCGTACGGACCACTAGAAAACAACTAACCACGAAATACTTCTGGCCCAACATGAATAAAGACGTCGGAATATGGACTAAAGCATGCATTAATTGTCAACGAGCAAAAATACATCGACACGTCGTAACACCCTTAGGCCAATTTCCACCGTCGCAGCGCTTCGAACATGTACACATCGATATAATCGGACCGCTACCACCGTCAAACGACCATCGATACTGCGTCACTATCATAGATCGCTGTACGAAGTGGCCCGAAGCAGTGCCGGTGCAAGAAATTACCGCCGAGAATGTAGCTAAAGATTTTTATGAAAACTGGATCGCACGATTCGGTTGCCCGCTACGCATATCTACGGACCAAGGCCGCCAGTTCGAATCCGAGCTATTCAAATCCTTAATGAAAAAATTCGGAATAACAAGAATTCGAACCACTGCATATCATCCACAATCTAATGGCCAAGTCGAACGATGGCATCGAACATTAAAAGCGGCACTGATAGCACGAGAAGCCATAATACAATGGACGGATAAATTACCCACCGTGCTATTGGGCTTACGCACGGCGTTAAGAAAAGATAATTTTAGTCCTGCAATAATGACTTACGGAACAACATTACGAATACCTGCCGATTTCTTCGTGCCTACACAATCAAATATAAATGACACAGAGTACGTACGCCGCCTAACGGAAACCATGGCAACGCTACAACCAGCGCCACGCAAACACACTTCTCAACATAAACCATTCGTGTACAAAGACCTAACAACGTGTACGCATGTGTTTGTGCGCAATGATATGGTTCGAGCTCCGCTTACGCCGCCGTACGATGGTCCTTATAAAGTTTTAAAACGCTACGATAAATATTACAAAATTCAATTGCCCTTACGCACATCAGTCGTTAGTTTAGATAGACTCAAATCAGCCTACTACAATACGAATCCATCACCAGAAGAACTACCTCGTCAACCCAATACGACATCTGAATATACAACAAGATCTGGAAGAAAAATCAAACCTAAGGTACGATTTTCTTGAAGGGGAGTGATGTAGGAATTGCATTCTACATTATTGTTCATACATGCGTCGACGTCCAGAGACGCGCTCCGACTAAATTAAAAACCAAATTCGGGAGCTATTTATACTACGCGAAAATCGGCAAGCGCATACGGCGCTTACCCAGCGCGCTCTATCGGATTTTCATGTCAACACTCGAAATGAACATACGAAATTGCGGCGTCGTCATTGGTCGAAAAATCTAACATTTAATTCGTAGTTTAATTTCCAAAATATTTTCAATTATAATGTATAACTTTTAATTGGCTGAATCATAATTTTTATCATTGTAAATTGTATAACTTTCTATTGGTAGAAAAGTAAGCGTTTTCTTTGGATGAAAGAATTTGTAAATATGCACTGTAATTATTTCATTGGATAATATTATTCCTAGTTTTTGTATATATATCGACACATTTTTAAAATAAAATCATTCCGATCCGACCAGCAAGAAAGTGTTCTTTTACTCAAGAAATATCTACGAATAGTAACAACAAGTAAGCTAGGGACCAGTACCCCTACAAGTCCAAGAATACTTATCAAGAGATAAATTTAGATTTTTTTCTAGTTTTTTAAAGATGGCATCGATTTGATTGGTTAGACTAGGATATTTCCAGATATTTGCGCGTAGAATGTACATTAATTTTGAAACAAAAAGGCAATTTTTTATGGTATAAGCTATATTATGAGAATTTAAAATGCCCAATCTGTCAATGTTATCCGAAAATATTTTAATTTTATCATTAAGAATAGTCTCTATGCCTTCATCAAATAGTGGTGCACCAAGGAGGCAAAGTATATCTTTATGAAGAATTTTTATATTAGGTAAAATTTAATTAAATATATCCGTTGCCAAACTAATATTTTTGGGAGTTAAATTGTCCGTAAAAAAAAAACACATTTTGAAAAATTAAATTAAGACCAAATTGTTCTTTAATTTTAATTAAATCTTCAATAACGTCATCTACTTTACCGCCTACATCCTACGTTCCAACATCTAGGTACCAAATATTTAATTTAGATTTTAAATTTGAAATGCAGTTATGGATACCTAAGCTAAAAAGAGCAGGACCCAATGGATCTCCTTGCTGAACGCTTACATTAGAATGAATTGTATCTTCGCCAAAAAATAATTTCGAAGGTGTACTATAACATTGCCAAACATAAGGGTGAATTTCAGGCAGATTAGAGAAGACTTCGTTAAGCAAGATTGCCCTATCTAAGAAGTTAAAAGCATTCTTTACATCAACTTTTAGAAGCACCTCGGCTTAGTTTCCTTTTAGAAAGGTACGAGTAGAGTGTACTGCTGTTTCGCAACCACCTCGGCTTCCAAACCCGAGTTGAATTGGTTGAAATTTGGTTTTTAGGGTGGAACTACATGCTAATTTAGATGCCAAACGGCGAAAAGTGATCCCGATTGCTATTGGACGTATAAGAACGTTAATGTAAATAATTTGTAAAAGTACTAGAAAGAGTTAAAATTACATTTTATGTAGCGTAAAAATTTCCCTATTTCATCTTTACAACCTATTAAAGCTTATAACGCTAAATCGCTGATAGAGAATGGTTTTTATTATTATTCGACAAAAATAAATATATTTTTTTATTATTCGACAAAAAGATCGTAAACACCGGGAAATTGATGGCGTCGTATTTAAATAAACACATATTTTTTTCTGTTGTGGATTGTTAGCTGGATATTTAATCACTTGAATAACAAGCAATTTTACTTACTTGACCATTAAATTGTTATTTCATACTTATTCAATTCGACTCAAAAATAAAAAAATATTTTACAAATACTACTTTGAATTTATATCATCTCGTCTAGTTAAATTAATACACAAATTTTATTTTGTTTATTATTAAAAGAAGTAGTCAAGGCAGAGAAGACAATATGTACACATCACAATATTTTCTAATAAAAATATATTCCTTGTTTTTTTTCCAAGGGCTCACAGTTGCCCGCGCTTTTTTCGCCTTTTGGTTTTAGTTAGGTGTCGCGGTACAATTTTTATTACTACTTATTTAATAAACATCAGCAGATCTTCGCTGGAGTTAGAGCCACTCGGCCGATGAATATGCCGATGGCGTCGTCATTGTCCTGAGAATGTGAGTCGTCTTTCCGCGTCCTGGTAACCCATTTATCCACGATATGACCATCTAAGATGGACTTTGCCATCTCAAGTCTAGCGTATATCATCTACCATTACTCTCGTTCGTCTAGCTACTACCACCTCTAGGTCTCCTGTCGCCGTAAAGAACCTAGGGGTTGCGTCATCTCGCCCCTCCGCATCCACCAGGCAGCCATGTACCACTGAATTTCCTTTAATAACTTGGGGCGATCGAGCTCAACCCCTAGCAGCAATTGTTAAAACATTCCTCAACGATTTGGTTAATCTTGAAACAAAAAGCTATATTTTCTTTTTTCTATAATCAGCATTAAATAAAATATAAATATATATATTTTTAACATCTATAATGATATGATCTTTACTAACTTATATATGTCTTAATAATGTTATTAAAAATGATACAATATTTTTAATGTCTTTTATAATACATATATTTTTTTTATAAATATTATGACTACTATCACATCAAAGGACGATTATATTCTGCAGTTAGAGACAAATATTTAAGTACTTTTTTACAATAATCACATTGAATTTGTTTAAATAAAATACAATATTCAGATATAACGGAATAATTTATATCATAAAATCTTTTCAGCTGTCGCTTCTTTTCCTTCAGTCAAAGCTCGTGACTCGTGAATAAAAGTTGCATATGTGACTCCCTGAAAAAAAAAATACGCTATTATTATTAATTATGCTCTCGTAGTTTTATTACTAATTCATCGTCTTTTATTATTATTTTTTTAATAGCGATCAATGACTACAGCTGCGCTAAATCCAAAAAATCCTTGTATCTAGTGAACAACAGCAATACATATATTTGTATGTTCATCAAAAACTAGTCTACGGAAATATTCAGATAATTCATGTCTAGATATTAATCATTAATTTAATGTAAGTTTAATGTAGTTAATGAACATAGTTAAAATTTTTTAGTTTTAATTTCAAATGAGATTGAGATTTTTTTCATTAGATACTATCTACTGACTACATATATCCTATAAATTATATCATAAAGATAACATAAAAGGCAGGCAAAACTTAAAAGAACATGCATTTTTATACCTGTTGTGCTGCAGCTCTTACAAAACCCTCATTTGCCGATACAGTAAGTGCTTTGAGTCTATGGCCGAAATTGAAAATTATTTTTGATCTCAATCGCACATGACCCCTTACTTTCAAATTCTGTCGCGGATAATCGTTCTGCCCTAGAGTTTTATAAGATAAAATTAAAAGTTACTATTTATGTTTTGGTTTATGCAAGGCAATAATTTCAGATAGATTTAAAGCGAAGAATCGAACCTCCATAATCGTCTTCATATACAGTCACTAGTTCTTTTAAGTCTGCTGTACGTTTTTTCTCCATCGGACCTCCTAATGTTTCCACAATTTTTTCGAAATTATACCAAGCTGTTTTGCAGGAAATTAAAGTTTTACCTAAAAATATAAAAACTTCAAACACACATCATTAATTACTTTTAGTTAAATTTAACTTTTTACCTGCATAGCAGTATTGGTCAGTAGAATTATACTGTCCTAGCATTTTATATCCTACACAACAATATTATTAATATGAAAATTCTAAAATAATAATAAATAGAAATAATATTTTATGGCTAAGAACATAAAAGTGTGTTTAGGTAAAATTTTGTAAAGACAAAAATAATTTACCTTCAAATAGTTTTTCCAATATAGGTTTTACAGGTCGTTCAGCCTCCCATGCTGCTTGCTGGGTGAGGACATCTTGTTTGAACACATAGTGGCAGAATCCATTTGTCATATTACTAACATAAGCCATCATTGCTGTTACATCCAAGTTTAATATATTTATATCTATATGGTCTTCAATACACTGTGATACATCCTCCATTGTAACCTGGCACCTAATAAGAGATTATGCCATGCAATTTTATTTATTTACATAACAATCTATAATTATGAACAGTTTCAATGGTAACAATTTTACTCAATTACATCTTAAAAGTATGTGATGAAAAGAGTACAACAAAATATTAAACATTAAGGCTGGTCGCATTAGCCTACGCTTAAATTCTTACCATATTTTCCTTTGAAACAATATTCACTTATTAGTTAAATTACCTTTCAAATATTTCTTCATCACTGGACTCATAAGAATCATTAATTTCTTCATGTTTTTTGGAATCAGGTAATATTGTTCCTTTCACTATAATACCCTTTGCTTTTAACTTATTAGCGAGTGTTTCTTCAATTCCACTAACAAATTCAAACACAACCTGCAAATACACATTTAATATTAGAGATACACTAACTATGTAACACAACTTTCCATTACAATCAGTGGCAGATTTGGAGTCCTAGCCGCTCCAGGCTCCAGGCCATGTGCCACCCCTTTCTCAGCAGCGAACTGGTACTTTTAATATTTTCTAGTCAACTTTATCTCAAAAAACATATAAACCTGTTTAGTCTAACTCACTTCTGAAAATACAATAGTATATAATTTATAAATAATGTGACAATATTTTATGAATCCGATTAGGTTTAGGGAAAAGCCAAATAGATATTTTAAATATATATAGGCATGTTAAAAGTAATTAAACTGATTGAGTCTAAATATTACATTGAATAATGACATAATTGTAATCCATAATTACAAATAACATTTTAAAAAAATGGGCATTTAATAAGAGTGTTTTAAATAAAATTAATACACATATTAAATACTTACCTATATTTGAAGCTCACTAGAGTAAGAGTGGCTCAGTTGAGTTCCGCTTTTTCTTCCCTCTCTTTCACTCTTATTTAGCTATATCTCTCGCTCGTCTTTTACCAGGTGTCATGGCACCCTCAACTTGGAAAGTATTGGTGCGTTTTACTAGTCATTAAGTCTAAAATCTTCACTTACATTTAATAAGATATCTAATTTAAAATTATAATTATTAATTAATGCTATACAATACAAAACATAGAAATATATAATGAACTATGACATAAGAAAAACTAAATAATTTAATGAATTCGATAAAACCTTGAGTAATATCGGAAATACTGAGGTGGCATGATTTCTTTACAATAATAGCGGGAAAAGGTGTTTTGTGGTTTCCAATTGCCCTTTGAGAGAATTTCAACTACCTAATGAGGACAATTGTCAAACCAGTTTTTAGAGGCAACCTTAGATCGTAGACTACCAGCCGAAGCTAGGATTCCCGCCTCAACCAGCAAGGTAACCCAATCCGCAATAACTTTACGAGAAGCGATTTTCGACTTACGTCTAATATTTTGAAAAAGGTTTATTAATTTACCTAATTTACGTTTAATACTGACTAAATCGGTGCAATATTTCACCCAAAATACCGAATCCAAATTCTTATTAGACTGATTCTATATCAACTTCCATCCGAACTGTCTGTAAATAGCACTAGTAGATAAATGCCAAGACGATTTCAAAAGATTTAACTGTTGTTCATTTCATCGCGGTACTTTTTGACCACCCGAACTTGCCAGCCCAGTTACGGTGTCTATTGTGAACGGTGGTGCTGATCTGGTACCACTTTCGTTCCGCAGAAAGGCAACGACAGTTTTGCCATCGCAATGTACAAAGAGCGTCGATTGGGCCACACTCCGACCGTGCTGCTTCAATGATTTAATATTGCGAGCATCTCTTTTTGATTGTAATGGGGGTATTTCTCTCGTTGGGTCCATAATCCTGTTAGTGTACATCCATCGAGTGGTCAGAAAGTGAGACAGAGGCGGGTTGTGAATCAGTGACGCTTGATAACAATTCATTGATCACCATTTTAAATCGTCCTTCACCTCTGTAGGTAGGATGTACGTGCGAATGGTGCTCCCTTTAAAATAGTATCTTAGGAACCTGTGCGAGTAGGCTATCGGCAAATTGAAGTAGGCCTGTGACAAATCTACTTTGCAAAGCCAGTCGTTTTGTTGAAGGATTACTGAGGCGCTGTGCATATTTATTAATTGGAGGGGTTCCTTACCCACAAATCTGTTCAAATTCTTTAATTTGAAAATGGCATTGCCTGAGAAATACCCTGCAAGTGAGAAAGTCCAATTCACTAACCACTCTTAGGGGAGGTGGTTAGCTTTTTCACTATCCGCTTGCGAAGCAGATTTATTGCTACTTGTCGGTTTCGACACAGGAATAAACGCTTTTTTAACTCCACTGCATTTTTCTAAAGCTGATGTAACTTGTTCAGGATTAAAAATGAATTAATTCGATGGTGGAATTTTTTGAAGAGTAGACTTTAGTAGCCCTGACAAATTTCGTAACACTATCTGTCTCTTCGCATCTTGATTACCTCAGCTCGGTGACCGCAAATAAGTTGCAGCATATCAGAAGACACTTTATGGTAAATCTTTCGCATGTTCTGTAGAAAAGAAAAGTAATTTTCGGGAGCATTAGGGACAGTAGGCTCTTTATACTTTGTTTCAAAATTTAATTTAAAAATGTTTCGACTGTCGTTTATTTTATTCTTAGTACCGCACTCATTGAAGACCTGCTCAGACAAAGACTCTTGGCCGCCCATGAAGGAGATTTCATCATTATCATAATGCCCGGCTAAATCTCGTGGTGACGTCTTTTTTTATGTTATAGGTGGCAAACGAGCAGGAGGCTTCGAATTTGAAAAGAATTTACTCATCACCTCCCACTATGCCATGAAACAATTGCTTTCAAAGTTCAGTAATATCGATAGTCAACTTTTTGAATAAGTCATTCTTGCGATAGTTGCCCCCCTATTTTTGCGGCGGCGATTGTGACGAAGGTGGTGTGTGGATTTAGGAGCCGAATCCGATGATAAACAAGATCCGAACAAGAATCCGAATCCAGAGGAATCCGAACTTGAAAATGATGGTGAACCATCACATTAACATTTATCAACCCTGGCCTGCAATACTAATGGACCAGGTATAATCCTTTGGGTCTTCTATTCTAACAGAAAAGTTATGATTCACTTAGAATTGGAAGCAAAAAAAAAGAAATTAAATTTAATGTGCACCGCATTTCTTATTTACTAATAAGTTCTGCGTTTAACCTAAAGTAAAGTCGAACACAGTTTTTTTTTTTAAATACTTTACTCAACCAGCTATAACTTTAACAAGTATTAGCACAGTTATAGAAAAGACAAACTTATTTCACACACTTATTTAATTGTCAAGGATAATTTCATTTAGTGAAACTTTTGAAGCCAATGACTAGTAAAACACACCAATACTTTGCAAGTTGCGGGTGTCATGATATCTGTGGGAGCTAAATACTGAGTGAAAGAGAGGGAAGAACCACTCTCAATCTAGTAAGCATCAAATTATGGTCAAGTGTTCAATATTTTATTTATGAGTGTTTTAAAATATTATACAAATATGTCTTAATATGGATTGTAAACATTAATAGATTGCACTATAGATACTTGCCTTGGGTGAAAGATACATACATGGGTATAGTTTTGCACATGTTAAATAATCCTCAGCTTGATCCAGTATGGACCGTGCACCATATGAGGCATTGCCTGAACTAAGTGCTGATAATGACTTTGGATTTCGGGCTATCACTGAAATCATTTATAATTATCAACATTATTATTTTTCACATTTCAACAAGATATAAATATGATAAAAACATTTTCAGTTTTTGCACATATATCATTTTCAGTAAATTCACAAGAATTTTAGAAGAATCAATTCCAATATGAAACTTCCATTGTAATTATACATTACCAATAAAATATATGTTGATATATTACTTAATTGATATTATTTTTCCTTCTACATAAATGAGTATGGTGAAAACAGATAATACCTGTAATTATTACCTTTTGTCCATGTTTTGCCATCGTCACTTATAATGTCAACTAATTGTTTACTTTCTTCATTTACATGGAATATTTTACAAACAGACATAGTACCAGGTCGCATCGCACACTCAACCATGGCTCCCAAGTGTCGTAAATTTGAGCAAGACAAATGTTCCTCTTTAACTTTCTTTGAATTTTGTACCTGAATGAAAGAATGACAGCTTGCTTATTGTTTGAACATATATTATAAATTATATTTACTATTGGGAAATACCAACCCTTTTCAAGAAATCAATTTCTTGTAAAATTTTTCTCTTCATTTTAAAAACTCCTTCGATCTCTTGCATACTATTTAACTGTTCAACAAGTTTTTCTCCATGGTTAATCTTTTCATTTAACTTAAATAGGAGCTCTTCTGAAGGTTGACTCATTTTGAAAATTTTTGAAATCAGTCAAAAAGGTTGTTCATCAATCCAACGATTTATCTCAAGTAAAACATATATTTAAGGAAAAACTATTACCTACAAATAGTTAACTATTGTAATAAAAATATTTTAAACTAAGTTAATGATTAATAAAAAATATTTAAATTTATATGACATTAACTTATATTGACAGACAACTTGATAATTTTATTAATTTTATATTTAATATTTAGTAATGCTACAAACCGCAATCTCAGTTGTGTAATTAATTTTAATATACTAATCATTTACACTCAAACACTCACAGTAATAAACTAAACTTATTACATTTGAAGTAAACTTTCATATCACCGTTTCACTTAGTTTCATCATACCATGTTTATGTTAAAACTTAAATTCAAGATTTACTAATTTTATTCGTCATTTTGTACATGAATTTATACTCTGTGTCTGTGTTTAAAAATCACAATTCGCAATATTTGACGTTTTGATTATCATTTATCATTTGTCTTAAGTTGAGGGGACGGGGAAACATTTTTTTAATATTTATTTTTTACAAATTTTATCTAATTTTACTTTTCTTTAAATGTTAATTTTCAATCAAAACTTACAGATTTATACTGCTAGCATAGTGTCGATAACACATAATATTTGAAACGTATTCAATCGTCAATCAATTCGTATTGTGTGGAAATGGCATAAGCATACCAAAGAATGAAACTGCTTGGTAGAACAATTCAAAATCCATTTATATTAATCATCACCAATTTTATTCTGTATAAAGCATTTATATAAATAACACAATGACTGTAAAAAATATATTAAATAAAAATATGTCTTAATACCTTAAAATAAGAATAAAAACTCGTAGACTTTTATAAAGTCTTTTATAAAATTACATTACCAATGGTCAGGTTTTTTGGGCTTCTTAAAGGTTTTAACTTTATATAATAATAATAATATCTTTGGTAAAAATAAGTTTCGAATGATTTATTCAACAAGAAAATTACTTCCACAATAAACTATTATAAATTAAAGTAATTTAAATACATTATAATTTTATATTAATAGTTCAACATTTAAACATGTTCCTTTTTAAAACATAATTTTCACGACATTAAAAAGGCCTCAGTTGTTTTTCCAATGAAAAATTTCCCCGCCATTTTTAGGTGTATACGTCATGATCACGTGACTGACATTTAACTGGCCAACCGACAGCCAGTACCTGCCTAACCAAACTACAGTTTTGAGAAATGGCTGACGATAAAGAAGTGGAAAAAACTATTGCAGAAGACTTGGTTGTAACCAAGTATAAGTTAGCGGGACAAATTGTCAATCGTAAGTTTTAAGTGAAATACTATTTGTGTATTATTAATTTTACCTTAGGGGCAAAGTGTAGATGCACATATACGTCGAATGGACGCGTGTCATCGCCATGCGGACAATGTGGTCCCGACTCCCGCTCACTATATCCGCTTTTTCTAACTCTTACATTATTTTAACTGGGTACATAATCTTATTGAGCAAAATCTTGCATTTCCAGGTGTTTTGGAACAAGTTATTGCGAAATGCTTACCAGACGCGTCTGCGCGTGAAATATGTGAATTTGGAGACAAGTTGCTACTTGAAGAAACTTCCAAAGTCTTTAAAAAGGAAAAGGACTCAAAGAAAGGCATAGCATTTTCAACATGCGTGTCCGTAAATAATTGTATATGCCATTTTTCACCTATACCCAGTGAAAATGACTATATTCTGGAACAGGGAGACCTTGCTAAAATGTAAGTAAGGAAATCAATTGGAAGGCTTTACTTTGTTATACTTTTAGAATTGTGTTTTTTGAGCAAAGTATTTATATTTAATAAAAAATTGCAGTGACTTGGGTGCCCATATAGATGGTTTCATTGCTGTCGTAGCACACACAGTTGCAGTGGGTGGTGGTGAGGTCACTGGCCGCGCAGCAGATGTTCTCCTTGCTGCCCATTTGGCTAGTGAAGCCGCCTTGAGGCTGCTTAGACCTGGTAATGAGGTAAACACCCACTAATTTATCCACACATAAAGTGGTGTAAATAGCATACACTTCGTTTTTTGAATTATTTTAAGCAATTTGATATATTTTTTTATGATTATTTTATTTGGTATATTTCCTTATTATAGAACTATGCAGTAACAGATGCTGTCCAAAAGATAAGTGCTGAATATGCATGTAAGCCAATAGAAGGTATGTTATCACATCAACTAAAGCAGTTTCGTATTGATGGAGAAAAGAGCATCATCCAGAACCCATCTGAGGCCCAACGAAAGGAACATGAGAAGGCAACCTTTGAAACCTATGAGGTTTATGCCATGGATGTGCTTATTTCAACTGGAGAAGGTGTTGTAAGTAGTACAACTGTTATACTTTGTCATATTTCCTAATAATTGCCCTGAATTCTTTCTAGGTTAGTTATCCCATAATTAGTCTGGCAGTACTCAGGGAAAAGCAAAATAGTATGAACTCTTGAATCAAAATATTAATATATCTTGATTTTTTTGAATACTGATAAATTTATATTTTACCTAGTATTGTTTTATAGAAAAAAAAACGTATTACAAATTATCTTAAACTGAATTTACTTTGTTAAAGGGACGTGAAATGGACACAAGATGTACAATATACAAGAAAACTGATGAAGTATATCAACTCAAATTGAAAGCCTCAAGGATGTTTTATAGTGAGGTAATATTTCTTATCTATTTTTTGAATAGAAAGATTACATGGATAGATTAATAATACATTGTTATTAATCTATCCACATAAGTCCATTTACATATATTTGTTAAGAGATTGTGGGTTTAAAACATTGATATGTGAATATATATATTTTTTTAATGTAAATTTTAAACTTTGGTTTATTTACTCTACTTAAAGAAACCTAAAAATAAAATGTGAGAGGAACTGCACTGTGTGGAAAGGGTTTTGTGCTGTTATGTTTACCATTGCAATTTGTAGATTTGTTTTTTCATTTCTATTTTCTTCAGTGATACAGGTCACTATATTATTTTTCTTTAAGCTAGATTTGTTTATATTCTTGTCCCGTTAAATGCTACCTACCTCTTTATATTGTTATATAGATTCAGTAATAAGTCTGACCCACTAATAGACAAATAAGAGAGTGATTATATTATAAGTGAACCATTTTTTTATAGGATGTAAATGCGCAAACATAAAATTTTGTCTTATCTTTCATTATCATCAGGTTAGAAATAAACATGGATCAATGCCTTTCAACCTACGTAGCTTCGATAAAGAGACAAGTGCAAGACTTGGTGTCTTTGAGTGTGTTAACCATAAACTCATCGAGCCTTTCCAGGTAACAAATAAAAAAAAAATACTGTTAAACATAAATTCTGTAAATTATAACAACATAATCAGTAATGTAATTGGTATATTTTTTATTTTAGTACCTTCTTGAACAAAATAATGACTCGAGATAACTTCGAAATGTAGATAACTGAGTGTTAATAAACCGAGAAAGTAATTCTTATTATCTTTCACCTTATTTGTCTTATTAAACCTATTTAAAAAGTTTATTTTCTTTAAGATAAATAACATTAAATAAAATATAAACATTTAAAATGTAACAAATACTGATTACTAATTTTGAATAAAACTAGTATGCACAGAAATGATTAATTATGGTATTTACAAAAATTCTTTCTTTTTAGGTGCTCTATGAACGACCAGGTGAAATTGTAGCACAGTTTAAATTCACTGCTTTGTTGCTTCCGAGTGGTACACACCGCATCACAGGACTCCCCTTCGACAAGAGTCAGTGTAAAACTGAACGCACCATCAAGGACCCTGAGCTAAATGTAAGCACAATTATTACTATTTGTTATTATAATGTCCCTGTAATCTTTCATAACAAACTTAATAATAGTCTGTTTTGAACAAGCATAGGGTAAATAAAAGTAATTTTTTTGAGCCGATTTATTTATATGAATATTTTGGTTTGAACAATTACAACAACTTAAAACAATCATAAATGCATAATAATTTGAATAGTAACTGAATTATGAAAACATAATTTTATTTTTCACAGACCCTTCTGAACTCTTCTGCAAAATCAAATAAAAAGAAGAAAAAGAAAACTGGTGCTGAGGAACCAATGGAAGTTGAAACAGCTGCCTAGCAACTGAAATGACTATTGCCTGAGGAATCTTAATATAATTCAGCAGCTTTCTAAAACCTCTCACATGGACAATATTATCTGACCACCCCAAACAGTGATAAAATTTAGCAATAAAAGCTTACCCTTTTAATATAGCTTTCAATGAGTGTTGTTACACTCAAGTGTTCATTTGAGCTGTTAACAAATTCAACAAGAGATTGATAATTAGCTACAAAATTATTGTTAATATTTAGATGTTTATGTACAAAACAACTTCATTTTAAGTGTAATTATATTGAAAACAATAAACCAATTTACATATTATGTAGTAAAATTTACAACCCATCATTAAAGGAACATGTTACTTCCCAGCAGAATTTATGATTAAGAAATTATCTGTAAATACCATCCAGGTTAATTTCTTCTTAGTATCACTTGACTCACAAATTCATGAAAGCATATTATTGTAAAATCTAGAAAATTCCCCGTTGGTTTGATTTGTAAAAAAATGTGCACAAATTATTCCAAATGCATCATTCATCAGTACAATTAGGTGAAATTACTTTAGTATTTACTGTTATTTTGATGTTTTCACTATCATTTCATAATCTAATTATAAAATTAGGATAAATAAATTTTTAAATAAATATTTCATTTCACAAAATAATAAACTATGAGAACATTTCAAAATGACAGTGTGTCTGTACATTATTAGCTCCATAAATTTTTTTAGCAATATATATTCTATATATCAGGATATCTGTACATTTGATGAATAATTGGCTATTTAAATACTTTATTGCAATAGAAATATTTATGGAACTAATAATAGTTTAGTGAAGATATTGAATGAGTGACATTAAGAAAGGAATAAATTGAACTGCCTCAGATTACTGTGGTCTGTTTTTGTAATTGTTTTTTTATTTATAACTTCTTACTAACCCATGACTAATTCATTCTAAAGTATGAGTAATTTTAGAATCCACTTGTAAAAATATATACCTTTGAAAATATAACCTCAAATTTAGGAATATTTGTTTTTAAATCAATGATTGCAGTTGGGTTAGATTGCAGTTAGATTGGTGATGGAGATAAATTAATAGGTAATTCATGTCTGATTAAAAATACCTATTTTGAGAAAGTAATAACATTAAAACTATATCCATTTTGTAATTTGTATTTTTTTTTGTTTATCATTAATCATTTAAATAAACAAAAACTTGGTTAGCACTTTAAACACTATTCCCAAGTAAACAAATTCATATGTTGAGCCTTAAAAATGTAACATTGTAATTCAACATGCTATTTATATAATCAATGTTTTACATTGAAATTATCTAAATCTTATTTTTTCTTGCAATAAAGTTTTATTAACATTTTCAATTTATAATGCTTTAAAATAAAACTCATGTCATTAATAACTAATTTATCTCATTTTTATTTTAATAATTTAACAAGTGACATCACATTTCAATAAATTACTTAAAATTCATTTTGCCTTTTCTTGACTACTGGCTGGGCTTGGTTCAACAGGCTCTATTGCAGCAGAAATAAAATTGTAGGATTTTGTTGTTGCATTAGAAGCATGAGTTGGAAGATCGACTAGAAAAGTAAATGTAGCCTTAACTCCACTGTTCCAATAATATTTAAATAAATATGTCAACCTGTCATTTGAGGGCAGAGGAGGTAGCTGAAACGAGAATTAAAATAGTATTATAATGAAAAACACAAAATTTGTATATAACAAATGTGGATAAATTGTACCTCATAAGGAATTTGCTTTTTAAGTTCTCCTACATAAGGAGACATCCCCTTTTCTAATTCTTGATAAAGTTCATTTGTTTTTGCGCTATCCTTCCACACCCCTTTATCTACGGTATAATAAACGGCTGATCCTAAAATTGCTGATTTTATACCGAACCTGAAAAAAGTACATTTCAAGGCCGTTAGATTGATCATGGCAAATGTGTTATAAAATATATTTTAGAACCAGGATATCTATAGATACATACTTCAACATTTTGTCTGAAGACTAAATGTTTATTTCTACAAGAAATTATGTAAGTATTATTCGATAAAAAGCATAATATAAGATAATTTACTGTAATATGTGAATCTTGACGTTGACGTACGTCAAATGTCAATGTTAGTGATTCCTTATTGTCATTTCTAAAGTGGGATTCGGAGACCAAGACTATAATAGTAAGTCCTTAAATATGTCAAAAAACGTTTTTAAAATAATTTATATAATATTTACCTATTGTAAAAAACTACGTCTAATACTCAAAATTAAGTTATTGCAAAGACTGGTTACATAAATTATATTTTCTAAAAAAACACTATTAGAAATAATTTAAGTTGCGTTACTTATAAATTGTTTAATTATTCTTGCAATGGTGTTTTATTAGTTTAAAAAAATAATAATATAGTATTTGTTAAGTCCCTGGCTTTTAGCAAGAGGATTAAAAAGGTACTAAATTTTGTTTTCAATTTTAAATATGAAGAAAATATTGATAGACTTTTTTGCATTTATTAATTTTATTGTGACATATTTCCTCTAAATTAAAAGAAAAAATATATTCTTATTCTGAACACTTAAATATCTTATTTAAATTTTTATCGATATTAAAAACCATTGATTCTTAATTGCAAATTTTTGTTTTTTTCTTATAGTTGTTGGCAATACTGTGATAACATTGCTGGGCTCGCTTGTGATTAGCGAATTGACTGATAAAATTATGTTGGTATCACATTGATAACGATAACGTCGCTGTCAGTTACTATAGCTGTTACTTGATAGAATTAGGTTCACCTATGACTATCAAAAGAGATAAGTTTTGAGCGCGATCTCAGAAGTCAGACCTAGATGCTGTGAGTGCGCACGTCTATGCACTTCATTCTATTGGTTATATCCAAATAATTATTTATATTATTAAAATTATTTTTTTACCATAACAATGGCTGAGGGACAAATAAAGAATCGTGTTTGTATTGTCGGTTCAGGAAATTGGTAAGGTTTCATTCATTTATATAATAATATTATGTGTAAATATAACATGATCTTGTTTACCGTGACCTTAGTGTGCAAAAGAGTGATGACATAATAAGTGAATTTCATTTACATAGATGAAAGTTATAAATATAATATAAATAAAAATAAACGAATACTAAATGATTATCTCATTTTTCTATATTTTTTTCTTGTTTATTTATCATATTTAAATAAAATGAATAATAAATAAATAACATAAATTGCTGTAGGGGTTCTGCAATTGCTAAGATTGTTGGGCGCAATGCAGCACGCCTTCCTAATTTCGAGGACAGGGTTACTATGTGGGTGTATGAGGAGATGATTGAAGGGAAAAAGCTTACAGAGATTATAAACGAAACCCATGAGAATGTAAAATATTTACCTGGACACAAGCTACCTGCTAATGTTGTGAGTATTAATACAAAATCTAATACTCTATATTTTAGAAAGAGTATAGTAACGAGACAATCATAAAATTCTATTGGCACAAATAGCACATGTTTGGCACGTGTTGTCTATTTATATTGTACTTCCTAACTGGAACTCTTTCAATGGCATTGTTACTCACTACTTTTTACAATGCAACCTTGAGTAAAAAGATAATTGATGGATATGTTAAGTTTTAACAGAACCAAGTAGTAAATATTTAGAAAAAAAATTTGATAAAAAATATTCTAAATGAAAGTTGGAACCTTAAACTTCATTCAATTGTAATGCTATTAAAATTCATATTATTGTATATCAGTAACAAAAGTTATGTTTTTATAAAACAGGTTGCCGTACCAGAGCTAGTAGATGCAGCTAAAGATGCAGACTTATTAATATTTGTTGTTCCTCACCAATTTGTACGAACCATATGCTCTACTTTATTAGGTAAAATAAAACCTACAGCAGCTGCACTTTCACTTATTAAGGTAAATATTGAAACAACTTTAATATTTTTAATGTATAATAACATTTTATAAGTTGTGCTAATAAATTCATTTACATTTTTAACAAAGCATTTACGATTATACAATTAAAAATTTTTATACAACATTGTTACTTCATATTTTAAATTATTTTAAGGTTTAGTTTGCAAAATGGGTTTAAAATTTTGATTTACCACTGGTTCTTATACATAGTATTAAGTAGAGCTATTGTTATATGTTATAGAAACTCTTTGGTCATTATGTAATGCATTCTGTTATTAATTAATTTGATTTGGCAGGGCTTTGACATTGCGGAGGGCGGTGGCATTGACTTGATCTCGCATATCATTACGAGATGCCTGAAAATTCCTTGTGCCGTCTTAATGGGTGCCAACATTGCTTCAGAGGTGAGAATGACATGTATTTACTATGTATGACCATATTTTATATTATGTATGCACAACAATTTTACGTTTACATTACTATGATATATTTGTTAAGTGAAAAGTTTTAATAAATATTATTTTCCCATCTTAATATCACATAAACCTTTATGTAAAATATTATGGTCAGGGTACCCAAAAGAACATAGGGTACCTACCACCTGCACCCTCCCCTCCCCCGTCACGAAATTAGTTAACTTATATATTTTAAAAGTATAGTTTCAATTTGTTCTACTAACAATTTTTTTATGATTTTTCTACATTATTAAAGATACAGTTTATTTTTATTAATACGATAATGACTCATCGCATCGGCAATTTTATAATAAAAAAAAAACAAAGTAGTTAATTTTACATTCATATTATTCCGAGAAACACTTATAGAATTAATAAATTTTTAATATTACTAAGTTAATTTTGTTCAGACATCGGTACAAAAGTACAAGTCCGACACCATACAAAGTCTATTGTTAGGTAAAATTTGAATAAAAAATCAAAACGATCGATATGCTAGCAACTTAAAGTTACATACATATTTATACAAATCATACATACATGTTCAAGAATTACACATAGCTTATGTTATTATAGTAATTTTATCTATAATCAAAATTATTGAATCGTTCGAGCATAGCGCAAGGATAACTGGACCGATTTTGATAAAACGTTTAAGTGAATGATTGTACATCAAATAAGAACCTACATATTTTATCTCGCTATGTTAGCTGGATTCGCAGATTTCACAAACCCCCTATGAGAGGTACTTGATGGTACGGTAGGGCGAAAGGAGAACACTAAAATATACTAAAAGGGCCGCGGGCGAGGCCACGGGCATGAGTTAGTATACCATATAATACTTACCTGTTACAGAACATACCTGTTGGATGTTAAATAAACTTCTATAATAAAATATTTACAAAACAAGCCTGCATGTAAAAGGCCTCCTCCTCATCTTCTTGAGAAAATGTTTAGGGCTTATTCCATCGTGCGGCTTCAGTTAGGGTTGCTGAATACATATATATGACAGAATTTTATCCATTAGGAAGATTTCTCATGATGGTTTCCTTTACCGCCGAGCTCAAGATGCACAATTTTAAACCAATTTAATCCATGATACTTAGCTGTACGGCGATACTTAGCTGGATTTGAGACTCGTAATTTTTGGTTAAAATCCGTATATTCTATTCTCTGGGCCATCTCGGTGTTATAATCTTAAAGCAAATGTTTTCAATGTGTTACCATTAATCAAAATATGATACGAATACTGAAGATAATTTCTTTAACATTGGAGTACATGTTACGTATGACTGTAGTTCAAAGATTAAAGGCAAACTATACTCATTATATTTACGCTATCGTAATCGCATTTATGAGTTAATTATTCACAGGCATTGCCGAGATAAATAGTTTACATTGTTTTGTTTTACACATATTTTGTGTAGATGGTTAAAATATTTTTTTTTTTACTTATTTACGAAATGTACGGATGTATAGTCTATTCCAATCGAAGAAGGAATAAAGATAAACAAACTTTAGATTGGTGGTATGCTATACTGTGCGCTACTAACGGTTCTTAACTAATATATCTTCATTTATAATAATTATTATTCCACTTAACTAATATCCTTTTTAATTTTACTTCCAAAGTTCCGATAACAGTTTCTTTGACGTTCGAAACGCCTTTTTTTTGCAAATCTTCTTATATATTAATAGCGTAAGTCGATTTTTGTCCCAGTGACTATGAGCTGCATATATACAATCGGTTATGGTCTCATTTTGAAGCTCCAGCCGTAGACGTGCTCAAAATTAAAGAGCATTCTAGATGGCATTAATTTAAATGCAAATAAAGTATCAATACATAAAGTCAATAATAAAACAAAACGTTTTGACAATTTCAATTTTGCTTTTCGGCAATTTGTATTGTTTGTAAATATTTATGCTTTTTTGTTTGAAATATTATTGAATTCTGATATTAGGTACCTACATAAATGTAAGGAAAATAATATGACAAAAGTAATCTCACTTTTTAGTTGTTACACTCAAATAGTGTTGTATTAAATTTTTAAATTCATTCATCGCTTTCGATCTACATAATATATCCAAATTCGTAATGATTTAATTTAGTCATAAAATTCGCAAGTGGCTTATATTCATTCTGTGACCGTGCGATATCGTTACTGCTATAAAATTCCATAATTGATAGAAATTACACAGACTTTATTTTCGAAAAACTAAAGTTATAAGACGATTTTGAGAGAAAGTAACTTGAAACTTTGTTTGAAATGCTAGTAAGCACGATTTGTATGAGCGTTCCTATCTCTAGTAAGCTATCCGTCCTCTCGATGACGCATGGCTAGTTTCGATAGGAAATGCTAACCCTCGATAGGTTATTGAAGAGAAAGTAAGGGAAAAGAACAGATTTGGCTATCTTTAGTTACTGAAATTGGGGATAGATAAGTTATTGAAAACGGCCGCTAATGTATACATTTGGCGCCAAATGTACATGACTGACTTGCCGTTTACAATTAAATGAAATCAAAACGAAACCTGTCATAGGTTTCGAAGTTCCTAAAAATTCGCGGGAGACCTACTAGTCCATAGTAAATATCAAAGATTATATTATATTGAATGTCAAATGTTGTTAATTTTTGGTTTTGTCTTCTTGTGGTTGGAATAGAAGGAGGCCTCGTTTGAATCACAATAGAATTAGGAGATTTTCTATCAAGATATTTTTATTAATAACTCTGTATTTAGAAGAAAACAATTATTGTATGTATTGACCTTATTCAAGTAAATGACGTTGCAAGTTTTGTCACGTAGGAAGTAATTTACAGCAAATGAAAACCTTTATGTGGCTTTCAACAAAATAAACGAAATCTCTGTCTATTATTAAGTTCACGTGTACTTTAAATATGACGATAAATTTTTTTATTCATTCTCTGTCTGATAACTATTGTATATCCTAGGTTAAAAAGTACCATCACAGTTTTATGTATCGTGCAATAGCAAAATGCACTATTAGTTAATTAGTTGTGGGATTTATTTCAACCTATTCCTTTAAATTAGGTAATGGTCCGTTAGTGTCTCCTACATCAATGGGCACGATGATGGTTATTAACGCAAATTAGGTACCTAAAATTAGTGGTGCTCGCAGGGCGGTATTCTAAAATATATTTTTCTACTACTTAATAAAATCGATATATTTTTACAATATTACAAAAAATTACCATCACCCTATCCAAATAAGAACAATATTTGGCTTCAACGAATTAATTAACATTGAATTTTCGAAAACTTTAATTCCCAATGTTTGGTCCGAGACCGGCACTGCCTAATGGATGTAATATCCACGTGTTGCTCCACGGAACGCCTTATAATATTCACGTGTTCTATCGACTTGTCAATTTTTGTACTCTTAAGATTAAAAACCCTAAATACATTTAAAAAAAAGAAACAGTAAAGTAAACAGTTTCCACTTGACCAATGCAAGAAATATTCACAATCATTACGTTTTCACCATTATATCGATAATAATAGGTTTTTAAATTTAAAGACCATTTTTATAGTCTTATTTGTAATGTTCAGAACAAATATGTATCATGTATAAATGTACCTTAACTACACGTGCGAATTATAATCATAGTTATCTCAATACCTACAGCTAGCAATATTAAATAGATCTGAGATAATAATTTATTATACCAAACACGCATTCTAAGCTGTCCTACCAGAAATTTATTGTTAGTGGCTGCCCATATATGTATATATACTAACGGTAAGAGGAGAAAAGCCAAATAAACAACATTTGACAGCAAATTGATACGATATCATTGGTCGAGAGCATGTTTAATCTATGATATTTATTATGGATTTGCGAAAAAATGGCGTTTTGAACGTCGACAAAAGTGTTACCGGTATTTTGGAAGTTAAATTAAAGTGGATATAAATAGTCAAGTGTAGTAGTTTTGTATTATAAATAAAGATATATTAATCATAAAGTCTTAGTAATGTGCAAATCGCATGAAATACGTAAATCTATGGTTTGTTTATCTTTTTTCCTACTTCGATTGGAATAGGCTATACATAGTTTTTACTTGGGCTAAAAATGCGAATAAGCAAATAAATGCGGTTTTGATTACAAACATACATAAAAAAATACGAATATATACATTGTATATAATAATGTCTACAATTTACATATAACAAATACAAATCTTATTATTATAATTTGTTTATTTATCCCATTTGCATTGCGTCTTTGAAATACAGTTCTAGATTGCTCGTCAACAGATTTACGCTGAGTAAGATCGAAGTAGTAATCGTTATGGACAGTTCATTAATCCGTCTGTCTCTGCTCAAATTACACTTCGTATAAACCAGAATGTTATAAAATATAGTTGCTTAGGAGTAGGCAAAAACTAAAAAGTGATCGATGAGTTCATTGTACTTGCAACATGGACATTTCACCTAGAAGGAGATGAGCTTGATATTAAATGTAGAATGTTTTCTGCACCCATTACAACAAATTTTAAAACGATCAGTGGAATATTTCAGCCGTAGCGTAACAAACAAACTCACTTTTATATTTATAATATTTGCTAGGATTGTTAGAAAGACGTTTGATCAAGAACTTCAAGATATTCTTCATTCTTCAGGTCGCCGAAGAGAAATTCTGCGAAACGACTATCGGCTGTCGTGATGTGATGCTAGCTCCAATGATGAGGGACATCATACAGACTGAGTATTTCCGGGTCGTGGTCGTCGACGACGAGGACGCGGTCGAGATCTGCGGGGCCTTGAAGGTATGTGCCAAGTTAATTGTGTAACTCGTTAACCGTTACAAACTGAAATACTATACTTATCTATCTGGTTTATAAATGTTGATAATCGTTGTATATTTTCGAATAGAGGAATAAACGTGACGTCAATTTTCTTGATTTAAGCGTGTTTTATTTGCGTTTTTATTCTTAATTCAAATGCTTTTTTCTTTAAATATTTTTTTTTATAGTTTGATTTGCTGAAATATTCAATTATTATCGTCGGAAAATAAAGTCATTACGAGTGAATGAAATTAAGGCGTTATATCTGTTTCCCACGTTAGCTCTTGTTAAATGATAAGATAATATTTCAAGACGCTCGTGTTAATAGGATTTCTATGTACTTATATTATATACGTCTTAATACATAATTAATAATTCGTAAATAGAGCAGGTATTGATCCAGAAGCCTAAATCTATATCTCACTGACTTATAATGGTAACGACACGTTCCCGTATCTATATTTCACAAAATAAACTTCATTTGATACGTAACTGTAGTATTCTGCTAATTTATAACGATTACTATACGTTACCGATTCTAATTCGATCCGAATTCAACCGAACCGTAACTGGATCCTTGTGTAGTGGAATAGGAAAACGGTTAAACGGCAATTACGTTTCAATTCGATAATGCGATGAACTGACAGTTTGGCCTCCATTTTGTTTTTCAGTTGGCATTCATCTCAATTATTACTTCTGTATGACGAGTGTAATTTGCAATTAAATAGGTTTCTAAATTAACAGCCCGTATTGTTTGCTTTTTCTCATCATTATAATTTTCGTGTTTTTAATATAGTTTTTTTTTTTTATTGTACTTAACGTCGACTCTTATTTGGTTTTATGGTATTGTATATTTGCAAAAAAAAGTTAATGTTACGTTACATTAAGGTACTAAATTAAATTGTGATGTATGGTGTTAGCAAATAGAACAATATTTAAAATTGTTATTTTTATAAGACATATGTATACATATGTACATTGTGTTGGCTTCCTATGTGATATGAAGGAATGATATGAAGGAAGTCTATTGATATTTAATTTTAAACTAAAATTTTAAATAATTAAAATGTTTTAGTCCTTCTTGGAAGATAAAATGAATAGTAGATATAAATAAATAATGAATTATTTCGTATACGGTTCAATTATAATTATCTTATGCAATTACGTTTTTATTATCAGTTATTAGAACAAAGATAGTAAACGGTGATTAATTTGCTTGGCACCAGCTTAATGCATTCGCTTCAATTGCTATTTTTACAAATAAATTAAACAATACGTGTTAAACACTTTAGAATGTTTTATTATGAAACTTTATACAAATGGACATTACTTTGCAACAAAATTTATTTTGAGAATTGTTTAATTCAACTGAAGCTCGTCTCGAACGGCAATTTGCCTTGAAACGTGTACCGTGCTTTCGTAAAATATCTGCCTTCCCTTCACAGCGATCGATTACATTGTGATATTAAAGTAAAATTAAGTCAGTGTATCTACCGGTCGCAAGGTTGGTGGTGCATTGGCATGTAACGGATGCTTAATGTTTCTTACAGCGTCAATGTCTATGTGGACAGTATTTATGAGGTTTATATAATTTGCTCGAACGTCTATCTACAGTATGATTATAAATAAAGTAATAAACTTACTCAAATATCTATAATATTATATTACAATTTGACAAAATGTGTAAAACAAATAGTGCAACATTCTTATACTTTTTGGAAGCAATTAAGCAGTCCTCATATTTTTGCTTACTATACATGCAATCAACTTACGCAAATTTGCGCTATCAAGGTATTAACTATTTAAGATTTGCCAATTTCGGGCGTAATTATGACGTCGTATTTGCGTAATATACCCGCATGTATACAATAAGAATCTAATTGCAGTCTCTGCACGTATAGTCCGCAGACCTTTTTAATTCACAATATAATTAATTTAAATTAATTATAATTATTCTATACAAGATTATATTTTCATGTCTCAAACAAGTCACTTAAGTGAATCGTTGATTACAAACTCATAACTTATTTGTATAGTTTAAAAAGTTTTTTTCAACACTCTTATATATTACGGGTAGACTTTATTTTTAGCGTGGAATTTAATTAATCAGGAAACATGTAGTCGTTTCGGGTAACTGGTATAACTCGTAGTATAAAGAGCAAGTGTGTCTGTATATTGAGTCTAACATTGTTATTATCTTACTATGTTTGACATAAGAATAGTAAGAATTACGTATACGTATTTATATATATATAATATTTATTTTTAGAATAAGGACGTTAGGTAATAATGTAATGAATAAAGCAATTAATTCGTTGTTTTTTATGGCAATGCGCGCTGTTGTGCCGATAGTATTTCCCATTGGTGCCGTTTAAGTAGCGATCAGATTTTCCAGAATGAAATATTTGGTGATCGCTGTGTGCTAAAACTAATATTCCTTAATAACCTTTATACGAAAATTTCTCACTTGAGGTATTGAGTATATTATTATATAACAATTTTAATTGCTATACGGTCACGTTTATATTATTAAATAACTTATTATATAATTATATATAATTCTGCATGGAATAATGTTATATAAGTTGACGATTATAGATATGAAATAAGTATAAAGATTAAACAATTCTTTTAAAAACGGATCGTCGATCGATAAACATTGTCATTGATATTCAGACAATAAATAACAGACGCAACAGGGTAAGCTTTAACACTCAGATAATTTCGTTCTTTGTTATCAAGCTAAATATTGTTTTAGAATATTGTCGCGGTCGGCGCGGGTTTTGTAGATGGTCTCGGTTTCGGCGACAACACGAAGGCCGCGGTCATCAGACTGGGTCTCATGGAGATGATCAAGTTCGTGGACGTCTTTTATCCTGGAAGTAAATTGAGCACCTTCTTCGAGTCATGTGGCGTCGCTGATCTTATAACCACGTGTTACGGTCAGTATTATTATATTATCTGTATATTATTAAATCATTTAATTTATTACAAGAATATAAATCAATAGATTTATGTACTTGTAATTTTATGATAAAATTTAATTTATTGACGGTGAATTGTATTGTTACTTTTGATATGATAGGAAGAAATTTTAATTGAAAAAAACTATTATAGTAAGTCATTCAAAGTCAAAAAAACTATTAAAGTCATGTTACCTTATTAAGTGTGCGTGTACATAGTGGCCGATTTTTGGTTACTTTTTTTTGTACGCGTTCTCAGATTTAACAGTCAAAAGATAGACTTATAATTATCCAAGGTATAAGATTTGAATTTAATATGAGCTTACCTTTAAGTTGTTGTAAGTTGTTCCACATTTGCAAGAATATATCTTTGTAGAAACTCATTTGATATGATTGCTGACATACGTCCACAAATTAAAAAAAATCTAAATTGAATGTTTTGTAACTATCATAGGGCATGCAGTTGTCATATTTTATTTTGTGATCGATGTGTGTGTCGGTTTTAAGGTGCAAGTACTCAATGTGTCAAGTGTTTTGGCGGCGAGTTGGCAATGAAGGGTGCTTGCCAAATGACTCCCACAATGTCAATGTTAATAGATAACCGTGAAGCACATACTTGTCCGTTCTTACTGAACTTGTAGTATGAATACCTACGTCTTTCCCAAGCTTCGCGTAGCGCTCTGTGTAAAAATAATTTGACCTTTTCGTCCTCTTTGATTTTTTTGATCCTTTTATTCAAGTCCGTTGTTAAAGCATTTTGAGATTTCAAGATTTGTTTAAGAATCGTTATTTTACAAGATTTGATTCAACGTAAATCTGCCACCGGCTCGTAATGTACATTCTAGCGGAACCGAGCCGGTTAGGACTCAGAAATTGTACGCTTTTTTATTAATTCTATTACCTAAAATGAAACGAAAACCAACGAATGACCTTCAATAGAATAAATATTTTAGTTAACGATTTTTCAATATTAATTTTTCATTAAAATTACTTGGTAAATAAGTGTAGTTTCTGCTTAATCTCATTACATATATAAACATATTGATAAAAATTTAATGTTTATTGTTTGTTCATATTTATCAATACACATACAGTTGCATACGACTATATGAAAGTATTGGGTTGTTCTACTTAACTAATCAATAATATGATTCAATAAACATGGTATATTAATAGTCATCTCTAGTGCAAAGGTTATATTTTACATAATTCCAATAACAATTATATCAGTATATATTCTTTACATAGCTGTCAGAAATTAACTAGATTATAAAATAAACTAGTACAATATCTTCCTATATATGTATTTTAGTTCATTGATTATGTTGAACACTGTAGTTTAAAAGATCTAAGCGTACAGACGGCGGAAAGCGACATTGACTTACTTACTTCAGTCTTCCGCCATAGATCCTACTCTAACATCAGGCTATGTTAGAGTTGGATCTATGGCGTACTGTACACTAGTATAATTATAAAAACTAGTCAAAGACAATTTATGTCAAAGTGACATAAACAATTTTACTACTTTTTACTAATTGTTATATTCTTAACAATATACATTTTAAGAGCCGAGATGGCCCAGTGGTTAGAACGCGTGCATCTTAACCGATGGTTACGGGTTCAAACCCAGGCAAGCACCACTGAATTTTCATGTGCTTAATTTGTATTTATAATTCATCTCGTGCTCGGCGGTGAAGGAAAACATCGTGAGGAAACCTGCATGTGTCTACTTTCAACGAAATTCTGCCACATGTGTATCCACCAATCCGCATTGGAGTAGCGTGATGGAATATGCTCCAAACCTTCTCCTCAAAAAGGAGAGGAGGCCTTAGCCCAGCAGTGGGAAATTTACAGGCTGTTAATGCAAAAAAAATACATTTTTAGAACGGTGTGTATGTCCATGGACAAGTTTTTGTTTCCTATTACGTTTATTGTTATTAATACTACTGTGTGTGGTTTTGATTGATCGCTATGATATTGGGTACAATATTAAATTTATCTGTTCACTTACAAGCTTTATTGCAAACGTTATCTAGTACTGCGTTGATAGCGTTTCATTATGTTTTACTGCATGATGCTGTTTGCGATAACTTACCCTTTACAAGTCTAATAGAAATTACAAGTATCTGTTTACGTTACCGGATGTACTAGTATAGTAACGTGTCATATATATTTCGACATTTTGTAACATTTAACTGGTTAAAATATTCTAAAGAATTTTTACTAGCGAGTAACATGAGCATAGCAGCTGAGAACGTTGTCTTTCTGTCAAAGGACTGTTCCTGTAAAAAACTTTACAACGTATAACAAGCTGTAATTTTTATAAAACAAAGAGTACGTGTCATTATGGTCGTTATCATGGCAAATTAATAACTTCAAACCCAAGGAAGGCTCGCTACTCCTGCAAGCCTGTCACTTGGTCTTTGATATTATTATTATGCGAGCTGTTTTCGCTGATCAAATATCGGAGAACATATATCGATATTTATAAAAAATATATAAAAATAAATACGCATTCACTCAAACTGTTTATTTGTTGATCACACATATTTTCGGATGCTTTATGTATTGGCCAACAATCATATAATACCTTACCATTTGTTTAAGTTCTGATTTAAAACAAAACTCCACAAGTCGAATTATATAATTCACTGGTAATAAATAATCGATCACTTGTTTATCTTAAATTAAATTAAATTATATTTATTTTTTATCCAAGTTATTCTAACAGTTATTGTAAAGAATTGAAGGAAATTAATACTAGTCCATAATGGCATGATTGTGTTCTATATCACTTACGCGGATACTCTTAGGAGTCAATAGGTTACCAAGGTTAGATGTAATGCATGTATCGGTGTATACTATAATACATATATAATAAAGCCGCCTTATTACATATATATTCTGTATTACAATCCGGAGTATAATAATATAAATAAATGTTTTTTTTAATAGACCTTAAACCCTTTTGATATAGGATTTCCTTCCTCAGTGAAAGCCAATTTAAAACTTTATTATTTCTGAAATCGAAACTATAAATTGTATTACTGAGAGGGAGAATTATCTTTTCGTCTTTCGTGACGCTTCAAGTAGTAGCTGATTTTATTGTTGTACGCTAAAAGGTTTCGGTATTGTGTAATCGAAAAAACGAGAGGGCTTCATGAAAATTCATATAAATAAGAAAACTGATCTGTAAATATATTATTCCTAGCGGACACATTGCTGGGCAACCTTATCCGTCTGCTTAAACTTTCATTTAATGATACTAACCACCAGATGAATACTAACGGGGTTTTCACTTCAAAATTTATGTCTTGTCTACACAGCCAGATTACATAGATTACTCATGATATAAGATTAAAATTAGATTATACGTATTCTAAATACAGATCATCTGGGTTTCTCAAATACATACATTTTTTTTATTATTTAAAAATTTTTTTTATAAATCTTTTTTATTTCACTACAATTGATGAAGACTGGTTTAAGTCGTGTTTCAAAAATTAATGATTATATTCAATATTGATTACATTTTTTTATTTTAGTGTAGGTCAGTCGTTTTATCTGGATAATATTTAACAGGTATTAGGTACCGTGTGATCGAAAATAATTTAATTATAAAAATAATTAAATTCGACGACATACGACTATATTTTGTTCACACATATGGTCATAGTACATTGTGAATGATTTTATAATTTATTTTAAATTAATCAAGCAATTATACAAATTAATAAAAGAATATTGCTTAATAAATGTATTGTGGAAATTATAATTATATTTCTTTTTCTATTAACATGCAGCTGAAAGATTAAAACGTATTGTATTGTATTCTATCCGCTATCGTCACAATGAACTGTGATGAAGGATTTTAAGATTATTATGTGGTGATGTAGGTAAACACATGCTTAACAATGTATATACGTTTATGAAAGTAACCTTGAATAAACTACATGCATTTTTAAACTAGAACGTTGTATATAATAAAAATAAAATAATATTTAAACGTAATATTAGAATGAAACTTAACTATTGCTCAAAGTAATATTTTTAGTAATATTCCAGGTGGCAGAAATAGAAGAGTGGCCGAAGCATTCGTGAAAACCGGTCGTTCCATCAAAGAGTTGGAAGATGAGATGCTAAACGGCCAGAAGCTTCAGGGACCCATCACTGCCGAGGAGGTCAACCACATGCTTGCCAACAAGAACATGGAAAACAAGTCAGTCATCTAACTCTTATTATAAGGCTGGAGAATTTGTATGTGCGCGAGCTAATCTCCGCTTTTTCGCGTATGGCTACTATGGCTGTATGAAGCCGCAGTCACCAGTTTAATAAACAGAACTGACACTTAGTTATGTCCTCAACACGCGTCTCAACAATGCATGTTTAATTGAAACGCGGTGAGAACATAGCTAGCGCATTTATAAAATTAAAATAATTGTCCTAACGATTTCAGCAATCTTTCAACAATTGTGTAATTCTTGATAAATTGTTATTGTAACAACGAATATAGCTATTTTATTGTTGTACAGATTTGTTGTCGCCAGTAATGAGATAAGATCTCTTGAAGTGTGATATAATTGCGAGATGGACCAAAATAGTTGCTCTTGGCTTGAATCCAGACTGTCAGGGAGGTCAATTCGAATCATTGTCATTACCTAAATCGCGTACCCACTGTTTAATTTCGGTATATTGTTTTCACTACTTAGGCAAAGATTAATGTTTGATTGTGAAAATAAACCAATCAGTGGAGTCACATATTTGATTATTTATTTACAACTTTCTGTAAATTCGTTCGAAGTTAAAGCGTGTCATAATTACGACTCGAAAAAACGTAAAACTTGTCCAAATTACTCTTGTCTTATTCAGTATAATAATGTTAAAATAAAATTTAACTAAAGTAAGCCCCATATGTTGTGAGAGTCCATTTTTACGGTTTTTATATAACCCTGTCGTCGTACGTAGAAACTAGACACATCTAAGTTGGTACTATTGTATTACAGATTCCCCCTTTTCACGGCTGTTTTCCGCATCTGCCGAGGAGAGCTGAAGCCAAGTGACTTTATCGACTGCATTCGCAGCCATCCGGAACACATGTAAGCGAAAAAATAGAATTCCTTTACAGCTTTTAGTTTGATAACGTAGCGTTTCGTGAATAACATAGAGTTGTTACTATTATGTAAATAACATTTTAAGCTATATATGTATATTTTACAGGGTGCTCTAGTACTTAGATAGTTATTCATAGGGTTGCCATCGGTCCAATATTTTATCGCTTTACAAGAAATTGTGACATTTATATTTATACGAATTTTTTTTATTGTTTTCTTAATCAGGATTTATCACTGTTGGAATATTTGTTAAAAAAGATGGCAACCCTGTCTGCAACGACATGGAAGCGTTATAACACTTGCATTATAAAGATTAGATGTTGGCTATTGATTTTGTTTCATGACGTGTACTGTAACTAGTATACCTTATTGTTGTGTCAGAACATTCCAAAAATATTGTAAAATTAGTTTATTTGTGATATAATCGCAGCTGTTTTGTTAGCTTTAGTGAAGCATGAGTTCTCTGTTCCTTCATATTCTGATATGTGTTTGTTATCTATATTCTACGTAAGTTATTACTAATATTTTTTTATTATCGTTCGATATATTATCCCATCAAATGTTCTATTAATATATTCCGCGCGCCTTATCATCCGGTTAATGTACAAATGAACTTTATGGAGTGGTCGCTGTTGAGATAAGTCGATTGAATGTTTTGAACGTTTACAATGAGTTTGTGGGAAATATAAAATCAATATCATGGTAGTGATGTCATAGAACAACGAAACACTATTCATGTTTATTTAATATAGTGAAAAGGGACCGTTGTTTAATTAAAAATCATGTTATCTCTGATTGAAACATTGAAATATCTATATACAAGTTTTCGCGGTCTTGTTTCTTCTAAATATACCAAATTATTATTTCACTGTTTTGACTATTTGACTAGAATTTATCGAAACGTTTTTATATGTAAAAAATTAATATGGCTTTATTTTTCTGTTGGTTATGTCTTAAATTTGATTTCGATCACCTAAATCCGCTGTTTAAGACATTAACCTTAGTAGGCAGTGTGAGGCTATTTATTTCATCTATAAAGATAGACAATATATAATTTAATCAATATACATCTAAACTATGTTTAAAAGAGTAATGTGCTTTATGTAATGTTTGCTAGCTTCGTTTCTGTAACGAAATAGATTCTATATTTTCAACAGTGCTTAAATAAAACTAATTCAAACATAACATATCATTTCCAGTAGTTTTAATTTTTCCCTTACACTAGATTTTATACTTGTATATATATTTTCGTACTATTTACTATTTATGTAACACTTTATTAACCATCTTGTTGCATTTTGCAGATTTGCTCCCAAAAATATTAGTATTTACTAACCGCTCTGGAATATTTCAAACCCCTGGAGTGCTTTTGTCTTTGATCTATTAGGATCTTATATTTTTTACCTTTTTAAATGTTTTATTTTACCTTGTATTTTATATCATTTCGTTTTGCATGTTTTTATGTGGTGTTTTTTTTTATTTTATCTCGTTAAATAAAATTGAATCGAAGACCTGATGTATTCATTATTAATATTAAGATATAAATTAATTTTCATGCAAGATATTGCTCCAGTTTTAAATATATTTGTATCATTCGAGATTATATATTTCATTTTTAATAAATATAATTTTTAAGAAAGTGTATCTGTTAGAAGGGTTAGCCAGTTGCAGTGGCGTAGCTAGCCAGAAGAATATTTTTGCTTTGTGAAAAAGACGCATTTTTCGTGTGGTCTATATTCATACAATTAATTTATTAACTAACCTTTTATATAAACAGTAAAAAAGAAAGAAACAATTTGTTTTTGAATATTCATCAAAACAAATGATGAATAGTAGTTAATTTTGTTAGTTTAATAAATAAGTCCCAAAAATGTTGCTAGTGCACCGCGCCGCCTTTCCCTACGGTAGCTACGCCATTGACTAGTTATTTACATATATTTAGATGACACTTGAAGCTATATCTTGCGCTTAAAAAGCAAGTGTAAACAAACTACAAAAACTATATGACAATTTGCTTTATAAAGTTTTTGTTTAAAAACCATTCAAATCAGTTCTTCAACGTCATTTAAAAAAATATAATAATATTTTACAGTTTACAGTCGATTAATGTTTACAGGTTCTTTTGAATGGTATTGTCTATATTTTCTGTTTGTTACATACATTTACATCTTCGAGTATATTTTAATATAAAAATATTTATTTAATAACTATATATTTAACAAATATTTTAGGAAGCAAATGGCGCCCAAATGCTCTCTGTGATTCGAGTGAAGTCTCCATGTTGTTGCCATCATCATGATCGCATCGTGTCTGCACTTGCATTTATCATTATTTGACGTTTTCCAACAGATAACTAAAGTTTTAAGTTAAATTAGCTATAAAATATATTTGCCTTTAGGAATACTATATTAATAAATTGATTCAATAATTGCAATATTCACATATCTCGTAGGTTGGTAAGTTTTAACTTCATATTTTTATTACAATCTCTCGAAAGGCAGCTTAACTAACTGATTTGACTTGTAACAGATAGAACATTATAAAAACAATGTGTTGTTCTCGTAATGTAAGTTGCAAAACGTCAGACATCAAATTAAATCAGATGCACATACTTCATTTGTACTTTAATAATGTATTTTTATCGTTTGTTATTGTTAATCCGGTTTTAAACTATAATGTTTTTTTTTTTGTTTTCCAATTTAATTCGCTTTGAAAACAATAGCTTTTAACGTGATTTATATATAAAGATGGAGATATAATGAGGTTAGGCTGCAGCTTGAATATAGTGGCAGAAAATTCCAATTCATTTGTTACAAGTATAGCTATACTGCAGCGATTGATTATGAAAAAAAAATTATTAAAGCACTGGTCGTTAGGAATTTGATCGAAATTTGATAGACAAATTATTGATTCAAAATGATTTGTTACACAGTTAGGTGGTGTCGTTACAGTGCTTCGAAACTGACACCCTAAATAGCGGATTTTTTAATAGTGTAACTAATTTGCTACTCCCCAGTTTGATAACAACAGCTAATTGATTGATAATAATATACAAAATAAATCTAATTGAAGACATGACTAGGTTAAGGTGATCTGTAACATTTGTAATAATTATTTTTGTCGTAAGTTCTTACTATTCTCCAATTATCAAACTAGATGTCCAGGTATGGCAACATTCGTCACAATAATAATAAATATGAGATGATTTTACCGAAATTCCTATACAATTTAAAACTCATGGCGACGACTGCGATTTTTAAAGAGACGTCATACTTGTAGGAAACGAATTAGAATTTATTTTCACTATCTTCGGATTAAATATTGCAAAAGCAATATTAACTGCTTGTTAAGTAAGGTCATTGTCTAGTCTGGGATACAATAAAAATATACGGGAAATCGTCAATGACTCTTTTATTTTAAAACCAGTGTGTAACTTTATTTAAGTAAATAACTAACTACACTTTTTATCACAATGTAAATAACAATAACCTACTAATGCAATCTACTAATGCAAAGTTTATCAAATTTAGTTAAACACTAAACTAATCATAGAATATAAGAAATATTTAATTTTATTAATATAATCCTCATGAATCATGATAAGTAAGTTTACAAAAATGAGAAATACTTATATTGATTTGCATTCTTCTTCAATATTGATTGCATTCCACAATGTGCAGATTCGAAGTGGTTCCAGCTGTAAATAATCCGATCATTATGGACGTTTTTGGGCACAACATAAATGTGTGAGAAATATTAACAGTAACGATTTATATCACTTAATCTCATTTGTTGCCTAATTTCGAATTACCAAAACGATTAATCCATTTGGTGCATCACCTTGCCTGTTTAAAACATTCACTTATATGTATTCTACCATATAAATCAATGGTTAAAATAGAAATTTCAAAAACATTTTATTTGCTCTACCTATAATTAATTCACATTTCACATTAATTAATAGTTTTTATCAAAAAATCCTTATTAATTATAAACATTTTTACTAATTAATTTATCACAAACAAAACCCTTTCCATGACAAAAAAAACATTTTCACGCTTACTTTTCCAGGATCCGAATTGTTAGAAAATCACATTGCTGTATTTCATAAATTGCCATAAAGGGTAAGTAACAACATAGGCTCCTGTTGTAAAACTGTTCTGTTGTTATTTTCACTTAACAAATAATTGTAAAGTGAAAATATTATTAAGTAAAAATAACCGTCTAAAAGTAAGTGTTATACTGAGCTAATAATTATTTTAAATATGTATAACACTATTTTTCCTAGTTTGATTTATTTTAAGCAGATTAATATCATACGTGCATGTAAGTAATAAATTGTATTGTATACGCATGTAACGTCAAAACAATATTTTTATGGGTATGTTAATTCTTGTATCTTTGTAGGTGCTTAATTTTATCCATTATACCTACACAGAGAAAACCTTATAATTCCATTAAAAAAGCTTCGGTTGACTTATTCATAATTATATAACTCCAAAACAGAGTTTTCTTAGTCATGTCAAATATTTTATAAATATAAGAAATAATTTAATAATTATTATTTAATAAATACTTATTTTATTGCTCGTGTAAAGTGAGTCAGATTATCTTTTAAAAAAAATTAGTAAAGTTTGAGTTCAACTTATGTATCACCAACAGCAAGTTATTATTTAGTATATTTATATATGTACTCATATATGCTTTCCTTGCAGGGTAAGAGTCGCCTAGAGACTAAGGTGATTCCATGCTGCACATACCACCTGATTATTTATTTACACCCTTATATACATGTATTTATTTATTTTAATGGAATTACTAAACTAATTTATTTATCTAAATGTATTGGTTATATAATATTTACTTTATATGGGATCAATTTATTAATGTATTTTTTTTATATATAGTATTTATACATATATTTTATTTATTATTGTTACTAATTTTCTTCAATTTAATCTCTTTATACTATTGTTTGCTTATGAAGACGATATATTTACAACATATATTTTTTTGTGCTTGCAAAAAATGTATATGTACAGAAATAACATCCTAATTTAAAAATATGCAAAGAAAATCAAATAATTTCAAAATAGATTTGTTAATATTATTATTGTCAATTAAAACTAAAAAAATAGTAAAATAAATTAAATAATTTATTAATGTTGTCCTAATTGTGATTAGATTAAATTAGAATTTAAGAGATAGAAAGAAATACACTAAAACTCCCATAGGATGGTTAGTCTTACCTCATACAATTATTGTTTATCAATTAAAATTGTCCACATATTTCTATTTTAATTTTTATAGAAATATAAGAATTAAAATAGTTCTGTAAAAGTAATAAAAGAGTTATTATTTTTTACAATGTATTTCATTATAACATTTTAACATATCACACTTTTTCTTACATCTAGGGCAACATTTTTAATATAACCATTATAAAAATCTAAAGCTGATATTTCCCTTTTCCCCAATATTCTTAGTGTTTTAAAATATATAAATCTTTTATCTTTACATAATATCCTAATGGCTTTGGTATTCTCGCAATATTCTAGAGATCCAACTGATTTGTTTGTGTATTCAGGATCTTCGTCAATTAAAAAGGCATGAAATAGTTTCATTTGTTTGTCTCTGAATTTTGTTGTTAATGGATATAATCCATATATGGCACGGTATAAATTATAGACCTCTCTGGAACTCATATCAGACCAGCGGACTTCACTTATCTCTTTGTGTATTTTCTTTGCTGAAATAAATAAAGAATGATTTACAGAGCATGGTGCTAAAAGCTTAGAATACTTACTTTTGGTAATCAGAATAGAATATATTAACAAAATGAAGTATTTGTTGCATAACATATTTTTCATAATATTGTCGGTTTTGGTAATGTTAAACTCATAATATTGTAGTTTAAATATATTTATTATTTCTTAAATCATTTGGCAAAATGTGGTTTGCATTTAACTCAAAAACTACTTCTACTTCTACTTTGGCCATTACAGCATCAGGCCACAGTATTATCCTTATTTTAACTTAGAAATAACAGTAAAATAATTGGCTATTACTGGATACCATATGTAACACCCTCCTTATTTTGAGGTTTTGCTTTTGTAAGGCATTCAGGTAATGTTCTTAAACACTCCACAAGCATATTCGCACCGATATCCGACAATTGTTCAGTAAGCTCAGGTAATTTTATGTCTTTGGAAATTGGTACTTCCTGTTGACTGATTATTTCACCTAAAAATAACATTTAAAAGGTATGAAAATAAAAGCATTTCGGGTTCAATATACTATATGAATTCAATCTTGTAATCAATTTAATGATACAATATGAAAATCATAAAATGAATAGTTACTTTTTATATATTATTTTGATGAAATCTATCTACTTACTCAGCATATTAAATAAGTATGAACTTACCCACATCAAATATATTGGGTTTAATTTTCATAAGAGAGACACCACCGATTTCATCTCCATGCAGCAGTGTATGAATAATAGGAGCTGCCCCACGCCATCGAGGGAGCAGACTTGGGTGAACATTGACCATGCCTCTATAAGTGGAATAAAGGTTTGAAATGGGCTGATCAAGTTAAGTTAATATCAATAACTATATAATAAAAACTTACAGTGGAAATTTATTGAGAACATCATCTTTTATTAAATGGCCAAATGCTACAATAATTCCTATGTCATATTCATTACTTCTAATGTTTAGATTGGGCCATTGTAATAATTTTATATTTTCGATTTGAGCATATTTTTCAATTATCGTTTTATTTTTACTGCTGTTTGCAGTAACCAGATCCAACTGCTTGATGAGGTTTTCACTTTTTCTATGTTAACAATAGATTTGATTACAAATTCCAAAAGACAAAGATAAATAGAATAACTTAGAAATACATACTTAAATTGGTTAACTTTTTGTAAGCTTTTTAGGGATATTAGATCAGAACCAAAGAAGAGAACTTTATAATATGTTCTATAGTGAATTTTATGAAAACAATAATACTTTTCTTTCATAAAAAGTTTTGGTAAAATCTGTAATCGATTATGAAGTTTTGCAGTCATTATAACGTCACAAACTATAATTTTATTTCTTGTTATATTTTTAAAATCTTCGCTTTTAGGCTTCAGACATAGATTAATACAATAAAAATGGGGTGATTTTATTTACTTTGCACTATGTATATTTTGTTCGGGCCCACAATAATGAATCAACCGTCAAACTAGCTGACAAATGACAACCCAAACTTGACAAATGACAATAATTGAAAGCGGGGAGGGGACAGTCAAAAGAAGTTTTAGTGTTGCTATAAGAATATATAAAATTGGTTTAAGTTTTGTCGAGCAATAAGTAATCTATTTAAAAAATTTTTAAATAATGCTCTCATGTATGATGCGTCATTTAAATCTGCTTATTAAAATTTATAATAAGATGTGCTTTGCTTAGATGAAATATATTTCTTTATAGTTAGTATTGAATTGAATTAAAAAAAATTGGATCTGATTAGACTCAAATATTAATTATGGTGTGTAATACTAAACATAAAATTAATAATCAAACTCGTTTGGTTTGTAACAGTCCAATGCCATAGCATTAGCAGTGAGGTATATGTGTATGACAGTATAAAAGAAACGTATAAATATATAGAATCTAAAATCACTATTTATTAAATAATGATAATTATATTTCATTAACTTCATTTTTCATGTTTGGAAAAAAGATTGTTAAAGTAAATTGTATATCATAATTCGCATGTTTGTCAATTTATGCGATTAATTATATTGTTATTCAAATAATTCGTCTGTATTAGTATAAACGATGAGTAAACAATGTGACAATTCGAAATAGATTTTTGTTGTTCGTATTGATTCGAGACATTAAAATCGATATTTATCATAAATTATGAATCTATGTCTGCTAAAAGTCTGATAAAAGTTGGCCTGGTCTTTTGCTAGCGAAAGGATAAAGATAAGTTGAAAAGCATTTAGGTAATAAAAGCTCTTACATAAATAGAAAAGTATTTGTATTCTAAATTTCAGTTACTTAAAAAAAGGAATCTTACTTTAATTTAGAAATGAACTAGAACATAGAAATATCTAAGCTTAGATTATATAACAAATAGCAGGTGCTGCGTTTGATTAAAGTTTCTCGTGGTACCTACATTCCAAGCCGGGTGGTAGCTTTATATTTAATACTATTTCGTAAAATGCTGATTTAAAAATATACTTGAATAAAGCATTTTTTGATTTGATTTTTGATTGACATTTGATTTGTTAATTAGTAACACGTTGTTAAGTAACAGTTCTACTGGGATTTGATCATTAAGATCGTTACTTTTCAGAGATATATAACAAGTATAGTAACAATTTGTTAATATGTAATTATTATAATAACTAGCTGTTACCCGCGGCTTCGCCCGCGTAGAATATGAATATATTTACAAAGTTACCTTAAAATAGTACGTTAATATAAGACCTCTATGTATACCAAATTGGTGTGTATTTCAGCTCTTAGGGAAGAATATCCAGAAACGTTTAAATGGGAATCAACTCATTTTTAATTGGTAGCCAAAAAATAAAGTTTCATGCTTCTAACTTCAAAAATGACGGTCTCCCAGACTATCTTATATACGAAATGGCAAACTCATTTTCCCTCGTTAGGCGTAAAATATCCAGAAACGTTTAAATACGTATCAAATAATTTTTAATTGGTAACATGGCACATAAATATTTTGATATATAAGCAAATTATAAGTAAAATTAAACGAGTATGTCTTATCCACATATTTCAATAATATATCATAGAACGCCGTTATTTTTAACAAATGTTGCATTTACTTGTGAAATAGACATGTGAATATTTATTCAAAAAATCACAGTACGTATTTTTATTTTCAAATTACGGCACCTTTTGTTTGAGATCAGTAAGTGAGAATCGTGCCAGTATTATATCAGAGAGGTCTATAATTTGTACGTTCTTAGAACATTTGTTACTCGTATTGTTGAGTGTCAGTGATGTTCTATCGGTCCTTGTATACTTTAACAGGAAGTACTTGCTTTGTTAGCTATACATACATTACATACATTAACAGCCTGTAAATTTCCCACAGCTGGGCTAAGGCCTCCTCTCCCTTTGAGGAGAAGGTTTGGATCATATTCCACCACGCTGCTCCAATGCGGGTTGGTGGAATACACATGTAGCAGAATTTCGTTGAAATTAGACACATGCAGGTTTCTTCACGATGTTTTCCTTCACCGGCGAGCACGAGATGAATTATAAACACAAATTAAGCATGTGAAAATTCAGTGGTGCACGCCTGGGCTTGAACCCGAAATCATCAGTTAAGATGTACGCGTTCTAACCACTGGGTCATCTCGGCTCAGTGGTTAGAACGCGTACAATGTACATCTATTGATCCATCGGTTAGTTATAGCCTATTCCAATCGAAGTAGGAATAAAGATAAATAAACCTTAATTTTCGTATTTCATGCGATATGCTAATAACTCAGTTATATTGTGCACTACTAAAAGTTTATGATTAATATATCTTTATTTATAATACAATATTGTAACACTTAACTACTTATATCCACTTAAATTTTACTTCCAAAACTCCGATAACAGTTTCTTCGACGTTCAAAACGCCATTTTTACGGAAATCCGTAGGTATATCATAAATTAATAAAGATATATTAAGCTATGTTTGAATAAATAACGAATAATATCAACAAGTTGAGTTTTACAAAAATTAGCGTTTTGTCGTACTGACCACTGATCTGAAATATCTCTTTGGTCAAGAATTCCAAAACTCCTCATTATTTTTTTCTTTGGTATCGCTTATTGCCGCACAATGGAAAACATGAAGTATCGGTATATTTACGAGTACGAGTTCTACCGTGGCACCAGTGCTGCTGAAACAGCTCGAAGGATTCACAAAGTACTTCAGAGATAGCTGCAGGCTTCGGGGTAAGTGATAAAACTGTACAAAACTTGTAGCAAAACGGGAAAGTAAAAAAACTTGAACGCTGGGTACCTCATGAATTGAGTAAATCGAACTTCACAAACACGCGACGACTGCTGTGCTGTACTTTGCTCAACCGACATAACAATGAAGGGATTTTAAATCGAAACATTACTTGTGAGGAAAAGTGGATACTGTATGATAATCGGAAGCGCTCGTCGCAATGGCTGAACCCTGGAGACCCAGCTAAATCCTGCCCTAAATGAAAATTGACTTAGAAAAAGTTACTTGTGAGTTTTTGATGGACTAGCACCGGTATTATTTACTACAGTTTTCTGTTCAAACGATTACGGCAGATATCTATTGCCAGCAACTGCAAACCATGAAGGAAGAGATTGGTCAATCGCTCTAGGCCACTGCTGCTTCACGACAACCCAACACCAAACACTGAACAACAAACAACCACTAAGTTAGATGAGTTACAATTGGAATGTTTGCGACATCCACCATACTCCCCGGACCTTGCTCCAACAGATTACCATTTTTTCGGAATTTGGATAACTTCTTACAATGAAAAAATTTCAACTCCGATGCGGCAGTCCAAACCGACTTCAAAGAGTTTATTGATACTTGCTCCCATTGTTTTTTTTAGTAAAGGGATCAATTAACTAACTATGAGATGGCAAACGTGCATAGATAACAACGGTGCATACTTTGATTAATTACATAATTTTACAAAAAAAAGGACTTTATATTCCTCCCGTATAAAACGCCGATTTCATATGGTAAGGACCTAATATTTATTACTTTGTGTCTACAGGTATGGAATAAAATAATAAAAAATATTTTCATAATTTTATTTTACCCTCATGACGTTTGTTACATGTTAACTGGAATAATATTATTCAGATTAATGTTTAATAATACTGTTATTAAAATAGTGATAAGTAATTAGAACATTATCATCGTTTCACTACATACTTTTTTTTTTACATAAATTAGCATGTATGTATTAGTATTGATATCGTTTAAAATATTTTTTAAACAGAATAATCTTATAGATCAAAAGAGGTGTTTGTCAATCGACGATGAAAACTTTTTTTTTTAGTAAATTCTGGTTTCGAATACCAAGTCGGCGGTGTAATGACACTTTCTTCAAAACTTTTCATGCTTACGCTTCTTTTCGACTTCTGTGAACCTTCTCTTTCTGATATTCTTGACGATATGGTCTCAATATTTGGAATATCTTTCGAATTGGGAACATTGTAAGGAATATCTTTCATTTCTATGATTTCCACATCAGTCTCGCTTAGATTTTTACTCTGTCTATGAAATTTGCTCGTTTCAGTACAAGCGGCAGTTTTAAAAGTTCCCATCATACGGCGAGATTTATCCCTAAATAATAGTTTCTGGAGTTCTTTTTTAAATTTTGGATGTGTAATTATATAAATGAAAGGATTAATACAAGCAGCAGTCTTACAAAATAAAGCAGGAATCATGGAAGTTATTGGAGTTATGACGTCCCTTTTACCGAAAATTCCCAGTAATGAAATGATAGCATACGGAGTCCAAGATACAAAGAATAAAGCAATGACTACAATAACGAGGACCGCTAATTTAAGTTCCGCTTTGCGTTTCGTTTGTTCTTTGACGTGTCTAGATGAAAGACGCTGCTCTTGATTTTTTGAATTCATGTTTCTTTTGCCAACAACAATACTCAGAATACGCGTATAGCAGAATGAAATTATGCAAAGTGGCACCAGCCACCCGGCGCAAAAGAATGCGAATATAAAATAGCGAGGTGGGATTTCGTCAGTCAGGTAGTCAAAGCTGCAGCTCGTTAGGAAGCCTTCGGGAACATAGTGACCATATCCGATGTCTAAAGCTGGTATCATAGCAAAGAATCCAGCGTAGAACCAAGCACCGACGGCTAGCAAGCGAGCCCGGATAGCTGTAAGCGCTCGCAGAGGCTCTAGTGGATACACCACTGCCCAGTAACGGTCCAAAGCAATGGCAGTAAGTGTAGCGATTGACGTTGTGCCGCTCAATCCACCGATAAAACCATAAACCACGCAAGCTAAAATGGTTTAATAAACATATTAAATAAAATATACCAGGCAAAATATTTTTATTAATAAAAATATTATATTTATATACCTACCAGGCTTGCCTAAAGCTGGGCCGAGGTAAAATGAGTTAAAAATGAAAATTGGTGTTTTGGCCAACATCATAAAGTCGCTTAGAGCAAGATTAGCCACTAAGATATTCCCCGGAGTGCGTAGTGTCCGGCACCTGTGACCAAAAAAACAATGAATATTAGTTCTAAGTATTAGAACAGTCTTAAATATAGACATTTCAAAGAGCTGAACTTAAAATTGTCGACGATTATTTCTTATAAGCATTCTTCGCCATCTTGACTTATCTCCGACTAGCTTTAAGCATGACAAGCATGCTGTCGGACATAATGACTGGACTAGAACCCGATTCTGCTTAGTTTTAGATTCTGCCTTTTACAATAAGGGACGTAAAATAAAAAGTTCACTAATTTAACTTTTCGACATACTGTTAGCATATTAATTATGTTTTGTTATTATTTATGCATGATGTCGCTCGCAAATTTTGATGTGTACTAAACTTTACGGTTTCATGGCAAAACGTATACTTAATCGGGTTTAAGAACTTTATTTAAAGAATTTACATTCACTTAAAAAACAATAATACAATTATAAAAATTATGTTGGGTAGTTCGACAATTCGTACGGTACACTCGATGCATAGAAACAAAGAACTGTTGCAACTGGAATTGTTAACATACCGAAATTTAGAAGTTTGATATAATGTTAAAAAATATTTGATGTGTAATGTATTGTACAGTAATTTATTAACATAGGTTCTGTAAATACTTAATATTCAACATTCACGAAAAAGAATCGGTAAACGTAAATTAGTAGCTTGTAAATGTGTTGCTGGACAAAAGCTGTCTCTGATAAAATTTAGAGCCTATTTTACTACGCAGCTCCATTGCGGGTCGGCGGATATACGTATGTATGGTTGAACTGCACACATTGGTTACTTCACGATATCTCCCTTCAGCGCTGAGCACGAGATGAAATATTATGAACACAAATTAAGCGCGTGAAAATTTAATGGTGCCTGACGGCTTTGAACCCTTGTAAACCATTAAGATTCACGTGTTCCAGCCAATAAGCACTTGTGCACAATACTATAAACAACAACATACGTAAACACAGTGGGCAATAATATTATACACCCAGTTTTCAGATTAGGTAAGTAAATGTTGTAGTTTTTCCATTATTAAATAGTTCACAGTACAGACGTGATTTTCTCTGCAAACAGATAAGATGTCCCTATTTCTTTTCATAATATATGATTATGTAAAGCTTACATTATTACATCTCAATTGCTTAACGATAACCATTTAGCGATTAAGTGTCGCACATTTGATTTTGACTTCTGAGATTATTAACTTATGTTAATAGGAGGGACAATGGGCCATTTATTTTATTTTTAATAGTTGTAATTTTTTACGTAAATCCTGAAAAAGTAATTAAATAATAATAACATTATATAATACATGATTATACAGTGTTTTTAAATTATATTGGTATCGTACCGTAATGTAAATTAGAATAACGACAAAAAAATAATACCTACTTATATGCATAGACTTTCCCGAGCGCTGCAGTGTATTTCTAAGCCTTATCGTATCATACATAAAACATAAATATAAATAAATATGTTACAGTAACCTCCTTACCAAAACCTTATTTTTATAATTTTAATTATAAAAAAGAGGTTAATTCAGTTAAGTTATTATTATTAGGTTAAGTTAGCTTTTTTTAATTATTATGCTTATGTTTAATTCATATTTTCAATAATTACATTGTGTAATATGATAATGCATGATGAGACTACCTGTAAGTAGTAGAACTTTTGCCTTGATAATTTTGAAATGTAATTTTTTATTTTTTATTTTGGTTGCCATATTGTATCTACTGTTGGTTGTCCTAATGAAAATAAAATAAAAAAAAGGTATACGGGCCGTCAAATAAGAAATCTGACGGTAAGTGGTAACTACCACTTACCGTACAGACATTGATGCTGTAAGAAATATAAACTATTTTTTACATCGCTACCAACCTTGGGAGCTAAGATATTGTGTCTCTTGTGCCTGTAGGAATAATATGGTCATACAACATTCTAAGAATATTTATATTCAAAAATAAAAATGGAACAAAAATATTAAGTAAAACATCTTTCCCGGTGGCTCAAGAGTTGCAGTAACGTAAACTAACCTAACCGTCGACACAGAGCCGTGGGCGACTCGAGTCGCGACCGAAGGGGGTTTGAACTCTGTGCGACCCACGCTTTCCGCTCACGAATAGGGAGGCGTATCTTCGTGGATTGATCATTGAACTAACAACAAACTCATATATTTGTGAACCGGTGGCGGCTAAAGGAACATGTTTGGGTCTACTTGAAAAAAGTATATTTCTTAATATCGTATACATTTTTATCCGTAATATTATAGTGGTGATAGTCGTAGAAATAATTCATTACTATCATTAACTATAATTAAATATGCTTCGAAAAAAAAATGTTCGGAGAAATGTCAAATTTAGACATTTTATTTGGTATCCTCGCTTTAAATATTATACATTTTCTTTTGATCTGCGAAGCGTTATTTAAAATCCATTGTGTGAATGTCAAGAGCTTAATGATATAAATTCCATTGACCGACCTCGCAGTTCTATATTTACATTTTTGACATTTTTTATTTTCATAATATGTGTTAAATGTTTTGACTATTATTACTTTTTTATTACGTATGCCTGTTGCCTGTTATACTTTTTTTAGCATTAATTAAACCGCCAATGTCCACCAACCTTCTGAAATAAGATGTTTTGATCCTTGTGCCTGTTTTTACTGGCTCAGTTCTCTTTCAAACCGTAACAAAATACTATAGTAGTATAATTTTGCTGCTTGGCGGTGGATTATTTGATGAGTAGGTGGTACTTACTCAGACGAATTCTACTCAAACTTTACGTTAATGTAAATCAGATCTTAAATAATAGATGTATTAGTTTATTACACTACTTAGATTTTTAATAACATGGCACGGTAGTATGCTTAAGCGATCCCCTGACGTCTTTCGAAAAGACGAAGTGGGTATCGCTGTTTTTTTTAATGGGTCTTCCGGTGCAGTTGGCGTCGGAGAGTCTCACATACATCCCCACTTCTTGGGGGAGAAACGTGTAAATGTGTTTTTCAGCAAAAAAAAGGTTTTTAACAATATATTTATTCAATTACTTTATGAGCTTTAAAAGAGTGTAATTTTTCTAAATAAAAACATGTCCTAATTTATTGTTTTTTTAGAAAATTTGTGTAGTTTTTTTTTTATATAAATTGGTGGACCACTATGTTTTAAAAATTATACTTATATAGATTATACAAGTTTTTTAAAAAAATAAATTTTCAACGTAATAAATTTATAAAAGTTATGAATTTATATTTACACAAACATGTTTGTTATTATTAGATATGCGTGTATTGATATAATAATGCACCACAATGATTTAAAATAGTATTCACTATTATAACAAAGATGTAAGTTTGACTTTAGTACAAATATAAAATTGTTGAATGAATAAATAAAAAACATTACCAGACTCAAAACAATATACAATTTAACTTGAAAATTCTCATCTGGAATGAAAAATAAACGATAAGAATTCGCATTCTTTTGTCAGATTTTCCATTACAATCACAAGTACAGTTTCAACAGTTCAGCTCGCAAATGTATACGGACCTTCAAATTTGTCTTATATGGAATAAATCGATACGGAACCATTGTTTGTTCTCGGATTCAATGCGATACAAAAGTGGTATAATAATCTCAACCAACCAGTAGAAAGTGATTTCATGAGTTATATATTATGCATTCCGCATTATATTGCAGTCTTGTTTTAGTTTATAGATTTGATTAGTTAAAACAAAATATAAATATCGAAATATTATAATAAAATTAACTTGAAACTGTTGAAGTTATATAAAATGACGAATTTAGTTAATGTGTACTGTGTTTAATTATTGTATAAAAATATAGATTAGTTCCTCATATTATTTTATATTATACTTGATATGGTACCAATAACCGAGAAGAACTTTTGTTGAGATTCAGATGGATGAGGTCTGACAAAACAATCTCCATTATGTCTTAAATAACTTCATTCTACAGACTAAAATCAGTGTGTGTCTTTATCTATTTGTACATATGTTTAAAATTAACAAATAATATATATTTTTAAAGCAACCGCAAGTGTTGTTGTTATTAAGTACGTAACAAGATGGACCAGTCCAAAAATTCACATTAGCAATAACCATTATTTTTTTTCTCGCTGGAAAAACGCGTTACGCGCTTTCCCGATGGAATATGGGACTCCCCGGAGCCCTGGATGCCGAGTGCGCCCAGGTACGCCGGATTTACCCACTAAAAAACCAGCGGTACCCTCTCCGTCTTTCGGTGGGCGCCATTGAGGCGGAGGGAGAAGGTGCGCATAACGCTTTTTCCTCGGTCGGTCGGTCGTCTTCGGTGGAGCGGGTCTGCAGATGCATCCTCTTCCCGCTCCCACTCCGCGGCTTCCTTCTGCGACATCACGTTTTCGCAGAAGGAGCGCATCTCCGACCAGTACGTCACGCTAACGAGCACTTCGTTGATAATACTCGGCAGCGAGAGGTCTCCGCCCATAGTTGCCGCCAGGGAATACCTCTGGGGCCCCCACGCAGCACACTCACTCAGGGTGTGGTACGCCGTGTCCACTGGCGCGCCACACTCGTGGCAGGAGGGTGACACCTCCCGCCGCGCTATCCCGTGCAGGTACTTACCGAAGCATCCGTGCTCGATAAGTACCTGTGTCATCCTGAAAGTGAGCGTGCCCTTTTTCCTCTTGACCCAGCGACTCAAGTGGGGATGTAATCGCCTTTACTGTCGCCAGGCCCACCGTGGGTGACCCCAGATCCTCCTCCCATCGAATGAACAGGGCTTGCTGGGCTAGAGCCCTGATCGGCCCGATTTCCGCCGACCCTGGACGGTCGCCGCGGTTCCTCGTCTCGACCCGGAATCGGTACACCTCTGCGAGCACCTCCGCCTGGAGCTCCCAAGGCGGATCGCCCGTGAGAAGTGTCGCCGCAGTCCACGACATCGTACGGTACCCTCTGATGCCTGTCACCGCTATGACCCTCTGCGGCTTTCGCAGGAGGGCTCGGTTGTTAGCGGTGAGGACGTCCACCCAAATCGGGGCACCATAAAATGCCATCGACCTCACTACGCCGGCGTAAAGGCGCCGGCACAGCGACCCAGGCCCTCCTACGTTCGGTAGGAGGCGGCCGAGGGCGGCAGCGGCGTTGATGAGCCTCGGGCCGAGTTGGATAAAGTGCTGCCCGAAGCTCCATCGTCCGTCCAGGATCAGGCCCAGATACTTCATCTGGGCATCATAGGTGCGAGTGCAGTCTAGGCTGAACTAGTTTGAGTCTAAGTTGAACATAAACTCCAGTTGGGAAGGATAAGTTAAAAACGATTTTGTATGAATGACCTTCTGTATGAATTTGCACTTAAATATTCAAATATACAAATCGAAATATTATATATTGTGATCTAATGAACTTCAAAGTGAAGTTCTATAATTATTATATTAGACGCTTCATTTGAAGGGGTTATTTACTATGTAGTTTCATTAACTTGCCGACTAGGCAATGACGCGCATGTTTAGAGTCTTTAAAACTCTAGTCTTACAGCCACAATTGTCAATGTTAAAATCCTGTACGACATTTTATGGCCCGCCCCTCTCCACGGTCCTAAGTAGCTGCTCGCTCCGATTTTGACATTTTGTTTAAAGATTAATAAACTAACTAATAGTTAACCAGCAGTTAAAGTAACTGTAACAAAGTATACTAATTAGTGTTGGGTGGATAGATTTATAATATCTTCGAATGAGGCGACTCGTATAACATTGATCGAACTTCTCTTTGTAGTTCTTTTGATCACATATTATATTTTGTTTCTAAAAAGCATTCTTTGTAGTAAGTCAACATATTCGATTAATAAATACAACCCAAACATATTATATCTTGTTTTATTTACATACCTTTAATTGGATAGATATAATTGAACTAATTAGTATACTTTAATCAACTAACTAACAATCTGTATTATTTTTATTTACTTAAGGGCGAAGGCATACTGATTGGGCTAAATCATCGTTATTAATTATATTGAGTTTATATGCTCTTGCAAATGTGTTTGAATTTGTCCATCCTGTTGTTTCCCTTACAATGGCGATACATATAATACGATACGTATGTCTCGTGGACAGAGAACATTGGTATTCAGTTTCTGCTAATAACTTTCCAGGATATTGTAAAAGAGTCGACACATAAAGTATTTGGATCTGGTAACCATGAGACATAAATGTCACTTTTAGAGTACAACAAGCAAATAAATCAGTAGCTGGTTGTCCAAACTTATTTATAAGTCTTTGAAATGCATCATTAGACAACTTTCATTCATAACTCCAGTAGTATCCTCCATAATAATGAACAGTCTGGCATTTTAATAGCAATAGTATTTAACGCAAAGTAAAATGACAAAAGCTCTAAATATTTTGTATTAAATTCATATTCGTTTTCCTTTCAAGATCCATGTAGTCTCTCTTAGAAGCGTCCGTAAAAATTTGCAAAGAATAATTATTTGTATTTTAGTCATTTATACGATTTCTAAACATTGTGCTTCCAATAATTTAGGTCATCGAAAATCCAATCTAATGAATATTAACCATACAACTATAATAAATAATTATTATGATGTAACATTATGTATTTCTGTCTTTCTAATATCTTTCTGTCATGATTTTTTAAATATACTTATATAATTTTAATTGAAATAATAATATTTAGTACTGCTTTGACTTTTAAATAGGTTTTTTTTTAAATTGAAATAACATGTATGAAGTATGATTATTGATACGGTTATCGACACCGTGTTGTGGCACACCCGTCTCTTCCGTCTCGTGGAGTGGTGAGACGAGGGAGAAAAAGATGGAGGACAAACTAGGAAGGACGGATTTTTGCTGACTTTGCTGTTGTAGTTATAAGTAATATATGTATCGAGTGGTTTTAATATAATGGAAGTTAAGGTAATGTGAGTTGTTTTATTATATTTCTGTCTTTATAAGCCATATTTGGCTGCTGGACACGCGGCCACTGAGACGCCTATTAGCTAAGAAAATTTCTTGATAGTACATGAGGTTAGGAGTGAAAACCTTTCCACTTATTGCGAAATATTAAAGTTTTTGTCATTAGTTAACGCTTTAGTTAACGTTTTTGAGTTAAAAACGCCAAAGAATATCATCTGAATATATCACCGATTGTAATGCTTGTTTTCTTAAAAAAGCTATTAAAAATTTAATGATCTTTGTAAATACTCTGGGTGTAATAGATCTATTATAAGGCATTGCATTAAACTCATAAGTTAAAAATTCTGACTCTTAATCTCATCCCATATTTTTTGTTCTCTTTACAAATAATGTTATCAAACCTAAAAAATACGACAATCTTTAAGGATTATCTAAAGATGGGTTTTGATAAAATGAACAGACGGATTAAAAGTAGATAGATAGAAGGGCGGCAAATCAATGTTCCAATCGCAGATGGAGTAGAGATACACAAATCTAAGATTTTCTCGTTTGCTCTGGTATATTATGAACTACAGTTTTTGATTAATATATGTATATGTATTTATAATAAACACTATTGAACTTAACTACTTATATTCAAAACACATTTGTTTAGTAAATAATCTTATGATTAATATAATAAAAAACAAAAAAAAATTGGTTCAATCAATGTGAAAATGAGGAATCGATTGAGTCAGCTGAAGTTCGTGGCCTTACTTTTGATTCCAAGTTGCAATCGGCCCCCTTTACAAACGGATTAGCGAGTAGACTTAATGAGTTGTACTGTTATTAATTCGTCTTTAATCCTTCTGTGATTGTATTAGGCTATATATAGAATACATTCAAGATATAGAACACATCTAAACAAATATATACACATAATTTCTTCAGATGATTAGTTTTAGAAGGAACGGAATTAACTTTATAATTATGAATCAAAGACAATTTACTTCAACTACTATTACTATTAAATTCTAATACTACTACTACTACTAAAAAAAACTCAAAATTTATATAACTGTATAAACATCTGTATAAATTATATTTCATTACTATTAGGTAATATGTGAACAGAAAGGCCTGATTAACGTAATTACGAGTAAAACTATATTCACTGCACGAATAGTCAAAGCCCAATTACGGGGAATTCGGCATTCGGGAATCCGGGGCTACATATCCGTGACCTCCGTAGTCCTCCATGTAAATAAAATGCTTAAGTAGCATTTTCATCTCAATTAAAATACAAATTTAATGATGCTATCTACCTGCAAGCAATTCATTCGGATAATAATTAGTGGCTAACACTTCTTTGTCCCAGGGCTTCCAGAGTTCTAAATCCGACTGTATTAAATACTACAATAACAAGATACAGCACTAACCTTTGCTTTAATTAGGATTGATTCTTAACCCGGATCCTATTCTCATATAACAGTAAGTATGTTTATATCTGCATATTAAAATTGGTTGTTGTTAAAGATAAATTAGCTTAGCTTAGCTCATGTATGGTCATTTCTCAAATTCATGTCTCGACCGCATACGATCTGAGTTAACCTGCGTTAAGTGTACTATTTAAATAATAAGTAATTTTACATATATAACAATTTTCCACTTATTGAAAGCTATAATACGAGTTATATTGTGGGAAATTTTCAATCAATTTCATTTTCCTTTTATATCCGTTTAGAAATAAAATTTCCTGAAGGATTTTTTTTTGTGACATTTGTGTAACGCTATTTTGGTATTATATAGAAAACTAGCTATTACCCGCGGCTTCGCTCGCGTAGAATATTTGTATATTTACAAATTAACTTCAAATATTACGTAAATTTAAGACCTCTTTGTATACCACATTGATGTGTATTTCAATGCTTAAATGCGAATCAACTCATTTTTAATCGGTAGCCCAAATATAAAATTTCGAGCTTCCAACTTCAAAATGACGGTCTTCCAGACAATCCTATATACGAAATGCCACCCCTATTTCCCTCCTTAGGCGTAAAATATCCACAAACGTTTAAATACGTATCTACTCATTTTTAATCGGTAGACCAAAAATAAAATTTCGTGCTTCTAACTTCAAAAATGACGGACTTCCAGACTAAGCTATATAAGAAATCTCAACCCCTATTAACCCCTTGGAAGTACAATATCTAGAAAGACTTAAATACGTATTTAATCATTTTTAATCTGTATCTCAAAAATAAATCTCATATTTTTAACTTAAAAAAATGACGAACTTCCATAAAAACTTTCAATACTTATTTCAACCCCTCAGAGGTAGAATATCAAAAAACGCTTAAATATGTATTACTCATTCTTAATAAGTAACACAAAAATAAAATTTCATGCTTCTAACTTAAAAAATGACGGACTTCCAAACTAATCTAATATAAGAAATGTCGACCCTATTAACCCCTTAGAGGTAGAATATCAAAAAACATTTAAATACGTATTTAATAATTTTTAATCGGTATCCCAAATATAGAGTTTCAAATTTTTAGCTTAAAGAATGACGACTTCCATAAAAACTTTCAACCCTTATTTCACCCCCTTAGTGGTAGAATATCAAAAAACGCTTAAATACGTATTTACTTATTTTTGATCAATATCCAAAAAATAAAGCTTCTTGCTTCTATCTTAAAAAATGACGGACTTCGATACAAATTTTTACCCTTAACTCACCCCCGTAGGGGTAGAATATGCAGAAACACTTAAACAAGTATCTACTCCTTTTTAATCAGTATCCCAAAAATAAAGTTTCATGTTTTTAACTTAAAAATTACGGACCTTTCTCAGGCGCTAGACTATTTGTGTATCAAATTTCATTTAAATCGGTCCAGTAGTTTTGACGTGAAAGCGAGACAGACAGACAGACAGAGTTACTTTCGCATTTATAATATTAATTAATAAAATGGATTACACAAAGTAAATTGTGTTAAGACAGCTTTTATGAAGTCAAAAAAGATAAAATAATATTTATTAATTTAATATTATTTATCCAAAAAAAACGGCTGCTGTAATTTTTAGATAATTTCTAATACTTTCGAAAAAAATGTTTTACTTTATTAACAAATTTATATGATATAAATATAATTTATACCCTACAGCACTGAGGAATAAGACTTTTATATATGTATTTTAAAATTGTATTCTAGCTTCCAGAGATTAGATTAGTATGTATTGTTAATGCAACCATAAATCTTTCATCTTCAATTTCTCACTCCAATATGGTAAAATTGCAAAAACACTGTAACAGCTGTCATTTATACAGAAGAAGAAGCCTAAGTACAGAGTTCCGAATTTATAGCTCACAATTATGACTATTTTATAAACACATCCACAAATCAACCACGATTCAAGCCTCTTGAGGGATAAATGTCATGAATTTATTAGGAGAAACTTACATATCGATTTCCATATTGCTTATAACAAATATAACGAATTTCCAAACAAACTTTCATCTCCCATATGCCCCCGAAGTAGGTAAATTTTGAAAAATCCTATCTTAATGTTCACTTTTATTTCATAACGAATTACGTGTGTTAGTTAGTTATTTTATAATTTTACTACGTAGATAAATGGGATGGACGATGAGAGAAGAAGCGATTCGCGGTTGAAACTTTTTTAAGTTTAGAGTTTTGATGTGACAAGTATGGATTTTCATGTTCCTGTAATATAGGTATAAAATGTATAGCATATATAGCGAAAGTTTAAAACATTCCTACTCTACATCCATATAACGCGTAAACCATTAAAGTTAGGGCCTTGAAATTTGGTGAGTAGGATCTTTCTATTGAGTGGACACCCACTACGACAAACATTAGTACATACATATTTAAGCATTTCTGGATAATCTACCCCTAAAGGGGTGAAATAACGGTTGAAAGTTAGTGCGAAAGTCAGTAATTTTTTAAGGTAGAAACATGAAACTTTGTTTTTGGGATATTGACAAAAAATGAGTAGATAAGTATTTAAGCGTTTCTGGATATTTTACCCCTAAAAGGGTGAAATAAGGGTTGAAAGGTTTGTACCTTATGAAGACATGAAGATTTACTTTTGACATACCGGTTAAAAATGAGTAGATACGTATTTAAGCGTTTCTGCATATTCTTTCCCTAACAGGGTGAAATAAAGGTTGAAAATTTGTATGGAAGTCCATCATTTTTAAATTAAAAACATGAATATTTATTTTTAGGCTACTAATTAGAACTGAGTAGATATATATTTAAGCGTTTCTGGATATTCTATCCCTAGGGGTCGAAATAAGGTTTGAAATTTCATATATATTTTAGTCTGGAAACAGTAATTTTTGAAGTTATAAGCATTAATCTTTATTTTTAGGATACTGATAAGCAATGAGTAGATATGTATTTAAGCGTTTCTGGATATTCCACCCCTATGGGTTGAAATAGAGGTTGAAATTTCGTATATAGGTTAGTCTTGAAGCCCATCATTTTTTACGTTAGGAAATTGGCGCGCCAATAATGTTACTGAGGAATTTAAGACCTCAAAAATCATGCAACGGCACCAGACTAATATTAAGGGTTCTCTATCGTAATGTCATAGGTTACAGTTATATCTGTACTAAAGAAGAAATAGTGTATATTCCACGAATATCTTTGATACCATCAGAATACCCCTTTAATTTCAAGAGAGTACAGTTCGCGCTTAAAGTACACATGCTTCACCATGACTATTAATAAAGTACAAGGTCAAATTTCTAAAATGGCCGAAGTAGATATAAGAGAAGACTGTTTTTCGAATGGACAGCTCTAAATAGCCTGTTCCAGAGTGAGCTCTGTCGAGAACAAATGAGGTCTAAATTTAACGTAATATTTTAAATTATTCTGTAATTATAAAACAGCCACGCGAGCAAAGCCGCGCGCAACAGCTAGTAATAGTATATGTGAAAGATAATTCGTTTATTCGGTACGTATTCACGTCGTAACCAATCAACCGATCATCATGAAATTTTGCGTACTTACCAGCGGGTGTACTGAAAAGGAATTAGAGTACCTAACACTTACACGCCTCCCCTCTAACGCGGACGAAGCCGAGGAAATTTGTATGGAATAAATTAAATATTTCAATTTTAAGTGAAAGGCGAGTACTATCTTCGTTTCTTTTCACAGTTTCACAAAATTTTATTTTTAGAGTTTTTTCTATTTATTTCGTGTAGAAGTTAATTAGTTGGGCGAAATATGACAGGATTTCGCTTAGTGTTTAAAGGTAGAACACATAGAGCTGCAGTTTAGTTAGCTAAGCAAGGCCTCATAATTGCTTCTGTGGCATTCGCATGATACAATTTATTATGGTACAGGCACAGCATCACGTATATATTAGTCGGAATGTTTATTAATGATTAAAAACCTTTCGATATTAAAGTTACTGTTTTCGTTATAGGATCGTGATTATAATTAATAGGGAAAAATGATGAATGACTAGTTTATATAATTTATACTTGAAAATGTTCCAGCGGCAATAATGATGAGTCTCTTAATATGTCTATATTACTTATTTAAATAGGATTTCGAAGGATTAGTTGTTGTTTAATAATTTTAAACAAACATAATAAATGTAATATGTTTTATTCTAATTTTATAAAGTATATTGTATACACGTCACGCGTGTATTTATTAAGTTCACTTTAATTCAGCCAAGCGCATACTTTATTCACTTACTATTTCAATTTCAGATTTTTAGATCTCATATTAAAGTTAAACGGCATTGTACTATATACAAGTCTTTTGATTAATTCACAGACCATTGTTTGTCGGTACATTGGTTTCTCGTAGGAAGAATGGAGTACGGTTTGACTGCTTTGTAATGAATCAGTGAAAAACATAAATGCATTGTTTGAACATGCTTTTCTGTGAATGAAATAGGAACGTTTTATGTAATTGGATAAATTACAGTATAATTTTAACTACTCATATATTTGATCTTAAAAATCTAATTATATGAGTATTAATACTACATACAATTTTTTACCGTATTTTTTTACTTTTGTTCGTAACTGTATTTATATGTTTTTTGCTTAATAGTGCATACTGTGGTCCCCTATAATTGAAAGAGGACACAACTTGTAAATCTTACATTGATTTATATTAAGAATATGTATTTAGTGTATCTTTTGTTGGAAACTCATAAGTTAAATAAATAAACGTAGTAAGAGGTAAAGAATATAAAAAAATGTTGTATTTATAGAAAACTAGCTGATACCCGCGGCTTCGCTCGCGTAGAATATGAATATATTTACAATTTACCTTTAAATATTACGTAAATTTAAGACCTCTTTGTATACCACATTGGTGTGTATTTCAGCCCTTAGGGTAGAATATCCAGAAACGCTTAAATGCGAATCAACTCATGTTTAATCAGTATCCCAAAAATAAAGTTTCATGTTTTTATCTTAAAAATGACGAATTTCTATACACACTTTCAACCCTTATTTCACCCTCGTAGGGGTTGAATATGCAAAAACACTTAAGTATGTATCTACTCATTTTTGATCAGTATCCCAAAAATAAAGTTTCATGTTCCTATCTTAAATATGACGGATTTCTATACAAACTTTCAACCCTTATTTTACCCTCGTAGGGGTTGAATATGCAAAAACACTTAAATACGTATCTACTTCTTTTTAATCAGTATCCCAAAAATAAAGTTTCATGTTTCTAACTTAAAAAAATACGGACTTCCATACAAACGTTCAACCCCTATTTCACCCCTTTAGGGGTAGAATTTTCAAAATTCGCTCCTTATTGGGTGTCATGATATGTTAGTTTATAAGTATACAGACTAAAATATAAGTTTTATGCTTCTTGTCCTAAAAATGACAATACTTTCAACAACCTTTCATCCCCCTTTTCAATCCTTTACAGCACTTTATCCAAATAAAAAGTAAAGTAGCCTATGTCCTTTCTCAGGCTCTAGACTATTTGTGTACCAAATTTCATTTAAATAGGTCCAGTAGTTTTGACGTGAAAGCGAGACAGACAGAGTTTTATAATATTAGTATGGAATTATGGATTTACCTTGCTATAGTTTATTGAGTGAATAATTTCCAAGAAATGAATTCATCAGACGAGAACGCTATATTAGTTTTACGTAGAATATACGACGAAATTGAATGTATCGGTAATAGAGTTCTTATATATACGAATTTTACTATGATTTTTCTTAAATCTTTACAAATTGATCGCTTTTCTTACTACTACTAGATGAATATATTTAGTACATTATCCATCCTTTCAGACTTAAAATATTTGATGTCAAGTGCCTTTTGTTAAATTAGCAAATACACAAAATACATTGTTATAAACTTTTTAGAGTAATCTCAAGGACGGTTTTTGCCGTCACAAATTAAAATATATCTAGTGTTAGAGTGGATATAGTAGAGACAGATCAAAAGGGCTACTTGTGCCAACACCATCAATTTTTTCTCTTTAGTAAAAGAGGGAACTAACGGGGAAATTTATAAAATTGCGGAAATGTATCGACCTATGAAGGATGAAATTTGAATGCATTCAGCTGAAATGAGAATATTGAGTTAGATATCTGAGTTGGGGACAATAGATAGAATACGATATGAGTATATATATATAAGTAAAAGATCAAAGCTCTTGTGACGAAAAGCTGAAATGGACTCAATTATAACATTGTGGATAAATCAAATCAAAATTACTTTATTCAAGTAGGCTTTTACAAGCACTTTTGAATCGTCAAAAAACAAACTATTTAAAGTAAAGCTACCACCGGTTCGGAATGTAGATTCTACCGAGAAGAACCGGCAAGAAACTCAGTAGTTACTCTTTTTTAACATCTAAAAATACAGTCATGTTAGTTAAATACAATTATATATGTATGTTATATCTCCTGCCTGGAAGTCAACAAGCATTTACAAATGACTTGAATCTATGAAACGGCAAAGTTAAAAATATCTGCGGAATTTAATTATGTAATACAATGGGACTAATCGTGCTATAAGAATGGTATTAGTAAGAAAAAGAGCGAAAAAAATTACCTGGACTGTGTTAGATTAGGTTAGGCTAGAAAAAAATTAGCTGTACTGTGTTAGGGAGGATCTGTGCTAAAATGGTGTAGCTGAGGATTACTAATGAGAGAGATAAATGGAGAGTAAAACACATTGCACCGACACGAAATTAATGGGATAAGATCAAGCGAATAATGAGACATTTCGTTCGTTTGTTGATTTATTTGATGTTTTAATTTAGCTTCAATAATTTAAAACTACACATGTATTGGTTCAGACTATTAAGGAAACGCTTAGTCTATTTAATAATATTTAATTAAACAATATGTTATGTAACTCTCTTCTAAAAAAATTGCTTTATTTATTATTTCTTTTTTTTTTTTTCGCTCATGGAACCAGAAAATTCATAATAGCTTATCTTAATTAAATATGATAAGGTATAAATATAATTGTATAAATATAATATGTATATTTAGACTCAAACATTTTGATTTTAAAGTAATTTAGATATTTTATTGACAGTAAATATTATAAATATTATAATTTTTTAATCTTCAACTTTTAATACATTTTGTGGCTCCAAAATATATTAAAAGTTGAAGATAAAAAATAAAAACGTACTAAGTTACTGTTAAATTGCGTATAATGTAGGTATTTTCCTCTTAGTGATGGCTGGCCGAGCGCCGACTAGCAAATAATCTCGAGTGGGAACGCTTGACATGGAATTACTACAATTCATCATTAAAATAAAAAATAAAAAACTTGTACTACCACAATGCTTTACCGTATTAATATTTCAATAGTCTTTAATGTCTAATTAAAATATGTTTTGATCATGCTATTTCTTACAAAAGTAATTCTATATTTTAATAGTACGTGTATCTATGTCCAGCATCTGGTTTATAAAGAATGATAATAAAACGCTAATATTATACCATACATAATTAGTATTTGTAAAATGTATTATATGTTATCATTTTTCAAATAAAATACTCAGTGTAACTCGACCTGCTAGTTGTTGGTAATTCTAACGATGTCGGATCTACGATTTACCTACCAATAATAAAAAAAAAATTAGGTACACACAATATTACGAAGGGTCGTGTACCTTCGTAATATTCGTAGTGCTACTACGGACCGTACCGAGTTACTTTTGTTCTGCCCCTGGCAATCTTGAAGCGTTGTATTTGTTAGAAAATAAGATATATAGAGTAAACTTGTAATTTTATAGGGCTTTATTCGTTTGATAGAAAATTTGATTGATAGCCGGAAATTAAATTGAAGATTCTAATTGTTACGTTCGTACCCGGTACTTCCCCTTTTCGGAATTTGTAAAACAGAAAATCTATTACTTATTAAATGTAGTGTTGGGATTTCAGACACATTTTCCGGAAATAAATACGGGTGTGTTTATCGGTGCCTTTACAGAGGCCGCGAATTGAAATATATATTTTTCAATGTTATCAAATTGCAATTTCCTCGAGTCATACAAGATATCTATAATAATTATGTTTCTACAGTGACGTGTATACATATTTTATTTATATGTATGTTTTATATAAATTTGAATCACAATCACTACATATTATGAAAAGTACCCCCGGGCCGCCTCTATGTCGTCTGAACGTGACAAACTCCAATACTACCCATCGGATTTTCATACGGTTTTCACTCATGAGGCAAACTCGGCTTAGATGTTAAATTCATTAATTTTTTGTATAAATTTGCTGAGATGTGACGATAATTGTTGAAGAGTACGAATACTGGCTAGCTTTACTCGTATGTATTACCATATAAACGTATGATACAGACGCTTGATCTACCCGTAAGAAAATGGAACGATACTAGAAACTTTCAAATGCTAAAAACGAAATGATAATTAAGCGTCAAATCCGTTTAATCAGAAGAATGAACATGTGTAAGTATTTGTGTTTGCTTATAATCTAAGTTATTATATATCAATGCTTGAATGACACGAATACCATTCGTTATATGTACTCTTTGAACCTGAACACTTTAAAGAAATATAGAATGCGTGGGTGGTACCTCCGTCTGGCTTGCAGACATATCATTAGTAGATCTTAGGATTTATTTCTATCATTTTGTAATAAAATCAAAAATGTAGACAAAATATTTAAATTGTGAAGAATATGAATGAGTTGAAAAATAATATTTATTTGCATGTACACATATTAGTATAGTTACTTAATTTATTTTGTTATACTAAATTTGAAGTACAAACGATATTCGGATTGAAATATAAATGTATTTAAATAATAGATTACCTGTGTTTTTTTTTTTAATAAAACCACGTATTTATGACAGCATCAAAAATGGCCATAATTATACCTACGTATTATTCGTACATATGTAAATTTATTTATATTATCGGCAGGTGGTTAGTCAAATACGCCACCTGATGGTAAGTGGTCATCACCACCCATAGATATTAGCGCAGTAAGAAATATTAGACATTCCTCACAACGCCAATGCGCCATCTACGTTGGGAGTTAAAATGTTATGTCCCTTGTACCTGTAGCTTCACTGGATGACTCAGCCTTCAAACCGGAACACAAACACATTCATTAATTCTGTTTGGTGATATAATATCTGGTGAGTGGTAACCTAACCAAACGGACTTGCTCAAAGCTCTACCACCAAGTATGTCTAAAATATTTTGTGTCATTTATGTCGATTAGTTTTATTTCTGATAAAATTGTATAGATGGAATTACTAGTCTTTTAAATCGCGCTGATGTTTTGTACAAATGATTTACATATTAATATTGTATGCGAGTCAATAAAGCGAGTTATTCAAGAACATGGCAAATTAATTCATCCAGTGAGTATTGTGATCAGTATAATAGTGCAGTGTTGACAAAGTAAATATAAATTTGAAAGCTACATACTATAAATATATGTTTTTACTGAATAATATGTTAAGTCAGATTACTTTTAAATTGAAGATCTTAAATTTTAGCTGTGTAAAAATTTTCATAATCTGATATTCGAATTACTCTGTAACACATAATGGCTTTCTAAAGCGAGTAAGGGACAAGAATTAAACTAAAGCAATCAAAAAGTTTTAGTTAATAATATTTTTTTATATTTGAAACTGAAAATGTAATATGAATATGTTACTTTGATTCGGAATTATTAATACTTAGGCCCATCTTCAGCTAGTCGATATCTATTAATAGTATAAATATAATATAATAGTATAAAGTAAAGTAACATTCTGTTTCTATCTGTATCCCCGTTTTAGCTTCTAAAAGACTCAATTGATTTTGATACCGTTTTTACTATTCGTAATTTATTATTATTTGCAAAAAATAGCTGAACTATGACGATGTATTATCTAAAAATCAGTTTTCTTACGCTTACATGGCTGACATTGTTTCAGAAGATACTTCAACACAATGTACTAGCAAATTGTAAATTTTAATGTGAGCCATAGACACATTATATTTACAATAAGAATAATAATTATTACCCATATTTCTCTTTCTGACATGCTCATATAAGCTGATTAATAAATAAAGTTTTAAATTGATAAATACTTTAAAAAAAATTGCTAAGTGGATCTCTCAGTTTTTTATTAATATATTGCACCCAAACGACGCCGGGTAAATATAATCCACATAATACTAATCTTTTTCTTAAGATTTTTTTATTTTAGTACAACAACAAGTAAAATACATTTTCTTAATGATATATATTTCGAAAGAAAATTTAAGTAGGTGCTATCTAAGCAAAAATTGTCAAAACTATAAGGCATACTTGAAATTTTTATATGGAAGATTTCTCATCATTTATCCAAAATGATAACAGATTTTTTTTTTATCTAAGTGTTTCGTTAATTATAAAAATATCGGTAATAACGAATTAGTCAATGTCTACTAATAAGCGTGTGGAAGATTATTTAACTCCGTATCGAAGGTTAAGCTGTCGGCGGCACTGCCACTATGCATTTAAACGGAAATCAATAGAAATTTAGACATAGTATGAATTGTGTGTTTTAAAAACAAGCTAAAAGTATTGTAAATTAAAATTGATATAGTATAAGGTATGTTATTAAGTATTATGTTATTCTAAAGGAAAGTGATCACGGCAGTGTTTTTTATCCCATAATTTTAAGATGCGACTATAACTCAGAATCCTAACATGAGTAGACTCGAACTTGAAGGAAAAACAACTTGAGCATTTATCAACCTTTAGCAAGGTTGTTATTCTTTACTATTGTTATTTATTGTCGATATGTATTTATTACATTATAAGGGTCGTCTTAACTTATTCATAGCTCTTATTAATAATATTATATTGCAATCAATACCTTGAATTACGATTATTGACCATTAACATAAAAAAATCAAGTTTAAAAGTTACTATTAGCTAAGGTTCGACCATCGATGTGGTAAGTATTAAATATTATTACAAATAACAATTCGTGCATTTAGTTGAAATTATCTGGGTGCCAATTCTACAATCAAATTGTTACTTTATCGCAGTCGAATTGAAACGTTGCCGTTTAGCCGTTTTTCGTTTTCAACTAACTCAACGACCCGGTTGCGGTTCGGTTGGACTTAGATCGGAATATAATTGAGATTGCATTATAACCCATAAAAATAACTAGAATTGCCCCTCAGTTTCGATTAAGCTGAGATGTTTGTGAGGAATAGTAGAAGTTGGATCGGAAATGTGTCATAAACGTAATGATATAGCCCAATGAAGAATGAGAATGATATTATTTCACTGAAAATATACTTCTTAACTTTGTTTATTTACATTTCATTACAAAGTATTGAAAAAAAAACGGATAAAAAATGTTGTCAGTAGCTTTTGTAATACTAGTTTTTACACTCGGCTACGCGCTCTTCTGATTTTAAGATCATATTCCCATTCCACTCTTTAGCTCTTAAGCTAGCTCTATGCAAAAGTCACTCGATTTTCTCGTTGCTTGGCTCTGCACAATAGTGTACGTACCTTCGCATTTATATTTGTTGGAAGAATGTAAACAACGCCTAACCACTTTAATAGTTCTTTTTGTCATCTCTTAACTTCTTCTAGCGCTTGTCAATGTGTTATGTCCTTTTCACTTTTTTCAATAAATCGTTTTATTATTATATTCTAAGTCGTATTATTTCTACAATATTATTGGTTTGCCCTTACATTAAGCAGACGTAATTGTAAGATTCTTTAGACGTAATCTAAATAGACAATATTTATAAAATTTCGGATTTAGGACTATACAATATTATTTTTCTCAGAAAACCTACTACTGTTCAAGATTAATATAATAGAGCTTAGAAGCTTAGATTTGTTATTAAACTAATATTATTTGAATTCTAAGCATAAGCGAAATACTTAATTTATGTATGTGCCTGAATTTAATTTGTTTTAAAAATGTTAAAATAGAATCTATTCCAATCTATTATTACATATTATTTCCATCAATGTTTATGATGAATCTGATGTGATAAATACCCGAAGGTTATGTTATATGTATAGTCAACAAACAAATTATCCATACTAATATTATAAATGCGAAAGTAACTCTGTCTGTCTGTCTGTCTCACTTTCACGTCAAAACTACTGGACCGAATTAAATTAAATTTGGTACACAAATAGTCTAGAGCCTGAGAAAGGACAAGGGCTACTTTATATTTGGAAAAAGTGCTGTAAGGGATTGAAAAGGGGGATGAAAGGTTGTAAGTTGTTGATAGTATTGTCATTTTTAGGACTAAAAGCATAAAATTTGTATTTTAGTCTGTATACTTAAAAACTAACATATCATGACACCCGAATTTTGAAAATTCTACCCCTAAAGGGGTGAAATAGGGGTTGAACGTTTGTATGGTAGTCCGTAATTTTTTAAGTTAGAAACATGAAACTTTATTTTTGGGATACTGATGAAAAAGGAGTAGATACTTATTTAAGTGTTTCTGCATTTTCTACCCCTACGGGGATGAAATAAGGGTTGAAAATTTGTATTGAAATCCGTCATTTTTAAGATAGAAACAGGAAACTTTTTTTTTGGGATATTGATCAAAAATGAGTACATACATATTTAAGCGTTTCTAGATAATCTACCACTAAGGAGGTGAAATAAGGGATGAAAGTTTTTATGGAAGTACGTAATTTTTTTAAGTTAAAAATATGAGACTATATTTTTGAGATGCAAATTAAACATGATTAAATACGTATTTAAGTGTTTCTAGATATTCTACCTCCAAGGAGTGTAATAGGGGTTGACATTTCTTATATAGCTTAGTCTGGAAGTCCGTCATTTTTGAAGTTAGAAGCATGAAATTTTATTTTTGGGCTACCGATTAAAAATGAGTAGATACGTTTTAAGCGTTTCTTGATATATTATGTCTAAAGGGAAAAATAAGTGTTGACATTTTGTTACTGATTAAAAATGTGTTGATTCGCATTTAAGCGTTTCTGGATCTTGTACGCCTAAGGAGAGAAATTGGGTAGATATTTCGTATATAGGATAGTCTGGAAGACCGTCATTTTTGAAGTTAGAAGCAGGAATCTTTATTTTTGGGCTACTGATTAAAAATGAGTAGATACGTATTTAGGCGTTTCTTGATATTTTACGCCTAAAGGGAAAAAGTAGAGGTTGACATAATGTATACAGGTTGACGACCTCCGTGGTCGAGTAGTGTGTACACCGGTTTTCATGGGTACGCCACTCCGAGGTCCCGGGTTCGATTCCCGGCCGAGTCGATGTAGAAAAAGTTCATTAGTTTTCTATGTTGTCTTGGGTCTGGGGGTATGTGGTACCGTCGTTACTTCTGATTTCCATAACACAAGTGCTTTAGCTAGTTAAATTGGGATCAGAGTAATGTATGTGATGTTGTGCAATATTTGTATACAGGTTAGTCTGGAAGTCCGACATTTTGAAGTTAAAAGCATACAATTTTATTTTTTGGCTTCCGATTAAAAATGATTTGATACGTATTTAAACGTTTATGGATATTTTACGCCTAAGGAGAGTAATTGGGTTGACATTTCGTATATAGGATAGTCTGGAAAGCCGTCATTTTCGAAGTGAGATAACATTAAATTTTATTTTTGTGCCTCTGATTAAAAATGAGTTGATACGTATTTGAGCGTTTCTGGATATTTTACGCCTAAAGGGAAAAATAGGTGTTGACATTTTGTAAACAGGTGAGTCTGGAAGTCCGTCATTTTGAAATTAGAAGTTCGAAATATTATTTTTGGGCTACCGATTAGAAACGAGTTGTTGCGCATTTATGCGTTTCTGGATACTCTACCCTAAGGGCTGAAATACACACCAATGTGGTATACAAAGAGGTCTTACTTTAAAGTAATATTTTAAGTTAATTTAATATTAACAATATATATAACAGCTAGTATAATATAATTTGAAAATAATCCAAGCGCGGTTAATGTACAGCCTTATAATCACAATGTCTATAATTCTTCTGGGAACACGTCTATGCAAATGAAAATGTAAATTTGTAGAATCTTATGAGTAGATGATATAAATACATTACTCATAAGGGTTTTTCATTCAATGATTTAGCTGAACGTCTATTAATTAATTAGGGAATGAATCGCAGACTGAAATACTCGTACAATTTCAGGTTCAGCGATATTTTGTATAGTGTATATTTGTATATAGTAAGTGTATCTAAATATATTTTTAAAAATATCTGTAGTCTGATTCCGTAAATAAAAATCTTTTTTTTATTGAACACAGCAGCTTTTGAACCTCTCACTTTAAAAAACATGTAACATAATCCTATAAAATGTCTAATTAATATAATTTTTTTATCAACTGAAGATTATGTATGTCATTTATATATTTAAATTTCATTTTAAAACAGAGTTGAATATAGCAACGATGTCGGCTTGCAGACTTAAAAAAAAAGCAAAAAACAAAAATAAAAATATGTACTTTATTTTATAAAAAACGTGTCTTTTGCAACTTTATATTTAATTAATGGTTTGGCTTTTGTTTCATACTAAAATAACATAAAAGTAAAATTCTTTGTTAACACTTTATAAAGTGAAGTTATCCCAATTATAGGTAGAACGGAACGAGTCTTCGGGGTGTTATATTAAACTTAAATTTTCTAAATTTTAACTTGTAAGAACTTTCAGCAGTAATATATTTATCTTCCCTATCTTTTCCGCGGACAAGATGACTTCCTGCACGTATGTTTATTTTATTACACGCTTCACTGACTCAGAGTATCATTCTCGTAAATGATTAGCTATTTATATACTTATTACGTTCATATGTATTGAAGTGATATTTAAAGCACTATTGCTGTTCATGAGACATTTATGCAAGGTATGCTTTAATTATGTAAGGTTATTTTATATTGATCAAATTATCGATATAAGCAGGCTATTACATTAGGCATTAGCATATATATATGGGATATATATTATTATGTTATTATCTATAAATACGTCGTATAATCCAAATAACGCGTCGTAAATTCTCTCCACAGCTCTCAGAGACTCCAAGTGAAATTACGAAGAAGAGTAACTAGAGAGCGCCCGCACTCCGAAATCATTTCTTATCAAATAATGAAAATGCGTATAATATATGAAACCCTTTGCCTCTACCGAGTATAGAACAATTTAATACCTATCTCTAGGTATGTTTTAACGAAGAATTTCAATTTGACTTATCTTGTATGCTGTACACAACAAACAGGTATTTTTGTTTCAGACAGTATAAGGAAACTAGATTAATCTCAAACATAAAATAAACCGTAAGTCTTAACAAAGGTCATGTGTTTAATATCACGGAGCATAGTACATTCGCCCTGCATAGCCCAGACGTAACATGTTATATTGAACAGAAATATGCTTTTGCTAAATATGCGAAAATTATTTTGTATGTTAAAGATCTCATGATGACTTCTAGAATTTATTAACAGAATCAAAAATAATCCATTTGTCTTAGGCAAGGTAGTTTAATTTTGAAATTGCATTGATAACTGAGATCTTTATGTCGCTTGAACTGTTAAATTGAAATTGAGCAACGAAACTTTTTTTTTAATGAGTTTTATTTTAAAAGTTCATGCAGATATTTATTCAGTCTACACGCTGCAATAAATCTGAATTACCCTTTTCTTTCACTCTCTTACTTTACGGTATTTCTCACAATTTCATTCACCCATAATTAAATTAGTATAAATCGACTTAGCGAATACGTCTACGTGCAAGTAAATAATAGTAACTTTTGTGTTGTCTAAACGCGTTAGTCTTGACAATTTATCTTGTCTTGTCTTGACAGTTCTTAACATTGATTCAACAAAATTTGAATCAATGTGTGTATAATTGTTGGCGATTTAAAAAAATAACGACTTCTAATGCAACCTCGTATCAATAATGCAAAAAAAATCAATTTGGAACCCATACTTCAAATCAGAAAAAGAAGCAAAAGCTTAAATTATGTCATTGCTTGCTAATAAAAACATGCAGGCACTCTAAAATAATAAATACAAAGTAAAGTACACCAAAGGCACAAACAACATTTCTGTGGAGATGACAATATTACAATAAGAATAAAACTGTTGCAAATACAGTAATTGCCAATTATTTTTGTGTAAACGCAAGAAAAAGTATGCTTATGTTGTGCTAAGTTTACTACTTGTGGTAATGGTGGACAATAACAATCTAAGAATTTTAAGTCAAAACTGCGATTTTCTGTTCAATTTATTACACAAATAAATTGATTATTTTTTTAAGTATACCATAGTTTTGGGGATGAATTTAGTTTCACCGTTTATCTAAGTGCGTTGTAATTATTATTGTATTGAATTTAAGCATTACAATTATTAAGGTTATAGTTTCAAGACAACACAAACAACACAATAATCTATTTTTGAAACAGACAAGCGGACGGGAAGTGAGTGGGTGAGCTAATGCTCTTCCGGGACAAAGATGTTATGTCCTATATGCCTGTACTGGCTCACAAACCCTTCAAGCCGGAATACAACAGTACTAATATGTGATTTGTGGGTGGCTATCTGACGGGCTTGCTCAAAGGCTAACACCAAGTGAAATACCAATTTTTAGGCATTTTAAATTTTCATCTTTTGAGGTGTTAAATAATATTTTGTTACACGCTATCATTATTTGCAAAATTCATGAAAGGAAAATATATTCTGAAATTACAATTACCGATTCATTTGGAAATTCTCAAGCGGCGCTATACGATAAAAAAAAGATCTCATCTTCAGTTTAATTGTTTCTATAACGTGTTTGAAAAATCTTGGCAATATACAAATTTTTTAGCAAAAAACGATGTAATAAACTCAAATTGCGCAAACAAACTCCTAATTGACTATGAAATTTCTATGAGTTAAAAATAAAAGTTTCTAAGTAAGCAATTGTTATTAATTTGTTACTACATAAAATAATTTGATTTCCTCATTCCAAAATGTTTTTATAACCTCCAAAACTCATCGCTAATTATGTATTATTAGAAATATACTTAGTTCTATTTATTTAATGATTTTCATATAAGCGATAATTAATGTTTACCTTAGGTTTTAAGTACTGACCTACAATACATCAATATGACGGTTGTGTTGCCAAGGGAACCCATCACTACCATCACAATATATATACCACCGATTCCATAATATAATGAGGGATTGGGTGGTGGGAATTGCATCCAGTGAGGGTTGATGCATTTCACGAAGTCATCGGTGAATCCGATCTGTCGCCACAAATTTAAAGGCCACTTCTGCTTGAATCTTTGAACAAGCATCGATTCCATGGGTTCAGCTGTAACTACTTGTGAAATGGTTTCGTGGAATTCATATCCTAAGCCATATTCATTTGCAAATCTTTTTGTCCTCGATCTTATCAACTTCTGCGATAAACTATTGTTTTCATTTGTTCTCTTACGTTTTTTCCACATTTTCAAATTGAAACAACGCCACAAAATCACACCATGACATTTTAAAGAGTCGAAATAAATAAAATAATTAATGACACTGTCTTTTAATTGTATTTTGTTTGATTTCATACTTATTTCATTTTTCGTTTGCATCGAGCGATCAACATTAAAGCACTCCAGTTCCACGAGAAACATAATGAAAATAATTATAATAGCTTGAGACATTATAATTTGTCTATAAACTTGTGATTCAACGAAAATAACGTGGAATTCTTGAGAAGCGCGACCGTCCCGTGTGCTTTCCGCGGCGGAATGTTAACTCGACGTGGTTTTTGCATCCCGAATTGTCCCGCTACATGCGCTATTTTTGTTTGGATGCCATGTAATTTGTCGTCATTCATATGTTTCTAGTTTTTGTTATATATATATATATATATATAATAAAATAGTCGGTCTTAGAAATACATTAACTTGCCTCTTCTATCTTTTATCTTATAATCAACTTTTACATCTCGTGTTCAACAATATTTTTTTCTATAAAAATTATCAATATTATTAGGAATATACATCGTAGTGACTATATTGTGACGTAACTGTTTCTTTACTAGCTGTTACCCGCGGCTTCGCTCGCGTAGAATATGAATATATTTACAAATTACCTTAAAATATTACGTAAATTTAAGACCTCTTTGTATATCACATTGGTGTGTATTTCAGCCCTTAGGGTAGAATATCCAGAAACGCTTAAATGCGAATCAACACATTTTTAATCAGTAGCCCAAAAATAAAATTTCGAGCTTCTAACTTCAAAATTACGGACTTCTAGACTAAACTGTATAAGAAATGTCAACCCCTATTAAACCCCTTGGAGGTAGAATATCTAGAAAGACTTAAATACGTATTTAATCTGTATCTCAAAAATAAAGTCTCATATTTTTAACTTAAAAATTTTAACTTAAAAATATGACGGACTTCCATAAAAACTTTAATACCTTATTTCACCCCCTCAGAGGTAGAATATCGAAAAACGCTTAACTACGTAATTACTCATTTTTAATCAGTGTCACAAAAATAAAGTTTCATTGTTTTAACTTAAAAAATGATTGACTCCGATAAAAACTTTCAACCCTTATTTCACCCCATTAGTGGTAGATTATCTAGAAACGCTTAAGTATGTATCTACTCATTTTTGATCAATACCCCAAAAATAAAGTTTCATGTTTCTATCTTATAAAATAACAGACTTCTATACAAATTTTTACCCTTATCTCACCACCGTAAGGGTAGAATATGCAAAAACACTTAAATAAGTATCTACTCCTTTTTAATCAGTATCCCAAAAATAAAGTTTCATGTTTCTAACTTAAAAAATGACGGACTTCCATACATACGTTCAACCCCTATTTCACCCCTTTAGGGGTAGAATTTCCAAAATTCACTCCTTAGTGGATTATAAGTATACAGACTAAAATATAAGTTTTGTGCTTCTAGTCCTAAAAATTACAATACTTTCAACAACTTACAACCTTTCATCCCCCTTTTCAACCCCTTACAGCACTTTTTCCAAATAAAAAATAGTCTATGTCCTTTCTCAGGCTCTAGACTATTTGTGTACCAAATTTCATTTAAATCGGTCCAGTAGTTTTGACGTGAAAGCGAGACAGACAGACAGACAGACAGAGTTACTTTCGCATTTATAATATTAGTATGGAAGTATGGATTAAAAACATCCCTAAGGGACACTTGAGCTCGAAGATTATAAAAAACGGGTGATGAATGATGGAACGGGTCCTGAGAGATTCCTCATAAATTCGTTGTTTTAATATCTGACGTATTTCCGATATTTTATTCAAATAGTTTGCTCGATAAGATTAATTTTTTGTATGGATTAAAATGAGAAGACGTTCCTATATTTTTTTATACAAGATAAACTTAACTTGTACTTTTATAGAGACGAGACGAGAGTTAGTGAAATATGCCTAGTAAATAATTCTACCTTCCGTAAGCGTAACTAATATTTCTTTAATATAAAAGCACCCTGTTCAACGAATCGTTACTGGACAATAATCGACCGTTTTTGAGTAAAACATAAAACGGCTTGTTTTTCAACAGCGGAAATAACTGGACATAAGTTATCTACTTAGTGATTTCAATACTCAAGCGGAGGGTAATGTTCGAGTGTATGTATGTGTTGTATTTAATTAAAATTAAAGATAAAATCTACCTAAGTTATTTTATTATATATCAGCTTAAAGCTGGAAAGGATAATGACCCTATTCATCTTCAGCAGGATAGCATCAATGGATGCTGTCAGGCTTTACTCGTAAGGTTATATTTCCCTACAACGAATATATAATAAAAGTCTTTCTGAAACAACATTATAGAATTTCTTAAAAAATTGCTAACGTTTAGGGTCTAAAAACATTCAGATAAGAAAAATAATTTTCTTAGTCATCTAAATAGTCATTTTTGAAATGATGGCTTGAGAAACTTTTGTTTGAACAACAGACAACAAATACCCTTTTATATGATAAATGACAAAATACCAAGCATAAACACTTATATTAAAATGAGCGGATCTAGATAAAAATGCCAAATTAAAATTATAGATGAAAAAGAAATCTTATTTTGTTATCAGTATTAAATAATATGTTCCTGACCCCTGAACAAGAATAGTCCGTATCATAGGTCACTTTCCTAGCACCGAATTACTCTATTAACTAATATTATTTAATTTAAATTTTTAAACGAAGTCGATAAAGTTTAAAATATGAAAATACTTACTTTAAGTACATGAAGATAACGACCGCGTTTCCCCAGCAACCAGCCGTAGCAAATATGATATAAAAAGCACCAATAGATCTCTGAACCATCTCACTGGGTGGTGGAAACTGTAGCCAATGTTCGTTGATCAAGTACAAATAGTCCTCCGTAAAGTATCCAATCTTACTCCATTCCGACACCGGCCACATTTCCTCAAACCTTTGAATTAGTACAAAGTTTTTATCCAAACTGTTGTTGGAATAAGAAATACTCTTCGACTCATTTCCACTATAAGTGGTACGAATATCAATTCCACGAAAAGTTTCGTTAGTGGCTGTTATCTGTCTCTTTAAACGTGAACAACTTGATTTTTTCTGAATTTGTCTGAACGTGCCTCGATGAAAAGAAAAATAGCTGTTGTAATCTGTACTTCGTATTATACACATGATGAATAACAAAGAAAGTACACAAAATATTATTTTCCTCATAGCAGAAAGTTGCTGCTTCTTCAAAGACGTGCAGTTCCAAAGGAGTCTTGTCGCTTTTTAAGAATACTACTTAATTTAAAAGTATTGTCATGGTTCATAGTACGTATATTTTGTAGTTTTGCCCTAGGGAACGATTTCGGGTTATACCTAAATTGGATTAAAGGGGCTATTAGCTAAATTCTCTATAAGGACCGTTAATAAAGACTAATAAGACAGATTAAAGATTGATTGACCTTGGAATCACTAATGCAATTGGAAGTCGATTAAAAACTGTTCTGTAAGTAAACGAAATAGTTATGGCTCCAACCTTGGACATGGCGAATATCATAGAGTGCAGGTTTGTTAGATTTTATATAACATGAGCATGAAAAAATATTCCGAAATTTTAATTTATTAATGTATTGTTCTGTTAAAATTTATGCAAATGAATAAAATATTAAAATGACAGTCGCTAAATAGGGTTTAAATTCAGGAAATTACTACAGAATTCTTATGACTTACTTTCTGTTTATAATCCATTTGAAAGAAAACGTATCTGCATTTGTCGATACATCCCCCAGCAGTGGGAAATTTACACTGTTATATATTGAAATTTGTGAGCTCATAAAAAAACTGATACAAGGTTCTGAAGTTTAAAACCAGTTAAATGCGAAATTAGTGTTTTTCTAGCGTTAAAATTGTGTTTTAAGATTTTTGGTATGTGTATAATTACATTGCATATAAATTACATATCTTGTGATATTTTATTCCCAGACATTTTGTTTATCTGTTACAGTGATATTAGATAAATATTTTAGGTAATTTTAAGATTGAATTAAAATCTTTTAGTCTTTTAAAGAAAAAATGTAAGCGAAGAGTTCTCAGTAAACGCTATTGGAATTCCGTCTAGGAACGACTCACTTTGGAAGCACATATTTAAAACTAGCTGTGCCCGCGACATCGTGCGCGTTTGAATTTAACAAAAAAGTTATTGTTATTCCCAGTTTTTACTATTAATTATTAATTCTGTATTAGGCAGCTTTTGTGATATTAAGGCACCCGACGTGACGGCGGAATGGTGGCATGCGCGAGGGTGCGCGCGGTACTCGGACAGTATTTGGACATTGCTGCGTGACTTTATATATAATTCTAAAATAAAAGTAGCCTAAGTTACTCCTTATTACATCAGCAAGTGAAAGTCCCATCAAAATAGGTCCAGCCTTTCCAGAGATAAGCCGGAACAAACAGACAGACACACAAAAATGGTAAAAAATGTTATTTTTTTGGTATAAATATATACATACATATGCATATACTTAGTAAAAAGCGGTTATTTTAATATTACAAACAGACACTACAATTTTATTTCATGTATAAATTGTCCATTAAAGAAAAATCTTGTCATAATTTAATATATTTATAAATATTTCCCATCGAATATACTCATGTCTAAACAAACTTGTCGGGTGATTAATAATTATTTATTGCATACTTCTAAACTTTAACGCATAATCACATGGTATAAGCTATATTGACAGCCTCGATAGTCTTGTGGTTAGCTTATAATGTAAACTGGACTGAAAACTAATAAATAGTGATTAGGTTAATCATTGAGCCGAGATGGCCCAGTGGTAATAACGCGTACATGTTAACCGATGATTGCGGGTTCATTTCGTGCTCGACGGTGAAGGATAAACATCGTGAGGAAACCTGCATGTGTCTAATTTCAACGAAAATCTGCCACATGTGTATCCACCAACCCGGGAGAGGAGGCCTTAGCCCAGCAGTGGGAAATTTACAGGCTGTTAATGTAATGTAGGTTGTATATTCGATTTATTCTCAGGATTTGATTATGCAAGTGACGCAATACGATACGAGACGCTTGTGTTTCTCCCTAGAGAATGAATTCGTGGGCCGAATAGTGTTAGAAGGTTAGTGTCATCATTATCATAATCATCATAAGTTATATACATCGTATTATCGAATATATGGCTAGATTATTAATTACTAGTTGTCGCCCGCGGCTTCGCCCGCAGTCTAGGGGTTGGTTGTCATGTGCTAGGCAAAAAAGTAACCTATGACATTCCTTAAAGTTCAAGTTTGCTTCATACCAAATTTCGTCAAATTAGGTTCATTGGTTTGGCCGTGAAAGAGCGACAGACAGACAGACAGACAGACAGACAGACAGACAGACAGACAGACAGACAGACAGACAGACAGACAGACAGACAGACAGACAGACAGACAGACAGACAGACAGACAGACAGACAGACAGACAGACAGACAGACAGACAGACAGACAGACAGACAGACAGACAGACAGACAGACAGACAGACAGACAGACAGACAGACAGACAGACAGACAGACAGACAGACAGACAGACAGACAGACAGACAGACAGACAGACAGACAGACAGACAGACAGACAGACAGACAGACAGACAGACAGACAGACAGACAGACAGACAGACAGACAGACAGACAGACAGACAGACAGACAGACAGACAGACAGACAGACAGACAGACAGACAGACAGACAGACAGACAGACAGACAGACAGACAGACAGACAGACAGACAGACAGACAGACAGACAGACAGACAGACAGACAGACAGACAGACAGACAGACAGACAGACAGACAGACAGACAGACAGACAGACAGACAGACAGACAGACAGACAGACAGACAGACAGACAGACAGACAGACAGACAGACAGACAGACAGACAGACAGACAGACAGACAGACAGACAGACAGACAGACAGACAGACAGACAGACAGACAGACAGACAGACAGACAGACAGACAGACAGACAGACAGACAGACAGACAGACAGACAGACAGACAGACAGACAGACAGACAGACAGACAGACAGACAGACAGACAGACAGACAGACAGACAGACAGACAGACAGACAGACAGACAGACAGACAGACAGACAGACAGACAGACAGACAGACAGACAGACAGACAGACAGACAGACAGACAGACAGACAGACAGACAGACAGACAGACAGACAGACAGACAGACAGACAGACAGACAGACAGACAGACAGACAGACAGACAGACAGACAGACAGACAGACAGACAGACAGACAGACAGACAGACAGACAGACAGACAGACAGACAGACAGACAGACAGACAGACAGACAGACAGACAGACAGACAGACAGACAGACAGACAGACAGACAGACAGACAGACAGACAGACAGACAGACAGACAGACAGACAGACAGACAGACAGACAGACAGACAGACAGACAGACAGACAGACAGACAGACAGACAGACAGACAGACAGACAGACAGACAGACAGACAGACAGACAGACAGACAGACAGACAGACAGACAGACAGACAGACAGACAGACAGACAGACAGACAGACAGACAGACAGACAGACAGACAGACAGACAGACAGACAGACAGACAGACAGACAGACAGACAGACAGACAGACAGACAGACAGACAGACAGACAGACAGACAGACAGACAGACAGACAGACAGACAGACAGACAGACAGACAGACAGACAGACAGACAGACAGACAGACAGACAGACAGACAGACAGACAGACAGACAGACAGACAGACAGACAGACAGACAGACAGACAGACAGACAGACAGACAGACAGACAGACAGACAGACAGACAGACAGACAGACAGACAGACAGACAGACAGACAGACAGACAGACAGACAGACAGACAGACAGACAGACAGACAGACAGACAGACAGACAGACAGACAGACAGACAGACAGACAGACAGACAGACAGACAGACAGACAGACAGACAGACAGACAGACAGACAGACAGACAGACAGACAGACAGACAGACAGACAGACAGACAGACAGACAGACAGACAGACAGACAGACAGACAGACAGACAGACAGACAGACAGACAGACAGACAGACAGACAGACAGACAGACAGACAGACAGACAGACAGACAGACAGACAGACAGACAGACAGACAGACAGACAGACAGACAGACAGACAGACAGACAGACAGACAGACAGACAGACAGACAGACAGACAGACAGACAGACAGACAGACAGACAGACAGACAGACAGACAGACAGACAGACAGACAGACAGACAGACAGACAGACAGACAGACAGACAGACAGACAGACAGACAGACAGACAGACAGACAGACAGACAGACAGACAGACAGACAGACAGACAGACAGACAGACAGACAGACAGACAGACAGACAGACAGACAGACAGACAGACAGACAGACAGACAGACAGACAGACAGACAGACAGACAGACAGACAGACAGACAGACAGACAGACAGACAGACAGACAGACAGACAGACAGACAGACAGACAGACAGACAGACAGACAGACAGACAGACAGACAGACAGACAGACAGACAGACAGACAGACAGACAGACAGACAGACAGACAGACAGACAGACAGACAGACAGACAGACAGACAGACAGACAGACAGACAGACAGACAGACAGACAGACAGACAGACAGACAGACAGACAGACAGACAGACAGACAGACAGACAGACAGACAGACAGACAGACAGACAGACAGACAGACAGACAGACAGACAGACAGACAGACAGACAGACAGACAGACAGACAGACAGACAGACAGACAGACAGACAGACAGACAGACAGACAGACAGACAGACAGACAGACAGACAGACAGACAGACAGACAGACAGACAGACAGACAGACAGACAGACAGACAGACAGACAGACAGACAGACAGACAGACAGACAGACAGACAGACAGACAGACAGACAGACAGACAGACAGACAGACAGACAGACAGACAGACAGACAGACAGACAGACAGACAGACAGACAGACAGACAGACAGACAGACAGACAGACAGACAGACAGACAGACAGACAGACAGACAGACAGACAGACAGACAGACAGACAGACAGACAGACAGACAGACAGACAGACAGACAGACAGACAGACAGACAGACAGACAGACAGACAGACAGACAGACAGACAGACAGACAGACAGACAGACAGACAGACAGACAGACAGACAGACAGACAGACAGACAGACAGACAGACAGACAGACAGACAGACAGACAGACAGACAGACAGACAGACAGACAGACAGACAGACAGACAGACAGACAGACAGACAGACAGACAGACAGACAGACAGACAGACAGACAGACAGACAGACAGACAGACAGACAGACAGACAGACAGACAGACAGACAGACAGACAGACAGACAGACAGACAGACAGACAGACAGACAGACAGACAGACAGACAGACAGACAGACAGACAGACAGACAGACAGACAGACAGACAGACAGACAGACAGACAGACAGACAGACAGACAGACAGACAGACAGACAGACAGACAGACAGACAGACAGACAGACAGACAGACAGACAGACAGACAGACAGACAGACAGACAGACAGACAGACAGACAGACAGACAGACAGACAGACAGACAGACAGACAGACAGACAGACAGACAGACAGACAGACAGACAGACAGACAGACAGACAGACAGACAGACAGACAGACAGACAGACAGACAGACAGACAGACAGACAGACAGACAGACAGACAGACAGACAGACAGACAGACAGACAGACAGACAGACAGACAGACAGACAGACAGACAGACAGACAGACAGACAGACAGACAGACAGACAGACAGACAGACAGACAGACAGACAGACAGACAGACAGACAGACAGACAGACAGACAGACAGACAGACAGACAGACAGACAGACAGACAGACAGACAGACAGACAGACAGACAGACAGACAGACAGACAGACAGACAGACAGACAGACAGACAGACAGACAGACAGACAGACAGACAGACAGACAGACAGACAGACAGACAGACAGACAGACAGACAGACAGACAGACAGACAGACAGACAGACAGACAGACAGACAGACAGACAGACAGACAGACAGACAGACAGACAGACAGACAGACAGACAGACAGACAGACAGACAGACAGACAGACAGACAGACAGACAGACAGACAGACAGACAGACAGACAGACAGACAGACAGACAGACAGACAGACAGACAGACAGACAGACAGACAGACAGACAGACAGACAGACAGACAGACAGACAGACAGACAGACAGACAGACAGACAGACAGACAGACAGACAGACAGACAGACAGACAGACAGACAGACAGACAGACAGACAGACAGACAGACAGACAGACAGACAGACAGACAGACAGACAGACAGACAGACAGACAGACAGACAGACAGACAGACAGACAGACAGACAGAGTTACTTTCACATTTATTATACTTGTAGGCTTATTCCGTTGCCATTAGGCATATATATATTAATAACTTCCCATTTTTTATCGGACGAATAAATTTCGTATCTGAGTCAATATTCAAATTGACTCACCTATATGAAAGGAACACGTACCTTGCTTTTGCCCACTTGCAAAAAGCAAGATAAAAAATGTATAGGTCAGATAACCTTAATTTACCAGCTTTGGCAAAGCTGCGAGCTATGTACGTGCCTTGATTATCGAATATAAAGTCAGTCCAGCAGAGCTAATCTGAAATAATATATTTTTCTTTTGTTTCTTGAATATAGTGACCCGATATTAGTTAAAAATTCGTTGTCAGAATTTCTTGATGCACTGTAAAATAAGATAAAGTAGAGATGATGTATAAAATTGTATGGATTACAATTTTATTTCATATTAAAAAATAGTAGCGACAGACGCTTTGTTTATTTTAAAATTTAGATCAACAACGTATTTTTTAAAATGTACCTTTCTGAATTGAACGTCTAACAATGTCGACAAAGCAAGATTCTAAGGTCTTATTTCATCATTCAGTTGTGTATTCTTTGAACTCTTTACGTTTGATGAAATTCGCTTTGACTTTTATAATATCCGTATCATGTATATGCTAAGGTATATTCTTGTACCGTGTATTTTAATTTGAGCTCCATTTTATAGAAGGCGAACGTCCCCAGTTCTCGAGATACAACAATTCCTATTTATTTCGATGCTTTAAATCTACCCATCTTCAGTATCTACGAGTATGATTTGTTTTGCGGTTATTTTATTTTTAAGAGTATTTATAACTTTTTAGGTTTTAAAAATTATTTTTTAATAAAAGCAAGTTTGAAATATTACTGTGAAACAACGTACAAAGGTTCTTTCAACAACAACTTCAAACAATGTTAATCCATACTAATATTATAAATGCAAAAGTAACTCTGTCTGTCTGTCTGTCTGTCTCGCTTTCACGCCAAAACTACTGGACCGATTTAAATGAAATTTGGTACACAAATAGTCTAGAGCCTGAAAAAGGACATAGGCTACTTTTTATATGGAAAAAGTGCTGTAAGGGAATGAAAAGGGGGATGAAAGGTTGTAAGTTGTTGAAAGTATTGTCATTTTTAGGACTAGAAGCATAAAACTTATATTTTAGTCTGTATACTTAAAAACTAACATATAATGAAACCCGAATTTTGGAAATTCTACCCCTAAAGGGGTGAAATAGGGGTTGAACGTTTGTATGGTAGTCCGTATTTTTTTATGTTAGAAACATGAAACTTTATTTTTGGGATACTGATCAAAAATACTTATTTTTGACTTATTTTGATACGTATCTAATTAGATATGTATATACTTAGATACATATCTACTTAGATACGTATTTAAGTGTTTCTAGATATTCTACCACTAAGGGGGTGAAATAAGGGTTGAAAGTTTTTATGGAAGTCGTCATTTTTTAAGCTAAAAATATGAAACTCTATTTTTGGGATAGTGATTAAAATGATTAAATACCTATTTAAGTGTTTCTAGATATTCCATCTCTAAGGGGTTACCATTTCTTATATAGATTAGTCTGGAAGTCCGTCTTTTTTTAAGTTAGAAGCATGAAATTTTATTTTCGTGTTACTTATTAAAAATGAGTAAATACGTATTTAAGTGTTTCTTGACATTCTAACTCTGAGGGGGTGATATAAGGGATGAAAGGTTTTACGGACGTCAGTCATTTTTTTAAGTAAAATTAAAACTTTACTTTTGAGATGCTGATTAAAAATGATTAAATATGTGTTTAAGTGTTTCTAGATATTCTACCTCTAAGGGGTTTAATATGGAATGACATTTCTTATAAACGTTAGTCTGGAAGTCCGTTATTTTTGAAGTTAGAAGCATGAAACTTTATTTATGGACTACCGATTAAAAATCAGTAAATACGTATTTAAGCGTTTTTGGACATTTTACGCCTAAGGGGAGAAATAGGGGTTGATATTTCGTAAACAGGTTAGTCTGGAAGTCCGTCATTTTGAAGTTAGAAGCATGAAATTTTATTTTTGGGCTACCGATTAAAAATTAGTATACACGTATTTCAGCGATTTTGGTTATTTTACGCCTTCGCAAAAAAACATCTTACGATATAGAAAACTCATCGTAAAGCGCCATTTATAGGCAATTCCTGATGCAATTGTTATGATATCCAATTGTTATGATATATAGGAGCCGTGCATTTTCTGGAATAAAATATAGCGTATGTCATTTGATCCTAAACTACAGATACGCAAAAATCATGTCAATCCCTAGATTTTGATGAAAACCAGAACAAATCTATCCTAGTGCTATATCATACAATAATTATATCATAACTTTTGCATTTATACTATATACAGCAAGATTAATAAAATATATAATTATAGCAATTCAAGTTACTGCTCTTAGTAACATAAAAACTATAAAACGGCAAACGCTTTTAAAAATAAAATAGTAAAAAAAGAAAACTGCTATCAAAAATAGAAAAACATAAACTAGAAATTAAAAAAAAGGAAGACTGATTTTGTTTTCGTATTGAGCACATGCACAATAAAACTGTTTGAAGTCGATGCCAAAATGAATATGTCCCGTTAAATTTTATGTTATAGACAGTTTGGAAGAGGATAAATAACCTACAATTATATTAATTTTAAAATTCCACCTAGATGTCCGAAAATCCACAACACCGCGATTTTTAGACATTTTCTGCCTCGCACAACTACTCTGTGGAACCAGCTTTCGCCGGCGGTTTTTCCGAACTGATACGACTTGGGAACCTTCAAGAAAAGAGCGTACTTTTTCCTGAAAGGCCGGCAACGTACCTGCAAGCACCCCGGTGTTGCAGATGTCCATGGGCGGCACTTTCTATCAGATGAGACTCCTGCTCGTTTGCCACCTCTAACATAAAAAAAAAAAAAAAATATATGAGAGTATACACAATCTAAGATTATTTTAAGCCATTTTAGTCGTTCTTAAAGAGTTTCCCTATTATACAGACCAAATATATTTAATAGAGTTTGACTTTTTCTTTACAGACAGACTAGACAATGGTTAAACAATGGTTAAACATTAAAAAAAATCTCTTTGCATGAGTTATATTTACTTTGTTGTTGAAATAAGCTATGTTATAAAATTGTAATAAATTGGTTTAAAATAGCTAATCTATTTATAACACCTTGTGAGATGTTGATCAATGTTGCCAAGACCATATGACTCACACTGTCAAAAAGTTATCAGATCTCATGTAGAAACAAGTTTCTGACTCTACACACCCTAAATCTACAAGGCCTTTCTTCACAAACTGTACACCTTAGTCAAAATATGCGGCTTGGTCATTTCACTATTTTTACATGGGAGTAAGGTGTAAAATGTATCCACAGTTCGTTACTTTTCTGTTATACAATAGTTCTTGTAGTTAAGAAACTGCCAAGCGTCATATTTGACTAAGATACACGCACTCTAGTGAAATAGTATGACATTGGGCACGTTGCACGCACACTATGATGATAAAGTTGGTTTGTTGGTCGTTTGTTTCAGTTCTGTCGATACTCTATCTAGATATTATATAAATAGACTATGGCTAAGAGAATAAAAAAGCTCAATAACTTTGTAACAATATTCATAATGATTAATTGTTTTTTCTTATTCATGATGAATTATTTGTCTAATATACTTATATCAGTAACAATAATAATGTTTTTAAAGTTTCAAAAATACTCGCAAGTATGACGCAAGCAATCCATATATATCAAGGTTGACGAAAAAGTTATTTCAGTATTTTTCATTTTTCAAAAGTAATTAATCACCTTAATTTCATCTTATGTCAATACCTAATAAATTATATATATCACCGTAGAATTACCGTAAATACCGTTAGACAATATTTCGGCAGTTTACAATCTCGGGAGATAGATTACAATCTGACGGTATTTACAATTTTCCGGTGACATATATATCTTTGTCACTTTTCTAGTAAAACCATTATTTCATAATCATAGAATTTCTTAGATTTTTCTGTGAAAAACTGAATCAAATAATCTTTACAAGTCTCTTTTGAATTTAGTTTTCCACTGTTAAGAGAGTTCTGTACTGATAGAAACAAATGGTAATCAGTTAGGGCAATGTTCCGGCTATATGCTGGATGCATCATCACTTCTCATCCAAAGTCTCTAAATTTTTTATTGTTATTTATTTGTTACTAAAAATATGCGTGGTTTAGTATTGTCTTAATTGAACACTACGCCTTTTCTATTAATAATATTTTTCCGTTTTTTTAAGCGCTTGCTGCAGTCACTTTAGTTGCTGGCAGTAGAGGTTAGAATTAATGGTTTAACCAGATGCGAGCAGCTCATGATGGTCAATTGTTTTCCAGTCCCATCAAACATTCAGCATTGCTTTCCTTTTCGTCAATGTGAGTTTTGCTAGTGGAGCTTCTCATGACATTTTTTGCACATTGTTGTTAAATGTGATCCATTTTTCGTCACCATCACCACTATCATTCGTTTAAAAAAATGACTCAGTTTCATTCCTTTTTAACTGTGATTCACAAATAGAATTTTTCGCTGCTAATTCGTGTGGAAACAAAATATCGTATTCTTTGGTAACCGATTTTATGTAAATGGATTAAAGTTATTTGATGGTCAATGTCACGGGATGAAATATGTCGACCTATTTCAACTTTTTGAGAAGTTTCATCGATATATTCAACGATTGGCCGGCAAGAGCGAGGTTTATCTTTGAGATTAAATATTTTGGAACGAAAACGAGTAAACCAATTCGGACACTGGCGTTCACTTTAGCATTTGTCGCCATAAGCACTTTATAATTTTCGGTAAGCCTGTACTGCACTTTTTCCCTTCCGGAAGTAAAAAGGTGAAATATGGCGAAAATGATCTATTTTTAAAGTAAAGTAACTTTTACCTAAGTATACGAATGAGGCTCAATTTATATTAAAATGTTCTCTGCATAGTATTACTAGATATTACAATATTTATTACTAGAAACCTGTAACTTTACGTTAATCTATAAAGAAAAACTGAAATATTTTTTTCTCTAACCTATTATATTAACAGAAAGAAAGTCGCGTGATCAGTGTTGTTAAAAGAAAGTTAACAATTATTCCCTTAAGACTATGAAATATAATCAATATATTGTGTTATATTTTCTAATGTAACAACAAATTATAAAACAATTATATTTATTATTTACTAGCTGTTACCCGCGGCTTCGCCTGCGTAGAATTTGAATATATTTACAAATTAACTTAAAATATTACCTTAATGTGAGACCTCTTTGTATGTATTCCACATTGGTGTGTATTTCAGCCCTTAGGGTAGAATATCCAGAAACGCTTAAATGCAAATCAAATCATTTTTAATCGGTAGCCAAAAAATAAAGTTTCATGCTTCTAACTTCAAAAATGACGGACTTCCAGACTAACCTGTATACAAATATTGAACAACATCACATACAATACTCTGCTCCCAATTTAAGTAGCTAAAGCACTCGTGTTATGGAAAATCAGAAGTAACGACGGTACCACATACACCCAGACCCAAGACATTATAGAAAACTAACTTACAACCTTTCATCCCCCTTTTCAACCCCTTACAGCACTTTCTCCAAATAAAAAGTAGCCTATGTCTCAGGATCTAGACTATTTGTGTACCAAATTTAACCATTTAAATCGGTCCAGTAGTTTTGACGTGAAAGCGAGACAGACAGAGTTACTTTCGCATTTATAATATTAGTATAGAAGTATAGATTTTTTATAAAAAAATAATTTAATATTTTATCTTTAGCCGAGATGGCCCAGTGGTTAGAACGCGTGCATCTTAACCGATGATTTCGGGTTCAAACCCAGGCAGGCACCACTGAATTTTCATGTGCTTAATTTGTGTTTATAATTCATCTCGTGCTCGGCGGTGAAGGAAAACATCGTGAGGAAACCTGCATGTGTCTAATTTCAACGAAATTCTGCCACATGTGTATTCCACCAACTCGCATTGGAGCAGCGTGGTGGAATATGCTCCATACCTTCTCCTCAACGGGAGAGGAGGCCTTAGCCCAGCAGTGGGAAATTTACAGGCTGATTATGTTTATGTATGTATTTTATCTTTTGCTTAGCTGGTTTTGTACTTTGATTAAAGATTTGATTAAAGGATATGAGTAGGGTACGACAATCGACTCGGCTATGATATCGGCCTTTGAATTGTATAAAGCTGATATTTAATGTATCTTTAAAATAAGCCTTTGTATTGAGAAATAAAGTAAACAATAATTTCTTAATACATAATACAGACGTTACTTTGGTGTTTTCTTGGAGAAGAGTTTGTAATACTAATTTGTCTTGTGGTTGTATGGAGAACCAAAAGGCGTGATTCTGTAAAATCGAATCTCACTCGTGATATGTTGACAACCGTCTTACGGTGATACGCCATAAATGTCAAAATAGTATTTTGTTACAATTGCCAACGTTTTATTGGCAGATTTATGAACTACGAACTTTCTGCCACATACGCAGAGAACCTTTAAGTATTTTAAGTTGACGCTAGATGTCACTGTACGCTGAGATGTTATACGTTAGTTATGTTTCACGATAGAGTGTGCTAAGAATTTTCTTCAAAATATCCATTACTTATTACGAAAATTTTAGATTTCTTAATGCCATTTAAATAAAGAAATACTCTACAAAATAGATGTCATATTAATGAACCGAAAATATATAAGGCTATAAACCATATACATTATATAAATAAAAAAAGTCGTACCAAAATATCTTATAAATGATATAAAGAGACTTTTTTTAACTGAAAAGTGTTACATTTCATTTTTATATACCTATGTATATAACAATAACAACTTTTGACAGGTTATATTTGGTTGAAATTATTTATTAAAAATTTTCGAGATCCTTACACAAAATATATCTATATCTGGGTATTGGTGTTGATATCAACAAACGAGTTGAGAGCCCTCGAGGTTCTCAAAGATTTCGTTCAGTTGATTACGAACCCACATTAATGACGTCATTTTTTGCTCGGCTCTAACTTAAAAGACTTGAAGTTATCAATCAAGTAAGTTATATCATTCTTGACTATGATTTCATTAATTTAAGTCTTTCCTTTTCTTAGCATTTTCATTTTTCGGGATGGTCAAGTACGGTTTGATAAGTTTTATATTTTATACGTATTGCTTTATGTAAGCTTTAATAAAATCAACTAAAAAGTAATTTATACAAATAGAATATTGTTTAACATATGTGACAGTATGTTCCATACAGAAAAGTAAGTTATTCCGCAGACGTTCAACTTGAATTGAAATTATTGATTTTAGTATACCTGGCATCTGTTTTAAATTTTTAAACCTTATGATATATGTTAACGATTAACCATCAACCGTTTATGATAAAAACAACATGTTATTTATAATTAATTTCCTTTCCTATCTGCATAAAGTATATGAAAACAAATATCCTTACATTAAAATATTAGTCATTTAGATATATTATATATAAAAAAAAATCCCTTTCAAGGCTATTTTGTATATTTCGAATTTATTGACAACTTTCTATTTTGAATGACGTAAGAAGTGTTAACAATCCCTTACATCACCAATGAGAAAATCAATAATTTGATTTAAGATGTTGTCCCTTGTGCCTGTAGTTATATAGTTTGAGATTAGTGAGTTTGAGTTATAGAGATTTGACGACCTCCGTGGTCGAGTAGTGTGTACACCGGTTTTCATGGGTACGTCACTCCGAGGTCTCGGGTTCGATTCCCGACCGAGTCGATGTAGAAAAAGTTCAATAATTTTCTATGTTGTCTTGGGTCTGGGTGTTTGTGGTACCGTCGTTACTTCTGATTTGCCATAACACAAGTGCTTTAGCTACTTACATTGGGATCAGAGTAATGTATGTGATGTTGTCCAATATTTATTTATGATGTTGTCCAATATTTATATAGTACCTTCAAACGGGAACAACAATACTAAGTAGTTCTGTATGTGAGGTATTAAATCTGTTGAGTGGGTAAATATTTTATAATCTGTGATTAACAAGGTTTATTCAGTAAATTTAATGACGTTAAATTGCAATTGCAAGATGACAGCCTTATATTTACTTTTCTATCCAAGGAAATGTAAGATCAAAGTTCATTAAATTGACGCCACACATTGTATAACTATCAAAGAACCAGGTTCATCCCTTCCAGTAGAAAGTATTTATTTTTACTTATTGCTTTGATGTAGCTGAGAAATAGGTAATAAATTTTTATATTTAGAAATCAGACAAAATACATTTGAAGTTAATGAATTTCCATTCAAAATCGAGAAACATGACAGTAGTTCTAAGACACAATTGAGGAATTCTACATTAACGATAAGCTCTCACCAAAGTGTATATAAAATTTTAATGTCAAGCGTTATTTTATTTTTTATGGCGTATTACGATACTTATATTATGATGTACGATATCGTAAAATAAGTTAGATCATGTAATCTATCCTAAAGAGGGCTCGGGGCGTACCGACTTTATAAATGTCCCAGGTGAATAATTTAGTTTTTTTTTTAATAAATAAAGTAATCTATCAGTGTCATTTTCTAATATCTTAACTGTCACTCTTAATTTCTTATTAGCATATTTGAGACATAATATAAATTCATAGCTCTCTGTATTATAAATTAATTAGCTATTTTGCTATGCTAATAATGGGTGCTCAGTGCATTTTGTGTACATTTGTGCTAGAAAACAAAAGAGCCTAATAATTATTAAACTAAACCGAAACAGGCAACACTAAAAATCTTTCATAAGAGGATGGTGAATTGATGAGAGGTTGTACTTTCACGGGTATAACCAGGGTCCTACAAAGTAAATATCAATACAATGAAGAAAATTATATATATATATACATATAATATGAGACACGAATAAGTATGATGCTGTTAATGTATATTTCGTCATTATATCAATATATAACGATAGTGTTGCTATTGTCGGATCACGCTTTACCATTTCTCGTAATTAGCTGATGAGCCTTTTATCCAATTACCGGTGTTTTGCTAATAGCAATTCATTTCATTTATTTTTGTTGTTTGAATATGTTCCAAAGCCTTATAGTAAGCTAATAATAAACGATATCAGATTATTGTGTCTTTATATTTCGTATTTTTTTTAATATGTCATATATTCTGTATTACAATTTTAATCAATTATCAATAACATTATAATTGTTAAGTATTAAAAAGCGCGCCAAAGCAATAATGGTACGCCGTGACATAAAATGACAATTTTAAATTACATAACTGTGCTTATAATCTCTATAATTTTGTATATTATATAATCGTAAGGAAGATAAAATTGTATGTGTAGATTTTTTGTTAAAATAATAGCTTCATTCTCATTAGATCCTACAAAAAATAACTTATACAGTTAGTTTTCGTTTTATGTATACAGCTTAATATTTTCGAAACTTATTGCCTTTTACTGGACATTTTCGTTTTAATTAAATATATGTTCATCTTAATCATTGCTGATGTTATTAATTTATTTTGCATAATAAAAAGAGCTACATTAGAGATGGCTTAATATACTGTTACATTATTTTTATGCAATGGTAGGTATTGCGTGTTCATAAAACAAAAACTGTGACAACAAAGAGTACTCTGCATAATCAAACGAAAATAAACGAAGGCTTATACGAAAACCTCTTTTGTTTTTGGCACAAAAATCTTGTTATTAACTTGATGAACATATAAAATTATTAGAATTAGGCTAATGAAGACAAAGTACAATGATGTAGTCATAATATAATACACTTTTATTTTATTATTTTCGTTTTTTGTCAACGTATCCCTTGTAAATTTTGGTCATTTTTAAATAAATGTCAAACTGAATAAAAGTTTTCAGCTGTATTTATTATTTTTCATTTTATAATTATAAATTTGAGAACTTTGAGAAACTCTAGTCTGACACAAGTTGCCTGACGAATTATTTTTGCACGGTCGTCTACGACTGGGAATATTTAGAAGTTAAATTTCTTAATTAAAGTTTACTCGAGCTTTATTAGTTACCATATCACTGCATGTACATGCTTTATTAACCCGTGACGTGTTTCGGTTTTAAGACTGAATAAAATGAAACTTCGCTTCGTGTCTGTGTATGTTCGACTATTTCTCTATAGGACTCAGTCATTATTTTTAATTTACACGACGATTTTAAATGAGAAGTGACCAAAGGATGATTTCTAATTACACAAATAAATTTTACGTGTCGGGTCGGTATATAAATTGCAGGTATCATAATTAACAATACGCCTTAAGAAAATACGAATACGATTTAAAAAATATATAATTCCGAATGAATGCGAAACAAGTAACGTATTGCCGACCTTATTCGGATGTTTTGTTTGGATGTACTAAGAATCTCATTTATATACGAAATAAGTGTAAAGAGTAAGGTATATTGGTTCCTTTGCCAAGTAATCAATCTTAATGATTCTCGAACATGCCAAGTAAAAATGTTACGCGACATGTCCCTATTAAAACAAATGACGCTTATCAGAGAGACAATTTTTAAATATACAACTTCCCAAATACGGACAAATTAAACGATTTTCATTGACCTATTTTTTAAAAAGTTATTCCTTATTTTTGTTTGTAAAATACTAAAAAGGTCAAAATTAATGTTAATTTTTAGTAAACTGTAATAAGATAAAATTGCCATTCATTTACTTTATTGATGATGATGACAATGAAATTACCAAAAAAAAAATATGTTTTTATTGTAACGAATTATATTTTCTCGGTGATTTTAAAGGAAATATTATCTCGGTATAAATCTGTTTTATGGTATAATAACGTTAAATAAAAAAGTCTCATAGAATTGACATTTCGTTATATATTTTTGACTCAAAATTTAAGCCGCTTATTCAATGAATAAAGCGCTCATATCTTGAAGGTAGCACATTTTTACTTATCATTCATGACACCGTAAAATATGCAAATATTCTCGCAAAAATATATTTCTCTAATGCTTTGTACTTCAACTGATAAATAAGTTATTATTGAATTATATTTAAAATATAGCCTACTAGCTTATACCCGCGTTGCTCGCGCATAATATGAATATATTTACAAATTAACTTAAAATATTACATTAATGTAAGACCTTTTGTATACCACATTGGTGTGTATTTCAGCCCTTAGGGTAGAATATCCAGAAACGCTTAAATGCGAATCAACTCATTTTTAATAGGTAGCCCAAAAATAAAATATCATGCTTCTAACTTCAAAAATGACGGACTTCCAGACAAAAGACAGACAAAATTTCACCCCTATTTCCCTCCTTAGGCGTAAAATATCCAGAAACGCTTTAATACGTATCTTCTCATTTTTGATCACTATCCCAAAAATAAAGTTTCATGTTTCTATCTTAAAAAATGACGGACTTCTATACTAACTTTCAACCCTTTTTCACCCCCGTAGCGGTGAAATATACAGAAACACTCAAATAAGTACCTTCTCCTTTTTAATCACTATCCCAAAAATAAAGTTTCATGTTTCTAACTTAAAAAATTACGGACTTCCAAACAAACGTTCAACCCCTTTTTCACCCCTTTAGGGGCAGAATTTCCAAAATTCTCTCCTTAGTGGGTGTCATGATATGTTAGTTTATAAGTGTACAGCCTAAAATGTAAGTTTTATTCTTCTAGTTCTAAAAATAACAATACTTTCAACAACTTACAACCTTTCATCCCCCTTTTCAACCCTTTGCAGCACTTTTTTCCAAATAAAAAGTAGCCTATGTTCTTTCTCAGGCTCTACACTATTTGAGTACCAAATTTCATTGAAATCGGTCTAGTAGTTTTGGCGTGAAAGCGAGACAGACAGACAGACAGAGTTAATTTCGCATTTATAATATATAATATATATATAATATAGTATGGAAGTATGGATTTGCGATACTCAGAAATTAAATTTACCGCAACGATACCGGCTTACCGCAGGAGCAATACATACCTCCTGTTGGTATACACGTACGTTTAACATTCAATTATTTGCATATTAAACTTGAATTTGGATAATTTGAATAGCTTTTTATCCCTTGTCAATTACTGAACTAGTAATGAGATTTCTGAATACATTGCACATTGATATTCGAATAATATATAATGTATACTATGTTATATCTATTATTTGACGACCTCCGTGGTCAAGTAGTATGTACACCGGTTTTCATGGGTACGCCACTCCGAGGTCCCGGGTTCGATTCCCGGCCGAGTCGATGCAGAAAAAGTTCATTCGTTTTCTATATTGTCTTGGGTCTGGGTGTATGTGGTACCGTCGTTACTTCTGATTTTCCATAACACAAGTGCTTTAGCTACTTACATTGGGATCAGAGTAATGTATGTGATGTTGTCCAATATTTATATTTATATATTATTTATAGATAATTAATAGAAGTATTAATTATTAATATAAAAAAAATATTATATTATTTAAATTGTAATAAGACTTCTTTTAATTACACGACAAATATAAATGTTTCCGTCTTTATCTTCTTTATTTTATTTTCTAATCAAAGAAAAAGTTAGTAATTTCAAGATTGTAGATCAAAGCTTAAACGAGATATAGACGTCGAAGCCTCTATAGTGTGGTACAATATTTTAAATTGATGTTGTATGTCGAATATGGAAATGAAGTTTTTGGATATATTTTTTTAACCTCATCGTAATATAAGAAGTATTGTAATATTAATTCTAAAGTATAAGATATAACAATGTAGAATTTTATGAAATCAACATATTTTATTTTCGACTTTTGGAATGTTATTAATTAAGGTAATTTAAAGTTATTAATTAATGTTATCATATTTGCTTAATTTATCTTTTATTTAAGAATTTACTTATGCTCTGTCAATATTTATCTTTCAGCTTTTAGTAATACATTTTCGATTTAAAAGTGCATTTTTCTATGGACTAAAATTATTTATAGATATACTAACGTAGCTATTTACCAGAAAACATAAGTAAGTAATAATTATAATATAAACCTTATTTTATACGATATTACTTTATACATAAAGTTTGAACAAACTTTTCAATGAAATAAATGCGGTGGATCTATTAAATTTATTTTATTTTACACTAAAAATACAATTTTTCATTAAAAATTTGTCACTAATTTAGTAGTAATTTTAGTTGGGCGATACTTGAATAACTAATTAATTTTAAACAGTTTAATGATATTTGAAATTCATAGCGGCGCGGAAAGATGTTGACGCTTAGTAAGAATTACAAGGAACCTGATCAAAATAGCAAAGAGTTTACAGTGGAGGACGCTACGATTCTCTGACAGGGAGCGAGTGGTGAGGTGGCGAGGGCGGGCGGAGAGGTCGCGGGGCGTGAGGCGTGTCGACCGGCAGTCGGTACCGCGCCGCGCCCGGGCCACCCGCTGCCTCCGCGGCCTTTACGTAACGATGCTCGAGCCCGTGAGCTGATGGCCGCGCTCGTCTGGTGGCTGGCGGCCTGCTGCCTGGTGCGCGCCGTCGCCGCCGGCAACCCCGACGCCAAGCGTCTCTACGATGACCTTCTTTCTAACTATAACAAACTCGTGCGCCCCGTCGTCAACACCACCGACGTCCTTCGCGTCTGCATTAAGCTCAAACTCAGTCAGCTCATCGATGTCGTAAGTCTATTAAAGTAAATGTAAACATACTTTGTTTCCCATTGTTTGTCGTGTAATCCCGCTGACCCAAATCGACAGCTGAGGGTGCATTGCGAATGCATACTTGGTTGCACTTGCGCGCCGCATTTGGAATTTAAATAGACACAAATCACGACTACCGACCCCATTTTCTGCAAAACAAAGCGGCATTACTCAAATCTTATAAAAGCTTTGAAGAGGGAATATTCAGTAAGTGTCGTCTTCGCGCGTCGTCATATCTCCATTCTCGCAAGGCGCCGCGCTGTCTCTCGTTATGTATTTTGAATCCCATTCTATAAATCTTCCGAACAGAGGGGAAACTGCGGTCGTCTTTGATATCATTCGTATAATATAATTTCTATAAAACTGTAGCAAGTGGACCGTGTTTTATTGCGCAACAAATCCATTTCATATATTTAAAGTTATCTTCATATAGGTAAAGTTTAATACAAAGCGAAATAAATATAACTTCTGACAGTAAAATGTTTAGTTCTTATGTCCGTCTTCAGTTTCTGGAAACTATTAGTGTTAAACTTCAAGAATTTTAAATTCATATTCTAAAGAGTTTAAACAAAGCTTTATGTAATAAAAATATGTTTAAAATGTTATAAAGTTTTAAGTTACGCTTTGTCTAATTAACTTTGTTAGGTCAACGGAGTTGTGTGACGTCACATCTTTTAATCGCTCTAGGCTAGCGCTAGGCTAGTGCAGTAAAGCGATTTTTTCGCGCGAACACATAGCTATACATTTATTATGTAAAAAAAAAGTATAATTCGTAAAATTAATGAAGTTTAGTAGCAATATTGTTATCGATTTTTATATTTTATTTCTACTGGTAGTACGTCTTTATGACGATTTGAGTCGATACAACTCAATAACAGATTATTCTGTCGTTAAACATCAATACCTTGTAAGACGCGTTCCGGTTTAAAGGATTAGTAAGCCAGTGTAATTACAGGTTCATCGGTACAAAACGTTTTGATCCCATTTGCAGTGGCTTCGCCTAGTTGCTCCCCTAAAATGAATACTAAAACAATCGATTACATTAATGAATAAGTCGATTAATATCTGTTACGATTTTATTGAAAGTCTACCTAATAGTAAATAGAAAAAAAACACAATTATTTGATGTGTATAATATATTACTAGCTTTTTATATAAAGTAGATATGACAAGGACAACATATATGACATTTTTTAAGTTAATATCTACATTTTTATAAATTTCAACGAAGATTGTTGGCAGATATTAAAATCGTTATAAAACAAGTTCATTTCCACTAAAATAAATATATAATAAATGAATATTATGTAAAATTGCAATGAATTAAGCTTGAAAGCATGATAAAATAAAATATTTTGTAGTTTTAAACCACCCCTAGATAAGTAAGTATTTCTTGTGAATTTTCATACAATTCAAAAGCATAATATAATCTCTTCAGGTACCTTTTTGTTAAGACGGCAGACTGACAACTTTGAGAGATGAGTTTCCTGGATTATCCAGATCATAAATAAGGAGCGATTAAATAGCCATCATCGGCCAAATGGAGGAGGAAAACATTAAAACTACATTTATTTATTTTTAGTTTTTCCATATAAAATTCTAATATGAGTTATATTTCTAGTCGATTCTTTTATAACTATTTATTTTTGTGCAAGTCGATACTTTTTAGATGTCAGTTTTAAAAAATAATATGTAAGAAAATGGTTTGCATTATATTTATTATAACTTCAAGTATTATTTATGTCTGTGCTCTTGTTCTGAGTTAGACATAGCGTAACTACTAATTACTATACTCTATTCCAATCACATGAGGAGAAAAGCCAAATAAACAATATTTGACACAAAACTGACGCGATATCTTTGGTCGAGAGCTTGATTAATCTATGATATTCACTATGGATTTGCGAAAAAATGGCGTTTTGAACGAAGAAACTATTATCGGAATTTTGGAAGAATAATTAAAGTAGTTAAGTGTTGTATTATACATAAAGATGATAATCATAAACTCTTAGTGTATAATATAGAAGAGTTATTATCAAATCGCATGAAACACCTAAGGTTTGTTTATCTATTCCTACTTCGATTGGAATAGGCTATAGATATGTATGTGGTATCGTCGATACGTTTAACGCTAAGCGAAAACGCAATCTTCTTAAATTTCAGAAGATCGATACCTCCACTATTTCCAAACCCAAAATAAAGTAATTTCATAGAATAGTCTTTATTCTATTGTTATAACTGAAACGTATTTCGAGATCACATTATATTAGTTGCTACACAAACTTGTGTACGGTTAATTATATAATATATCTGTAATTAATTTACAGTAAATATAATTAACAAATAAATGATAATTCTTACAATTTACTAATCCAAAGCGTTCAATGTTAATTAGATAACTGTCAGCTCAGGAGTCGGTTCTCGATTTGAAATAAGATAACAGAACTAAATTGCGTTAGGTTAATTAAGATTAGTTAAGAGTTGTTACATTGCTTTGTTTAAAAGTATTTAGTACATACATCGCTCAAATAGATTATAATTATATTGTTGAATATAATAATAGTGTACACAAAGATTTAGTGTTTGGCAAGTAATTTCTGTTCTCTGAGATCGAATTATCGTTTTTATATTTTTATTCTGTAATTAAAATCAATATAGTTTGGTAACAATCAATAATATCAATTCGCTGTACATTAATCTAATTACTTTACACTGTTTAGTCAAAGTCAAAATCACATTATAATGGACCGCAGTTTTTGAAATTCCGTTATCTGTAAGATAAGTCATTATTATAAATAAGACTTATCTAAATCTAATTATTATGAACTCATCGTTCTTGTCATTTTAATTATTTTTTTTGAATAAAGGAGTATGTAAATATTTTTTGATCCCAGAATCAAGCGCGAACTTTGAGTTAGTAGTGAGTACTATTATATGCTATAAGAGGTTAGTATTATAAGATTTCTACAGTTGGGTACTAAAAGGGGTTAGGACCAAACAGAGACTTTTACATCACTGTTTTGAACTTAACTATTGAGATTTTATATAATGTATGTAAGGTAGTATGAAATAAGTTTTATTGCAATTATATTTAATTTCTTATCAAATTAAAAGCACGAATACCAATAAAAGACATAACTTGACATTATTAGATCGTGTCTTTGTACCATAACGACCGTCAATTCTTAAACTACGAGGAAAATGTAGATAATTTCGCATGCAGCCTCTGGATTTCCGTCGCAGTTACAGTCACAGAATACCGAGTATACCAAAGTTACAGAGAACTTTGCTTTAAATAATAATTTATGTCTTCATTTTCGCGCAAGTCTTTTTAGTTGCAATTATTATCGCACGGCAAAATATTTATCTATTTATACAAAGAGTCAAAGTTTGTTTGTGTTCTTTCATAACTGTTTCCGGTTCCCTGACAGAGGACACGATGGTGATAAATGCTCGTTTTTTTTTAATTTAAGGCTAATGTGAAGTTATATTTAAATTAAATAGTGAAATTTCAATGAATTGATAGGGTATAGTTAATAATTATAACCTGAAGGCACCATAATATAATTAATTAAGTAATATATTAAACATATATGTATTTTTTCGTTAGCGGTTGTTGATTTTAGTTTTACGTTAAGATCTACCTTTTTAACATTTCTTATCTTACACCATCAGTTGGTTTGGGAGGTATGTTTTTACAAGTCTCGACAGAAACAACCCTCAATTCAAATCTCCAACCTTTAATAATTCTAACTCCATATCTAAGTTAAGTAATTAAATGTCGAATGTTGTATAAAAATATATATTTTTCTTTTACAATATATCATAGCTTCAATTTTAATATACTCGATTAAAAATATACTAAATCATATTCATAAAATTATGATAATTAAAAGTCATTATTCATATAACTAGTTATTAACATTCATAGTGAGGCGAGAAGTTAAATCTAGAGCTGATGGTATGGCTATAAATCGATGGCCATTATGCAAAACATGTGCCGATTACTTGACCTAATACTCGCTTCTCCACGATCGTTTGCAATGTATTCTCGTCTTCCGGACATCATTTTTCTTTAATTTATCTTAAAATATTCAAGTTTTCTTTGTTACAACGGCTTGTATTATATTTTTGAACTAGCTAACTCATTTACTGTGTAGATATACTATGCAGTGTAATTTAAAAAAAAGTATGTCGTTGTTGCGAGTTGTTTTAGTTTAATTCATCCCCTAAGGTTGTAAATAGGGTATAAAAGTGTGTGTGGGGACTTTTGTAAATGAGTAAAAGAGATTCATCCTGTAAGAGTATCTTTTTTAGCCTTTTTTAGTCTTAATCGATTTACACGAAACTTATCTTTCTTTCCTGCAATGTTGCTGATGGGAAATTTTAATGACACATCGCAAGTTTTTCAATAAAATTCTGTATGAATGTCTATTGTTAATTACTACAGAATAATTTCGCATATATACTTTGTAATAATAAAGTTTTCAACATATTGTTATACTGATACAAATGATTAAAGAATAGACATTCTATCGAGCGGTGTAAATTTATATTATCTACGAATAATTGTCTATATTTAAGAAATTTAATAATATCTTAAGTTGTATATATCGTAATACTCTTTGGACTCTCCTCTTTCTATCCCTTTAGTAGGTAATATATTTTCGCAATAATATGAGTGTCAAAAAAAAGTTATTTTACGAATTATAATTTAAATTACACTGATAACACAGTCTACTTTAAAAAAAAATAACTTTATATAGCACGCTAAAAGCAAAACAAACCTTATTATCAATTTATTATGTCTCCGCAAATTTTGAGCACCATTAGTCTTAACAGTGATGGATAAAGCATTAGAAACGAGAGCGGGGAGGGGAAACTCTTAGCAGGGAACGCTTCTCTCGAAACGGACATGTTTTGCAATATCTATAAAATGGTAGCTATTAATCAACTAAACACGCCACACGGTTTATAAGGCTTACAATCGATATTTTTAGCTAGGTAATCTGATTGACAATAATAACTTAAAAATACAACGCTTATTTATATTTGTCTAATAAACATTTAAAAATAAACACAGTAATCTTTCGTAACGGTACAACGTTAAATACACATCATTTTTGGTAATACTAGTCTTTTGGAAACTTGAACAGTTAAAAAGCCGAGTACATTTAAAAAAACTAACTGCTCGGCGCTCGTTTTACATTCAACCATATAGACACTTTGAAAGACGGTTTGGTAATCACAACTGTACATAATATAACAGACATAAACCATTACATTCATACAACACACATTACAAATATAAAAAAAAGTAACCTTCGAAGGTCTGATAAATCTAAATACGATAAAAAATTACTTCATATTTTTTTCCATTTATTCCAACACAAATCATTCTGCTAATCGTTCTTGTCTTTTCTGCCAAAAGTTACTACCGGTCCGGTGAGCATTGTAAAGTCATTTAATCTATCTAGAAACCCCATTTAGACGAAAACAAATAACTCTAGGGAAAGTTGTACATACTGTATTGATAGATAATATTTGATATTACATGGGATGATGATTATTGAAATGTCTCATCATTGTACTTATGATCGATAATATGTATATAATATCATCACTGTCGTCATAAAACCTACACCCTTGTTGTAGTGAACAGGGCGATTAACGATTTTATTGTTATACAATCATCTCTGACCGTAATAATATCTCTTCCTTGTTTCGATTTATGAAGCGAAACAGCTTATATTGCGGGATATTGAACGGATAACATGTCTCGATCGTGCCTTTAAGATAAGTGCTGAAGAGAGCACCGTTACATTGTCAAAGTCATATCCGGTTATCAAACCCTTGAACAATCAAGAACATAAACTCGTGTTTATAATTTTTTATAACTATTGTTTTAAGAAATATAAAATATACTTGCTCAACTTCTTGGAACCCACTGCATGCATACAATTTTTATGTACAAGATTATGCATTTTATGGTTGGTTCCTTTGTTGTTAAGAATATCTTCAATAAATAAGCGCCTTTTTGCTATTATTACATCTGTAATGCGAAGTAATTATTTAATTTGTGTAGACAAATTTATTATTCCTGCGTGCAGGTTAAATGAAGGTTATTTTAAGTTATAACGCTATCAATTCTAGATTCGTTGATTGTTGTTGCCCAATAAGTTTGTTTTAGTTAAACTTTACTGTGATGTTTAAAAATGTGGTAATAAGCGTTGAATCTTCACTTAGATACACTTTCGCTTAAAATTATTAAAGATTTTACTCCTTCAGATTATGTACATTATAAAAACAATAATAAAAAAAAACAATCGATTAAATGAAGAAACGAATAAAATATCTTAAATTCTACTGTTTATACTAACATATAACATTTTTAATAACATACTCGACTGCTATAACAACTAGGAGTAATCATTTTCATAAATCAATGGATAATTTTACTTTGTAAGTTTTGTACAAGCCCTGTCTGGCTAGGTATGAGTTATACCTGCCCAGACAGACGTTTTCTACTGCCAAACAGCATAATAGTATTCTTCTGTTCCGGTTTGAAGTTGAGCCAGTGTAACTACTGGAATTTTTAGCTAATATATTCTATTCGCATTCTCTTCTTCTGTTATCAATCCCATTTATATTATTTTATTGTAATATTGTGTGACCTTATAAAACTATACAATAAGATTCTGTAACGCTGCTGGTTGAAAATAATTCATAGATCATAAGCAAACGGGACAAATCTTGTTCATCAGAAAAAATACTGTTTGCATTATTTCTCTGCTCTTTTCCATTTAAAATTATAAATTTTCACTTTCTTTTTTGCGCAGTGGGTTGTAATATTGACTTCTCAGCAATATTTCTTTGGATTTTTTTCAGGATTCAAAGAGTTTTCAAAAATTCACCTTCTTTTACAACTCTTCGGATATTGACAAGCTCGCGCTACAGATTTTATTTCGGGGTGAAAAATGAATCGGCTGTAGAAAAGTAGCGTGTAGTCCACGGGGTCATGTTATATATGTTATCGTTATTATTTGTTACTTTTGTATATAAATACGATTTATCTGCTGCATTTATGTCAGTAGTCTTTAAATAAACACGAGAATAACAATCAGGCATTCTAATAACAAATTACTAGACAAATAGGTCATATTGATAGCATAATCTTAATATGGCGCCAATATTAAATGAAGGAAACATTCTTTTAGCACTTAAAATAATGGTTTGTCCTTTAAAAAACCTAACAGCTTGATCGCAAGCACGGGGAATATGACTAAGTGTCAGCTTGACGGTCAAGCGTATCGTTTTGGTCATTGTTATTCTATAGAGCGTTTGTTACTTTCGTCCCGCCGGCTTTACTTTTATCTTGGGGCTAAATGGAATATAGTATTCGAGTCTTCTTACGTATAATTTTAAATGTTTTATTATATCTATTATATCCATACTATATATATTTAATATTATAAATGCGAAAGTAACTCTGTCTGTCTGTCTCGCTTTCACGTCAAAACTACTGGACCGATTTAAATGAAATTTGGTACACAAATAGTCTAGAGTCTAAGAAAGGACATAGGTTACTTTTTATTTGTAAAAAGTGCTGTAAGGGGTTGAAAAGGGGGATGAAAGGTTGTAAGTTGTTGAAAGTATTGTCATTTTTAGGACTAGAAGCATAAAACTTATATTTTAGTCTGTATACTTATAATCCACTAAGGAGTGAATTTTGGAAATTCTACCCCTAAAGGGGTGAAATAGGGGTTGAACGTTTGTATGGAAGTCCGTCATTTTTTAAGTTAGAAAAATGAAACTTTATTTTTGGGATACTGATTAAAAAGGAGTAGATACTTATTTAAGTGTTTCTGCATTTTCTACCCCTACGGGGTGAGATAAGGGTAAAAATTTGTATAGAAGTCAGTCATTTTTTAAAATAGAAAGGTTCAACTTTCTTTTTGGGATACTGATTAAAAAGGAGTAGATAATTATTTAAGTGTTTGTGCATATTCTACCCTTACGGGGGTGAAATAAGGGTTGAAAGTATGTATTGAAATCCGTCATTTTTAAGATAGAAACATGAAACTTTATTTTTGGGATATTGATCAAAAATAAGTAGATACATATTTAAGCGTTTCTAGATAATCTACCACTAAGGGGGTGAAATAAGGGTTGAAAATTTTTATGGGAGTCAGTCATTTTTTAATTTAAAAACATGAAACTTTATTTTTGAAATACTGATTAAAAATGAGTAAATACGTATTTTGGGTGTTTTTGATATTCTACCACTAAGGCGGTGAAATAAGGATTGAAAGTTTTTATGTAAGTCGTCATTTTTTAAGCTAAAAATATGAAACTCTATTTTTGGGATACTGATTTAAAATGATTAAATACGTATTTAAGTGTTTCTAGATATTCTACCTCTATGGGGTTAATAGGGGTTGACATTTCTTATATAGATTAGTCTGGAAGTCCGTCATTTTTTAAGTTAGAAGTATGAAATTTTATTTTTGTGTTTTTATTAAAAATGTCTAATTACGTATTTAAGCATTTCTTGATATTCTCCCTCTGAGGGGTTGAAATAAGGATTGAAAGTTTTTGTGTGAGTTAATCATTTTTAAGTTAAAACAATGGAACTTTATTTTTGTGACACTGATTAAAAATGAGTAATTGCGTAGTTAAGTTTTTTGATATTTTACCTCTGAGAGGGTGAAATAAGGGATGAAAGTTTTTATGGAAGTCCGACTTTTTTTAAGTTAAAAATACTTATGAGACTTTATTTTTGAGCGTTTCTGGATATTCTACCCTAAGGGCTGAAATACACATCAATGTGGAATACATACAAAGAGGTCTCACATTAAGGTAATATTTTAAGTTAATTTGTAAATATATTCATATTCTACGCGGGCGAAGCCGCGGGTAACAGCTAGTTGGAATATATTGTATCGCCTTTATATTATAAACCTTAAAAATAAAAAAATAGGTATATTATATCATTAATGTTTCCCATCTATCTGTGAAATTGATGCATATGAAAATATTTTTGACTTACTGCTTAGTTAAGTTGCTTGCTGAAAAAACTTTATGTACTCACAAGTATGTACATTTTATTCCAACAAAATGTGCCAAATAAAATACAAGATTAATGATAAAATAGCGTAAACTTTGTATTTATTTCTAGGCAGGATATATGTATATTAATGTAATTGTACTTTATTGACATAATCTGTAATTACAATGATGGACAAAAGTAACTATTGAAATTCTTTCCGGTTCGACTCAGTAGAATCTACTTTCCAAACCGGTGGTAGCTTTACATTTAATTCAACACTGTAACATGACGATGCAAAAGGGACTTTATGAGCTAAATTGAATAAAGAATATTTTCATTTTGATTTAATTTCATAATGAGTTATCACATAAAACGTAGGTACAATTACAAAGACTATAATCAAGCGGACGTTCTCTGTTAATTGAATTAGCAGTTCTCTCTTAAGTCCGTAACATATAAACAAACAATAAATATATTTTCCCTTTATTATATTAGTTTAATTAAATCTATATTCTTAAGAGCGTTTTACCAATAGTAACACCATGCTTGTAATCGAAAGTTACGACTGTCGGCAAAACAAAATTGAATTAGAATCGAACGTGTAGGGAAGACACAAGTATACCCACTTACACTCGTAACTTCTCACGTATTCAATTATATTACTTAATACACTGCGGGCAATTGAAGCTCGTAGACGCGAGAGCCGTTACTACGCCTAATCGTTAAAAACAAGAGCGTAATTTCGCTATTTCACTATTAAGAATAATGAAAAATGTCACTCAATTATCCTTTGTCTACCCATACAATTATAAAATATTATTTTTTAACAAAATAAATAGCATTAGATGAAAAGTTTGTAATATGAGTGAAATTCGAAAACACTTCATGAAATATATAAACCCACAATTTATTCTTACAAAATGCAATGAATTCCAAATGAAAAGTATATTTAAGCTGCTTTTAAAAGCGACACTTCAGCGTTCACGTTTTATTTTCATATGTGTAAAAATAATTCAACTGAAACATTTATTTTCCGTAGAAATATTCATTTTTAGAAAAATTTCCTCTTCAATTCAGAGCTGACGAGCCAGCTTTAAATACCGATAGCGAACCTCTTTTGTATGAAGTTACTCATATTTAACTGAAACCTTAAAAATATGATTTGGTTTTGTCCAATCGAAATAGTTACGTAAAAGCGTATTTCGTACTAAATGTTATTAATGTTCTTATCAATATTATATACCTATATACTTCACTATAGAAGAAAATATAAATTATTATAATTGATATTAAATAGAACAATTAGGTTTTTTCTTTGTAATATCGCTTGGAAAATTAGTTAAGCCATGTATAATAATTATGTTTGATATTTAATGTAGCGTGAGAAAATGTTACCAGCTGCGCTGAGTGGACGCGGCCATTATCAAGCATTAAAATAGTATGTGTAGTCTTTCTTTTCGCAGACCATAAGATGAAAATGAATTATTGTGATCTAGATTTATTTGTTTCATTTTCTATTCTTTCAGCTTAAGATAAAAAATGAATTTATTTTTATGAGGTTATGAATATATATAAAGTATGTCTTTAAAAAGCTATGACAAGTCAAGATTACGACTAGACTATAGGACAAGGTCAAAATAAATTATGACAATATGAAAAAGGAGGCCCTTGACCGTACATTTATAGGTCGATATTTTATTTTATTTTAGCGGGACTCCTGTCTTGATACTGAAAGATACTGCTGCGGTGCTGCTAGCCTCTTTAATTCCGTCATACAACAAGGCAAAATGATCCAACCCTCTTGAAAAACAACAGACCCAGCTTTGTACTGAGCCACGCATTTGCTGTTGGCTTGATGAGTCTCAGCCCTTAGAGCAAGTCATCGTTCGGCAGATTGTGCAGAAGACCAAATAGTACAATCAACCACTATGTATAGATTTTGTGGATTACGTGAAAGCACTTGATTCTATCGAAACGATACATATGTCATATTTATTGGATATTCGAGTTGCTGATATGTTTGTATAATGCCACTACAATTACCGTCTAAATTGAAGTATGTAAGACGAAGACGCCCCAACTGCGCAGACGGGTGAGAAATGGAAGTCGCCGAAAATGTTCACCAATGAGTCGAAAGACATCTTCGTCTAAAGTTGGCGAATATAAACGTTGAGTACATTTCTCAACTTCGATTTGCCGACGATATTATTAACTTTGCTGAGTCGCTCTAACAACTTGCCAGAATACTACGTAGCCTGAGCTCACTGCGATGACAAAGGTCATGTTCTTTTTTTATGTCTCTAAAGAGATGTTGTCTGTGCCTTTGCTTTAACTTGCATTTTTTATGTGCCTGCATGTGCAAGGTTATGTTAATCAGGCATGTCGTACTGGAACGTAAACGTCGAAAGGAAACCTCCCGAAGCTATAGGTAACCTACAGTTCTATAGTTCATATAGCTCAGTAGATTCAACTTTGACAAGGAAACTGATCGAGAAATTCGTTTATTATTTATATTATTCGCTTGCAATATGAGGAATATCCCCCTATTTGTGGAGGTTTTGGCAATCTGGGAATCATGAAACGTAGTACTTCAATTATTTGTTATAAATGGTGAATTGGCGTGCAAAGGCTCGGGAATTTGGGAGTCGTGAATCAAATGGTCAACAGTTTTCAGAGTATTGATACGTTATACGTTCTTCTCATGATATCATTGAACGTTTCTTGGCTGATTACTTCCGTTGTTAGGGTTTTTCTTCCTCTTTTTTTTTGTTAATATCGTTCGTCGCAGTTTCCTTCTGTACCATAGAATCAATTTGTTTTGTAGGACTATATTTTCTATTACTTTATTTGAGCATGCGTATATTGAATTTTGACAATGTTTGTTAATATAATTTAACACATTTTATGTTGTTAATTTTAATAGAAAAACTCGAGTGGTTACAAATTTCTGTAATCGGTTCATTGAGGACTTCGCTAACTGTATGACCGTATTTCGTAGTAATACTCATATTCTTCTCTTCTGAATTACAATATATGTACTCTGTCTCAATGAGTGATTAACATGTTGCCGCTTCGACCAACTAAGGGCCTTATTCTTTACTTTCCTCCCAATTCCTCGTCCTTCTAAATTAAATATTTTCTGCCCAAATATTTCTAGGCATCGTTGGCCATCGCTGCTTTAGTATGTAAAATACTGATATATTTTTATGTACCTATATCACGTACGTATATTGTTAATTGGAACATACAAATAATTAATAAATAAATAATTATGAGTACCATAACATCGAATAAAATAAAACAAATTTGATGGTTTATCCTACATTTTACTATAATCTTTCAACTCTTTTTATCCACAAAAAGCTTGAGACGGGCGATCTTTTAAAAGAGAATAATAAATGGTTAATGCAGTGTGGGCAATTCAAAAGAACGGATATCAATTGAGATCGTCTTTAGAATTTTAATTGTTAAAGTGTTTCCTTAGAACAAAGACGTGAATTTAATAACTATTGCGTATTAATTATCTCAATTATTTTATAAAACTTACATTTAATTTCTAAAATAATGAAATATTGTTAAATAACTAATTAAATTTTATTATTATTCTACAAAACGTAAAGTAGCCATTTGTTTTTTCTTTTCACGAAATGTCAAGTATAACATTTCAATCCTCCTCAATCACGTTACAATCATTCCGGCGAATTAAATTTATTACATCCAATAAATAACTTTTTGAAATAAAAAAAGCTAGTTCTCGAGGAAAGAGTATCTTTTAATAGATTAATTATCGGGAAAACCTACCCAACAAAACACGTTCGTTATCCTAATGATATATGAATATGAAAATTTGTATGTTTGAATGTTTCTTACTCAGACACACAAAACGGCTGGACAAATTTGGATGAAATTTTAAATAGAGACAGCTTATATCCGGACTTCAAACATAGGCTATATAACACCTACTACCGCACACGGGAGTTAAACCGCGAGCGGAAGTTGTTTCATAAATAAATTATTTGAATATATTTTACTAGTAGACCTACACACTCGTCGAAACATCACCTGAAAAAAGTTATATAGATTATACTCGTACTAGTGTGAAATTTTTGTCCAACATATTTGTCTTGTCATATTTATTTTTTGGTTGCTAAACAAATATTTTTAATTTAATTCTGAATATATCGATTGCACGAAATCAAAAATTGCTCCTTTTTGATTTCGTGATTCCAAATTTGCAAAAAGGTCACCTTAAAATTAAAAAAATTAAAGCACTACTACTCTGCCTAATACGAAATGCTTGTAAGCTATTAGTATATAGTAACTACTATTATTATATAGTAATCTATATTCATTAAATTACCCATTATGAAACTAGACCAAACAATATTTCATTTTGAGAAAAAATCATTTCAATTTTTACAGGCATTCGACAATTTCTGACCTTTACACATGAATAACTGCGTTTTATAACATGAAGTCGAAATTAAAACATTTAATTGCACAAATTTTGCGATCCAAAACTCGTAGTCCGTTTAACCGATGACCGTAGTTTTTACAGGTCGAGTGTTATTAAAACTTAATTACAACAGTAGCTCCGTATAAAATGTTTTGCTCCTATTTTCATTTGCATTTTTCGATAACGTACCGAAAGAGAACACGGCTGAGTCAAGTTCTGTACGCTATTGGCAAAAGAAACAAATGCTTTCAACCTGAATCATAATTTTAATGATTGAAAATAACAGATTATATACAATCCTCTATTAAAAATATTTAATAGAGGATTGTATTTACGTGCAAGGAAAGTCTAAATCAACAAAAACATTTTCGAAACAATGATCGTTATTCGATATTTACTTGGTGGGTAGGTTCTGTGCAAGCCCGTCTGGGTAGGTAGCACTCATACATTAGATATTGTACTTAGTATATTAAAAAATAAAAACCATAAAAAGGAACACAAGTTTGCCCTTATTTATTATTCAAGTTCTCACGTCATATGGTGCGACTTGGTGGTGAGGCTTTATGCAAGCCCAGCCGTCTATCATTACCTTATCGTACCTACATACATATAAGTGGGTACTTATCTGACATTCGAATGCCCAACAGCAATACTTAGTATTGGGTTGATCAATGGATTGCTATGTTTGTCTTGTGTTCAGTCGCACCGGTCATGGGTTAAAAACGGGCATTATGAGCGTGAGATACGAGTGCACATGGGTTTACGCACACACTTGTGTATTTTAATATGTCACGAGCAGTTGCCTAGTCTCCCTTGAGAATGTCAACCGTGACCGTGAACAGTCAGGAGGACATCATTAAATCATCTATTTAATCGCTGTTTCTTTTTTGTATAAAATATTAAACGCTAAGTGAAAGTCCAAATAAAGCAATTTTTAAATTGATTTAAAGACTTATATTTGCATTAATTTATAAATTAAATTTTAACATTCTGAAACTAAATCAGTTTCAGAATGTTAGTCAAACTTGAATGTTTTTGTTATTTAATAATTCTGCTAGTATTTAACTCTAAAATGTGAAAGGCTTGATTTAAACTGAAGTTATATGTTGCTATAATTTACGTTATCAGTTCGCTTTGTTTCCCTTTTCGCCTTAATGTTTTTGAATGTTAAAATAGATTCGGTTTATATAAACTAAATTAACTAAGTATAATAAATGATTTCAACAAACTTTCTTTCAACCGCTATAGCGTACAGCATGAAATATATTAATTTTTTGTTCATTAGCATGGACATTATCTAAAATTTTTTTTTTTCAAAAAACAATTGAATTGACCTCCTGTAATCGCCTCACTGTTGGGCTAAGGGTGACGAATCAAACAAATTAAGCACATGACAATTCAGTGATGCTGACCCAGGTTTGAAGACCTATTCTTGGGCTAAGATTATAATCATTGAGCCATCGCAGATTTATAAAAGAAGTTACATTTGGCATTTCCTGTTTTTTATTCTTTGTTCAAAGCAACATAGTTAACGAATATATCCTCAAGATAGACACTAGAGCTTAGCTTCAAGATAACTATAAATTGTTCGCTCTTTGTTATAAAACATTAGAAAAACGTATCTAAGGGTATAAGATTGTGAACGTGACGATAGAACGCGAGCACAAATTCTCGAAATTGTGCCCTGAATAATTTATAATTTCGCTAACAACACAGTGGTAACTGGTACCCTGTTGACTGAACGAACATCCCTCCAACCACAAGATATACTCGTAATCCGTGACGTATATACATATGTACGTGTATTTAAAATGTACAGAGTTATTTGTGTATATTAAACTTTTATTAAGAGACGTTTCTTATAGGAGTAATTACGATATGTACACAAAAAAACAATATAATATTGTATTGTTTTAGATTAATTAATTAAGAAAATTATTTTAGATTATTTATGTCGTTTATCGTTGAATACGTCAGGTAAGAGTTCGGTTTCTAAGCGAAATTGTTAATTTTACAGGGCTAAATTCAGTTTTTATGAGTGTAGAATGGCGTGTCGACTCGGGGCGCCACACCCTTATGGAGTATGTTGGTAGCAATTATCGGCCTCTCGCTGGAGATACGCCACGTTAAATTGCAAGGTTGGAAGAAGATGATTTCTTTCTGCGAAAATTTTATGTCACAAAAGGTGGCTGCAGGGCGAGGAAAGTGCCTCCGCTGACCCGCTCCTTCGAAGAAAACCGGGTAGCCAATATAACTTTGCCGATTTATAATTTTACATCGTTTGTTAAAAAACATTTTTAAATAAGGCTAATTATTCAATTCAAGATTATATAGACTATAAAAGAGCGTGGCGCTAATACTTGTTCAATTTCAGGCAGGTTATTTTATATAATTTAATTGAATTTCAAATTTTGGAAGAGAGTAACTTCTGTGTTGTTTGTCTATTATTTTCTGTAGAATCTGCATTCCGAACTGGTGGTAGCAATTGTGGTACATTTAATACAATTCAGTAAAATGAAGATTGATAGAATATCTGATGAGTGGGTGGTAATTTACTTGTAAGGTGAAGCGGTGGGTTAATTAAAACTCAAAAGTTTTGATCGATTTTTGTTAGGGAGTTTATATCCTAATTTCTATTCAATATTGATTTTAACCTTAGAACTTGAAGATTTAACAATTATGAAGAGAAGCTTTGGTGTCTTCTATTTGTGATTGGATTTCATCCATAGCACTTAACTAAGTTGCGCACGTCTAATTAAGAGTTTACAAATTAAATTCAAGCTATTCAACGAGCTTTGTTTTATTAATTAAGTCGTTTCAAAGTTTTGTGCTCGTCCAATAAAAACAAAAGTTTGACAGAGGAGAACAAAATTTCCCTATTTATTATTCAACCACACAAACAGTACCACTCAAAAATATTTTGATATGTGTATTTTATTAGATACCTACATTATAAAAACAAATAAAAACAATTAATAATAACTTCATAAATTTCTTTATTTATAGTAGTAGGTATATGTTTATCAAATTGGAATACATAATGAAATATTTAACAAATTTCTTTTAATTATACTATACTATACTTTTGATACAAAAGTTTTTTTTAATCAATTTGTACTGAAATAATCAGCTTTAAATCTGTTTTTTCGGTATAAATTAATTCAGTTCCTTTACGATAAATTGAGTTCCTTTACGATAGTCTCGTAATGCGAATTGTTTTGATTTTTTTTAAAATTATATTACGATCAACCGAGATTCAGCCCCATTCATTGCTTCTTATAAGACATCCTAATTTGAATAGTTTCTAGATCTCACGCTCTGATCCTATTCCTCGCCCAAGATTATCTATGGATTTTAAATCGGCTCATTAGCTTGGCCACTTCAGAAGTTTCATTTTCATACGTCTCATGAAGTCATTTAAGTACTAATACTTAGATTGTGTTTGGGATCGTATTTTGCTGTTATACAGCAATTTTTTATCTTTAGCATACGGTAGCATTTGATTTTTACAATATATCTGTATTAATAAATCGATTCACGATCCCTTCTACTCTAACTCTAAGGTCCATGGCGAAAAAAACATGCCTAGACCATATTGCACATTCATATTTTACTGTAGATATTTGGTGTTGAACATCAAATCCTTTGTTTTTAGAACGTCTCACATACCGTATTTCATCAATTGAGATAAAAAAATTCAATTATCTGTTGAGTCATTACAATATTCTTCAGACTATATTTAGTAAATGTAAGTAAGTAAAGTAACCAAAGTAATCTTAGAACACCTGTAAAAAAGTAGGCAATTACCCATTTACTTATTATGACTTTTGGTTTACTGTGTATTTTTGTTGTACTATTTGTTGGTGTTGTCAAATAAATAAATAATATCTAACTATTTATAAGAAAAGTCTTTCTAAATTTTAAACACAACCCTCACACACACCCTCGACAAACGAGAACGGATTTTTTGTTAAAATACTATAGAGTATGTTTGGACACGTTTCGTAAAGTAAATAAAAAGTTCAAACTTGTTTTTAATACACTATTACTCGGTAATCATATAATTGTGTATGAACTACATGGAAACAAAATAACCACAAATTTAAACTAATAAGAATATCTTTGAACGGTACTGTAAATTCAAACGAATTTAACCTAATTTTACATGAAATGTTTCTAACATTATTACATTTCTAGATGTAATTTAAATAAAGGATAAGGCGAAGTTAAAGATTTGTTCTTGTTCAGAGATTGAAAACTAACAATTGTATTTCAAGTTCCCGTGCAATCGATGCATTTTCCTTTATTAGATTGAGATGCAATGACCGTCTGGATCCGAGTGGGCATTGCCTTCTAGTTCAGGAGATGCGATTTCGATTTCCGCTTACAGTCTCAGTTTGAAATATTTCTATTTGACATAAAATCTCTTGCAGTTGAACAAGTTATCTGTCTTTGTGACGTTACTTCGACGTGTCTGAAATCAATATGATATAGCGATTATTGAAAGTGTCTATTAACAATATTTATATGAGATACTTTAGAGCATCTTACAATATTATTGAAGGAAATAAACATTAAATAACATATGTATTTTTACTTCGTGGTAGGGCTTTGTGCAAGCCCGTTGGGTAGGAACCACCCATTCATCAGATATTCTAGCGCTAAACAGCTACACTTAGTATTGTTGTGTTACGGTTTGAAGGGTGAGTGAGTCAGTGTAACAGGCACAAGGGACATAATATATTAGCTCCCAAGGTTGGTGGCGCATTGGTGTAATGTAAGATATGATTATTATTTCTTACAGCTTCAATATCTATGGGCGGCGGTGACCAATTACCATCAAATGACCCATTGGCCCGGCCACCTACCTATTACTTAAAAAAAGCCTTTATTATTTTTAAGACTCTCAAAAAATGGGTTTGTAAGATTAACTATATCAATTTGTGTATCGTTTATATTTTGTTAAACATCATATTTTACGTTTTCTGATAAAACTGAGAATATTAAATTTTCTCAGTCAAAGAAAGTCTTAACAGCTTAGATATCTTTCAATTTCATTGCGGTCCGCTTTTAAATGGAAAATTTTGTGCGGTTTTTATTAAGCGTAAACTCTGACGAATGAATATAATAATGAAAAAAATATACTGATAAAATATGTAGACAATATTGTAACATTTAGGAACAACAGCCTCAAGCTAGGAGTTTTAAAAATGTCCTCATAAAATGTATATTCATTAGTAATATATATTTGTAAGGTACCACTTGCTCAGTTATTATATTCCTGCCAAATACCAATTCAATCAACATTTTATATTGCCTCGTTCTAGTTGATAGATTGAGAGTCTCAGAAGTAAGTGTTATTGTAAATATATTGAGGTAACACCTTACCATGAGTATTAGTAGTATTGGCAACCGGCCCATTTGACAGTTCACCTAACTGTACCATAAAAAAATGTGCCGGCAACAGTATTAAGCGATTATAAGAGTAAATATACGTGGCAAAGTTAATTACTTGTTGAACTAACAATCCCGGTGCCTACGTTGAATATATAATATTGACTTTCTAACAAAAAGTAAGTTCTAAACCTCGACTGCTGCAATCGCTTTTAAATTTATTACACAATAAGGACAACAATTTAAAATATATTTATAATAATTATTATTATATTATAATTGCTTTAATTTATCGAGTTAAGTCAAAATATAATTTACTATTTCTTTATATCTAAAGGAAATTACAATTGTAATAAAAAATAACTGTAACAACTAGAATCGGAAAAGTACGAAACAAGCCATATTCTTCTCCGAAATTCTTATCATCTATTCAATTATTATTAGTAAATAGACAACTTAATTATTTCAATTTATCATCACTCTAAGACTGATATTCATACTGATGTTCAAAGAAAACCGTGGTCTCATGCCACCTTTCTCGAATATACCACAAGAAGTTCATTAACAATAAATTAAAAAAAAAAAAATTTAAAAATGAGTATTGCATATATGTAATAATTCATTATTTATTTCTTAAAGATTTTTGACCCTTATATTATTAAAAGTATTTAATTAGCATGCCGCATATTGACACACTTCTAATTCTTTTCCAAAACAGAATGACCATTACATAAATTTAACATACTAATACCACATTTAAACCGTAAACAAAGTTGGTGACTTTTATTAATAACCGTAAAATATAAAATCTGTAAACTGTTTCACAGCTGCCTTCCCTCCAGTAAAACACGAAACTCAAACAAAGGGTTCTGTTCTCAGGATTATTTCACGCTTCAATTTCTTTATATTCGTGTAAAATGTATGTAGTAATGCAAAAAAGGTCGCGTATTTTTATATAACGAATTTATGTGTTTATTATTGAATAATTATGCAGTAAAAACAAGATATTTTGTTCTGCGGGCAGCAATTTATTTATTCAATATTCAACAGCAAGTTGCAAAAAGTAATATCTATGTACAAATACAATTTTTTTACTCATATCAAGACTCGTGGTGTTAATTTTAAAACTAAACCTAAATACAAATATATAATTTTCAAACTGTAAAAATAAAAACTGTTTATACAATATTTGAGTAAACACAAAACATTTAAACAATATTTGGAAATGAATTATTATGTACATCATTATATTAAATATAGCAGAAAAGGTAGAAGGTTTTGATGTGTGCTATTTATCTTTTCAAAACAATAACAATGTATTTAGGATACATACGATACTACTGTATTAAGTAATCTCACAATTAGGTAGTATAAAAAATATATCTATTTGGTTTTATCCCTCGTAAATTTAATGACCGTTACAAAAATACTAGTCTTGAGAACTATTACAACTCCGTTCCTCTTCTATGTGAGTAAACCTTCCAATAAATTGAATATAAAATAATAAAGTGAGATTGAATTAAATAGGCAAGTATGATACATATCTCTATACTTGTACTAATATAATTTATATTTACAAAGGTTAGAGAATCGAATCCCAACCGCACCAATAAATGTTATTTTTGGTGGTATTATTCAAATTTTGGGTTGGAAGATATCAAAAATATTTCTACATTGCCTCAGGTCAGGCCGGTCGGGCCAAGTTTTTTGTCCAATATGCATTAAAGAATTCCTTTTCATATAACTCTTCTATATTAAAACATACCTTTAAACTTTTTAATGAATGCTTTATCGATAAAATACCAAAAAATACGTTATATATAATAAAAATATGTCGCATACTATATTACTGCATATGTAGAATATTTAATATATTCAAAGCATGATTCAACGGAATGTTTAGCACAACACAAGGGGTAATTAATCACTTTCACGTTGCGAAATTTCTTACGCTACATCTTATGTCAGAAAACATGCACGTCATAGTCAAGAGGATTTAAAAATATATATATATAAATAGAATCGCTGTTCCCCGATATGAATGATGAGTTAGAAAGTGTAATTATTGTTTTCGTTTCAACGCCGGCCATAGACATTGGCGCTGTAACAAATATTAACCATTCCTTACATCGCCAATCCAGCACCAACCTTGGGAACTAAAATGTTATGTCCCTTGTGCCTGTAGTTACCAGTGTAAATCGCCCTTTAAAACGAAACACAACAGTACTATGTATTACTTAATATTAATACCTGTTGATTGGGTGGTACCTACCCAGACGGGCCCTACCACCAAATAAATAACGAACGTGGTACAAGGAAAGTTACATTTCGCGTTGATGGTGTAAAAAGTTTTTTATTCACATTTTAGTGCCGTTGCTTATGAGCAAAACCACTTACCACCTATTTTGCTCGGGCATCTTTAGAAAAATAATTACAAAAGTATATCATTCAAAATTATCAACACTTTAAAGTTAATATTTATTTTATTTATTCAATAATCTATTAAATCATATTTATATCTTTTTTTAGTATTTTTGATTTGATTTACTGTGGTCTAAGCCTATTGTAAAACATATTCTAGATATTGCTACACTAGTTTTGGCGACATTTTTGTTTTTAAAACGAGGAATACCACGCTAATATCATAACTTTTTGTAGCAAAATAATTGAACGTTTTAAGTTGCTTACATTCTTTCAGAACTTGAAGAATCAAATTATGACAACAAACCTGTGGGTGGAGCAGTCGTGGTACGATTACAAGCTGCGTTGGGAGCCGCGGGAGTACGGCGGTGTGCATATGCTCCACGTGCCCTCCGACCACATATGGCGACCGGACATCGTGCTCTATAACAAGTGAGAAATATAAACTCCTGATTGATATCTTAAATGCTTTCTTAATATAAATTTAAATTTTAGTGATGGAAAAGCGATCGGTTCACTCATTTCAAATTTTCTCTGTTCGATCGGCCTTCTTATTCACTTTCATAAGTATGAGTCGCTGAAAATGTAATGATTAAATGATTCGGTTTAACTTGCCTTACTTTTAATGAGAAACATATTGCGAAATACATTTTTCGGAGATGCGGTTTCCATAATTTTGGAACGGCCGCGTCGAAGATGTCTATATTTATAAGAAATTATTTTTTATTTAAATTTTGCATTTAAGTAATCCTTGTAAAAAAAAATTAAAAAAAAAAAAAAAAAAATTCAAACTATATAGATAATGATATATTTAGAAACACATCAACTTCTTGAAATTGTTCATCGGCTCAGTATTTTGCGATTACAATTGACAATGCCAGATTCTGCATACCTGTATAAAAAAAATGTCAAATATTTATTTACAAAAAAAAGGTAATGGAATATTTTGGAAATAAATTGGTTTCAGTAATACTTATAATAAAGTTACTGAAAAAATGGATTTATACCCCAATCCTATTTCCCGTTCTCCACGAAGCAATTTCAAGCTGTTTAGAGAGAGTTTTCTTATCAATCTAAAAAAAATCGGATCGGATTTTTATTAATACAATCATTAATTATTCTTTATTTATAATTAAGTATAACTAAACGTAATCGACGTGTTATCTATTTTGCCAAAATGAAAAATTATATAACAAAAATAGAAAAAAATCAGTCACTCTATGTACTCAACCATACCTGTGTTTGCTTATTGACGGCTTAAAAAAAAAGTAACAGCCTGTTATGGCTCACAGCTGGGCTTAGGCCACCTCTCCTTTTTGAGGAAAAGTTTCGGAGTCTACACCACGCTGCTCCACTGTGGGATGGTGGATACATGTGTATTTGTATTTGTATTGAAATATGTATTTCAGAATATAATTGCAATTAGATACATGCAAGCACGGGATGAATTATAAACACAAATTAAGCACATGAAAATCAGTGGCGCTTGCCTGCTTTTAATCTGTAATCGGCGGTTAAGATGCACGCGGGTTTTTTTTGCCTTTCCGATGATTTTAGTTTTTAATACATAGTCTCGCCTATTTATTGCTTCTTGTCACGGATTCTGATCATTGTTCGCGATTTGCTTAATGATGTTAGGGTGCATTATTTATCGCCTATTTTTCAACTGGATGCTTTAGAACTCTAGCGCCCTCCCCACTGTGTTAAATGATCGGCGTTCATTAGTTTTAAGTGACGCTCTTGCTTACAAGAAGTCCTAGGGCACGTTAGAAAACTATGAGTAAATATTACAAAAAATATACAAATTAAATTATATGATTACCTTTTTGTTCTTTTACGCGGATTATAATAGTGTGAACTGGCAGAAAACGTCATCCCCGGGCGATCTTTTTCACTTTCAATTATATACGGTTTAATATAAAGGCTATTTATGTTATTATTTTAATTCGCACCGGTTTTTAATAACAATTTTATTATTCAATAATTCTCAAAAATTGTTAATTTATTTCATTGTGTATGTTTTATAATAAGTAGGTAACATAAAGCGAAAGCAACTACGTTCCAACTAGGTGTTTTACGAAACAGCCATCTTATTTTTTTTTTAAACTTAAAACATAACTTAACATTTATTAATAGATCTATACGTGTCTTCATTACCTTTTACAACACGAAAAGCGGTCAAACAGGTATGTATTTTAGGTGCCTATAATAATTAGAGTTTTATATTAAAGTAAATATAGGTATTTGCTTCATCATATAATTATAAACATAGACCTTGTTTGGTCAAATATTGAAAACAAACCGAAATGTCACTTTTGTTGTTCTTAGCTTAGATTTCGTCAAAAACCAAGTTATTATATTTATTTAGTTTTAGAAATCAAAGAAATCATAAAATATTACACGTTACATTTTTGCCAGCTGTAGCAATTCGAGTATACTCGATTAGTTTAAGTTCTCTATAGTTTCTGGCATTGTCCGGAATAGTTGAAAAAACAAAAATAGTTATGAATGATGCCGAGTCACGCGCGGTTTAGTATTCATCGCTCCACTACGCCGTATCGCTTCTCCATACGCCATAAAAACATTCATCGCCCATAGTCTACATTAAAGTACTGTTCTAAAATTTTATAGTATAATTTATATTTTGTATTCTAAATTACAAAACAAACATAGAGCTTTAAGGTCCTCTCCCTTGTACATGTTTCCTTAGTATTTTAATGATGGACTACTACTACTTCTGATTGAAATAAAAAACAAAATGCATATTCTGTACTCGTCATATTCACACTAATCCCTATTTTATAATAATACCATCATTTAAAAACACACTTTAAATAACCAAAGTTTAAATTTTTCTCCTAAATATATCACCGGCTTTTATATAAAGGTATTAGAGCTCTCATAGTTCCCGTTATCTGTGCTTGAATGCGTTATTGATCGTTGCGCCATTAGTATAGATACGTCACTTTATTAGACCTTCAGCCTCATTGATGTTGCAGTACAAAAGTCTGATAAATGCTTTTCGACGTATGTCATGCTATTAGATAGATCATTTTGTGAATTAATATTATAAAATGCCATAATTTTCAAATTGTCAAGCTTCTATAAATTCACGCCAGAATTCACAGACAAATAATATATAGGTATAAGCGGTTTCAAACTCGTTATAAGATAAAAGTTTCCAATCTTAACTAATTTGACGAAGTTTATAACTTCGTGAACGATTTCTCGTGTAACATTGAACAATAATGAATTTATAGTCTGTTTCTAACACAACGAATTGAAAATTCATTTTAATGTGACGTACGAACCCTTCATTTATAAACGTATAACGTTAAATATTTGCCGTACGTAATATGTTATAACGGCTCGTACTATATCATGTTTATTCACCAGTCGTAAATTATAAGCGCGTCTGTAACGCAGTAATTTAAACGCTTGTTAATTATTTATTGTCATGAAAATCATATTAGCGTTGTTAATGTCATATACTTTAGTTAAATTGGTAAATAAGGTTTCGAAACTAATATATTTAATAATTATATTTTTAAGGTTAATAAACGTTTATTTATTTTAGGTCAAAAGTGATCCTACGTTTGTAGATGGTCTTAGTTTAATATTCGATAGAGTTAAATCTGGAATCAGTAACTTAATAAGTGACGTTAAAGATGTTTTGGACGATGTTTTAAACTGTACATTAAAGGCTGTGGATATTTTGATTCGTAGAAGTGATTGATAAGTTATTGTATGTCTTTAATGTATAATTAATAACCGATAAATATTCTAAATTGTGTTATTTATTTCCTGATTAATTTATGCTAATGACAGATGATTTCAGTGGATGTTAATTAGAAACAATTCTGAGAAGACATTCGATTAGTCTTATGTGCCGCATGAAGAGGCGGACTTTGATAAATGACCTCGGCACAATCCAGGCTCATTTCCGGCCGCTCCCTTCTTAGGTCATGTCTCTTTCAAATGTGAACCTTTTACCCTAATCCTTCAAGACTGTTCCAAATTACTCTTTTTCTCTTCATCACGTTTTAAACACACGCAGGTTGTATTTGAATAAAGTATTATTTAATACACGTGAATTTATTAATTTCATTGGGGATTCGCTTGCGTAATAAATATGTAAATATGACGAATTTATTGTTTGTATTTTATATCCACGTTAAATTTTAAAATTAAATTATTTTCATTCACATAAGTCACAAAAAAATGTAACGTGAAGCTGTTTAGAAATACAAAATGTAACACTCGAATATTGTAAATATCTTAACTTGCAGCCACACTTGTACACACAGAACAATTCCACAAAGTTAACGCGAGTGAAAACAGAAGTGTTATGTTATATTTTGATTCTCGTATTATAGGAAACAATTCACACTTACACATGTAAGGATGAACATAAACAACCGACGACGCCACAGATGAACACACTATCGCGAACTAAAGGGCTGACGCGTGGGGCCCGTGCCGGCTTGTAATGTGCGTTAATATTGCAGTGCCGACGGCAACTTCGAGGTAACGTTGGCGACCAAGGCAACCATCTATCACCAAGGGCTGGTCGAATGGAAACCGCCTGCTATTTACAAGTCTTCCTGCGAAATAGATGTGGAATATTTTCCCTTCGACGAGCAAACATGCGTTCTTAAGTTCGGTAGCTGGACGTACGACGGATTCAAGGTAATTTACCGGGTCTCTCCCACCGCTATGGCTGACCACTCTGTTTGTCCGCAGCGCCGATGGAAACTACGAGGTGACGCTGATGACCAAGGCCACGGTGTACCACAATGGCATGGTGGTGTGGCAGCCGCCAGCAGTCTATAAGTCTTCCTGCTCTATCGACGTCGAGTTCTTTCCTTACGACGTGCAAACCTGTGTGCTTAAGTTAGGCAGCTGGACGTATGACGGCTTCAAGGTGACGCCCCGCTGTACGCCGCTTGGCGCCGCGCGCGCGGGCTGTAGCGTAGGGCCCGCCGCTCCGGCCCATGTCCATGCAGTAGCTTGTTGGCTCGAACGTTTTTCGTCGTGTAATTAATATTACTATTCTGTCTGTGTGGTATGTTAATAATGTTAAACACATTGACTTTTCGCGTCGGTGCTAGTGCGAAAGGCGACGAGCGCGCGACGCTAGCCGCCGCCCGCTAGCCGCCTATACCTCGCTCTTTAGCATTAACAAGTTGCAAGTTTACATAACCTTTGCGATGGTGATGTTTTTAAGTATGTGGAGTAGCAGTATGTCAACGTGCGTGTCCACGAATGCTCCAGAATATCCTCGATCGGTTCCACTTAGTTCGATCGGCCTTCCTCGCTCGACACGGAAAGGTATAAAATTTTAAATGTCAGGTGATATGGGATGCAACGTCACTTAACTTGATCCTTATCCAATATCCTCACATTTACTATATCATTCCGCCCTAGAGGTTATTTATAAAGATCTATGGTATAAGATTGACTCGTAGCGCGGAATGGTTTTATCCCGTTCATTTCACCCGCTCCAGCTGGCTCCGCTCGCGCCTATACACACTTTCTGAAACACAAACAGCTGACACAAGTGCTTGCTGCATGCCTCCTCTGTGTTACACGGTGCACACACTGCATGTCTCCGGCTTAGTTCCGAACCAATTGCATTCCCGATCACACGGCCGAGAGCCGCAAACCGTGACCACGTCTCTTACACAGCTTTACACTAAACTACACGTGGACAACTTAAGCACTACACGAAGTCTGAAAAAGATAACCGTCACATTTTGATTCGTTATATTTTGGAGCATTAACGGCCATCTTATTGCATATTTTATACCTTTCCCTATTAGCGACTTTAGTGGCTGTAAGAATTCGGTGTCGCTGGTCATTGCATGTAGTCATTATCATAACAAAACTATAACAGAATAAAACGATACACAATTAAAATAGATGTCAACATTAGAGCGACCGTGTCGTCGATTGAAGCGATGCTTGCACATCGACTTCACTCGAAGAGACAGTCTTGCATGCACTCGCTACACAAGAACAAAGCTCGAGCCTCAAAGCAACAACGACCGCGTTTAGTATAGACTATAGAGTCTGCATTGCGTGATACTGATTTGTGTTAGTAATTAGCTCCCGGTCGTTGTTGTGCTGAGGCGAGTGGCATATGGATAGTCGCGCGGCTTCGCCTCCACGCGACAGACACACTCGCGGCTTCACGCCGTTCCCGCGCGACACACACATGCGCGGCGGAGCCGGTGCTTCCGTTGTCCTTGTTTTTTGACGAGTCACACACAATGGAGTCCACCCTAGTCGATACTATTACACTGATGCTAGAGAGATTTAAAGAAAAATAGGGGTCAGCCTCCATTATTACTCGTTAAAAACTCAAAGCTCATAAAATTGATCTAGGTGTTGTGTTTCGCGTTGTTACTATTTCGCATGATTCGAGATCTTGTTGCTCAGTGTCGTTCTAAATAAATGAACTAAAAGCGATTTTATACAGGTACTTGACACACTTTGTGGTATGATTTCAGTAATAATTATCTCGAAAGGCGTCAAGAAGGAAGTCGATGTCATAAACTCTTGTTACAGATCACTAATTGATTCTTGATTTTTAGGTGACTACACATTGTGTGACAGGGAGCATGTATCTGATAAACAAAATACCTAAATAATGAAATGTCTTATAAATATTAAAATTAAAAAGGAAATATAAATAAAAAAATCTATAAACTAATTTACGCTTGAGCAAAAATACAAGAGTTATGCGATATGCACTTCATAATAATACGTTATATTTTTGCTCGACGTAAATATTAAATAACGACAATGTTAATTTTAAAAGCTAATCTCATTTAAATAGCATTCAAAATTATGCCAGATAGTTAAATGTCAGTATATTTGTTGTGTGTTTTACATTAAGTATTTGTATTTGGTGCTTCGAATATTAATTACTATGCAGAAATCATATGCAATAAGTTATTTTAAAAAAGAGTATTCTTAATTTATAAAAAAAAAAAATTGAAAAAACGTATTAATTTGATATTTCAAGATATAGCAGAGTTACTTCATTGCAGTTACGTACATAAATGATACTTGAGAAAAAAAAAAAATTAAAGACTTTTCGATAGTTAGAGTTAGAAACGTCGCTTTCAATATTACAATGCTAGTAAAATTCGCTTAAATTTTGGAATGAGGATGTGTGTACAGGTGGACTTGAGGCACATGGATGAGCAGGCTGGTAGCAACGTGGTGTCCGTCGGTGTAGACCTCTCGGAGTTCTACATGTCAGTCGAATGGGACATACTGGAGGTGCCCGCTGTCAGGTTTGTTATCTTTGTGCTATATGTATTATAAGATTAGAGGCTAACTTATAAAATTCTAGATCCCGGGCCAATACAAAGTTATTGGGTTTTTTTCTCTAAATAAATTCTCAGTACCATCGCAGAGTTAGTAGTCAGCAGTGCATACATTCCCGTGCCTCGGAAAGTTCGTAAAGAATCAACAAGGTGTCAGATTTACCGTGTCATCGAATTACTAAGGTGTATTTGCAACCACTTTGTGCACTATAATACTATAAACCTACGCAGATAATTATGATTATGGCTTCCGTGGCCGAAATCGGTGAGGATGTCATATTTATGTAAGCCGACAGTCATGAAAAGCAAATACATTCTCAAATTCAACACACACATTTACATTTTATCATGCCAAGGCTCCTTTATTATATTCCATTTATTTAAATTTAAAATTTTTAATAATTCATAGCTATTTGAACAACCAGCAGATTTATTTGCGGATTTGTCCTATATGAACAAGAAGTGAAATCGATTTCTAGCGTGATACTCGCATTAGATATCCAACTAATAATACAATATGAGTCAAAGAACGCATTGTTTTCATACGTTATAAAAAAAACTTTCGGTAAAAAAATTAAATTTTTTCATTCAAAACAAATTTGTAAAATCTGTATAAGAAAATTGAGGGAGAAAAAAATACTTCGAACATTGAACGCGGAACGTGACCGAATTCAAAGTTTTTATTGCTACACTTTCCAAATAGGCATGATTATTCTTCTTCTTGCTTGTCGTGTATATAAGTATATACTATGCTTCAAATTCCTGTGGCAAGCGATTTTATTGTATTAAAAAGTGCCGTTGTTATTCCATATTCCCAGGTTAACGTAGAAAAGCCTTTTTAATTTTGAGATATACGAAGCAGGGGTAACTTCACGACGTAAATGAGATTAGGTTTTATCTCGTCCTGAAAAAACGGCAAAAATGGTAAAGAAACGAGATACGACGACGTGCATCATGACAATTTAATTAACTTTAGTAACAGTAGTTCCACGAGATAGTATTAATATACACGATGTATTTTATACTGTTTTTTTGAATTAATTAAACTTGTAATATAGTCTGGCCATGTTTTTCTTTATAAGAAATATATGTTAATTGTTGTAAAAAATACAGCCACACGAACATCAATATGTATTTGTATTATGAAGTGGGAAAATATTTAAAATAAGGGTTGAATGTACTTATCTCATCTGTCCGATTTAAAGTTTTACTATATTAAAGATGCTTGATGCGACGAAAAAAAAAAGAAAAAGAGCAGTAACTATAAACGTCAACCAATATGGCAAATTTCATTTGCATCCTATAGCTGTTTTACTGGTCTGACTTTCATATTTGCATCGCTTGAAATATTTCGCACTACGGCTTTACTATTTATTGATTGTCGTCAATATAATATTATGAGTGATTTATTAAAACGATGTATATTTGAGTGACGACAAGATGTTTTAAGAGAACTGAAAATTGGCGGTGGCACTTTTGTTTTAAGTCCTTGTTTAACGCAAGATGTACATTGAGTAGGCTCGTCAGATAGTTAGATTTTCACCACTAGACAGGCGAAAAAATAGATAATAAGAGAAAGGTTCTGAGTGTTCTGAATATTGTTTAAAATACTCTTTACCTTATACCATCGCACTGTACGTAGCAAGCGAATGATACTGGCGTGAAGCCGTCTAAGAATTAAATGTTGGCCTCTATTATATATCTTAAGCATAACGTTATGAAGAGTAAACAATTTTATTGTACATTTTATAGACAGAAGATAAAAATGCTGATAATGAACCCTTGGAACTTTGCGTACACCAAAATTGACGAACCGTACCGAAAGTGATGCTTCAATTCCCGCTTTGTTACGTTAAGGGCAATTTAGAACTTTGTTTAGAGATTTTTTTAATTAAATGATGTACTCAGATATTCTTCTTTATGTATTATAAATTTTTAAAATAAAGAAACAAGTAAAAACAAGTTGAATATATTATATTTTTAGAATTTATGTTTAAATTGTACTTTTTGACAAAATATTGTAAGTCACAATATTTTCAAAAGTTAATTACCATTTGATAAATAAAATACTTAAAACAAAACATTTTGAAGTTAAAAGATTTTATTCAAAAGAAAGATTATAATGATGTACACAATGTACTAAAAGCTAAAAAATAATTAGATAGGTCCGAGGTACCGGTCGTAACACCATTCTTCTCATCAAATTGGGGCGTTGATCAGACTCAAATATAAAATCGTGGGACGTATATTCATACATCAGGTTACGCTGGTTATGCTGTGTGCGGACTTGCCATTTTCGACTTTAAATGACATTTAGTATATTTCATTGTATTGTCATCAAACTAAAGGTCAAGAGGAAGGGGATTGAATTTCAATCACAAAATGTGACCCAACGAAACAAACAAGTCAAGCTAGATACAAATGTTTAAAAATGCCTTTGTCTATATACATTTTGTAATTTCGTAATTTTTAAGTAATTTTAATAATATTGATTGAGAAATTGATGCGTAAGTTAGCAATTTAAATTGTTTCCTTAATTGTCTTAGTAAATAAATAAAATAAAATCCATAATGTTGAATTTATTAATGAGTATTTTGTTTTGTATACAGTAAAATAAAAATGTTGCTTCCATTTTATTTAATACTTGATACTGAAACGGACAAATTTTATGTATTGTTGTAATGAATGTATTTCGTCAAGTACCTCGCACAAAGTCACGAGGGGAGGTCTAATATTATGCGGAATGGAAGCGTTGTAAATTAAATACAATAACAATATTATTTTTCTTTTCAATTGTACCTTACCCTCAAGACGTTTAACAGGCCGGAATAATAACTTTTCAAACTCTTAAAAAAATATTGTTAGTCATTACCCTTGAAATGAGTCGAAATAGCCCTCTTGACTATTGATCTATCTTCTAATACAAATATCTTTTGAGTTTTTCGATGATGTCCGACGTAGTAGCCTCTCGGCAGACCAAAGCGAGGGTCATCCTCGATAATAGCTCGATCTTTGTTATATAGATGACATGACATTTGCGAATCATGGTTTTACTAGTCCAGTTTCATAAAAGGTTTTCATTGCATTAATTACCACTGAAACCTTAATAATATGTTTGTTTGAACACGATGTTCAAATTATGCATTTTTTTTTCTTATCGTTTATATACTTAAGAGTTCCCTATTACGTGGGTATGAAGTAAGTATCCCTATCCTCAGCATTCCGTTGACTCTTTGACCTTCACTCGTAATAGCGCAGTCTCACTCGGTTTGAACAAAACTAATGAGTGAAGCAGCAGTATTTCATTCGAAACTCATTTAATATTATTATTCAAGCTAGAAAAGAGGTACCAAAAACAAAATAAATCTATATCACTTCAAATGTTTTCAAGATATTTAATTATTTTTACAATAATTGGAAAATATTGGATAATGGCGTCTTGTTGATACATGACTGGTTTATGGTAATAAATGATTTTAGTTTATAATTCTCTCTCACTTTTAGTATTCACTTATTAGCAATACTTTCGTTTAGTCCATATCACAAAGTTATGTTTTTCTTGATTGTGGTGATATTTCAAATATGTAATAATTCATTTTAGTTTTCATGAAAATCAGCCGAATTCTTCTTTCAACATATTTCGATCATCTTTCGATACTTCTTGTAGATTCGGAGTTATATATATATTGGTCATATGCATATATATAATCAATATATTTTAACTACGGTTAAAATATATATGTTTCAGCCTATTTTGTAAATATACGAAATCAACAGCATTATGTTAACTGGACCATAACACTGATGCTCAAATACAAAGGTCGTGATTACAGAACGTTGTATATCCATTACACCGGCATTCATGGCACAGCGATATTGTTCATTTCAAATTGTAACACAAAAGTGCTTCAATAATATCCCGCAATATAGGCCGTGTTTCGATCCATTCTCTGTTATTACTTTTTAGCCCTCATTTCATAGATTATTTGTTAGCTAACGAACTGTGATATTATATGTGAGTAGTAAAATTTAAAAATAAAACTGATTTCAAAGTCAAAAATCGAATGAGAGCGATCAAAAATAGTCTATTATAAATAGGGTTCTATTTATAGCGACTCACGCAACGAAAGATTTATTTTTGTAGCCGTTTTGTCGAATTTAATAAATTTTAAATATTTTATGTTTTTTTTATTGATTTATACGTTTTTTTTTTATTTATTAAATAGGAAGCCAACACAATGTACAATAATCCAAACCGAAATATAAACAAACACATTCGATGCGAAAGTAGTATGGACAATTCGTGGCGGTGTTTTTCGATTTAAGTTGTATATAAATTGTCGTAGTATTTTTTAATTTTAATTTTGTATGTTTTAATGTTGTCACTAAATAGATCTAAATCTGCCTCTTTGTGAATATTAATATAAGGTTCCACCTAAATTTGTTTTTGAAAATCGACATTTGGAAGTCAGTGTATCGATAAGCCTTGCATTTTGTCTCGGAATAACTAACTTAATTTGAGTCAGAAGATCGGGGCGGTCTATATTTCCTGATATAATTTTAAGTAGAAAACACAAATCCATCCTATCTCTGCGACGACAAGTGTACTCATTTTGTAATATTTTAACAATTTGAAGTATTCATTCAAATATTTTTTAATTTTGTTTTTATTACACAAATATTTTAGAAACTTTTTCTGTACTCTTTTCAATCTGTCTTTATGAGTTTGATAAAACTGATTCCATGCAACTGAGCAGTATTCTAACGTACTTCTTATAAATGAGTTAAACGAAGTAACCATAGAGTTTGATTTCTTAAAGTGTTATGTATTTCTTTTGATAAACCCCAGTGTAATTAAAAACATACGTATAATATCGCCAATATGCGGAATAAAACTCATTTTTGAATCAACTATTATCCCTATATCTTTTATGTGGTATATATTTTTAGTATCATTTATGTTATAATCATAATTTATATTTGAGGTTTTTCTGCTAAACATAATACTGTTAAATTTAATTTCATACAATTTTTAATACAGCATTTTGCAAATGTATTTGAATATTTTTGTAAACATTTAGTATCTTAAATGTATATACTTATAAATTTTTAAGTCATCGGCATATTTAACTTCACCTTGTTGGTATGTATTGGGCAAATCTTGTAAACCAATTCTACTCAACTACTACTACTGAGTTAAAACCGACCTCCGAGTTTGACGACCTCCGTGGTCGAGCAGTGTGTACACAGGTTTTCATGGGTACGCCACTCCGAGTTCTCGGATTCAATTCCCGGCCGAGTCGATGTAGAAAAAGTTCATTAGTTTTCTATGTTGTCTTGGGTCTGGGTGTATGTGGTACCGTCGTTACTTCTGATTTTCCATAACACAAGTGCTTCAGCTCTACTTTCATTGGGATCAGAGTAATGTATGTGATGTTGTCCAATATTTATTTATTTATTAAAATTTAGCACAAAATTGTACTAATAAAAAAATTAAACATGTCATTTTTTCCACTTAAATCTTATTTATTGCACCATTTTTATTTTTTTTTATTATAATAGCAACTGAAACTCCGCGCGAGTTCTACTCGACTAATAAATATAACAATGATAAATATGACCATTATTAATATTGTAATTTAATTGAAGCCGAAGATTTTTCGAATATTTCTTTATTCAAGGAGGCTCATAAAAGCACTTTTGAGTCAGAATGTATGTCATGTTAGTGTTGATTAAATGTAAATCTACCACCGGTTCGGAGAGTATATTTTACTGAGAACAACCGGCAATAAACTCAGTAGTTACTCTTTTCCAGCGTTTTAATTAAAAAGTTTACACGAATTAATAAAAATTACATTTATATATATCCTGTGATAAGACTTATAATAAATGTAATAATATCGCTACATAATATTCCTTTTAAAGTCGATTAATACATTAATCTCAGTATAGAATCTCATTCCTTCGTGGTCCCTTGCATGGGTTTCATTGTTACAGAGGCTAAAACACGAAATGACCTCGCTCACTGTATAAACGGTTCAACACAATGTTTGTTTTGTTCCCAACCTAGTGTCGTATTCCAAATTTATTCAAGGTATTTTAAAATATTGAAACTTAAAGGTAACTGTGTGTTTATTATCACATTCTTTAGTATTCGAAGTAAAAAATTAAACATTAGAAAAATTTTAAATCTTGTAATAATTGAATATTTTTATGTTACTGGCAAAATAAAATTTTTAATCAAAATTTAATTTACTAAACATTAAATAATTTAGTAGATTCAATTATGAGTCTATATGTAGCAATAAATGAATGTGAATTTAAATATAGTTTAATAACAAAAGCAAAAGTTAAGAAAAAAAATAAAAATAATATTGTACTGCTATGTATAATAATTATTGTAATTAAATATTTAATCTAAAACTCGCTTACATTGGCTTGTATCTTTCAAAATGAATTGAAAACCTACGCTATTTTTGTAGCGAGCGCTACATGGTCTACGTGACGTAGACTAATTCTACGTGATTTCGAGATTATGGTCTGTTTTGATGGCTGATTGTTTCGCTATTTATAGTCGTCGCGCTTTATAATAACACGAAATAAAAACGGTAAATTTGTTTAGTTTATGCCAGAGACTGGATTCTATAGGTTTATTCATCATTTCAGGTCATTCACTTCTATAGATATGTATGACTTTTTGATATAATCATAGTTTTGAACGATTAAGAACCGTACAAATTCGGTGCACTACCCACTAACGCATACTGACACCTGCTGCTGCGGAGACTGAGAATTTCTTGGCAGAAAAACCAAGTATATTTTTGCTGTGCCAAATAGAGCTTTGAATCCAGGACCTTAAGGTCTGCAAGCCATACAAACGAGACGGTCAAAATTAATTATAAGGAATAATAAAAATATATTCCTGGGATGATTATTAGAGAAATGAGACAGTATTCATTTGATTTATGACGTTTATATATTTATTATGTATATAGTTATATACGTATGTAAAATAATGAAAAATATATGATATAAATATTGGTTTGAGTCGTGTTTTTATTGTGAAACATTGAACAAAAAGTTACTGTTACTGGCTCACTCATTCTTCGAACGATAACACAACAATACTAATTTAACCTAACCTAACCTACCCAGACGGGCTTGCATAAAGCCCAGCATCAAGATATTATATACGATGTTACCATATTTTGATACCATATCTACCAGAGTACCTTTAGATTTTTATCTCAATTTTCCAAGCATTACAATGTAAGTACCACACTAATATGTAAAAAGGTAGTTTATTTAGACTTCGGTGTTCACGCAAAAATTATTAATCCGATAGATATGGAACATTCACATTAGAACTTCGACTGGGAGAGCAAAATCGTCAGTCTTAGCGCTTTCCAAGCGAGCACTGCCAAGATTATAAGATACAAGAAAACTTTGTTAGAAAGATCTGTTCATCTCAAAAATGTATACAGATAAGTCTGTAGTCGAAAATAAACAAGTATAATATACAAGTATATTTAATAGATTATTAATCGGAGAGCTATGTTTTTTTGTTTTATTTGTTTTGTGTGCCATCTGCTATATCTTATGTATAAAAATCTACCTTAAATATTACCCGATCAGCGAGGCTTAAATTTATAATTAAAATGTTAACTTTTTCGTTAAGATATTGTAACTTAGGTCCTAATAATATTTTTACGAGTCACTCTATAAAATTGCTCTTGCATATGTATTTATTTGCGTCGTAGAATACAAAATGTAGGGTCAACCCACATCTAAAATATGATTGCTATAAGGATACGTTGTATGTTGACAAAGTTATATCCATTTTTCTTAATAATATTCCTATATACCTAATCTTCCATATAAACTCCTGTGTATTCTCTTATCTTTTATATATGTTTATTGTACATAATAGTTATGGACATAAGTAATTAACCCATACACAAAAACAGACTTAATCAAGAAATGTTTTCAAATGTAATAATATTTTAATTTTATTTATGTATTTTAATTTAAGACTTTTCTAACTCTTGATCTTTGATCTTAATAATCAACAATACTATTTATGATTTCGGCCACGACGCGTGTGAAGGAAAACTAGGCAACTGCGCAGGACATATAACAGTGCATAAGTATGAGCTTGTTAGATTTTTTATAGAGACTTAATACATTATGTCAGGATATTTTAAGAATAATTTCTATTTCTTTATTATTTTATTATATTTAAGGTTATAAGACAATAAAATATTATATATGAAACACAAATATTTTAGCCATTATAATAGATGTAGTAATCGTAATATTGTATCAATTAATAATTACAATAAAACCAATTACCTTAATCAAAATATACATTATTCAAGTAGGCTTTTACAAGCACCATCGTCATTTAACAAACTATTTAAAGTAAAGCTACCACCGGTTCGGAATGTAGATTCTACCGAGAAGAACCGGCAAGAAACTCAGTAGTTACTCTTTTCCAGTATCCAAAAATACAGTCATGTTAATTAAATACAATTATACTAACTTTGTATATACATACAATACTAACTTTGTATATTGTTAATTGCAAAAACACAATTCATATATTCATCAATAATTTAACAAGCAATAACAATTATACTATATCACAAAATTATATCGTACCTTAAATGTTAGCAGCAACTTGCTGGTCCAGGATCAAAGTGAAAAGTAAAAAGTCGTATGTATCGAGCTTTAACATTCATAATTCAAACCCTAGAGTTCAGAATCTGCGGTCTTATAAGGTCAATCAGTCAATAGATCACACGAGCCAGACAATTAAACTTGTAAAACACCTTGTCACAATAAATACAAAATACGGAAATATTTTTAATGCAGAAACGAGAAGTTCTACACGTGCTGCGATGAGCCTTACCTGGACATCACCTTCAATATAACGATGCGAAGAAAAACTCTATTCTACACAGTCAACATCATCATACCCTGCATGGGTATCTCCTTTCTCACAGTACTAACTTTTTACTTGCCTTCGGACAGCGGCGAAAAGGTAAGAGAATATAAATAATACCAACTAATACAAATCAATTTGTTGATATGATGAAAGCGTCGATAGCCCAATGGTTTACGGGCCGATGTTAAATAGTCGCAGGATCGATCCTGACCCCTTGGGCTATCGTCACCACTCCTAACACAAGTGAGAAGCTTATAAGGTCCCTCCTTTTTCAATAGGAATATTAGTAATTCCTTAATTAATTCGGGGCACTGCAAGTATTCTTTAAAAAAAATATGATGAACTATTTCGGCCGGGCTCGTGTTATGTTTCTTGCTCATGTCCCAGATTAAAGATCATTAATAAGTAAACTCAATAACTCATACAACAGCTAAGTAATTATTAAGTTTTAACAATATACATTCATTAAAGTTGATATTTTAACGCTTGTTTAAATTGAAGAGCAAAGAATATACAATATGATGATGAGTATGACCAGAAAAGCAGATAGACATATATGTATAACAAAATAAAAAAAAACAACTGCCCTATTATAGTAATGTCTATAAAAATCTTTTTACACAGCTTTTGACATATGCTTTGTTCTAATACTCATAGTCCATTGAAATGTCACATTGACTGAACATTTCCTAGAGGACGCAATTTTATTTGCGGGACATGTAGGGGGTCAATACAACCTTAACCCCAAGTTTGTAGGGTTGGCGCCCTTGTCCCCGCCCGCCATCTTGAAAAAAGGGGTGGAAACATATTTATACTTATATCTCCGAAACTATACATTGAAATTTTGTAAAGACATCATTTGTAGCAAATCGTTGTGGCTACAATTATGTCTGTGTGACTTTTTACCATAAACATAAAATTTAAAAAGTTATAAGTAAAAAGTGAGAAAATTTGCTCAAAAATTTTCGTTTTTGCTTAATAACTTTTTTTCTGATCATTTTAGCACAAAATTAGGTCAGAATGAATTTATAGAACATGTCTTTATGAAAATTTTATTCGATAATTTTTTTTCATTTTGGTCAATTTTAAAAGCTGTTACAAAGTCCAAAGTCGACCAGGTTTATCAATGCTCATGATAACTCACCCAAAACATCACGTTTACCTTACTTTTATGATCTCTAGTATTCTAGTAACATATTTTCGATTTTTTTTTTTACAATTAGATAAATGGGTCTGTTTCAGCTACCCTATGCTGTCCTAATTTATATATAATATATCCTCTAAATTATTGTATTAATAAGATACATTACATAAATACATTTTAATAACACATAACATAAAATAACGACCCTAACTTCAGTTTCAGGCGCATTTATGGTTAAATAAGGTTTGAAAACATATTTTAATAGAGTGGAATTTCATTTTAATAGTTTTATTTTAAAACATATTCTGAATTTGTTGGAAAATTCTCTAAAGTTAGTATTTTTATGTCAGTTAACAAATACAAAACTTTAGAAAACTACGACTTCGTTCCTCGTATAAACTACAAGAAAAATAATAGACTGTAGTACGGACTTACTTCGGTAGTTCAAAATGAGAACGAACATCAACAATCGTAGAATAACAATTTTGAACCACCACTCTGGTACTATGTTTGAACGCTCTCTTACTATAAATGATTCTTCTATGAAAAGTAAGATTTACTATTATATTATACTATATAGTGATTGGATTCGTCATTTAAGTGTTCGTGTAAAATATTCAAACATTCTTTAGAAAATTTACCATTTATATTTTTTGTACGTCCTCACAAATGGGGCTTCCAATACGAAATCGTGTATTTTATAGACCATCCATTCCACGTCCACTCAGCATTATTTTCTTACTATTTTTGAACACTTCCATTGAATGGCGTATACTTTATTAAATACTAATGTTCTCTTAACTTTTTCTCGGTTTTTTATTTTAGCTTAAAAAGAAATTAACCAATCTTTATTAAATATATTACAATTATAACCAAACCAAATAAAACCAAAAAAAAATTTTTTTTCAATTTTACAGAACCCCAGTTATAGAAACTTTATTGATTTATCAAAACTTGTCATGTCAAAAATAATAATAATAATAAAAGCTACATCTGTTACGTATACAAAATACATCATACATAAATAACGCTACCCAGTCGTCACACATTCGAGGTTTATTTATAACTTAATTCGGACTTTAAAATATACTTAATGAAATATATAATAAGCCGACTGGTCCTATTTTATAAAAATAAATATTATTTTGAAGTTTTTAACAACTTTTAATCGTTTAATTTTTTAATTGTATTGTGTTTTAACTTTTAATATTTTTGTTAAAAGGTAACGCTTTCCATCTCGATTCTCATCAGTCTCCACGTGTTCTTCCTACTGGTGGTGGAAATCATACCACCGACGTCACTCGTCGTACCTCTCCTTGGAAAGTATCTTATTTTCGCGATGATATTAGTTTCTATAAGGTAAGCTATTTAATATTTAATCTATCTAATGCAATGGTGTATCTCTTATATTCTATAACCTGAATTAGTAAAGGTTACACTTTATAACGACTAATAAATACTTACACAAAAGGGAACCTTGTATTACATGATGTTAAATAGAATAAGATTATTTACAATTACAAAAAAAACAGCCGTCAAGCGTAGTAAAAGAGCGAGCGATAATTTTCAAGCTTCGATATTTACAAAGGCAACAAAGTTTTCTGCCACTAAACTTTCATTAATGCCAGAATAATGTTCCCTCTGTATGATACGGATGGGCGTTTCGTTTTATGCCTCTTTTTGGCAAAGTTCATGTGTGCCACTAGCGTACAGAAAAACATGCACCTTTTTACTTTAGTAAATCAGTAGTTTAATAACTTGAAAGCATTTAAAAAATATACATACATAATTCTGCATAGGCTCATATATTATTTTCAAAATACTAAATCGTTATGCGCCATTCTTATTTAGGTACTATGTGTTACTGCTTGAATATTAGTACATATAAAAGGTTAATTTAATCTGTAGCTAAAGCTGAAGGTATAAACATTTTTCCTAGGATAGAGCAATATTATAAATATGAATACACTTCACGGCAATTAGCCCGCATCTTATATATTCATAGCGTAAGCCAATTTTTGTCCTACTGATTATGGGGCGATAACTGCATATAAAAAATCGGTTATAGTCTCATTTTGAAGAGCCTTATATGTGCAAAATTATAGAGGATTCTTGATGGCATTTTACTAAATTGTTACGAATTAACAAAGAATCTCGTTTGCTGGTTAGAGCTAGTTAGAGAGCAGCGCTACGGATTTATAAGAAAAAAATGAAAAACGTAAACAAAATTAAAGTAAATTGTTTTTGACAAACTCCAAACCTAACTGATCTAATGTATAATATTTGATATTAAAAATTTTGGCGTCAAATGTACATGAGTGACTTGCAGTTTACAATGAAATGAAAACAAAACAAAACTTGTCATAGGTTTCGAATTTCCTAAAAAATCTTTTGAATTAACGCGAAATTTCGCGGGAGACCCAGTAGTACCTTTTTATCCGTCCACGTCAACCACACATCCTGTCACTAACTGCATGATTATGAAGTATTACTCTACAGTCATTATACGATCACAAATCTATATATGAGTATTTTAATGTGAACGCAAATGAAAGTGATAACCGGCTATACTCAAAAAACACATAGGCTTATAAATTACCATAATCCTCTGCTTCATTGATATTCCATCCATCTAATCCATCCTTTAAAGGTCGCGCCTTTCATTAATGGGCGCTCTCTGTACGGTTTACCCCGGTCTGGTCTGGTTAAGACGTCGTATCGTTTCTTTTCCGGGACGTGGTCTCCATACGATCATGGCATTTTTTATCATAGCCATCGGTATTTCGATACGAAATAACACGGTATTAACGGAGGTTTAACACATTAAACTCGGTACCGGGGTTTCATTAAAAATACCCTAAGAAAATTATACTCGAAACGTAAAGCACATTTTATTGTTTGCGTTATATTATCCAAAGTCTCAAATATTTCGGAAGAATGTGGAGAGAATCTAGAGCTGTTTGGAAACACCGATGGTCACTTACTTTCCTTCGTCACTCTGTAGTTGATTTACTTGTTACATAGCTTTCGAGGTCAACTACGTCGTTTTCGTTTACAACCTTTTTGAGCCAGTTTTTGTAAAATTTTACACGTATTTGTTTAAGAGTGCTCTATAATTTTTAAGTAGAAACGATGTTACAATTCACTTACCGTGTATTTAAAGACGTGTAGTCTGTCTCTCTCGCTTTCACGTCAAACCTACTGGACCGATTTAAATGAAATTTGGCACACAAATAGCCTAGAGCCTGAGAAAGGACATAGGCTACTTTTTATTTGGAAAAAGTGATATACCATGGTATATAACAGCAAAGATTCATGAATCTCACCCAAGATTTTATACCTAACGTTAGATGTTCTATTTGGTACATAAAAATCTAAAACCTTAAAAAAACTGCATGCTTTTCAATGCAATATTCAAGATCTACAATTTAGACTGTATTGATGAACTTTTTTCGACAACATAATAAAATCTAAATTTGTGCAGGTACGTCGGATTACCAATGAGATTTTATTTTTTGTATATTTTTGTACAGAATCATAATAATGTTGAAGGGTTTAACAAGGTATACAAAGTTATCTAATCTACAATCTACAAGTTGGTCTACATCTACATTTTTAACTGCAGCTGCCGTTATCAATCGCTTTCCTCACCCCGATTAAAGAATGTTGAGAACGTTCAGATGCAATGCACGATTAGTGCATTATATCAATCTCACCACCTAGCTTAATTTGTAGTAGAGTTTTACGTTGATCGTAGACGTGTAATGTTCTCTAGAATAGATGGTAATCTCTCTCATTTTGAATAGTTTTGTTTTCTCTGGGGCCGTGCCAGTAAAGTAAGCTCGACCATATTCGAGGGAATGGCATATTTAGAATATGTCTGCAATCGGAGGAGTCACAAGTATAAATAGTTTCACATATAGAATAAATACACACAGCTATAGGAACGAATTTTGGAAATTCTACCCCTAAAGGGGTGAAATAGGGGTTGAACTTTTGTATGGAAGTCTGTAATTTTTTAAGTTAGAAACATGAAACTTTATTTTTGGGATACTGATTAAAAAGGAGTAGACACTTATTTAAGTGTTTCTGCATATTCTACCCCTATGGGGGTGAGATAAGGGTAAAAATTTGTATAGAAGTCCGTCATTTTTTAAGATAGAAACATGAAACTTTCTTTTTGGGATACTGATTAAAAATGATTAAATACGTATTTAAGTATTTCTAGATATTCTACCTCCAAGGGGTTTAATAGGGGTTGACATTTCTTATATTCTATATATCTATATATAGCTTAGTCTGGAAGTACATTTTTGAAGTTAGAAGCTCGAAATTTTATTTTTGGGCTACTGATTAAAAATGAGTAGATACGTATTTAAGCGTTTCTTGATATTTTATGTCTAAAGGGAAAAATAGCCGTTGAAATTTCGTATACAGGTTAGTCTGGAAGTCCGTCATTTTGAAGTTAGAAGCTCGAAATTTTATTTTTGGGCTACCGATTAAAAATGAGTTGATTCTCATTTAAGCGTTTCTGGATATTCTACCCTAAGGGCTGAAATACACACCAATGTGGTATACAAAGAGGTCTTACATTAAAGTAATATTTTAAGTTAATTTGTAAATATATTCATATTCTACGCGAGCGAAGCCGCGGGTAACAGCTAGTTTGAATATAAATAAAAGATTCAAAATGGAGTCTTATACGCATTAGATTGCGTAATATGTTTGTTTATAGCGTATACTTACTCGTATGTATGGAAATACCTCCATTCTGTAATGGTAGTTATCTGACTGACTGGGCTAGACAGAAATTAATATCTTTTTATTAATTAGACAAGAAAAATAAAGCCAATATATTGTGATCACCACCGCTGTTAGACATTCTCACGGCAAAAAATATTAACTGTTCCTTACACCGTTAATGGGGAACAAGATCCCATACATACCTTGCGTATGTAACTACATTAGCTTATTTAATCTACCCTAGAACACAGTAATTCAAAGGATTGCTGTTTGATAGTAGAAAAAGTAAAAGATAGATAGTACATTCCCAGCAGTGCTATTCTGTAAGAATTTACTTATCTATCGTATTCAAATCTTGACAACCGGTTTACGGTGAGCTGCGATACGACACATTAGTACCTGTGTATCATTTAAATTTTATACTTATTATTATGTCAATGTCACATATCGTCGTTGCGCCTGCAAAAGTCGCTGTGTGCTTTTACTTATTTTTAGATTGTTATGCCGTTTTAATCGTTATTTCAATACGCACGTTCTGTAAAAACAGTTTTGTGATAACTTCAATAATTTAAAAGTTTTAAAATTTAGCTATGTGACGTTCATCCATCGAAAGCTACATAAATTGAAATAACGATTAAAACGAGATAAAAATCTAAAAATATGAAAAAAACACATAACGACTTTTGCAGGCGCAACGACAATATAATAGTCTGACCTTTCATGCTCTTCTTCTGCGGTGAATTTAGAGTTTCTTCTTATATAATAGTTCTATGAAGATGTGCTTGTTTATTAATGATAACAAATTTTTAATGACGGCAAGATTACTTTTTCGATTCGATCTAATCTATTACCATAGAAGACCCTATTTTTAATGCCGTTACATTAAATAGACGCCTTGTACAAGCAAATTGGGTCACTAAAACGTCAGCTAGCGTTTATTTACAATTTAGTATTTTGTGTTTGTCTAGAATCTTGGGTTGTTATTCTTGACCCGAGCTTGAAGTTGACTAGATGACATGATCTTGTAACAAAACAAAACTATAATAACTAACAGCTCACATTCAGTGCTATTAATATTTGTATAGCATTAGTGTTTAAGTAGTATTAATTTCTTTCAAATGGAAAAATAGTGGAATGTACGGGGAACAGGATTTAATAGGACAGTTGTAGGATATTTACGAATTGATTTAAAAAAAGTTCAATAACAAACATTTTAGATAAAGAACGAAATAATTATTCATCTCAAGTTAATATTGCGTGAATTTAACGGAGTATTTTCGCAATAAAAGCTGTGTTTCATTTCTACCTGACAGTATCTGCGTGCCGACAAAATACCGACGACAAACGTAACTCCGCCTTGTTCGCACAAAACTTATTTAAATACCGATCGCTGAATTTGGAGCCTCAACAGGCCGCAGAATTTCCATATAAATTAGAATTCGACGTTTAAACCAGATATTTGATTGCATAACTTTGTACTCAAAGAAAATGATAATCGCTGAGCCCCTTTTCAACTTTCACCGTAGTTATCTTCTCAAAGAGATTTGGATCTCGGTGATTGTGTTACAAAGGTAAACTTTGAATCAGACTTTATTTACCATTCCACGCTAAGTGCCGTTAATAAAATTGCATTGATAACGAAATGATTACTAGAATTCTTGATATGGTCACGTTAAGTCGTAACAAGATATTGCGCGTATCGTATACAAAGTTAATAAGTAAACTGCTTACTCAGCCATTCCGGCGGCCCGAACATAATTTTATCCTTACCGCTCGTAGGATTAGGACCATATATCTTGATTAACTGCTACCATTTAGATAGGCTCCTTCGCTAAACTGCAGATAGAGGTTGTGGTGTGTTGGAATTGAAATCATTAATTTGTAGCACGAACATGTTTTCTGTATATATCTTAAATATAATATATATCATTTTCATGTTTTATGTACCATTTAAAATGCTTTACCATACTTAAATAATTAAAAGATTGCCTTGCAGTATAACTTTTATGACTTCAGATATATTCAACCAACATAAATGTTTGGGATTTTTTTTGCATATTTCTTAAATCGGTAGGTAAAAAGTCGCTTTTATATCATACTTTATATATTTATATTACAATGCTTAAGTTACAATTTAAGCCTTACAAACAGGCAATTCAATCGACCCCCCATAATATCATTATCATAAAGTTATATCACCAAACATATACAATGAGCAACCAACAAAAGTTAATTACATAATTTTGTTACAGCATATGCGTCACAGTCGTGGTACTAAACGTCCATTTCCGATCGCCACAGACCCACAGAATGGCTCCGTGGGTGAAACGCGTTTTCATACACATCTTACCACGGCTGCTGTTTATGAAACGACCACAGTATAAGTTCGACACAACGAGGTAAGATAACCTTTTACTTTAAGAACAGCAAAGTGCCCTCGGTCGATCCAATTCTTTTGTCCCGTTTGATCGAATCTATCGTTGAACAAAACGTCATTGTGCTTTCGAAACTGAGTGGACAATTTTTGAAAAGACGGTCGGGCAATAAAAGTCGTAGTACAAAGTTCTACTTTCGATGTGTAAAAGCAGCAGAAGAAGAAAATAGTTTTTATATGATTTGAATTTGATAACAGAGATGAAGGATCGCATCATGGTGACCATGAAACGCTCTGTTTGAATTTGTTAGAAATACTATGTTATGTTGTTATTACTTTGTTATAATTTGCGTGTACAAAAGTGCTATTGACGTTCAGAATATATACGAAAACTAAGAAAAACCAAAATAAATATATCCAGATATTTTCCTTTTGAAATTATTTACAAATATCTAAAATATTTTTTGTAATAATTATAATGAATGATGTCGTACATTTTAGACCGAGATTCACTTGTATGTCTCTTTGAATAATATTAAAAAGTCTTATAAAATAAATAAAAACAGGATTAGGTCCAAGACATCATGGAAACGGATGTTTTTTCTTTTAATTGATAGTAGACAAGTTTTTCCACAGAAGATAATCATCCGATAATATCAATAGATAATATACGGTTATAAGTTTCATTCCAGATTCCATGAATTTCCAAATAATGTACGTTTTAAAATCCGTAAATCGAAACACTTGTCTCTTCGTCATATTTTATATTAAATTTTATACAAAATTAAGTTAAATCGATATATTTAAGTTACATTAAGAATTTAGTATTATTTACAAATTTTATTTACAAAATTTTCTTCGTAAGATGATTCATTCCTTACCTGACTACGACAATTAAAATATCTTTAAATACAGTCATTTACTCTTTTTACTATATATTTTATATATGTATATACGAATTATTGATTGTATAATACATATAAATGATTACATTAGGCATCTAATGTACCTACTATAATAAAATGAAATATAATGAGTAATTATAATATTTATTACATAAATTATTTTAGGTCAAGCAAGTAATAGTTTTGTTTAACACGTGATAAATCCATTATAATCTAATGTAAAGCAATTCCCTATTAAATATTAATTAACGGTGACATGTGATATCAAGTCAAATAGTGTCGTACTTTTTCACGATAATATCGATAAGCTGGGTTTTTATTTAATATTTTAGTAGTTATTATATAATAATAGTTATTTATGAAAAACATGAATCAAAATTTATTTTTGTGTAAAATTAAAGTTGATCTTTAATTTTGTTATAAAACTATAGTACATTGTTCAAATACAAATACGATACGAAATATTAAGTTATTTGTATCTAAATCTAATAACAAAATTAACAGCTACAAGTTAATTACAAGTTACTGGCGACTGAAGTACGGTGAACTTAAATATTTATCGCCGCACCGGGAAACTTCTACATCTTAATAGTAATAAGCTTAAGCCAGCTGGGTTAACACAATTTTCAGGTATGTGAATTAAATTCGGCTTGGAGCAGCTTTCACGTTTCGCCGGTCAAAATTCAACGACCCTAGCTTTAAATGCTTTCACTCTAGATATCTAACTATATAAAACTATGATAAAATTCACAACCTTAATTTTTCATAAATACAATTCCATATTATTTCCGTTTTTTGTAACTCGAGTCCGTGTAATAGTCGGTCAATTCTCAAGAGTTATACGTATTTATAGGTGGCTGTATTCAGTAGAAGTGCGTCGCCGCGCACGTCCTATTTCGCCCATTACATTCTCAGTTCTTTCAATCTATTAACTCATCGAGTGCTGGCCTCATACGTATTCCATTCTCACCATCAGCCTCTAGCGGTGGATTAAAGTGAAGCACTTTAATTCACCGATAAATAAGCCATTGTCTATTTTCGAAAGAGTAGAAGTGACATGGACCACCGACAGTGTGAGTAAGTAAGACAAAATGAGTGACGTTGTATTTAGTTGAAGTTATAGTAAGTGCCCGACAACAATGGCGATCTGAAAAAAGCGGAGAATGGCTACACTAGTGGTGAAAGCTTGAAATGGAGCGCTTCTGGACGCTTGCTATATATGTTTACATCTGATATACAACCTTTTTTGTCCAAGGAATGTATCACAATCTGAGATCATAATTTATCACAATCACGATCTGAGAACCCAGTGATTAACATGCATTAGAGGTAAAGACATTCATTTTTCATTAAAAATGTTCTTCGTGTTTTGGTAGCTATTCTGAACGACATACGGTGACAAACTTATAATTTAGTATTGCTAATTTACGATTTTTTAAACTATTGACTCATTTCCGCGACAGCGGGCTAAAGTCTCAACACAAGATAAGACAATTGCTCAGCTGATTTTATAGTACAAAATTGTGTACATAGATATACTCAATATTTCCACACTCACATAATAACATCAAATGACAATCTGACACGACCGGATAGGGTTCAGGACTTGCGAGGCTATACACTGTAAACTTCAAAACTCAAGGCTATGACTGAAAACTTATTGGCAGGAAAACCCAATAACACTTTATCGACTCGAACTGGGGCTTGAACCCAACACTTCGGGATCTGGGGCATTTTAAGCTAGCCTCTACAATATACTGGTTTTATATTATTCGTTAAAAATTAAAAAAGTTAAATATAGGAGTATAACATAAAATAAAATCATATAAATAACATAAAAATTAAGATATAAAAGCCAATTGTTGTGTTGTTGTTTGTACATAAAAAAAAAATCTAAAACCCTCACTATCTATTCCAGGCGCCTGTGTACAAGAGAATCGGTACCGTTAAAATTATTAAATTAAAAATTGAAGCTTAATTTTAATCATATTTAGTGTAAGACGTTTGAGAAAGTTTGGTATATCAGTCACTAAAGTTAATTTAGTTTATATTTCATAAAAAAGTATTAAAAGTACCCAACGATGCATCATCTTCCCAAGCTATTGTCAGCGTTTTTGTACACTAAAAGTTTAGGCTTCAACATAACCTACATAGACATTCGCTTTTTAAAACCACTCCTCTATGACAAGTTTTTTATAAAATAGATTCTCAAAATATACAGAATATCTTTATTTTAATTTAGCTGCTTAATCTTAGATTGTATCTATATCAAGAAATTATTAATTATTTATTACACCTTTAACACGTTACATATTTGATTCGTCGGTTAATGGTTAACTTATACGTTGCCAAATTACAAAGTCTAAAAAAGTAGGGACTTAAATTCAAAAAAAAACAGAAAAAAACAGTAACTACTGAGTTTCTTGCCGGTTCTTCTCGGTAGAATCTACATTCCGAACCAGTGGTAGCTTTACTTTAAATAGTTTGTTAAATGACGATTCAAAAGTCTACTTGAATAAAGTATATTTTGATTTGATTTGAAATCACCAAAAAAAAGTTATTGGTTTCATTGCCAACATATTATCAGCATCAACGGCAACCCAAATGGAGGCAGCAGGCGTTGTTACGCTCACGAGACGGCAATGGACGCAAGCCAGCCTTGTTTCTCCAGTTGTGTCGAATTGCCGTCTCATCTCTTGATTATAAGATTCATGAAAGAGAGCAATACAGATACAACATTAGTAATTTGACACTTCGTTTTTATAAAGCATTTTTTTCGGAAGTGATGCGTAAATAAAGCATACATAATATTGCAGAAGTGAATATGAAAAAATAAGTTTGGACTTCTAATAAATGGCGATTGTAATTCAATTTAGGATTTGGTCTATTATTATGACGAGAGATACAATAGACGAGTCGGTTCCCACTGCGGCCACAGATCGTTACGTAAATGGCTTTCTGACGGAGCTTTGAATACGGTTTGGCCTCTTTAAACATTCAGCAGAAACCTTCGTAAACATTTTATTATTGTAATATATTTAATATTTAAATGTCTTAAAACGTGCATATGTAATCTAAAAGAGTCACTTTACAGCTTAATTTTAACTTGTTAAATACTGAAATTAATAATTTTTAATGGTTTTAAACACAAGAAAATATTCAAGAAAAATTATATAATTTACAAGCATGTGTATCGCAGTAGATTATATAATAAAAGTCTTTTACTCAAACCAAACTGACTTCAATAGCATGTAGATAACAATAAAATAGCATTTATTGAAAGTTCCGTCTGTCTCGAAACTCTTCAAACCTTTTCCTGTAAATCCGCCTATACATATCGGAATAATACCCGAACATACATGAAACAATATGAACATAAGAAAATAGAATCTCCTCCTTTTTGAAGTCGGTTAAAAATTGCCGAATATAACTTTTCCCCTAGAGACCTAGCTGTACAATAATAATCAAAACTTTTCCCCCTTATTAGACTCAATGTGTATACTCGTAGTATATATTACCAAGATTGGTTTAGTTAAATTGCTAGCTATATATTCTTATTATAATATCTTACTACAATTATATATTTTTCTATATACTTAGTTTTAATAAATAACGCTAGAATATTTCTAATGAAACTCTTTTTGGACAATTTATACTATTGAAGATGGATGATCCCATCTTTGAAGATACACAATAAGTGTGTTCTTACATGTCCATTCGTACAGATCGCGCTTCACGACATGCGGAGTAGTAGTACGCTGCGGCGGTGCAGCTCGGCCGCTGTATCCGTACCGGCTAGCGGCCGCAGATGACGACTGCTGCGCACCCGGCGCGTGGCCGCCACCCGCCGCACCAACACGCCCCCTCACTCGCACGCCCAGCAAGGAGGACCTCACACACACGACTTATGTGCAATCAGGGTTAGTATGAATATGAAAAATATTTTCAGTTATATCAAATTAACACCCGATTCATTTTAGATGTAAGTTTTTATGTTCGTTTATTATGTTGAAAGTAAGCCCTTCCCCTACACCGAATGTTATGAGAAAAGTTAATGCGAGAAAAATCAAAACAAAAGCTAACAATATAAACCAATAAGAAATTGTCCTTCGGGGAATGGCTGACCGAGTTGATTAATTGCTTTATCGGAAAAAGTACATAATACCGTTACTCTATTATTATACTCTTAAACTAGAAAAAGAAAAGATGAGATAATGAACGGCAGGAAAATATCAGGTTTTCGATAAAATGAATGATGATTATCTTTTGCTTTATCCGTTTTTCTCTTTCGCCAAGCGAGCCGCTCCAGTCCTCTGTCGTCTATTTTAATAAACGCTAATGAATCTTTAGCCCTCTTAATATTCTGAAAAGTTTTAGCCTGTCACTTTTTAAGCGAACGTCACTCCCTCTATTTAATACTTAAAATCGCCTTCAGGCTTTAAGCGGCACTTTGTTAATCCCAATTTACAGATTTAAAAATATATCAATCTAGCCTTCATATTACCGTTATATATATACATATCATTATATATCTATTGTATGTATATTTTTATAATTTTAATATATCTTTTTTTTACATGTTATTTCTAGTACATATTTTTCCTTTTTTCTCTTCTATGATACGACGATGATTTGCTTATTTACACGCGAATTAAACATGAAAATAATAATCATCACACTCGGTACCTCTGTATTAAAATTCTATTAACTCTAAATTTTACAAAACAAAGACGATTAAGAATCTATATTCTGATAAGGCTTCTCGCGGCGACGTAGATTATTACTCGAGAATTATTTATTGACACCGAACGTACAACAAATGTATTTCCAATTTAATAACATTTTCTTGGCATTTATTTAGCTAATTAGTATTTATTTTAACTAATTACAATAAATTTTATTTCTTCACATACATGTGGATATTCCACAATTGTTCCTCTCCGTTTTATTAATTCTCTTTATTTGTTCGGGTATCTGGTAGAAATCGCTGGTAGCGATAAGACCGCATTATATACATACATAATATGTACTTCTATAACATTGATATATACAACATAATAAAAAGCCTGTATGTTACTTTATTAGTAAGCATATTCGAAAGAGCTCGCAGGTACAATTCCAGCAACCAACTAGGAGGTTGTAAACGAGGGTTAACTATCTTATTTGTATTAGGTAATGGGTAGTAACAAAAAAAACTTTAGATTTTTTTTATCTGTTGCTAGAATATGAGACTTGTAAATTGTACGATGTTCATCCATTACATGTAGTAATACAGCAGGGATGATCAATAATAACTGAAAGATGTATTGCAGATTGGGTGAAAGCAATCGTTTCGGGGGCAGCTGCGTGGTGCACGGCTCCAGCGAGGGCGGCGCGCTGGCCCCGCCCGAGGAAGAGGCGCTGAGCCCCGTGCCTGAACCGCCGCCCGGCTTCAGTCACTCGGCCTGCCCACCAGAGGTGCATCGAACATGCTTTTGCGTTCGCTTCATCGCTGAGCACACGAGAATGCTTGAAGACTCGACTAAGGTACGAGTACTCTTGTTGACATTATAATATTAAAGCAGTAGAATTTTTTGTTTCACTTCTATAAATATTTCTTACGTCAGCATATTGACAATGTATACACACAAAAGTATAATAGCTGTTTAAACGTCCAGCAATAGAAGAAAAATCTTATTATTATTATAGATTGAATAAAAAAAAGATTTAAATCTTTACAATCTTTTTTACTATAAAATTTATAAGAAGTCAACCAGCAAACCCGATGATAACGATTTCTTCCATCGTCAATTCGCCACCAGGATAACCAGTTGTTATATCTCGTTGGTTGTAATAACACTCCCTCATTCACCGTCCAAACCAAAATAGTATCAAAAAGTATTTCGAGGAAGAATAAATACCTACCTAGATGGACTCTCATGAAGCTCCGACCAGTGTAAAAAGAAATACGGTACACCTGTTTTAAAAGTATATTGTTAATGGTCGAATATAGTCAATGTGAATTGTATAGTTGCGTAATACATGATTTTGGAACGCTGCCAGTCTCCAATAAAAACTTATCACGTAGATTCTTAACTGCTAGAGCCAAATTGCATCAAGATTTGCTATAGCCCAAATCTAATCGAATATACATTAACAAAGCCCAGTTTGCATCAAAAGAAAGTATAAACGTTTGATAAACTTTATTTCTCTAGCGTTAGGAGTTTTTGTCTTAATCAAAAAGCGTACAAAGCGGACATAAGCTATTTTGGGTGTCTATAATTATGCTATAGACTTTTCGTACCGGAGGGAAGATTCCCGATCCTATCCTGCGAAGTCAAATGTCTATTATTTATAAAGTCAGTAGTAGTATATCGCTTATCTCCAATATAGAGATGGAGCCAGCTCAGCTGAACCGCACCTGCAGTAACCTTTAAAATCATATAAAAATTGGCAAATAGCCATTACTACGACTCTCGTCAAAAATTATAACAACTTCTGCAGTCGAATTATTACTATATTAAAAGACGTTTGCATCAGAACATTTATACCATATACCACCCACTCATTACATATTCTAGCACCAAACAGCATACTTAGTATTGTTGTGTTGTGGCTTGAAGGGTGAGTAAGCCAGTGCAACAACTACGAAGGACATAACATCCTGGAAATTAAAGTCGAATGGGATTTTTTTATGGCATATGTTGGCGGACGAGCATATGGGCCACCTCATTGTAAGTGGTCACCACCGTCCATAGACAACGGCGCTGCAAGAAATATTGACCATTCCTTACATCGCCAATGCGCCACCAACCTTGGAAACTATATGGTTGATTTTTCTAACAAGGCCAATATCTATGGGCCGTGATCCATTAGCCAGTTTGTACATTTTATCATATAAAAAAAACATAGATACAATATGAAATGTTGATGCAAACATGTAATAAAACACGGTACATTTTGTTGTGTTTGAAATCTATGTCACGTATGTAGTGTCACAAAATTTAATTGAGGTTTGTTGATACGAATGGATGCAATATCTATACCGACTACGAACCAAAAACTGTGGAATACGTTTAGGTTATTTATTTATCAAAAGCTGACTGAACATTATTAATATTTATTAATATTAGGAAATATATTGTTACAACATTTTTGTTCAATTCAATTCATCGTGATATTTATTAATTTATTGCAAAACGCAAAAATAATATATATATTCACAAAATATATATTGTGACATGTATAAAATTACGTATATTTGTATGTGTATATGGTGACCTGAAATAAAAGGTAAAATAAGTTTCTTAACCGCAGAGCACCATTCGTTATGGATTTTGTGCAGCTTGCACAACAAACAATTAAAATTTATAATTTTATATTACCGAGTACAGCATCATAAGCATTCGAAAAAAATAACTCGCATTTCAGGTTAAAGAAGATTGGAAATACGTGGCTATGGTGCTTGATCGTTTATTCCTATGGATATTCACACTGGCCGTCCTAGTCGGTACGGCTGGCATCATCCTGCAGGCGCCCACACTCTACGATGACCGGGTACCAATAGATAAGCACTTCAATCAAATCGCCACATCGTCCTTAGTCCGGTGTCCGCCGCCTTCGTAATGGAATCCAGTCGCTACAACTGATCTTATACTGTAATTTGTTTGTAATAAGATGGAATAATATTTAATGGTATAAACTATACCTACGTGCCTATTGTTGATAGACATCAGCGTATCGTGCTCAATGTCATTGAGTAAGTTATTTATTTTTCCGTTTATTGTGTATTTCGTAAAGTTGTACATGTTTAGGTTAAACGTAAAAGTATAAAACTCAAACGGTTTGCTTGGACAGCAAACAAATTACAGTCATAAACGTTGACGGTCACCGCAGTAACGGACCTTAACGCACACCCGTCCTGCCCGGCACTTGTTCTATTCCACGACACGAATTTTACTCTAGGGTATGTGTAGTAGTTCTCTTCTATCTTCTATCTTACTTCCGTAGTACCATAATGTCATATTTAATAGTCGAGTAGTATTATATAAATTAACTTACGCCCTTGCATCAAACAATGAGTTATTTAATTTGTTCACAATCTATCCGATCATATCGTAGCAGGCTTTACAGTGACTATTTGATTTTATAAAAACATTAAAATAAAATTTCAAATTAAAATATTCAAGTTTTTTTTAGACATTTGAATTTTAATGTAATAATGAAAGATTAATGTTTTAAAGACGCTCGTTTAAGTAAATAGCTTGTAGAAATCGAATTCAATGTGCTTATAATAGCGTATTATTAGAATATATTATATGTCCTTGATATACTTGTTTGCTAAAATAGTACTCGTAAAATAAAGCTACGTCATTGTTATATTTAAGGAAAAAGCGAAAACCACCAAATGAATATTGTCTGTGTTCAAAAACATAAATAGGTCATATCATAGCAGTAGTCGTCATAACACTTTCGACATTTAGGATCTTTAAACATAACCTGAAATGTCAAATCACTCTCAATATATTTATTATTTTATATTTACTTCTTAATGCTTATCGTCTAGATTAAGAAAATACGTGTTATACCTTTACTGTTATATAATATTGCATTGAGTACGTAATGTCTTCAACTCTTCTGCGGTATCAACTTACTATCTTTGTCGTAGAATAGAACATGTACACTGAAAACTTAAATATATCGATTTTATTACTTATAAGAGAAATATGAAGTCAAAAATTCACACTTATAAAACAGGAATATTAATTAGCTTTTATTTTATCAAATGATCAATTATCATAATATATTCGAATTCAATTATGAATATTTGTACCAGTTATTTACCTATATGACATTAGATTTTTACTTATTATTTTTTTCACTTTAATTAAGAAATATCCTTATGATAATAAGTACAATATAACGATTTTATTTAGGTGATAATTGCTCAATTTTGTCAACGAGTGTCTAGATTACAATTAAAATGTTGCACTGTTGTGAGTCCTCACTAGCAAGGAACCAGTCATAAGACAATTCAAGGTTATCTTTTTAATTTTTAATAAATACATATGATATTATATTAATATTTAGTGTAATTAATTTTAGTATTCTTTTGGCATAAAAAAGCCATATTTCGAAAAGGAATTGAAAAATTAAAAAAAAAATCATAACTAAAAATGATCACTAAATTTAAAATTATGTACAAAAATAAAATCGAATAAAAACATGATGTTTAAAGACTTTTGTGTTTTATGTAAGTCGTACGACGATAATGATTTACATTTTGTAAGTGTATATTTTATTATTAGGTGAATATACAGTGCGTATGGGTAATAATATAAAATATTATTTTATAATTTTAATGTAAATCATTAATTTAATCGACTCAACTACGTTTGCATTCTCGAATATTAAAAAAAAACGTAAATTAATACTATCTTTGAAATTATATATTGTATTTAATGATTTATATTTAAGTGAACGCATCCAAGAGTCGATTCCTATGTATGTACATATATGTATGCGGGTGTATAGTATACCTACATATAGTCCCACATTGGAAATGAAAAAATGACATCGTATATCTAGAGTAAATTATAATAAGCACATTGGACTGCTCGCAGTAGAGTAGCGCAGCTCAATTGTAGAAAAGTAAATTTGTAATTTATCTATTTATATTGTTAATAAAACCGTTATAAGATATGTGGCTGTATTTATTTCTTACCTGGTAAAAACTATGTGATTTACACTTAGACTAGAGAGATGTTTGGTATTTATATTCTCACCCCGGTGTAAATTGGTAAAGTGATGGGTAAAGATCTAGGGCTAACAAGACTGTAGATCCCAAAGTCAAAGTTAAAGTTAATATCCCAATTTGGGTCAATAAGAGTTAAAAAGAAGTTAGGTTACGGAGACAAAGTCTCTTACTTAGAAAGTAAGTTGTAGGGGTACTAGTCTCTAGCTTACTTGTAGTTCTTCTTGGTAATAAAATAACACTTGCTTACTTGTCGGATCGAAATGAATTTATTTAAAAATGTGTCAGTATATATACAAAAACTTAAAATAGAATTGACCAATAAAAATATTTAAACTAGATATTTACAATTTTTTGTCTAAAAAAACGCTTAAAATTCTACCAATAAAAACTAATACAATATGAACACGACAAAAGTAACATTCAGCCAATTAAAAGTTGTACATTAACATTGAAAATATTTTTGACATTGAATTACAAATGAAATATTAGGTTTTTAAACCAATGAACGTTTCAGTATTATCGTATGATTTTGTAAGAGTGCGACGGGTGAGCGCCATATACGCTTGCTCGCTCGTGTACTTTATATACGAAATGCGGTATTTTGTTTGACTTATTATGTAAATCTTACAAAGTAAAACCAATGGTACTGATCCTAACCTCGCTCTGTAGGTTTACTGTCCTCATCTTCTGTACTTAGTCTTAGGCTTAGTCTTTGAGTAGGACTATTATAAAATTCGGTCACAACAGCAGTTGTGTAGTGTAGACAGCCGGTTGGAACGAATTGCTTTCACTCTATATCATATATTCATTAACAGATACAAAGAATTAAACTAAAAGCGTTTGAAAATAATGAAATGACTAGAATTCAAAGTTATTTAAAAATCGCGTGAATTAAAACAATAACAAGAAATTAGCTAAAATAGTGATATATAATACTATCACAAAGAGAGAGGGAAAGCTCGCCTGGAGACATAACGCTTTTTTTGCTTGCGCTTTCAAATCGTCATTTAAACTGTTAACATTTAATTTACTAAAGAGTGTGATCTGGTTCAATCTTTATATAATTTATTTTACAATTTAGATTTTATCAAATATATGGATTAGTTAATACTTCTTCCATGATTAAATACAAAAATAAATTATACACAAAACAAACGAGAAAACGTTTTTCTTTTGTAAAACCAATATTAAAACATTATCTTATATATGAAGCAACTTATTATTATAATTCAAATTTAATATCACTTACGAGTAATAAATGTCACTTTTTGTCACATATGTTATTTAAAGAATCATGTAAAACTGAAATACAGTTCCAGGCCATTTTCATTCAACTGCTACTAAAATCAAATAGATTGTTTTCTGGATTGCTAAAGACACTTGAGGCTGCTCGCTTTTCATTAAAAATATTATTTAACATTTTATCGGTACGTTGACTGTCTTCAATAATTTTCTTAGCATCATCTATCGTTTTCTTACTAATATTATCTGTTGTCGAAAATGGTGTAAAATGTTCGAATGAATGCATATTTAAATTAAATATAGATTCCTTTGAATGCGACGGATTTATTTTAGTGTTTTTCTTTTGATCAAATATTTTCTTGGCAACATCTTTAAAAGATTTTAGCGGTAATTTTGTAGTAGGTGTTTCAAATGATAGATCTTGTGGTCTTGAATGATCGGCATTATCTTTTTGAATTTTTTTATCCTGACCATCAGAATATTTTTCCAGTGTTTTTCTTATTTCTTTTAAATCATAGCTGCCGAGTTGTTTTTGATTTTCAGATTTTAAATGCAGTTTATTCACTACCTTATCTAAAATATGACGTATTTCACCAATCTCTGTTTCATTTATGCTTCTCTGTTGAATGTCGTGTAATGTTTTAATTTCATCCCAAACCGATTCAAAATGAGATTCTTGTCGATCAAAAAGTAATTTTCGTATCTCAAGTTTGATATTACTCGATATGTTTTCCAATTCTCGCTTAAGTATTTTACTTATTTCAGTTAGGCGGTTAGTTTCTTCTTTCATCGTTTTAGATATAAGTTTCAAATTGCTATTGGCTTTGTGATGACCTAGAATATCGTTTATTGTTTTATTAACGTTGGCGATGGACTTTCCTAATTCCATTGAAATGTGCCTTGGCGAGTTAAGATAGTCCAAGCCATGATTGGCATGTTTCGACCGTTGAAAATCACCAAGCAAGCTTCTTTGATCCCGGATTTTAGATGGCGAGGGTATTGGTTCAGTTGGTTTACTTACACCGCTACAACTGTAACTATATCTAGAAGTTTTGTCCAAAAGTCCGTTTAACACCAAAACTTGCTCGACTGCTGATATGGTACAATGAATCGTATCCTTTACGTCGGTAACGACATCTGTTAATAATTTACCAAAACCGCGTTCAACGTTAAACATCGCATTTCGAAAATCACCAAGGAGTGATGAAGAAACCTGAAATAATTGTATATTTTAAAATGTGGTAACCCTAACATTATAAATGACATTAAACGTAAAAATACTTACTTGTATGTACAGAAAACTGAAAATAATTCCAGACAATTTCATAGTTAATTTTACTCAATAGACACAACTGTTACTCGTGAATTATTGCAAGAAATTATATATAGTCTTATACGCATCAGTTACTACAAAGAAAATAAATGACGACAATTTACACAAAGTATCCACGGGCGGTGAGACACTTGTGTCAATATTTGTTAAACATTACCACGTTAGTAATTTAAATTAGGCATTGATAATTAATTCTAGAATTTTAAAATCCATACTTCCATACCAATATTATAAATGCGAAAGTAACTCTGTCTGTCTGTCTGTCTCACTTTCACGCCAAAACTACTAGACCGATTTAAATGAAATTTAGTACACAAGTAGTCTAAAGCCCGATAAAGGACATAGGCTACTTTTTATTTGGAAAAAGTGCTGTAAAGGATTAAAAAGGAGGATGAAAGTTGTGAAAGAAAAGTTGTTGAAAGTATTGTCATTTTTAGAACTACAAGCATAAAACTTATATTTTAGGCTGTACACTTATAAACTAACATATGATGACACCCACTAAGGAGCGAATTTTGGAAATTCTACCCCTAAAGGGGTGAAATAGAGGTTGAACGTATGTATGTATGGAGGTCCGTAATTTTTTAAATTAAAAACATGAAACTTTTCTTTTTGGTATACTGATTAAAAAGGAGTATTTAAGTGTTTCTGCATATTCAACCCCTACGGAGGTGAAATAAGGATTGAAAGTTTGTATAGAAGTCCGTCATTTTTTAAGATAGAAGAAACATGAAACTTTATTTTAGGGATCCTGATCAAAAATGAGTAGATACGTATTTAAGCGTTTCTAGATAATCTACCACTAAGGGGGTGAAAAAGGGTTGAAGGTTTTTAAGGAAGTTAGTCATTTTTTAAGTTTTTTTTTTGAGATACTGATAAAAAATGAGCATATACGTATTTAAGTGTTTTTATTTTATATTCTATCAATAAGGGGGTGAAATAAGGGTTCAAAGTTTTTATGGAAGTCGTCATTTTTTAAGCTAAAAATATGAAACTCTAGTTTTGGGATACTGATTAAAAAAGATTAAATACGTATTTAAGTGTTTCTAGATATTTTAGCTCTAAGGGGTTTAATAGGGGTTGACATTTCTTATATAGATTAGTTTGGAAGTCCGTTATTTTTTAGATAGAAGCATGAAATTTTATTTTTGTGTTACTTGTTAAAAATAAGTAAATACGTATTTAAGCATTTCTTGATGTTCTTGACATTTCGTATACAGGTTAGTCAGGAACTCTGTCATTTTTAAAGTTAGAAGCATGAAATTTTATTTTTGGGATACCGATTAAAAATGAGTTGATTCGTATTTAAACGATTCTGGATATTTGACGCCTAAGGAGGGAAATAGGGGTCACATTTCGTATATAGGATAGTCTGGAAGACAGTCATTTTTGAAGTTAGAAGCAAGAAACTTTATTTTTGGGCTACTTATTAAAAATGAGTAGATACATACATATTTAAGTGTTTCTTGATATTTTACGACTAGGAGGAAAAATTAGGGGTTGACATTTCGTATACAAGGTAGTCTGGAAGTCCGTAATTTTGAAATTAGAAGCATGAAATTTTATTTTTGGGCTACCGATTAAAAATGAGTTGATTCGCATTTAAGCGTTTCTGGATATTTTACGCCTATGGGGAGAAATATAGTTTGACATTTCGTATACAGGTTAGTCTGGAAGTCTGTAATTTTGAAGTTAGAAGCATGAAATTTTATTTTTGGGCTACCGATTAAAAATGAGTAGATACGTAATTAAGACTTTCTTGATATTTTAGTCCTAAAGGAGAAAATAGGCGTTGACATTTCGTATACAGGTTAGTCTGGAAGTCCGTCATTTTGAAGTTAAAAGCTCGAAATTTTATTTTTGGGCTACCGATTAAAAATGAAAACGTAAAACCACAACAGACGTAAACCACAACCTCGAAAATGTAGTTCGAATTCTCAGTGTAGAAGGCACGAGATTTTGTAGCATGCAGAGTAAGGGCAGGATTCCAAACTTTCGGAAGAGACTTTAGGGCTAATGAAGAAATGACGTCAAAACCCACCTGTCACGTCGTCAGAGAAACGGCAACTAAACCAAGAGACAAGCAGGCGCGTACGCCATGACCTCCGGTGCTCCAATACTCTTGCGATTGAAATAGCGATCGAGCAGAATCGGGGGTGTAAGGTGTTCGTACAATGTCTTGGAAGGACCCACCTGACGAAGTTGACCACAGCAAGTGGAGAAATCGTTTCTTCCAAGCCGGCAGTTTTTTCGGAAGTAGAGGACCTCTACGGCCTGTTACGGCCGAAGACCTGCCAGAAGTCCGTAGTGGCGAAATCGAGATGGGTCTTAAACAGCTTAAAAATGGAAAAGCCCCTGGAGAGGACGCCGTTACTACAGAGTTATTGAAAGCAGGAGGTAAACCCGTCCTGTGGGAGCTCCTGAAGCTTTTTAACCCTGTCCTCCTCGAAGGGAGAACTCCAGAGGCGTGGAGTAGGAGTGTGGTCGTCCTGTTCTTTAAAAAGGGAGACAAGACCCTGCTGAGGAACTATCGACCCATATCCCTACTGAGCAACGTCTATTGCTGTTTTCAAGAGTGATCACAAACAGTTTTGCGCAAAGATTCGGCGAATTTCAACCCCCAGAACAGGCCGGGTTTCGGAGCGGATACGGCACCATAGACCACATCCACATAGTGCGGTAGATTGTACAGAAGTCCAATGAGTATAATCGGCCTCTGTGCCTTGCATTCGAGGACTATGAAAAGGCCTTTGACTTGGTTGAAATCTGGGCTGTTCTGGAGTCCCTGCAGCGTTGCCAAGTTGATTGGCGATACATCCAAGTGATGAGATGTCTCTACGAAGACGTCACCATGTCCGTCCAAGTACAGAATCAGCAAAAAAATCCCATACCTTTGCATCGAGGAGTGAGTCAAGGGGACGTTATTTCCCCCAAATTGTTCACTAATGCAATGGAGGATATGTTCAAAACGCGGAACTGGAAAGGACGTGGTATCAACATCAATGGCGAATATATCTCTCACTTGAGATTCGCAGACGACATCGTCATCATGGCAGAAACGCTGCAGGACCTACAACAGATACTGAATGAGCTGGCTGATTCTTCTATGCGCATCGGCCTACGGATGAACTTGGATAAAACCAAGGTCATGTTCAATGATCATGTTCTACCGGAACCGATTGCGATACACGGTACTGTCCTCGAAGTTGTTTCTACCTAATCAAAAATATGTCTACCCGAGGTAGACTATAAAAATCACTGAACATCATTTTCAATTTAAGAGCAGTAGGGTATAAATTTTTTATCTTTAAGTAAAAAATAATTTATTAAATTGGAAATACCCGAAAATCTACCCGAGGTAGACATATTTTTGATTAGGTAGAAACAACTTTGAGGACGAGGTGAAGTAGGCTAGGTTGGGCAGCGTTTGGGAAGTTACGTCGAATCTTCACATCGTCGATCCCACAGTGCCTTAAGACGAAAGTCTTCAACCAGTGCGTCCTACCCGTCATGACATACGAAGCCGAAAAGTGGACACTCACGACAAGGCTGGTCCACCAGTTTAAAGTCGCTCAGCATGATATGGAAAGGGTTATACTCGGAGTTTCTCTTAGGGATCGCATCAGAAAAGAGGTGATCCATCAGAGAACCAAAGTCATCGACATAGCCCACCGGATTAGTAAGCTGAAAGGGCAGTGGGCCGGCCATATTTGTTGTAGAACCGATAACTGTTGGGAAAAACCTGTTCAAGAGTGGAGACCGGGTCTCGGCAAACGTAGTGTAGGACGTCCTCAGGCACGGTGGAGAGACAATTTGCGCAAGACGGCTGGCAGGAGCTGGATGCGAGTAGCCGAAAAGAGATCACAGTGGCGTGCAATTGGAGAAGCCTATGTCCAGTGGACGAGTATGGGCTGCTGTTGCTGATGATGAAGATGATTAAAAATGATCTGATTCGCATTAAAGCGTTTCTGGATATTCTACCCTAAGGGCTTCAATACACACCAATGTGGTATGCAAAGAGGTCTTACATTAACGTAATATTTTAAGTTAATTTGTAAATATATTCATATTCTTCGCGAGCAAAGCCGCGGGTAACAGTCAGCTTAAAGCCAGTTTTAAAATAAATAAAAGTTCTGTATAATTAGAAGTAAAGATTATTTATTTAAATATATCTACCCTACACACTCTTGTATCACATATATTAAACTGTTAAAAATAGTTTGTTTATAAAATACTACTAAACTATGTTCATTAAAAACTTGATTTTATTTTCAATTTATATAATAATTTCGTAGTATATTATAAACTTACAATCAATTTACAATGTATAAATTAACTAGAACAAGACAGCGAGAACGCACTTACACATACCTGACTATGAGATATTCTAAAAGAAAGTATAGTTTTAATATGATCAGTAGAAAATATACATATAATATGGTCGTTATTGAATATCATTAAATGACGATTATATATTTATGATGCGTTCTCACTCTCGGTCCAAACGTATTAGTACTACTTATAAAGTTAATATCAATTTCAACAACTTAGGCAGTAGATAATAACGTCAGGTAATTTTATGACAAGACGGGACAAAATGGCGTACTTGTAAACTTTAGGGAACTTAAACTTTATATTAGAATTAAAAAAAAATTATATAATGTAGTCTTTGTGTCATCTATCTTATACATTATGCTTCTAATAAATCAAAATAGCATTTATGATATCTAAAAAAAGGATATTTATTTTTAACAAATATTAAATAATAAAAAATAAAGACGGAGGCGCAAGGAAGAAAGCATATGTAAGACAATGAAAATATTGATATCATAAAACACCACAACTTAAAAATCAAGCCATTTTATCCCCCAGCGATCCTATGCCAATGCGAAAAATAGTTACCGCATCGGTCTATTAATGATATATTCTACGTTTTGAAAATTATTTCTATCATTTTAATAATTCACCGCTTCAGTGCAAAATTTTAAAAATATTTATTGAAATCGGCATTCCATTTGTATTTTAATATTTTTTTAAAGATCCCTTTTTATAAAATATAAAAAATATAAAAAGGAATGCCAATTTCAATAAATATTTTAAAATTTTGCAATGAAGCGGTGAATTATTAAATTGATAGAAATAATTTTCAAAACAAATAAATTAATTAATTAAATTAAAACAGTTCATTAATAAAATTTGAAAAAAAATATAAGTATATTCTAGTACGGTTCCATTTAAAAAATTTAAAAAAAAACATTACGTCAATCAAATCAAAACTATAAAGAAATACATTTTTTATATGAATATTTTATAATTTTAACTAAAATAAATTGAAATATGACCACATTTTTTTACTATATATTAATATCAAACCAAAATAAAGCCATCTCAAGCTGCTAGTGTGGATCACAATTCGTTGATGTTACCGTATTGGCACGTGTTGAGCAACTTCTTAAAACTTAAGCATACTAGTGTTGCATATCGATAGTATTGTCACGTGTCAATATTATCGATAGTTTCGATACTATCGATAGCTTCCCATGAGCAATACTATTGATACTATTGATAGTTTTGCAAAAACCATTACTTTTAACCTAAACTATAGATAGTATCGATAGTTTTGTGCTATCGATAGTCAGTAATTTCCGATAGTATTACTTTCTCAAGATAAGTAATTTAGTAGGCCAACTATAGTGTATATTTAAATAAATGAAATTAAATTTACCACAATATTTGTTTTTAGAATTAAGACTTGTGCGGAATAAGGAATAATGAAAAATTTAAATGTGAATAATGTTGTCAATATTTTTTGTGTTTGATTTATGAATAAACATTATAAATACTCATGACATTAAAAAATCTTTTAGGAGGACGGTGGCATTACAATGAAACTTTTTTGTAGTAATCTTGAGTGTAGCGATTAGAATATATTATGAATACATTACTTACATTAAAAAACTAATACTATAAAAAAATCGCTGGCTATCGATAGCCTACAACTATCGATAGTCTAAAACTATCGATACTATCGATAGTAGCAATAGTATCCCTACTACCAATAGTATTGCTTACAGAGAGATAGCGATACTATCGATAGTATTGCCACTATCGATAGTATTGCCACTATCGATAGTATTGCCACTATCGATAGTATTGCCACTATCGATAGTATTGCCACTATCGATAGTATTGCTCACGGAGAGCTATCGATACTATCGATAGTATTGATCAATACAATACTATCGATATCCTGAATAGTTTTCGAGATCAACTATCGATAGTCAAACTATCGATAGTTCTGCAACGCTGAAGCATACACAATGGGAACAAAATCTGAACTTATTAGCAAAAATTCGAATACAGTCCTAACTCACTTTGAAAGTATTAACTGTTATTGCTCCAATAATATCAATCCAAATCATCAACAAAAATGCATAAAATATTTATATTACGTACAAAAACATATAATAAAAAAAAAATACTGAAGGATTAGATATACATATAGAAACGAACATAATATTCATTTATCAATTATACAAATATTGTTCCCAAAAGTATATTTACGGATGCTTATAATATTTCAATATCCTTAATATTACATACAAATACGTATTTATTACGCCCTTCCCAATACACTGCATCTATTGATTAATTATTTAATTCAATTTGAATTCAATTAAATTAATTTGTAGAAAGACCCGTTACAAATAGATAATTTAAAAATATAAAATATGTTAAAACTAATTTCGGCAATTAAAATAAAATTTATACAAGAGGCAATATTTAAATAATATTTATTTTTAAACGAAAACCTGTCGCCTAAAATAAAATGTGATCTGGAATGTAACAGGTGTCATCTATTAAATTGATTTAACTTATAATAATTATTCTAAAGTATAATCATTTTTACAAAATTTAAATAATACGATCATCATCAGATTTATCTAAATGTTTTTGATTATTTTATTTTTGAACACACGAATATTTAGGATCATCTGATGCATATCGCATTATATTAAAGCGTAACAATGCGAAAACTAATCACAATACTAGTAGTATACTTTTAATACGCAATCATTTAAATTTATTTTATATATTTAATACTTGTTTCGAGAATTTATTGACATTTCAGATAAAACACTCATTCAATATATATTTTTTAGATTTAAAACAAAATATATATATATACATTTTTATATAAAAATAATTAAAATGAGTCTTTATTTTGGGAGATTCGTTAATAAATATAAAATAATATAAAATATAAAATAATGTAACCAATACTGAATAATAAGAATTAATTATCTGGCAACAAAAAGAAAATCTTAACACATTTCGAGGTAGACACGAAACTATGGAAATTACGGAATATTCCACGCGTTACAAGACACATGCGTAAAATGTATGTTTTCAGTTTATGACAAGTAAAAGTATTTTTTTTTTATAAACGTAGAACAAATATAACCGCAAGATTCGCAAGAATAACAAAAAATAAAAATAATAAGAATAATAAAAAAGTCAAGATAAATTTAGATTTTTTACTAGTGGTTATATTTAAACGCGAATTGGGAAAAATATTAACCTACAATTTTCACGATATAACAAAGATATGTTTAATTGCCCGTTGAAGATTGATGCCTAGTCTAGATCATTCGAAGAGTAAAAAAAAATAAACATTTTTCAACGTCTTATAGCGTCGAGCATCCCCAAAAATTTTGTGACGAAATACGTTATAGATATAAAAATTATATAGCCGTGTGTATAGGGACAAATTAGAGCGACGAGCGCCTGTCTTTTCAAATAGTCGCAATTTTTTTAATTACCGATTTTTAGCAAAAGGTGGAGAATTACCGCGTAACAAACCCCTAGCTCCCTTTCCCTCCCTTTGTAATATGTCGTTTCGTATTTGTGTTCGGCGAGCAATCCGAAAATTATTTGTCTATCAGGGGAATTTTTTTTTAGGACGAGACTTTGGCTCCCTCTAAATATGAGACAAAAACTCTAAACGAATTAAATGTTTTTTTTTCTACTAAGTAAACAAAGAAAGAGTTTTATTGTAAAATCTAATAAGGTTAACTCAGCCTGATTTAAACGTTTTCAAAAATAAGTTTATTTTTCACTCTCTAGACTAGACCTTAATATTAATTCTTGTTTTTGTAAAGTAAATTTGTCGACTTATATAATGTTTACCTTATTTGTATCAAAATACACTTTATAGTATCGGTAGAGTAATTTACATAACATACATGTATTATAACCAAATACCGAGGTTTTCGAGGAACCGAGGAGCTTTCAATATACGTATCAAAATATAATTTGTTTCCACTAATATATCACATAAATAAAAAATGTTTAAGCCCCCGAGTAAACTATACATTTTCGGCGAAAACTCCAATATTTTTCATATATTGTCGTAAAATCACAACCGCATAATGATAATTCCATTTTAAAACAAAGGTGCGACTTCAGATTCTTTGTAATTCAAAAATATAATGAGTTAAAATGGCTACGAAACGGGGACGAACCCGACAGACCTCCGAGGCGCCCGGCGCCTCGGCGTCACGGCGTGGGCCCCCCGTCGTCGCGCGGCTCGTCGTCGGGCTCGGCGGGCGCCGCGTGCAGCTTGGGCAGCGGCGGGATGGGGGGCGTCGCCGCTTCGAGGGCGGGGCCCGCCACTCCGTTGTTCATCCTCTGGTAGTGCGGCTTCCAGGTGTTCGCCGGCGGAGTGTAGTTCAGGTGGTCGTACTCCATTTCTATTCGATTATATTTGATATTTTGTAATAACGGGTAAGATAAATAACGAATACAGTGAAGCTGTTAATCGACTTTTTTTAATAGTTTTTCTTAGTAGTTACGTTAATTCATTAATAAAATATAGGATTTAAATAATAAAAAAATGAAGTATATTTATAAATGTGTTTTGATATATGTGTTATGTATGCTATGTTATAATATTAACTCACCGAATCCCTCCTTATGCTTTATCTCGTCATAGACATGGTCCAACTTATTGTCTTCATCTATGCAATGGTACAAGTTTGGATTAGTTAAATCAGCATCCTTATTCTTGAGTGACATTGGATCGTAGCCTAAAATAGTTAGCGATTATTTAATTTTTTATCCAATTTTCTTTCTTATTTATTCAAAATACCAATGAATATGTTCATTCAATCGAAGAAAAGTTATATGTAGCGTAACGTGAATCCGAAAGTATATTTTTAATTGCAGTACCTTGGGTTTATAAATCGAAACAGCAATTAGCAATCTCAGTTACTCAAACCTAAATATTAGTCGAGATAATACAGAGCGATCGTGGACGATACTAACTTCCGTTGGAGCTAGTCGCAGTCAGTCTCAACCGCTCCACGGTGGCGTTGTTCAGTTTGCTGCCAGTGCCCAGATTGTTAAAGATGTGCGTCGCGTTATTGAGCAGCGTAGCAGAGTCGTCGCGCGTGGAGCTCTGGAACGTGTAGACCGGGTTGTCGAAGTGCTGCTGCTCCGGCTGCGAGCCGGGGTCCGCGGTGTAGTGCACGTGCGCGATCTCGCGCTTCAGGCTGCGCACGCGCTTGCGGTAGTACAGCAGCAGCAGCACCGCGCCCGCCGCGCACGCGCACACCAGCACCACCATGGCCGCCGTCAGGCCCGCGTTGGAGCCGCCTGCCGACACACGAGCCGCACGTACTGGACACTGACGTACTCATACACGGGTGAGCGCTCCGGGCGAGTACTGACCGTTGGCGCGGTCGATGACGATGGCGTCGCTGGCCGCTTGGTCGCAGTTCTCGCCGATGAAGCCGCGGTGACACACGCAGCCCTTCACGGGGTTGCACACCCAGTTGCCCTCCGACGAGCAGTTGCAGGCCTCCATGCAGTGATCGCCGAAGTAGCCTTCCGGGCAGACTACATACAATAACACACGTACATGGTTATTGTTCGTACTGAATTTATTTTTGTAGAACGGGGAAATGGACCTGATGGAAAGTTGTCTCTACCGCTTATAGACTAACATCGTCAATGTGGCGCATTAACGATGGTACAATTTTCGGAACTATGATACTTTGTCCCTCGTACCTACAATTGGATTGGATCTTGAATTACCTTTCAAACCGAAGTACAACCATACTAAGTTTTGCTATTTGCTATTATTTTAAGTCGTTTGTTTACCTTTCATCGCAATTAAAAGTGAGAACAAGCGTGTAGCGATATCGTCCAGCCACTTAAGGTCACGGCGGTCAGTTTATTGTACACCACAAAGAGAGATAAACAAAACATCCCTGCCAATCTCATGGGAGACCAGCCAACTGTCCAGTTCAGGGTATATTATAGTAGACAAGTGTGTGTGCAAACACTCTGTATTCCGTCACTCCCATAACCCGATGGGACGACATATCTGACATGACCGCAAAGAGTTCAGGCGCAGAACCGACGGCTTTATGTGCTTTCCGAGGCACGGAAGTGCACACACTTCCAACTTCCAGACCTCGAGAATAACTTTTCATCGGGCCGACCCGGGGTCAGCGACCGGACCGAGGAGGCGCAGAGTGAGTACGGAAGCGACACTGACACTGCGTGCAGTAGCTGCCGGTGTAGCCGGGCGGGCAGCGGCAGTAGCCGTCGTTGGGGCGGCAGGCGGCGCCGCGCGCGCAGCGGCACGGCTGCGTGCAGCCCGCGCCCCACCAGCCCGCGCCGCACGCCGCGCCGCACGCCGCGCCGCGCCAGCCCGGCAGGCACTGGCACGCGCCTGGGGGCATACGGGGTTTGTTTATCTCCGTCAGAGTTCTATCACTCTTGATGATTCTGTATTATGTTATGAATGTCTAACTTTTTAATATAATTGAGTTACCCGTGACATGGTGGCAGTCCGCGCCGTTCTTGCAGTTGCACCTCTGTCCGCAGGCCTCTCCGTACGTGCCGAGCGGACACGGGTACTCGCAGTTGACGCCCGTGAATCCACTCGGACACGAGTACTTGCCCGTCACGGGGTCGCACGTCGCGTTCCCTGCTACGAGTTAAGGGGACTACATGAGCTAAATGCAAGTTTTATAATGCAAAAAAGTATTTGACCCAATGCAGTAAACCAAATTATAAAAATATATGATAATCTTCGGGATACATGCTAGTTATTTGTTATTTTGAAAACATGATGTAATTAATTTGGTACGATAGAAAAAAAGCACAAAGTTGCCTCTAAAAAAATCTTTTAACAATAAATTCTGGTTTTTTGTCAGAATATTCTACAAGCACTATACTACTTTACCTCTGTGTCACTTTTTTAGTGAAATCAATAGATTTTTTTAAAATCAGATATTTTTATTTTCGAACAAAATGCGTACGCATGTCTGCGTAAACGCCGTGTACATTGCCGGCCGAGGCCTGATGATATATAGACTTGTCGATCTTTTCGCCGCATCATTACTTTACGAGATATTATTTTGTAATTTTAATTGTAAATTCATTGTTTCATGTTTTCTTATAATAAATATTATTCTTTCTTGTAAATAAATATATTAAGTTAAAATACTGTAGTGGTAATTAGGTATTTGTTTTTTATTATATTATTTGTTATAAATTTTAATTGTGTAAATATGGGAAATAAAGTGAAACGCGTGAGGAAAACTAAAAAACGTTTATATAAATTAAGCGCCGAACATACATATGAACGATATTAAAAGGTAAGAGTATTTTATTAGTAAACATATTTTTTTTTATAAATTATTAATATTGAAAACACCTATTAGAAAAAATGTGCAATCAGTTCGCATAGAATCAGATTTTTCGAGCTATTCTTTAAATATTACGTATTTGGTCAAAGTAAGAAAAACATCAATTGAGAGTGACTACATTCGATCCCCATGAACTCGAAGCAATATGATATTTTTCATTAAAAGTACTATGGGGCATATTTAGATACATATTTTTTAAATACATACTTTTATAATTAATAAAAATATAATTTCTAACATATATTTATTTCTTACAGGATATAGAACGTCGAAAACGGAAGCTATTTATATTGCGTAAGAGTTTAATTTTATCGATTTTGTTTATAATAGGAATTAAAGTTATGTATGAACTAATTTTAATAATAAAAAAAAAGTAAAGTCGTAACAAAAAAAATATGTAATTGTTGTGAACCAGAGAACTAGAATATTTAGAAGTGTCATTTGTACGTAATTCAAAAATTTTAATATTTTTGTAACGTCCGCCATATTGGATTGAATGTGGCAGCAATTCATGAATCGTGGATTGTCATCGAGACTAAATATGTGTGCCAACTTTCAGCTCCATAGCTTCAGTGGAAGTGGGAGTAATATTGTTTGCAATATTTGTGTGTAATATTGTTTGTAATATCATTTTCGAATAACAGTCAAAAGCAATACAAATAATTCTAATATCCTATCTATTTTTATGAGATTTATGATTAAAAAAAAAAATATATATATATATATATATATATCCCGCTGTTTCTTTCGCCGGTTCTTCTCTTTGACTTTGACTTTGACTTTGAAACCTAGTATGATTGACCTAGTTAACCAATAATTCAACCAAATCGACTTGACGACATTTTTTTTAGTAAATATTTAGATGTTTTTTTTTTAATTGAATATATATTTTTTCGAATATGTGTGAGTGAACCGATATTAATAAAACGAACAAACACTACGCTATATGTTACCCCACGGTTACTACGTTACAGATTTTCGAATACTTACGATTTTATTATATAAATATATTATCAAACTTTTATAAAATGTTAAAAATTGGTATGTTTTAATATTTAGTATAAGAATTATTTGTGGAATAATAATATAAATAAAAGAAAAAAAAAGGTTAAAACTAACTGTCTATTTTATTGTATACAAAATATAAATAAAAATATTGTATGTTTAATTGAATCCGTTTTTTTTTATAATCATTTGTTAACTAACATCGAAAGAAATAAAAATAATTCTGTTGTCCTATCTATTTTTTATGAGATTTATAATTGACCTTACTTCGCTCGGTTTGGCGCCATCTATTAGAATATTCGGGCGTAACCTCGTTACCTCGCTTAACCATTATTCACGGGCATGCCGTTTTTGTCGATTTTGTAAGTGTGTGCGTGCGATTCTCAAGGGCATTTAGCTCTTGTAGTCCTCTTAAGTGATAAATGAGCGACCGTTCTTTAACAGTGTGATATGGTCACACGAATAGCGCTACCATTGAACATTGTTTATGCAATTTTACGTATTGTTCTCGTAATGTTGACTTAAACAATCTCGGTTGTTTGAAAATACGAAAGAAAAACTATGATTTTTAAGTAAGTGACGACGGTCAACGTGGTAGTGGTGGCGTGTTCGTACCCAGCGGATGGTAGGGGCAGGTCTGCTTGCAGGCCACGCCGAAGGTGCCGGGCGCGCAGGGCCGGTCGCAGCGCTCGCCGCGCCAGCCCGCCGCGCACTGGCAGAGCCCGCTGGCCGCGTCGCACGACGAGTTGTTGGCGCACGGGCAGCGCTCGGAGCACTGCGAGCCGAACTGCCCCGCCTCGCACTGCGTCTCGCATCGCACGCCTGTCGAAGGGGACAAGCTTTACTTTGTACATTTACTGCGCCGACGGCTTTATTTTATATTTTATCGTCTTTTTGAAATACAGAATCGACTCATTAAAATATTGTATATGTTGAGTACTACATATATTAATATTTACATACTACGTGCAATATCTAAAATGTATGATAGTCTGTTATGATTCCAACTAATGTTGAAAGGTGTTAATTAACTAGTATGTGATTTTAAAATATAAAACAAAAACAAATACAAACAATTTCATATATTAATTTTTAATCTATTTATAACTGTATGTTGAGTACAAATGATGTAACTGCACTGATTCATTCTCAACAGTAACACTCCACATATCTTCAACGGAGAGATCAGATAGATCACCATCAGCTATGACAACGAGAGCCTTAGCTTTTCCGATATTCAACATATGAAAAGCATGTCTTAAATCTGGAATGGTCACATTCGTATTGAAACTATGTCTATTCATTTTCCAAGCGTAACAATTGCTTTGAAATATTTTGACATGACTCTTAGATAAAAAATCTTGAGATAGAGTATTAGAAGCTTTGTTTGCAGATTTTAACATATTGTTAACATTTTCAGTTTCAACGCTATGTTTGGCGGGCTTTCGTAAATATGATCCTTGCTCATCGCTTAGTATGTTTTTGGTAATTTCATCAATATCTTCATAAGAATTCGCTTTCGATCTATCGCAAGTATCGTATATTATTGTGTTCCAAATAACATCTGTTTTAAAATAAAATATGAAATTAAAAGGTGTTTTAGTATATTTCTCATACATACCGATCCTCCGGGAAAGACCTGAACATGAGTATATGATGCAATTGTGGTTTTATTAGCTATTTAACGAATAATGACATTGACTATTTGTAATTAAATAAATAATATAATTTTCTCGAAACTACTATACTACTCTTGTATAAATGTATTAGCATTGTACTAATGGTCTAACTTCTCCATCGGCGTCGAATTGAATTTCCTCAAATAATCTTTATTTTTTTCTTTTACCCTTATTCAATTCCTCGACTATCTCTATCTAAAATGTAATTACAATCGATTCAATGATTTTGCCGGAATGCGGTAACAAACACACATACACATATACTTTCGCATTTTAAATATTACTCTAATTATGAGGGAGATATATACAATGTACATGCACGGTTATTGTCAATGCACATTGTACTGCCAGCCAGCGAGATACGTTTGTTGAACAAACGTTTGAGGCGCAGTTGTGTAAATATATATGTCTCTCTTACTCTCACACTTTTCGTATTTTCTTTCACATTCATGGCAAAACTTATTAACACTAAGGGCAAAGGTTTGTCATCGTGAAATAATGTATTGGTAAAATATTATTATAACCAAGTATGGACAAGTAAATATTCGTCTTGAATTAGTTTCTACCCATATCACATAAGCTTAAAATTTAATTCAATATTGTAACATTAATAAAGAATATTTTGAAGGATTTATTGACGAATAATACAAGAAATGATTATTAAGCCCAAATTTATGTGAATTTTAGCGATGGTATAGTTTTTTTTAAGAAAACTTAATTTACATAATTGATCTGAACCTGATTGTCTGTAAATTGTTTTAAGTGATTTAATTATAAAATTTGAAATATTTTAACACTGAGTTTATAATATTAAAATAACTAAATAACGCCTTCAATATATTTTTTTTAACATTGAAATATTATCTGTATCTTATCTGCCATTTTGTTTACCAAAATTATCATCATCAAAATATTGTAAAACTCTTTAAGATAAAAAAAATGATAAAGCTCCGGCCTAATTATTACTTGACTGCCTAATTTACTATCAATCGTTATATTGGTAAATATGGATTTTATTTTATCTTGTATTACTCGTACTATAAATGCGAAAGTTTGGATGGATCCATCGATTTTTTACTCAATCACGACAGAACGGCAGAACCGATCTGAATTATATTTAAATCGGATGTAGATGATATTATAGAATAATGTAACTAACAACTGCGCCAATGTATGACACTTAGAGAATACGATCAATCAAGTATGATGATGGTGACCTCTCCAACTGGTTTCACAGATGCAAGCTCCGGTGACGTGGTGGCAGCCGACGGCGTTGGCGGAGCAGTCGCAGGGCAAGGAACAGTTGTGTCCGTAGAAACCGCTACGACAGCGACGCTCACAGCGCACGCCTTCGTATCCTGGACTGCATACACATTCACCTGGATAAAAACATTGTAATTAATACCCTGTTTTTATATATTTAAAGTGAAACTTCTTTAGAATCATTGAGATTTTAAAATGCGTTACGACAAAGGGATCAACAAGAACAAAACAATACTATTTTTATTATTTATTAGGTGGTTTGCACAGATACTATTTAAAGCTTCGCTTTGTTGATTACTATTAACCACTAGGGTTAGCGCGATGCTGTGTCACTCGTTTTATGGTCGACCCTAAATTTAAGTTTCCTACTCTCTTAATACTGTTCACCTGACTATGGTGGGCAATTCATGTATATGTTTGTCAATTTCCGCACATCTTCTAAATTACATATGATAATTGAAGTATCGTTAGAAGCATCTCGATCGTCCCCTGTTGTCTATTTATTAGATGAGAAATAATTTGAATAGGTGGTGAAGAAATAATGACAGGAATATTTACTTGTTTCATACTTTAAGTGCGAAGGCGTGTTTTTTGTCTGTCAGATTTTAATATTTAAACTTACATACGTTTTTTTATTAAAAATAAATTTAAAAATAATGTCAAACGTCCAGTCATGCTCATGAGTGTCGAAAGATCTAAAGTTATGTCGTAATGTTATTCGAATAAATTTATTTCTTAGAAAAATCTTTAATAGTACATAATTATTCCGTTATAACCATTAAAACTTTAAACATTTTTTTGTTAACGTTTACGGCATTATATGTAATATTATAACATACCATTGACAGGGTTACAAGGAGCGTCGTTCTCACATTCACAAGGCTGTAGACATCTGTGGCCGAAGGTTTTTCCATTGCATGGTCGATCACATTTCAAGCCATCGAAACTATAAACAAAAAAAAAACTTTTCCACTATTTGACACAATGACAATTATATATTATTTATACTGTTACCAATATTGAGCCAAAATAGTAAATTTTATCTTAATTAACTCTTTGGATTCATGGCTAGGCAGTTAGTTAGTTAGTAGACCAGAGATATAAAGTTGGTGTTCAACTCCCATGTGGCCGTAACATCGAGATATATCTTTGTTCGATTGGCAATTAGCCAACTGATGAGTATGTGGTAATCAAAGACGTTGGTACTGTAATTAAATATTAATAATTCCTCATGTAACCAATGTACCATAAACATTGGAAACTAAGATGTTATTTGCCTATAGTTACACTGGCTCACCCACTCTTCAAATCGAAATACAATATTACATAAGTATTACTGTTGGGTAGTAGAATATATGATGAGTTGCACGAACCCCTACCACCGTGTAAGTTACAACGTACCACCACAAATCAGGAAAATGTGGGAATAGAGTGCATTTGACCAGTGACAGCTGAGTATAGGCATTCGGAATCAGTAGGACAGGCAGTAGAACTGACCCGGGCTTGCAGTCGCACTGGCCGGTCTCGTGCGAGCACGTGGCGTTGTTGTGGCAGTCGCACGTGTCGGCGCAGTTGTCGCCGTACAGCGGGAAGGGGCACGGCTCCTCGCAGCGCAGGCCGCGGTAGCCGGGCGCGCACAGGCACGAGCCTGAGGGTTACACTACTCGTGATATATCAAGAGAGACATTTTAGTGTTGTGTCATACGACGAGTGCCAAGTAAGAGTGTGGTTATTCCTCGGGGTTCAAATTCTAGATTTATCAAGCTTGTCAGTTGGTTTATGGATTTCGAGCTATTTGTTACAGAAAGGCTCTCATATTTTTCGGTAGCCGATAAAAAAATCGGATGGGATTAATACCTCGTCATACAAATTTAATTACAATTATTGTTAAAATATGAAAAAAATACAGATTTTTTTTTTTTATATTGCTTATCATTGTTACGTTAACTTATCTCACAGATTTTAGGGTAGAAAAATCATCATAGCTGCAGGATTAAATTACTACTCGATAAATATTTTAATTTACACCATTCGAACGCTGAAGATTCCCATACTTGTAACCAAAATAAATATTTTATAATTATATTTAAGGACCAAAAATGGTTTATAATTTGAATACTTTTTCTTAATTTTAGTACAATATCTAGAATTATTAAAGTATTATCAACATTCTATCGGTCAGAGAGCGTGGACTACCGACCGTTGACGGGCGAGCAGTGTCCGCTGTTCTCGCAGCGACACGTGGCGCGACAGCCCTTCCCGTACGTGAGCAGCGGGCACTGGCGCGTGCAGAACTCGCCCACCCAGCCCGCCGAGCACTCGCAGGCGCCGGTCCACGGGTCGCACCTGGGACGGACACAGCTCGAGAACACACGCCGAATCGGGTATGATCTCATACCCAATCGTTTCATATATTACAACAGGCATTTGTATTCCGCAAACATACTCGCTACACCGATTTACGTATTAAAAGTCGATGTTCTTCATATAGAATAGTTTTCAATCGCTTTCGCAAACCAAAAATGTGTTCTAGAGCTCGACAAACATCAGAGAGAGGAATAGTCACATGTCCGTGGTGGAGGGGTTGCACTCGCAGTCGTGGTCGCAGCGCGGCCCCCACGTGTCGTCGGGGCAGGCGCGGCGCTCGCACCACGCGCCGCGCCAGCCCGGCCGGCACGCGCACGAGCCGTCGCGCGCCGAGCACTCGCCGCCGTGCCGGCACGCGCACGCGCCCAGGCACTCCACGCCGAACGTGCCCAGCGGACACGCCTCCAGGCACTGCGCCGGCGGAACCACATTCGTTAGCACTCTCTACTTCGACAGACGCTAAATAAAAAGCATTTATTAAAGACCCATGAGCCCTCCGGCTGTAGTGAGGGCTCTCATTCTATTTAAGGAAACCGTTTGAATCATTCCGGTTGGTACAAATATTTGTTTAGAATTACACCCGACTATTGATCCCGTTCGTTTTTCAGTCCCAAAAAGTTCCAAATTAAATTTGGTCAGTGAAAGAAAAATTTTCATAAAAATATTGCATTGAAGGATGAAGACTAGGAGACGAAACATTCTTTTATTTTCGCAATACTCAAGGAATCGTTAGAATATCTACTGTAGAGTGTTACAAAATACTGAACCTTTTCTCCTGTAAAACCAGCTTCGCACTGGCATTTTCCACTAACATGATGGCATCCAGCACCGTTGGCACATTCACACGTCTTTTCGCACTTATCACCCCATCTACCAGCGGGACATCTGCAAGAAGAAAATGAAATACTTAATTTAATTATAATACTAATTAACAGATGTATGAACCTAAAGAAATTAATTTAAGAATAAATTTGTTTTACTATCTAATTATTATTATTAAAGGTTAACACAATAAGGATTAACGAAGCGTTATTATTAATGACACGTAACTCAAAGTCCAGGAGCTGGGGAGTTATATATGTACATAGCACACGTACTTGTTAGCGCACACCTCGCCGGTCCAGCCGGCGGTGCACTCACACTCGCCGGTGAAGAAGTTGCACTTCCCATTATTCTGACAGCGACATCGCAACGGGCATGGCTCATCAACAGGACATTTCTCCTCGCATCTAAAAATAATAACGTGACGATATAAATGTTAATTACACATTTTACAATAATTGTCTACGTTTAAAATAAGGATACCAATGTTTGAACTCTGCGTACGATAAGTGTTTTAATGTCTACATTACTTTACAATCAAATTATCGAATTAAAAAGAACATATAACTTCAATACAAAAATATTATTAATAAGATTTTAAAAAAAGTAATCCGTTGTATATTTTAGAAAGTCTTTTCCAAATGTATGAGACATACGCGCTCTGTGTTTTATTCGATTTACAAGAATTGACATATTTCATAATCATATCCATAATTTTCAATTAAAATTTTATTAGTATTGGATCGTTCGATTGCTCTTATACGCGTTCATAAAAAAAAAGATCAAGATCTAAACGTATTGACCCGAGCCGAGATAACAATACAAAGGAATCAGTCAATTTATTAGCCCAGACATCCATTACAGCTGATAAGACCTTCGACAGACGATTGAATTATTTTATTGTTTAACACGCCCTTGACTAATTGCAGAGGTCATGGAGCGATTGTTTTTAATTGTTTGTGTTATAGAAAGCCTACACTGAAACAATACTCATATTAACAAGAGGAAATTATAATATAAAAACAACAAATAACATTTCTATCAATAGTTGACAAAACAAATTATGAGGTAAGCATCTAAAACAAAGGGTAAAAATGGATTATCAATCAATCGAAATCGAATCGAATCGAGTAAACAATTTCATAGATGGCGACCAATTTATATTTAGTTTTAATAAACAAATAGTTGTTGGTGTATCGTGGTCACGGTAGGTAATAAACATTTACACTAATTTGTAAGTATTCCTTAAACTGCAACTATCAAACTCGAAAACAGAATGTTGTGTTTCTTGAGTCTTTAATTAACACACTCATAAGAGCCCCACCGGCATTCTTTGAACCGCAACTAAATTTTTAAGCAAATTTTTAAACTTATCACATCATCAGATCAAGAATGGACACATAAAATACTTACAAAGGTCCAGTGAAACCCTGGAAACATTCACAGGCTCCACTCGCAGGATTACACGTAGCATTGTTCTTGCACTCACACTTCTGGTCGCAGTTGTCACCAAAAGTGGGCGGCGCGCAGGCTTTCTCGCACGCGTCACCGCGCCAGCCGGCCGTGCACGCACACTCGCCAGTCAGCGGCTCGCACGTACCGCCATTCATACAGCGACACTCATTTTGGCAGTTTCGACCCCATTTACCATCGGGGCAAGCTGAAAATGTATACAAAGTTCAATCTAGTTCTTTACAATACAAATAAAATCGCAGGGCGTTCTTGGACATTATAGGAGAAATCGCAGTTAATTTATTAGCACAAAATTGTTCCAAATAGATGTGCTTATCTTTAAAATTATGGAAATAATAAAATATTAAGAGTATGTCGTATCAGAGAAAAAAAAATCTAAAATATTTAAATATTAATAATTATTACTAATTATATATATAAAGTAAAATTAATACAGTAATGCAATAAATGGCAAACGAATGACAATATAAATGATAGTGATTAATTCATTGTATCGTACGGAGAACTTTGATCCGTCACTCGCGTGAGATATAACTTGCGAATCTTAATTACAATATTTATCCCTTTTCCAGTTATGGAAGAATTATATTTGATAAATAGCTTGTGTTCGTTAATTAATTAGGATACAATCAAAATCTCATAAACTTTTTCGATTATTTATTAAAAAAATTACTTTGATATCGTTGTCGTCATTTCATAGGTCTGATTTATCAAAAAATCAAACTAATATGTTAATATACTATTGTGGTTTGGTGATGGTTTTTTAATATTTATATGGCTATTGAACATTTTTCGCGACCTCATTCTATTAAGGAGCAATTGCTTATGACTTACGAATAACGATAATATAACACATAAAAAAAAATACTTACATATATCACACGCGGGTCCCCCATATCCGTGCGAACACGCACACGTATTCGGCGCCACACATTTCCCGTGTACACACGACTCGACGCACACAGGCGCACATTGCTTCCCATCGGAATCCGGCGCGTAACCTTCACAGCATTCTTCGACTGGCCTCTGTTTCACCAGAATCTGAGTTTTCAAAACCTGCTTGAACTTGATCTTGTATTTGGAACATCGTGGGGGTACATTGAAACACCAGGCGTATTCTTTAACTTGAAATGGTTTCTGCTCGGATACTCTGATTGTTGTCGTATACCTAAAGATATAGAATTGGTTTTAAATTTCATTCTCATTTCAGTTCATTGTTCTGACTACTGAATAACTCATTCAAAGGATTATATTCCAACGAAAGGAGATAAGTATGGGCATTAAAAATGTGTAACATAAGCTGGAGCATTATCATTCATTGACTGAAATAACAAGCGCGTTATGGACAGACTATTTGTGTTTATAAAATATTATTACTGTAATAATATTTTATAAACAAAAATCAGTATCGCAACGAAATCATTAATCCAATTTCGTTAAATGACACTGCTATGTACATTTTATCAAAGATATACATTTTTTAAAACATCTTTTTTTATTATGTAGCTAGGCAGACGAGTAAATAGGCCACTTTGTATGTAGCACCACCGGCCATAGACATTAGCGCTCTAAGAAATATTAACGATTCCTTACAAACTTCCCCTTTAAATATTCAAAACAACTTTGTTAACTTCATGTCATTGTATCAGCAAGGACAGCGTTCATTATGTTTCAGGATTTATATACTACCAATTAAAACAAGAAATCTTGGTAGATACATCTCTATGTAACAACCTGCATCTGTCCCACTGCTAGGCTAAGGCCTCCTCTAAGTTTTTGTGGACGATTTGGTGCTTACTCCACCATGCTGCTCTAATGCGGTTTGGCGAATACATGTGGCAGATATTCGTAGGTTTCCTCACGATGTTTTCCTTCACCTTCCAGCACGAAATGAATCGTAAACACAAATTAGGCGTATGAAAGTTCAGTAGTACTCATACATATATTAAATAGTTCAATATTTATTTAAAAAGGAACATTATACTTAAAATTAGGGATTAGGGAGATCCCATTTTAATTTAAATGGACGTTGTATTAAGTTGCTGGGCCAAAAACTCTCATATACATCCGGGAAAATCAAACACATTTATTGTAAAATAATTTACAATATATAGTCAGTGCGACATTTGTGGTATATTGTTTTTTATATCCAGGAACTCAATGGATATCATGCGTTTGTTGTTGGCAATGACGCAAACAAGTCCATACCTAACAAACTTAATGGACGAGGAGAAGGAAAACTAAATATAAATAATATAATTATACAAAAAGAGCAAGCAAATGTTAGTCCTTGTCCACCTGTCTCTTTGGTTTAATAATAAATAAATAAATAAATATTGGATAACATCACATACATTACTCTGACCCCAATGTAAGTAGCTAAAGCACTTGTGTTATGGAAAATCAGAAGTAACGACGGTACCACAAACACCCAGACCCAAGACAACATAAAAAACTAATGAACTTTTTCTACATCGACTAGGCCGGGAATCGAACCCGAGACCTCGGAGTGGCGTACCCATGAAAACCGGTGTACACACTACTCGACCACGGAGGTCGTCGGTGGTTTAGATCTATTCATTCACGAAAGTGCGCCCCTTTACGTTATTATATATAATAATTTTCATTGGAATAACCGCCCGAGGCCGAATACGGATACGAGGATATTATCATATAAAAAAGTAAATTAGTCACACAGTAATAAGATAGTTAATAAAAACATAAAATTGTATTTTTTTAACATTCAAATTGGAACTTCATAGAACATACGATCTTTTGCACTTAAGGTGGAACACAAAGGACACTAAAACACAAACCATATTGGAGCAGCTTTATGAAATAGACACCAAATATCTTCCAATAAACAATTATATTATATTCCAAGGCGCGAAGCCTTGGAATCTTATATATAAAAATAAGTGGCATTTTACGTTGTCACTTTATAACTCAAGAACGGGCTCATCTATCCAAACCAAATTTTCAGGGTTTGTTCGGATTATTAAGTAGATGGTTTATGTGAAGTTTGCATAAAATCGGTCGAGTGGTTCAAATGGCGGGTCATTTTGTTATTGGAGATTTTTTAGACGGGGAATTGTCTGTCAAATTAAAAGTAAGTATCAATTAAAAATGAGTACACTCATCCACCAGTTTCAATAGGTAATACGTCTTAATTCAATTTATTATTTCCAAATAACCCATGGCATAGCATTAAATACTGGCATGTAACACAATTTCTTATTTTAAAAATGATTGAGCTGTCATTAGAAATAATACAAAAATCAGAACATCGATTAATTTCTTAAAAAAATATATTACTTAATTGCTAGCTATTTAAAAACTAAAATCATATAAATATTTATTTACGTTTGTCGATTTAAAAGTAGCGTGTACTTTAAATTTTTAAATTTTACTCAGTTTTTTAATGCGCTGTCGGTGTTTCATGTAGTTAGCAGGCTTTATTTGAATTAAATTGTCAAACACATTTACACAAACGGTAAGTTTTGAACTGTTGAAGTGATTACATGTATGTGTGTTTCTTAATTTGAAAAAAACATATTGCTATGATTTTATTATTTTGTAATGGATTATTTTATTGACATTTTTTTAAACATTGACAACGAACGCAGTTTATATAACGGTACAGGGTGAAATTTTGTTGGTTGTTTTCCCGCAAAGAATTGATTTAGTATTCCATACCTACTCCTTTTGTATTTTTATTTTTACGCGAAACCGAATCGATATCTTGCGGGAAAATAACCACCAATATTTCATCCCGTATATTTCCAGACACACATGTATAAATACTGATACACCACTATTAATGTAGCAATTTGTTTTCAATTTCATTTTTTCTTTTGTATATAAAGGATGAAGGATCAATGCCACGAGCCAGACGAGCAAATATTAGGCCGGCGAACGCGTAATACAAATTATGTGACATCACAAAGACGATCACAGACTGCAGATGAACGCACACAAGCTAATGCATCGCAGCGTGGACGTAGTGCATGAAATAGATCTGCTGACCCTGTGCCTGTACTGAATCTTCCACGGCGATCACGAATACGTCGTGCTACCTTGACTGAAACTATGTGTGCTGCTTTTAATTACAACAGTTAGATTGATTATAGTATGTACGGATACATTGGAATGATGGACGTAATATGTCCACATTGTGATGCGGCAAAATTTTCAGGTGAAACGCCCGGCATGTGTTGTGCTAATGGCAACGTTAGATTGCCAGCATTAAAAATTCCACCCGAACCATTATATTCATTAATATTTGGGACATCTCAAACATCGAAGCATTTTTTGAGTCATATTCAACAATTCAATTCGGCATTTCAAATGACTTCTTTTGGTGCTACTAAAATTATTAGAGATAATTTCATGCCGACGTTTAAGGTAAATACTTCAACTGGATTGTCCCATATTTATATCAATCTTAATCATAAAGTATTCGATAGTTTTAAAAATTCTTATCCACCAACCTAAAATTGCATACATGTTACAGATTCAGGGCCAGATTTATCATCAAGTTGGGTCGTTATTGCCTGAAGCTGATCATCAATTTTTGCAAATTTATTTTATTGGTGATGAAAATCGTGACTTGGATCAATGTTGTACAATTGTTTCTAATAAAAGACGAGGAATAATACGAGAGCTACAATGGTTTTTCCATCAGCATAAAGCAGCAGTTCAATTGTTTAAAATTGCTCTCGATCGTATGCCATCTGATAATCACAAAATCGTAATAAGGGCTAATAGAACACTTTTTGGAGAACATGTCAGGCGATTCAATGCACCGAGAATTGATGAGGTTGCAATTGTAAACTGTTGTGATCAATTTCAATTCCGTGATATTGTACTTCATCGCAGAAATGAGGAATTGCAACGTCTTTCGGAATTTCATCGTAGTTATGATGCATTACAATACCCAATATTGCATTGGAAAGGTGACGATGGTTACCATATCAATATACCAACGATTGATCCACAAACCGGTAAATAATTAATCCTATTTTCTGTGTGTTGACATTTTCATTTGTATAATTTTCCAAAGTCACATTTTGCATTTATTTTCAGGTCTACATATACAGAAAACAGTTAGTGCCATGAATTTTTATTCGTATCGATTGATGGTTCGTCCACAAGCACAAAATTATATCTTGAGATGTGGTAAACTATATCATCAGTACATCGTTGATATGTATGCGAAAATAGAAACTGAACGTCTTAATTGTATTCGTTTCAACCAAGCAAAATTAAGATTCGACGAATATATTCATTTGCAAGATGCGATAGCGAATGATGCTAATGTAAATGACATCGGGCGATTGACTATATTGCCATCTTCATTTACTGGTAGCCCACGGCATTTGATCGAATATGCACAAGACGCAATGTCTTATGTACGAAACTCGATCAACTTCTGCTGATGAAATAAATGCCTGTTTGGACAAACATGATATGTACAAACATTTACACTAAACATGAATATGCGTATTAACCTACAAAATGATCCAGCTGTCCATGAGTTTTCAAAACAATTGTTAGAAATTGGTGATGGCAAAATACAAATCGACAGGACCAATGGATTGATCGCTATACCGAACAATTTTTGTACTATTGTGCAATCGATAGACGAATTGATTGAATGTGTTTTTCCGAATATTCTTCAGAATTACATAAATCATGTTTGGTTGAGAGAACGCGCCATTTTAGCACCAAAGAACATTCATATCAATGCTATTAATTTTCAAATTCAAGAGAAACTGCCAGGTGTATTCACGACATATAAATCAATTGAAATTTTTAAATTCATTGGAACCGGCTGGTATGCCACCGCACTGCTTAAATCTAAAAGTTGGTTCTTTAATTATATTATTGCGAAATATTCATCCCCCAAAACTGTGTAATGGCACCAGATTGGCAGTGAAAAAGAAGCTACGATCTTAACTGGTAAATCTAAAGGTGAAGTTTGTTTGATACCCCTTATCCCTATGATTCAAACTGATATGCCATTCGAGTTCAAACGATTACAATATCCTGTTCGTTTATCATTTGCGATGTCCATCAACAAGGCCCAAGGGCAAACACTTCACGTTTGCGGTGTGAATTTGGAAGAATCATGTTTTTCTCACGGCCAACTTTATGTTGCCTGTTCCATAGTCTATTTAAATTGTATTTAAGTTGTAATATATTTTTTTAAGAAATGAATCGATGTTCTAACACATTTTTGTATTATATCACTTTATACGTAGCGAAGCACGTACCGGGCCGCTAGTATAATATAATTGTTTTAACATTGTATATGTTAAAACAATTATTTAATAATTTAAAATTATTATACAAAGTTTTTGTTATTTTTTGTTACTCTTTCCTCAAACATTTTTTATTATATCATATTGTAACCAGTTACTTATAATGTCTGAGATGCCTACGTTACTTCTTAAAGAGACTTATTTCACAATAAGTACAGAAATTGTAATTATCAGAAAGATATTTAACAATAAAAGTATTCGTTTGTGTATAATGTGCACTCAATGTTTTTATCAATTAGACTAAATACGCTTACGCATTACCATCGTAATGGATATCTTATTTATTTAAGACTAATATGTACATACATATATGTGTTGCATAATTTTATCGATTTTTTTTTTTAAGCGTATAAAACACTCCTTGATTACATGCCTAAACGATAAGAAATCAATAAAAATATCAATAAGAAATAATAGAAATATGCTCGTTAAAAGAAATAAAAGAATAACGCTCAATTAATAAACATATTTATATATATATATGTATTACTTATATTTAATTCAAAAACCTCCAAATATTTAAACCTCCTTAGCAGTATACCTACTAGCAAATAGTCATAATAAATATAATCATGCTTGTTTGGTGCAAAAATTCAGCCAAACGGCAGGTACCAAGAGTTTTCATGTTATGCTTAAACCTAAGGAAATCTGACACATTTAAATGTCTTGTTTTGTATAACTTAGGTTGGCTCTTGGCAAAACCAGCCAACTGATGGAAATAATTCACCGCCCATAGACATTGGCGCTGTAATAAATATTAACCATACCCTACATCGCCAATGCGCCACCAACCATGGGTGCAAAGAATTTATATCCCAGAACACAACAATACAAGTAGGTATTTCCGTTTAGCGGTTGAATATCTGATGAGTGGGTGGTACCTAAGCAGACGAATTTGCAAAAAGTTCTATCACCAAGATTATTAAACACGTCGATTGAAAGAGACGGGTGCAATAAGCTCCAAACTAGATTTTTAGAAAGTCTTTTCCCCACCAGTAAGACATACATAGCGCGACTAATAATCTAGCTTTAGCCATTCATTCATAAAATTCATGAATCATATATGAATCAAATTTAAAATAAAATAATGTCTGCAGTGCCCTTTTAGGGATTACGTATTGTAAAATCGAAAAATTGTCGCTTTTGTAGCTTCATTTAATTAAAACAAAATGTCTATATTGCTGACACACACAAAATAAGATTTCACTGTGCAGGTTATACATAAAACATAAACCTAAAACAAAGAATCGTAATAGCATTCAGCTATCGCAGATGTTATCTGAATCTATGTAATGATATACAAACTTTTGTAGGCAATAATCTTTGTCAAATAGCCAAGACGGAAGATCTAAGTATTGCTTATTAGTTTACATAAGTGGTCATTAAACGACAGCAAGAGTTACATAAAGGATACTCACGTCTCCTGTCTGGTGCAAACGTTTGGTCCTTCGAGCAGGGCGCTGACTGTTGCAGCGAGCGACAGCAAAACTATAGTCTTCCACATATCGGCTACCGTTCAAACAACTCTAAACCACAACTCCATAGCAAATGTATTGTTTACGTGACGATATGCATTCAGCGCTTGTTTAGCCTTTCCTCTCGTTGCCTGTTGTAGCAAATTATGAATTGTTTTGTCTAGAACAAAGAAAAAATAACAAATACAATGAATCGAGCGTCACATTTACTTTACAGAGTAATCTTTTCTTAGCTAAATTAAGACTGCTTATTCCAATTGCCGCTTGTCAATTTTTGGCATTTTAAGCTTGAGTGTGTGTAACTCCCTATGTTTGTAAAATCACAAATAATTTACAATTCATTGTTATGGGCAAAAACAAATGATAATAGATTGTATAATTTTTGAAAACATGTATTTTTAACTAAAATGTCAAATATGAGTAATGTTTATATATATTAAGCGCCAATTGCACAATGGCTATTATGACTATTGACTGCTCTACTCCTAACAAGCGATAAGCTTAAAAGCAATGGTAAATAGGAATTTTAGTAATTCCTTATATACACTATTCTTTTTTATAAAAAATAGATTATTTTCAATAAATTCTATTAGTAAGAGACTAAACTTTGGACAGCATTCTTTGATTAAGTAACTGATAAATATTTGGCTAACAGTCCCTTTAAGAACTCGTGAACAAGGCTAACCAGCATAAACGCTCTTAATGGATCATGTTATCTTTGTTATTATTTAATTAATTACTGATCACCTCAACTTCACCAGTATGTTTGTTTCGTCATAAGTGTAAATTAAATTATTAATCTTTATTATTTTTATTTTAGTAACAAGATTTAAATGATGAATATGATAAATGCCACCACTTAAACGTTGTAATAAGTCTTAATAAACTTAAACGTTTATCCCAGTGATTCCCAAAGTGGTCCAGGTGAACCCCCAGGGGTCCACGGGAGACTTGCTGGGGGTCTACGTAGGCGTGAATAAAAAATGGGGGTCCATAAGATGTTAATGGGGGTCCACGAAAATTTATCTGCTTTTGATAGTAAAGAACAAAAATGTAAGCATAGGTTTTATAAGGGCCTACCTACATTGTTTTAAGTACCTAACTAAGCAGATAATATTTTATTATGGCAAGCGACTGTTACTTGTCCAAACTTGCGTATTCGATATTACGTACAATTTCATGTAAAAAAGGTGTGAGAAAATTGATATCAGTGTTTGCTAGTGCCGGAGAAAAGTAAGTACCCACCTTTTTTTTGTTATAGTACTTAAGTATTTTGTTTACGTGTACTAGTCGGTTGATCACAACTGCTTGTATAGATAGGTAACTTAGTAACTTACAGATATTTTAATTGTCCTCTTTCGATTTGAAGACAAACACAGCACGTTATATTCAATTGTTTTTTCACGAGAGAAGCACTACCTGTCTAAAAAGGCCGAATAAGCAATATTGCAGAGCAATTAATTTTGAAATTTTTCTTGCAAATAACTACTAATTTTATAAAACAGTAATTTCACAGTCATTTTAAATTGATTTTGAAGTAACTATTTTATCAAGACTATTCCTTTTCGGAAAGAGCGAGCGGTGCGCGGGCGACGGGAAAAGGGCAGGGCTTGAGCTTCGATGCCAGTTTGTCACGTTTTAACAATGAAGCCGCAGACAAAAAATACGCAAATACACGGAGCGCGTGAACTCATTGATTTGATGAAATGTTAGTTATCGTTTTTATGGACAATTTTGGTATTTCGATTTTTTTTTTCCTACACAAATATGATCAGTTTTCGATACTGAGTACACCAATTTTTATTTGTACTATTAAAAATTAGTGGTAAATTAGGTACTTTAAAATTGTTACCGTTTTGTGAAAACGTCTGTATTTGTCTTAGCGGTTTATTAGTTGGTCCCTTTAAAAGCCGTAATTCTATTTCCGCGTGCTGACAAAGCCTGCGGTGTGATACCTATCTTCAAAAAAAACTTTGTTATGGCCACAGCAAAGAAAAAATGTCGACAATATAGTGTCGATTATTTGAAATATGATTTTGTTCCATCAGAGGCAGACAAACAATTGCCCATGTGCCTATTATGCAACAAAGTTTTGAGCAATGACTCTATAAAACCATCAAAGCTCGAAGATCATCTAAAAAGGTGTCATACTGATAAAATAGGTAAAGATTTAAAATATTTTCAAACATTGAAGGAAAAATATGAAGAGAGACCCACCATGCACAGTATGTTCGCTTCAACATCACAAAGTAACGATGATGGCTTGCGGGCATCTTACAATATTTCATTACTTATAGCAAAATCTGGAAAACCGTACACTATCGGAGAACAATTAATTTTACCCGCTGTTGAAGAGGTTTTAAAAACTGTTTTGCACAAATATCCATTTGACGTACTTAAAAGAATTCCATTAAGTAACAATACTGTACAAAGATGCATTGATGAAATGAGCTCTGATATCGAAAGTTTTTTGTGCAATCATCTGCAAAAAACTCATTTTTCTATATAACTGGACGAGTCAACGTTACCCGGCAATGAAGCAATATTATTGGCATATGTCCGATTTATTATGGAGGAAGAAATTCAAGAATGAATTGCTATTTGCCAGAACTTTGGAGATTGACACTAAAGGCGAATCAATATTTAATGTTCTGAGTAATTTTTTTACGGAAAAATCGATTTCATTTACAAACATTATTTCAGTGGCAACAGACGGAGCTCCTGCAATGGTCGGGCGATATCGTGGGTTTATAAGTCATTTCAAAAGAATTATACCAGGACTTACAGCTATTCAATGCGTAATGCACCGACAACATCTTGTGGCAAAACATTTAAGTGACAGGTTGAACCAATCTCTTCATTTTGTAATAAAAGCTGTCAACAAAATCAGATGCAATGCATTGAATACGCGTTTATTTGCTCAATTGTGCGACGAAAATGATGAACACTTCCAACGACTACTCTTACATACTGAAGTACGCTGGTTGTCGAAAGGTGCATGCTTAACGAGATTTTACTCTGTTTTCAATTCCGTATTAGAGTTCCTAGAAAGTAAAGATCCAGATTTAAAAGAAAACTTGATCAAATTCGAAGCAGACATTACGTATTTGACAGATTAGTTTAAAAAAAATCATGATATTAATTTGCAGTTACAAGGTGACAGCCTGAATTTAATAAAAACAAAGGGGATAATTTCGGCTTTTCTTGGGAAATTGAAATTTATGAAGCAAAACATTAGTCGGCGCGAATTCTCTCAATTTCCAAACTTGTCGCAGGTAGGATGTATTGATGAGGATATCCATACCTACAGTCAACATTTAAGTGCCCTGCATGATGACTTCAAAACCAGGTTAGAAGATATGCTGACGATGGATATACCACCATGGATCATAAATCCATTTGATGAAACGGAAGTGGCCAATGTTGTATTACAAGATGAGCTGCTCGAGTTAAGCACCAATGAGGAGCTGAAGGTGAAATTTAGAAAAGGCTACCAAACATTTTGGCTGCAAGCAGAAATACCCGAAAAATATCCTGGACTGTGGGAAATCGCAAGGAAATTTTTAATAGCTTTTCCCTCGTCATACCTTGTCGAAAGGAGTTTTAGTGCCGTTTCAAACCTATTAACAAAAAAAGGAACAAATTAAACATCATAGAGCCGGGGCATTTGCGGTTATTGCTCACAAAAATAAAGCCAAACATTGACTTGTTTGCTGACACTCCATCAAATACATCCTTCCCATTAATTAAAATTATGACCTGAACCTATATTACCTTATTAATTTTTTCATGTAATTCTATTCTTTTAATAAATAAAGTGTTATAAAATGTACCATTTTTCGTTTTTATTTTACCTATCGGAATATAGGGACAGAACTAAGAAGCGACACAATTTTTATTTTTTGGCGACTTTAAGAATGTGGTAGAAATGTAGCAGCACCACCGAAACCAGTAAAATTTTGAAAGTGGTCCACGACAAAAATGTCTGTAATTTCACTGACTCAATTTAACTTTAAGCTTAAGTAATTAGTGTTGTCTAACAGTAGAATAAAAATGGGCCGTAATAAAATCATAGTATATCAGATTACCAGTTCAATTTAAAATTCATCTTTTGAGAAAGTAAGTTACACATCCGAAAAATCTATGCGAAACCGTAACCGGTGTTGTTTTCTCTTTTATGATTTAAATTAACTAATATAGGTAATTGAAACTATCCGAAACAATTGGATAATCCAAAATAATTTTGTATACGTAACCGGAAAAATATTATTCACATATCCGTATTCAGATTCGATTCAATAACATATCCATATCTTCCCTGGCACAAACGAAGCTGCACGATGCAGCACAGCGATATGTTTTCGGCTTGGCATGAAGTTCTGAAATTTGTTCCGAATGTTTCCCTGCACGAAAATTCGCGGTATCTTAATGTATGCGGCCTCAACATAATAATTAGTCTCTCAAAGTTAATGTAATGGTATGGTAATAATTTCAAACTCCCGGAATAAAAAGAACAAGTATATATATGTTTGTCATAAAGACATAAGATTCGAATCAGACGGACTCTTAAGCATGGCCCACATGAAGATTATAAATATAATTTAAAACGTTAAGCAGTTCTTAGGATATTTTTTACTAATAAGTGAAATTGACATTTGTGATTAATCATTATTTGTCATAATAAACGTATGTACATTATACTAAAGTAGCCTCGGTAAGTCTGGATTCGGCGGAAACTCGAAAAACTTTTTACTTAGAGAGGTTTCTTCGGAAGTAAATGTTTAACTTGAAGAGGTTTAGATACTATCCTTCGTAATTTATAACCTTAAAACTAGTACTCTTATTTATTGTACACTCTTAAAAATATTAAAAAAAGAAACTTGTAGGAAAATACTTTCGACTCAATCGAGGACTGGAGTAGACAGGATTTTGAGTAATGGCGGTTGAGATTGGGGCTTGAAGACAGCAGGAAAAAAGAGTATTTTTAAAGTTTTTCTGATTTTTATTTCTACCATATTTTATTTACGTACATATTGCATATCGAAGGAAACCTAGTTCTTTGATTTTATTCGATTCGTTTAATTACAATTCCGCTAAAACCGATCAAGGCCAACGAAGTCTGAATAATAATCCGTGACGTAAGGTGCAGAGTAACAAAACTAGTACTTCAATGTATTAAACTAACATTCAAATTAATCAACAGAATAATTGAAGCATTTTTATTACACGCGTTGAGATAACCATATCTGTAGTATATCGGTGTCTATTCGGCTCTATGATCTCGAATCTTTCGGAAATCCTCAATTTATTTGCAATGTACAAATTTTTAATCAATTAGTCATTAATCACTTACACTGAAAATCATATGATGATATCTTACATTAATATCTTACGGTAAATCTTACGGTAATATCTTACAATAATATCCACAAGTTTGAACGTGGCACCGGTAACCGAGAAGCTATGTGGAAGCCGGCTGTCATGGTATGGGCATGTTATGCGGAGGAATGAGGACCATGTTGTGAGGAAGGTCTTGAGCATGAACGTGGATGGATATAGAGGAAGGGGAGGACCAAAGAAACGACAGATGGATTGTATGAAAGACGATATGGCTGTTAATGTTACTTGTGAGATGACGTCAGACAGAGAAGTATGGGAGAAGAAGACATGCTGCGCCGACCTGGGATAAGGGCAGGAGGATGATAATGATGTTATCCACAAAATTAATAATGTGTAATATATTTATCTGTGTGGTTTGGTGGCTGTGGTGTGTGATTTGTCTGGTGTGCTCAAATACCTAAAGTGAACGTTGTAGTGTACTTTGTCCCACACCATCGCAAAATATGAGCGGTATATTTGCACGTGGTCAACTTTTGATATCATTGCTTTTGTGAGTGATAATACGTACAAAATTATACAGCATCCCATTGATTTCCCTAAAATGGACAAGTGCCTCCTCCTTTCTTTAATAAAGGTTAATAGAACACGTAGAATTAGAGCCCCCATATTATGCAGGTTTTCTCACGACGTTTCCCATTATCATTGAATATAAAGATCCAAGTGTTCTATCCACTCCATCTTGATACACAAAATGTTATTATACATAAGTTTTTAAATAATATAATTAACTTAATAGCTATAGAATGTTACTGCAAAGTATCAAATTTATTAATTCGTTCATTTCATTTCTTCTACGAAAGAGTAAAACTATTTGTATCCTATTTTCATGTTTCATACTATATAATATATTCAATATTTTAAAAATAAACAGAGACCACATCGATACTAGGAAAATCAAACCGCAAGAAGTAAAATAACGGTTGCAATATTTGCATCGATATGCACAAGCTGGTTGTTTTATAAAGCGAGTAAATTATACGTAAACGTTTAAAATCAAGTGAGGTCAACGAACTTAATACACCTTACCGTGTTTTAGGTGTAAAAATAAATGTTTTTTAATTTAGTTAACCCATATATGATATGAAATTATTTAGCACTGATTTTGATATTATTTTATACATATGTTGTTTAAAAATAGATCAAAGTAGAAGGTACTACGAATCTGTAGTTCAATAGTTCAGTGAAGTGGTAATAACCTTATGGTCTGATAAGGGTTAAGTCTACTTTTTGTAACTATTCATAATACATAATCTATACTAATATTATAAATCAGAAAGTAACTCTGGCTGTAACCTCTTCACGCTTAAACCTTTAAACCGATTTAGATAAAATTTATAAAAGAAATAGTTTGAGTCCCGGAGAAGAACATAGTCCGTTTTTTAATTCACCCCTCGAGGGTATAAAATGGGAGGTAACATTTGTTTGCTATAGGTATAGTTTTCTAAGGTCGCAAGTTCAGCTAGTATAGTATATAATGCACAATATTATATTGCATTTGAGTATTTGCAATCGATTGAATGTTACCAATACAGTTACCAAATCAAATACATCCTAGTTTGCACTTATGTTTCGAAATAAAGTAATTATTTAATAAGTCGATATGGTCCAGTAGTTACAACTCGTGATTCTTAACCGGTGGTTGCGGATTCAAATCTAAACAAGCAACACAATATGCATAATTTTTATAATTCATCTAGTACTTGACGCTGAAGGAAGACATCGTGAATTAACCTGCATGTGTCAAATTGCACTGAAATTCCGTCATATTATGCTGGATACACAATTGGTAACCCGCATTGGAGCAGCTAAGTCGAATAAGCTCCAAGCCTCCTCAAAAGATTCTACTGAGAAAAACCAGGAAGATACTCAGTAATTATTCTTTTCAATGACATACATCATAATTATGTCCTGAATAGAAATTAATTTAATTTGATAAAATATAATTTGATTGTATAATAAACTAGCTAATTCTACTTTACCCAACAGGGTAGGGTAAGGTAAGGCATAATGATGTATATGAATATTATAAAATCCATCTTCTGGGTACACGGCACAGAATGACCAGATGAAGTAAGACTAACGGCCTGTAAATGTCTAAGGCCAAGGCTTTCTCTCCCTGGTCCCACGTTGGTCCAATGCGAGTTGGTGAAAGCAATATAATTGTATTCTACTAATCATACTGTATCAAAAATGCGATAGTGATAATAATGGTCAATAGCGTAAATAATTGTTAATGGATCATTAGTTCATATCGGACTAATAGAAGTATGAAAGAAAATCTAATTATATCAACCGATTATTTTAAAATAAGTCAAATGAAACTATTGTTTATTTTTAATTTAAATAATACATTGATAAACGTTACTAGGGAAAACATCATAGATACTATCAAAGGAAACTCCGTTTTTATACAATGTTAGAACAAAGAACTGTTCAATCTTACGGAAGGGTAAAATGTTGGCAAGATCCGCTGCACGCTCGTGTACTCGCAACTCCCTGATTCGAAATTGTAAATGAACTGGCGTCACTGTAAACATAATGAAGGTATATACTATATAACATTCTATGAATGAAACTTGATATTGACAATTTAGCAAACTGATAATCATTACCGGTCCTATATTTTCGTTTGCCCTGAGGCCCCGGAATGGTCTAAGACGGCCCTGTGGTTAATGTCAGTGGTACAGACGTATAAATTAATATGCAACGACTGTTTTTTAACTTTCTTAATAGTAATCAGTATGTCATATTATCTTAACCGATTTAGACCCGATATCGATAGTTTTAATTGAATAAACTAACCTCAAGGATTATCCACTAATTATTGGAAAAAAAAAAAAACTGGTTTGAAATATTTTTACGCGTGACACACGACAGTAATCATACCTTCCAAATTAGATTATATATATAGGGTTATTGGTAATTTGACGCATTCCCGTTAGGAGGTGATAGGGGGTGACTATTTCCGATAATTTTAACCCAAATATGCATGATGCAAAAGTGAACCATTTTTGAGTTATCACGTTTTTTAGATTTTTTCAAAATAAGTCAAAATTGCAACTTCGAAAATTTATTTAAAAAAAAGTTTCGATTAAAATCTACTTTTTTCTTCTGATTTATAAAAACAATTAAACACTAAATATTTTTCAATATTTAAACAATAATTATCGGCCCAAATTTAAAAATGCGAGACGGAAAACGATATTATTTCAATATTTTTTTTAATTTTTTGCCCTCAAATATGCCTGAAAAACAAAAAAAAAACATTATGAAACTTGTTCTGCAGATTATTTTAAAAACATAATCTTTTTTTTTTTTATGTTAGAGGTGGCAAACAAGCAGGAGACTCACCTGATGGAAAGTGACTACCACCGCCCATGGACATCTGCAAGACCGGGAGGCATGCAGGTGCGTTGCCGGCCTTTCAGGAAAGAGTACGCTCTTTTATCGTTTACTTAACTTTCCGAAAATGTATAAAAACTAGGAATTTATTTCAAAGCAACCGAAATAAAATGATCAGAAAGGACGCTGGTGGAAATTCGTATTCGAACATGACCGAATTCGTACTAAAGGTCGCTCTTTAAAGTTCCCACAAAATTGATTTAAAATAATATCCAATGTAAAAAAACTTACTTATTTACTTAACTTACTTAATACAAATTTAAAATAAAATTTAGATACAGTTCAGTAGCTAAGTATATAATATATATTATATAAAACATAACAAAGTACGATACTGTACTTTTTTTTTATGTTATCGGTAGGCGGACGAGCAAATGGGCCGCCTGATGGTAAGTGGTCACCACCGCCCATAGACAATAGCGCTGTAAGAAATATTAACCATTCCTTACATCACCAATGCGCCACCAACCTTGGGACCTAAGATGTTATGTCCCTTGTGCCTGTAGTTACACTGGCTCACTCACCCTTCAAATCGGAACACAACAATACTGAGTACTGCTGTTTGACGGTAGAATATCTAATGAGTGGGTGGTACCTACCTACTGCTTTGTGCATGCCCGTCTGGGTAGACGGGCATGCACAAAGCCCTACCACCAAGTATACTTTCGTTACGGTTCGCTAATAAAGGCAGTATTTTCAACATCGACCTTATTTACTTTTTTTTCATCCAATGGTTTATTAACTGTGTGTGTATCACTTACGATTAAATCATATTGTTTAGCATCTGTGGACTATTAGACGGCTATCTGGACAAGGAAACTGTTAACATGAAAAATTTTTATTGCATATAGATAAAAGCTACTAAACACGTGGTTAGACTTAAATTTTATATCCAAGAAAAAAATATGTTATTAATACTCGTGATACTTTATTCATTAATATTTGTATTTTTAAGTATTAAATAATTAGCAAACAGAAGATACAATTTTATTCCATCGAATAATTTGAAACGACATTAACAAAATAAAACATCAAATAAAATTCGAAACAGTTGTCGATGTTTTTATAGACTATATTATAGCAGAACGCGAACGAACCAACTTCAAACTGGATGAGTGGGCTGAATCTAAAAATACTTAGTACTAAAACTCTATGGGATTGGAATCCGTTACATTTTAGTCCATTCTAGCTTTTAACCAAATGCCACTTGAACAAAACGATACATACTATTTACAACTTTTGAACTTTAAGTACTAGGTCTAAAATAAACACATTAGATTTTAGTCTACTTTTTAACAAACATATAAATCTTTATTATTATCAGTTAAATAAAAATAAAAAAGTATTCTACACTATTATTAATAAGTTTTATTTTAATGCGGTATTCATTATTATGTTGATATTTATCTGGGAAGATTTAATTTAAAAATACATCAATATTTTATTTAGAAATTTCGTAGACACGTGATGTTTACAGACGAGATATATAGGGCCTAAGAGTTAGGATAAGGATGTAACACAGTTCAAAGTTAACACATGGCTCGATTCCTGTCACTGGTTACCTATGTTATGTAATATTTGTTTATATGTATAATACCTCATTATTTACAAGAGTGTGACAGAAAATCCGCTAAGACAGATTGCTAGTAATACATTAATGAAACACAACATTAAGAATCCAGGTAATACCCTCTATCTGTTTGACTGACTATATAAAAGCTGTGAAATATTGGTAGTTCAACTCGGATGCTGCTTATCTATAAATTAATCGATGATATTCGGTAGCTTTGGGTGCGATGTGTCGTAGTATTGTTTTTATACTGGTCTTATCATTTCCAATGGCAATTGTGGTATGTGGTATCAAGTAAAAAAATATTGTTAGTTTATTTTCGTGTTATTATGACCGTATAACAATAGAAGGAAAAATATTTATTTTTCCATTTCTTACACATATTTTATAAATATTTTACCTCTTCACATATTATTTATTATTTCGCTTTTACGAATATTATTTTCTCCTGACCGATTTCGGATACGACGGCTATACTCAATGGAGACAAGCCAACGGCGTAAGATAATTGTATAAGGTTTAACGCGCAATAATATGTGTCCTCCCAAACAGTTAAGGCAAAGTGCCAAAGGTGGTACGTACTTTGCACAGGACTAGATAAACACAGAAACATTCCAAAATCTAGGCTGTTATTATTAAGGACTTTAATAGTTTCGACCCAGAACATAAACCCCAAAATATATTTATTAATCACTTCACTCTGTATACATCTAATTATACTGGCTCAACATTTACACTTGAACAGACCTATTACCGAATAAGCAGTTATACAACCTTATCAAAATAACGCTGCGTAATTAAAGAAATATAGAGAATCCTAATTATAATTAACGTCTTAAGTAATAACAAATAGGTACCTGCAATTCTGCACTAAAAGAAATTGTGAAAGCAATATAAGTAGGTTACCTCGTTTTTGCGCCACAAATAACTACGTAGATCAATAACTTTAGACGCTATGTCAATTTATTTTTAACATAACTATTTATGAAAAATTTCGGATATTAACAGTTTATAAAAAAATAAGGTTCTGGGTACACGAAGCACGATGTTAACGAATAAAATACATCGACAAATCTAAAAAGATAAGGTTACTATTATAATGCTTACATGATTTTGTATTACAGATAATTAAAAAAATCTATTTTTCTTCCCAACATTTAACTTGTAATGGGAGTTACTGCTTGATGTACTTTTGTCTGGGATGGTCTTATGTTTACCCAAACTGATTTGCTTTGTACTGCTTAGATAGAGTGTATTAAGATGAGAATGTAACTGTCAGCAAGTTTTTTTCGCCTATTCTTCTGGAATCTGGGTGATCTATGTGTACAACTATTTGATTTAAAAAAAAAAGAGTTTTATATTTATTTCAAATTCTTTAAAAAAATGATCAACGGATTACAAAAAAAAATTGTTAAACTATGTAGGTACGGCTAATTAGCTGTTCAATTTATTGATACCGTTACTTCGCGTTATAATCAACAAATTTAACTACATAGATCTATTGTAGTTAATTATTTCGTTAGACACATTGAAGATGACCTAATCAGTTTAAAGAGGTCACTCGCTGGCTGATTCTTTTAACCGGAGTATGTGTATTATAAACATAAACATATCAAACAGAAACGCGAGAACCATCCAATTGTCACGTATATATTGACAAAACACCAGACGATGATGAAGAGCTAAACAATTATGACCGTTATGAGCTAAACAGGTCACTACGTGTGGGTATGGCACTGACTAACCTCTTTGACATGCGTTACATTAGTATTCGCGATATTTATTTACATGTCTATGACTAAAGATAAATATTTATACTAAAAACAACTGATTCGTATAATATAAATATATATATATATAGAAAAGACTTATTTTTTTACCTGAATTACCTAAGTTGCGTATGGCATGAGTTGTTCGCCTCGTAACTCATTTAAATGAGCGCATTAAAAATTGCCTGTAAGGTTGTAACTTATCTTGTGAGTACGTGCAGACAACGGACGAATAACGCTGACACGTCAACCATCTCATCCCGGATGCAACAATGATAAAACATTCAATTACCAGGAAAAAAGAAATGTTTGAGTACAATCAGTTTGAATTACGATACGCACCGGTGCTGGAAGTAAATAAATGGTAGTTTATATAAATAAACATCTGAAATAGATTGTTGATACTAATTTTGTTTTGTTTCAACTTTAATATTATCTCCTGCATATTTACGTATAGAATTCCCGCCTTTTTATGAATTGATTAAATGTTTAACTATGACTAAATTATAATTATATTTACTGCCGACACAAATACTAAATAATATTTTTTTAAAATAAAACATGCTTTACACTAAACTACTAACTCCTGGTAATTTAATAAATATATTATTTACTTATTTTTTTAACTTTTTTGCCAAAATACAGTCCAAGACAATAGCTGTTACCTGGTTGTTCATTCATATAACTCCTGACTTATATTTTCTGATGCGTACTTTAATTTTATTTTTTTTGATTAAGGCTAATATGTTATTTCAAATCATATAAACTTACAAATATTGTATTTCTATTTTTGACTGAATATTTAACAAATATTATATCAGATTTTTACTTACACAAAGGTATTTTGCTACATCTGTTTTTTTTGCTTTGTTTAAGACCCTACTTACCCATTTTATTTCTATCATAAACTATAACACTTAAAATGTACTATTTATAAACAAACATTTATAATTTATAAGTATTAATTCCATTCCTTCTCATTGTTAATCTACATTATAAAACTCGAATTTCTTAATACTGAATTCAGTTTTCTGTGAATTCAAATGAAACAAACAAGCACAACTATATAATAATTGTACTCGAACACCGCTTTGCTTGGTTTTAAGAGTTGGTCGCAAAGTGCTATGTGTCGATTATAGGTCCCTATGTCGTCTCTATGTCTGACCACTATCTCTATCCACAAAAATAAAATTGGTTGCTGAAAACGAAAATAATATTAAACTTTAATTGCGTGCCTGAATGAAAACAATAAGACTAACAAAATAACTTAAATTGTTTTCAATAATAATCCAATTTAAATACAATTTCGAACCATTATACTTGATAAATGAATGTGACATATTGCTGTCAAATGACAGAAAGATAAATATTGTGCTGTATTGATTTCATATATTAACAATTCACAGTAAAGGCAATTCTTCAAGCAGATCACTTTTGACATTATGCTATTTACAGCAGACATGTGAACAAAAAATGTAATACTAAAATATCTACGAATGCTTTGTAGAAAATCTGGTAACCATGTGTGGAATAAATTATTATAACAATTCAGTATTACTCATAAGTTCCAGTAAACGGAGGTATCATAGTTTTAAGTTGAATAGCTAATAAGCACATGTGGTATTATTTATATTTATATAACAGTGATAGTATGACTAATGTGACCTATGATCAAAAGTCGACACAATGTTTTATTAAAAATTGTGATAAACATGTTATCAATCAATATTTTGATTAACAACTTTATTGTTACAATTTTTCTTTACACAATTATTAATTATCCACATACTATTATGACAAATACTCATTTAAATATATATTGAAAATAATACTAACAGTATTTTCTTTGTTGAATATCAATTTAAAAAGTTATTTATTTATACTTGAAACTTTAGGCTTGAAAAGGTATAACATAAATAAATTCAATTAATTGCCTTATCTGTTGTAAATATTATCAATATTGGCTATTATTTATTATTGAGTATCTTTTGACTAACTAGTCACAGATAGGACTTTGTTTAAGTGAATGTCAATTATCAGTACTTGAAATTACATTATTAATTTTTATGTTCTACTATGTATTATTTTTATATGTATAATAATAAAAGATTATGTAATGTTGTCTAGAAATTGATAACTGTTTATTATTATCTTTTGATACATCTGTGAACTTGATCACTATCAAACTGCGTTATTAATGCACTTAGTGTATTTGATAGTAACCAGTATATATAAAGCTGACACTCAAAGTACTACCTTAGTTTTTTAATACTTTAATATATATATAAAACAAGGTCAATGACAGAATCAAATAAGAAATTAATAACTATGTTAAATGTCAAATAATCTTTTAATACAAAAATATAGAAAAAAGAAAATAACACCAAAGTTCATGATATGACCTAAATTTTTTTTTATACGTTATTTCTATAACTTAGGCAAATGTCAATCAAATTTTAGACAAATTATAAATATATCTTTGAGATCTGTTTAAAACATTGATATTGACGTTTCTTTTGTGTTAAACTATGATTCTAGCAGTTGACAAATTGAATATTGTATACATAGTTGTCATAAATTTATTATTAAACGAAAGCTACCACATACCCAAATATAATTTAATGTTATCCTTTATCTCTTACCGGAAACTGCAAATTAGCTGATTGTTTGAAGATATCACCACAATCATTCACTAATTTACACTTGAAAACCACTATAGTAGCAACTGTATAAATCACACATTTAAAAGTCTGTAATTAAATACAATAAATAACTGATTATAAGTTCCACTGTTCCTTATGACAAATAAATATACATAACTTGAAAATCAAATAAGACCTCAGTACATCTCCAATTCACTACACGTCCACTTCACTACACGTCCACTTCAGTACACCCATAGATAATATACATATACTGAAATAGTGTTGCATATCGATAGTCCACTATCGATAGACTATCGATAGACTATCGATAGTTAAGGTGTAAGCGATACTATCGATAATCTATCGATAGTATTGTTACGTGTCAATACTATCGATAGTATCGATACTATCGATAGCTTCCCATGAGCAATACTATTGATACTATCGATAGTTTTGTAAAAACCATTACTTTTAACCTAAACTATCGATAGTATCGATATTTTTGTGCTATCGATAGCCAGTAATTTCCAATAGTATTACTTTCTCAAGATAAGTAATTTAGTAGGCCAACTATAGTGTATATTTAAATAAATGAAATTAAATTTACCACAATATTTGTTTTTAGAATTAAGACATTTTGTGCGGAATAAGTAGTAATAAAAATTTTAAATGTGAAAAATGATGATAATATTTTTTGTGTTTGATTTATGATATATTATAAATACTCATAACATTAAAAAAACTTTTAGGAGGACAGTGGCATTACAATGAAAATTTTTTGTAGTAATCTTGAGTTTAGCGATTAGAATACATTACGAATACATTACTTACATTAAAAAACTAATACTATAAAAAAATCGCTGGCTATCGATAGTCTAAAACTATCGATACTATCGATATTAGAAATAGTATCGCTACTACCAATAGTATTGCTTACAGAGAGATAGCGATACTATCGATAGTATCGATAGTTTGCCACTATCGATAGTATTGCTCACGGAGAGCTATCGATAGTATTGATCGTACGATACTATCGATAGTTCTATCGATATCCTGAATAGTTTTCGAGGTCAACTATCGATAGTCAAACTATCGATAGTTCTGCAACGCAGTACTGAAATAGACGCGCCACAAGCGAATCAGCTATTTATTGTTACCCGCCCTCTGCGCTAGTTGGCGCTGGTTTCTTAGAGCGTGTATATATATTAAATTATAATTACTTTTTATTTACTTCGAGGGATGTTGTGTAAAAGTTTTACTAAAACAGAAAAACAAAAATTGGAAAGAAATTTATCACATTGTATTTTCTGGTTTAGTAGAACTTTTACATGTTGTATATTTTGAACATAAACAATTGTAAAAAGGTAGAATATTTTTTTATTGTTCAGTATTTTTCTTTAAACATACATGATTAATCAAGTTTTAACATTTATAAAATGCTCAGAAATTAAAAGTCTAAACAATTCTTCAACATTATGGCCACTCTATATCTTAAAAAGTATATTCCATAAGTTACATTTCTGCAACAACCATAGTGTTACTTAAAATCATGGTGTGTCCCTCGCACTATACATTATCCATACAATTACGAAAATCACATTATTTATGTTTACTTACATTACTAAATTACACAAGTTGGTAATTGTTGATTGCTTAGTTAAAATATAATTAAATAATAAATTATAATGAGGTACAATATGAACTATACATATATGAATATAGAAAACATAAGCTATATTACTTTTGTTTCCTATGACTTATTGTAATTGAAAGATTGTAATTTTATTTTATCAGTATTGTCAAAATCTACATTTCTGTCTGTTAAAATTCTATTAACTCCTTTACACCAACTATTGACTATTAAATTAATTGATAAATTATTAAATAATTAACTAATATCAATTTATGGTTACTACAAGTAAGGATTGAGAAATCACACCTGCAATTTATTAAGTTTTTAGTTTTTTTTTTTTTTTGTAGTGGCCTGATCCATCAAAACTGCAGTACCCGTCTCAGTAGATATTTCAGTGGGTGTTGATGCACTAATAGACATATCACCTGTAACAACAAGAATTATGTTATAATTTTTCTCTACAAGTAATATTTTTATATAGTCTTGAGATGTGATTCATGGTACAAATAAAAATTGTCTTGCATATAATTTTGTAGCAGCTTTATGTGGGTGGACATTTTTTGTTGGAACAATGAGTTGCCTACATTTTTATACTGGTTATAAGCTATCTGTGTGCCAAATGTCATCCAAACAAAAATACAAATCTTTTGTCTTTATAATATTAATATATATAATTAAGGAGGGATACAAGTACACCACTGAATGTACTATAAGTTACCTACAGCTTGTATAGCATGAATTTAAATCTATTTTTGCATTTCTATTGCTAAGATCAATAAAGAAGGATTTTTTTATAGAGTTGAGTTATATTAATAGTTTTGATTCTGTAATTATGTGAATGACTGATAAAATGATATTGATAAATATGTCAACCGATTCTCACCTTTCTTAATATACAGAACTGGAATAGCATTTCTTGTTAGCCTGTTGCTTGGTGATATGTAATAATTTTTAAAAGGTTTATTGCATACTCTCATTTGGTTATAGATGTACATATTTCCTTATTTTGTAGTGTCATTCTCTAACACTGCTTTCCAGATTTCAAACCTTTCTACATCTTTTTGAGGCTTAGGGAAATGATTCAGTGGACCTGAAATTTAATATTTGTATTAAAGCCAGATCGTTTAGTTAAACATAATAAAATTCATAATACCTACATGCCAAGTATACTGATAAAAATTTACAAAAAGGTAAAAGAAAAAAAATATGATAAAATATTAAATGGAATACTTGAGAATCAACGGTAATCGGCCCTTATTTAGTCATTAATTTATACAAACTAATTTAGAAAAAACATCGACTAAACATATAAATAGGAAACCTAGTATAAGTATACAATGACTTTGATTTTACTTTATAAACAATTTTTTAATATTGATTTTCTCAATTTGCATATTTAAAATGTAATAATAATAAAAATAATTACAAGAATTAAAGATCAGGCTCTGTAGCGACATCTAGTGTCATTTAAGCGTTTTTAGGTGGCTTAGACGACACGCCTTGTATATTAGATGGTACTAGTTTCCATACAAATATCTTTTGTACTTCACTGTCACCCCCCTGAGTACACATTTAAATAATAAGTAAGACAAAATGCAAGAACAATAAACAAGATGATATCAAACTTCAAATTCAACCTAAGACCACAGATAAATTAAAAACCTCAGGGCTGCCAAAGTATATTTTGTTATGCCACGTAATTACAACATATTAGCTTTTTTGTTTTGCAGCACTTTACTCCGATGTTCTAATTTTCAATGATCTTTAATAATATAAGGTAAGACTTACATTTGTTTTAATACTATATTAATAAAGTAGGGGAACCAAGCTTAATTTATGCAGATCTAATTTCAAATGTGTCAAAATCGTACTATACTTTATCTATGTAGTACTTGATTTACATTACATTACATACATACATTAACAGCCTGTAAATTTCCCACTGCTGGGCTAAGGCCTCTTCTCCTTTCGAGGAGAAGGTATGGAGCATATTCCACCACGCTGCTCCAATGCGGGTTGGTGGAATACACATGTGGCAGAATTTCGTTGAAATTAGACACATGCAGGTTTCCTCACGATGTTGTCCTTCACCGCCGAGCACGAGATGAATTATAAACACAAATTAAGCACATGAAAATTCAGTAGTGCCTTCCTGGGTTTGAACCAGAAATCATCGGTTAAGATGTACGCGTTCTAACCACTGGGCCATCTCGGCTCCTTTATTTACATAAGAATTATTAATATTAAGGCTATATATAAATATAATTTTAGAAGAATTTAAAATAGTTACTATATAAATCATGACTACGTGGAATGGTGGCAAGAATGTTAGCAGCATTTTCCCGTTGAATTGCAATTCCGATCCTCTGGACAAAAAATTAAACAGTCCTTCTCCTCAGTCCAGTCAAACTCCAAGTGACAACCAGTGGAAACAATAAGGCGAAGTGTTATGCTTTTGATGAAGAAACAGAACGCATTTTTGTCTTAATGTCGTAATGTAACTGTCAAATGCAGGTATCAGTGAAATTCTCTAAGATACCTATGTCAATTGTGACTTGTGTCAGAATGCGCGAGAAAAATATTAATTTAATAATAGCCAACTAAGTACCTTATTTACGACTTAATTTTACCTTTTATATTTAAAAAAAAAATATAAGTCTATGTACCCATTTATATATAAATTATGAGTTCATTAAAGAAAATGGTAATGTTATGATCGGTAAAAAAATCCTTATTCAATATTGTGTGTAGTATTTGAAAATGTATTTTTTGCATTTCCTTTTTTCTTTGAGTTTTTCCTAGTCATCCCAGAAGAAATCATCGAAATATAAAATATGTCAATAGGATCAAATATGATATAAAGCAAAGAATTACATTAGGAGATTCATTCTATAAAGTATTTTAGGTTCTCAAAAGCTTCAAACAATTACACCGCACTAGATTAAGAGTTTTTGCTGGAGATGAACGAGCTTTAACTGCAGCTAGGTTGAGAATCAATGATGAATACAATAAAAATAGAAATGTTGAAAATGAAGAAGCAATAGAGGCGGTAAGCTTATGGAATATAGTTTGAACTTTGAAAATGTTAAGCCTCATTAATAATCAAATCAACAAGGATTAAAATAACTTTTTCATTTATATTCAAATTCAAATATATGTAATATTGATAAAAAAGTGTTGTGCTGGAATAAGCTTCAAACATTCTGCTTAAGCATTAAAATGGTATACTCGTCTATGGTACAGATTGAAAATCAGTAAATTTCTGCTGATAGACTTTAAATAATACTGCTTAAACTGAATTTTTATTACTAGATTTTAACATTATTTATTCCAAAAATGATTGAATGTATTTTCTTATTGTTCTTGTAGTAAATATAACAATGATGGTACCAATTTCTTCTTTTTATAGTTGATTAAATATGGAGAAGATGTTGAAAGGGAACTGAGAACTCAGGTTATTCAAGCAAAACAAGTCAAACCAGGTGTATTTGGTGAGGAACTATTGCCCTAACATTTATTTGTTTGATTTGATTCAAGTGAAATTTTAAGTGAATCTAAATATTTAGTGAATCAGAACTCCTTGAACTTCTCATAGTTTCTCTCTTTGCCACACAATGGAACAGGACAAGACACACAGACTGTGAATCCTTGGAATCCTATTAGTTTGTCTCCCTCCAGTCTATAAAAACTTACACAGAACCCCTGCTATGTAGCAGGGGATTTCAAATAGTTAAGCTATCTTATAAGGTTAAAGTTGTTTAATATAATTATGATGTCATAAAGGGATGAATCAACAATACTTACACATTTATATTTAATACTAGTGGCCCGTATGTGCATCGCTATGTATAAAGTGATATAATACAAAAATGAGTTAGACCATCGATTCATTTCTTAAAAAAATATATTTACTTAATTGCTAGCAAGAACAGAGATGGCCCAGTGGTTAGAACGAGTACATCTTAACCGATGATTTCGGGTTCAAACCCAGGCAGGCACCACTGAATTTTCATGTGCTTAATTTGTGTTTATAATTCATCTCGTGCTCGGCGGTGAAGGAAAACATCGTGAGGAAACCTGCATGTGTCTAATTTTAACGAAATTCTGCCACGTGTGTATTTCACCAACCCGCATGGGAGCATCGTGGTGGAATATGCTCCATACCTTCTCCTCAATGGGAGAGGAGGCCTTAGCCCAGCAGTGGGAAATTTACAGGCTGATTATGTTATGTTATAATAAATAATAAATATTGGACAACATCACATACATTACTCTGATCCCAATGTAAGCAGCTAAAGCACTTGTGTTATGGAAAATCAGAAGTAACGACGGTACCACAAACACCCAGACCCAAGACAACATAGAAAATTAATGAAATTTTTCTACATCGACTCGGCCGGGAATCGAACCCGGGACCTCAGAGTAGCGTATCCATGAAAACCGGTGTACACACTACTTGACCAAGGAGGTCGTCAATCGTTATGTATGTTAGCTATTTAAAAAAATAATTCAAAACATTTGGATAAACAATATTTTTGGTTTTTCCATTTTGAGTGTGAATAAACAAATGGCTGGGGGTACCTACTCTGGAACAGGCAATATAAAGTTGGCCTTGTGAAAAATATGATTCTTCCAAATTCATACCACAAACGTGAAGTGTTTGCCCTTGGGCCTTGTTGATGGACATCGCAAATGATAAACGAACAGGATATTGTAATCGTTTGAACTCGAATGGCATATCAGTTTGAATCATAGGGATAAGGGGTATCAAACAAACTTCACCTTTAGATTTACCAGTTAAGATCGTAGCTTCGATCAAAGTTGGCAATAACTTTTTCACTGCCAATCTGGTGCCATTACACAGTTTTGGTGGATTAATATTTCGCAATAATATAATGAAAGAAAAAGAAAATTTAAGCAGTGCATACCAACCGGTTCCAATGAATTTAAAAATTCAACTGGAAAGTTCAATGCCTCATCTTGATTCATAGCACTGTCAGTTAATTTATATGTCGTGAATACACCTGGCAGTTTCTCTTGAATTTGAAAATTAATAGCATTGATATGAATGTTCTTTGGTGCTAAAATGGCGCGTTCTCTCAACCAAACATGATTTATGTAATTCTGAAGAAGACTTCAAACATGCATTTATTTCATCAGCAGAAGTTGATCGAGTTTCGTACATAAAACATTGCGTCTTGTGCATATTCGATCAAATGCCGTGGGCTACCAGTAAATGAAGTTGGCAATATAGTCAATCGCCCGATGTTATTTACATTAGCATCATTCGCTATCGCATCTTGCAAATGAATATATTCGTCGGATCTTAATTTTGCTTGGTTGAAACGAATAAAATTAAGACGTTCAGTTTCTATTTTGGCATACATATTAACGACGTACTGATGATATAGTTTACCACATCTCAAGATATAATTTTGTGCTTGTGGACGAACCATCAATCGATACGAATAAAAATTCATGGCACTAACTGTTTTCTGTATATGTAGACCTGAAAATAAATGCAAAATGTGACTTTGGAAAATTATAGAAATGAAAATGTCAACACACAGAAAATAGGATTAATTATTTACCGGTTTGTGGATCAGTCGTTGGTATATTGATATGGTAGCTATCATCACCTTTTCAATGCAATATTGGTTATGGTAATGCATCATAACTACGATGAAGTTCCGAAACACGTTGCAATTCCTCATTTCTGCGATGAAGTACAATATCACGGAATTGAAATTGATCACCAACAATTACAATTGCAACCTTATCAATTGTCGGTGCATTGAATCGCCTGGCATGCTCTACAAAAGGTGTTCTATTAGCCCTTATTACGATTTTGTGATTATCAGATGGTATACGATCGAGAGCAATTTTAAACAATTGAACTAATGCGTTATGCTGATGGAAAAACCATTGTAGCTCTCGAAAATTTCTCATCTTGTATTAGAAACAATTGTACAACGTTGATTCAATTCACGATTTTCATCACCAATAAAATACATTTGCAAAAATTGATGATCAACGTCGGGGTACGGCAATAACGAACCAACTTGATGATAAATCTGGCCCTGAATCTGTAACATGTATGCAATTTAGGTTGTTGGATAAGAATTTTTAAAACTATCGAATACTTTATGATTAAGATTGATATAAATATGGGACAATCCAGTTGAAGTATTTACCTTAAACGTCGGCATGAAATTATCTCTAATAATTTTAGTAGCACCAAAAGAAGTCATTTGAAATGCCGAATTGTATTGTTGAATATGACTCAAAAAATGCTTCGATGTTTGAGATGTCCCAAATATTAATGAATACAATGGTTCGGGTGGAATTTCTAATCTAATCTAATCTAACTTTGCCATTAGGCGATTCACCTGAAAATTTTGCCGCATCACAATGTGGACATATTACGTCCATCATTCCTATGTATCCGTACATAGTATAATCAATCTAACTGTTGTAATTAAAAGCAGCACACATCGTTTCAGTCAAAGTAGCACGACGTATTCGTGATCGCCGTGGAAGATTCAGTACAGGCACAGGGTCAGCAGATCTATTTCATGCACTACGTTCACGCTGCGATGCATTAGCTTGTGTGCGTTCATCTGCAGTCTGTGATCGTCTTTGTGATGTCACATAATTTGTTTTACGCTCCTACCTACCGACCTATCTCGCTCGTCTGGCTCGTGGCATTGATCCTTCATCCTTCATATACAAAAGAAAAAATGAAATTGAAAACAAATTGCTACATTAATAGTGGTGTATCAGTATTAAAACATGTGTGTCTGGAAATATACGGGATGAAATATTGGTGGTTATTTTCCCGCAAGATATCGATTCGGTTTCGCGTAAAAATAAAAATACAAAAGGAGTAGGTATTGAATACTAAATCAATTCTTTGCGGGAAAACAACCAACAAAATTTCACCCTGTACCTATATAACTGCGTTCGTTGTCAATGTTTAAAAAAATGTCAATAAAATAATCCATTACAAAATAATAAAATCATAACAATATGTTTTTTTCAAATTAAGAAACACACATACATGTAATCACTTCAACAGTTCAAAACTTACCGTTTGTGTAAATGCGTTTGACAATTTAATTCAAATAAAGCCTGCTAACTACATGAAACACCGACAGCGCATTAAAAAACTGAGTAAAATTTAAAAATTGAAAGTACACGCTACTTTTAAATCGACAAACGTAAATAAATATTTATATGATTTTAGTTTTTAAATAGCTAGCAATTAAGTAATATATTTATTTAAGAAATTAATCGATGTTCTGATTTTTGCATTATTTCTAATGACAGCTCAATCATTTTTAAAATAAGAAATTGTGTTACATGCCAGTATTTAATGCTATGCCATGGGTTATTTGGAAATAATAAATTGAATTAAGACGTATTACCTATTGAAACTGGTGGTTGAGTGTACTCATTTTTAATTGATACTTACTTTTAATTTGACAGACAATTCCCCTCTAAAAATCTCCATTAACAAAATGACCCGCCATTTATTGAAATCATTTGTTACAAAAAATGTGATAAATGAAGAACCACTCGACCGATTTTGTGCAAACTTCACATAAACCATCTACTAAATAGTCCGAACAAACCCTGAAAATTTGGTTATGATAGATGAGCCCTTTCTTGAGTTATAAAGTGACAACGAAAAATGCCATTTATTTTTATATATAAGATTATATTAATATTTTATTATCTGTGCCTTAATATTACAACTCTGTGTGGCATTTAAAACAACAATTTGCCGCTGGTTGTTAATAAATATGTTTTAATTTAATTTTAATTTAAAAATATATGTGTCTAAAACACAAAACCTTCATTAAAATCAGTCTTGTAGTATTTTTGTGATGTGTATCTCTTTTTTCAGATAAAGATTTATAGATATAAGTTTAAGTCATTGTAGTAATGTCCTACAAAGTATTACTTTCAAAGTAGTAGGCAATAGCTACCTATAAATAATAACTTTTAATTTGGCTCTATATCAGGTTATTTATGGTCGAGGTGAAATTCAAGTTTTTATGTATTTCTTGTCTAATATTTGTATAAATATGAACTATACAAATAGTCAACTAATTATAAACCATATATTTTTCTATTCCAGAGGCTAAAATTACAGAAGACACAGTTAAGCTTGATAATATTCCATACAATGATGCAGCAATAATAAATGATGGTATAAATGGAGGCCAACCCTGTTGCCAAGATCAAGCAAATAAAAACTAAATATAACACATAAAATTTATGTATTATAGTGTATAGTCATTAGATAAGATTAAAATGTTTGGTTAAATAATAATATTTATTTGTTCATTATAATATTTATTATTTTCCTGCCTTATCCTTATTTTTGAACATTAAATGGAATGTTTCCAAAAAAACTTTACTTGAATTAACATATTTTACTTTTTATACCAGGGTCTCAAATTTAACAAGTTTTAAGAATGCTGTTTATGAAAAGACTGGACTTCTGTTTCTAACCAAAGATAATGGAAACACTGTGGTTCATTAACTTTTTAATATGATAGCTTAACTATTTAAAATGATATTGATATATATTTTAATTTAAACAAATACAATGTAGTAATATACAAGCAACTTATATTGGCGCTTTTTTTTTGTTATAGAAAATACGATATTGGTAATATTAAGAGTGTTTATGCTAGATTAGCAGTTTTCGCGAGTTTTCTTTAAATGGATTTTGAGCCAAATACTTGAGCAAAAAAGATAAACTAAAGCTTAGTCTCTTATTAATATAATATTTAAAAAATCGTAAATAAACATTGCGTATAGTTGACAAATTATTTGGTAAAAGTACATGATTTCAAAAATTTAACATTTCAGTGTGATTTTAACTCTGTTTTACCCATAAAAACGGGTTGTAAGATATTTCTGTAAACCGATTCGGTTCAATTTCGCAGCACTTAATAAATGACCATATATAAAGGTCTAGTTTGGTTTTACAGTTATAATAGTTAGTATGATATCCACTAATTTCACTCAAAATAGTGCAAGTAGGCATTTTATTTTACTTTTTTCTTGCATCAAATGATCAGCATTGAAATCGAATTCTAACTTATATATAAAAAAAATCAGTTATAAAAAAACACATTTTACTGATTATAATACATTTTAACCGACTTAAAAAAAAGTAGTTTCTCAATTTGATTATGTTTTTGTATTAGTGTTAGCTCTTTGATTAGTTATTTTAACCTACTACCTACTATTATGATTCGTATGTAATTTCATTATCTATACTATTGAAAATAAAATCTATAAAAAATATAATATACAAAAGAAATAATTTAATAGCATTACGATGCTGTATATCGATTGACTGGATTTTAGTAGTTATGATTATACACACACGCAGTTACACGCACCAGAGTGACAGCAAAATGGGAATTGGAATGAGAAATCATCTTTGAATAGAACTTACCTGACCTAGGAGGTATAATTTTCTACGTTTGTATGTCTATCTCAAGAAAAAAATATGTAAAATGATATGTCAGTATTGTCACTGTCAGTCAGCTGTCTTCTGACAGCTGAGATTTTCGGATTTTCAGATTTATTGGCCAAAAACAGTCTTAACACAAAACTAAATATTCATTTTACACAAAATGTTAGGACGTACGCTTCTAACAAGGGCTTTATTTACAAAAACATTGAAAGATGCTGCTTCCAACATAAAACAAGTCAAAAGAAATGGAAGCCATGGGTTAGTAATTTGTGATTGTAATACCGTGATTAGTTGTTATGTCATGAGGTGCTACATATAACGATATCAAGAAATAGACTTGATAATATATATAAAACGATATAATAAATTATGTATACGTATTATGCAACGATTTACGTATCTTTATAAATGATGTATATTTATTATACAAATATTCCGAAATATTTGGTTTAAAAATAAAATATAAATGTAAGACTAAACAGGCTGTTACTGTTTATCATAGAATATTTAATATTTTTTTTATAAAATAATGTTTTTTAGTGTTTGGACCTATCGGGTGCCTCCTCCCCCAGCATCAAAGAAAATTGTTTATTTAGCTGAAGTGCTTGGAGGAATATGTTGGTGGTGGATCCTGTACCACATTGCTACTGAACCTGAACATATTTATGTAAGTAGTCCATGTAAATGAAGTATTAACCAGTATTTATTTAACCCATTAACCATTATTACCATAAAGATTTTTCAGTTATATACATAATATTACAATAAAATACTAAAAATGAATACCTTTTGTAATTAAATTATTTTTAAATTTGCAGGGAGAATGGCCATATATAGATCCAAGCACTTGGTCGGATGAAGAATTAGGAATTCCTCCAGATTCTAACGGCCCATTAAAAAATTAAATTAAATATAATAATGTGTATCGCTAGTAGTGTAATATAATTTGTGAATAAATCTTGTTAATCAATATAATATAACATTTTTTAAATACCCAAGAATTCTAATAGAAGAAATGAATTCCTCACCATTCAAGTGAGGGATAGAAAATTGCTTTTTAATGTAATTTGGAAGTACTTGTAAAGCTACATATAATGTTTTCTTAGGATTATTTAAGTTGATGTTATCAATTACCAATTGATCACATAATTTTTGCACATCTCAATACTGTTTTGGTAATAATACAAAAAATATTTGTGATTCATATAACTTATATCCCTTGTTATTCTTGCTTTAATATAATCTCTATCCAATTTAATAGTTTATGTATTATATATAGCTAGTTACTTTTCGCAAATTTCTATTATTGTGAGTAATTTCTTCATATGAAATACAAAATATATAGTAACAGAGAGTATATATATATAATGTTTATTGTAGTATATAGAAATTCTGATTTCTTAAAATCAAGTGTGCTAAATATGTATATGTATTAAAAATACATATTTTAATTTATTCATACAAATATTACACAATACTATCTTTTTAAAAATATACACCATATATATTTTTATGAAAATACCCATTTACAGTGTTATTATACTCAGTAGTTTTTATATGACAAAAGTATTTTAAATAAACATAACTTTTATGCAATAAAAATATGTCATCCTTGAGGTAAGATGAATTAGTGCAGTGTCAGAACAGTGTAATAGTATTTACATTTATAACTAATTTTAGAAAATACAATGGGTTAAAATTAACCCAAAGTTTCACCAGTACTAAGTGGAATATATGGAATGGATAACTTAGTAATAATTGATTAAGTAAGTCAGGATATATAGCTAGTCAGTTACTTTGTTATATAGGTATTCTAAAGTATTAAGAATTTCTAATAGTATAATACAGAGCCTAATTTAGGGGAGGGTATCAAAGGCTCTCTGCTTTAGCACCGTGACCCTCACAATATAAGAATAATACATTTTTATAGACAAGAAAAATCATCCGTTCTTTCAAAGAGAAAAAAATCGTTCATTTCTTATAATAAAAGAAAATGAGATAAAAACATATTTTTTCACTTATTTAATAAATAATATGTGGGGCTTCCATTTTGCTTTTGTTTTAGTCTTCCAGTCTTTAAATCCAGCCCTGGTAATTAAGATAATGTTATTGAAATAATCTGAGTGAATAAACTACATGTTGATATATAAAGGCTGACAAACCTAATCATCGGTATTGTGTCATTGTATGATAATTTCTAATATATTTTTTAAATAATCTTGTTACATATTGTATATTCTTAATTGTTGTTTGAATAGGATTTTGATATATTATATTTACAAGTTTTTATAAGATTATATTTTATTAAGATAAATTAAAATGAAATTGACTGTTGAATTTTTTTAAAGAACCTTGTTATTGATTAATTAACAAATAATAAACATACTTAAAAAGTATTCATTCGAATAAGCTTGAATATTTATATTGTGGTTTATAATTTTACAATCTGGCAACCTCCATATTATATGTGTTGAGTTCTGAAATGTGATTTGACGTGAGTCGTGAATCGAAAATATTTCGTAGTCGCCCTCGTTTGATTGTAATAAAATTTATTTGAAACATAATTTTGTGCATGTGATATAAAAAGTTTCTCGAAGAAATGAGATGATGTGATTTTAAATATATATCATTGAAATGGAGCCTATTGCTAATCAAAAGGGTGAGTATCCGTCATCACTCCTAGTAGGTAATGCTTAGGTCTTGTTTGTATATGAATAACTGTAACTTACGACATGATTTAGGTAGCAGTACGACACCTGCTTTAATTTTTTTTTTTTCATTAATGTGATATATATAGCAATAATAATGCAGGTCAATCACCTACTCTTACGGAAGTACATACGTTTCATTGAGTAGCTAGTCTATTTCATTAGTTACTGTATTTTAACATATACATACAAAAGATACTTGAAAAACATACGTGCGTTCTTGAGTATTGCCAAGTTTGTCGTATGGTATGATTCATTTCATGGCTTTGTGATGTCATATGCATGCTAATGTTAATAAACAAACCATATGACATTTCTTAAAGAATTTACTCATACACAAATCTGTACCCTTAGTACGAGTTTGACAGTTAACTTCAAGTAATTTACTTTCGGTTTTTTTTTCATACAAATCCTATCAGCGCCCCAAAATAGTACGAATTTTTATAATCAACGTTATCGAGTTTGAAGTCGAAATAACGGGCGGTTTTCGACATTTTGGTAGTACGAGTAACAGTTTTGACAGATTTACGCATGTAAATTGACGTTTACGTTAATTTCTTATCGAGTTTGAACTCACTTGATTTATTTAGGTGAGAGCAAGTGAAACATCATTTTAAAATTTAACTATTAAGCGTGTGAGGCAATATTATGCTTGAAGACTAGCTACAACCGTTATGGTAGCCTTTTATAACAATAAAAAGCAACAAATTTGAATTCTGTGGTGAAATTTATCTTTAATTAGCCGTATTTTAAACAAACATATTTTCTTGAGAATTGCCTCAGAAAAAATTATTTGTGTTAACATGTGAAAAAGAAATGAATAATAAATATTAATTTATTTTAAATATATTTACAAATATGATACAAACGCAAGGTGAGTCTAAATTTAAAATTTATTTTTAAATGGCATCCTAACATGTTATTTAATTACATTGAAAATAAATGATAATTGTGTAAAATAATTTAAATTTACTATCATAATGTCATTAATTTGCTTATATCAGAGAACTAAATATTAAAACAAAAGATATCATTGTGATATGTATATTGTTTAAATAAGTACTCATTTTCAAAAACAATAAAAATTCTTTACTTTTTTTTTATATTCATTGGTTTATGGCAGTTGAGAATGCTTTGAAGATATGATGGGGATCATGCATAGTATTATTAATTAACAATTATTCGTTAGTGTAATCATTTTAAAATAAAATAAATATATTTTTCAGGCTATCAGTGTACCAATCCTTTATTTGGAGCAGATACGCTATTAACAATGATTTGGTGCAGACAACATCCAAAAAACAAGTGACCATGCATTGAACTGCAATCTACAATTCTATATTAATTTCCTATTTATTTAATTCAAACAATAAATATACTAAAAAATGGATTGTCTCTTTATTGAACATATGGTTCCTGTGATTTTATAAAATGAAATTGAATTAAGAATTATTTAAAAAATTTGCATCATTATATAAGAAACATCTATACAAACATATATATAAATACTATTCACTATTGTGATTTGTTATGAATACTCTAATAAATAATCAACTTCAAAAACACTCTTATTGTTTAGTAAAATACTATGTTGTTGTTATTTATACTTTTTCAATAATTGGGTGTATTAAAACAGACAATTAAAACTATTAACTCTTTATTGTTTAATTGAAATAAAAAGTTTATGTACATATGTAGTACATATAATTATATTTTAGGAAAAATAAAACACAAATTATGAAATAATTATTATTTGTTTTAAATATATTAAACTATATTTTTACAAAGGTTCTTGAAGTTATGGATGTAGCATCACACTGGAAAATGCAGCATGGATGTATATATTTGTAGTAGTGTCTAGGTTTGTATTTCTTCTTTGGAACTGTAATCACAAACAATATTTTATTATTACAACATTCACAAACATATAAAATAATCATGATCATAGAATAATTATAATCTAATAATAGAAATATTAGGTCTATATATTTAATGATAATTAGATATGCATATTATTATAATATACTGAAACGCAAACATCATTTGGGTATTATCAATATAACATAATCATTTACACATAAGTTTGAATTGGTTAAGTTTGATTTATTATGGAATTTTTTACACAATTTATTTAAATTAATCTATGTATGTTTGTTTAAATTATCACTGAAGATATCGTAATTAAATGCAAAGTAAGCAACTTAGTTTCAAATTCAACTTTATAAACAAATTAGAACAACAATTTAAATATGTATAAGTATATCAACGTAAAATTGTAAGGAAATTAAATTTACAATACTTGTAGGTTAGGTTAGTTACAGTTTAAATGAAATTCCTCTATATTAAAAACAATATACACTGTTTATAAGTTTTTAAAACGTTTCTAATCTCTATTATAAATTTACGGTCCTTACAATTATAACGGTTCGTATTGTATATTAAGCATAATAATAAATTTATGTTTACATACCTCTTGATGAATTTTATAATAATTTCAAACTCCGATAAATTAATCTTTAAGCCAATCATGTTTCAATGTAATTTCTTCTTTTTTCACCACTACTAAAACACTTACAAATTAATACATTCAGTTTTTATTTCTTATAATAAAATAAACATTGTAAAATAAGATAATATAACCTTCAAAATTTTAGAGACAATACTTATAGAAAATACAAATGTCACATACAATAAATATGGCCGAATATATTTTTCTCACTTTTTATTGCGCGTGTAAGTGAGATGGAAATATAAATTGTGGTGTAGTCTATTTCGAGTAGCTCGATGGTTATCATGGTTTTATCGCAAACGTGTAATGTCAAACTCATACTACCGAATACAAATACTTCGTAAACGTTTTCGAGAAGTCGATACGTTATTAACGCATGAAGTATTGAAACTCGTACTAGGGGTACTGATAATTATGTGCTAAAAGTTGCATTAAACTTGGTGAATTAAGTATTTTAATGATACAGTTCTTTATTTTTAAGAAAATAGGGATTTTATTATATGTATGTTTTTATTTCATGTGTTATTGGGTTCTACTAGTTTTTAAATTTAAACAAATATAAATATCTACTGTATATCATTGATAAGCCTTTATTGATTATTTTTATCACTTATATTTTTGTCTAAATATATAAATACAATAAATACTCTTCATGTAAAATTTCTTCTTTATTAATAATTATTACAATCAATTTGGTTAAATAAATTAATATATTTAATACAGACACTATAAGCACTCTTAAAATACATTACTCAAAATTATTTTGATCAGCTGCAATCTTATTCACAAAGCCATACTTACCTTGAAATTGCCTTGACTATAATAAATCTTACGAAAAAGTTAACATGAAATGTGCCTTTTGCATATATTAAAGTATATATTTTTGAATAGTACAAATTATAACTACAATCAGTACGAAAGGTTACAATTTTACTTAAAAATTAAAATTTAATTACACAGCATTAATTATGTAAAAATTTGACAAGTGTTTTTATACATTTGTAAAAATGGTGCATTAGAACCAGACGAGTTGACGGTGAGACCCGGTGACATATTAAGAGACTTGGAAAGACTGACAGGCTGGTGGAATGGAGAATTGAGAGGAAGAAGTGGAATGTTTCCTGATAACTTTGTATCGGTGCTAACTGAACATAATAATGCCAGGTATATTATTATATTATCTGTGTAACTTTAAGATTAGGAGGAATTTATGGTTAACAGATGATGTTTTTATAGCAGCGTTGCAGAACTATCGATAGTTTGACTATCGATAGTTGACCTCGAAAACTATTCAGGATATCGATAGTACTATCGATAGTATCGTATTGATCAATACTATCGATACTATCGATAGCTCTCCGTGATCAATACTATCGATAGTGGCAATACTATCGATACTATCGATAGTATCGCTAGCTCTCTGTAAGCAATACTATTGGTAGTAGCGATACTATTGCTACTATCGATAGTATCGATAGTTTTAGACTATCGATAGTTTTAGACTATGATAGCCAGCGATTTTTTTATAGTATTAGTTTTTTAATGTAAGTAATGTATTCGTAATGTATTCTAATCGCTAAACTCAAGATTACTACAAAAAATTTTCATTGTAATGCCACTGTCCTCCTAAAAGTTTTTTTAATGTTATGAGTATTTATAATGTTTATTCATAAATCAAACACAAAAAATATTGACATCATTTTTCACATTTAAATTTTTCATTACTTCTTATTCCGCACAAAATGTCTTAATTCTAAAAACAAATATTGTGGTAAATTTAATTTCATTTATTTAAACATACACTATAGTTGGCCTACTAAATTACTTATCTTGAGAAAGTAATACTATCGGAAATTACTGGCTATCGATAGCACAAAACTATCGATAGTATCAATTGTATTGCTCATGGGAAGCTATCGATAGTGTCGATACAATCGATAGTATTGACACGTGACAATACTATCGATAGACTATCGATAGTATCGCTTACACCTTAACTATCGATAGTCTATCGATAGTGGACTATCGATATGCAACACTATTTTATAGTCACTAATGCACTTATATACAATAAATGTTTTTGTATAAACTTTTGGAAATGTTAGATATTTTAATACTATCAATTAATTTTATTTACTTGTAATGACTAGTTCTATAGTATCTCCCGATTAGTAGAATAATAATGATTGTGCATGTTATCTTATCAATTTAGATATGATTTTGATAATGTTTGCCAGCTGTGTTAGTCAAGTAAAGTTTGTTAGTTACATTTTATACTCCTCTATTGCTAAATTATAAGCTTTAAACAAGTTAATTTAGTGAATATATTAAGACATTTAGCTATTTTTCGTTATTGTAATAACTTTTATAAATTGATATAGTTGTTATTTATAAAATTAGAGGTATGCAGCAATTATACAGTGTTAAAGTTGTAAGAATTACTTAATAAACAGGTGCATCAAGGATATACAGTGATTTCAGAAATAATGTAAATAAAATCTTTAATAAATTGAACATGATACTTCCTATTCGTAACACGTAGGATATGTAGATTTTCTGAAAAGCAATTGCTTAAAACTAGGGCAATTCATTTACTAATACCTTGTTATTGTAATTATAATGAATTGTGTTGTGTATAGATCGCGTGTGGTGCCAGTGCGCTGTCGGGCCGTTTTTAGCTACCAACCTGCCAACCCTGATGAGTTACCTCTGTGTGTGGGTGACGTGTTGGAAGTACTAGGAGAGGTATGTAAAATGTTTTGCATTTTTGTTGGTACAACTTAATATCCAATAGCTAAACATTCCGAACTATGTAGTATAAGTAAGTAAGTAAGTAAGTAAGTAAGTATAAGTATTTGTATGTCAATGAAAAAACCATACGAGATTCCTGTAGATTTGTAGATGTAAGTCTAAAGTTTGTTTTGCTTATAAACATTTCGAGTATGATTTAAAAATACTGTGAAAGTGTAATTCTCTAAACAAAAATAATTGTTTGCGGAAAAGTAATTTAAAAAGAAAATTGTTATGAACTTAATTATGGCAATACAGTATTTGACCTGCCTGTTCATTCACGTTGTATGGTTATTATAAGATAAAATGATACTAGGTTAACGTAGCGACTTTTATTAGCGGAAATGAAAAGGTTATCATCACACCTTTAAACGAATGGGCGCAGTAGCTCATGTTGAGTGCTTTATGTATTGCAGAGATATTTCTTTGATTAATCAAACAAAGAGAACAACGTATCGAGTGCAGGTAGAGGAGGGGTGGTGGTACGGGCGGCGCGCGGAGCGGTCGGGCGTGTTCCCGTCCAACTTCGTGGTGATGATGGAGCCGCCGCCCGCGCAGCCCGCGCCGGCGTTGCCGCCCAAACCGGGTGAGTTTTATACTAAATTCAAGTATAAATTAATAATCTTTTGAAATAAGTGGAACCAAATTGCGGACGACAAGTATACGGGCAAACACAGCTGCTATCTGGTAAAAGTTTAAAGGCATGATGAACATGCTTAACGTGCTTTCGGAGGTACGGGCGAGTAAATACTATTAACTAGAAATATAACTTATCTTTAGACCGTCTTCGTGTGCAAAATCCCGAAATCATCTTATTGGGGAGGGTAGAGGAGATAGCGAGAACACTGCTTGCACCCGGATGCTTGTTGTGTTTAAGACGGGTTGTGCTTATATTTCTTGCTAAAAATCCAATGACTATAGACGCGGTCCATTGTTAAATCTCAAACAATTTACTAATATCAACATGTTAATAAAAAAATCAACGTGTTTTTGTCATTTTACCGTGAGTTTTTATTTGTTAATGAGATTGTCTGTAAAACGGTTCATGTTATATCTGATCAGATCCTAGGGGTTTTTACGTCGCATTTCAGTTCCGAAGACAAGTCTACTATCTATAAAGGAAAACAAAATTGTCCAAAAAAAACTTAGAAACATCTCCTTTTTAAAGTCAATTAATTAGTGCGAAAAAAAAGATCGCATGACGTCATTTTGGATAGCCTAGAACAATTGGGCACTTTTAAGAATCATCAAAATCCGTTAAAGTAGATAACTGACTGTCATTACCGGTGTACATACTGTGACAAAGTGTCGTTTGTTTCTATTTCAGCGTAAAACTAACCGCATATATTATTGTCGTCTGTGATTTGATACAAGTCTTACTCGTAATGCGTAACGGAAAAAGTCCTGATGACTTTATTCTCTATAACGCTATATGGGTACGAATTTCTAAGAATTTCTCATCACAACTAGAAAAAACGATGATATCACTTACTTTTCTTTTATTAACTAGTTTTGTTTCAAGAAACTACATTCCTATGTACAGGATAGCTGATCAACCTTCTTATTTTGACTATTAAAAATACACAATACAAGTTTGGTGCTTTTTACCAAAATGGTTGATATGATAATGCTTGGCAGTTTATAAAAACGTTATGTGTATTCTATTATTGACTGATGTTCGACATGCATTGTAATTCGTCTTTAATTTTTTTGTAAACAATTATCTTTCATGGTAGATTGCCAGAAACTTCGATGCAACTGCCAACAACTACGATGTTTCATCTCAATTGAATGAATAGTATAGGAACGTATGCGATTTTTTTAGGTGAATACTAGCTTTCCGTCTCGTCTTTGCACTGATAGATAAGGGTCTACCCGTATCTTCATAAAACATTTATGTTATACATACGCAGAAGAACCTTTTAAATAATCATCACCATCGGATTAATGGCTTAGGAACACATATTCAAAAATCATTAATATTTATTTACATAGATAGATGATATATATTACGTTTTTACTTTTCGCAGTTTGAGCTAAATAAAATTAGCACCTTACTTAATACTAAGCCAATATTATACATTCCTTAGTCGCTATAAGTTGACATACAGACAGAGATACTTTCGCGTTTATAACGCCAGTTTTGATATATATCGGACCAAATTCAAGAGCGCAATATACTTAATCCTATTATTAGGGTTAATGCACTTGCGTGGTGTGAAACGTCAGCGGTTGGTGTTAGTAATATGAATTGATTCAGTGACTAAACAGGAACATAATTCAGTTCATTCAGTCTGCGCTGCGTTTATTGCTTGTAATAAGATAATGTGTCAACATTGAGTCATCCCTCGCCATGGTTCCAAGGCGTCTGATAATGATAAAGCATTGTCTTCGATTCAATCTTATAATTGTAATGTAACAAATTTCAAAAGGCACTGTTGTACGACTGAGTTACTAAATGTATGTTTATATTTGAAATGAGATGCATAAACCTTGGCTTTTAGCTATGAACCAAAATTACGTGATAATGATAGTGATTTTATTTATTTTAAGTGAATATACATTTTATTTATATTGTACTGTATTTAAAACGATGTAACAAAAACCCTATTGGATTTATCCGTACATAGGTATTCGTTGTCAACACTTATAGACTTAAAACTATACAATAATTACAAAACAAAATATAAAAGAAACAAAAAGCAGGTACATAGATACTTTTTGCGCAGACGCCGCTCAATCGCTAAGTCGTTGACGACTAATTAGTCATTAATATACGCTGTTAAAGTAGTAGTAATTATTCTATTGTCTTGTTTTAGGTGTCGAATGATTATTAATCAATAAAAATTTATAATTTCCTTTCTCAAGGAAAACGGCACGTCTCTGTATTTTTTTTCTTTGATGTTTGATCGTAAAAAAAGTGAAATATATACTCAGATTTACTTCAAATAAAATTTAATTAGCACTATTCATAATCATTTATGATGTAAAACTTTTTAATAACATAAATATAGTGTGATAGACAATCTTTCACATTTAGTAAGATATAAGTGAATTGATATCATTTATACTAGTTTATATTACGAATAACGTTTTAAGTAAAACTGTTTAAGTATTAATGTACAATTGTTACAGTAAAGGAGCAATGTCGCGTGCTGTTCCCTTACTCGGCGGTGAACGACGACGAGATATCGTTGTCGGAGGGCGACATAGTGAACATCGTGTCGAAGGTCACCCTGGACCGCGGCTGGTGGAGGGGCGAGCTGCACGGGCGAGTGGGGCTGTTTCCGGATAACTTCGTGCAGTTGTTACCGGCTGGTGAGTTTACATTTTTTACACACCTATTTTTCCTCATCTGTATGTAGAGCAAGTTCATTTAGTTGCTGTTCAATTGTTGGAAGTGGATAACCTGAGGATCCGGAATTAGAAAACGAGAACAAATATACTTTATTACACACCAACAATATAAAATAATAAACAGAGATAAATGTTACATAAATATCTATAAGAGGCGGTATTATCGCTAAAATAGCGATCCGTTCAAGACGACCTTTGGGCAGAGGGTTGTAATTGGAGTTCCGATGAGGTGTACAAAAGTTCGCACAAGTTAATTAAAATATTGAATTGAATATCATGTGTTACTTTTTGGCGGATTTGAGGTCGAGAATACTTTTAACCTTTCGGACGCAAAATCGCAAAATATTTTGATTGATCTATAAATATAGAATTTTAATATAAATAGCTAGGGAAAAGAAATCGTTACGTTGATTGAAAAAAAAATGCTTTATGGAAAAATTGCGGTGTGTTAGGGTGTGCTTTTTGTTGGAAAATGTATCCGTTTAAAAGAAATGTTGTGACGACTTTTTATGTGTGAATGATACTAATGGCTTGAAAAATTACTAATTGAGTTAAAAATTTGCATACTCATTTGGCGGTGTTAATATATAGCTTAATATTGTATTTTTCAAATAACTTGTAAAGTATCAAAAAATAACCCTTTTATAATAACTGAACTATTCAGGGGAACAATTATCGAATTAAACCAGCACCACGTAGTTGTCCGAAAAGCCTCAACAGTGGGAATTTTTAAGACATTTTCTGCATTGCATAATCACTCTGTGGAACCAGCTTTCGCCTGCGGTTTTTTCCGACCGATAAGACTTGAGAACCTTCAAGATACTCACACACAACGCACCTCCCGGTTTTGCAGATGTCCATGGGCGGTGGTAGTCACTTTCCATCAGATGAGCCTCCTGCTCGTTTGCCACAGCGCGGTACTGCTCAAATGTTGATTGTGATCCACATATGACACATGTTCTTCCGAAATTTGCAGTTTTCCTCATTGTTTCCATTCAACGCCTAGTTCGATATGACTTATTACCCGGATTTCAACCCGCATTTTTAATTTTAAAAAAGCCTTGGCTCCATTTGGTTCGCTTTTCGAAAATATGACTTATTATTATAGGTATATATATAGCCATGTAATAATTGTAAAATCTTAAATATTTATATGTATATGTATAAATTTGGTATCTATTTTAATTCTTATGTATGTTCGCTTTTTTAAATAATTTTAAACTCTTTATTTTTTGTCGAGCTATGAATATGGAAAGTTAATGGTAAAAAATAAACGTAAAAAATGAGAAGGAGGAATTAAATCCGTGACCGATTAGTCGGTACCTGACGTAAAAGTTGTTACAATAATGTGTCGTCACAAGGTTAACTGCAAGTGTGACAACTTCGATAAACATTCGCCGTATGTCACACTTGGAATGTATCCATTTTAATCTTTTGTTTATCAAATTATAAGTATTTTTATAACAAATATTTTATTATCGTGATAAATAAAATTTGTTGTCATATATTTTTGCAGTGTACTCTATAAACTTAAGTAACCACTTGGTTTTACTTTCAAGTTGTATGACAAACATAGCTTTATCAAATATTTACATTCGCATCCTCATCTTAAGCAGGAATAGGATATGTATTGCGCAAACATTTGCGAGAATGAGAAGTGCCTAAAAATAAAACGGCCTTTTACTTTTTAAATTTTTTTACAAGACTTCATGTGCTTTCAATGTAAGGACTAGATTCCTTTCCAGGTAACCTTTAATTTGACAATGGCTATAAAAACAGACATCGCGGTGTTTAAAGATTGATCTTCCTTAGTGCATGCAGCGTTGGCAGTTTTCATGGTTGCATTACAAATACACAAACGTAATAGTTATCGAACAGTGCAGCCATTTGATTATATTAACCATCAACAGGTAAAAAAAGGCACGTAATTCTGTGACAAAATGTACAAAAGAAATCAACCAAAACTCTCAACTGATACAATTAATTTCACAAATACCCGAATGCAATGAAATAATTTCGATAACATTGCATAAATAATTTTTATATCGTATGTTTAATTTGTCGATAAAAGTTAATATTATTATCGGTTTTAAAGATTAATGCAACAAAGTACATCCAAGTTATTATTAAGTGTAGGACGACTAAGGGCAAAGCCGTTGAGGTTTTCAAATATGGAATTATGATTTTTCCTATTATCATGATTTTTTTAAGATGTGCGTAACTGAGATAAAATGTGATTTGATTACTAATTTAAGCTTTAACCTAAATTATTCTTATATAACTACTAGCCATGTCCGCGACTTCGTTCGCTTTTGAATTTATCAAAAAAGTTATTGTTCAGTTCGCAGATTTTACTTTAACTTATTGATTCTGTATTAGGCAGATTTTGTGATATTAAATCGTTGGTAGGAGGCACCTGACGTGACGGCGGAATGGTGGCATGCGCGAGTGCTTCGCGCGGTACTGGACAGTATTTAGACATTGCAGCGTGACTTTATTATTATTATATATATAATTCTAAAATAAAACTAGCCTAAGTTACTTCTCATCACATCAGCTATCTGTCAATTAAACTCCCGCCAAAATCGGTACAGCCGTTCCATAGATTAGCCGAAACAAACAGACAGACAAAAATTTCTAAATATGTTATTTTGGTATATGTACATACCTTGTATACATACATTTAGTAAAAAGCATTTAGTAAAAAGCAGTTATTTTAAAATTACAAACAGACATTTCAATTTTATTATATGTAATTATGTAATAATAGATAATCATAGATTACTGATTGAAATTTCAAAATGAAAAATAGGCTTCTATAAATACCATATACACTATTTCTCGATCAAAGTAAATTAACGGTTAAAGAACTTTAATAAAACTGCTTATCAATTAGACGTATATGATAATGTAGTGATGTAAACAGTCCTTGACTCTCCCACTACGATAGCGCAAAGGCATATCTTTGTTGAAGAAAATAATTCGAAGTTTAACCCAATTAAAGCCTTAATAGTGCGTGTGGCGCGTACATAAATACACTGACTTAATTATATTAGCAGTGGACGCCCACGGATAATACACGATGTTCTGCTATTGACATTTCTTATGAAGGTTGCGACTCGAGAGTGGACGAAGTCGTGATTTTGCGTAACCTTACATCATCGTGTCGTGGCTTAGCGCAGTATTTTAATAGTGTCGAGTGAACGCCGTAGCGATATTCGATTCGTTTCAATTTTCGTTTTAGTTTTAATTTAAGTGCGCGCCAAATATGGGCTCAGAGAGTGAGTTGTTTATTGTGTTTCCATATTTTTGGTAAAAACAATACGAAATGTATTAATAAAGTTAAAAGTTCTGAATTATTCATGATTATCAAGTCTAATTGATGGTTTTTATTACGATTAAAAACAACACTATCAGTATATCGATAACATCTATTGAATAGTAGTGCGCGTAAATAATCGTATGCGACCGCGACTTCGTGCTTATATTGTTCTATATTATCAGTATTTTTTTGCCGTATTTTCATTAGTAGGTTTATTTTAACGGATGAGTCGATGAATTTAATAACTACGAAACGATAGACGTACTAGTAGAGTTTCTGACACTTAAAAAACTAATTATTTCTATGTCTCATCGACGATCAATTGAAATAGTTTCTCGTGCGAAAAGTAATTTCGAACATTATTTAATTAATTACGATTTTAATTGCATTCAATGGTAAGTAATTTAAGATATTTTGTTTTTAATATGCTAGAGGTCAGTCAACCTTCTAAAAAATCGCACTCTATTTGAAAATAGTTTCTTTTATTATTTAAGTTAATGTTTATTATGTAAAAACGTCAAAAATGTTTTGTTATCAACTTTTATTATTAATGTAGTTTATTTTATAACATAGTAATAATACAGATATCAATACTAGTTAATAGTTGCGTCGTATAACAGTTTTATTATTAATGAGCCACCATCAATCAACCCAAACTGAGAGAGATTACATAATAGAAAAAAAATACAGTATATGTGTATATATTTATATCCTCAACACATATTTAAGTTGTTGCAAAGGTCAGTCGTAGTGTGTTGAAATGTAAACAATCATAATAATTAAAAGAACCATAAGAGTTATCGATTTTATAAAATAATAGATACTTATACGATAATCGATTACTTTATATCCTTTGTCCTAAATAAATTATAGTAAAAAATATAAAAAAAGTAAATTAAAAATTTGAATTAAATACGTTTTATTAATAAATATGTTTTGTAATAAAGATACAGGTGATTGCGTTATGGTTGTTGATATCCTTGTTTCATCTTAAAATAAGTATGTTGCTATAATGTCTGGTCTGTTAACAAATATTTTGAAATATTATCGTCAATATAATACAGTATTATCTTTGTACAATATAAAATACTTAGTATTATAGTTTTTTTACGTTGTATCATTATAAAATGTACTAGGCTAATTTTATCTTTAAAGAGATTCGAATTCCTTGTTGTTTTAGGTTTAATTGATGAACAAACGTTCATCATCTTTCATGCTCTTTAAATATAATAAACGTATTATTTTGTTATCGTACCGCGGCCGGCCGTAGACGCTGTTAATAATTATTTCTTTAGAACATTTTTATTATAATTTTAAGACGGATATAAAGATCGAGTAATTGAAATAATTCTCAATCAACTTGTGCAAGTCTATCTGGGTAGGTAGCACTAATTCATCGTATGTTCTACCGCGAAACAGCAATATTAATCATTGTTGTGTTCTCGTTAAAGGGGTGAGCACAAGGGACCTTACATCTTTGTTCCCAAGATGGTGCATTGGCAATATAAGGAATGGTTAATATTTTTTTAAAGCGCCTTGGGCTATGATCGGTTGTGACCACTTATCATCAGCCTATTTGCTCGTCTGCCTATCTATTCCATTAAAATCTCAATCAGTTTAATCCAAAAAGCATACAAAAAGTTTATTTGTAAGCGGAACATTCGTTTTAAATATGAATTATGATATTTTAAAAAAGACGAGTCTATTAATTAGTGCGTGTAGGATTTTTTTACTGGAAGGCTATATACCTGATCGTATGTTAAATTTATTTGAATTAAAATAAATATATTTTATATTAACTGTTCCAGTCGCCCAAGAGGTTGAAGAAAATAAACCAGACCGAACGCCTGCGAAGACGAATCAGCTCTATCCCGTACTCAACAAATTCACCGAGAAAACCGCCTCTGTTAAAGATCTGACTACTTCTAAAGTAAGGTGTGTTAAAAAACTTTCCTAAATAAATATTTCAGAAATAAAGTAATTTAGTTTTAAGGAAATCCAACCTAGTAATTGATGTTGGCTTTGTTTTGGCGGCAACAGGCAAACTTTCACATTTTTGTATTATATATACATATATATATATAACAATAACAATGTTGATGGAGAAATTTGGAAACTTCAACAATACAAGTTTATAGCGACCATAGTGCAATGGCTTAAGGGCCGCCTAGTGATATAAAAAGTCGCAGGATCCATTCTGACTCCTTGGACTGTTGTTGCGCCAACTCCTAACCCGTTATGCTTCATTGGAATGGTAGATAGAAATATTAGTAATTCCTTGTAATGGGGATAATGTTCTTTAAAAGCAATAGATATCAAAAGCGCTGATCGAACATTTCTTTGTGAATTTATAATGAGCCTTTGATGTGTGTGATATGTCTCCGATATCATTTCTGGGAATACTATGTTAATTCGTAACATAACTTCTGTTCAGAATTCAAACAGTGAGTACACTGGATAATAATGTCGATTTTATTTAATTCGTCTTCTAACGGTTCCTCGCCTAAGTACTAAAATAAAATATTTTCATTTGTTTTTGATATTGTATGGATTTAAATTTTTTTTTTGTTCCAGCATGCACAAAGAAAATACATTAAGCAAAGAAAGCAGCACACAAAGTGCAGTCACGCACACATACAAAAGTGAATCAGAAAAAGTTATACAAAGTGAGACGGTTATAGATGGAACTCTAGAACATGTAAGATGAGCCATATTTACTATATTATGTCGTTATATTGAACAAAATAAAACGAATTCTTTCATTAAAATCCTCACTAACTCAATAATTGTAGTGGGTATTTACTGCCAAACGAGGACTTTGGCGAATTCAGCTGTGCAAGACCCCTTTGGTTTCGAAGTCAAGAATAAACCTTAAATTCAATGAGCTGAATTAAATACTAATGTATTCAAGTATGAGTTTTACCGTGTCAATCATTTTCAGTGTCTATGCGAGGCTCCGATTTTTATGATGTCGAATGAAACAAAAATAATTGACTATTCGGGAAATCCCTCGTCTCGCGCGTGTTATCGCTTTTTTTTTTAGAATAGTGTCTGATTTGGATTCCAGTTATTTCGAGTCTGGAATCACTCAATGCCCAAATAATGGTTTCTTTTAAAATTCGTAGTGTTGTCAGACGTATCTGTGACAAGTTACATACTACTCACGAATTATGATTAAGGAAACTTTGAACAACTCGTATAACATTATTACGACGCCTAACGCCGTTAGCCTTCCCGGTGGTGCTTAGTGCAGCCCGTGAATAGCGCTAAACGAATACTTTCCTCTACTGTGATCTGTTGAATAATTAATAAGTAACCCAGCTTAATTACAGCGCTAGGGGCCCGACATTATATCTCGTATGCATACAACTACTTAAATACTAATAATGAAAGAGTTGCGATGCAAAAAACAAATGTAATATCTTATAGTTATCCATTTTTAGTGTAACGACGATTTTTGATTTTTGATTTAAGATGTTTTTAAATTAAACGAATACCTTTCCAAACTTCGTTATAAAAGTATAAAAATAGGGTTTACATTCGCATTCATTAACTCCAACATATTCAGAAACAAAAAATTGTCAAATCTGAATTTCTTTATTCAATATAAAAGCATTACACTTATTTATTGATTGTCAAATGAAACCATATTAAATAACATTCCTCGATACAGACAAATGAAGCGACTTACGATGTATAAAGTTTCTTGTAAGATTATCTTTAAAGTCATTATCTGTTTGTAGATAAAGAAACCTTCAGTGCCATTAAAGAAAAGTCCTACTCCGACCTCAGGCGTAGGTGGGTTGTTCAGTGGATTGAAAAGCAAAATTATCCCATCATCAGAGAAGACGTGAGTTATTTTTTAATTATTTTAAATAATCATATCTTTCACATTCTCCACCACCATTCTCATACGACACCTATTTATCTCTAAAACATATATTCTATTTCTATCTGAATAAGTATCGCTGTTAAATGTTTTATTATTGATTAAAAAATCTTGTTTTGTAGAGAGAAATCATGGACGACAGTATCGAGTGGGAGCAGCAGTAGCGGCGAGTGGGACCGCACCGACGGCAGCGCGGCCAGCAAGTCCAGCGCCAACTCCAGCGCCAACACCAACAGCAATGCCAACGCCAATGCCAACACAGCCACTACGTTCGATCACATCGAAAGGAATTCGATCTTGAATGATCTGAGGGCCGGCAGGTGTGACCCGAATTATTTATTTATTGGAGAGTATAGATATGTCTGTTCTAAAGCGTATATTATTGAATCGAATTTTAATTATTATTAATTCGTTAAACGTGATTGCCATGGGTTGGTTAATATAACATTTTTTTAGTGCCACCGAGTGAATAGGTTTGGGTCAGTTAGTGGTCATTTGTGTCTATTGGACATCGCAACACAAAAATACTAAAGATATTTTTTTTTGGCGTAATAGTCTGGTACTGTTGGGAAAGACTCATCGGTTGTTCTATCGTCAAACATAAATATTTTTATATTACTGTTGTGCAGTTTGAAGGGTGAGCAATACTTTTAACATTGTTAATTCATGTCATTCGGGATGACCACTCACTACCAGATGACGTAGTTCCTTTTACAACCAAGGGTGAAGTGATGCGAGTGTGTGTGTGTGTGTCAGGGCGAGGGCGCCGCGCCGCCGGCCGCCCAGCCAGGCGCTGCGCGACGACACGCACGTCGGCCTCACCAACGGACACGAGGGTGAGCCGCTTCGCTTGTCCTTAAGCTAAACACTGCCAGCCTAACGCCGACTCTTACAAATCCGAAAATTAAACACGCCTTCATTTTGTCTGTGTGTTGTGACCATCATATATTGTCTATTCCAACCAAAAGAAGACAAAGGCCAAACAAACAACCTTCGGTTCGATCATTGGTCGAGGCCTAAATGTTCTATGTTCATTATAAATAAAGACACATTTATCAAAAACGGTCAGTAGCGCAACATTTAGCTGTACTATTAACAAATCCCATGGAATATGTAATCGAAGGTTTATTTATATTAATTCGTTCTTCGATTGGAATAGGCTGTATATGTATGGTCGAGGTGCTTACGTGTTCAATTGATGGCTACGCTTAACAAAAATTCCCTCAGTCGGTTCTTAGACAGGCTGTAGTTAGTATTCAAAGAATTTAAAAAACTATTTCTATGATATATTATACACATTGCAATCTAAATGTAGCCCTTAATCGCCTGTTGTACATTTATTTCTTTCTGAAATTGAGTTCAATAATAATTTGTATAGAAGCTATAGAGGTTATTGAAATGCTTAGATTCGTCAGCAGTTCCCTCGGAAAAGCCGGCGCCGGAGAAAGCGGAGGAGACAAAACCTCGGACTCGTGAATGGGAAAAGCACAAAGCACCCTGGATGGAGGAGTTGAAGTTGAACCAAGCGAAGAAGACGAGCTTCGGGTTCGAAGGCAAATCGAGATCGGTGTCCACTTCCTCTGAAGCTAGCGGTATTGCTAGTAAAGCGGGCGGGGGAAGCACGGACAGGTGATAACAGCTTCGTTAGATATTCTCTGACTATAGATTTTAGCAATACAGCCAGATTTAGAAAGTTTTAAATTAATCTATTCAGAAAAAAGTATTCTTTGATAATTATTGATTTTTCGCTACGGCGCTGGGATGACCTTATGATGATAATAGCTACTTTAATAGAGATTAGTCATTACACCATGACACAATATAATATTGCCATTATAATTAATTATATACATTGAATTAGATTACAAGGTCATTGTTAAATGATTCAATCGTGATGTAATTATTCGTGTCATGAGACAAGAAGTAGAAAAGCAGAAATATGAAAAAAATATCTTAGTAACAGTCGAATCGTTCCTAGGGAATTATCTAAAAAATGGTTTTCAGTGATTTTTCTAATATTTTGTTTTCTTATTTGACAGAATTTTGGAGTGTGGCTTAGAAGAAAAGCGATCGTCACATTCCATGGAAATGTCTAAGAGTACTTCATCAATAAACAATAGAATATCTGTGCTGGCGAGCTTAGAGCTCAGTATAGCGGTAAATTATTTACAATTATACGAACATACTAATATAATGATACAAAGTGGGATTATTATTGTTTTTATTGATAGCTTTTTCTTTCGTTCATTCTATTTAATCTTATTTTAATGTAATATTTTAATAATTATCTTTTATTCGGTTAATTTGTTTATAAATAATTATCATAGTTATTATTATAGAGCAGTCAGTCTTGTGATTTTTGTGTTTTTATCTTGGTACTTTCAGACGACATCGCGTCAGTCTGCAGAACCTAAGAAAGACGTTCCACCGGAACTTCCGACGAGCAAACCGCCAACGCTACAGTCTTCCACCGCCACCGGTACGTTAATTACTTAGATGATGAATGTCTCGTTGTTTTTAAATTAAAGGATTTCTTTAAACGTCGAACTCGTTTAGTATGAAACTTCGAATTATTATGTCCTTCGATGGGGTTTAAGTCGGAGTCTTAAGGACAGTCTGCTTACTGCTACTGAGAATTTTTTTAACAGAAAAACCTAATCACTAATTAGTCCGCAATATTACTAACTTTTCTCTTAACCAAAAAGGCATTCCAATCATCTTCATGTATAATCTATATTCTTACGAAACAATTCCAGGTCGAACGATAATCTCGATGCTAGACGAGATCAAAAAGCCGCCCGCGCCGCCCCCGCCGAGCGCGCCGCCCGCGCTGCCCGCGCCCCCCGCGTCGCCCGCGCCCCTCGCGCCCCTCGCGTCGCCCGCGCCGCCCGCGCCCCCCGCGTCGCCCGCGCCGCCCGCGCCTCCCTCGCCGAGCCGCCCCATCGCCGACGCCGAGGGTTCCGAGGTGTTAATAGCTCAGCTCAATGACAGGGTGAGTTGATGATTGTTTTATTCGTAACAAATGTTTACCATACATATATATAATAATAAAATAATTTGAAGACTTCATTATGGAAGTTTAATATTTGTCAAACTATTTTAGACCACGCGCCAATATTTCGTTAAATGTGTGCAAAAATTGTAAACATACTTATAACTCTATAAATACTTTTTTCAGATATTAAACCTAGAGAAGCTATTAGAAGTACAAAATGAGAAATTTAACGCTGCCATTAAAGATCTAACAAATAAATTAAAACAAGAATCCGACAAACGTCAAGCGCTGCAGTTAGAAATAGAAAAACTCGCTCATTGCGTCACACAAGTGTAATGTAAGTGTTTCTATAGACATTTTCCCGCGAAGTGGATTGAAATTTGGGATTGAAATGACATTCGAGTAAAATCGGATCTTATATTCGATATGAAGTCTAATAATAAAGGTTAGAATTATTAGTAATGCGATAAATACTACAATTGCCGTAAAATTGCAATCGGCTGGCGAAATAATTAGAACGAATTTCATGTTACAGTAGCATCGATATATTCTAAGTCGTTTTGTTTGAACCCATCAGTACCACGCAGGCGTGAGGATCCCGCATTTTTAACTAATTGACAGAATATTATGATAATAATTTGACTGTTTAATAATAGTACCTTATTAATCAATGAGAATTTTTGTGTACTCTGCATTTGATACATATTCGGTTTAATGTCGTCATTATACAAGAATTGTTAATATTTTAAACGCTTGTGATATAATAAATTCCTTGACAGTTTAATGAGATGTCAGTACTTAAGTCCGTATGTACATTCTAGAAGAAAGGGTAAGGGCCTTAGGTAAGATTATTGTAGGTAATTCGATTTTTAATATTATGTGAGGTGTTGTTGAGAATGTTTTCATTTTTAATAGTACTCTTTATTTTGTTTTGTTTTTCTAAGTGCTACTACGTAGTCTGAATTTTTATATAAGATATTATGAGGTCGGAATGTAGGTTAGGCGAATATTACTCTGCATCTCGCATCCTTGTCGTCGCGGCCAAAATAGCGGATAAAATTTATTTTACTGCGCAATTATCGCGTCTATGACTTGGTCGCTCTTATGTAACGAACTGGTAATATCATCTAACGCTCAACATAAACAAGAAACCGTTCAGCGACAGATAAAACATTGCCGATATAAATTTACATATGTTGCAGAGATCTATGTATATACAAAACATTAATTTTGCAGCGATTTTAATTAAATCATTGGCGATATTTATTCTTTGGCATTTTGATCAAGTTGGCTGGGACATCGTGGCAGTGACTATATGGAATAGTATGTAATAGCTTCGGATGTCTTGTATGAAGTTAATATGAACCCAATTAAAAATATAACATAATGTAAAATGTCTTAAACTAAACGGTTTCTTTCTAATTGTACTTATACTGTGGGGTTTCGTATATTGGTGATGTAAGTCGTTCGAAATTAGGTTTGATCAGTCATTTTTTTTTTTACAAAAGTATCGTGCCATTTAATTTTGCTTTTCGCAAGTGTAAATTGAGTAAGTTATCTATAGAGATGGTAAAAAGATTGTGATTAAATAGATGGTACCATCGTGGTGATCATCTATTGTGATTTGCACATTCCATGTTCGTAAGCAAAGTGTACATACTTATGACATCTTAGGGCCAAATTCACAACGCACATGCGGTTATCAATTAGTATTTATCTTTAATTTTATATTAAACTTGCTATGTTACTCATAAGTAATAAGACATTGATATCATTCTAATAAAATTCATGTCATTAAAATTAAAGTTCAATATTAAACATAGTGTTTGTTATTCTCTTTTAATGCGCTTTCAACTTGAATAGGTAATATTTGTTATCGACTAACCAATGTTCCCTTTAATACTTAGGGAATATATTATATTATGAAAGCCATATTATACATGTAGTTAATATATTTTTGTATTTGTACAAACATACATGTCCATATGGTTTCATATAACCCCATATTTGTACCTTTTCTTGGAACATATCTTTGTATTTATTTCATGTACATTATAAATAATTAATATTTACATTCGATACAGATTAAAACGTTTATTATAAAGAAAATGTAACGGTAACTTGTATGTAACATTAACTTTTAAGGTTGTGTTGTACCATCCATTATTTATATAACTGTGACCACGTCTTGTGTTTTTATCCTATTACACTTAGAATGTTTATTTAGTTCTTCCGTTGAAATTAACTAAATTAATACATCTTAAAGATCTACTTTTAATATTATAAAATAAATTATGTTTATATAATAATTAATTAGTGCCTAATTAACTATTTAGCATCAAAGTTTTACAGACATGCCAGTTAAATTATTATTATGAGATGGTTTCTAACAAAATATAATTTTAAATATATATATAGCGATGGACTGGATTGAGTCGTTATGAATTGCTTAGTATCGCTTTAGAGGACGTAGTTTTGGTTATCTTGTGATAAATATTGCCTAACGCATATACTAAAATTAATATGTAAATTGTTTCAATGGCTTTAATAGTGCACAAATATGTCAATAATAAACGTTTATAGAATTTTTATTACGCAGAACTCTAACGTGTAGAAACTAAATATTCACATTTATAATAACATAGGTAGTACAAAATTTAATAGCGTCAATATGACAGTATTGGATACTTGTAAATTTAATTGTAGACTTGTTTTTATGACAATCTGTCATTATTAAATAGCTCGTGTATATGAAATTGGAAATGTATTATTTGAATATTGTTTGTCCTGCTCTTATTTGTAAACATTTAATTTAGATTTGAAGTGTATGCAGAGTTTACTTTGTAAACTCATGATTTTAATACTTATCATATTCATTTCAAATATATATTTCATAGTTATCTCCGTGTGATTTTACACGTTCATTGTCATTTCGTTGATATATATCAGGATGTTTTGAACAGATATGTATTTTATGAATCCTACTTACAATTATTGTTTTCTTTTTTTTTTTATAATTTGACAATAATATTTAAAGAATATGGTTTTATAAAAGCACTTAAATAAATATCAAAGATTAAAAACGAATTCGTATTTTTAATTCGGAACAATCGTGTTTCAACATTTTAGAAACAGCGTCGCGAGAGACAATTTATGTCATTAAATGTTAACAAACAAGACCACGATATGAATATGTAATTTATTTTAGTCTATGACCTCCGAGTATTATGAAATATTAAAAAAAAGAAACACAAAATGACGGAATACAATTTTATTAGAAAAAAATAATAACCAGTACTGCTTGAAAAATATTCATTTATATAACGAGTTTTAAATACGTGTACCTGACATTTTTTATATTGTTACATTAGTTATGCGAGGTTGCCGCTCCCTAAAGAAAGAATATGATTATGTTGGTAGACTTTCATTAAAAAAAAACAATTGAAAAGATTATTTCAGATTAAAACATAATCATGACTGAAGGTTTAATACGATATAATAACTACCGTTAAATACTAGCACTAGGCGTAGAATGAGGTAGATGCAACAACATTTCGTATGAAGTAATTAGTGTCAATTCTTGTCTTGTGAAATTTTGAGGCGTTTGATTTATATTCACGTCAATAATTGCATTTATTAACTCTTCATGTATATACATATAAATATTTTGTAGATGTTTTAAATGTACGTAAACTTGTCGGGAAGTACGAAATTTGATTATCACACGTAGGTTTATAAGATAAACCACAGTTAGTTGTATGATAAAGAACATTTTTTTAGTACTTAACTTATGTTTCATATACTGTCCCGGTCCATTGCATTCCTAAGTTGTTCGAATCATTACATTCGTATTATTATAAATAAATTTATGATTGTACCTTTATGTTTTCTTTTATTTATTTCCTCAATTATATTGGATCAAAAATGTTTAAGTTCTCGATAGATCAAGATCAAGAAATTCGAGGCATGCAACTTTAAAGCTTATTTCTGATTGTTAGTGTACCATAACCAGTTCATTAAATAATTGAATACAATGCTGCCTGAATACAGTGGCGTGATTTGCATTTTAATGATGGGTATGTGTTGATTCTGTTTATTTACGAGTTTAAATGATTATATATTTTAATAACTTGTCACAGAAAATATGTTTATTGTGACACTAAACACACATATATTTTTACTAAAATGTCAGTGTTTAACTCAAAGAGAATGTACAAATAACAAACTATAAAGGCTTGGCAGACGAGGAATCTTCGTCGAGAACAATAATACCCGAAGCTTAAAAAAAATACCAAAAACTTTCCATGATTTCAATGCACATTGTGTATGATCATTTATTCGCCGGAAGTTTCGTGACAGCAGACACTGGAAGGTAATGTTCGGACTGTTTCGTTGTATTGTTATTTGCTTGGAGTTTAAGCAAAAGAGAAGACGTTTCCTAGAAGAATACTTCATCCCTGATCATCCCTTTATCATAACTGACCACGGGTCGAGTTGACACAGTATCCAAAAATATTGTTTAATAATTATAAAATGCCAATTGAACTTTTAACAAAATGTTGATCGTGGAACCTGCTTTGAGTCATATAGTGATGAGTACGTACATTATTCAAGTAAAGAGACAGACAGTTTAAAGGAAATAATATACATCTTGAATGTATCACATAACTGATTTATTTTTAAAGTTTATTTTAATTTTACAATCGATTTCAAGCGTCATTTCGAATAGGTACGCCACTTTTGTTTATGTAAAGATTCATAGTTTTGGAAATTATTTTTAACATTATATTGAAATCAGCACGAAATTTAAATAATAATATTTCCAAATCAGTACAATATAATAAGATTTATTTAAAACATATTACTATACTTATATAATTTTACGATTGATATTTATAAACCGCGTCGAACGTTCGCTTCGTGTATTTGTGATGTAATGACAAAATATGTTCCATATTTTGTCTTGTAAGTAGGGATTAATATGTGATAATAAAACAAATACTACAAATTGTGACGCAACTTTAATATTATGTATCAATAATCACAGATGTAAAAATGGCAGTTTTTGCTCTAGGCAAAAAAGTACAATTTTATAAAAAAAATTATAAAATCTATATTTAAAAAATATGTGCGCTTATGGCTAAAATACAAAAAAAAACAAATTATAATTAGTTCATCAATAATATTACTAAATTACAATGAAAAACGATATGGCATGTTCCAATAAAATAAAATATTTTAGTGCTGGCAACAATTGATTCATCAGTATTAAAGAATAACTATACACGCAACAATTACAACATTAACGTGATATCATACGCAGGTATATCCGTCAAGTATACAAATATAACGTAATTTCTACAGTATAAATAATTTAGTATTGTTTGAGATTATTATACTAGCATCATCTAGATACTTTATTGGAAATAATATATATATATATATTTAACTATTACAAAAAGGATATTACTAAGGAATCGGTGATTAAAGTTAAAATTCAAATTCCGAGATTTATTTTTAGTTACCATAATAGACAGGCATTGTCGGGGAATAGAAACCTCCACAGACGGAGGGTAGACCTTAGTGCGACATAATCTCGTTACCAAAATAGTTTTTCATATATTTGAAAAGTAAATATCTGGTACACTGTTGCGTGTGTTTATCAATATAATTATACAAATAACTATCTACATCACCAATATCTTGATATATCATGATCATAAATCACTATTGAGTATAAACCTGTTCCCCTCTGAATGTTTGCCCGTATATTTATAAAGGCATTTTCCGTAAGCACCTGAAAATAAAGAGTAAATATGAATAACATACTATAATATTTTAAAGGCGAAAGTAATTCTATCTGTCAGTCTGTCTGTTTCTCTTTCCAAGCCACTGAACCGAATTTGATGAAATTTCGTATGAAGCAAGCTTGCACTCCAAGGAAGACTTGGACTTTTTATGTCTAATATCAGTTGACCAACCTATAAAATGCAAGCGAAGACGCGGACAACAACTAGTTTTATTAATTATTAAAATTTTTATAAAGCCAACAATGGAGCAGATCTCATCAGTATCATTAATGATAGAACCATTACTACTGAGTTTCTTGCCGGTTCTTCTCGGTAGAATCTACACCACCGACCGGTCGGTGGTAGCTTCACTTAATATAGTTTGTTAAATGACGATTCAAAAGTGCTTGTAAAAGCCTACTTGAATAAAGTATATTTTGATTTGATTTGATTAATAAACAAAAGTATGATTTTTTTGTAAAGATTAAGTGTGACATAAAAATGGCTGTATTGTTATAAGCATTAGTCATAATCAAATCTATAATATTTTATTTAAGTAACATTTAAAAATAAAGCATTTTAGAATATTGACGATATTTTAACTCAACCAAAAATAGCCGGAAGATACGGCAGCAAAAACGGCAAAAAAACTCGCACAAGTGGTCTTTTAAAGCAATGAGCTTAGTATCCACATTTACTGTTCTTGATCAGTCCTGAGTTGGAAATTGAGCTTAAAATTCAATCATCTCTATCCGTAAAGTGTTCTTTTAATGAGTAATAAGATTTCAATAAATCATAGACACAATGTTTTCATATATTTTTTTAATTTGTTGATAGGTTAATAAAATAATAAGAACAGTTTTTTTTTTAAATGCACAATGTTAGCGTCTGACCTAAATACGAGTAAGTCTCTAATAAAAAAAAAAAAAAATTGTATTAAATTATGTAACCTTTATGTTTGCCCAATGCGTTTAGGTCCACAGGTAAGGGTCTCAAAGTGGTGCCTGTAGGCAACACCACGGAGGAGTTTTTATCGCCGGTGGGTCTGCGCACGCGCATAAACTCGCCACGTGTGGCCGCTTCCTTACTTTCTGCCGTTGAAACTCGTTTTGAATCCAAAAACCGTAAATTTGGCAGTTTGTACAGTACAAAATATCTGAAATCAAGGAAGAATTTTTAAGGTCTTTAAGTAAATCTATAGCAAAATGTGAAAGGAATCTAGTTCCTATGCTTCACCTGTATCTTTGGTAGTCAGCGTCGTCTTTATCATTATCAGAGAGCTGGTTCGGACATGCTTTATTACTCAAAAGACTCAGGTATGTCAGTGATGGGAAATTCTTACTTATTTCATTTATCAATCTATCCAAATCTGATATCTGAAAATACAATTACAAACACAGATCAATTAAAGTAATTTAATATATTACCTTACAATAATGAATGCGATTCGTTCTGTCCGCACTCGTAACTTAATTAACATAAGAAAACATTTTTTGTTCCAATAAAATTATTAAAACAAAAATGCTTGATATATATTCAAAGAAAACTTAATCAAGTGTTCTCTATAATATTAAGAAATGGCTGAAATTTGGACTCAACATTATAATCTCAAGAAATCTGAGGTGAAAATACTTTCAATTTATTAAACAAGTGCACCAATTTAAATTATTATACTGGAATTTGCATTACGCGCTACTCTGACAGTCTACAAGTCCTATTTGATTGATTATGATTACTTAAGATAGCCCATTTTTTAGGAAGCTCGAACGGTAATCATTCCCGTCAATCAATTTGACAAATTGTATGAACAAGCATGTATAATGCAACTCTAACGCGGGTTTTACCCGCGGGCCACAGGCAATTTATTTACATACAAATTATCAGCAAATATTAATATTTTGCGATTGGTAAGCAAACCGCTTTGTTTTAATATTTAAGTCACTTTTACCTGGTGTTTGATTAATGTATAATTAGAGGATTACCTGATTCTTATTTATCGATAAAGTCCTCAATCTCGGTAAGTGTGGAAAATTAACAGTGTCGCCTAATTTATTGTTGTCTAATATTAATTCTTCCAATCCCTTGAAATTTTCCAGACCTTTTAAAGTTTCAATGTTATTGTAACTGAAAACAACATAGAAAATATGACTATTTACTTCAATAATATTTACTATATATCTATATAATCTTAAATATGTCACTTAGTATATTAAAACCTCTTAATAATATGTAGTTACCTAATCTAAAAAATATCCAGCTTTTTTTTTTTTTTTAAATGAGTTCGATTAGTCTCCTAGATGAGATGATTTGCGAAAATGAACATCTAATTGCCCCTCGGAATATTACTATTGTATGTAAGAAGTATTGAGATCAACGTCGTATTTTTGACAGTTTTATTTATTAAAAGAAGAATAGAAATTACTAATGAATGGTTTTATAAAAATAACAACATAACGTGAGTATCATAATCTCGCTAATTAGCCAGATATTCGGTTCCAGACATCATAAAATTGTAAAAATATTCAAAACTAGCTGTAACCCGCGGCTTTGCCCGCGTAGAATATGAATATATTTACAAATTAACTTAAAATGTTACGTTAATGTAATATCTCTTTGTATACCACATTGGTGTGTATTTCACCCCTTAGGGTAGAATATCCAGAAACGCTTAAATGAGAATCAACTCATTTTTAATCGGTAGCCCAAAAATAAAATTTCGAGCTTCTACCTTCAAAGTGACGGATATCCAGACTAACCTGTATACGAAATGTGAACATCTATTTTTCCCTTTAGACATAAAATATCCAGAAACGTTTAAATACGTATCAAATAATTTTTAAACGATAACCAAAAAAAAAATTTCATGCTTCTAACTTTAAAATGTCGGACTTCCAGACTAACCTGTATACAAAATGTCAATCCCTACTTTTTCCCTTTAGGCTTAAAATATGTATCTACTCATTTTTGATCAGTATCCCAAAAAGAAAGTTTCATTTTTCTAACTTAAAAATGACGGATTTCTTTACAAACTTGCAACTCTTATTTTACCCCCGTAGGGGTAGAATATGCAGAAACATTTAAATAAATGTCTTCTCGTTTTTAATCAGTATTCCAAAAATAAAGTTTCATGTTTCTAACTTAAAAAATTACGGACTTCCATACAAACGTTCAACCCCTATTTCACCCCTTTAGGGGTAGAATTTCCAAAATTCGCTCCTTAGTGTGTGTCATGATATGTTAGTTTATAAGTATACAGACTAAAATATAAGTTTTATGCTTCTAGTCCTAAAAATGAGAATACTTTCAACAACTTACAACCTTTCATCCCCCTTTTCAACCCCTTACAGCACTTTTTTCAAATAAAATGTAGCCTGTGTCCTTTCTAAGGCTCTAGACTATTTGTGTACCAAATTTCATTTAAATAGGTCCAGTAGTTTTGACGTGAAAGCGAGACAGACAGAGTTACTTTCGCATTTATAATATTATTAGTATGAAAGTATGGATTACAACCAAAAAATATCATTGACTTAGGTTCGAAAGAGACTAGTCAATTCACATATTAATGTACAGTCGGGGTAAGAAAAGGTTCGTCACCTTAAGGTCTATTTTCGTGCGCTCAGTATGCGCGATAACCTGCTTTACCGATGGAGTACCTATTGCGTCGCAATGGACACTATTTTGAACCTAGTTATCATACTATGTTAGTTTAATTTTATGTGCAGTTTTCTGTTTAATGCTTTAGTTTCAAAATATACTAAGAATTTACGACTTGATAAAGGAATTAATTTGAAAACTGACGAAGGTTTTCTTACTCTGACTGTACAATGAGATACATATTGTTAGGTTTATGAGAATTATTCTGAATGTATATATTATTGATTTACAATTAGGTATGATGATGATATTATGTTGACCATTTTCAAATGATACAAATAGTCTATCAATTTGAGGTATAATTATAAAACTTGGTAACATTAACATGTTAAGTTCACGAAATAGATAATATTGACGACCTCCGTGGTCGAGTAGTGTGTACACCGGTTTTCATTGGTACGCCACTCCGAGGTCCCGGGTTCGATTCCCGGCCGTATCGATGTAGAAAAAAGTTCATTAGTTTTCTATGTTGTCTTGGGTCTGGGTGTGTGTGGTTCCGTCGTTACTTCTGAATTTCCATAACACGAGTGCTTTAGCTACTTACATTGGGATCAGAGTAATGTATGTGATGTTGTCCAATATATATGTATTTATATATTTATTTAATGAGCCACAAGTAGATAGTGAGTTTTTACCTTAGATCCAGGTAATAAACTTTAGTTCCATACATATTCCATAAAGATGGCGGTATCCTTTGACAGTCTTGGCCGCAATAGCTCAACTGAAACAAGGACGTTTATTTCAATAATGTATTTTAAATGCCTGAAATTTTTCGTCGAGTAGAAAGTATTGACCTAAAGGTTGATTTTAAGACGCAAGTCATGCAAAACAACCTAATATCCTATCGAACGAATTTAAAATAGCGTAGTAGTTTATCTTACGAATGTAATTAATGTAAATTATATATTTTTTTGAATTTTTACTTTAGGCAAGGCAAAGAAACAAATTCATTTTATTATAAATAAATTATCTTACAAAACCAAAAGGGAACTGGTTTCGGCTTACATTCGAAAACACCGAAGGTCTTTAAAATTTGTTGTAGTTTTTTTTTGCTATGAATATGTAAATAAACAACGAACATATAATAAAATTTTACCAACATTATAAGAATTCGTCCAGCTGGGAGCGTGATAGAGTATCCAAGATACAAAAACCCAAATGTTTGTGTCTCTTAAGCATCTCTTTAAACGCCAGCGATCAATTTAAATCATAAATTAATAAAATAAAATATTACGATTACTTATAATTATTCATGTAATATTGTTTAATTATTTTTTTTGTCAACAAATGTGTTTAAATTTACGTCCAGTTAAGAAGACTGCTACTAGTAAGTGTATCAAACGGAATATTACAAGTCAAGCGTATCATGAAAATGTACAACTTTAACCAAAATGTGTCATAATTGAAATAGCCTTCAAACTGTTGACTTTTCATTCGGCTATTCATAACTAATTGACTTTGTGCTGTTATTTTAAAATAATAATTGAATAGTCCGTATATTGACATTGTGGACTTAATTGGATATTACAATATTCCAATATTGTACATTCATTAAGAAACGAAGGGTCTATCTATTACAGTATATTGTATTGTTATAACTAAAATGCAATTGCTTTTGGTAAAAGGCCATTTGTTGTCGGTATTGTAAGTTTAATGGGTACGCCGCGATATTTTAGTGCATTTGTTTTTTTTACTGATTAAAAAATATGAATTCGTAAAATGTAATCATAAAATATTATAAACGAGTTAAATTCCAGAAACTCGATTTTAAACTGATCTTAACGAACCCTGATTTGAGATTGAACCGATTTAGAAATTCAAGTGAAATTAGATTATTTAGGTACATTTCATTTTGGTACTACGGGGGAACGTATTATGATATTCTTTTTATTAAGATATTAAGTAAGATTACTTGGTAGCTTAAAACTATTGCATTGTTGGTATATTGACTAGATAATACCTCGCAGATCCCTCAGGATCTGGAGATCAGTCTGTAAGTTGGAAGTGTATAGCTACAGCTCCCGATGGATAACCGATTTGGTAATGGAGATGTACGTATGTATGTATTTTATTTTTAATAAACTATTTTTAATAAGTGCCGAGTTGGCCCAGTGGCTTGAACGCGTTCATTATAACCAATGACCGATGATTGCCTGTTCAAACCCAGGCAAGCGCCACTATTTTTTATGTTTAATTTGTGTTTATAATTCTTCTTGTGCTCGGTGGTGAAGGAAAACATCGTGAGGAAACCTGCATGTGTGGAAGTTCTGCCAAATTTGTATCCACCAACCCACATTGGAGCAGCGTGGTGGAATATGCTTCAAAACATTCTCCTCAAAGGGACAGGAGGCCTTAGCACAGCAGTGGGAAATTGACAGGCTGTTAATGTTATGTGTAATGTTTAATTAATAAGGTTTTCAAGAAAATTAACCGATTCATCATTTCATAATTTAGGATACCAGTCTTGAAATGTCACTTTGAAACGAATATTTGTGGATCTTAATAAATTTTTGATAATTAACTGAATCCAAAATCTATACTTATATACCATCTGTATAATACATAACATTATTAATATTACATTACATTAGCAGCCTGTAAATTTCCCACTGCTGGGCTAAGGCCTCCTCTCCCTTTGAGGATAAGGTTAGGAGCATATTCCACCACGCTGCTCCAATGCGGGTTGGTAAAATACACATGTGGCAGAATTTCGTCGAAATTATTAATATATATATAAACATATTCGATTAATAAAAATGTTAAATTGTTGTATATTAACAAGATATGAAGCACCTCATTAGACGCAGAAAGAAAGGTTTAGGTCGGTAGTATAACACAATACTTTTGCTAAAGTGCTCGCCCTTACTACGGTTTCAATTTACAATCTAAAATTGTTTTTATCTCTTTGTTTCTTTATGTTCGCAGCACGGTATAGCAATGACAAATGGATGCGTTAGGAATCATTTTAAATTAACTCAATGTAAACAGAAAATCGACCACCACCGCAATTCCAATAATAATAAATTGTATAAAAATATGTCGCTGTCTGTTAATGTCTGTATCTTCTCTCTCTTTCTAAACCATTTAACAACCTCTTTACTTATATGGTTTACCATAAAATTATGATTCAAACTAATTTTGATATTTAGGGTCTTGTTGAGCTCTGTTGAGCCGAGATGGCCCAGTGGTTAGAACGCGTGCATCTTAACCGATGATTTCGGGTTCAAACCCAGGCAGGCACTACTGAATTTTCATGTGCTTAATTTATGTTTATAATTCATCTCGTGCTCGGCGGTGAAGGAAAACATCGTGAGGAAACCTGCATGTGTCTAATTTCAACGAAATTCTGCCACATGTGTATTCCACCAACCCGCATTGGAGCAGCATGGTGGAATATGCTCCAAACCTTCTCCTCAAATGGAGAGGAGGCTTTAGCCCAGCAGTGGGAAATTTACAGGCTAATGTATGTATGTATGTAAATGTTGAGCTCTGGGCTCTGGGGCTGGGATATTGAGTATATAACAACTTTATTTTAAAACATAAGTATTTTAAAGAAATACAAATTTAATTAAAAGGCAAACCGAATATTAATAATAATAAGTAACGACTTAAATAAATTTAAATGACCTCTGTAAATTTGTCATCTAAAAGGAAACAGAGAACAAGAGTTTGTATGGAAGTTTTTAATTGTTTAAGTTAGAAATATGGTAATTAGTTATTAAGCTTCTGTTTATAAATAAAAAAAATGTTATTTAAATTTTGTGGTAATTTCCTAACATATATATAATGTATGTATAATACTCCAAATCTGGACTTTCATTACTTGTTGCAGGTTATACACTGACAGGTTATTGTGTGCCGAGACCGAGGTAAAACGAGCGTATGAGTTTTGTAGATTATCAAAAGACTAATAATTAACAAAAAACCGGTGGCTTTCTGAATTTCTCACACGTCCATATAAAATAAAATAAGCTCTTTTTTATGCAAACTAGTTTTCTAATTATAACATTTTAATAATATTATATATGCATTTGATACAGCCATTAGGTAGGTATTAAATATGGCGCAAATTAATTAATGTGTATTCCTTAATCTAAGCATTGTACAGAATGCACATTATGAATACACAAATGTTTAAATCAACTAAGAATAGTAGATAAACAGTTATGCTATTTTTGAGTTATTTTCGTTAAATTTTAACTTTTAAAATAGACGGAAATGCAATTTACATGGAAAATAAAAAATGTGAATAGGAATAAAAAACAATAAAAAAAATCTCATAAATAACATTGAATACGAAACAATAACAAATTAAAAATTATTTTTTAAATTATCACAAACATGTTCTTTTGTTGCCATTCACCCCCAAATTGATCACTACCTACGACCGCTCCTCACTGCCAATGGTCGCTTGTAATGTATAATATTTAACAATTAACACTTGATATTTTCATTCGTCAAACGAAGATCTTATACAAATAAAAAAATAAGAGTGAAATTTAAGAACGAAGAGAATTAAAGTAATAATTATAATATTTATAAAATACATGCGTGAAAATGGCGTATCATTATAAATCGGTAATCAATATTTCACGAGTGTGACACGAAGTGAATTCTTACAGAATCGCACTGCTGGCATGCCAGCGGAGCTTCGTGAGTAGAGCGAGTATGGTAGCGAGGCAGTCATCTGATTTTGTTAAAGTGAATGTCACCAACACACTATATGGTCGATTCTACTACTATTTCATTAGATATTTTATAACTTAAGATTAAATTAATTAATTTTACATTTTTGTTTGTAATATTTATTATCTGCCATTTTTTTGTAATTTCTGCAAAAAAAAGAATAGTAAAATCCGGAGGCTTTTTAATTTCCCTTTCTTGTCTCTGATTATTCCAAAACAAAAGTATCCCTGAAGTTTTGTGGTTTTCCATACTCGTAACGACCATGATGTACCATTTAGTCAGCTAAGTAAAATTTAAATTATTTTGCTGTCCTGTTAGATATGTAATTTTAATCAAAAACATAATATGATAAAGTATTTGTTAAGAAATAAAAATAACATACGAGATGTCCATTTAGTGACGGTAAACATATTTTTCACCGCTTTTTTTCGTAAGGTTTTAAGATTTGTCTTTTGCCTAAAAGGTATGGCTATATGTTATCAAATTTTGATAGACGTGCGTTCATATTCTGAATTACTTTTGTAGCTACAATTGAACTAGACATAAAAGAAAGGTAATTTGAGGGGAATCTGTCGTTTGCGGGCTTCATAAAATTTTACTATACTGTCTCAAGTTTTTATACCGCGTTTAACGTTGTCGTCGCCGTATTCTTTAGCTATTTTTGGAGGGGTCTAAATGTATATAATATTTCACTATTAAACAGGTAGGTAGATTCGTTATGAAGAAAGTTGTAAATTCGGTATTTTTTTTTAAAGAGTTGATGAGTATTTCAATGTATCTCGAACTTATGATCAAGACCATACTAAAAACGAAAATCCAACAAACACCAAGGCCTCTACTTTATAGGAGGCGTAGTTATAAAATGTCGAAAAAAAATCTTATTAAAGTTTGTTCACGTTGCCTTGAATTGATTCATTATCTCCTGAATAGGGAAAAAAATTGGCAGACACTTTGCTCAAATGCTCAGTCATTTCGAGCTATATATTTTATTTTAATTCATTTACTCACGATGAAATAATATAATGTAGAATCTTAAAGTATCACAAACGGTGAAGGTACAAAAGTAGATAAAACCTTTATCACTTATTTGATTATACATATATTGCTCTTACTGATTATAATTAGTTATGTGCGCCAAAGAAATAAACATATACGTATATGAGTTTAACACTCTTTGTAAGAGATGTTTACGATATGATAATCATTTTATGTTATTAAAAATATTGGAAGGAGCTGATTGTTTTATATGTTATTTTGTTTTCATTGTTATTTATATGATTCGTATAAAATATTCTTATTTTTATGAGGCGTAAATGCGCCTTTTTAGAACATAGAATTATTTTATCTCTTTTACGGTAATACTGAGTTGAATAGTGGTTAAAAAATAATTGCAAATATTAAGTGAACAGATATTTCAAATATTTTAGAGAATCCCAAAGGCTATAGCTCGTTTTAAAAATAATGCGTACGTCTTTTGTCGAAATAAATCAGAAATATTGAACGCAAATTTTTGAAAAAATGAAACCTATAATTTTTATCATTAGGCACAGTTATGTCAAAACAATTGCCATCATCTACATATATATATTATCGACATAATAATTATAATTAATTATTAAGAAATCAAAATACCGAAGTAATGGTATCTCGTAGTTAATCATATTTTAAAGTGAAATACCATTATTTAGAAATGCGCATCGTTTATTAATTTGTTTTAGGAAGGCAGACTGGTTACTTGATGGTAGGTGGTCCACCTTGGGACTGTGGAAGTAAAAACCGGTCTTCGTAATGTCAACCATGCTAGCGAGTTTTTATACCGAGTTATTCATTCTAAAAACCGAAAATACAATGCAATGCAAATTATTGAGATTAAGCGTTTCATATTCGTATAAGTTGGTGGTAGGCTTCCTCCTATTTTTATTAAGCGATGTGGGTCAGGAATTGCTTATCCAATAATAATTTTTAATCAATCCCTTGAAGACAGAGAAAGAATGAAAGAGACTAAGACTTAAGAACGAATGGAAGAAAGCGCAAATAGTTGTAGTCTATAGAAAGGGTGATCGAATGGGTATTAAAATGTCGCCCTAGATCAATCCTTTGATGCTTTCCGATATTGTATTAAATTGATAAATTGAGCCATTTACCAGCATGGATCTGATCTTCTATCAGATAAAGAAAAGGGCCAACAGATTGACGCCATATAGACAGACTTCGGTAGTGCCTTCGATAAGTCAACTAGTAAACAAATTTTTACAATATGGTATGAAACAACCAATGATTAAGTTTGAATCTTATTTGGATAACACTAATTGCAGTAGTACGATCTTAAATGCAAAGAAATGCTTCCACGTAAAATACACTAGGAAGAAAAAGCCGGAAATTTTAGATTCATTAAACGTTTAGGAGGCGAGTGGCAATATAATTAAACTTTTTTGTAGTAATGTTGAGTGGAATATTTTATATCCCTGTTCTTATATGTCGAAAATATTTCACACCCCTGTCGCGAAAACTTATCTCGAAAACCAATCTAAATATAATTAAATATTGTAATCAATACCTGTCTGGCATCGAAATATTTCACGAGCCACATTTTGCTCTAAGAAAAAATTTCCTTACTTAACGCGACAAGCTTTTATATCATATAAATTGTGTCAAATGTGAAATTCCGTTATAAGTTAACAGTAAAAGTTTTAACGTAGAAATGTATTCATTCTTTTTAGCGCATTTTAATAAAAGCTTGTTTTTAAAAAGGTTTTTAACTTTCAATTTATTAAATAAATAAATAACGACCTGGCTAGACAGGCAGACAAAAACATAAATCATCATCATATATACGGTAGCTACTTGAATACGCAATCACAATTCAAACTGAAACATTGATAACTCAATCTCTATTATGTTGGTTAATAAATATGACTAACTGGGTTTGATAATCTATAAAATATACTCATTGGTTTGATATACTCTTATCTTATTTGTTTTCAATTATTGATACACTTTGACATAGTAAATTTAATATTGAACGCCAGATCATATAAGAGTTTATAAACATTATGTATATAGATAGCAGTTCAATACATTTATATCCTCTTATTTATGAACCAATTTCTTTGATTTCAATTTATTTGCTAGATAATAATGAGCTTTAATTTTATCAATAATGATAATAATATAATTTTAATGTTTTTATATACAAACATTATTATTATAAAAAAGTTGTTTGTTGTACTTAACATAGTTAAAACCAGATGGCCAAGTGCATGAGTATCCTGATGAGTTGATAATTAATAGTCCATATGTATGTACCAATATGCACATATGTACAGTCGGGGTAAGTCTATTTTCGTGTGCTCAGTATGCGCGATAACCTGCTTTACGGATGGAGTATGACATATTGCGTCGCAATGTACACTATTTTGAACCTAGTTATCATAGTATGTTAGTTTAATTTTTTGTGCAGTTTTCTGTTTAATGCTTTAGTTTCAAAATATACTAAGAGTTTACGACTTGATAAAAGAATTAATTTGAAAACTGACGAAGGTTTTCTCACTCTGACTGTACATTGCACCTAAAAGATTGCAGATTCATATAAACATTAAAAAAAAATCACTTATTAAGTCACAAAGTTCAGACTGTTTGTGTATTGATCTGCCCACACTATCACCTACATACAGTTAAAATTGACAATATATTGACCAAAATCAAAAGTCGCTGTTGAATGCTATACCACCTTATCAAAAACATTGCTTTCTACGACATATTGAATTAAGCAACCAGATTTGACTGATGTTTTCGGAAAATTATATCTTTAGAATGACTAGCTCAGCCGTATTGTACACAATTTGAATGGGGGCAGTATAATTATCAATGGCTGTTATCGTAAACTATAATTACAGACTTAATGACAGAAAAATAATATTGTTCTCTCATTTTATATGATTTCATTGAAATAAACAAAATATAATTTAATTTCATAAATTAATATATTTTTCCTATTAATACCTATCGGTTTATATGTGCTGACAAATTCAATAATACAACTTCTTCATAAAAAAATATTTTGCACCTCGAAAACATAACCGGTTGTTACAATGGTTTTTATAGCTAAATGTGAGTAGTCACTTCCGTTGTTATAACAGATTTTGACTGTATTTATCATATTTTAATATCACATAGCTGAGCGGTAGGAAATGTGCCTTTTAGCAGAACAGCATAGTACAGTCTTTGAATCAAAGCATGCATCACTCAGTTTCCACTTGTTATAACATGTTCAGCAATGAAATAAACAATGTGAGGAATCCTACACTGGTCAGGTGATATATTTTCACTTTAAATGGATTGGTGGATTTCAATCATGGTGGATTGAAGCTCCATATATTATCTTTAACATACAAGATGCAGTTTTGTCCTAGGGCGGTTATTAATACTACAGTAAATGTACTGTTGATCAATATGTTAATTTTATACTGACTCCAAGGTTATTACTATATGTAGTTATGCTAAGTAAATAAAAAGTTTGGTGTGAGAAGAATTAAATAAAGTATAATAATCAAAACAGTAATAATAAAAGTACATGAGACATACACATATCATTGAAATACATTTAATTGCAATTAATTTATAGTTATTTGAATAAATAATTAATTACTACTGCTTCCAGGAGCTATGTACTTTTTACCTCATTGTGCTCATTTTTTTTTTACTTTTTTGCTAAAATATTAATTTCCTAATGAAATAAAATTTAAGATTCATTTTAAATAGAAAATGAACTTCACAATATGTTATTAGAAAAGTACAGTGGTAAAAACGAGTAAAGAAAAAGTTTAATCGAATTGCGTCCACGACGAGTAAAAAGTACATGCTCTTAAAATATATTATATGAATTTGGAATAAATAAATAATTTTCTTAACTTACTCGATTTTTATCGAAGGACAATGCAAAGGCATTAATGTGGGAGGGTTCCATTTTCGATGCAAACTTTTATAAAAAACATTTAAACGCAAATAAAAGTAATACACAATATTTTTTAAACAAATAAAACTTTAGGCTGATATCACTCACATGTCACAACAATTCGAAATTCAAGCAAAACAAGTTATTTGTTGACAGTTGTCATTATTGTATATCTAGATAAACAAGAAAAATGTAACAACAGAACATCGATATGTCAAAATAACGATGTATCGATTTTTATATTTGATGAACATGTAATGAAGAGCTAGTGAAAAGAAATAAAGAAGCAAATTCCACATTATATGATGTATTCCACTACTGATTCTAAATTTAATATCTAGAACAAAAAAAAATACTCTCCGGCAATGTCGAGACAACGTTAATATATTATTACAAATAGAAAATGAAATGATATTTTTAAAAATATTTTAATGGCAGCGAACCGACATTTTCATTCTATGACAGGCAATCGCTAGATATTCGGACAGCTAAACGGATAGACGAGTACCGCCAACCGTCGTCCTTATATAACCAGTCCCAGTGTTGCTATTTGTGATTTTAATTTTCTTCTAATAATATATTTCACTGTTGGTCTATAATGGATGGCGGTGGTGATCGTAACTACTAGAAAGGCAAAAAAACCGCGCAGCTCAAATTATCATTATCAAAAAATTACCAAAAGTAATTGAATGTATCTACTACCTAATAGATATTATTAGGCGGCATCTTGTTTTCACGCACTGAAATCCTTCAGAATGTTACCTGGGTGACGGGGGAACTCCGCTTTTCTCTGGTTCCATATGTAGGATTTTTACCCATTAAAACAGCTGAAATGACAGTCTGAACTCTCCTCAAGTGGTCAGATCTATCGTAAATCAAGTTAAAAACTTATAATAAGTTGCTAACTCTGCAAAGTCAATACATTCTTACTGCTACAATGTAATTTCTATAATAAAAACCTGTTACAGTTTCAAATATTAAAATTATAAAATACAAGAGTGTTATGGATTAGATATATATGTGTTATGGATGAGAAGAATATCGATTTAATAATCGTCAGTTGGTAAGAGCTATTTATATTTTATATGTGTATATAAAGAATATCATAGTATACATTGCTAACATAAAAGATTTAGATTTCTATTACTAAAACTTACTTTTTTTTCTTATTTATCAGGTCGATAAGATTTGACTTCGACAAGTTGAGTTCCTACGTTATTTTGTTCTTGGTATACAACAATTTTACAAATTGTCGTGTCAGTACTTATTCGTTATAAAAATGCCTTGAAAAAAAAACAAACCAATACCTACATATGAAGAAAAATTCCCGAAATAATGAAACTAACTCGATCACAATAATCTGAAGAAGAAGAATGAAGATTATGAGGCGAGATTTACTGCATCTCAAAAGCGTCAGGCCGAATTACGTACTACAGAAATCCTGGCTTAGCATTAATAGCAATTGCGTTTTTGAATTACTATTTGAGTCCTCTCTGGCTTTAGAGAATAATCAACAACGTTAGACACTCTTATCTGCTGATCGAAATGCCGTACGTCCCTGATACGTGAGTCCGAGACTGTAACTGGCACAGAATCTCGGTGATATTCTTAGAGAGTTCTGACGACGAATGCTCAGTTTCAGGAGACGTCTGAACAATGTAGAGTGAATCGGATTGCCGATCACTTAGCTCATACTTTACCATGTGAGTCTGAAGCCTTTATTGAAGGAAATTCTCAAGGTTGGATAACGCAATAGCTCAAATTAACTCAGAACGAGAAATTCTATTAATAGCTAATCATGAACGATACAACATCGTCAGAAATCTCAAGAAAAGACGAATATCGGCAACGATTGCAAACAACAACTATGAACAATGTGTCAGAGTGAAGATAATTATTTATAAGCTGAGAGAGAAAGAGTAAGTTAAATGCACCAACGTCTATCACGATTTAATGTCATTCGACTTGAACATACTCTAAATAAAATACCATTAGGTTCACCAGAAAACTCTGAAACTGAGGCAGGAACTACCATTCTTCCATGGGATGTCCAAGAGTTATGAAGGTTTTTCTATTAATTTAAGATTCTAATCGATTTAGACAGCGCAGACATATTTCAAGAAACAACGACTGTTATATGGTTTTAATGCACTATGGCAAACCGCAAAACGGTGGAAGCAGTATATAGAGCCAAAACAAAATGACCACACCATGGGTATTACTGTACTTTTTTGTGGTGACATTAGTCACTCAGAATTTAATACCACGTGGAAGCAGGGCTAATGCGGTTTAAAACTTTTTAAAGAGTTCCAGTGGTGTTACATCATCCTTCAGGCATTTGACAATAAATATACAAGTGCGAATCGGGCAAAAGTATTCAGATTTGTTACTAGACAACAATATATATCCACAGAAACTAGGAAATGTGCTCTTAAGTGAAAACCTCTGCTGTACTGTTTCATTGATGCAAGAGCTCATCATCATCTGGTTATCTAATAATTTCTGGCGTTGCTAATGAGTTATTTTGACCTTATATAACGACCAAGCCGCTATAATAAACATAGAAATTCTACGATTTGTACCAGGGGTTAATTTAGAGTTTAACACGATTAAGAGAGTTATGAAACAGGTTAATTCTACTAACTATCTAGTTAAGTTATAAGTCCCTGAGCGCTCCTGGCAGGTCATAAGTTTAATTTGTAAGTCGCCGTTTAGCCCTTCTTAGAAATTTAAGGCCACGAAAGCGATTTTAATAGAGTGCGGCGCAGGTGATTCAATGTAATACCTCGGATCACTCATTTGAGCACGGCTAGCTTTATGTGGCTGTCATGTGTAAGCAACTCCAAAAAAAATTATGCTTTAATCCCCGACAGCACTACGTGTAATATCGTGTACAAAGCAGCATTACTGTAATCATTATAATAATTATTGTTTTCTTTTTTATACATTACGCAGTTAGACAAATTCATGATAACTTTTTAGTAACAAGATTAAATTATAAATTTATAATCGGGTGTTATTCCTTCTTTAACCCCCATAACTTTTAAAGCTGAATCATTTTTTATTGAATATGGCGAGGAAAACTAAGCAAACTAACCTTGGACCACTGCGCCTAAATATTTTTCGTTAAAGATAAAATAATAAAGTTATAAATCATAAAAATAATTATATAATGCAACAGGTACTACTTTTTTTCTTTCTTTTTTTATATATTTATCGAGTAGGCTGACTCCACTCCACCTGATGGTAAATGTTGGTGTCCATTTGGACTACCAAATGCGAGGACGGTCAGTACAGTCAGGAAGAATAAACTGCACTAGCCACCGTCATGCTGACCCGCAAGGTGCCTCTTCATGGCTCGTTTGAAAGAACCCAGGTTATAAGAGGAACACGTGTGTTATCGCAATCTTTCGACGCAATTGTAGAGGTTTGAAGTGTTTGGGTCTTTTACGTCGGCAATAATGCGGACCGTACATCGCTGCAACCGATCCAAGGCCTCTCTTAAGTGCTTTGCGGAGCCATTCCAAAGATGAGAGCAGAATTCAACGCAAGACCGCTCCTGCGTTTTATATAACAGGAGCAGTTGTTGTGGCGTCAAAAAACGCCACACCTTGTTCGGGACTCCGTGTTTTCGTGACGCAGCCTCGATATAATCCTTTGGATTAAGGTCGCAACGAACGTACATACACCCACCCACAATACCCACCATGGCAATTTTGTTTTGTATCAGTAGCGTATTGCCACCTTCCTTTCCATACAAGGGAAAATGTTGACTTTTTCGCTGTGAAAGCGCATACCTGCTTTTTCTTAGCATTAAACTCGACATTATTATCAGAACCTCATTTGACATAGAGTTTTAATGTCCTATCGAGTTCCACAACAAGATCTTTCCACCTCTCCTCAGTTTCCGCTCGCCCGGCTACTGCGCTTCCATGGTACACCCTATGCACTGTACTATCATCTGCATAACATGTATATACAAAAGAGTGTGGGGGAAATCAAAGAACCCTGGGGGACAAACAACAAGTCACCATTGTGGGATCTGCAGAGGAACGCGTAGACTTCACTCTGACGAACCAAGTCCATGCGTACTACCAGCATGGAGAAGGAGGAGTTCTCCAAGCAGAGCATGTGAATGTGGTAATGTACTAACGGGATGCTTTTCCGGAGCCAAAAAGGCTTAAAAATACAAAGTGACACAAGTTCCACTCATTTTGAAAATTTATTAGCAAAATATAATTTAGTCGTTTTCAATGTGTACTTAAAATACATAATTCAACAATATTTTATCGTGTAATGTATTATTTATATTATACGTGTTATGTTCAAGACCGATATTCAGTTGCTCGTTAGCTTGACTACTCTCTCAGATCTCACGATAAGCCTTACAGATTAAAACAAGAGTATGTTGCCTTTGACTAACGAATTTGTGTCTAATTCTAGGAAAGTCCGAATTGGACCTTCGAAATTCAATTTAATGAAACTGAAGTTTTCCTAGTCCAAAGTAATTAGTCAAACTCCAGTAACTACTTTTATTAATGAATTTAGTTTTATAATTAAACATAGAACATTATTTAAAATACATGTTATCACATCACGTGACGAATACTTTAGCAGCCTGTAAATTTCCCACTGCTGGGCTAAGGCCTCCTCTCCCTTTGAGGAGAAGGTTTGGAGCATATTCCACCACGATGCTCCAATGCGGGTTGGTGGACTACACATGTGGCAGAATTTCGTTGAAATTAGACACATGCAGGTTTCCTCACGATGTTTTCCTTCACCGCCGAGCACGAGATGAATTATAAACACATATTAAGCACATGAAAATTCAGTGGTGCCTTCCTGGTTGAACCCGAAATCATCGGTTAAGATGTACGCGTTCTAACCACTGGGCCATCTCGGCTCTTGACATGACGAATGCCCAATGAAAATACATCGATACTGTTCGCTTTTGTCTTCCTAGTCCACAAGAGTATAAATTCACCATAAAGCTATTCTTGTATTATATTTTGGCTTTAAAGTAATACCTGGAAACGAAGATGATTAAAATTACATTTGTGATTGATAAAATACGTAGTTTTTTCATTTTTATCTGTGGGGTCAAATATCTGAAATATTGTTCTTTTTCAAATTTTATTTTTGAGATTGTTTATTTTTCATCTTATATTCTACTGTTATTATTTTTAATGTTAGGATAAATATTACAGATACGTATTTGTTGTAGTAGAATTAATTATTTCATAGAAACAAAAGCCTAGTCTAGTGTACTGGGCCATCCAGTTGATAAAACACGAAGATCTTTAAAGCAAGTTAATAACCGAGCACTGAGTTTTCGTATGAAATACATAATATTATATTAATATTATTAGCTGTTTTCTGATCAAACATCAGGAAATGCACGTATCGGATAAATCTGGCACATGTTTATCTAACAAGTCCCAGTGAAGTGGAACAAACTGTTTGTAGCCTTTACTCATAGTGGGACATTTAATATTTAAAATTAATTAATAGGTAATTAGCATAAATAATTCAGAAGAAAGTGTAACTACCCACAAAAATGGTATAATTTACCGCATCCAATTCACAGTTGTTTTATATGTTCAGAAATCCACATTACAACACAACTAATAACATTTTTCTTGTTCTGTCTAAGATTTTTAATAAAGATTTAGTTAAGCTTCGTAAACGGGAATTAGTTTATTTAATCAATGTAACTATTTTAATGTATAGTTAAACAATATTCGGAAAAGCTTTTAGACACTTATATGAAATAAAACGTTGAATTTTGATCGGTATATTACTTTTCTTATTACTTACTTATTCTAAGTGGCTAAAAATAATAACTATATATATATATATATATATATTTTGCCATTGTTTAATTATTTCAATTTTGTACGTAATAGATTTAGAAAACAATATTATCGCGCTAATGCTGCGTGATTAAAGGTATTACTTATAAGTGTACACTTTATTTAAAGTAGCAAGAAGTTTACAACATATATTTCATCAAGATTTATGAGATAAACAGTTTTTTCATGGGAGTGCTTGTGACCTGAGGATTCAGTATCTACAATATCGCTAAGAACATTTTTTTAAATCCTATAACACGAATGTTTATTTAATATAGCATATTTCAAATTGACACATTTTTAAATACTGTATATTGTGATAAGTCTGTAATCAAATAATACGTACAGGCGCGGGAAGCCCGGCAGATACATTCGGAATTCTAATATTATCATTTCTTTGTAAGCTTGTTTAAATTTGTGTTATGTTTATATTTACAAACTTCAGAGATAATCGTTATTTAACTGTTTTATTTAACTCTTAAATACAAAAATTAATTGTACCGAAACATGATTGTTTAAGGAGATGACGAATTAAGTTTATTTTGCTTAAATAATAGAGTTAGTAAGTATAAGTGGAAAGGTTTCCAGAGTTGTAAAAATGTGTACATCAATATTTAAAATACGTTGATAAAACAATAGTAAGTAAGAATTTACATAAGTACAATAATTTATAGATAACAATGTTACAGCAATTAAAACATGTTAAGTTAATACTTAAGATTAAGTTAAAAATGTATTAGTAAGTTAACATATATTTTCAAATATATTGTTTAAATATATTTTTTAAATATATTGTTACATAATTCAAACAAGTCAAATAACAAACAAGTTTTTTTTTAATTAGGAGTAATTTGTACTAAACTATTTTGTGATATGTACATTTTATAAACTGTTCATTTCAGTATTTAAAAAATAATAAAGATTTTTTTAGTGTTTGATATATCTTTGGACCGGTACAAAGTATTCTGAAATTTGAAACATTAGAGGAAGTAGTAGATCGTGAAAACGCTTCTAACTACGGGCTCACAGCTGGCATATTTACAACTTCTTTAGATAATGCTATGCTGTTTAGCACACATGTCGATGCTGGAATAGTTTGGTAAGTACTTTTTTTGAAAACATTAGCCCAAAAAAGTTTTTTTTATTAACTCTCATTATTGTATATGTTACAGTCATAGTAATTAAATAGCTATTATATATAAATGATTGGTCATTATATATAATTACCAAATCGTGTAGACAATAAATTAATCACTTAATACGTATTATTATTTATAATAGTAGATCAAAGTTAGTTAATTACTTTAAGTTAGTTAAATACAAACTTGGATGATGTCTGTTTGGGGACTTCTTTGAGAAAAAAAAAAATTTGTTTTCAACAGTGGTCAAATATTAAATTTCTAAAAAAAAGGTTCTTCATATATTTACAATGACAAACCACATTATCAATACACGTATAAGTCTGGTTCGTTATTCGGGTTGGTTCATAATATTAGCGTATTTAATTAAATATTTTAAAAGAAAAAACCAAGCAGAGGCCGAATATCTTATGGTGATTAATATTTAGACTACTAATTAATAATAATTACTTTCAATTTTAGACACTTATTTCTTAGAGAAATAAACTACGATAACCTCACCAAGGTGTCTATGAAATAAAGAACTATAAAGTTGGTACTGAAAAATAAGTTAGCTTTCTATGGTTGATATGATATTTTGTTGTTTTAGGTTTTTTTTAGAAACTAGTGTTAAAAATTTTTTTAGTTCTTCTCGTTTGGTAGGAGACACAAGTACTTATAATATTTTGACCATTGAGTTGTTGTTAGCTTTTGCATGTCATAGACTTTATATTTTATATTAGATTCAATATGGCTGATATGACTAACGATGTTCCGCCAATTTAGAATCTTATGTTTTTTTCTGTAGTCGAGTTTCATTTTATTAATGTTATGAAAGATTAGGTACTCTGTTATGTTGATGCGTCTTATATTTTTTGGACTGCCTCGTTGGTGTAATTACTATCTATAAGGTCACAGATTCTGATTTCCTATGTCCAAGCTCTATTTAAAGTAATTGGGTTTTTCTGTCGACAAACTCTCGTAGAGGCCAGGAATCTGATAATCGCCGTTGGCCTGGTTGTGAAGGATCGAGGATGCATCTGTGTTTTTGCATACACTTATATAATGATCACTATTGAGGCCTTGATTAGTTACTAATTATACTATATACCGATTATTACTACAGAGTCCTTCGGGACCTTACTCCAACACAGCCGTCTGGCCGTACTGTCAAATATGATATACAGTAATCAAAGAACAAAATAATACATTTTACTAATATTATTTATTCCTAACACTTTTTTATGTAATAGGTAGGCGGATCGGCAAATGGACCCATAGACACTGGCGCTGTTAGAAATATTAACCACCCTTACTTCGGCAATGCGCCACCAACCTTGGGAACTAAGATGTTATGTTCCTACCCAGACCGGCTTGCACAAAGCTCTACCACCAACTTGTACGTAGAGTAACGTAACTAGTTACAGTGTCTCATTCACCCTTCAACCAGAACACAAAAATACTAACTGTTGCTGTTTGGCGGTATAATATAATTATGATAAGTGGGCGGTACCGACTCAGAAACGCTTGTAAATGGCTTGCACAACGCCTTACCAGCAAGTAAAGTACTTATTAAAAAAAATAGAAATTCCTTACTCGCGTGCGAAATTACACACTTTTCATCCCACCGGACCACATTAGTCTGTGCGTGTCCAGTCAGTCAGTGGTAGTTTTATTAAGTAAGTTAGCTTTAGCGTTTTACCTTAATTTTATTTTTAATTAGAGTATTTATTTGTTAGATACAGAATGTTTCGTACAATTGTTCTAAGTAATCAACGAATATGTCGTTAGATGTGCGAATAATGTTATAGCTGGTGGAGTAAATCAGATAAGATGAACTCGCAAAACTATAAGTGAAATTAATGTTCTTTTAATTCTGTTAATGTGTTAATATCACGTCATAGTAATATTTGAAATGTAATCTAATTTAAAACATAAACGTCGCACACTCTTAACGTAAAAGACATATTGTTTTTTTGGTTGAATATATTATTTACAATTTTGTTGTGAGTTCTTAATTTTATATAAATATATGAAACTAGCTGTTACCCGCGACTTCGCCCGCGTAGAATATGAATATATTTACCAATTAACTTAAAATATTACTTTAATTTAAGACCTCTTTGTATACCACATTGGTGTGTATTTCAACCCTTAGGTAGAATATCCAGAAACGCTTAAATGCGAATCAACTCATTTTAATCGGTAGCCCAAAAATAAAGTTTCATGCTTCTAACTTAAAAAATGACGGACTTCCAGACTAATCTATATTAGAAATGTCAACCTCTATTAACCCCTTAGAGGTAGAATGTCTAGAAACACTTAAATACGTATTTAATCATTTTTAATCAGTATCCCAAAAATAGAGTTTCATATTTTTAGCTTAAAAAATGACGACTTCCATAAAAACCTTCAACCCTTATTTCACCACCTTAGTGGTAGAATTTAAAAAAACACTTAAATACGTATTTACTCATTTTTAATCAGTATCTCAAAAATAAAGTTTCATATTTTTAAATTAAAAATGACTGACTCCCATAAAAACTTTCAACCCTTATTTCACCCCCTTAGAGGCAGATTATCTAGAAACGCTTAAATATGTATCTACTCATTTTTGATCAGTATCCCAAAAATAAAGTTTCATGTTTCTATCTTAAAAATGACGGATTTTAATACAATCTTTGAACCCTTATTTCACCCCCGAAGGGGTAGAATTTCCAAAATTCGGGTGTCATGATATGTTAGTTTATAAGTATATAGAGTAAAATATAAGTTTTATGCTTCTAGTCCTAAAAATGACAATACTTTTAACAACTTACAAGCTTTCATCCCCCTTTTCAGCCCCTTACAGCACTTTTTCCAAATAAAAAGTAGCCTATGTCCTTTCTCAGGCTTTAGACTATTTGTATGCCAAATTTCATTTAAATCGGTCCAGTAGTTTTGACGTGAAAGCGAGACAGACAGACAGACAGACAGAGTTACTTTCGCATTTATAATATTAAAATATAGAAGAATAGATTAAGGATTCACAACAAAATTTAATACTGAATAACGTAGTGAATAAATAACGTAGAAAATTATACAGAAAAGTTTATATATAATTATACGTCTGTGTATGCTAAAAAAAATAACAAGAAATTTATCTACGTATGGTAAAATTACATTTTAATGGCACTGATCAACGTGTGAGCCTTACCGCAGTGTTGGTGGCTAGTCGTTAAAGTTGGTGATGTTTAAATACCATCGGTTTTATTGCTAGCGTCTCATCACAATTCATCTATATTTAATATAGATTAATCTATAATTAATAGAAAAATGCCACATATACTATGCATGTGTTTATGTGGAGATAGCTATCCAATTTTCAGTTATTTGTCATTAGATGACACTGCACTTTGAATTTATACCGATTACTATTAAGATTGCTATGTATTAAGCCGGTAAGGCTACGTCTGTCTTGTATTGCTATTTACAAAGTCGTTTTGCCTCCGAGAAATTATTTTGTATATATATAATAAAACAATTTACTGTTTACGATACTTACTTATCACTACATGGTATAAAATAAAGTCGCTGCCCACCCTCAGTATGCTTAGATCTTTTAAACTACATAACGGATTTTAATGCGGTTTTTATCATTGAGAAGATTAAACAGCCGAGTATTTCGACTTTCGTTATTATTTTGTCGATAAAAAATTATAGCAAAATATTTACGTCACCTTTAGGGTCAACACTTATTTAAAGTTCAAGCCCGATGTTCCATTTGGAGGATTTTAGGACTCTGGCATTGGGAGAGAAAAGTAAGTCGTTAATTTTAAAATATATTTCAATAGCAGTGAGTTATTTATTGTTAATTAGTTTCTATATTTCCAGCGGGACGAACGGCGTTGATGTTTTGGAAGTTAAAACAGTTACAATGGCATTATCAAAGGACTTTTAACGAGTTTTTCTTGCTGAAGTTTTGATAAAGCTTTTAAGACTGATGTTTTGTTTTAATTAAAAACAGATCGATACTAATGTAGCGTTAACAAATTGCTTCTAGGGATCGAATATTATAATTGCTAATAAAATATTTAAAATCATTGTTTAAAAAATGACTTGATATTGTTTTGTACTGTTGCCGTATTTTAATTATTTATTCTAACTATTGTATATAGTAGTTAAATTATCCTTAACATATAAGTCTTTATGTGTTAAGGATAATTTAACCATAGTTCGGTCTTTCTATCGTATCCAATTATGTGGAGTTTTTTTATTTAATGATGTATTGAATGCATATCAGTTTTATGAAGTTAATAACTTTATATAAAAAGTATGGGTATTTTTTTATATGAAATAGCTAGGCAGACTGGAGAGACCTCCTGAAGTGGTTACCGCCACACATAGAAAATTTGACTTTAAAAAATATAAAGTAAGATTTTATATCCTTCAAATCGGAACACAACAATACAAGTATAGTATTGCTGCTTGGTTCGGTAGAATTAATATTAAGACGAGCTGGGTGTACCTACCCAGGCGGCCTTGAAAAACGCCTTATTACCAACAAAGGAAATTATGATTTTGATTTTTAGGTTAAATGACGTAAATTGTATACTGTAATTTGTTATATTTATTTAAAAAATATACCATATATATATATAAATGTTTTTTTTTTTTTTAATATTATCCATTGTTTTTACAGTAAGATTAATAATCCTACAATATTTTTCGCCATTCAAACCTCGTTTACATGACAGTTTTTTTTGTTAATAACAAATAGTTAGACAGACTCGCATAACTGTATGGTTTTATTTGTAAATGAGATCGCAGGTTTTTGTGGTGTTTAGTGTTTAGTCAATTTTGCCGAATACAGATATAGGTATATGTATATAAAACATCAACTTTTTTATAAATACCCATAGAAGTTTATTTACGTTACTGTGGTCTATGAAATAAATCTCTAATAGTAAAATATATATTGTACTCATTCGAGAACAGGAACATAAGAACCTTTGTCAGTTTATCACTTCAGTTTTTAATATTATTTGTATTAATTTTAACTGATTGTTTCATGTGCATAAAAAAATTGTGTAAACACAATGTATTGCACCAAGCTATAAGTCGACAGTGTTTATTTTGAGAACATAATCCTGCAACATAAACGAAAAGTTGTCGTTAATATTTTTATTGTTGACCATAAAGATATTCGAATGTTTTACTGTCGTGAAGTTTGCATCAACTCATATGTATGTGTATTATCTATATATATAAAATAACAAGTCCTGACTGACTGATTCATCCTCGCCGAGCGTAAACCATTAAAAGTAGGGCCTTGAAATTTGGTGAGTAGGATCTTTTTATTGAGTAGACACCCACTAAGAAAGGAATTTTGGAGATTCAACCCTTAAGGGGGTAAAATAGGGGTTGAACGTTTGTATGGAAGTCCGTCATTTTTTTAGTTAGGAACATGAAACTTTATTTTTAGGATAATGGTTGAAAATGTGTAGATATGTATTTTAGCAGTTCTGGATATACTATCTATAAGGAGGTGAAATAAGGGTTGAAAATTAGTATGGAAGTTTGTCATTTTTTAAGGTAGAAACATGAAGATTTACTTTTGAGATACTGGTTAAAAATGAGTAGATACGTATTTAAGCGTTTCTGCATATTCTACCCCTAAGATGGTGAAATAAGGGTTGACAATTTGCATGGAAGTCCGTTAGTTTTTAAGTTAGAAACACAAATGATTTACATACTATTTTTATATTTATATTAAATGTAAAAATCTGTGTATAATTATTAGAATTAAATTTGGATTTATGTCGTCTTTTTATTCGTAACTGTGCTTATCTAGGATTATTCTAATTGACAAACTTATGAATATTTTCGCCCAATTTAGCTAAAACGGCTACATTCGCCATTGCGTTCATTACGAAAGCGACAATGATCTCTTTTTATTTAGTCACCCTTCTTTTCTATTATTTACGGAATCGTTTTAATGTTCAACATTTCCATGATCGATATTTGAATATTTATTTCACCTTTGTACTTAAAATACAATTAATAATCGTGTCAGGCAGACCGTGTATATCGCGATCATCGATTTCTGATATGATTAACAATACATTAATTTAATATGCTGAAAAAAGATATATATTACAGTTTTTATAACAAATATATTTTATGTAGTAGTCATCCACCGTGTCAGTTACAAATTACACACCATTACAACATTTTATTTGTGAATTACACATTCAGTTAATTTTAAAAGCTGTGGTTCGAACAAACGAAATTAAATACGAGATTGACAGCTGGCATTAGATCTATATTTATTAAATGAAAATAGTTTATCGCAAACGATAAACATTTTTCTCTCGGCCCAGTATATTTTTTAATTGAAAGGAGGAAGTACGTCTGCTGTTTGCGTAGCCGTATGTATTATATTTCGAGAATAATCTGCGTGATATATAAATAACTTTTATGCATTATCTACTATACATACATCATTTTTAGTGCGATAGTAATTTACTCATTTATATTTTGTTTTATTTGTATACTAGCTGATACTCGTCCTCTTTGTATATTATATGTCCTATTTTGGGTATTCGATGAAAGAAGGGGGAAATTGGATGGAATTCAACGAAATAATGGCCTTAAGTAGACTCATACCGATATGTTCAATAGTTTTCACGTGATTGGCGCATAAAAAAAAACATTATAAAATAATATATATAAACAATATATGTATATATACTTATTGGAAAACAGAACATGGTTAATAACATTAAATTAAATCACTATATAAAATGCAAAGACAAAATAGTTTTTGTTTATTTTATATTAGTATATTATTTTTTGGTCTTCTATTTGTCAACCGATATGATTTTGTTTCACAGTTACTAATAAACATTTCGATCTAAAAAAAATATTTAAATATGCATTCATATATTTTTTTCCGATTTTATCAAATGGCCAATTATATTAGGTAATTCGAATTACGGCCACAGGCCACTAATCCAACAAAAGTGTTAAAATAATCGCACCAAATATAAAAAAAAAACATAAAATTTAATTAAGTAGATAATTTATAATTCTCACACTTCATTTTGAATTTTATCGATTTAATAAGAATGTTCAACTCTTAATGGAGTTTATTTTTAAATTTAAAATACAATATACATAAGCTATCTGTTACCGTCAATTAATAACGCTTACGATATATTTACTTAAATTAATTACGGGCTGCAACGTACAAAATTTTATTAATTATAAAAATAAACGTATGATATTTATACCAAAATTCCGTGTTCATATTTGAGCGTCGTTACACCATCGTTACGTTTAGATATTTTCAAAATAAGTCAAAAATGCAACTACAAAAACTTATTTAAAAAAAAGTATCAATTAAAATCTATTTTCCTTCTAATTTATAAAAACAATGAAACACTGGTTATTTGCCAATATTAAAACAGTAATTATCGGTATAAATGTAAAAATGCGAGACGGAAAACGATATTACTTCCATTTTTTTTTCCACAAAAACAAAAAAAAATCGGTATGAAACTTGTCCTGCAGAATATTTTAAAAACATAACCGTTGTCTTAGGTTTCCAAAAATGTATAATAACTAGGAACTTATTTCAAAGCGACCGAAATAAAATTACCACAAATGAAGCTGAAATTCGTGTTCGAACAAAACTTAAATACATTCTATGAATGTCTCGCAAATAGGTTTAATACATACCTAACCAATGCAAGATTATTCGCGTCGGTTTCCTTATCACTTGCTACCCGATGTATCTGTATAATTATATTATAATTCATCAAATTGTTTTATTTCTTGTATTATTAATTTACTATAGTACCGTATTGGCAACTGTAGTATATCTGAATAGATATTATTTTGAAAATAAATAAACATGTTAAAAATAGGTTTGACTCAAATATATCGATATATTTCATCTGCGTTAATTTGACAGTAGCATCGGCTATCGACTGGATCATTACATAGAATCGATTATATTTTTATAATGAAAAGCTATATAGTTAGTCAGTCAGGATAGTTTCATTGAGTAGACACCCACTAAGGGAATAATTTTGGAAATTCTACCGCTAAGGGGGTGCAATAGGGGTTCAACATTTGTATGGAAGTCCGTCATTTTTTAAGTTAGAGACATGAAACTTTATATTATATAATTATATTTTTTATTTTATTATATTCGAATATAAATCAGGAAAATGTAGGCGTTTTATTTGGTTTACCGGCGTTAATCGTCTTTATTTCTACTGTTTTCATAAATACAATATTGTTTTTATATTCTATCACATAGAATAAAATAATGTGGTTAAGCATAAAAGTTGGTAATTTATGTAGATTGACGTTGCTCAGATGTGGTTTTTGTCTGACCTAAAATAATTATCTTTTAAATGATTGTATGTTGTATGTCGTATTTAATTACTTCGGATATTACAGAGATATAACTAACATTAATCAGAAGCGATTTCATTAAATCGACTTGCAAAAATGTAACTAATAAATCTTTACAATTACTATTTTTGATGCGATATTTACTCCGAGGTCCTGATTCGATACGCATAATGCCACAATTATTAGTTTAATTTATTAAAATTTAATAATTATGTTATTTTCTTGCACATTTATTTTTACAATGAGGCAATTTTGGATCTTGACATTAGTTGCTATTTGTTTTAATAATATTAGTAATAATACTTTATTGTAATCCATTACATAAATATTATAAGAAACAGCTCTGACTCCTGAACTGTGCGTCACCCGTGCGTCAGAAGTTAGTTCCTTGTCATAAAATTATTACAAAGTATTACAATACAAAGTGCCTAAGTACTATTTTTTTTATGATATCGGTAGGCGGACGAGCAAATAGGTCACCTGATGGTAAGTGGTCACTACCACCCATAGACAACGGCGCTGTAAGATATATTACCATACCATACCTTACATCACCAATGCGCCATCAACCTCGGGAACTAAGATTTTATGTCCCTTGTGCCTGTAGTTACACTGGCTCACTCATCCTTCAAACCGGAACACAACAATACCGAGTACTGTTGTTTGGCGGTAGAATATCTGATGAGTGGGTTTTAGTTGTATATTGACTATGTCATGCCATCGTTAGATTCTGCTATTTGTTGTTTCTTATCTCGTATACCTTTTTTCAGTGTGTGATGGGCTTTTTTTGTACAAACCATTAGAATAATCGTTTTATCAATTAAATGTTATATCAAGTATCAAGCACGTCGTTTGCGAATTGCGAATATTTTCTGGTGTGTTTTTTTATATCTGTTGTTTGCTTAGCCCGGCACAAACAAGCAGGTGACATCGTATATTTTTGGACTTAGGATCTACGCATTACGAATTAAATTGGCTTTTTACTTGTATCATTGATAATAATATATTAATTATACGTAATGGATATTATGTTCTTTGAAATAAAAAGTTCAAAAATAATTGTATGAGTTGTTGTTTTCATTTAGTTTTTATTGTATAATGTAACATCTCGCCTCAGTTCTTCGAAGGGACAGGCACAGGTATATAACATCACATACTGTTTGCCACATTTGCAGTTCGTTGAAAATTCCTTGTATGCTAAACTGCAATGACAGAATCATATCATAATGTACTTCCGCCATCCAGACTTGAAGCGTGAAAAATATGTAGAGGATGAATAAATATTTATAATCTAATAATATATATGTAAAGTTAAGACCGTATTATTTAGTATTAAATAAACTTGATGCACCCTAAAAAAATATTTTAATGGCTCGAATACAAAACATGAGATACTGTAAATTAAGAAATATATTAAAGCAAAAACGCATTAAAATCCAACGTTTAGTTTAGAAGTTAGCTAACAAACGTCAAAAGTGACTTCTGTTTATATCATTTATTGAATTAACCAAAGGTGTTAAGAGTATTCATTTACAATTAATCAATTTAAATATTTTTCTATCTTTATTTTCTTTATTTATTTTTTAATATTTCCGACAAAGTTTGTAATCATTTTCAGATTGCCTACAGGTTCTCGGGCATGCGCCGCTGGGCGGGCGGCCGTCTAACTGCATACCGTTGTAGGAGGAAGGGCAGGCGCGACGTCTAATAAATTTTACATGCTATTCACGTTAACTTTCGTGCAAGATACAAAAAACTAATAAAAAAAAGTTTAGCACAATGACAGTGTAGTTGTAAAATTTGCGTCAACTTCTTTGATTTTAATTTTAATACTTGTTAAAAGTATATGTGAATTAAACAGTTTTGTGACTTCGAAAAAGTTTTTGTATAGTGGATATTTATGAAGAATTAAGTAAGTTCTTGTAGTATATTAAAATATATAATTATGTAAATAAGGTGCATTAAAAAGTAGTAAAACTATTATATTTATTATACGGTATCACTTACTATTTAGCATACAGTGTGTATAAGCTGGTTTATAATATTATAAATATTACAAAGTACTGCTAGCATAGTGGCTCTGCTATTTCATATTAATATATATACTTTATTCAAATAGCTTTGCCAGATACGAATTAAAGCCACCACCGGTATGGCATGTAGACGGTACCGAGAAAAACCAACAAGAAACAGTAGTTTTTCTTTTCCAATCATCAATTACAAAGATTATTATTGTGTCATAATTCTATCTATTTAAACCAACTAAAAATATATATATACTACTGTATTATTATGAACTGAATATAGTTTTGCGTGGGGGTAGGGCTTTGTACAAGCCCGTAATCAGGTATTCTACCGCCAAACAGTAGTGCTCAGTGTTGTTGTGACATTGTTCCCAAGGTTGGCGATGTAAGGAAGGGTTGATATTTCTTACAGCGCCGTGTGATAACACAATCATGTGATCCATTTGCCCGTCCGCTTACCTACATTATAAAAGAAAAAGAAATCTATAAAGATTACTTTACGTGCGTATATAACTCAATTCCTCCTATATAGTTGGACTGATTTAGATTAAATATTTTGTGTGTATTTGAGCTTACTTAGATTAGACCTAAACCAACAACGGGAAATATTATAATATTTTACTCGGATGTAATCAGGACGAGCAGCTAGTAAATTACATAATTGTGATTAAACAGATATGTATATTACTATCATTATATCTAATACATTTCAAGGAAATTGAATGTCGGGATCACCTTGGACAAGCCATATAATTAAAATGTGTGTACAATTATTATCCATATTATTTTTATAGTAAATATCATTTAATTTATAGTATTTACGATAACGATATTCCAACACTAAAGTCAACGGAGCACGAAACCAATTACGCATATACAATTTTTATAAATCACCTTAATCACATGACTTGTTATAAAAATGCTTTGAAGAAAGCGAGTATTCTGATAAAAACTATAATTTTCAAACTTCATACTTTTGATATATCTTTACAGAGTATAAAACAAAGTCGCTTTCTCTGTCCCTATGTCCCTTTGTATGCTTAAATCTTTAAAACTACGCAACGGATTTTGATGCGATTTTTTTAATAGGTAGAGTGATTGAAAGATAATGATTTTGTATATATAATACGTGGACAATATAGTAGATAAACACTGAAAATTTTAGCGGTTTCTAATGTGATGTCGTAAAAAGACACATTTTTTGCGCATATATTGCAAACGCTGGCTGAACACTGAGATAGATCAAAATAATGTACTACAGAATTGTACACCTCAAAAATGTCTACAAAAAAGTCCACGGTGGTATATGTCTATCTCTTAAAGATAACCCACAATAACATTTGTCATTTATTTTTTACCACAAATATTGGATAATTTTTGAAGCGATTTTAACCTATACAGCATTAATCCTTATCCAATGAAATACCTTAAATACATTGTTGATTTAATATTCATCTATATGGCTCTTTGCAGCATATGATTTAAATGAATATTTTCGAAGATATTACAGATTTAAAAATTGCGGAACGTAGCGTTTGCGGTGGTACCGGCCGGCCAGGGCGGCGGGAGCGTGTTATAGGCGTGTCGGAGGCCGCGGTTCTCCCTGTAGCACTTTGATCGCACAGCGATCGGACGCGGTTATTATCGGAGCTCTCTAGCGAGGGAAATAACAATCCATACTTCCATACTATACTTAACATTATAAATGCGAAAGTACATAACTCTGTCTGTCTCGTTTTTAGGCCAAAACTACTGGACCGATTTAAATGAAATTTGGTACACAAATAGTCTAGAGCCTGAGAAAGGACATAAGCTACTTTTTATTTGGAAAAAAGTGCTGTAAAGGGTTGAAAAGGGGGATGAAAGGTTATAAGTTGTTGGAAGTATCGTCATTTATAGAATTTTTAGAACTAGAAGCATAAAACTTATATTTTAGGCTGTACACTTATAAAATAATATATCATGACACCCACTCAGGAGGGAATTTGGGATATTGATTAAAAAGGAGTAGATACATTTTTAAGTGTTTCTGCATATCTCTCTACGGGGTGATATAAAGGTTGAAAGTTTGTATAGAAGTCCGTCATTTTTATAATAGAAACATGAAACTTTATTTTTGGGATACTGATAAAAAATGAGTAGATACGTATTTAAGCGTTTCTAGATAATTTACCATTGAGGGGGTGAAATAAGGGTTGAAAGTTTTTATGGGAGTCAGTAATTTTTTAAGCTAAAAATATGAAACTTTGTTTTTGGGATACTGATTAAAAAGGACTATATACGTATTTAAGTGTTTCTATATATTCTACATCTAAGGGGTTTAATAGGGGTACGACATTTTTTTATATAGGTAAGTCTGGAAATCCGTCATTTTTCAAGTTACAAGCATGAAACTTTATTTATGGGCTACTGATTAAAAATGAGTAGATACGTATTTAAGCGTTTCTTGATATTTTACGCCTAAGGGGAGAAATAGGGTTAACATTCCGTATACAGGTTAGTCTGGAAGTCTGTAATTTTTGAAGTTAGAAGCTAGAAATTTTATTTTCGGGCTATCGATTAAAAATGAGTTGAGTCACTTTTAAGCGTTTTTGAATATTTTACACCTAAGGAGAGAAATTGAGTTGACATTTTGTATATAGGATAGTCTGGAAGTCCGTCATTTTGAAATTAGAAGCATGAAATTTTATTTTTGGGCTACCGATTAAAAATGAGTTGATTCGCATGTATGCGTTTCTGGATATTCTACCCTATGGGCTGAAATACACACCAATGTGGTATACAAAGAGGTATTACATTAACGTAACATTTTAAGTTAATTTGTAAATATATTCATAGTCTACAGCTAGTTATTAATAAATCATAAAAATACAAAACAGGTCGATAAAAAAAGCTACAAACACTATTAAAAGGGCAAAATATTTGTGAAATAGTTCACGACTAAGATGAAGTAGAAATATTATTATGTATGTGATTATATGTATGTTATTAATATGATAAATATTTATTTATTTATGTTGTGACTATTTTGAGGAAGTAAGTGATAAGATGTAGGATAAATTAGTAGAAAATGTGTCTTTGAAGTTACAAGTTTCCATCAAACCATAATGAATAATAATTAATATAATTACGCTATACTTTGTCTTTGCAAATAAACCAATAATATCCTTTTGGCCTGTTTTGTTTTTTGGCCAAATATCCTTTTTAACGGCCTTTCCCGGGGCTTAAGCATTATATGTACATATTTTTAAACAAAAATCAAACATATGTTAATTTAAAATGCATCAAAACCCACGATTATCCTATTAATATGTAATCCTTCTCATATTAAGACAGCATAAAAAAACAAGTATAATCATTCAGTTAGTCATTATTAATAATGCAAATTTCCACTAGTAAAAAGTGTCATATAGTGGCAGCATATCTACTAAAGTCATCTATTTATTATCATCATATGTGATGTTTTGTAGAATTTTTATATTTTATTTTGAGACAAGCTATATATATTTCGAGAAACAAGCAAAAAATAAAAAGGCCACTTACCAAACACTGTCTCTTTTACGACGTATTTTTAGGAAAATCGGTACACCAGTATATAGGAATAAATGTATCAATTTTTTAAATTCACGCAAATTTTCGACTTGATTGAAAATACATAACAATGCTGTTGGCACGTCGAAGATGTAAGAAATGGTTTAAATTTCTTACGGCGCCAATGTCTACATGAATATGTAATGGGCGCTAGTGAAAATTTAATACCAGGTGGCCCATTTGTCCGTCCGCCTATCTATGTTTCAAAACAAAAACAGCTCTAAATCGTCTTTATAACAGAAGCCTTGTTCATCAGTGGAACCCTTACGGTCTGTACTAAGTTTAAGAAAAAATGGGTTTTATAAAAAATCCTAAATACTTATTACCTGACTTAAAAATAGGTTTACACATCACACTGATTTAAAATGTTTATTGTATTTTTGTTACAAAAATATTTCAATCGACTATAGATAGACAACAGTGACTGTTTTTATAGGTTTTAAAAATTGCTTCTTACACCCAAATCTTGTTACGCGCTGCTTTGCACGGGATTTAAGACGTTTATTATTATTAACTTAATATATTGGAATTTCAGTAGTTTAAGATGACAAAATTAAATCACGTTTTATATATCGGAAGAACATCAGGACTGTAATTATCTTTCGTATCAGACATGGTAATATTATCAACTAATGGGGGAAGATAGTAACACAAACACAATTAGCACAATAATAAATCACAGTAATCACAGTAATATTCACAATCCATACTAATATTATAAATGCGAAAGTAGCTGTGTCTGTCTGTCTGTCTCGCTTTGGTTTGGTACACAAATAGTCTAGAGCCTGAGAAAGGACCATAGGCTAAATTAAAAAGGCTGATTAAAAATGAGTAAAGACATATTTAAGCGTTTCTTGATATTCTACCTCTTGAGGGGGTGAAATAAGGGATAAAAGTTTTATGGAAGTTCGTCATTTTTTTTAAATCAATAACATAAACCTTTTTTATTTTGATACTGATTAAAAATGAGTTGATACGTATTTAAACATTTCTGGATATTTTACGCCTAATATTTAAGCGTTTCTTGATATTTTATGTCTAAAGGGAAAAATTGGTGTTGACATTTCGTATACAGGTTAGTCTGGAAGTCCTTTATTTTGAAGTTAGAAGGTCGAAATTTTATTTTTGGGCTACCGATTAAAAGTGAGTTAATTCGCATTTAAGCGTTTCTGGTAGTAATTTAATCACGAGTCTTTAACTAGATAATAAGTGGTTAGAGTAACCGAGGCAAGCGTTCCGTCGGAGGAATGCGATTGCACCCAACGCTTGTTGACCGAGAACTGTGTCTCCCGACTCTGAGCTGGCCCCGACGTTCGTCCGTTAGTTCGAACTGCCACGCCATTATGCACTTTGCCTCTAAAAAAAAGTCAAATCAGCGTCTTTTTATTATTTGCGCCGACATATATATTACAATCCCTCGCAATCATCTCATTATTTATCGTGACAGATCAATCTTTTTTATAAAAAGAATTAATTGGATAATATATAAGTGATCTCATTGGGCGGGCTAATGAACCAATAGAATTACAGACGACAATAGTATACCTAAACCCCATTAGAATAATATTTGCAAATGTTTGTTTGCAAATCAAATGTTTTTTTGTTTGCTATAAACAATTTTCCTGGTTACGAGAATTTAGCTTACCAAATTGTTTGTTCCGCTAGTTCTAGGAAATTTTACAATTTATTAGAATTAAAGAATAGGTTTATTTAAACAATTGTATGTTTTGATAAGAATCATCGAACCATAGTATAACTTAAAATCGATTTAATATCGACATAAAAATCGGCTACCGTAGTTTATTATCGGCTATCATAAGACTTACAGACGGTCATTACAAATGTGATCGTAAATTATCGACCAAGCGTTAAGACAGTTCCATATTTTTTTAGGTATTATAATATTATGATGATTTTTTGTTGACCTTAATAATAGCAATTTTAAATATATTGACACCCGTTAAATTAACTTTAGAGTTTGTTGGGCAAGGCTTATTCGAATACGCATAGACTGGATACCGCTCAGCATACGCTGGAGACCTGCCCTGCATGGAATATGGGTCAGAGAGACTGGACAAGACCTCTTCATGCGAGCAATCGTATCGGTAATGCTCCACAGGGAATTGGCGTAGAGCCGTTGGCCGTGACTTTCTTCTGCGAGATCGTCATGGTCTAGAAAAAGACGGTGGACATTGTTTTCATGCCCTGTTGTTATGTCACTCCAGTGCGTTGATTATTGAGTACACATGTTTCAAAATTGTATCCGTCACAGGCATGTTTTCTCACGATGTTTATCTTAAACACAAATTAAGCACATGGTAATTTGAATACTTGCTCGGGAATGCCCGCAATCTGTGGATAATATTTTAGTATACAATGTGCCATAACATCCTATGTAAAACGTTTGTCAGTCTTCAGCCCTTAAAGCATCAAAGCAATCACGTCAATATATTACTCTGTTGCTGCGTTAAGGCAAACCAACTGTCGAGGTTCCACTGTTTTGTCTAAACTAAATCACCTGTCACAGAGAAGTTCCGCTGACTTTTGTTTGATTGTTCTTCTCAATAAATAACGGAGGAACAGGCCTTAATTTCTTCTAAGTACACTATATTTGTACGTAATAAAGTTAAGAAAGTGCATTCGCTATGTAAAATAATAGATCAAAGGCAGATTTAAATATATTTTTTAATATTCACTATCACTATAAATTATTTCGAAAACGATTATCCAATGTTACTCGAATGGAAATTATTCAATTTATGTAATATGTTTTATTAACATAGGGGATTCATAAGAGGAATATTTCTATACTATGCAAGAATAAGAATAGTGTAAAAAATTACATTGTACTCAATATTAAAAATGTAATCGATATAAAATCGCGTACGCATAATCCGAGTGCAAAAATGTTAAAATGATCTACCGTGGTAGGGCGGGACTAAACGCGTCACGTTAATATGAATATCTATACATAATGCAAGGATGATAAATGTAAGAAAGATGTCAGCGTGCACCTTATTCTTTTGACTTTACCGTGGAATAAATGAAACTGGCGCATAACAATCTAAAGAGTATTATGTGGCGCCCTAGGGTCCTACTGAATGTATGCCAGAAATAATCTAGATTCAAATATTTATAACATATAACTCAGTTTAGAGGCATGTAGTAAATGAACATTATAGATATAATATATGCCTATAGGACCTACGCGGTCCATATGAGCTCGGAGCTACTGCTATTAGCACTGCTGCCGCACCCCATCTATCATACTGATTGCGTTTAAGTCTGCGATTACTCCACGACCCTAAGTCTATAGTAAAAGACAAACATAAATAGATATAAAATATATTTGCTCATATATGTTTTAAATGGCACCCGATAACATATCACAAGCACTGATGAGAAATTAATTACGAGCCTTAATTATAAATCAACAATAATAAATATATCACATCAAATGCTTTGTTATTTGATTCCAATATAACGTTAACGTCCAAAGCTTACCACCGGTAGATACGGAATACAACATATTTCAAAACCCTTAAGTGGAATTATTGAGAAATTGCGACCCGTTCCGGCTTGACACGAGGGTAATTTTATATATTTTTATGGCACACAGTCCCTGTTACAAAACCCATGTCAATACGCTGTAATACGCTATGAATGTTCTTAAGTTTTCTGATGTCCAGTTTTCTGCGCATTTCCGTAAGAACCTTCTGTAAATTAAATATAAAGTCTATATATTTATATATAAATACTGACAAGGGCATACCGTTTTCTATCATTATATCCATTTTTTACTCATATCCCTAACGAATCGTTAAATTAAATAAAAATCATATAAATCATAAAATCTACAAGTATTGAGTCCGACTTAAATCCAAACATTTGAATGGTGAAATTGAAATATATAAGTTTTAACATATCTTTGGATATAATTACTACAAAAAAATATTATAATTGAATATTTACAAAAAAATAACTATTTACAAGACAAAATACTATTGGTAGGATAGGCTTTTTGCTAGCCTTTTTGGGTAGGTTATACACCTACTTCATATATTCACTTAACTTGTATTCAGGTTTGTGGGATGAGTGAGCCAGAGTAATTACAGGCACAGAGGATAGGAAGGTGTATCTTAGTTCGTATTCTCTATTCCAACCATAACAGGAAAAAAGCTAAATAAAAAACATTTGACAGCAAATTGACGCGATATCATTGGTTGAGAGCTTGAATAATCTATGATATTCACTATGGATTTGCACAAAAAAGGCGTTTTGATTGTTGACGAAACTGTTATCGGAATTTTGGAAGTAAAATTAAAGTGGAAATAAATAATTAAATGTGTATTAAAATTAAAGATGTAACATTAACATTAACAGCCTGTAAATTTGCCACTGCTGGGCTAAGGCCTCCTCTCCCTTTGAGGAGAAGGTTTTGAGCACCACCACTCTGCTCCAATGCGGGTCGGTGGATACACATGTGGCAGAATTTCGTTGAAATTAGACACATGCAGGTTTCCTCACGATGTTTTCCTTCACCGCCGAACACGAGATGAATTATAAACACAAATTAAGCACATGAAAATTCAGTGGTGCTTGCCTGAGTTTGAACCCGCAATCATCAGTTAAGATGCACGCATTCTAACTACTGGGCCATTTTGGCTCATTAAAGATATATTGATCATAAACTCTTAGTAGTGTACAATATAGCTGAGTTATTGGCAAATCGCGTGAAATACGTAAATCTAAGGTTTGTATATCTTGTTCCTACTTCCATTGTAATAGGCTATAAGGTTAGCGGTGTATTTATGATGTAGGGATGTTTAATATTTCTTACAGTGGCAATGTTTATGAACAGTCGTGAAAAAAAAGTGAGTTACTTATATAGGCTTATAAATGTGCTCTCAATATTTTTTCAAAACGTGCCCAAAGAAGTATAACTTCAAAAAATGTGTTTGTTAGATTTAATATACCCGATACATAGATAATCAAAGATATAGGTTTCGACAACGTCACGAAGGTAGTGTTTTGGCTTAGTCAAAACTCGATAGCAATATTATTTCATATAGGTATCAGAAACATCGGTGTTACAAGGCCTAACAAAACTTTTTGATCGATGTTATTGAACCGACAGGTTAACTAAAATATCCTTGCAAACTTAAACATACTCTAAATGATTGATCTAACTACAATTATTTCTAGACAATTGTAATAATAATTAATTATGTAATTATTGTTTTTTATTCAAAGCACAAATTTTAGTTATTAAATTTATAATTACAAGAACTAATTTCTTGGTAGTTATATTTAGTAGCAAAAAATCAACATTCTGCATTCCAGTCCAGTAGTTTTGGCATGAAAGCGAGACAGACAGACAGACAGACAGAGTTACTTTCGCATTTATAATATTAGTAGGGAAGTATGGATTAGTATGGATTATTAATGATGACGTCAGCTGGCGTAGCTGCAAACACATCATCATTTTCTGTCACACGTAATTGAAAATAATAAAAACAAAACAAAATAACAACATCTAGTAATTTTTAAACTGTGATTAACAGTTAATAATCTTATATTCCGCCCACAGCTTTTTTTTCACCAAGTTTTCAATGCACAATGGCGCCTTCGGCTTTTTTTCAATAAGTTTTTAATAACAATATTCACATAGCTCGAGTTAAAGTTAAACTGCTTCTATAAATCAAATAAAATTCAATATTTGTAAAACCAATAGATATTATTTTATTAGTGCAGACACTTCGTTTTTAATCATTATTTTTATAAACATAATTACAGAAGCTTGTTTTCACAGACGAAAACAAACAATCACAAATCCCTTTTCAAGTTATAAATACAACTATTACAAAAGCAATGTTACCTATTATTATGATTATTTCTTATAATATTTCTTATATTTCTTATAATAATAAGATAAAGTGAATACTTTAATTTCTTAATTAAAATAATAAATAGTCCGTCAACGGCCTTCCTTGTATCCATGCGTCGACATATACGAAACAGCATGAATACTGGTGATACTGTAAATAAAATAAATTAAGGAATCACAAAGGCCACGAAGCCGAACTGATTAGATCTATAGCATATTTTTCGCCAAGAAAATTAAAATATTGATTTAACAGATTATACGACTAACATATCCTATCGCCAATCAATTCGTTCATTTTTCGTTTAGTAATGAATGTTTTTTCGGAACGAAGTTCTTTTACGTAGCTTACAGTAGAGTGATTTGGCAGAAATCGTCACGTAAAGAAAGAACGTTACGATCTCCCTCAGGCGACTTTTCCTTGTCCTGCTCCTTCTTTCGGTCTCTTTCTATTACATAATATTAATTAAAGTTATTATTTGTTACTGTTTTAATTCACTCGGGATTTTCAAATTTTCTTTCTTGTAATTGAATTCTTGGTTGTCAAACATTGTTAATTTATTTTATTGTACCTGTATTTTAATACAACATAGCGAAAGCAACTTCGTTCCAATCGGGAGCCTCACGACGCCTGTCTTTTTTTTATTTTATTCCGTAATTTATTATTTACGTGTTGGACGTCTGGCGGACATTTCTTTCACACCAATTTGACGTTTTATATCTACTTTTAATTTACGGTATTTATTTTGCGCAATTATTTTCTGTAATTTGAATTATTCACTATTGGAGGCAAGGAGCTGGGGTAAAATATAAATCAGAGATATAATAGATCGCAGCTTCCGATGCACATAAATCCATGTCAAGGTTTAAATTATTTATTTTATAAAGTCGACTTAAAAACTTTTGGTCAAAAGAGCCTAATTGGCAGTCACTCGACTGATCCATTTATTTTTTGAAGAGTAATTATTTTTTAAAGTCATCGCTCTTCTTGAAATGCATTGTTTCTTGGTAAAATATTTACTTAGTATAGAAAAGAATTATACTCAATGTTGTTGTTTGTTCATAGATAATACAGTAAAGGTAACCTTAACTTACCCTGCGGCTTTTCTAAGGAATAATGGTAACTTAAAGTTGTAGTTATCCTGGAATCTAGGTTGGTAAACTGTATTTTGTAATAAAAAGTTTGAATTTAATTATACGTTTATTCTGAACTTTATATTTTTCATTTGAGATTTACATTTTATTATGATTTTATAATTGTAGTCTTGACGGAAATCAGTCTTGTTTTTGTCGTCATATTATTTTGCATTCCTTTTATAAAGTCATTAAATATACTTTACTACCTAAACGCGCGCTTTGGAATCCAGTTTGTGACTAAAATCCTATAAGAACATGAATACAACCCTTCATCTCGAACTTTATCCCTTTGAAGGGTAGAAAAATGAAGCTATGTCCATTCTTGGGCCCTGCATTTATAATGATAGTATAGATAAAAAAATTTAAAGTTGGATAATGAAGACTTTTTCTCAGACTTTTTATTTGTTTTATGCGCCAAAATCATCTTACCAGATAGGATAAAATTGCAAAGATTAGTTATATCACTCAATAGGGCTCTGCCAGCGGCACCGGCCGAGACACTCACAAGATCTTTAAGATGTTGTGGAGTGATACCATCAATGCCACCAGCAGACCCGCTAGAGAATGACATAATGGCGGCATAGGTATTCTCATCATTAATCTGTAAAAAATTGTTCTGAGTAGGCGGATTTGGAAGCACAGTTGTATTTGGCAAAGGATGCTTTTATTGCAAGGATTCTAACGTTAAATCATTAAACGGTGCGAGGGTATCGCTAGAAAAAGAATGTGAGCTGCGTTCTTAAAATCTCCATCCATTGCTTTATTCTCAACATATTTTTTGAAATCATAACTTTGTGGTCTTGGTAAGTATTTTGGAATTGAAAATTGGGTATCTAATAAACTATTTTGTTTTAATGTAGTCGATAAGGAGCCATTTTTGGTTTTATCGACATGAAAAAATTTAAAAGAAAATGTAAAAGATTTTGCCATGCCAAATTACTATTAGAAATACATTTTTGAAGTACAATGAATAAAGATCTAGCTAGAGATATTCTCGCTCCCCTAGGAATTCTTTTTATTAATGGAATATTTTGATGACATTTTGTTAAAAGATTTTCAAAATAAATTGAATCTAAGTCACTGTTTGCATTAGTAGGTAAATTAGAAAAATTATCACTTGATTTTCCTAATGGAAGGCTATGGCAGCGGGGTTGTATGAATTTTTAAGCCTTTTTGGCTTTTGAAAAGCCTTCCATTAGTACATTGGGGACATGTTAAGTGGTCCGGCTGGGAATTAATGATTGACCTATCATTATTAGAATATAACATTTAACTGTATAAACTTATAAACACTCTAAACACATAACGTCACTATAACGGTAATGGAGTATCACCAGCAATTTATTACAATAAAATTAAAACCGATTTTTTTTTTGACATTGACATCCATATCTTAATATATATTTTGATATTGTACACACTTGACCGAAATTCAATGTTCTTTTGGAACAGTCCCAATTTTTTCGTATACACGTACAGCGTAATTTCTTTTCAATGATATCAGTGATATAAGTTTCGCATCCTTTTATAATAAATTTTATTTATTTGTAGCGTTTTTTTACATTGGTTACATTATTAGTGTATATCGAATGCAGATATATAGTTCAATATATCTGCAATGCAAATGCAAAGCAATAAGAGATTTTTAATAAGAATATTGTCACTGATATTTAATAATTTTTCAAACGTTGTTACTTTATTTCTGTGTCTGTTATTGAATACATAATATACAGCCAAAGCAAATTCATTCTAACCGGGTATGTAAGTTCTTATAAGTTTAAAGAAATAAATATCCCTGTACCAAGAAATATATCATTTATAATTTAAATTAAATGCCCGATGGATCATTAGTTATAATAAAAATTAAATCTAAATCAAAGTATTTCATATACTCGTTCCCTTTTTTTCAGTGTGACGATATATATGAATATTGAACTAAACGTCGCTGTTTAATGTATAGAAAACTTCATTTTAAATGGGTAGTATAATTTTGAACAATATTATGACCGGCAACGTAATTCGTAGTTATGACCCATATGCTTTTGATTGGATTAAGGTTCATGTGATAAATTTTGTATTATTTGCGTATGGCATTTCTAATTTCCTGGATTTGGAACTTGGTATTTTTCCGAACAGAAGTTCAGGTAAGTTGCATTATCTAAGACAACTAGTGGATTTTTTGGAAATTAGCATATAAGTTTATCCCTTTACCACTTTTTAATTTCGAAAAAATAAACGTACAAGAGCAAATTTTACGATGACTGAGTATTAGGAATTAAGCTTAATTAATGTACACCGAGCGGTGGTCGACTCGAGACTAACGCTTGGGTTGTGCTTCACGCACTCCGCGTTTTTTCACCATGGAAAATAATGGGGCGCGTCTTCGTGGATTAAACTGACATCATTAAAGTTAATATACAGAATTACTGAGGGTGTTGTTTCGATATTACTTACCACGGAATAAAGGTAAAACAAGCTTTGGCTTTCAAAAATTTTTTCACATTTTTCATTTAAAACTTTAAAGCCAAAATTGGGATTTAAAGACAATCGCAGGTAAAAAATTGAATTATAGTCTACATTGTACATGGGTATCGTGAAAAATGAGAAAATTTTCGACAATATCTTTGTATTGTCAAATAGTTGCTCAAAAACTCAGCAGTTCCTAGGTAGGAACTGAAAGCACCCAGACTCTGCACAGTACCGCACAGCCCGGTGGCACTTGTATTTCGTTTTCGATGATAAAATGTAGGGGACGCCTTACAATGTCATGTCAATATTAAAAATAAATAATGCAAAATATCGTTAATTAAAAAAAAAAATTGTAGTAAAATTAAAAAAAAAAATGTATATAGGTATACAATTATGTACTCGTCCTTTGCACGGAAAATTATACTAACAGTAAAATTTATCTAGTAGTATTTTTTTTAACATTTACTTTAATATATATTTTATCAAAATATACGCTGAGTCATTTATGACAGCGCTTAATTACTATGGATCTTTCAGTGGAGTTAATTTCAATAATGCGAAGGAAGGTTTAATAATCCGCGCCCATTCCAGACCTTGTGAAATTGGTAATTACCTATTTATAGGAAAGGATACGTTTTATCACTGTGATAATTTATGGTTTTACTGTATTAAGCTGTTTTATTTATACGAGAAAAAATATAGTTTAAAACTTATAGTTTGCAGGAAATGTATTTATTTATTTGAATTTATTTCAAATTTCGTGGCTATAGTACCTATTATGTCTATAATAAAATAATTTTTAACTGATTCACGAGCCCTAATTTTTTTTATATATCTTAGTTCCTAATAAAGTGATATCCAGTTGAAATCACTCTTCTTCTTTGCGAGACTTTCGATTCATTTTAAAAAATATTATTTAGAATTATTTGTCGCAAAATACAATATTAGACTAATTTGTCTAAATAGCATAAAATAAAAAAATAATAGCTTACTTAGAGCTAGGCAACCTCTTTTCAGGATTAAGGTAGAACAGAAATGCTGGATAATGTGCACTTTAAACTAACGTGTGTGACTACAAAATTTAAGAATAAGAAGTGATACATAAGCAATACATATGTATGTCTACAAAGATACATACATGCAAACATTTTATATACACTTATTATAATGTAATATAAAAAAGCATAATATATATATTATGCAAACGACTTTTATAAGCGTGTTGGGATGTCATTTTCTTGGCTTGTAATTTGATACGAGGCAGATAATTTCAGATTTCGACAACTTTATCTGTAAAGTAATTGCATTTGAGTATGACTAAGCAGCTTCAGCAATTTATTATCTCTTTCAAAGCGCAAAATTCAGAGAGCCAAGGAAAGTATTAGAGGCATGCTAAAGGGCAAGGACAAGGACATACATGTAAAACGTATTAGCAACCGAGATGGCCTATTGTCTACAACACGTACATCTTGATCTATGATTGCGGGTTCAAACCCAAGCAAGCACCACTGAACTTTCACATGCTTAATTTGTGTTTATAATTCATCTCATCCTCGGCGGTGAAGGAAAACATCGTGAGGAAACCTGCATGTGACTAATTTAATAGTATTTAAGCGATTCTTGATATTTTACGCCTAAAGGTAAAAAGTAGTTTATTTATTTTGTAAATTATAGGATTGGACATCGATTTTAGTGTTTTAAAAAGATTGTCGATTGCCTTCTTTTTTTCGAAGGTAATGCTCAAACATGAGAAGATCTAGCTAAATAAACTTCAATGCAACTGATCCGTAAAAGCAAAAACAAACAACCCTCATTATTTCATATTCAACAGTCGTTAAATTTAACGTCAAAAATCTGTATTCTGAGAGATATGTAGAAGCAGAAAGGTACTCTTACTTACTGATTGCCAATAAAATCTACCACTGGATCGAAACGAAACACCTCAGGCCTGAGGTGTACCGTCTAAAAAGATCAGCGATACTTTTTTTATATCCTATTCTGTTTGAAACAACCTTGAGGCGATCGTTTCATTTCCCAGAGTATGTTTTCATCTAAACCAGATTAAATGTTACGATAAAAAATCTGTAACTGTAATGAGATTATTTAATTAAATATTTTAAATGTTCTAAAAACACGAAAATATAGTTTGAAGGAAATCAAATCCATTGTTTTGTTACATTATACATATACTAGCTGTTACACGCGGCTTTGCTCGTGTATAATATGAATATATTTACAAACTTACTTAAAATGTTAATTTAAGATCTTTTGTATACCACATTGGTGTGTATTTCATCAATCTTAGGGTAAAATAACCAAAAACGCTTAAATGCGAATCAACTCATTTTTCACCAAAAATAAAATTTCATTCTTCTAAATTCAAAATGACGGACTTCCAGACTAACCTGTATACGAAATGTCTACCCAATTTCTCTCCTCATGCGTAAAATATCCAGAAACGCTTAAATACGTATCTACTCATTTTTAACCAGTATCCCAAAAAAAACGTTTTCTGTTTTTAATTTGAAAAATGACGGACTTCCATAAAGACTTTCATCCCTTATTTTACCCCCTAATAGGTAGAATATCCAGAAACGTTTATATACGTATCTACTCAGTTTTAATCAGTAGCATATAAATAAAGTTTCATGCTTCTAACTTAAAAAATGACGGACTACCAGACTGACTTATATAAGAAATATCAACCCCTATTAAGCCCCTTAGAGAATTTTTTAGTATATCTAGAAACACTTAAATACGAATTTAATCATTTTTAATCAGCATCCCAAAATAACGTTTCAAATTTTTAGCTTAAAAAATAACGACACTCATAAAAACTGTCAACCCTTATTTCACCCCCTTAGTGGTAGAATATCAAAAAAAACTTAAATATGTATTTACTCATTTTTAATCAGTACCCCAAAAATAAAGTTTCATGTTTTTAACTTAAAAAATGACTGACTCCCATAAAAACTTTCAACCCTTATTTCACCCCCTTTGTTGTAGATTATTTAGAAATGCTTAAATACTTATCTACTCATTTTTGATTATTATTCCAAAAATAAAGTTTCATGCTTCTTTCTTAAAAAATGACGGACTTCTATACAAACTTTTAACCCTTATTTCACTCCCGTAGGGGTAGAATGTGCAGAAACACTTAAATAAATATCTACTCCTTTTTAATCAGTATCCCAAAAATAAAGTTTCATCTTTCTAACTTAAAAAATTACGGACTTCCATACAAACTTTAAACCCCTATTTCACCCCTTTAGGGGTAGAATTTTCAAAATTCGTTTCTTAGTGGGTGTCATGATTAGGGATTAAAATCCGGCGTGATTTTCAGTCCGGCCGGATTCGACCGGATTCCCATCGATCCGGCCGGATCCGCTCGGATCGGTTCAGTTAAATACTGTTTGATAAATCTGTCTAACGAGTGGCACAATTACCACAGTAATGAGTTTGTATTATAAATAAAAAAAAATAGTTTCAACGACTAACGGTAAAAAAAAAATTAATTAGGTTTTTAGCGGTAATCCAAAGTAAGGCGTTATTCTTTACCTGTTTCGTCTGTCACAAACGTTTGCAGTTACATATCGTTTTTAGTAGACAATCTTTTGAAAAGCTTTACCACTTTTCGCACTTATTGAAGAATCTCATTGTATCTAAGAATTACTTCTGCCTTAGAAAGATAAGGATGACGAGGGTCAGTTATTGTAACTGTAACTCCTTGTTCATCATCATTCGTTGTGTCTTCGTCATCTGTATCTGATTCATTTGATGTTATTGGCGTTGTTGCCAGGCGGTCATCTGCCTTCTCTTCATTATTTTTATATAAAATATCGACCATAGCTAATCATAGCTAATGTGCGAAGCACAGCTGTTCATAACAATTCATAAGCTTACCTACTTTGACCATGACTCTTGCTCATGCCAATAATATCAGTTTAATATCAAAACCGAAGTTTTTTAAGCAGTGCTGATAGTATGTTCTGCAGTACATTAACGATGTAATTTAATCAAGCCTAGATTAAAGAGTTTTTAACAATTAAGCGCATTTAAAGTGTCTACTCATGCAACAGTTCTATCATTTTCTCAAAATTGCTAGCACCGGATCCGTTCCTCGGATCCGGTATATTGGTACCGGATCCGGTAGACGTATAATGATGTCGGATTCGCCGGATTACCGGATCCGTTTTTCCGGATTGCAATCCCTAGTCATGATATGTTAGTTTATAAGTGTACAGCCTAAAATATAAGTTTTATGCTTCTTGTTCTAAAAATTGCAATACTTTCAACAACTTAAAACCTTTCATCCCCCTTTTCGTAGTAGATATAGATAGATTTAAATCAAATAAAAGCCATTCGATGAACCCTACCGTACTGTACTTAGTTAAGAAATAATAAACAAAAAATATTCAGAAATTAAAAAAAGAAAGAAAAAAACACTTATGATTTAAAAATGTACCTATAATTGTTTTTTACGATTAGGTCGTATTAACCTATCTTATCAAATATTACATTACATTTACATTTATATTAGCAGCCTGTAAATTTCCCACTGCTGGGCTAAGGCCTCCTCTCCCTTTGAGGAGAAGGTTTGGAGCATATTCCACCACGCTGCTCCAATGCGGGTTGGTGGAATACACATGTGGCAGAATTTCGTTGAAATTAGACACATGCAGGTTTCCTCACGTTTTCCTTCACCGCCAAGCAAGCTCATGAAAATTCAATGGTGCCTGGGCTTGAACCCGAAATCTTCGGTTAAGATGCACGCGTTCTAACCACTGAGCCATCTCGGCTCTTATCAAATATATTACGGAGAATTAATACATTGCAAGCGTTTTAAATAATATTGTAATACGTGCGCGCGTTTGCAGTCATTCAATACTATAGGCAGCGGCGACAGGTGTGACCAGTATACGTTGAACCCTATTCATATGATTGATGAGAGCTCAACTTATATTAGACAAATTAGAAATTACAAATTCTCCGAATCTATCAGTTTTTACATCAGCTGTCAATAATAACCATTTTACTAAAGTTTCAACCAAATCAAATTGACGACATTATTACAATAAATATTTAAATAATAATTGATATAGTAATTTTCTTTAAATTGACATATCTTTTTTATTTGTGAACCGATTTTAATAAAACAAAGCCTACATGTTATCCCGAGTTTACTACCAAAAAAAACCGGTCAGTTAAGCCGATTCCGAGATGAGCGGTAACTAACGAACAGATAAACAGAAAAACAGACAAAAATTCTAAAAATCATATTTTATGATCTATTGCGTTAATAAATACATACAATTTTTTCTCAAATATCTTCCATGTACAGTTACGATTTATATTTATAGAAGATATAGAAGACGATACAGATATTCTAAATCATGCATTTAATTTTTATAGATCTACAAATATAAAATATTTATTTATTCATTCAAATAGTTACACAATCAACTTATCACTAATTATTCAAAATTAACAACTGATAAATATAGGTAACATTCACAGTGACACGTCTTTAAATGCGTAAACAACTTTGTAACTTATACACAGACTAAATAACTACAATGCATTGAATATTATTAATTATTTTTTTTCTATCGTGGATTCTGCGCCATATTTTTTTTTTCTATCGTAATGATCCAAATTACGAGGAGTTAGATTTAGTTAAACCTCGGTCTTAGTAAGTTTTAGAAACCAAATTTCTTATCGCGTTGCTAAGCAGCGCAATTAGAGCCTTAGAGCATTATTTGCCTCCCGGGCGTAGAGCGTGATGTCGTCGTTGCAAGAGTCTGTGTAATAAAAACATCTTTCTCTGTGGCACAATATGGCGCATGGAGGTAGCACGTCAAAAGCTCTATAGTTTACGAGCCGCAATGTAAAGTCACAAGTTCGATCCTGATCCCTTGGGCTATTGTCGTCCCTACTCCTAACACAAACTTTAAGCTAAATTGGGGAATGAAAAAAATATGCAGCATTGATATTATTGTTTTAAAAAAAGTGTATTCGCCGAGGAGTTTTATTTCTTTTAATAAGGTTAAAAGAAAAAAGTTATCTTAAATATTTTTGTATATTATTTTAAGGTGAACGGGTTGTGACCCATCCGATGATAGATATTGGTGCTGTAAGAAATATCTAATCCCTACAACGCCAATGGGCAATCTTGGGAACTTAAACGTTATGTCTCTCGTGCCTAAGTTACACTGGCTCACTTACACTTGAACAATCTCGCAAAAAAAAAACTTATATACAATGGCCGTCTCTAGCTTGATTCGGTTCAAAAATAATTTTATAAATTATAATTTACCAAATATAATTTATCAACCATTTTTTACATAATAATATTTATATAAAGGACTTACTAAAATGTATACGAATCAAAATTAGATATACTTTTAACCGGGTAGAAGGGAAGCAAGAATGCTAGCTGCATTTCCTCGTTGAATTGCAAATATAATTCTCAGGCGAAAAGTGATCTCTTCTAACACCATGCAGAAATGCAATGTAATTTATACAACGTAATTGAAATATCTGCCTGTGATTTCAAAATATCTGAAATATTTATGTACTACTGTCGCTATTTAAGGCTCATGTAGGTAATTATATAAGTACTTACTTTCTAAGAAAAATAAAAACCGTTTTTTTGTTTCTAACTAGTTTCAAAGAAAAGACAAATATTAAGAATCTCCTTGATACTATTCCATATTAAAAATGTTATATAAATATTATTATTTTCACATATTACGTGTGTCGTAGCCAACTAGTTTAATTAGCTTTTTAATTATAAACTTAGCCTTTGTAGTTAAACGGCGCCGTTTAATACAAATAATATTCAACGTAAACATCATGATTCATTAAACAGGGTAATTTGCTTTAGTTAAAATATTTTTGTTTGTTAGATTAGGACATATGTTCATTTTGCAATTTTATTTAAAATCATTAAATAACATTGCAAAAAGTGCGAAACATGTAAAAAATTGCGAATTGAGGTTTTTTTCGACCGCTCATTGAACGGCGCCTCTTAGTAAAAATGCTAGGCTGTGTAAAAATGCTGGGCTGTTAATTGAATAGCTAATTTAGCTAGTCATCTGCGATAATCACACAAATAGGGCAACGTCTAACGGGTGTTTCTATGATGTTACATATCTTAATTTATGTATTCTATAAATAGGCAAAGACAAAACAGTTCAGTAGCCCTCTGCCAACCAATTTTTTTTTTGTTTGGTAGCTAATAACAAGTTTCAGTATTACCAGTAAAAATATTCAAAACATGTAAATTCATTTCCGTTTTCCTCGAATGTTCAATAAAGGTTATGGTCTGTTTTCCATCACTAGGCAAATATTAGTATATACAATACGTCTATACCACAACTCAAATACAAAATACAAATATATGTATACCTAATAACTGTCTAAATACCATTATTTTAGGTTTCATTTACATTCACTTTATTTACTTTTTAATATATAATAGACAAATCAAATCAAATCAAATCAAAATATACTTTATTCAAGTAGGCTTTTACAAGCACTTTTGAATGGTCATTTAACAAACTATTTAAAGTAAAGCTACCACCGGTTCGGAATGTAGATTCTAACGAGAAGAACCGGAAGAACATACATTATTAATAACATTATTATTTATGTTGACAATGAATACCTTTTGTTTATCCACTACAATAAACTATTTATATAAATTGGTAAGTATAAAACAAAGTGACTAGAAGTATGACATATTATACACAGATACGCTAGTCTAGACAGAGCAAATGAATTATGAAGCGTATTTTTTCATATCAATTAGCATTCAGTATGTTGACATTACATCAATTAGCGAGAGTGCACAGTGAATCACTACATGCCCTAATCATAGATGGTTTATTGTATTTTAGTAAGTCCGGTCCGACGTAAATAAAACTAGATTACACTTCTTTACAGAATTATTTTACTTGGTCGTAGAGATTTATGCAAGCTTGTCTGTGTAGCTAACACGATTCATTAGATATATTAGCGCCAAGCAGTCATACTTAGTATTGTTGTGTTCCATTTTGAACAGCGAATGAGCCAGTACAGGCACAAGGAACATAATATCTCAGGTTTTTGGCGCATTAATTAAGTAAGTAATCGTTTAAATTTCATACGGCACCAATTTATATGGGTAGTGGTGAACATTTACCATCAGATGGCCTATTTGCACGTCCCATGGTCTACTCGTGCTATACAAAAAATCTTTAAATACTCATACCAAATAACTTCTTTAAAATCAGTGACCACAAAAGTCGTACCATACGTCATGAAAATTAAACTAGACAACCATATTTGTTTCAGTTAATGCCTGTACCTAGGCTTAAGGGTATCCTATACGATTGCTCCTCTGCTTAGAACGTGGTCAGTGGAGACGGGAGGGAGAGCTATGAACAGAAGCATAGCACTAGGGTTGTGATCAAGTCTGTTTGCGGTCACTAGCCAAGGCGTTTGTTATCGCCGGCGGAAGCCGAGTAAATATTACAAAACGAAATTAACGAAAGGGGTGTTAGCTATAACTATTCAAAGATTCTTGTTTCGTAGGAAGTGCATAAAACACCAACAGTCATCATAAGTCTCCTCTGAAGTTGTCTTGGACTATAAACGGATTTCTAGGTGATTTGGCTCTCTCAAAATAGACCGTAGGGAGCATTCTACGGTGAACCCAAATCAGCAAAAATGAGGCCCCAGAACCGGTTCTCGATGATCGGTTAACACGATAAAAGCGCGGTAATTATGATTGTAAAAGATTGAAGACAATACTTGCTAAATTTTCTCCAAACATTCCTTTTGTAGACCTTTCTCATCACTGATATTATATGGGTTGTCAATCCACGGAAGGCCGTTTAAAATACACATTAACAAAATATGTTGACTTCAGATAAAAATATATTTTAAAAAACCTAAAAAAATTGGTATCCAAAAACACTCATTCAGTCACATTCTATCTGTAAATGTTATTTTGTATGACAGTGTTTTTGTAAAATTAATATTATTTTACCGAAAACTGTACATTAAATATAGATGTATCGTAGTGATTCGATTATGAACATGATTTGCGTGATTTATCGAACGGCTCTATGTTTTCCACAAGCTACTGATAGCTGTGTCGATAGGTTTGAGAATTTTAAACTTTAACTACCCAATCATTTATTTAATAGTAAAATACAATGAAACAGCGTAATACCCAACCAAATACCTTGGAATCTTAGAACAAAAAAAAATCGTGGTAAAAGTTAAACGATCCAAATATCCATTTCTTATTTCAAATTATGACTTTGTTCCATTTGCAGTTGAGTCACTTGATCCTTGGAGTAACAGTGCAAGTGAGGGGGCTGGTTCGTTTTTTGTCCAGGGGATCGAAACTGCAATTCAACACGGTTATGATTATATTATCTCATTCAAAAAAAAAGCTCTCATAGGAAGTATAAAACCTACAAATATTAAATATAAATTAAACCATTATTTATTTTAATATCAACAATAAATATACAAATTACTAAAAGAAAATTAAGGTATAAAAAATAAAATATTTATACCCTTATAAACCGCTAACGTAAGCCGCGTAGGAGGAATGAAAGAGGTTTTTACATTATATTTATCTCTGAAAATAACCTCATATAAAATTTATTATGTACTTATGCTAACATAACTGATAATATTGTCACTGGATGATCTTATTTATGCTATTTAATTGCTTATTCTTTTTCGCAAAAGCTATACCTTATATATATATATATATATAATATTAAAATTATAGTATTTTTTCCTGGTGAATAATAATAAATTAATATATAAAGTATATAAGGATTTTAATAAAACATTGAATGGATACGTGCTTACTACTTGCTAGTGTGTCGTCTACACAAATAGAGTTATGTCTCTATGGACGTGGCCTTTCTAGATAATGGGATATAAAATAGTAAAACCTAATAATAATAGACTTTCTATCTTGATTTCAATGGAAATTTGTAATGGTTTTTTTTAATATATAGGCACACTGCCAAATGGGCCACCTGACTATTAGTAGTCATCAACGCCCATAGACATTGTAAGAAATATTAACTAATACTTACATCGTAAATGCTCCACTCACCTTGGGAACCATGTGATGCACAAAGCCCTATCACAAAGGATCACTATGTAAATGGTATAGTATCAACACAATTATTAGTTGATTTAAATTTCTTAACGTTTTATTTGAATGTACCGTAATTTAACTCACATTCTCTACTTGGTGGTAGGATTGTGTGTGGTTTTGTGTGGGTTTTCATCATATATTCTACCGCCAAGCAGCGTTTGTTGTGTTACGGTATAGTGAGTGAGCCACTGGAACTACAGATCAAATCTTGTCGTTAGAAATCGTTAATATTTCTTATAGCGCCAATATCTACGGGCGGTGGTGATTCCTTACTATCAGTTGGCCCCTTAGCCTATCCGCCTACCTTTGTCATAAAAAAAAAACATTGTCACACGAATTTAAATATGATATTGTATGATCGGCATCAATATTATTTCATTATTAATGTTACAATTAGTTAAATCATAGAATGCAATTAAAGTCACCTGTTATTATCAATAGTGTGTAGGAGGACAGAAATAATGATCAAATTGTTTTAATAATTTAACAGAGATTAATAATTTAACGAAAATTAGCCGCATATTCTGTTCTCATCTGAATCAAAACACTGCGAAAATCAATTTTGCACGGCAAAATATTCATTATACATATACATTTAAAAAAAATGTATTTCATGACATTATATTTAGTACGTCGACATTATTATATGTATGTGTACTTATTAAATACAATGTATACAATAACACTCCTCCTCCTCATTAAATATATTTAAAAGCATACTGTTTCACACATATAATAAATATTTATTTTATTATATTTTTTAACCTTTTTATTTTAAGTAATATTACATATTAAATACTATTGGATAAATGCTTGTTAACGGATGCTACTCGATCGTTAATTTAAAATACAATATCATATAATACCAATACATAATTATCAATTTCGTATTAAATCAAATAAAATATAAAATACATTTTATGTCATATTAAAATTTCTATTATCCAGTAAAAAGCACTGTATTTTTTAATAATGAATCTTTATGCGTTGTCACATCATAACATTTTTTTTTTCAGATAATGGAAGTCGAAATTGGTTTCGATAAAATGGCAAAAGCTTGAGAACAGATAAGTATGAATCACCTGAATAACTTAACAGATAATGTTGTACCTGTATTGCCTGCAATTTTGTATTTACCTGAAAATACCGGAAATGAATCATTGAATGGAACTGATTTAAATTTTACGGCACATGAGTTCGTTTGCGTTTTAGAATCACAGTCGGAAGATTATTTATCGACATGTGTTTTCCAGACTTGCGTCTACGTCACTTATGGTGTTATTTTTGTGATAGCACTCTTAGGTAACGGGTTAGTTTGTTTCGTTGTGCAATCGTCACCGCGGATGAAGACAGTGACGAACTTTTTTATAATGAACTTAGCTGTGGGTGATATATTAATGACATTATTCTGTGTACCATTTTCGTTTGTGTCAATGCTCATCTTACGTTACTGGCCGTTTGGTGGATTAATGTGTAAGTTGGTGAACTATTCGCAGGCGGTGTCAGTGTTAGTGAGTGCATATACACTCTTAGCTATATCAGTGGATAGGTATTTTGTGATAACAAGACCCTTGAAGCCGAGAATGGGAAAAACGGTTGCTAAACTAGTGATGTGTTCAGTTTGGTGCGGGGCTTTAGCAACGGCTGCACCTATATTAATAGTTTCTCAACTAGAGAAACCTTCTTTATGGCACCAAGTTTGCGAGTTGTAAGTATGACAGCAATATTTACATATTAAATTAATATTTTAATTACAAAGACAAAACAAGAGTAAGGATGGATCCAGGATTTATATCTAGTACACAAATGGATGTTTCAATTTTGGACTCTACAAAAAACCTACAGCAATAACGGTATGGTATATAATCATAATATTAATATAAGTTTTTATATAAGCAGTTTTCTTATGTTTCCTGCTAAAATCTTCCAATACATCATTAAGGTTCATTTTTGGCGCTGTCTTGGTATGGGGTATACATCAGATCTAAACCATTTAAGCGATCACCTTACGGTAGCTAGCTTCGAGCAATCGATCTTCCAGTATTGTTATCTCGGAAAGTTATCGATATATCAAAGATTTATTCTTTTTTTTTTTAATGTATCGATTTCCCGTAGGAATACAATAATTTAAATTATAAATCAATAATAATGGAAGTGAGAGAGAGAGAGAGAGAGAGAACAGAGAACGACAGCGCTATTAAATTAAATTAAATTAAGTATGTGGATGTATCGTATCTTTAATAAAATATATCTCAATAGATAATACGATAGATAGTCTGCTAGTATTTTTATTTGGTTTAAATTTAAAATAAGGAACTTTGAAACATTACATTTATTAGAAAAATTACCGATTTTTGAACGCAATTAAAACATAATGGACCTCCATTTGGTGTTATAATACAGTAATAACAGAATATAGGAAAAGTTGTTTTGTCCAGCAGCTTCATATTTGGGCCATAAAGGACGATGTCCTTTATTTGATTGACGGCCTGAAATTCTGCGAAATGTGATTGTTGTGTCAATTTAGTTTCAGTCTCAGCCCTTGTGTTTCCAAAATAATTTCACGTTGCCTCTATAGACCAGCATTGTTCGTACTGATAAGTTGAATTGCAAATAATATTTCAATTTCAAAGGCTTGTAATAATCGATATAAACGTGATTCCTGAAATATTTTTGGGATTACACACACAATTACATTCCAATGCCATAATAGCTTCACGCAATAAAATTTTCTTTTATTAATGTATATGTATTAATATATGTGTGTGTGTGTGTGTGTATGTATGTGTGTGTGTGTATGTATGTATGTGTGTGTGCGTGCGTGTTTGCGTGCGTGTGTGTGTGTGTTTGTTTGTGTGTGTGTGTGTGTGTGTGTGTGTGTGTGTGTGTGTTTGTGCGTGCGTGCGTGCGTGCGTGCGTGCGTGCGTGCGTGTGTGTGTGTGTGTGTATGTGTGTGTGTATAAGAAAATACTCCAACACCAACTAAACGGTAATCTAAAACCGGAACACAACAGTACCAAGTATTGCTGCTTGGTGGCAGAATATCTGATGAGTGGATGGTACCACATTTTAGTGCACAAGTGTTTGTGCAAGTATAGGTGCACTCTCATAATCTGATGGGACGGCAAATTCGACACGACCGAAAAGAGTTCAGACGCAGGACCAACGGCTTTATGTGTTATCCGAGGCAATGGAGTGTACACACTTATAAGTTCTAGACTTTATTATATTACGACAATAACTTTTGATCGGCCCGACCTGGGGAAACGAGAACCTAGGGAACTATGGCTTTATAGGCACAAGACCAACGAGGCACATATAGAGGCATATATATAGTATAGTAAATATAGAAATAAGTAGAGATCAATAATAATTAACTATAGATCTTACGTAAGCAATAGATATTTAATGCTTAAATTCCTGGACAAGGGCCCCTTGAGAAAGGCTTGACTTTAATCTCACCAAGCTGTTTCAATTTACTTTCATTGTTTATTGTATTATTATTCTATTGTCTTATTTAAAAAATGATTTTTGAAAAACTTAATTATTATATACAGTTCTGGCTCAAAGAAAAAATAAGTGAATAAAAGGTAAACATAATTCATTAGGGATGCGGTATTTCTAAAACATTCAAAATGCACGATTCGTGTAAACATACAAAAAAGTTATGTCTGACTCGTAAAAACCAAATAGCGAAACTCGAGTGTTAATTTTCATTCCAAAACACGCTGATGTAATTAAAAAAACTCGTAACCCGGAATGCTACTTTTTAAAACCATCAGCATACCTATTGTTCTTTTAGAAATAAATTCAAATTAAAAAAAAGGTTAGCAGACTTTGTAGTATGTTTTTGAACCAAAGCTTTTATCAAAGCAAGGCAAGTCAAATGTACGACTATTTCGATATAAGCACCTACTTATAAAAGGTTATTTTATTTTTCTATATTTCTTATTCTATTATAATTTATAGCGTGAATATAATATAACAAAGCTGAAGAGTTTATAAAAAACCATTATTCCTTTCGATAGCCCAATAGCCCATTCATTAAGAAGTATCTCTACTGGATACGAATGACCGAAACAGTAAGTACTAAATATGAGTACCACTATACGCCCTGCTATAAAGAGACAACACAGCCGCGCTTACTCAGCTATAAATTGGCTGTTTCAATGTAAGATAAATATATTATAGAACATATTTAACATGGGTTATAAAGATGAGATTTGAGATACTAAAAAACATTTTATTAACTTTACATAAGAGTAAAGTAAATAAAGATTTTTTTTTCCAATAACGCTCGAATAACACATTAACAACACTTTTTCATATGACGGTAATAAGCCGTCGAAGGGCCATAAAATGGCACGTGATACGAGGGTTCAATATGACTGTAATAAATAGCATAATGGATCTATCTAAATGATGCATGTAAACCGGGAAGATTTGTCATTTAGTGTAACGTCTAGACATTTATCAATCGACTTGTATGTATATTATAATTATAATTAAATCGATTCATTAGTATAAATCACTTGCTCATATTCTCCGCGTTTATTTAATTCATAATTTCAAAATATGCATTACTAATAAGATTTTACATCTTAAAGCTTCAAAGCTTGCATTGCAGCCACGCTTTGACTGTTTTTCCATGTTTTATTCATCTAGTTGGGGAGACCTTTGTTTAATTCTTTTGTTTTGACCGAGTCTTTTTAGACTATTAAAAGTAACAAGTTTGAATGAAAGTCGTTGAACAACCAGATGTGATGCTGATTATAAGTAACTACCAATCACAACTGAGGTAGCGGTTTTATTTACATTGATTAGTTTTTTTATCTGTGTATGAGAAGCTTTATTATTCAATAAAATGAAATACCCCTCTCAGTCAGCACTAAGCTAAATGAGACAATAATTATAGAAATACGAGTACATTCGTATAAAACAGTGTTAACGTGTGTTTACGTTCACAACAAAGATAAGTAAGAAAATAAAAAAAAAAAACGGTTGGACTGTTTGAAGGATAACATGTACAAGAGTAATAAATGAGGTTGTGACTTTTATGACTCGAGATAGAGTAGAACGAATAGGAAAAGAAAATACCCCAACCCCAACTCTACGGTAATAAACAAACGAATAATAATGATATATAATATAATAATAGTAGCAGCCTGTAAACTACCCACTGCTGGGCTAAGGTCTCTTCTCCCTTTAAGGAGAAGGTAAGGAGCATATTCCTCCGCGCTGCTCCAATGCGGGTTGGTGGATTTACATTTGACAGAATTTCGTTGAAATTAGACACATGCAGATTTCCTCACGATGTTTTCCTTCGCCACCGAGCTCGAGGTGAATTATAAACTCAAATTAAGCACATGAAAATTCAGTGGTGTTTGCCTGGGTTTGAACCCGCAACCATCGGTTAATATGTACGCGTTCTAACCACTAGGCCGTCTCGGCTCTATCAAAATCATATTTCAGCCAATTTACACAACTTTAATGAATTACATACCTAATCCTTTCTCATGAATCACTTCGTACATTAGTGCAAACCGTATAAAAATCCGTTTGGTAGTTTTGAGCTTATCGCGTACAGACACTTCAGGAGGACTTTATAATATGAAATGATTATTATTAAAGAAGCTGAGATTAGCTGATTCAGCCGCTTTAAATTTAGACTATTGACGGGACTTTCATGTTCTTGTTACTAATAATATTATAAAATAAAGCCTTCCTGACGCGCCTGTACGCGATGAGATTAAATATACAGATTCTTATTATTATTTGTAAGTTTCTACTAGATATAACATCAAATGGTATTATTGCGTCAGAAAGTTCTTGGTAATACTTAAGGGTTTATGATGCTTATTACAATGGGTCGCAATTTTTTGTCTCAAGGGAAAACCCAACCGAACTTCAGATAACTCGCAAAATCTGAATAAAATTTTAAGTAAACTATAATATGAAATCCATAAAAGTATCGTGAAATACGTATAATATAAAATAGAGAAGTGTAAATATTAAAAAGAAAAATATATTTCAAGGTCCCAAAGATGGTTCTATCAACGTCTAAACAGATGAGACCTTTATTTTATATACAAACTATATAATGTAACAATAGTCAGTATGGTTGATATATCTATATTGTTAAAGGTGATATCAGACATATTCACTATGAAGAAAGTTTACCCGAGGAATTTCTATGCCGAATGCCAATATTTCACAATGTTGAATCGGTTCTGTAATCAAAAAATTTGTCATTTTTGTTTAATATTTTTTGTTTACACGCGTCGCTGTGAACGAACAAAATGATATATGCAAAATCAACGGAAAAGGAACCGCCCTATTCCACCTTTAACAAAAAGCAATTTCGTTCCAATTTAATAAAAAAAGTAATTTTAACAATAGCTTAGTACTACATGTTTTATTACATTTACCTCATCAACACATCGATATATGATCTATCTTTTGTTATTTTGTACGTAGGAAAACAGCTACGCCTCCTAACACATTGATAATTAGCTTTCCGAGGAGTAATGTATTCATTACATTATCAATACGCCGAAAACTATTGTGTTTGTAATCAATCGTTGAAAGCTGAAAGGGAAGGGGTGAATGCCATAGAGCAAGAGAGACGGTTAAAAGTGCGAAAATAATATTTACTTGATGATAGGGCTTTGGCCAGCTCGTCCGTGTAGTTACCACCCGCGCATCAGATAATACACCGCCAAGGAATACTTAGAATTGTTGTTTTCCAGTTTGCAGGGTAGTGACTGATGTAACTACAGGCACAAGGGTTATAACATCTTAGTTCCCAAAGTTGGTTTCGCATTGGTAATATGAGGAATGATTAATATTTTTATAGTATCAATGTCTAGGAGCAGTGGTGACCACTTACTCACAGACATATCAGGCTCATTTGCATAAAAAATAGAAATAAAGTATTCGAAATCAACAATTTTAATTAAACTGGAAAACATCACTTTTAACTATTACCTTAGTACCTTGTTTGAAGAACTATGGATGAGCGAATATCCACTCACCACTACGTCGACGCAACTTTCTTGAAGTATTATTATTGTTTCTAACAAGAACCAAAAATGAACCATATTCGCATATATGTACAGAGTTTAAATAAGAAAAAAAAGTGTAATTTTCTGATTTATGATAGATTGATAATAATTGATAAACTATTGATAAAATGATGCATACAATTAATTTTTAATTTTAGGGATGTTTGCAGCGAGAAATGGGCCTATCCTGACCAGAGCGAACAATACACTTATGCGTTACTGATATTCCAATTTGCGTTACCGCTCGCCGCACTCGTTTGTTCATACGGTCGTATTGCTTATGTAGTGTGGGGCGTTCGACCACCTGGAGAGGCGGAGAGTGTACGGGATATGCGAATACAACACTCTAAGCGAAAGGTAAGTATTTCAATAAAAAACATAGTACTATATATAAAAAATACCTTGTTTGTGTGATGTGGTATGTATATGCGGATATTCGCATTATAACTATAAACTTTTTCAAAAAAATTGTCATGAAATTATATTTATATATTTAGATTATACATGTAAACTGGATGTAAAGTCTTAAAGTGTTTGAATGCCCGTTTTATGACGGACTGTATTAACACAATATATTTAACATAACGGGATTTTATTTAAACTAAATCTCGTAAATGGCATGTAAGTTACAAGAATTTAAAAAATATCTTGTGATTACAAATAATACTGTTTTTTTATCAAAGAGAAATTAGGCAATTATACAACAATACAATATATACAATATATACATATATACAATACTATAATAGAAAAAACTTCACCAGTTAAACTGATGAAGTTTTTTAATACTTCGTCTATTTGGTAATACTTAGTGTAGCCTCTTTTTGTCAAAATTGCCAATAAAACTTTTAGGCCATACGTTGCTTTAATTTACCATTGTACTTCAGAGGTATTTTATGATACACCTATCATATTGGATTTTTTGAACAACTTATTTCGTGTTTATTGTAAACCAAATTTAAGCTCTGGCGATCGAGGTGGCGTTTACTTTATCCAGATTAACGCAGATTTAATAATACCCCAGCCATACCACGTATAACCTTCGTTTTTGCTTGTATTACATTAGGCGTTTTTGACTCACGCAGTATTGACTACAAATCGTGATTCAATGCTTGAGCGTGCTATCGAGGGAGTATCTTTTGAAGGGCGCCATCAATGCCCACAACGATGTTAGGCTTAGATTTAATTAAAATAACTTTGAAGCATAATCACTAAGTTAAGAATCAAAAAATTTTACAGTATTTTTTGTGTAAAGAGGGTCCTCATTTACATTTATATTAAAAGTATAAAAATAAAATTTCTCATTCACAAGATTCTTGTCTTTTGTCTGATATATACAGTCCCTTGTTACTTTCATAGTTAGTAATAATTAATTATGATTGGCTTGTTATGGAAGAATGAGAATATCCGACACAGTCACCGTAAAGCTCATAATACCTTAACAATACCTTATATATAAACTGAAACTTTGTTATGGATAATGAATTTGTAACTACGATTTATATACTTTATATTTGGTGATGATTTTCTGAATTTAAGAACTTGAGTTTAAAAAATGTGTTTATATCATCAAACGAATTGTTTCGTCTTCTTTAACAATACGTATATATTTGTACTAATGGGCGGATTTTTTATGAACAATAACTGAAAATTAAAGAAATTGAAGGTAAAAACTTCATCCAAAAGTGTTAATTAAATAATCCCTTCAATATTCCCTTTTCTAGTTGCTTCAAAACTCTTGTGGCCTTAGTGCTCACTGTTACTTGTTGAACTTTCTAGAACTTATTTTTTAACTGAAAAGAAGTTAAAGAGCAAGTTTTAATACCTGCTCACGTGCTGTACATTATGAATACTCTATGAATGATTAATAATCTTCTTGAGGCATAAGCTTCGACATTAAATTCCATCCAGTGCTAATTATATATTTTCTCTATGTTATATGTTAATGTTTATATATTTTCTCTATATATATATATAACTTCTGTACGTGTGTATGTAACTGAACTCTTTCTAAACGGTTGGATCGATATCGATGTCTGGTTTTGTGAGTATTTGAGTCCCTAGATATTTTAGATTCGATCTGATAGGAGGCGCTGCGAACGGGAAGTAAATAAAATTGTTATTTTACCGAGACGTTGGGACGACCAGCTCGTATACTATTTAACTAATAATATTTTGATTTTATTAACGTTGTCTTGAAATTTAATGGTAATATATTTTTATAAAATGGTTTTTAAGAAATATTAATTTACTGCTCATAAGATTGGTTTCCAACAGAATATAGCTAAAAGGATGTTATTTATTAAATCATCTCCTTAGCTGTCATAGTTAATAATCGACGTTTGATCTACAGATGCGTTTCCAACACTAAATTGTTCTCGTAACGTCAGAGTTGGTTTGAAAACACACTTGGTATTCATATGATTTGATTAACATGCGATATCTATGCATTTGATTCGTACGATTTGATTTACATGCGATATATAAATCATAGTTTAAGTTCACGCATAATGTGTATGAGGAAATATTACACTGACCCTTTTTTTTCAGATGGTTAAAATGATGATAACCGTTGTGGTTGTATTCACCGTGTGTTGGCTACCTTTGAATATTTTTATCGTAAGTATATTTGTAATTTATTTATATTACATTTATGTTTTTATCATACTTATGACTTTATGTACTTATGTTGTTTACGGTATAATTAGTTAAACTATACGCCCTTCCACATTAAAAATATGTACATACATATAATTATTTTTTAATAAAAATAAACTAGACAAAATAAATATAACACCGGTAATTTGCTTTTTTTGCTGACTTTACTCTTACCCGTATCACGCACACTAAGACATTGTGTAAGGATGAACGTCACTCGTACTAATGCACACTGATAATAATCTAACGTAGAGGGGCTTTCGTGAGCGAATTCATCTATACTGTATCTTAGCCTTTTAAATGTCCAATCAATAACGAAAGACAGAGGAAATCTGCGTTTGATTAAATACGATGAACAATGTTTTAATCGTTCACCAATAAGAATTAGTTTAATAATTATTATTAATAGAGCATGCGTACACGATATTTTATTGTAATAATAATCTTATTTTTGAAACATTTCTAAAATGTAGGTATTTATGTAGGCTAAGTATAAATAAATAATCCATTCACGAGTAACATTAATAGTAAACATTATTCTGAAAATACAAATAAAATATTACCGTTTTCATGTCAAAGATTAATATGAGATCATTAATAATATCATCTCTCATCATTCTTTCAGTACCGAAGCAATTTTATTTGAAACTATTTGTTTGAACAAGAGTTGTATTTTTGAGTATCGAACATTATTATTAAGCATTTGGTATTTATCAAATTATGATATTATATATACGTATATATATTACGTGTATGTCAGAGCTATATTATTTTAAAGAAATATATCATGCTAAATTACTTTGTTTTTTTCGTTACTTATGTGTCATTCCATAATATTGTTTTTGGCGGTATTACAGACGTTATCAAGTATGAAAGTCTATTATATAAACAATTCAATGGTATATTTAGGGTTCGTTACGTTATTGTATATAAATTAGTAACCGATTGGTTTAAAGTTACGTGTAACAAGCCGTTCCTATAGGTTCTTATGCAACTACGAAACTTTGAAAACGTTTTATAGGACGATTATTGGGATAATTTTGAATTTCGCGTTCGCAAAAAGAATCATTTTTTCAATATAGTACCGTGAAAAAGTCGTAATTATTCATTCCGTATGAAATTTTAATGTGCCAGTAGGATAATATTAATGTGCTGTGTTTTATTTGTTGTTATCAGTTATTGTGGACGGCACACGAAGATGACGAGGAATGGGGCAGATGGCCGGGAATGCCGTACGTTTGGTTCATAAGCCACTGTTTAGCTATGTCGCATTCCTGCTACAATCCAATTATTTACTGCTACATGAACGTGAGATACCGCAGCGGATTCGTACAGGTAATTGTTTTTGTCAGATTTATTTTTATCTTTCATTATTTTTAATGTATAAATGTGTTACAAACGAGGGTCTTCTTCTTCTAATGGTACCTTTATATTATGAAAGATTTCCAATAATGTTATAATTATACTGGGATTACTGTTTAATTACACTGGTTCTGACTTTTTACAATAAGAGTACTATTTCGAAACCAAAGTAATTTTTCTGGACAATGAAACTTTCTATCTACTATGAGAAAAACATAGCATAAAAGTTTATTTCCGAATCCGCATCCCAACCTCTTCGCAAGATTCTCGAACTTGTGCAGCGGCGTGGTGTCATTATCTTGTATTACAGGAAAATTTTCGCCTTTTAAACCACCACCAGGTAAGGTACGTAAGCTTCAAAAACCTCTGTTATATAGTGTTGTGCCGTCGAATCACCTCATCTACCGTTTTGACGAAACATGTCGATGAACACCAGTTCCGTTCACCCGATCATCGAAATTCCACCACACGCTATACACGAACCGCATCCAAATGGTACACTATCCTTAATTCAGCTTTGAGTATATTTCCGTCTACACGTCGACGATAGACTCTTCACCATTTTAACATTAGAGTCATACACTCATCAGTGAACAATATGGAGACCCATTGCTCTTCAGCCCAATTAAAATGTTCACGAGCAAATGTAAAAGAGCTTGTTTATGAGCTGCAAACAGATTTGGACCATTTGCTGGTCGAAAAGGGGTAATTGCCGCTCCTTTAAGCCTCCCACTACGTTTACTCCACATATTTCACTGAGCTCGGATTTGATGTTTACTGCCGTGAGGAAACTATTTCGTAGGGAAGTTGCAACGCTAACAAAATAAGCATAGGTTAGCATCGGTTGCCAAGAAGGGCGGTTGGTTGGGTTCGACCGGTACCTTAGCGGTCTCCTTTTGAAAGAACTTGTCTCTACAAATCTTCAAATTAAAGCTCGATAGTTTTAATTTGATAATGCTAAAGACAATAACATAATCATTGAGTCTGGACAAATTAAATCCAGGAAATGTCCTCAGTGGTCTCGCAAAGATAACATTTCGACAATAGTTATACAAACTTTTCAAGACGTTCAACGTTTCAAGAATCTTCTTTCATTTGTAAAATATTAATTAAACTTATACATCACGCATTCTTATAAAATCAATGCGCTTTTATTCATTTTATAAGAATGCGTGATCGAACGACGAAATTCGGTTTCCAAGTTTATCCTAAAATGTAATTGAGGACTTTAAGTTGTAAATCAATTAAATTCAACTTCATGAAAATCAAATTTAAAATATATTTTTTCGACTAGACTTTTTCAGGTTCAAACGATTTATTTTTAATTTGTCGTTTTTCGACCTGGAATAGACAAGCATTTATGAAGCAAGCCTATTATGAAGTAATTGGGGTCCCTTCAAGTATTAGGTAAACATCAAAGGGTTATTGCATTGCTTATTTTTGATGACACGGGGGACGGGGGCGGAGGATGGATGGTGATTATATCAGCACTATTTATATCTCTTGAATAAATGATAAATGTGAATCAAATTCTTCTATAGCCTATAAATTATTTTTTCTAAACTCACGTAATGCTTACTGTAAATAACAAAAAATAAACTTAAACAGATAAAAATAAATATTTACCAATGTTTACGTAAGAATATTGGAATTTGAGTATGAGCGTTGCATACTCATGCTGGTAAGGGTCAGGTTAATAATTACAAAAATTCTGCTTACGTAAAACACGAATGGCCCCTTGTGGGTAAGCGGTCAGAATTCAACAGCAGTATACAGTATAGAGTCCCTCAAAATTAGTGTCTGCTGCCCTATAACATTCTGAAGATAATGTTTCAAACAGAATAAGGACTACAATGAAAATGTTTATTTATTTTAAAGGTAATCTGCTATTCTCTGTTGTATCCCTCCGTCACTAGCTTTAAGTACAAGCACGAGTCACTATACTAAAAAAATAATAACACGATAGCTTTACAAAGATTATTTTTTTATGTGTATGTATTAAAAATAAAAAAAATAATAAATAAATAGTAATAAAAAATAATAATTAGTAGTAAAAAATAATTAGTAGCTTCTTATAGTATATTGGAAACAATAAAATGGCAACATAACCTCACTTTTAACTAAGATATAATTTTAAAATAATTTTTAAAATTATTATATTCTTTAAAAAACTTTTTAAAAAAAAATAATCCCAACTTTATTTGATTGACTTTAGTTAACTGTTTTTGTTAGTCTGGTTTAGTAGCACCAGTTTCGTTCGTGAACGCGAGTCTTAGTTTGGTTCCACAATTACATGAGTGTGCGCTATCCTCAATTCATCAAATTTATTCATCATTAAATTCATGTAGTTGTAGAACGTTTTCACGAACACGTCTTCATTTTTTCAACTTGAACATACCGGAGTTTAAAATATTACATAAAAGGCAACGACACAAAAAACACATTCTCGTAGCAACAAAATACTGCAATGCAAATTTTTTGCTTAACCTTTGCCCCATACATATTTCACACGTGAATTTCACACAAGATTAACACGCAATGCTGTTTCCGACAGGTTCTCGGTAAACTTCTGCGCTTGAACAACAATAGTGCAGGCAGCCGCTCGTGTCATCGATCGAGTGTTTGTGAGAGAATTCCACTGTCAGGTAATATTATACTAACTCATACATTTTTAATCGTTTAATTTTGGATGTGGTTCAATAATACTATTACTGAACATGTTCCACTTGCTTGATTACCGCCATGGCAGCTATTCTCAAGGAAGACTAACCATCTGCAATCCACTCCAATCGCACAAGTATGTGCGAAAATATAAGTGCACTGTGCTATTCCGTAACTCACACATTTCTAAGGTCTGGAAATCAATATTATCAAAAATATCGATTGAATATTTACGTATGTCCTTAAAAATGTTAAATAAATAACATAAAATGTTGCTTGGAAGAAATACCTACATGATAAAATTAATTAAGTTTCGTTTTTAAATTTAACAATAATTTTTTTTTTCAGATTTGATGGATACGAATAGATACTCAACACAAAGAAGTCTTAGCAGATGCAAACGTAAGATCACCCGAGATGGTCTAAGTAGTTCTGAGTTAAATAGAAAATGTACTTCATGTACATCGTTACGGCAATCATCGTCTACGATGTCTCGACCACCTGCGCCGGCGCGCGCTGTTTCAGTTCGTTCGCATTTCGACTAGTGCACTGAAAAATTACGATCGTTTTGTTTTGACATGATATTTAATTTAGATATTTAACATGATGTGAAACATTGAAATTGATGCTAATTGAAATATTTTATAATAAAAAAAAAGAATACAATCATTAAATATGGATTAAATTAAACAAAAAACTTGTGTTTCTTTAATGGAATAAATATATTTTTCTTATTATTATAATAATATTATATAGTACACGCCACGCACGAGAGAATCAAACCGTTTGCCACCACGGCATGAGTCGGCCTTACTCCCAAGACTTTACTTCAAAAAGGCTATTAGATTTTTATACGTATGGTATATAAATACTAATCTATATTTAAATTTCGCAATTTTTTGGAACGCGTATCACTTTTTTTTATTTTTATTATTATATTCAGCGTGTTTCAGAGAAGAATTTTGACTAGTCATAAACTATAACTGAATGTTCAAGACGCCTTTGAAATAAACATTTTAACAAAGTATTCCAACTTTTTATATAAATTTAAATTTAAACCTATAGTTTGGTTAATTAACTTCTTATAACGGAAAGGACCGTCACATTTTTTGAACAAAAACGATAAATGTAACAAAAATTGGTTTATTGTAAAAATATATATTAAAAAAAAAGTTGAAGCGAAGTTTTTTTTTCTTTTAATATTATTATACACCTTGCATTGCATCCAGGTGCCCATATCATAATTCTAATCGGATCCGAATAGATCTGATTATTAAACGTTCTTGCGGAATATTGTTCCATTCTAGCTGTTCTTAGTGTTGCCACTGTCGTGGGCACAGGATTTCTCGCATAAACAGCTTTTTAAACTGTCCCAAACATATTGAATGGGATTAAGATTCGGGCTGCGTGCTGGCTAATTCATGATACGTATACCAATCTCTTCGCAATATTGTTTAGCTTGTGCAACGGCGTGGGGTCTTTATCTTGCATTACATCAAATTTTCGTTTATTTATTTCATGTAAGGTACCACGTAAGCTTCTAAAACCTCTGTTATATAGCATTGTGCCATCAAACCCACAATCAATGCCACCCCACATCATACACGAACCGGTTTAAAAAAAGAACACGCTCCTCAATGCAACTCTCTGCGACCGTCTGCATCATTTAAACATGGCCTACACTCATCGGTGAATAATATGGAGGCTCATTGCTCTTCAGTAAAATTAAGATGTACACGCGCAAATCTTAAACGAGCTTGTCAGTGAGCTGCAGATAGCTTTGACTATTTGCTGGACTAAAAGGGGTGATTGCTGCTTCCTTAAGTCTCCTTCTTATTGTTCGTGCTCACGTTTACTCCACGCACTTCATTCAGCTCTGTTTGATGTTTATTGACGTGAGTAAACGATTTCGTAGGGAAGTTGAAACAATAAATCGGTCGTCACGACAAGTGGTTGGTCAAGTTCTGCTGGTAAAAGGTCTGTTTTTGTAAGAACCTCTCTACAAACCTTCGTTAATCTAGAAAGCGTTGACTAGCTTAAATTTGAATTTCTAGCAATGTTTCGATCGTTAATCCTAGCTTTGCATGTCACAATTTGAGCGGCTTATTCGGATAAAGTTTCCATATTTATGGTTACGAAAATTTTGTTGAGTTAAAAAGACTAATAAAATCAATACTATTTGTGACAATTCAATCAAAAATGAAAAATACAAAAACAAAAATAATTAATTTCTAACTTTACTCCAATAACACACGAATTTGAGACTATAATAGAATTGAGAATATGAGACATACATTTTATTTTCATTTACAATTTTACTTTTTACTGCAGTTCAACTTTTAAATTTTGTTTTTTTATGATTAATGGACAATCTCGACATTTTCATTTAGTTTAGTCTAAAAACTTTGCATACTTATCAAACATATTAATTCGAAAGTTGTTCTGAACTTTGATGTAGTTTATGAGTCCGTCAGTGTAATTTAACATATAAAGTAACCACAAAAATGCGTGGCCAAGTCTGCTACTATACTTGTAAAATTATATTTATGTTTACAAACGGCTCTCACTTGCTATGTCATACTGAATCGATGTAAAACAAGTTTGTTAGACCAACATGTATCATTAAAACAATTGAAGTAAATAACATGATGATGTATGGTGCATTTAAAACGCTTAAATATTTATTATCCTTTTAAGATATTTCAAATAAACGTCTCCATGTTGTATAAATGAAGTAAGTAACCAATGTTTGATTATGAGTGACTTTGTTTGAACGCATAGAAGATTTTGTGTGACGAAAAAGGATTATTAAAGGATAAAATTAAGGATGTAATGTTTTTTTTTTTTATAAATATCAACTTACGTTTATTTATGTAAATGAAAATTAATAAAACGAAAAAATGTGACAGTGTATTTTAATTTTTTAAGTTTATTTGTGTTTAATCCACTAAAAATAAGCGATACCCAATCACCTCTTCGGCGGGTTTTACGCGAACGGTTGCGCACGCAAGGGGGTGCCCAGAATACACTAGCCTAGCTTTGGCGACGCTAATGGGGGGGGGGGGGGAGGATGAAGAATAGAGCGCCGATGCATTTTCTTCGGTCTTCAATGAAATGTTAAAATTCCACTAAGATCCGACAAAAACTCAGAAGTTTATCTTTTATTGCCAATTAAATAATTTAAATAACATATATTTATTAATAGAATATATTTTTTTATTTTTTATAAAGTACGTATTCGGATGGGCAAATGTGTCACCTGATGGTAAGTGGCCATAGACAATGGCGCTGTAAGATATAAAAAGAAAAATAACCCAAATAATTTATATATATTTACTTATGCAAACTACAATAGTAAATGTATCATCATTAAAATTTTAAAAGCTGCTTTTTTGTTGCGTCATCAGAATTATAGTCTTTACGTTAAGATTATTCTTGATTGATGGTTGAACGAGTTTGTATTGGTTCTATGGCAACAGCGTTTTCATTGTCTCTGAATCCTCCTTGCCAGCTGTTTTTCTTGAAGGGGTGTTATTGGTCATTGTGAGATTATGGGTTTTGGTGGAATGATATTCGGCCAGTCTGTTCGAAATCGTATTATTTATATATTTATTTTTTTAATTTTAATTTTTTTATGTATAGTTGTTATTTCGGAAGCAACATAGATGAAGACTATCATTCCATTTGAAGTTAATTGATAACAACAGTGAAAATACAGTGTAATTAATTTGAACTAAATTTCGCTCCTAATTAGTAAGCCGATTTTCGGATCGTCCGAAACGTGAACCACGTAAACCTAATATGCGATTTTGACCATGAAATATATAGCCAAATCTTCATATTAGACTTAAGAGGATTTAGGATCAAATACAAATGATTACTGGCAAATGTTTCATGCTGAATAAGCACTTCTTCAAGCGATATAATATTATTTCTCAATTAAGGATTATCGTAGTCTTTTCATACGCCATATTTATACAGTTTCGATATTAAAATCTTGTCGAATCATTATTAAACATACATTTTCGACAATAGCTAAACAATATGATTAGTGTTTTCGTAATGTTGTTAAAGTTTCAAATTGACAATTATATAAGTTTTAATCTTCAAGGATCTTAATTACATTTTAAAATACGGCTATAACACATACATATAGTTTCTTGTACCTGCTGTAAAATTGTACCACTATATGCGCTATAAGCAAGATTTAAAACATTTTCAATCTCTAGAAATAATACGGCAAGTGCATTCTAAAAAATATAAAAACAACATGTTAAAATTCTGTTACTCGTATTTCCGAGTAATCACGGTTACAAAAAAATAATCTTAAGTTTTAACGAATTCAATAATTTATTAAATATTTGTAAGTATTTATGAAAGGGATACATTTTAATACATATATTGATATCATATAATAACTAATAATTTATTACAATTATTATACTGACATGAAAATTTTACATGAAATGTAAAAATATGATGTCTTTTATATTATACCTATTAAGTTTTTGTGTATTCCAATTATTTGAATTAAAAAAGTAACAATCATTGTATAAACATGAGAATGCAAAGAAACTTGTAACAAGTTTTTAAGGTTCTAACTCGACAAAGTTCATATTATTGGGACAAGGTTTTCGTTCCTACAATAAAATTTACGAACAAACTTAATATTATTATCAACTTCGGTCTAAAAATTATAAAAATTAAATGTATAACAATATCGCAGACATCACTTTCTTTTTTGGTTGTTATTTATCTTGTGATAAACGGTCAGCATCGCCCATAGTCAATGTCAATGTAAGAAATATTAACCATTCCTTACATCACCAATGCGCCACCAATCTTGGAAACTAAGATGTTATGACCTTTGTGCCTGTAGTTACATACATACATACGTACGTTGGAGAATTTTTAAGTTCAAATTAGTGGTACGATCAACTTTTAACTTGTATAAGTTAAACTTATAAAAGTTTTTTAAATCATATTAAATGTACATATAGTAGAATACAATTATTAAAAACAGTTGTATAAAATTATCAAGACAAATACGTCTTTTGTATAACGAGATACCAATGCTACAAGCGAAGTGGAAAGTTTCAAGGAAATGAATTAATAGACCTTTAAGTATAAACGCTGGTGATAATTTAACGGAAAGCTTCAATGATAAATATTGTTTATAACGTTTCCAATCTTTACAAATAAATTTATGAACAACGGACAAAATACGGCAATCTACCAAATAACATATTGGAAGGACTTCCGTCTTTGTTAGGACCCTGTAATATTAATATTATCTCTATTAAACTTATTTGTCCTCTGTTGAGTAATATAAAATAATGTAAGTTAGTTTTATTATGTTTAAGTATTATAACTGTTTTGGGGAACAATTCACCTGTGTCGCGATTATGTAAAATTATAAACGATTATAAATGCTTGGACCTATTCAGAGATTCGTTGCCAAAGTTTTGTAAAAATGTAAAAAACTATATTATAAATAAATAATTATATGTAACAATTTGATATGTTTGGTAGATTTTGTTTATTTGTTTAATTTCATAGGATCATAGAATTGTTGTTTTTATGTATAACTATCTCACACTTATTTTCGCATGCGGTATTCACCTTAAAAGGTAATGCATTTAGCAATAAGAACTTTGTAATTTAGCATAATTATTACTTTAACAGTGTAATTACTACTGGTGAATCTTAATAAATAAATAAATAACAAAGTTCTTCGACAAAGTTCTGCTACATACATACATAGCCTTATGGCGTATACTAATCTAAGACAAAGAAATTTAAACAAACAATTTTACTATTTTTTTAGATTACAGTCTAACGGTTTTACATTTTTACGGTAACATAATCAAATCGAAAGTAAAGTAGCTATTGTATAGATCATGATCACTTCGAATGGTCTGAAGAATGTTGGGAGGGTTTATCCGATTACTCGCATTCCGATCTACAAAATTGAATTTGCCTTCTTGTTACCAGTGGAGGCAATAAGACGGGGCATTACATAATCTTACGTAGCAATGATTTTACAAGAATACTCTAAGCTCCTAGGAATCCGGTGACTGATTCTAAATCAAGTTTATTGCAACGACTAATTCCAGAAGGCTCAATAAGAGCAGGAACATAATATTAGTAAGAAATTTAATTTCTCCAATTTTCTTATGACATTAATATAAAATTTATCTTACCCTTAAATAAATGATTTATTAATATGCGTTCCCCCCCAATTATGCGAGAGGTATGTGGGACTCACTGGCAACCAAGTGCCGTAATACCCACTCAAAAACCAGCGGTACCCCCGCCGATCCATCGAAGGGCGCCACGGGATCGCTTGTGCATACAACCATGACGACCCGACGATTAGCTCGCTTATGGGCCTCCAATTTAAAGTGGTCCCGGAGTATATAGAACCCTCCTAGTCCCTACGACGCTTACGGCGGTGGGCGAAGGTACGCATAGCGCCGACGCCTTTTCCCCGGTCTTCTTTGACGGAACGAGTCAGCGGAAGCACTCTCCTCGCGCGCCTGCTCCACAGCCAAAGTAAGACCTGGTAAGATGAGATATTTGACCATTAAGTCAACTTTGTAGAAGAATACACATACTCGTAAAATAAACTATTATCCCCAACTTTGTAATTGGACTTTGTTACGTTTACTAAATTTACTTTGTTTATTTCGCAATTCACAGGTTGTCGAAATCAGTGTTCATAAAGTCCATAAATCAAAGCCGAGTGAATCGAGAGTTGCAGAAAACAAAGTACGTTTGCTATCATTTAACATCGAAAAAGACCAAATCTCACAATGACAAAACCATGATACGTTTAGTGCTGTAAGCCCTTTAACTCTTTCTCTTATCTTATGGATCCAGCGCTTAAGGTATGATTTGGGATATATTTTATGAATCGTAGAAAACGGCGCGTAATCAAGATACGCTTATTTTATTTCTTTTTATTAAATTGAAGGGTCCGTTAAACCTCAGTAACTAAAATAAAAAAAATAAGCCAAGCATTATGGTATAAGTCACACAACTGTTAATTCTTTGAAAAATCTCCTTTCAGTGCCAATAACAATAATTTAATAACATAGACAAATTATTTAAAACCTTTACTAAATGATGTCAGCCTTCTGATATCAAAACATTTTCTTAGTCCTAGTGAATTTGAATATTAGTAAAAAATATTTTATGAGAATTCTTGAACTTCATTTGGTTTCGATCGTAAAAGCTTTGAATGAGATGTTATAATTATAAATATCAAATGGTCTCTTACTGAGATCGCGGTAATGCTGCTAGCATTCTTGTCACCATTCTACGCGGTCAAGATTTATACAGTAACTATTTTTAATTTATATTTATATATATATTTTAAGGACTTCATCTTAATAATTTTAACTTAATCTTATGTAAATAAAAGATTTGTATTTCAGTTGTAAAGGATGCACAATATACAAGTTTTGAAGAATATTATTTATACTAAGCGGTGTATTCATGCCACTCACGTTACTCAATTAGGTGTTATCGATGGAACTACCCGTTGTAGGTAGCGCACACTCTATGTTATCATACAAATCTGCTCAGCAAAGCCTCTCGTCCCATACTAATTTGGGGAGCGTAAGTCAGACTGCGGAATATTTTGTAATAAAATAATCTGAAAATACACATAGTATTATATTGTATTATTTAACATACTAATGTCAATAATAAAATCTAATAATAGTTTAAGAGCAAAAATACCTTTTGCCCATAAACTTATCTAACTTCGAAAGCCGAAAATGTAGCATGTTATTAATTCTTATTATTTTTTAAATCTTGAAGCAGATGGGAAATTATTTCTATATGAATTATAATATATCTTTTTTAAATATTTTTTTAACTAGAATGAAGCTTGGCTCGCATACATATACCTACATATTTGATTCAATATTTATTTAATTAATAAAGTTTGCATGTATTTCATTAGTAAGTTTACTTTATCCTGATAACGAAAGCAGTTGTATATCAGTTGGAATAAGCCGATAATCGAGGATACTTACATATTAAAATAAATTATAAAACGACTAGATAGTGGAATAGCGATTTACCGTGCATTGCTTTTAAACTAACTGACTGACAAACTTTTAAACTAACTGACTGACTAACTGACGTCAAGTTATCTCTGACACTGAATAGTTACAACTTTCACACGTTAGTTGAGCAAGCTGAGTTGCGTTTTCAACTTCTAGAGCTTCTACTCAGAAATGAAGTTATAACTTGAAAACAATAAGAAATAAAAATATACAAACCTTCTTTATAGTATAGGTAGGTGGAAATGTTAATGGACCAACTGATGGTAAGTGGTTACCAATGCCCGCAGTCATGTATGAATGCCGCTGTAACAAAATGTAATCTTTACATCGGCAATGCGCCACCAATTCTGGGATCTGATATGACAAATCCCTTTTTCCTTTACTGAAACTGAAATTGAAACTGATCCTTCAACCTGGAACACGACAATATTAAGTATTGCTCTTGAAAATTTCCACTGAAAGCTCATTTAATATGTACAAGTTGTAAGATAGACACTCCAGTCATTCTGACCACATATCCCTTACACATATTCGTCCTTTATTTATTTATCTTCATGAGTTTAGTTTGTTTCACTTTGGTTCTTTTGTTTTATTCTTGCATTACCGAATTAACTTAATAAATTTTAATAGTACTTTTGTACGTCTATATGCCGAGATCAGGTGAAATGCAACAATAACCCAAAATTACTAATCGTTCCAAAATAAATTAATATTATTTAGACCGTAAGGGAGACACTACACGTAGCTTTTGGAACGAGAAAATAGATTAACAGAGGGCACGTCCTGTAATAAAACAGTAAATTTTATTTCGAGTTTGTTTCCTCTGTGAAATCTCTCGTTGCGTATTTTGAATGTAAATAAAAATAAAAACTTTAGTAAATCTTCTTAGAAATAAATTTGAATTTGGTATCATATTGCTTAAATCATTGAGATAAAAACTAAAAATATCCCCTCAATGTTCCATTTTAATCTATAGGTGAGGCCGTTCGTCTCGATAAGCAGGGAGATAACTGAGTTTGACCTTATACAACCTTATAGCATTTAGTTCCATTACTAATGAGATACAGATAAACTTAGATAAATCGCTTTAATAAAACAGTTCGCAATAAAATTTCGACTTTCAATTAAGAATATGTTATATCCACAATGCATTCGGAATCTGGTAAGACTAAGAATCAGAGAATGTTACTCTTAACTATTTTAAAATCATGTTGTTTCGATGTTGGATTTGTTCAGAGTATTCTATCAGATCCTTAATCAGAATCTGCTAGGATGCTCTGCTGGAATTCTATTTAATGGCTATTAATATTAATTGATATTTAAACAAAAGGAAGAAGGGACAATGGGACTGACGTACCTATGTAGACATTACCTATATGTTGACAAAAGTCCCAAAATTAAATAAGAAAAAAAAAAGACAACAATGCATTCAAATCATGTCATGTATTCTTGTGCCTATATTATAAATTACTGAACTACTTACTTCATATATACAAAAATAATGGCACCTGCTCAGCCTATATTTACTTATGTTTTGGGGAACAATTCACCTGTGTCGCGATTATGTAAAATTATAAACGATTATAAATGCTTGGACCTATTCAGAGATTCGTTGCCAAAGTTTTGTAAAAATGTAAAAAACTATATTATAAATAAATAATTATATGTAACAATTTGATATGTTTGGTAGATTTTGTTTATTTGTTTAATTTCATAGGATCATAGAATTGTTGTTTTTATGTATAACTATCTCACACTTATTTTCGCATGCGGTATTCACCTTAAAAGGTAATGCATTTAGCAATAAGAACTTTGTAATTTAGCATAATTATTACTTTAACAGTGTAATTACTACTGGTGAATCTTAATAAATAAATAAATAACAAAGTTCTTCGACAAAGTTCTGCTACATACATACATAGCCTTATGGCGTATACTAATCTAAGACAAAGAAATTTAAACAAACAATTTTACTATTTTTTTAGATTACAGTCTAACGGTTTTACATTTTTACGGTAACATAATCAAATCGAAAGTAAAGTAGCTATTGTATAGATCATGATCACTTCGAATGGTCTGAAGAATGTTGGGAGGGTTTATCCGATTACTCGCATTCCGATCTACAAAATTGAATTTGCCTTCTTGTTACCAGTGGAGGCAATAAGACGGGGCATTACATAATCTTACGTAGCAATGATTTTACAAGAATACTCTAAGCTCCTAGGAATCCGGTGACTGATTCTAAATCAAGTTTATTGCAACGACTAATTCCAGAAGGCTCAATAAGAGCAGGAACATAATATTAGTAAGAAATTTAATTTCTCCAATTTTCTTATGACATTAATATAAAATTTATCTTACCCTTAAATAAATGATTTATTAATATGCGTTCCCCCCCAATTATGCGAGAGGTATGTGGGACTCACTGGCAACCAAGTGCCGTAATACCCACTCAAAAACCAGCGGTACCCCCGCCGATCCATCGAAGGGCGCCACGGGATCGCTTGTGCATACAACCATGACGACCCGACGATTAGCTCGCTTATGGGCCTCCAATTTAAAGTGGTCCCGGAGTATATAGAACCCTCCTAGTCCCTACGACGCTTACGGCGGTGGGCGAAGGTACGCATAGCGCCGACGCCTTTTCCCCGGTCTTCTTTGACGGAACGAGTCAGCGGAAGCACTCTCCTCGCGCGCCTGCTCCACAGCCAAAGTAAGACCTGGTAAGATGAGATATTTGACCATTAAGTCAACTTTGTAGAAGAATACACATACTCGTAAAATAAACTATTATCCCCAACTTTGTAATTGGACTTTGTTACGTTTACTAAATTTACTTTGTTTATTTCGCAATTCACAGGTTGTCGAAATCAGTGTTCATAAAGTCCATAAATCAAAGCCGAGTGAATCGAGAGTTGCAGAAAACAAAGTACGTTTGCTATCATTTAACATCGAAAAAGACCAAATCTCACAATGACAAAACCATGATACGTTTAGTGCTGTAAGCCCTTTAACTCTTTCTCTTATCTTATGGATCCAGCGCTTAAGGTATGATTTGGGATATATTTTATGAATCGTAGAAAACGGCGCGTAATCAAGATACGCTTATTTTATTTCTTTTTATTAAATTGAAGGGTCCGTTAAACCTCAGTAACTAAAATAAAAAAAATAAGCCAAGCATTATGGTATAAGTCACACAACTGTTAATTCTTTGAAAAATCTCCTTTCAGTGCCAATAACAATAATTTAATAACATAGACAAATTATTTAAAACCTTTACTAAATGATGTCAGCCTTCTGATATCAAAACATTTTCTTAGTCCTAGTGAATTTGAATATTAGTAAAAAATATTTTATGAGAATTCTTGAACTTCATTTGGTTTCGATCGTAAAAGCTTTGAATGAGATGTTATAATTATAAATATCAAATGGTCTCTTACTGAGATCGCGGTAATGCTGCTAGCATTCTTGTCACCATTCTACGCGGTCAAGATTTATACAGTAACTATTTTTAATTTATATTTATATATATATTTTAAGGACTTCATCTTAATAATTTTAACTTAATCTTATGTAAATAAAAGATTTGTATTTCAGTTGTAAAGGATGCACAATATACAAGTTTTGAAGAATATTATTTATACTAAGCGGTGTATTCATGCCACTCACGTTACTCAATTAGGTGTTATCGATGGAACTACCCGTTGTAGGTAGCGCACACTCTATGTTATCATACAAATCTGCTCAGCAAAGCCTCTCGTCCCATACTAATTTGGGGAGCGTAAGTCAGACTGCGGAATATTTTGTAATAAAATAATCTGAAAATACACATAGTATTATATTGTATTATTTAACATACTAATGTCAATAATAAAATCTAATAATAGTTTAAGAGCAAAAATACCTTTTGCCCATAAACTTATCTAACTTCGAAAGCCGAAAATGTAGCATGTTATTAATTCTTATTATTTTTTAAATCTTGAAGCAGATGGGAAATTATTTCTATATGAATTATAATATATCTTTTTTAAATATTTTTTTAACTAGAATGAAGCTTGGCTCGCATACATATACCTACATATTTGATTCAATATTTATTTAATTAATAAAGTTTGCATGTATTTCATTAGTAAGTTTACTTTATCCTGATAACGAAAGCAGTTGTATATCAGTTGGAATAAGCCGATAATCGAGGATACTTACATATTAAAATAAATTATAAAACGACTAGATAGTGGAATAGCGATTTACCGTGCATTGCTTTTAAACTAACTGACTGACAAACTTTTAAACTAACTGACTGACTAACTGACGTCAAGTTATCTCTGACACTGAATAGTTACAACTTTCACACGTTAGTTGAGCAAGCTGAGTTGCGTTTTCAACTTCTAGAGCTTCTACTCAGAAATGAAGTTATAACTTGAAAACAATAAGAAATAAAAATATACAAACCTTCTTTATAGTATAGGTAGGTGGAAATGTTAATGGACCAACTGATGGTAAGTGGTTACCAATGCCCGCAGTCGTGTATGAATGCCGCTGTAACAAAATGTAATCTTTACATCGGCAATGCGCCACCAATTCTGGGATCTGATATGACAAATCCCTTTTTCCTTTACTGAAACTGAAATTGAAACTGATCCTTCAACCTGGAACACGACAATATTAAGTATTGCTCTTGAAAATTTCCACTGAAAGCTCATTTAATATGTACAAGTTGTAAGATAGACACTCTAGTCATTCTGACCACATATCCCTTACACATATTCGTCCTTTATTTATTTATCTTCATGAGTTTAGTTTGTTTCACTTTGGTTCTTTTGTTTTATTCTTGCATTACCGAATTAACTTAATAAATTTTAATAGTACTTTTGTACGTCTATATGCCGAGATCAGGTGAAATGCAACAATAACCCAAAATTACTAATCGTTCCAAAATAAATTAATATTATTTAGACCGTAAGGGAGACACTACACGTAGCTTTTGGAACGAGAAAATAGATTAACAGAGGGCACGTCCTGTAATAAAACAGTAAATTTTATTTCGAGTTTGTTTCCTCTGTGAAATCTCTCGTTGCGTATTTTGAATGTAAATAAAAATAAAAACTTTAGTAAATCTTCTTAGAAATAAATTTGAATTTGGTATCATATTGCTTAAATCATTGAGATAAAAACTAAAAATATCCCCTCAATGTTCCATTTTAATCTATAGGTGAGGCCGTTCGTCTCGATAAGCAGGGAGATAACTGAGTTTGACCTTATACAACCTTATAGCATTTAGTTCCATTACTAATGAGATACAGATAAACTTAGATAAATCGCTTTAATAAAACAGTTCGCAATAAAATTTCGACTTTCAATTAAGAATATGTTATATCCACAATGCATTCGGAATCTGGTAAGACTAAGAATCAGAGAATGTTACTCTTAACTATTTTAAAATCATGTTGTTTCGATGTTGGATTTGTTCAGAGTATTCTATCAGATCCTTAATCAGAATCTGCTAGGATGCTCTGCTGGAATTCTATTTAATGGCTATTAATATTAATTGATATTTAAACAAAAGGAAGAAGGGACAATGGGACTGACGTACCTATGTAGACATTACCTATATGTTGACAAAAGTCCCAAAATTAAATAAGAAAAAAAAAAGACAACAATGCATTCAAATCATGTCATGTATTCTTGTGCCTATATTATAAATTACTGAACTACTTACTTCATATATACAAAAATAATGGCACCTGCTCAGCCTATATTTACTTATGTTTATTTCATACCTTCTGTCAATGAAAATAAATTTAGAGTCTGGCATGAATTTTTTTTTAATTCCATTACTGTAGTTAATATGTAATTTTGACATAGGTTATTTTATTTATGATTATTTTATTTATAGGTTATTTTATTTAGTCTTGTACATGATGGGATATTAGATCGGAAAACACTGAGACGATGGTTTTTTACTTATAAACAGAAGCGTAAACACCGATTTCCATCTTTATCATTTAGAAAATTTTCCAGACAAACTTTCATTCGGAATTTTTCCTTAATTTTGATAAATCTTCTCTTTGTGCTCACCTCCATTTCATAAGGAATTTTCCATGCAATATTTCATCTTGTAACACCGGCTTAAACTGTTTTTAGAGCCGGGATGGCCCAGTGGTTAGATCGCGTGCATTAACCGATGATTTCGGATTCAAACCCAGGCAAGCACCGATGAATTTTAAAGTGCTTAATTTATGTTTATAATTCATCTCGTTCTCGGCGGTGAAAGAAAACATCGTGAGGAAACCTACTTGTGTCTAATTTCTGAAACGAAATTCTGCCACGTGTATTCCACCAACACGCATCGGAGCAGCGTGGTGGAATATGCTCCAAACCTTCTCCTCAAAGGGAGAGGAGGCCTTAGCCCTGCAGTGGGAAATTTACAAGCTGCTAATGTATGCATTTTTACAAAAAGAATTTCAAATATTATATTAATTAATTTTTATAGATCTCTTCTATCTCTTAATTTTTATAAATAAACTTAATAACATTTTTTAATGTGTAATAATCTATCGTCAATTTAACGAATGTATTTGATCATATGACATTACAAATGATTACGTTTGCGTAAAGATTATTGTCGCATAAGAAATAAATAAAGACTAGTGTAATAATAATAAATAAGTAATAAACTTCGCGTTTATTCAACAGATTTTTTAATAATTTCGAAACCTATGACAGGTTTTGTTTTCATTTAATGTCATTGTAAACCGACGACGTCTGTTCACACGTTTGACATTAGTTTATTAGTTCTTTTTTTATACAGCCATAGCGCCGCTCTCTAACCAGCCAGTAACTTTTTTCCGCTCTCTAAAATTAATTATTAGTTAAATCGTAACAGTTTATTAAATTGCAATCAATTTAATTGCAACAGTTTATTAAATTGACGACCTCCGTGGTCGAGTAGTGTGTACACCGGTTTTCATGGGTACGCCACTCCGAGGTCCCGGGTTCGATTCCCGGCCGAGTCGATGTAGAAAGAGTTTAGTTTTCTATGTTGTCTTGGGTCTGAGTGTTTGTGGTACCGTCGTTACTTCTGATTTTCCATAACACAAGTGCTTTAGCTACTTACATTGGGATCAGAGTAATGTATGTGATGTTGTCCAATATTTATTTATTATTTATTAATCAAGAATCCTCTTTAATTTTCTGCACATCTACGGACTTGCACTTGGACAAAAATCGGCTTACGCTATTTACATATAAGATTGATGATTTTGAAGTCACTTAATTCGGATGTGATCGGTTTTACTATTTATGTGTAAATAAACTAAAAAAATAACTTCTAGCTTTTCTTTACTTTTGCGTTATATTCCTAAAAACCCTTGATAACTATTCATTTGATATTGCGTACGAAATAGAATTTAGATATCTTATAAATATATAAGTTTTTTATTTATTTAGTAAATAAATAATATAAAATACATTTGTCTTTACTATCGACTACTAGTCAATGGAACATAAATTTTGTGACGTATTCATTTAAAAGCTAAAAGATTATGCAATATATTATATATATTTTAGTTATACGTGTATATCAGATATAGAGTTAATAATTCTGAGAAGAAATGTAAAACCTGCACGTATATGATAAAAACTTAATTTAAAATGGTTTTGGTCAAAATTTAAGTCTCTAAAAAAAATGTTTTAAATAAAAATTTGATAAAATCACATTTGGCGCGCTTTTTTATGTTTTTATTTTTATTCGTTAAAACTGTATACAAAAAATATTCTTTACATCCATTATTTATTTTTTTAATTCACTCGTTTGATGTATCACGTAGCGTTTATAAAGTTTAAGTTATTTAACGTAGAAAACAAAAAAAAAAAAACTTTCTTTACTATTATAAAATTAAATATGTATGCATAATATTTTAAACCTTAGCCTAGCTAGGAGTGCTGTTCTTTACCCAGTTGATTTAAAATTTAATTGAACCTTTATGTTTAATCAATGAAAACAATACAACACCAAAACAACGGTAAAAAACAAATTTACAATTAATATACATTTTTTGAAGAAGAAAGAGAACCCAAATTACGAGATATTATATCATGTAAACGCAGAACTAATTTCGCTCAAGTACCAAGAATTAATTATTCATCATAACTTGCAAATATTGCTTGATTGAGGTTGCTCCATTTACGAAATCCCTGCTATTATTTAATACCAGTAGACAGACAAGGCTTGAATTAAGAAACGAATCAACAGGATTTTAAGGGGGTTGATTACCTCAGTTTAGAGTAAGATCGTTTTTCATGGTGACTCTAAAATTATGATGTAAATTATACTCAAGAAATTCAAGGCAAAAATTAAGTGATTTTAATATTAGTCCAGTGAGTGAGTTGTTCACTGAGCGATTTTAGAGCAATACTTTTCGTTCACTAATATATTTTTCCAACAGAATTCACAAGCCAAAATTTTTTATCAAATTAAAATTCAGATTTGAATTTTAACGTCGAAGTGGGTTAGATGAACTGAACGTCTGTCATCCATGTCGATCGGCTAATTGTGAAGTTGAGCCCATTGATATACTTTTTGTTACCATAGCAGTAGAATTTATCTGTAACGATCCAGAAGAAACGAATTTACAGATCAAATAAAATCTAAAAATCATAGGTACTTACAAGAACTTTTAAATCGCCTTTTTACAAAATTGATTAAGTTTAAACCCACCATCGACTAAATAAAGTTTCTACTGAGAAGAACCGTCACGAAACTCAGTAGTTATTTATTAACCAGAATATAGTCATTGTATTAGTTATATACAATAAAATGTATGAAAAAATAATAACCAACCAATACAAAAGTAATCATCTACATGTAGATATCACTCAAGTCAAGACAACGCTGATTTTGGGATGAAAAACACGGCTGAGGCCTACAATATTTATGGCCAATTCGTAATTTATTGCAATTAGTATCAAGTCTTAATATAATCAGGGCTGCTTATTATATCTTAATTCAAGGACAACAAATAAATGATTACCAATAATTTACTTCGATATAAAAAAATATAAAAAAACGCGTTACGCGTTCCCCCCACGTGGAAATGGGGGGGTATGTGGGACTCGCCGGTGCCCAAGATGTTGAGCGTATTGATACCCACTAAAAAACCAGCGGTACCCTCTCCGTCTCATCGGCGGGCGCCACGGGATTGCTTTCGCATGCTACCGTGACGCCCTGACGGTAGGCCCGCCTATGCGGGCCTCCAACTCCTAGGGGGATTCCCAGGGTACTGAGAGCCCCCTAGTCCCTGAGGCACCTATTGAGGCGGAAGGAGAAGGTGCGCATACACCTCCGCGAGCACCTCCGCCTTGAGCTCCCTAGGCAGAACGCCCGCGAGAAGTGTCGCCGCAGTCCACGACACCGTACGATACCCTCTGATGCCTCTCACCGCTATGACCCTCTGCGGCTTTCGCAGGAGGGCTCGGTTGTTAGCGGTGAGGGCGTCTACCCAGATCGGGGCACCATACAATGTCATCGACCTCACTACGGCGGCGTAAAGGCGCCGGCACACCGACCCAGGCCCTCTTACGTTCGGTAGGAGGCGCCGAGGGCGGCAGCGGCGTTGATGAGCCTCGGGCCGAGTTGGATAAAGTGCTGCCCGAAGCTCCATCGTCCGTCCAGGATCAGGCCCAGATACTTCATCTGGGCCTGCACTTTGATCATCGTCCCCTGGTGGACCGTCGAAGAGGAGGACCTCCGTTTTGGATATGGAGACCCTCAGGCCCAGTATTCCCATACGGTCCACGGTGAGAGCCGTTCCGACCTCGGCCAGGCGAGCCGCCTCCCGAAAGTCCCGCCCAGTCGCCGTGACGAGGGTATCGTCAGCGTAACACAGCACCCGCATCCCGGGAAGGACGGGAGCTCGCAGGAGCCAGTCGAAACCGACGTTCCACAAAATTGGAACGAATATGATGTACAACGGTATGTTTTAATAAATTTTATATTGTAGTTAGTCGTTCGTCTTCAGTGCTAATAAATAGACGCAATATAAAACTATTTTTTATTTTATACCTTAAACTAGCTGTTACCCGCGGCTTCGCCCGCGTAGAATATGAATATATTTACAAAGTTAACTTAAAATATTACGTTAATATAAGACCTCTTTGTATACCACATTGGTGTGTATTTCAGCTCTTAGGGAAGAATATCCAAAAACGCTTAAATGAGAATCAACTCATTTTTAATCGGGAGCCAAAAATAAAATTTCATATTTCTAACTTAAAAACTAACGGACTTCCATGCAAACGTCCAACCCCTATTTCACCCCTTTAGGGGTAGAATTTCCAAAATTCGGGTGTCATGATATGTTAGTTTATAGTATACAGACTAAAACATAAGTTTTATTCTTCTAGTCCTAAAAATGACAATACTTTCAACAACTTACAACCTTTCATCCTCCTTTTCAACACCCTTCAGCACTTTTTCCAAATAAAAAGTAGCCTATGTCCTTTCTCAGGCTCTAGACTATTTGTGTGCCAAATTTCATTTAAATCGGTCCAGTAGTCTTGACGTGAAAGCGAGACAGACAGACAGACAGACAGAGTTACTTTCGCATTTATAATAGTAGTATAATAAAGAATAATATAGTAGTCAAGTATAGATTAATACAAGAATTCCCAATGGACCTAACTAGGGACTCAAATTGATACAAATCAAACGCAACGCATCGGATTGCGCCACAGCTCATTTTACATATGGTAAGAAAATTTAAAATGTCTACACAGTATATAAACTCTATAATTGCATGAAACGCGCATACCAAGTAAGCATTCGGTGGCTGACGATTGCAGCCGACTGTTCTTGGTATAGTATATAATGCAGGCCCGAGTCTTATATTAAATAATGTGATCACTGTCGTATTGAAATATCCGAAACATTGGTTCGTGGGGTGACTATGAACTTATTATTAATTATGCTGAATTAGAATACACATACTTTCTTCTGGGACTTAAAAACCTGTCAAGCTCTATCACGAGATTATAACAAATAATATTTTACCGATTTTTTTGTTCGCTTACTTCTTGTTTAAACCCGATTGATTTACGTACATATAATCTGACAACCGAATTTATCAGATTCCTGTTCATTTCTTCCGAAAATAAAACTTTACCTTAACCGCTATTGGAATGTCCATTTAAAATACGTTTTTTTCTACTTTGCTTTTAAGAAGTAGTAAGTTAGTACTAAGTTACCGTAGGCGGAATGGTGTTGCGATAATCTTTTCTAGGTCGCCTTGAGTAAAACTTGTATTTGAATTACATTTAAGTTTTTTTCGATTCAGTAGTCGTTTTTCACTTGTATTCCAAGAAAAAAAAAAAAACCATAGACGATGAATTATTTTCTTATATTTAACAAGCAAAACAATATGCAGACGTTGTTTGCTATGTGATATACGCTTATCCAAATCGCGCTGCATTTTTGGTATGTTTTATGTGTATAGGTTTTCATAAGGAAACACAAAAATGCGGCCAAGTGCAAATCGGACTCGCCAATGAAGGGTTCAATCGGAACTAACAAAGCTATTTATATAGTGCGTAAGCTGGAATTCTAATCAATAACATGGTTATTGAATAACACTACAGATAATAGAACAGTCAAATTTACTTAATTTAAATATATTCTGTGTAATTAGTTTTTTTTCGAAAAATTGTTTTATAGATAATATATAATAAATGTCGATATCTATGTATGTATTTAAATAATATCTATATCTATCTATATATATAATAATAAAAATAAAAAGGAATATTTGTATTTGTTGTACCATCGATATTTACTTCCGAGAGGATAGGAAAATTATAATATATAATATTTTTTTATTTAATTTAAATATGATATATATAATTTATAGCCCTTTAATTTACGACAGAATAGAAAAAATATATAATAACAGCCGGTAAATTTTCCACTGCTAGGCTAAGACCTCCTTTAGTTTTGAGAATGAGGATTTTAGCGATGTAAATTAGTTAATTCGATCTCACTTTGTAGAGTTATAGACAGGTTTTGCAATTGTTCAAAGTTTTCCTTTACTTCGAACACTTTGTGAGATAATATCAAATTAGATTTTCTCATTCTCAAATCTTTTGCATTAACTTTTTCAAATACTTATAAAACTTCATGTATAAGGTAAAATATTACTATCAAATTGCTTACAAGCGAAAATAGTACTAACTGGAAGCCACAAACATATAATGGTCGCCTTCAAGAAAGTAACATATTTCCGTGCTTCCCGTGGGAAGTGAATGTTATAACCCCATCAACTCAGGGCGGCCACGGATATTTTATAGGAAGATAGTATGATCATTGTTTCAACTCGGGATTCGAAACAGCCAAAAGGAACAGCTAACATACATTCCGCGAGATCATATTGCATTCCATTATTTATGTTTACAATAAAATTATTAACATCATATAATTGATTTGATCGATCTTTTAATGTCATTTAAAAAGTTATTAGTTCTAAAAATTCGGTACACAAACGTTTCTTACTTATTTTTCTTTTTAGAAAACAAATTAAACTACATAAGAATGATCCGACTCTTCCATTTGGTTCTCGACCACCTACTAATTACATTCTATCTTATATAAATATTTTATCTGGTGCAATTTTGATTTAGTTTTTATGAACATCAGACGGTTACAGAAAATGTCCTTTGTAGAATAAATTCTAATATTTGACTGTTTTAATGTGTTGATGTCCAAAAATTCAGATTGTGATGCTGCCTGCTAATAATAGTAACAGCCTGTAAATTTCCCACCGCTGGGCTAAGGCCTCCTCTTCCTTTAAGGAGAAGGTTAAGAGCATATTCCGCAACGCTGCTACAATGCAGGTTGGTGGATACATGTAGCAGAATTTCGTTAAAATTAGACACATGCAGGCTTTCTGGCGATGTTTTCCTTCATCGCCGAGCACGAGATGAATTATAAAAACAAATTAAGCATATGAAAATTCAGTGGTATTTGCCAGGGAACCCGCATTCATCGGTTTGATGTACGCGTTCTAACCACTGGGCTATCTCAGCCTCCTAATAAAAGCTGCTTCAGTTAAAATAACATAGTTAAAATAATAAATTATGTGATATAAAAACCGCACGTAAAAAAGCAAGTCTGTGAAAAAATTATAATTACGTAAAATAATTAATTAATAATAATGTATTAACGTGGATAGTATTTATTATGTTTTTGTAAATAATATCGTTTACAAAATAAATTGAGCGATTACAATTGTTTCTTCCATATAAAACTCATTATGAGAGCCTTGCCATTCTTCCACATAATATTAAATCTGGTTATCTCTATTTGAATCTAAGGAAACTTAATTTGTATATTAATTTAATAGAGATTTAAATCGAATACTTGTTCTAAAGTTTTGTAGCAAAGTATTAATATCACCATACATATTAATATATTTTTCATAAATTAGCCTCAGGAGTCTAGATATACAGGGCAAATTAATCTTCATAATATTTTAAAGTAATCAAATCCCAAATTTTCAATTTAATTGAGATACATCATTGTTTTGTAAGCCGTGATAGCCTGAATCTTAACCAGTGATTCTGAGTTTCAACCCGGGACAAGAAACACCGAATTAATTTGTATTTGTAATTCATCTCGTACTCAGTGGTAAACGAAAAAATTTTTGCCTTTGCCCTTTGCATTTTTATTTTAACAAAATAGTTTGTAAGACATTTTTAATTGAAAATTTACCAAATTTAAGTTTTTTAATGTTTTTTATTGTGACCGAAGACAGTAAATCTTTATAAGAAATAATAATAATAAATGGCATTTATGATAGTTTAATAAAATTTATAATACTATACTGAAAATAAATATGAAAAACCCTTCAAGTATACTTGCATGCGAAAATATTAATTTTAATCAACAAAAAGTTAGCGAAGACTCAAAATGCTTACATTTAATTAATATAAGATATCTTTTCATTCATTGAATGGGGTTTCGGGTTCATTGATTATCAAGATATTTTCACAAGCTAAAGAAAGTTGCTTTCGTTAAATTAATTTAAAATAGATATACTAAAATATGTATTTTCCTTCGAATTTTAAATTATATGTTCTTCTTTTGTTAGAGATTATGTTTATATGTTTCCTCGCCATGTGGTGGTCTCCGAAAGAATACTTATATCATACACATATAATATCATAATATCCGCATTAATACATTATTATTATTCTATTATTTATGTTATTATAATTTAAACACAGACGTGAACTCCGAGCGGTTGTTATATCATATTATTATTTATAATTTTAATTGTGTTATTTTAATTGGTGTCTTTAATTACGCGGTAGCAATTTCAGAATTTCTGAATTTTTTTGTTGTTCCTAAATAAATGTGATTTATTTTTTATGATATAGGTAAGCGGACGAGCAAATGGAAGCAACCGCCCATTTACATCAGCACTGTAAGAAATATTAACCATTCCTTACATCAACAATGCGCCACCAACCATGGGAGCTAAAACGTTATGTCCCTTGTGCTTGTACTAACACTAACTCACTCTAACCCTTCAGATCGGAAAACAACAATAATATGTATTGTTGTTTGGCGGTAAAATATCATATGGTCAGTGGGTGGTACCTACACAGACGGGCTGCACGGCACCCTACTATCAAGTATGGTTTATATTAATTTAAAAAGTTTATGATTTTTTTTTGTACATACTTACTTTAATTATTGCTCTTAACAACTTTAACACGGTTAGTTCCGATTTTCGTAAATCTTAATTTTGACAATGAGTAGTAACTTCCTGCAGTTCTTGTCTATAAGAACTTGCTTATGCTAGTACTTAAATCGTGAAATATTGTTATGATGACGATGATAAAATTCAACTTATTAACTAATCATTATTTTGAGGTTATACCAACAAGGAGGTAATCACACAATATACATATTCATGCATTTATAATTTTATATCAACCCATTAATAAACCTTTGTGCTTTAACATTTTCCATTTTAGTGAGAAACAATATGTAATTTTGAAGTACTAATGTGTGATCACGCGTGAAGACCCTTATAAAGTAACTCTGTCTCTGACCTTTCACGGTTTAACTACTGAGCCGATTTTAATTAATTTTTATCGAGTAAGATTAAGACCTAAGAACAACGTGAGTTACTTTACATCTCTCGTGATGGTAAAAAGAAGATAAATTTTCGTGCACAGATTTCTTCAATTTTGAAGTTGAAAATGTATTAACAAAGTAGGCCATGAATTGTAAAATACGATAATAAGCGGTGTTTGGAAATTCCGTTCGAAATCGTATTAGTAATAGAGAAAGAAAAACGCTATATCGGCGTGTCAGCGTTGTCGTAGTTTATCAAAACAGAAATTTGAATACTACTAATTAATGTGTAGAATTGTGAATAGTAATTGAGATACAAGTCACAAACGGTGATTACAGTGCATTGATTTGTAATTGTGCCGAAACGGAAAAAACTCAATAAATTAAGTCAGTGTTCCTAATTTTCAAGATAAAATATCTTAGACAAATATCATCATTGCATAAGTATAAGACCAAGTGTCGCAGCTTTTTTTCACGCCTATATACTATAAACAAAATGTTTAAGCACAACTCAAAAATATTTTTTAATACAAAACATGTCTATGTATTCTTGTGACAAAACGGACACAGGTGCAATTATATATAGGCATCGAGGGAATTGTAAGTAATTTTTCATGTTGTTATCGATATTTTGTTCCTTTTTCGTTGTATTCCCAAATTAAAAAAAATGTTTATGTGTAGTCTATAATTACACATACATATTATAATTAAAATAAAAAATAAAACATGAAATAATTGTTAAATGAGATGTAATATAAAAAAACGAGTAATTAAATGATACATTATATGTTAATTAATGTTATATTCATATTGTTTTTTTTTTATTGTTTTATGAAATGCTAGCTACCTACCCCGGATTTGCACGAGTACAATTTGCTGATAAAAAAATGCGCAATAAAAACTGATTTTTATCGTAATTTTATTATGAATCATAGAGCAAAATTTGTCACAGATTTGGATAATTTTGACCGCCAAGTTATAATTTTTACTTTTATTATCAAATTATCCATCGTCTCGTTTTTTTCTCGAACGATTTTTTTTAGTTGCACATAAAGTATTTATTCTAATTATGTAATGAAAAACATAATTTTAATCTATATAAAACACCCATTTATTTTATATTTAATTATTATGATAGTTAACCTTAACTAACATAATAATAAGGATCAATATTTAAGTGTCAAAAGTCTGTAATAAATAAAAATAGTTATTATGAGTGAACCTTAGAAGATACATGCTATTGCATACCCTTGTTTAGGACCATTTAAAACTTATGATTTTCTAGTACATTGTATTGATGTGTCTCCTAAGGTTTAGCCAGCGTAAGCCATGGAAACGAAAATGAAAACAGTGAATTCAGTAATTTTGTACAATACAAAAAGCTTATAAATGATAAATACCGACTTTCCTTGTTTTCACTCTTTGATGAACATCATATTCGTTGAGTGGTTTAGATGATAAAGTGAAGATACAGGCATACCTATAACAACTTTATTTTATACTATTTATACATTTGTTTTTTGTATATGTTAGTAAATTATTAAAAATGTATCCATAATAGATGACAATGAAAACTACAGGAAATAACAAATGACTTTAAGTAATTGATATTGGGAATACAAAAATGATAATACTTCATTACGGATTATATTAAGGACATCGAAATGTTATATCGCGCGCCGTAAATAATTTAAAAATAAATCTGCACAGTGAGCTTATTAACTTGTCTTGTCTAAATGTTTAAAAATAAGATCATAGCGCTTCGATAATTTTAAATATCCGTTTTTTAAACATTCATTTTTAAAGAGGAAAATTTGAACCAACATACTGGGCTCAAATTATTTACGATAAATAATTCATAACGATTAAAATTTATGTCAATAACACGATGGCAACAATATCTAAATAATGATAATATCAGCCCTGTTTATAAGCCGTTTTAAGTACGCTGTCCGAGTGTAAGTTCAAGAGGGCAAATGTTTGCTTGTACTAACTTCTTCGAAAACTCTCAGACATGCAGATGCACCGTTAAGGCTAACTACAGAATTTCGAAAAGCCAGTATACATATGCGTTTATTTGCTATTACGAGACTTGTAAAAGATGGTGAGCGAAATATATCAATGTGTCATTTTAAAAATGCACTAGTACTGCCGACATTTGCATGGTTTATCTCACACACTTTAGGTACATGCAATTATTTCGAGCAATATTTAGCTCACGTTTGTTGGGCCCACTCGCCTTTTATCTATACAAAGGATGCATTTAACATGTGTACACTAATTAAAAAATGTATATATTTAATATTCTATAGAATATATATTATAAGAAGAATTAATCAAGAACTCGTGCTTTGTTTATAAAGACGAAACAGGAGAAACCGATAAACTTTAGAGCTTGGAAGCTTGAACTGAATTCGAGAAGTGTTCTTGCAAGACTATAAGTGTTTGAAATGAAATCAATATAATTATAGAAATACCATCCTTAACATACAAATACATAGCTACTAAATAACGGAAAGGTTTGGTACGAAAAAGTTTTATTTGTAACCAGTCATGTTTGTCTCTGTTTGACAATTGTTAATTGTTTGAAATTTTTTTTGTTATTTCATATTTGAATAGTGTAGTAAGTAGTAGGTATATATTTATAAAACAGTTCTATTGATATTGTCTAACGTTATCCTACGAATTCATTACAATAGACCCATTAAAATTATAATTTGAATACATTATTTCGTACCATAGACTAACTTCGGTCCTACAGTAAAAATATCTGGTGTAATTTAACTATGAGGATTACTAATGAATAAATAAAAATGAATTCGATGAAACCGTAATAGAATAAGCCATAATAATGAAAACGAAAACGAACACCAACATCGAACAACGGAATTAATTTCTGTACATTATTGCAATAAAGTTAATGCAGTGAAGAAATGTCTTTTTTATTTATCTTATTCTGTGAAAAAAGTATCTTTAATAAAACCTTAAAGACAAAATGGCTTAAGGAACCATGGAAAGATGTCTAATATCTAATAACTTTCAAGTTGAATAATGATTACGACAAATAATACTTGTAATACATAAAAAACGTATTTTTAATTCGAAACTTTAAATAAACACTAATAATAATAGTATTAATCATTCAGAAAGTAACGCCTTGAAGATAACGGTTTGTTAAAAGTTCCGGTATAAAATCAAAATATTATTTATTCAAGTAGGCTTGTAAAAGAACTTTTGAATCGTCATGATACGCTGTCGTGTTAAATGTAAAGCTACCACCGGCTCGGAAAGTAGATTCTACCGAGAAGAAACGGCAAGAAACTCCTTAGTTACCTACTCCTTTCTACCAATTTAATCACAGAGTATGTCAGTAAAATATTTTTTTTATCCAGCCTAGTTATTTTAATTCAATAAATACTGCGTCCACGCTTATTATCTTTAATATGATCTTGTATTTGCGTTATTTATCAATGTGTTTTGATATGATCTTTAAATTTTTAATAGGCCAAGTTAAAATTAATTAAATCAAATAATGGCCTTATAGATAAATAATAAATTTATAATTTTAGTATGATTTTAAAATCAAGATATGTACATCGTGACCTCTATTCACACAATAACCTACATAATTTTTACTTACATGATTTTTACATGTTCTCGAATACAAAGGCTTTATTTATACAATATGAATTCTTAATAAAATATTTTACTCTATTGCAAATTTCCGGTTGAACAACCAATCACATAAATAGCTATAAACGGGAAAATATATTAGGTATCCGCGGAATCTGTTCGCCGTCGCAACCTTTACAATAAAACGTTTTATATAAGAAAGACTTTAATTAATTTTTTTAGTAGAGATCTACAAAACATAAATCCTTTTTATATTGATTCAATTAATTTAAAGACATTATAACAACAGATGTATTGAGATTTATTACGAGTAATCGTGACTATCAGACTACAATTATATCGCAATTTAAACGAGATTATTGTTGATAAAATAACGGATATCAATAAACTAATAAGAATGTATAAAAATTTGGTATGTTTCGAAATTCCGAGTAACTTTCTAAAATCACGGAGACACCATAAAATATAATAATAGGAGAGCTGTACAGTACTCTGTATTGTTGTATTCCGGTTAGAAGGGTGAGTGAGCCATTGTTATTACAGGCACAAGTGACATAACATCTTAGTTCCCAAGGTTGGTGGCGCATAGGTGATGTAAGGAATGGTTAATATTTCTTACAGCGCCTTTGTCTATGGGCGGTGGTGACCACTTACCATCAGGTGGCCCATATGCTCATCCGCCAACCAATGCCATAAAAAAATAAATAAAAAGCTGTTTTGCTATCTAATTTAAGTCATGTAAATTTTTTTTTTTTTGTTTCATAAAGGTCTCTATGTCTTGTTATAATTTTAATGAAGCCTTAAAGTCATTTTTATTTAATACTTGAAAGTTGATATGGTTCCTGATTTACCAAGCACACAAGACATAATATTGCACAATATACTTAAATCAATGACTAAAATTACTAAAACAAGCACCAATACAAATTAAATTGCCACTAATAGCACAAATAAAATAATTAAACCATTTTACATATATCTATAATCCCAAACAGTTTTATCAAAGCCATAAAGAAAATATTTTTTTAAATACTTGTAAGGTGATATTGCGCCTAATTTATTAACCATTAGTGATTCAACCAGAAAAGTTTCAAGGACGATTAACTACGGAAAGTGTAATTATACCAATAAAGAATAACACGTTTTTTAGAATCTTGTATTTATTATATCACATGTCCTTAACACTAGACCAATTACTTAATCAAACCAAATTACGTCAATACAAAGAATTTATATTTGATGAATGGATAGAACCTATCCACAGGAACCTAGATAAAGTTCTACCATCTCGTAAAATATTGCACCTTATAAATATATATCTATGTCAATTAAACGGTACTCATTACGAAACAATTATCCAAAACAAAAACTTCAGAAAACTTATTAAATAAAAGTAATAATAATAATAAATAATAATAAAGCTTTATTTAATTCCACATACTATAATTTGTTTAATAAACTAGTGTAAATAAAGATTAATTATTAGCTATACTACTAAGATTATTTATAAACTAAATTATTTCTAATAACTAACTAACTAAAAACTAATGAATATATGTTGTCGTGGTTTATATGGACCCCTTTCGGGTAAAAGCCTCCTCCAAGGACTTCCATCGTTCTTTTTGTCTAGCCAAGGTCATCCAATTTTCTCCTGCTACCTTAATCAGTTCATCGGTCCATCTAGCGCCTGGGCGGCCTCTAGCCCTACGACCCATAGGACCTTGCCATTTCACCACTCTGATGGTCCATCTATCGTCATCGTAACGGGCTATGTGACCCGCCCATTAAATAAAAGTAATTTTTGATAATGTTTGAACGAAAAAACAAATTAAGGTAAAACCTTGCAATCATTTTCATAAAAATAACCAAAAATAAATAAAAATGGTACTAACTCTGGGCCGAATGAGGTATCGAATTAAGTAATGAGGCTCTGACGACGAAAGATCACATTACAAATGACGCAAACAGAGAGATGACGCAAATGCCCTCAATCACAAATTTTCATGTATAATTTAGTATCGCTTAACTGATGCGATGTTTTTTTTCCTTTGCGACAAGTGCTCGATGATTCAGTATCAATAAAGTTAAATGAAGTAAAACTATCCACAACATAAATATAAATACATAATATAGTTTCCGCCAGCAGCTTCATCCGCGAGGGGTCAGATATTTAGTATCATTTGTCCTTTTCTGTACCTCGTGATAACTATATTTAAAATTTCATAATAATCGGTTGATTAGTAAAATCGTAGCAAATAAACATATATTTTTTTATTACAAACAAAATTAGAAAGTGACTAATTTATATTAAACAGGATCATCTGCTCCATCACAGCTACGTTATAACATCTTGCTACGATCCGAGGTCGTAGCATAAGGATAGTAAGATATTTTGTCGTCTTTCTAAATTGATGTGATATATTACTTTAATATAACTACATTATTAAATCAGACTGCGGCTGAGACTGAGGCTTTCAAACACACGAACAAAAACAATCTCTTCAGATCTAAAAATATTAAAATAAAAAATCTTACAGTTCGAGTTGGATATTTCATTTGAACATGTACAGCGTAAGCAGCGTATTCGTGTTTATGGAAACAGTAAATCTAATGAGATTTACTGGTTTCAAGAAAATGTTCTCGCGTAAAATTTCCTTTCTTCCTGGTATCTGGAATCTACCGGATATATCCTTATGTTATTAACGGTAGTCCCATTCTATCCATACTATCCATACTAATGTTATAAATGCGAAAGTAACTCTCTCTGTCTGTCTGTCTCACTTTCACGTCAAAACTACTGGACCGATTTAAATGAAATTTGGCACATAAATAGTCTAGAGCCTGAGAAAGGATATAGGCTACTTTTTATTTGGAAGAATGATGTAAGGGGTTGAAAAGGGGGATGAAAGATTGTAAGTTGTTGAAAGTATTGTCATTTTTAGGACTAGAAGCATAAAACTTATATTTTAGTCTGTATACTTATAAACGAACATATCATGACACCCGAATTTTGGAAATTCTACCCCTAAAGGGGTGAAATAGGGGTTGAACGTTTGCGTCGGGTAGGCTGCGGCGTTCCACAGGGGTCGGTTCTCGGTCCAATTCTGTGGAACGTCGGTTTCGACTGGCTCCTGCGAGCTCCCGTCCTTCCCGGGATGGGGGTGTTGTGTTACGCCGACGACACACTCGTCACGGCGACTGGGCGGGACTTTCGGGAGGCGGCTCGCCTCGCCGAGGTCGGAACGGCTCTCACCGTGGACCGTATGGGAATGCTGGGCTTGAGGGTCTCCATATCCAAAACGGAGGCCCTCCTATTCCACGGTCCACGGAAAGGACCCCCACGAGTGAGTGTGCTGCGTGGGGGCCCCAGAGGCACACCCTGGCGGCGACTATGGGCGGAGACCTCTCGCTGCCGAGCATCGTCAATGAAATGCTCGGTAGCGAGACGTGCTGGTCGGAGATGCGCTCCTTCTGCGAAAACGTGATGTCGCAGAAGGAAACCGCGGAGCGGGAGCGAGAAGAGGATGCCGCTGCAGACCCGCTCCGCCGAAGACGACCGGGGAGGAGGAAGAAGCGCTATGCGCACCTTCTCCCCCCACCTCAATAGGCGTCGCAGGGACTAGGGGGGTCTCAGTACCCCGAGAACCCCGTCTAGGTGTTGGAGGCCCGCATAGGTGGTCCGACCGTCAGGGCGTCCCGGTAGCATGCGCAAGCAATCCCGTGGCGCCCGCCGAAAGACGGAGAGGGTACCGCTGGTTTTTTAGTGCGTAAAAGGGCTCCGGGGAGTTCCACACGCTCCCCCACTTTCCATCACCTGGGGGAAGCGCGTAATGCGTTTTTCCAGCGAGAAAAAAGAAAAAAAAAAAAAAAAAGGACTACTTTATTAAGAGCATATTTTGTATTATTTTTCATCGTAATTGTACAATGTCGTATAAGCGAGATAAATTTATAAAAGTTTGACAAGAGCATTATTTTCTAATGTTTTTACTTTCGTAGTAGTTATATAGAAATCTATAAAACTATAAAACTATTACATGATTGCACTATGAGTAAAGACTTAATGTGTAATATAATATGATCATCAAAAGAAAAACAGGTCAAGTACTGGCTATCCTAGCTAGGCTAAAATTAAATAGCCTGTGTTAAGGATAATCAGTCCTCTCCCCGAAAGTTGAGATAATTAAAATACATTAGAGATGTATCGCCTGGGTATTACAAAACGTATGAAATGTTTAATAAGTCTCGTTTCTCGACATGAACAGTTTCCGATGCGCCATTTGCTCGATTTGTTACAGCCACAATCCCTGAAGTCATTGACTTTTTCTTTCAAGAGGTATTTTAAAAAGTTAAAGATTATAGAAATTCTCCTGTCTCACAAATAATGTAAGCTGTTAGTGATTTGTCTGATATCGTTCACCTGTCGTGTTGAAATAATATACCATCGGTCGCTATGAAAGTGAGAAAATATACAGAGTACAGATGCTCAGATGTCTGTTTTTTTTTACCTTAACGTTTGAGTAATATATTGTCGATTAGTGTTTGAGTGTGGCTCGTGCACGAAATTTGGTCAGACAGAATCAGAATATCTCGTATACGTATATATTTTTATGTTTAAAATTAATAACAATATTACATATTTTATTCTTTAGAAGAATGAATGAATTTAGAAGCATGTAAATAGTACCAACCTAAACGGGTTTTCACAAAGCCGTACCATCAAGTACTTTTTTACCAAGTCATTTTTAATAACTAGATTCTATAGTTTATCCATATATCTTTATAAATATGGATTTTTATTTAATATTTCCGTTGACGTGTCCTAACCAAAATAAAAGACTGATTTCATGGGCTCTACTTTGGAATAACCGAAAAAATCGAAGGTTTTTATTAAAAAAAAAAAATTGACCATTCAAAAAACTTCTAACTAGTTTCGTATTACATGTTACGTAGATTTATCACAAACATATAAAGTTTAATAAGTCCCAAATTGGGCTCTCCCACTACAAGTATGAAACGGAAGTTGCCTTTTAGATAATAAAATTGCGGACATTATAGTAACTAAATTACTTATTTCTTCTCTCTCTCTACTCGGTTGCCGAGTCATTGATCGAAGAAAATGTAAGAGAATGTAAGTACATACGTTTAAGTCATTAGACATTAAGAAAACTGCCGATCAGTGGGGTATTTCTGTTAAGGTAATAAATTCAATTATCGATGTGATTGCACCTTATCTTGCAACAATATTTAATAGTTGTGTCCAACGTGGAATATTTCCTGACCTGATGAAACATAGTAAAGTCATTCCAATATTTAAATCTGGTAGTTATTCAGACCCAACCAACTATAGGCCAATCTCAATACTAGCAAAATATTTGAAATAAAGATTTTAAATCAATTTTATTAGCATACTTTAACATACATAATCTGTTTCATAGAAAATCATTTGTATTTACGAAGGGTCACTCGAATATCTATGAAGCCCAAAGAGTCACAAGATGCCTTAGGGATTTTCTGTGACTTATCCAGAACCTTTGATTGTGTTCAACATGAAACTCTGGGCAGGAAACTTTAAACTTTAGGGAATTAGAGAATGTGCGCTCGACATTTTGACTTCTTATCTTAACAATATAATTCAGAGAGTTGACGTTTAAAGAAAAAGGTCTCCAGGTACACCAGTTGGCGTCAAAAATCAATTCTTGGATCTTTTCTATTCCTCATATACATAAATGATTGCCCTTTTTTATTAGGAACAAACATGATACATACTGCTTGCTGATGATACCTCTTTAGTTTTTAAAATTAATAATTAATTTTGACGATATCAACAATGCTATCTCTGCTATAGTAAATCATAAATATAATAATCATATAATAAAAATAATCACAATTTAATTAAATTGACAAAAGAAATAAACCCCGCTGAGTTTCTTTTGCCGGTTCTTCTCAGGTCAGGGTATTTTCTTTAAATAGAACGGGTGTTTAATTTGACATTCAATTAGTAAGAGTAATGTTTCTATATTGAATAAAGTAATTTGATTTGATTTGTTTAAAATAAATCTATTAAACTCCAACTACAGAAATATAACAGTATTTTATTATTTTAGGATTACTCCGCCCTATAAATAAACAGTTTACTTCCGATTAAATGAAATCCCGAAAAATCACTCAATTAATAAACTTATAACAAGATGAAAAATTCAATTTCAGTTAATTTCAATGATTTTACCAGTTCGAAATATTATATAGATATATTTTTATGCGCCTTTGATGTGTTTTTCTTATATTTTGATGAGCGTGCATGTTTTTATTACCAGACAGCATCACAATCAAAATTACATTTATTTTTAAATAGATAGTTAATTACCATGTTTAAATGTAAAAGACATGTACTTTATCTTCTCTATGTCTTATCTAAACTTCAAGCAATCTTTTAATTATAGTTGAACCGCTCAAGAGAAAACAACGAACAACTAAACACAGTTTATTAACATTGTCCGGTAAGTTACTAAAGGTAAATAAGATAATAAATGCGACCTCGAAAGTAAATACTAATTTGAGCTGGTGCACTGAATAATAAAATGTATTTAATTCATTTACTGATGTGCTGTACATATATTTAGCTATGTATTTATAAAGATAAGAGTTTTTATTTTTATCTGTATATATTGTGGTCTGAATTCTTATAGATATGATGATCGCTTATAAACTTATTGGAGCGTGTGGAAGTCTATCTGGCGCCACTACTACCCACTCATCCCATCTTTTACGGCCAAAATGATAGCAAGATTTAGTATTGTTGCGTTCCTGTTTGAACCTTGAGTTCGCCTTTGAAACGGACACTAAGAACATAAAATCTTAGTTCCCAAGATTGACGATGTTCACTCGTGAAGACGCGCCCCTCTCCGTTACATTATCGGTATCTAGTATTAATATAAATTTGATAGTAACGGATATATATTAGATACTCAATTAGACACATAATTACATTACATGGATGGACTGATGACGGTTATCGTACCTATTAGTTATATAGTTAACGGCCAAGGAGTACGAAATTTAACTTATTCGAAAGTTACTGTTAAGTTATCAAACCCGACAAGATACGAAAACTGACAGAGACTTAACACAGCTATTACTGTAATGGATTAATTTTCAAAGTAAACCATTATATAAACTTATTTCTTTAGTCCTGGCACGAAATTATTTTAATCGAAAAAATAAGTTTATATAAATCACGCCAAAGTTGCAAGAACTTTCTCTAGCTCTTCTTTTTATTGGTCTCTATAAATGTTATCGTGGAAAATATGAATTTGTTGATAAAGAATTATATTCTCAAACCGCCTAATAAAAAGGCTTGCGTTCGCGCTCGAAGTTTATCTGCTACGGGCGTAGGTACCGCTGAGTCATAGAAACTTTGTCGTTTTAATTGATATTTGTTATTAATTATTATATATACTTTAATGTCATTGTTAATTGTTAGTTATTATTATTAAGTAAGACAGTCTATTATTTTCAAAGAGTTATATTAATTGCTGTTCTGCGAGAATACTTTTGTTTAATGTAGTTAATCACTATTAATGAAAAAGTCAATTTAAATAAAAGAAAACATATCAAATTCTAATAATTAGGATTTATAAACATTCGAGATTCGAACCTGATCTATATTGCGTTACAATCAAAGACATCACAGACAACTTCAGTTACAATTCATTTAATATGTTAATCATACGATTGCATGGAAAATATTAAAAAATAATTTAAAAAATTACAAATTCACCATGTGATAAAAGGAATTACAACATAAGACAGAAACAATTAAAGCTTTAATAATACGATTATTAAGAAAAAAAAATCTTAATAATTTCAGAACAAAAATATTATACCTAGTACACTTTGGTATGTAGTTAACTATGTCTATATGAGTTATTATTTAAATGTTACAGCTGGAATTGTGTACGAATTGACAGCGCTTGTATTGGAGGTGTTGATGCGGTGAAGTGTCTCGATGAGAGATTGTTATCAGAGTTCGCGCCGCGACGTGACGACATGGTCGACGAGGAAGTCGTCACGCGCTGCAAACGACTCGAACCGCTGCTGATTTCTCGACGGTTAATGCCGTTGACACCGATGAGATCTACATTAAAAAAAAAAAAAATAGGATAAGGGCAAGAGAATGATGATGATTTATATAGATGAAAAATTTAGCAATTACCCTAAAATTCCAGTAATTGCAAAAACGACTATCATTCTATCGTTCGGTAAAGTTTGCTCATTAGATATTAAGACAAGTAAAATAATAAAATTCTGTAGACACAACATCTTATAATTTTAATGCAAAAAATATTTCTATGTACGAGGGATTGTGAAGTGCTGTTTGTTAAGTGGATAGAAATAATTGGGTATTATCTGTTACAATTACGCCCTGTGCGTAATACTGCAGATTCCTGAATGATTGCGTCATGAATGTTCTTCGGCTTTGGTAAGAGTTTGTCAACCAGCCCTACAGGTAGACATAACAAATTCTTTATAATTTGAAGCGGTGTAACGTAAACAAGCGGCGTCGTTGCCGTAGTACTTTAATTTAGCGTAACAAATTGATTTGCATGACTTGAACTTTAATCCCTATTACTCAATATTTCATTAAAAGTTTAATAATATTAAAATTAAATTGAAGTTCCAGAATAGCTTATTTTAAATTATAATAACTCGATTTACCTTAATTTTAATGTTCAGTAACATTCAAGAGGTGGGTTCTTTTTTACCCTCTTATTAAATCCTCACTAAAGAGCCTGCTTACACATGTATGAATAATTCCTATTGAAAATTGATTTATACCTTTTTATATATAGAGATTTATTGAAATATTAAAAATATACCGCAAGAAAAGGTCGGATTTACTATTTTCGTTAAATATTTTTTTGCTGCATCTTCCAAATATTTACGTGGTGGTAGGATTTTGTGCAAGGCCGCCCGTGTAGGTACCACCTTCTCATCATATATTCTACCGCCACGCAACAATACTGTTGTTACAGTTTGAAGGGTGAATAAGCGAGAGTAACTACAGATACAAGGGGTATAACATGTTAGGTCTCAAGGTTGTTGGCGCATTGATGATGTAAGGTATGGTTTATAATTCTTACAGTACTAAAGTCTATGGGCAGTGGAGACGGCTTACCATCAGGTAGCCCATTTAGCCGTCTGTCAAACTATAACACAAAAAAATAATAGGTTATTAGCTTTATAATATCCGTATAAAATTTGAAAGACATGCTTAAAACGGAAACTCAATAGCAGTTTAAAAATAGATATGATTTATACGCGTATTAGCACTCCATTATGAAGTACAATATATGTGATTTAATTTAGCATAGGAGAAATATCATCATTAGTGACTGAACAGACTGAATATAGACAGACAGATATAGTTGATTATCAACGTAACATACATTTATTATCTACGTAACATATACATACGTACTGTTGGAAAACAAAAACTTTCCTCACAATCAATAATTTATTCACCCCGAAGTGTTTCACAATCAAAACTGATACAAAAATAGTTATTTTCTCGATGCTTCCATTACGATTAAAGTAAGAATGCCAATTTATGTGCTAACTCCTAGTATTAAACGTTTACAAGCACCTCCTCCCACTGTAGCAAAATACAGTTTTGATCTATTTTAAAATAAAAATGAGTTTAGTCCAACCGATTAAAATCGAATTAATTCTACGATAGCAAACTAACTAACGTGAATTTTTGGCAAATAACAGCCGCTGACGTAGGTAATAATCGTCCAGTAATTATTCATGTTTGTTCAAATTTTCAGAAACTAGCGGTAAATGCGTTGTGTTTTAATAGGGCAGTTTATTTAGTTTAATTATACGCGGAAATTAATGAGTAGTATCAGCAGAACAAACGAACAAATTCAACGTGATTCAAAGTGCATTTAGGTTTTGGAATATTAGAAAAAAAATATATAAATGTAAAAGTGCATATACTATATAATGATTGAAATAAAATCAAGGGTGATATAAAAAAACAGGTCAAAAGTTGAAGGAAACGAGCACATATAAAATAAATAGCAAAAGTATAACGAAAAGTTGGTTCCGTACGCACTTTCATTCGCGTTTGAGGGAGACAGTATCATTATATTAGGTACCATATTTCCTATTCTATAACTCCGATAACACGTATTCAAAATAAATGTTGATCGAATGAGTAGTTTAGGCGAAAAACCATTACAAACAAACTCAATTTCGTATTTATAATAATAGATCGGATATACTTTATCATTATTCACACAATGTGAATAATTCCATAAAGTTACCTATCTAATTATTTTATTCCACTCATCGCACACATGTATTTATTGTTTAAATATTACGAGCACATTTGCACAACATATTTCGTGTCAGCAATTATTCTGCTCGGAAAGAATCATTAATGAAATACAATGCAAAAATAAATAGATCCGATATCGTTGCTAACGGTACATACAGGCGTCAGTAGACGTCATACCGTGCTCCAATGCAAAATGCATATCCCAACATTATAGATAAAACAAAATTTATGACCGGTAATAAATAATCCTTGGTAAAATGTTATTACAATGCATGTCTCAGTACCTACTACTGCAGCTTTACACTAGCCCGCCTGGGTCGCTACCACCCACTCATAGCTTGCCGCTACTCTACCGCAAAATTGATGTGTATCAGTTTTATAGGATAACGAGATTAGAGTTAGATAGGTCACCGTGATTACAGTCATATAGGATACCTTGTTGTTTCTCAAGGTTGGTCATTGACCAAATGAACACTAAACTTACTCTAACAGGGTAAATTTCTATGGTCGTAGTGGTAATTGTAGTTGTAAATATTACCGTGAGGTGACTTTTTCTGATAGCATATCTGCCTACGTATGATGAATAATTAAAAAATACCTGATAAGGGAATAACATCGCACGTGCTGGTACGTCGGCCCGACCGCGATGTCTGGTATAAGCGATTTGGCATCAAGCTACCCAGTATCTACAAATAAAAAAAATACTCATAATAAAATCAAATTTCATTGAACTATATGTATATATGTTTTTTTATTAAAATCATTGTTGAAACCTTATTAAATCCAATATTATACAACTTATTTTTATTTATATACATACATATATATATTTATTATGGACGGTGATTCAAAATCAAGGTATTCTTTTATCATGGTAGTGTTGAATTAAATGCAAAGCTTCCGGTTCGGAAAGTAGATTCTACTAAGAAGAACCCTCAAGAAACTCAGTTCAAGTCCACCATTTTAATTAGATTGTGTCGATAAAGTGCAACAAATACCACCGCCGCACCGGCACCCATTACCGAAGGATTAAATCCTCACCTACTTAATATTTGATGTCAACAATAATTACGATCTCTAAATAAAGCTTTAATTTTATTATATTTAATTAAACGCGTCCCAGATACGGGCTGCGGCAGACGTATCTTTGCTTCTGCGTTTAATAAAAAACTTTATACTGTGTCTTAAACATAATAATTATATAATATTTAATCATAATTTCATAATATGAATAGGTTTCTCGCAATCTTAAAAGGAATAGATTACAATATCATATTAATGTTTTGTCATTTTGGAAAGAACCACAGTTTATTTTTGTTCTCTCATCTTATTATTTTCTTACATAAACGAATACTTGTCAATGCACATTTCGATAGTCTAGAAGCCAAAAGTGCTAAGTGTCCTTTTTAAGCTCTTTCATTTGTACATATTATTATTTCAAAAATTCTAATTTCTTCCTTGTCTTAACTGACATCAAGATGAATCAATAGGTTACGAAATGCATGTGTAAGCATGATCAACGCACCTATGGCATTTCACTAGTGTGTTGTGTGTGGTGTTTGTCAACATTCAAGACCATTGTTCTAAAACGTATTACGTGATTCTTAGTCTTAGTATTATTAAGTAAGCTGGACAAATAAGTTCAAGGACATTAGATTAAGTGTTCATAATGGTGTAACTTTAGCATAGAAAAGTAGTAAATGTATTTTTTTTTAATTAAAATAGTTTTTTTCTATGATATCTGAAAATAGTCTTCTCTTTTTAAGTTAGGATGTCAAAATACCTAACTAAACTAAGGTAATGCAGACATATTCACTATAAAAAATGTTGAGTTTCAGAAATCGAACTAAAATTCACAAAACTGCTCTCCTGAACAATTACAAAATCTGATTTAACTTGTCTTCTAAACTATCGATTTACAATAAGGTTACATTACATTTACCTGTTTGAACCCTCGACGGTATCTTACATTCATATAGCTGTATATGATTGGGTTATAACAACAGTGTGACATAGCCAGCCAGTGGGTGACGAACCACACGTATGGCATGCCTGGCCATGTTGCCCAAGCCTCGTCGGTCTCGTGGAGTGTCCATAGAATCTAAATTAAACAAAAAATATAAAATAGAATTATAATTATTTATGATACATTTCAATTTATTATTTTTAATTTTAATTATTATTTATTATTTTGATGCTATGCTACCAAAAATATAGATAATCAACTAATTGTATATCAATGTACTTCTAATATAAGTATCGAATTATAATATTACAAAAAATAAATAAAATCGACCTGATTGTATAATTTAATTATTTAGGTAAATACATCAACATTTTCGTTATTTAAGAGATCACGCACTATCCTGGACCTAGAATACGATTGAAAAAATTTTGACAGTTAAATTAAAATATTATTTATAAGTAAGTAATTAAGTATTTTCAAGTTCAAAGCAAATGTATTTCAAACATTAGTTTGATTAAATACAAATAAATCAACAATGGCAAACAATGCACTTCAAAGCCTACAATTATTAATAATAACAGAAATAAATTCCTTAAATTATTACGAGCGTGTGTTTTAAATACATATATATATATGTATATCATCCTAATATAACAGTTTAACTTTAAAAATACTTGCAATGAATATATTGAGAGGGAGCCAGCAGATCGTAAATACAATAACCACCGTCACCATCATCTTAATCATCTGAAAAAAGGTCACATATGAGTTATTATTAAAAAAAAATATTTTTTTAAATAAATAAGCAAGGCATATAAGTGTAAATTATTATTATTTATATATTTAAACACATTGCAAATGTATAAATTCAATTTATGAAATTGATTGGAATTGGAACAAATATTACAAGCCGTGAATCGAAAAGTAAGATAAGCTTCTATTGGCTGCGCTCATTCCGCAAAATCCGTATAAAAGTCGTAAATTTTATCTAACCTAAAATAATAATGTTACAATATATTCTAACGCAAACGCAAGGGCAATAATTTTCAGATATGAATCAAGTCATTTTACTTCTTTTTCAATATTAATGTCTTAATGGCCAAAAATCTTTGTAATGTTTGTTAATGGAATTGTGGTCGTATCGCTGCTTAAGCCGATCAACGGTGACATTGATTTCTTCATCTGTCCCTTAGAAGATCTCTCTTTATTAGTATCTTGATAGACCAGTTATCTGCTCCCTTTCAGTCTCGTTTCATGTTTGCATATTAACTAGGTTTTTGACTGATCCATCTCCCAAAGCTCGCCGTGTAAATGTCTTTTGTAACTCAAGTTGTTTATTACTGTTTCTCTTGTCGTTTGTGGACCAAGAAACTGTGCACCGGTAACTTAAGGTCAATGTTGCTGTGCTATAGTTATAGATTATTTCGATAGCATCTACGTTAATAACGTTTTTATACAGCCCTTATTTTCTATAATGGCAAATATAGTGGAATGTTTAAAATTGTAAATTCATCGAATAGCTAACAAAATCGTGAAACTCGTTGCTGATCCCATATTATGCGTATAATATGGCTTATGAGCTATGCTCGACATTTACGAGATATATGCACCTCTTAAAGCTCTTGGATTTGAGTATATTATTGTTGTGTGAATCGTTTACGACATATTTGTTTTAAAGTAACATAACACTTTTACTGTTAAATGTATTCGTTGTATGTATTGTTATGTATTCGTATTAATCTAGAAAAGATAAGACTTGTATGTAGAAAACACTGAGCAAATAGTAGAAGCCGGTTGTGAATATTACTCACGCTTTAAAATAACACCGTATCTTAAAATAAACGCACAGATCACTAATTAATATAAATTTCATGCTAATAATTTCGATAAAAATGTATGCCCTCGATTAAATATTTGAGTTTTTTTTGTATTTATAGCACTTAACGTTTGAAATTTACTTGTACGAAAACACATCATTCTTTTACAATAATAATATTTACGATATAAAGATTACACTATTATTTTTGTAGAGGAGATTTAAATTCGAAGGCATATAATTTAAAGAAATAAATACAGATAACACATAACGATTTATAAATAGAGATTTTTTATCGTTTTACGCACAACAAATATCTCCAATACGAATGTATATAATAATAATAATGGTTTTATTAAATGTTAATCTATTTTCAGAACGTTACGATATTTTTACCTTCAAATATACTTAACTATAATATATAACCTTAATCCTGTTTGATTGGGCAAAACATTAACAATTTTTATTAATTGCTTTTAAAATTAATCCATTACTGTAATCAATGTTCATAAGTAAATACATTGAATTATTCAACCCAATTCCCTTCGAGTTTGTATTCGATTTTTGTAATTTTGCTTTAAAATAAAGTGTGTAAAAGTGCGTAGGAAATATTTTTTTTAATAATAGTGTGTTCTATTCCTTTTCCAAACTCTTGCTTCAGGTTGCTGTTTACACTGAATTATTGTAAAAAAAAGTACGTCGCTTTATACTTTACGGTCTTCATTATATTGAATAAATTCTGTTCTCGGGATATACTTATTTTTGTAACCCCAATTTTTCTAATTATAACGTTCTCATTTGTTGAAAGGTGCGTAATATTAGGCTTCCATTTAACATTTTTAACGTTACGATCTCATTTTTTCATAATCTTGTAATTGCGGCGTGTAAAATTTCACACTGAAATTTCCAACTTGGACATTAGCCTAGGTTCTTCTGCGTCAGGTAGCGAATCCCTACAACTAGCTTATTATAAAAAATCAAGTAGTATTGCTAGTTCATTCCTTTCTGTTTTTATCTCAATGTAAATCAATAAAACAGTATTAGCTTTTGTTTAAATGTTAGTGAAACCTTGTGACGTAAACTTTAACCAACTATTACTTCATAATATACAAAAAGTATATACAGGGTTATTGGTAATTCGACGTATTCCCATTAGGAGGTGATAGGGGTGACTATTTTCGATAATTTTAACCCCCATATGCATAATGCATGCAAATGAATTCGGTCATGTTCGAATACGAATTTGCACCAGCGTCCTTTCTGATCATTTTATTTCGGTTGCTTTGAAATAAATTCCTAGTTTTTATACATTTTCGGAAAGCTAATTAAACGATTATGTTTTTAAAATGATCTGCAGAACAAGGTCATAATGTTTTTTTTTGTTTTTCAGGCATATTTGAGGGAATAAAATAAAAAAAATGCTGAAATAATATCGTTTTCCGTCTCGCATTTTTAAATTTGGACCGATAATTATTTTTTAAATATTGAAAAATATCCAGTGTTTAATCGTTTTTATAAATCAGAAGAAAAAAGTAGATTTTAATCGAAACTTTTTTTTTAATAAATTCTTGAAGTTGCAATTTTGACTTATTTTGAAAAAATCTAAAAAACGTGATAACTTAAAAATGGTTCACTTTTGCATTATGCATATGGGGGTTAAAATTATCGCAAATAGTCACCCCTATCACCTCTTAACGGGAATACGTCGAATTACCAATAACCCTGTATATCTTCATAATTGTAAGGTTAATATAGTCACCAAAGAGTAAAACTACATTCTTTTATTCATTACAACTTCGTACAAACTATGAAGTTCATTTAAATATACATAATTAATGATAATCCATTCATCTATTTTAACGCTTTTGTATCTTATCAGTTCCTAGAAACGAAATAATCTTACTCTCTTACTTATTTTTATAAAAAATATAATTAACCTCGCATTAATTAACTCCCTAATGGTTTATTTTATCCGTAAAACGAACTTAATTGATTTAATTGGAAATCATAGAATACATTAATAAATACTTAAGAATTCCTGTTAAAGTAATAAAACATCTGCATAAAAAAGTCTATTGTATGTGATCTTACTTTTTTGTGTAAGTTTGAAATATTATGGAACATAAGAAAAATCTACCGAATGACAAGATATAACTTTTCTCACCGAGATGCACTCGGAAATTATTCTCGGAACAGCGTTCTAGGAATTACTAATGTCTTCAAAATCTATATATATATAAAAGCGAAATACCACTCACTGATTAAGCATGAAATCTCAGAAACTAACACCCTAAAAGTTCAAACTTGGCAGGTAGGTTCCCAATAGGGTGTAGACATCCGCTAAGAACGGATTTTACGAAACTCCACCCTAAAGGGTTAAAATGATGGAAGTTTGTATGAAAGTCCTATGTTTTTGAAATATGATGGTGTGTGTGTAAGTAAGGTGAACTAATAATTCAAAAATCAACCCCCTTTTGGGGTTAAAACATGGGATAGTTTGTAAGATAGTAAATGTTATGGAAATTAAAGTAATTATTTATAGCAGACGGATTTTAAATGATATTTAAGTAGAAGAATATATATTATAACGAGGGATGTTTTATTATAACAATAAAAAATATTTAGCGTGGTGGTGGATAATATTATTAATAAAGATTTGTTTGTTTGTAATAGATAAAATCTGAATCTGTTGAACCGATTATCCAGCAATAACATTTTATTTTATTTAAGTAACAATAAAACTCTTACAGTTACAAGGTGAAATAACTACGGATAAATCCGTGGGCAGAGAAAATTTAATATATACATATATAAGATATAACGTTTAAAAGTGAACCTTTCGTTTCGAGTTCTGGATTCGCGTATCTCTTGCTGTTTGTGCTTCACCCGGTGGTCGAACTCCCCACACGACGTGTGCAATTCGTGCATAAGTGCAAACAAGCGCAGTGAGGGGCAGTCCAAATTGAAGAACCAATAGTGCACACGAGTACTGTTCGTTTTGTTCAGCCCACTCCCATTTTTCAAGACAAAGATCTCTATAACCAAAAATAAGACAGAATATTTAGCTACTATTACAATTATAAAACTACTTCCCCTAGCGTCCTCCAAATTAATTTAATTATTTTTTTATAAATTAAACTTAACACATATACACGTCTTAATCTATTCTTAGTCGCCTCACGCACACTAAGACATCTTATAAACACGAGCAACACTCACCTATGCATTACTATAATACATATAATATATAATTATTAAATGATTATCGGCATTCAACATGGCATGCATGGCGCTTTCGTAAGTGGAATAGATCTATGAAATACATTTAATAGTATTTGACACCTGTGCTCATATTTCGAAGGATATAAATTATATAAAATTACACGTGAAATACATTACAAGAAATATTTCAAACTTATGTTCGCTTATTGCATTGAACGCATAAATGATCATACTTGCAATCGACACACAAAATAATTATATAACATGCTTCAATAAAATATAAACGTAAAATGTAAATACTTTGTTTGTTAAAATCTACAAATTTTTCGTTATTTGGCAGCGTTCACTTTGGAAAGCGTCAAACCAACAGCAATATCTTTGATTACACAATTAACTATATACAAAAATGTACTCTCTCAGTTCCACTCGGTTGCTCGATATTGGGACAATTCTTCATTTCTTTTAAGAGCCTAATGGATGTTGACGTCTAATCCATTATTTTGAGTTCCGCAGCTCCTTTACCCTCTCATTCCATCAACGACATTATTTAATAGTTCATACTTCACAACCGTAATGTACTACGGACGATAACACAAGAAGATTCTAATCCGTTGTTTTAAATTAATCTGGCGTTTCTCATTTAAATTTACGAAACCTTATTTTCATAAAGGGCAATGCTAATCTGTGTTAATCTTCTACAGCACTTTTGAACCAACAAAACAATGTGCCTGTAGTACTTTGGTATATTCGTTTATTGCTGATTTAATTTAACAAAGTCCTTCTTTAAACAAATAGATTTTAAAAATTCAAACACCGTCAATAAATTTATGAATAAGTTTTTATGTTAAGACTTGTTACAATTTTAAGAAAGTTAGAGTTTAAAAGTGTAACGTAAGTGTAACGTAACGTTAATCTATACTTCCATACTATATTTTAATATTATAAATGCGAAAGTAACTCTGTCTGTCTGTCTCGCTTTCACGTCAAAACTACTGGACCGATTTAAATGAAATTTGGTACACAAATAGTCTAGAGCCTTTTATTTGGCTACTTTTTATTTGGAGAAAGTGCTGTAAGGGGTTGAAAAAGGGGATGAAAGGTTGTAAGTTGTTGAAAGTATTGTCAATTTTAGGACTAGAAGCATAAAACTTATATTTCAGTCTGTATACTTATAAACTAACATATCACGACACCCAAATTTTGGAAATTCTACCCCTAAAGGGGTGAAATAGGGGTTGAACGTTTGTATAGAAGTTCGTAATTTTTTAAGTTAGAAACATGAAACTTTCTTTTTGGGATACTGATTAAAAAGGAGAAGATACTTATTTAAGTGTTTCTGCATATTCTACCCCTACGGAGGTGAAATAAGGGTTGAAAGTTTGTATTGTAATCCGTCATTTTTAAGATAGAAACATGAAACTTTATTTTTGGGATACTGATAAATATGAGTAGATACATATTTAAGCGTTTCTAGATAATCTACCACTAAGGGGGTGAAATAAGGGTTGAAAGTTTTTATGAGAGTCAGTCATTTTTTAAGTTAAAAACATGAAACTTTATTTTTGAGATACTGATTTAAAAATGAGTAAATACGTATTTAAGTGTTTTTTGATATTCTACCACTAAGGGGGTGAAATAAGGGTTGAAAGTTTTATGGAAGTCGTCATTTTTTAAGCTAAAAATATGAAACTCTGTTTTTGGGATACTGATTAAAAGTGAGTAATTACGTAGTTAAGCGTTTTTCGATATTCTACCTCTGAGGGGTTAATAGTGATTGATATTTCTTATATAGATTAGTCTGGAAGTCCGTCATTTTCAAGTTAGAAGCATGAAAATATATTTTTTTGTTACTTATTAAGAATGAGTAAATACATATTTAAGCGTTTTTTGATATTCTACCTCTGAGGGGTTGAAATAAGGATTGAAAGTTTTTATGAGATTCAATATTTTTTTAAGTTAAAACAATGAAACTTTATTTTTGTGACACTGATTAAAAATGAGTAATTACGTAGTTAAGCGTTTTTCGATATTCTACCTCTGAGGGGGTGAACTAAGGGACGAAAGTTTTTATGGAAGTCCGTCATTTTTTTAAGTTAAAAATATGAGACTTAATTTTTGAGATACAGATTAAAAATGGTTAAATACGTATTTAAATCTTTCTAGATAATCTACCTCCAAGGGTTTTAATAAGGGTTGACATTTCTTATATAGCTTAGTCTGGAAGTCCGTCATTTTTGAAGTTAGAAGCTCGAAATTTTATTTTTGGCCTACCGATTAAAAATGAGTTGATTCGCATTTAAGCGTTTCTGGATATTTTACGCCTAAGGAGAGAAATTGGGTTGACATTTCGTATATAGGATAGTCTGGAAGACCGTGATTTTTGAAGTTAGAAGCATGAAACTTTATTTTTGGGCTACTGAAAAAAATTTATTAAATAAGTATTTAAGTATTTCTAGATACTCTACCTCTCAGGGGTTTAATAGGGGTTGACATTTCTTATATATATTAGTCTCGAAGTCCGTCAATTTTTAAGTTAGAAACATTTTTAAATATATGATTTTTGGTTCAAAAGTCAAAATTAAACTATTACATATGTTTAAGTGGATGGATAACTCAAATACTAGTTGAATGTTAATACGTAGTTGTAAAATGCAAGTTATATCTTTGCGATGTTGAATAGTTATACGCCTTTTAAAGATAATTATTAGATTAATATTGCTATAGATAGATACTTCTGGATAATGGCGTTTATATATTCCACTATGAAATTCAATTTCAATTTCAAACTTAAATATGAATTTCATAAGTATAGTTTGTAGATTAAATAAATATAATTTTGTACAAGTAACTTTAGAGTTGGAATATTAAAACAACTTAAACTAATAAATGTTTCTAAATACTTACGCTTTACAGTATTGATGCCATTCAGTTGGTCTCTGTATTTGGGAAACGATAATTATTGGTGCTGCAGTCGTTAATGCTCCTCCCCACACCGCTGCAACTACAGTTTTAGCAGCAGTTTTACCTAATCTCGGCCGCAAAGGCCTCATAATTGCCAAATAACGATCAATGGAAATAGCCAAAAGTGTATAAGCACTAACTAGTACTGAGACAGCTTGAGAATAATTAACTATTTTACACATAACCATACCAAATGGCCAGTACCTTAGAACTAGCATTGACACAAATGAAAACGGCACACAAAATATTGTCATCAAAATGTCACCAATAGCCAGGTTCATTATGAAGTAATTTGTTACGGTCTTCATCCGAGGTGAACTTTGCACAACGAAACACACGAGTCCATTCCCAATCAAAGCAACTATAAATATAGTACAATACATGAAGAATACACAAAATTGAAAAATCGGTGTCGAAAGCAAACTGCCAGTTGATACAGGTGAACAGAATTCTTCGTTTGTCCATATTGCGTTAGTTAAATTTGTGTCGTTGTATTGTTCAATGTTCGTCTCATTGGTTAATAATTCAAAATTATTATAGGAATCCAACATTCTGTATCACATTTTTGGGTTACCGATATTCAAAACATACATTTTGTTCAATTAAATCTTCGTGAAGATCTTCAACTATGATCTGCAACAATATGGAAAATTATCTGAGATTATTATGTATCTAATTTTGTGTAATAACAGCGTTGTATTTCAGCCTAAATTACTATATATATGCTATTGCGTACATTAAATTAATTCTCGATATCCTATTTGATTAACAAAACAAAAATTAGTTCATGTACCGAAGATAAGCAAAAACAAATCACATCAAGTAATTTGCCGTGGCATAATAATATAACCAAAATAAAGCAATATCAATATCAGTTATTTTTCTAACTTGTCTAACTGCGTTTACTGCTGAGCTGAGTCTTCCTGTAATGGACGTTAAACGAGGATTCTACTAAAGTTTCGCATCTAAAGCGATTCCTAAAAACACTGTAGCGATGTAAATAAAGCTTTAACGCATTTTAGGTATACTTTTTGGATGTTTTTATTGGTTCGCAACAGACGTGTGGTGTAAACAATGCGAGCCAAAACAGTCGTAATTCTTCTTCTTTATGGAGACTGGAACAGCATTATAAAACTACGTCCGTACGTCCTTGTTGTGCTACTTGGTTTGAAGAACTTTAGAAACAAATTTTATTTTCATTTAAAATATAATATAATAATAATTTTATATATATTAAGGCTATAAATATTTATTTTTTAATACATAAACATTGAAGCGAAATATACGTTAAAGTGTTAATAACATGATTTTTGTGTGAGCTATTTTTATACCATACATATTTTACACTGCCATGTGTGTAAAAAATATTCAAATGTTAAGTGTGTCCCCATCGATCATATGATTGGACTTCTCAAAATTGAATTATAATTTCAGGTTGTTGGAAATGTATTCAAGGCTGAATGTTCATTTTGACCGGACTAAATATGACTTTAACTCTGAGACTACATATAAAATAAATACTTACATAATAATGTTGAAACTTAAGATAATAACCCAACATAAATACACACAAACATAGAGGTACTAACTACTACCGGGTTCTGCCACTCGATTTTGGCCTAAGATTGGGAAGTAACTTTAGGACACTTTATATCTGCTCTCTAAATCCCTTTTCGTCTATAAATATAGTCTGAGATTTGATATATTCCAATTCAGTGTGGCGATTTTGAGAGTTAATTATTATTATTATGTTTTTTTTGGAAATTGTTACGTACGGTAAGTTTATTTGTCAAAGCGTTTAGAGCTACATTTGAATATATGTACCCCATGTGTAGGTATTTTATGTTTTCTTCGAATCACGCATTTCGCTGGCGTATTTTCCTAGGTTAAATGGAAAATAGAGAGTGTGGGCAGATTAAATCACACATATTTATGTATTTTAAATGTGTATATATACGAGTACGTGTTCCTTACTACTTTTAAAATATATGGGCATCTAACCTCATCTTATTATGAATGTATTTTAATTACACATATTTTAAAGTTTGGTTTCAACAGAAGTTTAAATTTTCTATCGTCGATTTAATTATATTGCAATACTCGGTAACCCTAACCTGATACTGCATTATCATCTGAAAACAGTCTATAAAATTTGTTTATATTTAGTATAATGATTGATGTAAGAGCTGTTTATACTAAGCACCTACCAAATAGTTTTATTTGTACAACCTAAAAACCCTATCAACAACATACATATAAAAATCAAAATATCCAGACTGAGTATCGCACTATGAAAGAACTAAAGCAAACAGGCCAACTTTATTTTCTTGGTGTGCATGACAGCTATGCTTGACGATCGTCATACTCAAAATGTCTTTTAAAAACAGCGATCCTGTTCGCTTGTCTTTATCGCTTGCTGTTTTAAAGACAAGCAAATGATGTTGTTATTTATATCGAAATATTGTAGTAAACTTAAAATATGCATAACTTCAAGCTGATATATATATGAAATATTCAGTACAATTTCATCGCGTTTATATTCGTGTTCATAATATCCTAAGAATTCTGAATCCTCAACGTCAACACTAACTAGAAGGATCTTATTTCCGCTTGAAATGCTGACTAAGAGACTTAAATTTACATAATATATTCTTGTTTCAAGAAACTAAATTACAACTATAAATCATTTTAGTGACATCGTAACATTTCTCTCAACGCGGTTATTTTTAACGTGATTAACTTCTAATAATAATACGCGATGTATTACTCGAAATGCTTACCCGTAGAAAGTAATAAGTAACATTTTTCTATAAAATTTATATGTGAAGTGCTGCAGTCACTTTTATCCGACAAGTCTTAAGACTCAGCCAACTTGATGGATCGCTGCGCTAAGAGAATTTTCGCTTATGCGTCTGAAAAGATACAGGTGTGTACAAGTTACGCGACTTAATACCTTCTTAGCCCTTCTACCATCGGAAAACCAGACGCAGTAAGAGCGTACACTATTACGTCATCGACATGCTACCATTTGCACGAAGCGTTTTACTTATATACGCATAGCGAAGATATGGAAAGTTATTCCGGCGTCTCTGTTTCTTAAGCATTACTGAGTATCTTAAAAGCCAGAGTGAATAGGCATATTCTAGGCAAGCGCATCTTACAATTGGATTGTGTCAGTACTTGTCATTAGGTATGATTTTAGTCAACCGCAAATAAAATAAAAAAAAAATTCCTAAGTATCATCTTATTAAAATGATAATATTTAATTTCCTAAACACAAGTAAATTTATATCTTCATCATGACATATTACTTATTAAAAATAACCTAATGAATCAGAGCGATCGAAACCATTTCGTTGAATATTTAAAAATAACAAACCTAACATTTATAGCAAGCATCAAAAGAAATAAGCGAAGACATGATTTAACGCAGACATCAGTAAAGACGTTAGATAGACAGACGGACAGAGTGATATTATTCGTAATTACGCACATAATATTATAAAAATGATATACATTAGTAATACACCTATTCTAACGTTTCTGAGGTTCAATCTTACACAAAAAAAAAATGATTCGTTCTTTGGAAAAAAAATTATAGATCAAGTATTATTCTGCCTTCATTGATACAGCACCTTACTACATACTTTATTTACGTATCAGTTATGGTGTTCGGATTGGTTTATTGGTATCACCAAGTGAATTGATTATAAAAAAAAAGTTAAGAATAACATAAAAGTAATGTACAATAAAATGTTACCATAAAGTTCAATTAGGTCTATATCCTACTAAAGTATGCTAATAAAAGTTTTAATGAACTCTATCTTCAGCCCTAAAAATAGATACCTGCAACAAAATATAAACAGATTCCGAAAATATTGAAAGCGTGTTTTCATGAACAAAAAAAGTAAAGTAATTTATTTTTACCTTTTACAAAAACTTTCTGGCGCTTGGTACAAACCATATTTACAGATTGTACATATTATTTATTCAACGTAGAACCGTTTTACTTAAGTAGAAGAGACATACCTTGTTATAGCAGAGGTAAGTAGTAACACTCAATTTTTTTCCTATAAGATCAGTGATTTTTATAACTTTTTCGACCTAATTTGTCCTCTATTACGAGCGAACCTACATACATTACACGAACCCCGCAATTGTCTCGCAGGTTGAAACATCTAATTAATGTATATAACGTTTCTGACAGTCATTCAGAAAAAAATGTTTTGATGGATTTCTTGCATTTTAGAACCTCTTCGAAGGAATTTAAGGTTAAGGTTGACTTGACTTTCGAGTTGAGTTAAAGGTTTTTTTAAAATATTCTCATACAAATAGCTATCACAAGATTAAAGACAAAAAAAATATATAACGGAGTGCCATGGAAGTTTTTTTACATTACATTATCAGCCTGTAAATTCCCCACTGCTGGGCTAAAGGCCTCCTGTCCCTTTGAGGAGAATGTTTGGAGCATATTCGACCACGCTGCTCCAATGCGGGTTGGTGAAATACACATGTGGCAGAATTTCGTTGTAACGCATTTGTAAATTTGGATCGATAATTATTGTTTTAATATTGTCAAATAACCAGTGTTTATTAGTTTTTATAAATCAGAACAAAAAAGTAGATTTAAATGGAAACTTTTTTTTAAAATAATTTTTGAAGTTGCAATTTTGACTTATTTCGAAAAAATCTAAAAAACGCGATAACTCAAAAATGGTTCACTTTTGCATAATGCATATGGGGGTTAAAATTATCGCAAATAGTCACCCCTATCACCTCCTAACGGGAATACGTCGAATTACCAACAACCCTGTATAATTACAATTGGTAATCTAGAGCGAATAATTCGGAATGGAGCTATATGTAGCCTAGCAATGGTGCTGATTACATTTTGACTGTGTCGCCACGCAGTGCACATCCGTAAAAACATTTGACTCTAAATTTCATTGTAATAACACCAATTTGTATTTGTAATCTTAAAATATCTGCACTATTATTACATTATATTAAATGTAATATATTCGAGGATTTCATATTCAAGTCACCTGCATGTACACGCTTATGAATGGTCAAATGTCGGATGAACAATAAAATTTATAGCAAGTCGATAACTAGTAATTTTTTTAAGGGAACGTAAATTTCCGTTTAATTAAACGTTGCTAGTTAAATACTGAAAAGTGCTGGAAACGACTCGTCGAATAAAATTTACTTTGATTTGTTTTTTATTCAAAAGTTAAATGTTATGATTGTAAATATATAAAAGTTTTTGTATCTATCTAATGTGTTGATTACATTCCTATAATGTACTGAAACAGCAATTGATAGCTACGTGGTAAGAGATTTTCTTCATGAACTAATGGTCATCACGTTATTAAACCCTTCGAATTCTTACCTCTGTGGTCCTCTTATCAGAGATATTATATAATATTACAAAATTAAATAGTATCATTATAATATTGATTTCTATTGTAAACTATCAATGACCTTTTCGAACGAAGTTACCTAATTTGAGTCTTTGATGATTCACGAATTCTTATATCCAGACTTGTACATTATATATCATTATATAACTGAAGTCACGCGTTTGATTCTGAACAAGTAACAAATTAGAGTAGAAAAATTACCGCGACTAAAGTAATAATGACTACGAAAAGCTTAAATGTTTTCTTCCCTGCCAATTATAGTAAATATTTATATAAATATTTATATAGAATATATTTGATCTCTAACATAATTATTATAAGTATTTTATACTTAAAGTAATATGAGACATGAGTATTCCTCACCATCATCATCATCATCATTTGCTTATATTATCGTAGAGCCCCGCTCGTAGCTAAGCGTAGCTAACCTTAGAGGATGTGAGTGATCTCGCAACCCGACAGTTCTCACTAGTGCGGGCGGCATCACGAGGCTATCCCGGATGCCGGTCTCTCTACTGAAAATTATACTGAAGGCCTCCACCCCAGGCATCCTGCCTGAAGCAAACCCTTCCTGAGAATGCAATTACTGGCTAATTCGTGCCCCATCTCTAAAAACAGTTAGTTAACAATACCACTTAGGATACTAAATTAATATGTCCGTGCTAACAAAAAAAAACCCTTAATCGAACCAGTTCAAATTAGAAGTTTAAAAACGGACAGGTAGCTTTAAGCAACTGGAACCACGCAGCAAAGATCAAAATCTTTTATCTTACAATTTATTTTTTCAAGAGAACCCTGAACTTTGTATACTTTTGATTTGTAAACATTTTTCATGTTAACTGAGCACCGTTGAAAGGTTTCCTTCAACCGCTATAACTAACTGAAATTAGATGAAAAACACGACTAGGCTATTACTGTGAATTTTTCTGACATAGAAATCTTCAGTTCACGGTAATTACTTTCTGGCTAAAATAAAATATTTTTAGAAATATGTTCAATATAAAAAATAATAAAGATGTTATCTAATATTTATTACAGTTTGATATATTTTTTTTTATTTTTCCATTGTATATTGAATATTCCATAGTCCATATACATAGATTGTTCGAGAATTTAAATAAATATAAATACATAAGAGATCCGATTGCACTAACACTGGCCAAGTATGCGAAATGAAAATTCTGTTTGTCTAAGAACTAATGCTGTGTTTTATTTATAAACACTAATCTTAAGTATTGTTTAGAAGTATAAACATAACTTAAGTTTTCAATTAGAATATGGTATATCTTAAAGTTACGATGACAGATAAGTACAAGCAATCGTTATATAACATCAGTACAGCTATTCTTTAAGACACTCGAAACTCACCGCAACACAAGCGAGTGAGATACGAAGTGAATTCGTACAGAAATACAATATAGTAATCAAAGGTATTTTTTTAAATAACGCCTCGTAGAACATTTGTTAATATCCATATATAATGAATATCGTTACAAAAGTAACCATTAATAAAGCAAATGTCCAGAAAGTAGAAAGTTAAAGTAATAGTTGTAAATTTTTAAATAAGTGTTCTATTTTATTTATTATTAATAGATATACAATATGACTATTTTTATCGTGAAATGAGCCAGAAAGGAGTTTTTATTAAAAACATTTTTGGGCGCCATTTTACCAATACGGCGGCGACGCGTTCGGCAAAAATATGATGTGGCAAAAGAAAAAATACAATTTCACCTCTATTTGTATCTCAAAAATACCAATTTAAAAAGATCTCTCTTAACTTTCCAGGTAAAATTACCAAATGACTGAACTAATCGCTACATTATATGATCTCATTCAACTAACCTAACTAAATATAAACATAATAATTTTTCAGAGCGTATTTTTCTATGTCCAAATAAAATTGCCATTAATTGACATATTTCATCCATCTTAATTTGCATGACGCTCTTTTTTTGACGTCATTCTTACTTATTTTTAGTTCAGTTAGCAATTCCTCAGTAACGCCTTGTATATAAATCGCGTATAAATTATTCTTAGACGCTTTTGTATAAAAAGTACATAAATATTAATTAAAAATAATAACACCAAGCAAAAAGTATGTACAACATAAATGAAATAGATCATTTCAATGGTGCAACTATTAGACTACTTTAGAAACAATCTACATATAAAGAATATACGAAAAGGCAAATAATCAAGGCGGTAAAATCCACGCCTATTTGTTTTGTGTATGTAGGACGAACAACTAGCAAATACCATACGAGCCATTTCCCATTAGCACGAAGACATAATGCTCGACTAACAAAGGTTATAATCCTATTCAAAATATTGTTACAAATTTGAGATAAGCTGTTGAGAGTAAAATTTGCAATTAAATCTGTACACATAAATTCACTCACGAAAGCGCGCAAATCCATATTAAATTAATTTTTAATTAAGAAAAACTACAGTACAGTTTTTTATAGAGACTCGTATTTTTATTTTTAATTCTATATAATTGATGTTAATAATTCTTATGTAAAGCGACGATTATTTATTTAAATATAGAAATAAAAGTATAAAATAAACTTAACAATAATATAATCTCATTTGTATTTTTACTATCCTTATTCATAGTAGTCTCACGCACATTAAGACATTGTAAGGACGTGCGTCACTCACACGAATGTAAGCCGATATTTTAGCGTGGAGGGCGCAATTTCATGTATGAATAGATCTATAATGAATGCATTAAAAATACATAACAGACTCTGGTATTTAATTTCTTCTTGATTGGTTACATATTCGTAGTTTATTAATATAATGTGCATATAACTATATTATTGGACCTTAAGCAATGAATTGTAATCCTAGGCTGACTGCGAATCATTTTTATTAACTACGCGTACCGATTTTATGCATTAGATAATGTTCGCCGACAGAAGTTTATTAATGTTCCTAACAATATCACGTGATATATGTGCTTCAATTTATTTTAAAGCTATTTAATAAAAATGAAAGTAAATAAAACCTTACTTAACATTTTTATACATTTATAAATAATTCATCATCATCGATTAATCATTTAAATATCAACAAAAACACCAAAAAGTTTGATGATTAAATGGAATATAATAAATACTTAATTCAAACCAAATCAAATGAAAATATATTTTATTCAAGTATAGTATTCAATCACTTTTGAATCATGTCACAGTATTTGAAATTTTATTTTTGGCCTACCGATTAAAAATGAGTTGATTCGGATTTAAGCGTTTCTGGGTATTTTACGCCTAAGGAGAAAAATAGGTGTTGACATTTCGTATACAGGTTAGTCTGGAAGTCCGTCATTTTGAAGTTAGAAGCTAGAAATTTTATTTTTGGGCTACCAATTAAAAATGAGTTGATTCACATTTAAGCGTTTCTGGATATTCTACCCTAAGGGCTGAAATACACACCAATGTGGTATACAAGAAGGTCTTAAATTTACGTAATATTTTAAATTCATTTGTAAATATATTCATATTCTACGCGAGCGAAACCGCGGGTAACAGCTACTTTATTATATATAATATAAAAAGCTATTGAAATTAAAGATATTTACTTTTTATGTAATTAAACAGGAGAATTGAAAAGATAAATATTTTGGCCTGACACATTATTATAAAAGCGAAAGTTTGTAAGGATGGATGGATGTATCTTTGTCACTCTTTCACTGTTTGGATTCGGATGTAATTTGAATAAAGATAGCTTATACATATTATATATGTATAACACAAAGGCAATGCGGACGTAGCCGCGGCCAGAAGCTAGTTAGTAAATGTCGTTGCCAACCAATATTATGTGAAAATTTTATCCGAAAATGTTCCTTAGTGAATTCCCTTTAAAATTATAAATAATTTTAAAACGCTTTAGTATTTTTTGAATATTGACTGAAATAATTAAAATGATTGTGATTCATGAGCTGTCTGTAACAGAACTCTCATCGCTTTCCCGGTGAAGTGTGAATTTTATATTCATTTTATAGCTTTAATTTTTACCATAGATAAATTGGATATCCTTAATAGATTTTTTTTTAATTAAATTCTTGAAATTTAAACTATTATTTTATATATTTAAAAGATGAATTCTTATTATATAGTCCTTAAAATTGTATTTATATTTCGATAAGGAATATATCAAAATGTCTGCAACTGTGAGCATATATTTAATTCAGTTTACAAATGAAAACATCAATTCTTTATTAGTAACTATTACACCCTGTCAAACCAACTATCCACTTTGTGACAGTTGCCTTGGAACGTAACTAATTCATTTAATTCTTTTATATATAGAGTCTGTAATTAATATAACACTAAATTTTCCAGCATTCATATATTTACAGAATCAGTTGCTAACTTCAGGAAATTTGTGTGAGAACCATAGAACCCAGATCTTTTGTTTTTTTTTTTAATTTGCCCTTCATTCATAGTTTTGTTTTTTCTTATTATTATTAAATTAGATATTATAATTAATTTGTTCTGCTCTTAATATGTTTTTAGTTATAAGTTGAAACTTTACTGGTATATTTGCAAATTTTTATGTTATAACTTTAAGAATGACTTGCACTGTTTGTTTCCCTATTAAAGTAAGATAAAATAAAAATAAAGCTCTTGCGGATTGCGTAAAAATTAACTTCAAAACATATCATTAAAAAATCATGGAAACTCTTATTTAATTACCTTATTTACAACTTTTCACATACATTTTTACACCGTAAATGTGTATAACATAAACATAATCACATTCTTGGGCACTAAGGGACACGATTGAATGTATTCGCTGCAGATAAATATATCGAAAATAATCGTTATATACGTAGATGAATCATTACTGAAATATCTGTGACATTTACTCAGACAAAAAAAATATATTTGAAAGGTTAAAGTATGGTTTGGTAAATTGTACATTGTAAATTGATCAACCAAATAAATATTATAACGTTTCATTAAAATAAATATGTGTTGTTAAAAAAGCTTAATTTTTTATATACAGCTTATATAGCTTATTCTTAGTCTTCAGACATGGTACTTCACAAGATTTGCTACAAAAAATCAAGATGTTAATATTTTATTTCGATATTTAAAACTTTCATAAAAAAATGTACACAAAAAGTGGTGTTCTTTAATATACATATCCATCATTTATATATATATATATATATATATTATATGATAATGATGGACAATTGGGCCACCTGGTGGTAAGTGGTCACCACCGCCCATACACAATGGCGCTGTAAGCCTTGGGAACTAAGATGTTACGTCTCTTGGGCCTGTTACACTGGCTCACTAACTCTTAAAACCGGAACACAACAATGCTGAGTACTGATGTTCGGCGGTAGAATATCTGATGAGTGGGTGGTACCTACCCAGACGGGCTTGCACAAAGGCCTACAACCAAGTATAGATTGATACTTTATGAACGATTAAATTTAAATACTTATGACGTATAAACTTTTCACTTTCGCAACAAACATTTAAAGTAACGAAAAAAAATCGTCGTTTTTCAAGAAAATTATATTTATAGATCTTTAATATCGTAAAGTATACTTTCCCGTATTATTTTTTAATATTAAGGCCAACACAAGAAAAAAAAATCAAAGAATATTTTTTGTTATAACGTTATTGTCGTTTATAAAAGACAATTTTTCAACTGTTAGTTTGAAGTAAAATGATGTTAGAACAGTGTTCAGAATGAGATGCATGTATATCGTACTCGTAGATATTTATGATTTCATTTCGGATACACATCAAAGTGATTTATAAAGCTGATATGCAAATATTATTGTAATAGTCGCTTCAAAGGACGTCAGAATAATATAATTTACATTTTGTCAAAACAGAAGTAAAGTTGTAAAAACAAAAGGAAAGTAAAAATACCTCATCGCTCAGCTAAGCCCTCCCTCTTCATTTAAGGAAATGGCTTGGAAATTATTCTATCTGCTCGAATGGATACATGTGGCAAATGTAACTCCAACACATGCCGGTTGCCTCACGATATTTCATAATTATAATTTAATTACATGAAAATTCAGTGGTGGCCTGTGTTGGAACCCGCAATCATCGGTTATGATTTGGGCCATCTCGGCTCTTTCGTTTTTGTATATTAATATACTTGGTGGAAGGGCTTTGTCCAAGCCCATCTGGGTAAGTTACACCCACTGATCATATATCCGACCACCAAACAGCAAAAATTATCATCACTTGGAAGCAAGCTTACACACAAACGCGCGCGCGCATTACTACCGTTATCTTTTTTCATTAGTATTTTTGTAATTCTAAACTTGTTTCATCTTATAACTTTGAATTAAAGTATGTGTGTGTTAAGGAAGAGCGACTTCTTCTGGCACGGGAGCTCATGGCACTCATAAGAAGAAGTCAACCTTTGTGATGTTATTATACTCTGTTGGTTATTGATGAAATAAACATTATTATTATTATTACTTGGTAATGCCAATACTTATGAGTGCATGTGATCACTTACCATCAGTTGGCCTATTTGTCCGTCCGCCAACCTAAACTATAAAAAAAGCTCTGGTAATTGAAGACTGTGTCTCGTAATTTAATAATAGTCCAGTGTTAAGAAATTGTGTATTAAACGATTATCTGTCAAGACTCATTATATTGTTATAATAGAAATATCAACCGATGATAATATTTGAGAACGCTTCTCGCTCGATTTTCACATCTTTTAAACTATACTTTTTTTTGCGGTAAGCATTCCAAGACAACTTCACCATTTCACGCCAAACGGGTGGGGGTCCAGGATGGACTTCACTCGGTCTGAGAAAGCTCAAATTTCGAGGCGGCGTCTAGTACTCGCCCCACGCCAACTACGTAAGGCCATTAGGACCAAAAGCAATAACACAATCAAAAGAAGCACCGCTCAAACTCACTTAGCTGCACGTAGATTATTTTTTAATAAAATATACATAAAAACAACAGTGATCATGTAGTCTAATTTGTATTTTATTTTTTATTGTTACTCATATGCAAAGTTCATATATTCTAAAGCGTTTAGGGGGCGCTCCTTTGTAAACGAATAATACTATACAGCAAAGTAATTTGATTTAATAAATGCAGTAACAGTACAGTTTAGTTCAGCATCCTAACTAATGTTATCAATGCATAAGTTGTTTAGTTTGTTTGTTACGCTAGTCTAATAATTGCCACCCACAACCTCACACAAGGAAATTTGTATCAAAACAAAAAAAAATATTTTGTGACCTTGATCGACATTGTGTTGATAAACACAAGTAAAATCCATTGAACCATTTCGGCTAATCTTATGTACTTAGTTAATCTCAATAGTAATAATATTTTCATTTTGGTATTAGATGACTGGCGCTTATCTCACTACTCATCGTTATTTTGATGAAAAAATACTTTTGCTTCGAAATGTATCATTTTTATATGTTTATTTTATAAGTGGATGTGAATATGGAAGAAAAATGACATTAAGATCAGGTGAACACAGATACCTGATTAAGCACTTACGCTCTTTGAGTTAGTTAGTTGTTCAACTAGAGCTAAAGTACTCATTGACATTAGCAGCAACAAATATCATTATTAGTTATGGTTTCTCCTAAGAAAATTTTCGTTGATGATTATTACTAACACCTTTAAATGATACTTTAATACATAATTAGCTAACGGTCCGCTTAATCTATGGATTTGGTTATATCTCAAAGCGTTGCGGTCAGCTTATCGTCTAATACTAAAAATGAATTGTATTTGTTTTAAAGGTCCCATATAAAAATTCTGACATAGATGATAGTGATAAAATATACAACCTAATGTCGACAAACATAACGTACAATCAAGACAATTGAATTTAAATGTAAAAGAACCTACGAAATTGCAAAAACAACTCGACATTTGGAAAAACTTATTGTCGCCAGATAAAAGATCGGAGTGAAAGTAATTATGAAAATTGATTTGACAAACTATGATAGGCCTGTAGTATAGGAGATAGATTTATATACAAACTCATAACAACAATGATCACACTAGCAATGACAGTTTAAATTAAATTTAAATAATAAAAATATAGGCATTCGATTTTTAAAATTCCAATGAGAGAGTTCTATTAACAACTTAATATCTCAAACTATATCTCTAAATAGTGCAAGACCTATTTAGTAATAGACTAAAAAAATGCTATAAATCTTAAAAAATATAATAACAATATTTTCAATATGTTTATGTTTTGTAACCAGACATGTGTAGACCATTGTGCATTAAACACGTTTGTAAACAAAACGTTATCTAAAATTATCTTCTTACCTTTATTTGAAAGAAAGATATTTATTATAAATTATCAAACAACATAATTTAAAACACCCACACATCATATTTTTAGTCGTTCGTAATTTCACTTAGGTTTTTTCTCGTAATTTAACTGAACTCTACTTTATAGTTGTTATATATTAAATTCCTTAGTATAGCAATAAAAGAAACTTGTCAAACGTTTTAGAAATTGAGAAAATACCGGCAACCACGAGAAACGGGCGGTCGCGACGCGGCTAGACACAAACTCCCAATTTTTCGCGCCCAAAGGCCCAAATGACGCCGTATAGACGTCACGATCCACAACGAAATTTAAAAGTTACTTTTAAAAATACAGTATATACTTCATATTGATGCAAGTTACTTCGTGTTTTTATGATTTATTCAATTGAATATACCCATGCACACAGTCAAATAGACCTGTAATAACACTGGTTCAATATTTTTTTGTTTGATAACAGATTAATTAATAAATGGTTGCTACCTACATTGATAGGTAATACCAAGTACAAATGTTACATATATAATTTTTTATTTTTGTATTTTATTATAGATCCCAGTGAACTTTTTACACTCTCTGTTCCATATTTTTAAATATATAGGAAGATGATGACTGCTAAATTTATTTATTAAAATGGAATCTTTTTTAACTGTGAAATCGATATATAAATACGAGTACTTCTATTTGTAAACTTTTCACTAAATATTTCTGCTAAAGCCAATTAATTATGGAATACTATATTTTATTAACAACATATTTTACCATTATAAACTTTGGTAAACTAAATTTAATCCTTCGTTCGAATTTATTCGTAAAGAACGTCCTTTAGATGCTTCCGGGAAAATATAAACAGCCTCAGCCGATTGATTTATTAAAAGCCGAATATATTAAATTAAAATATTAATTAAAATATAAATGTTGAATAAAATATTTATGAGACATATATAATCTTTTCTCGTACAACTAAAGTTTAATTGAAACTTTGTACTCTTTTAAAGTTAGCGAGTTTTCTCTGTACACGCCATTGGGACACCTTCCATATTGAATAAATCCCTTTGGTCGACAACTTAAAATTGTTTGTTACGAAAAATATGATATACATATATATCTCCTGCTTTTTATCCAAAGGTTTTATTTAGCTTGACCTCGTATATTTATTAAAAAGTTGTTTCAAAACTAGAACTTGTGAAAGCTTTTTCGAATTCTTGTGTTGATGATCAATTGATTGATGATGAATGATTTTTATGAAACTTTGCCCATACATTGATTTTACCAGTGAAAACACAACATTATGATAGTTTCAACTTAATCACGAAGGTCTGATGATAGAATTTGTATTTTGTGCCGAGACCTGAGTGGCGTTTGAGAGGCTAAAAATTATATTTATGATATTAACGCTTTGCCTTCAAGATTAGTTTTGATTTATAAGCTTATACTACTAATACTCCTGGGGAAAATACATGAAACAACAAAAAAAATTGGACGGGCTATTTATTGGCGAGGTGGTTGAGAGAAATTAACTGGTAAGAAACCATGCAATAAGGATACTATTAGAATGACACAAGCTTGAAATCATATTAAAAAATAAGAATTCGTAAAAATAAACATTTAAGTCAGGTGGTACAGCTTAAAACTTTTTTTAACAAACAGGCAAAGGGAGTAAAATAATGTTTTATTCAATTGAATACATTCCCAGTAATCTTTTACCGATTTCACCCAAGATTCTGTTTACTCAAATTATTCCTGTTTTTGATTATGCCATCTGTTATCTTGGCCGCGAAGCAATTAAATGAATTTGCGAATTGCGTGTTCAATATCTTTATATTTAGCTTACATTTGTAATTTGTAAACACAAAGTACGTACTGCTTAACATAAGATATACTCGATAGATCAGTACATTTAAAAAATAACACCTTACTATTTAGCGTTAGGAATGCCTTTCACGTTTTGTTTTATTTTTGCTAAATTTATGTCAATCCGATAGCAATCTATATTTCTATCAATACTACTCTATAGATCTGTAAAATTTGTTTGTACACTCAATTTTTTTGTCGAATTTCGTCATAAATATTCGTTTTATGACTAATTGACATCAATTTTACTATTTTTGAAATTTTTATCGGTCTGTCTGTCTGTATGTCCTATATATAATGCCGGTTATAATCATTAATTTTCTATGTTTTCTTAAATAAATTAAGAAGAATTATTCAAGTGTGTGTAGTGTGTAGTGTGTGTGAGTGTGTGCGTGTGCGTGCGTTTTGCGATTGTATTTTGATCTCAATTTTCATAGCGGGAAGTTAAAAATTATTCTCAAAAATAAATTCGACTCTTCTGAAGTCGATTGCAGAATGTACTTTGTTTTAAATTGTAAACTGAATAAAGTGTTTTTATAAAAACAGTATCTGTTTATCTGCCATTTATGAAAAATAATAATTGATTCGGCATTACTTTTGTAATTTATATTACTTTTATTGGCTAGGATTCATCTACATCTTATTCTTATGTGTAAATATTTTCTAAAATTATTATATCTATCTTCATGTAATTAATAAATTATTTTTTTGAATAACAGATTTTTCGGTCGAGTTGTCACTGTCACTGGTCATGTGGATTATTTATTTACCCCCCATTTTTGTTTCACCATCCGAAATATGGATAGCCACACACCCTTCATCATGGTTCGTGATAAACTTAGTTTGAACTAAGTTCTTGGCTTGGTGATCCAGCTGCACCAAGTATGCAAGTAGAGGCCGCTTAAGTTTGTCGCCAAAATTAAATTTATTTTTAATTTGGCGTTCCTGTTATTAATTTTATTATTTTCACTATTAATTATTATTTTATTATCTTATATAATATGTTATAATTTGTTCAATAAAAATATTCAAAATAAAAAAAGTATGGCTTCCATTTATAATCATAATTATAATTATTATAAATAACTAATTTTAAATAAATTTTAAAAGGCCCAGCGGAGCGGGCGGTTCACAGCTAGTATGTGTATATAATTTTATATTTGTTTGTGTATTATTTATTTAACATTTACAAGTAAATATATTGATTATGTTTATGCTATAACTTTTACGAAATTTACTTTCTCTTCCTGCTTATCAACCTCATTTCTATATTCTGTATACAATTAGGTTAAGTATAAGAAATTCATATTGTCCTTACAATAAAAATCAAGTATTCTTTTTAAAATAATATTAATAACGTTCTATTAATATTTCAAGATCATTGAAAATATGCGAAGTTCATATCGTATTTGTATTGATTATTTCATTTTACGATGTTCCGATCTATTTCCGAATCGGTTGATGTGATGTCGATTTAAGATTTATTACTTCGGTATAGTTTCCTGGCTCATAGAATAGTTAAATATTTTATTAGTAAAAATCTCGTCTCGTTCTCGCCACTCGTCACATAATCTATTATCAAACAGCGATACTAATAATTTTGTATTTCAATTGAAAGTATAAGTAAACCCGTGAAATTATACGTGTGATTGTAAAATGTAATTTATCTAAATAACAGATATTATAACAGACACCTGTTTGTAATGCGTTTCCATCGCTAAAACGCTCAAGAGCATATTTTACATACCGAGAGGAGTTGCATAAATTAAATAATGTTGTAAATTAACATACATATATTTAGAAAAAAAAAGTGTATTTCAATTTCGGTTAGGAACGTAATCAATTGAAAGGAAGTCGTTATATGTGGAAGTAGGATACTGGGAACTCTTCCAATATTTACTCATATAGTTCAGCTACGCGATTCTGTAAGAATTCACTTGTATTTCAATCGTGAAATATTGACAAACGAGTTACGGTGAACGCAATTGTGATACGATACTCTTATTATTATTATCGGTCAGGGTCGCATCTGACTTTTCACGTTCGTCTTTTGCTGTGAGTTACAGAATACCTACCTGTACAGATTGTTATTTTCTAAAATTATCACATTTTATTTTTCAAAGTTCCTGTAACGAACCAATCTTTCAGCTTAATTACTAAGTCCTAAACGAAGCGTGTTATATCGATTACTCGATTTGATGAATAATGAAATTCATGTATCTCCGTACATGTAAAATACTTAATTACAAAGTAGATTATAATTTTAATGTGAACGTTCATGAAATTGTAGGTTAACTAGTCAGTTGAACCGTAATTGTTATTATATTATACATATTGCTTATGAAATATTCAAATATTTGGAAATTTACGCTTGAACTATATCTTTGGTAATTATTGAGTTGTCGGATTCGCTCTTAATAGTAAGTTAAGCTATGTTCAATTAGTCTGTTATAGATCTATTCAATCACAAAGTCGTGCCCCTCCCCGTTAAATTATTATCGGCTCGCATTAGTATGAGTGAGTGACGATCGTGCTTACAAGATGTCTTAGTGTGTGTGAGACAACTAAGAGTAGATAGCAAAATCATTAAAATTAGATTATTTTTGTTAAGCTTATTTTATTAAAAAAATCTCTTTGACATTATTTGCCCACATTGTGTTGTCTATGATAATGGATGCGCTCTTCAAATAATTTTATAATTTATTTAATTTATTATTTTTAAAAGGCACTGATTTAAAGAGGCAGTTGTAAATAGCGGTTTTGGTAAGTTAAAAATTATAAATGGCACGTTTAATAACTAGTTCAGCAGTTAAAACTAAGCAGTAAAGTAAACAAAAATGAGTAATAAAAAGTAATTACATCGATCAGTGAATATATAATTGAGCAGGAAAATAATTAAATGGGCGGTAAAAATTATTGAACGAGCGTTTACGTGTGGGCAGTAATAAATCGGAATTTGTCGTTTGTTTTTTTTTGTTTTACGAGGAGGAAAGGCATTTACGCATGTCGCCCGGTCGTGGGACCGGGACGGGTATGTGGGATTCAACCGGGGCCTAAGGCCCCGTGCCGGGACCTAATGCCCTGTCCTACTCACTAAAACCATCCTCGGGTTTCCACCATGCCACCGAGTGCTGAGGCAACGGGATCGCTAATGGCGTGCGACCGCGGCCCCACCAGCGGCAGCCGCCGTAAGAAAGATACTTTTTTTACTTATCTTCATGTTTAAATTTATGTTTGCACACCAAACGTAGGTATACATATACAATTATAAATACCTATATACAGGGCAATATTAAACAAAAGACAAAGTTATAAATTGATATAAATTAATTCAAGAAAAGGGAAGAAAAAGCCTTATCATGATCTTGAACTGGTTCAAGGTCATGATTTAAACAGGAACTATTAATTTTGATTTGTATATAGTTAAGGCTTTAATTTTAATAAATCTTATGTGAGGATATGTTTATTTTTCATACAGAAGAATTATATAAATACAGACAATGTACGTATGTAATATCCAGGCTAAATAGGATTATGAATAATTTAATGAACCTAATCAAATTTAATATATTATATGGCATTTACCTATATATACGAATAGCAGTTTTCCCCGAAAGCAACATAATCACTGGATCAATGCTTAACGAGCAAACTTGTGTTCTACAGCTACGTCTACGTAATTTTCTGTCATGAGATAATAATGTTTAGAAAACTACATAATCTAGTTAAATATTTAAAATTAACTTGTACGGCAATTTGTTAAATTTAATGAATATTATAGTGCAATATAATTAATTAATAGTTAAGACATAAGCAATCCATTTTTATTGGTAGAGAATTAGAATTTGAAAATAAGTAACGAACATGGATTAAATTCTACACGATACCCTGTTTAATATTAAAAAAACTATTGGTAGTAGTAACTATTGGTAGTAGTTTAGAAAATGACGCCAGTTCCAAGCGAACATCGGGAACAAATACGCATTATTTTATCTTAAAATTATTTTGAGATAGTTCACTTGCTCTATCGCATTATCATTATTTACAAACGCATTAGTAATTTAGTACGCATTCCTAAGTATAGTATTAATAGAGCGTTTATGAGTCACAAAACTAAAAGATAATTTTAAAATTACTCAGTAATCGAAAAAAATACAAATATAAAAAAAACAGTACCTAAGCTTATAAGTTATAACTAAAATGGTTTTAAAACTGTTGCGTGTCACACATTTTGGCATTTGGCATTCTTGCATTTCAGCTTAAGAAAGTTTTAATGAGAAAGTTACCCGTAGAGTTTCTTCTTAAAACATTAAATTAAATATAAGAAACTTTCTTTACTAAAACGTTAATGAAACGTCGCTTATGAGTTTTCTGGTTTATAGTTTTTAATTACAAAAAGGAAAAACTTTGAAAATAAAATATCAAACCACAAGAGATAATCAATCTCTGATAATGTACGAGTATATAAACGAGGAGTTTCCTGTATTGCGCTTGGGATGTAAGATTGTCACACCCTTGTGTGCGTGGCGCAAACTTTATCCTTCGATGCTATATATATAAAGAAAATATATTTATTTTATTGCGAAGCTCCAATTTTTTATTATTAGTGCAAGGCATGAGTGAACGTGGAGCTTTCGATTAATCCAGCAGTATAAAAAGAAGAAGACATCTAACTAATGTAATCATATATATAAGCTCTTATAGATTAAGTATATAAAGGCGAAAATCAAAGATGCACTAACTCACGACTTGTCATTGAATAACATTGAGTTATTATATACTCAATGGTTTTTGTTTTCAGTTTCGTATTATCAGTAGAGTTAAAACGATTGCAGTTATGGCATAAGAAGTTAAATGTGTATAAATGTTATAATTACTAATATACCTCAAATAGAGTAAACGTAACGTAAACGTAAAACTATTTTTCACAGTACGCATATCAGAAAACAGAACAACCCAATACGATTAATTTTTTTTTATGTTATAGGTTGGCGGACTAGCATATGGGGCACCTGATGATAAGTGGTCACAACACATATAGACAATGGCGCTGTAAGAAATATTAACTATTCCTTACATCGTTACACTGGCTCACTCACCCTTCAAACAGGAACACAATACTGAGTACTGTTGTTTGGCGGTAGAATATCTGATGAGTGCGTGGAACCTACCAAGACTAGACTAGTATTAAGGTAAATATTTTAAGGCACATAGTTACAAAAAAATTAATTAATTTAATTTAATTTAACAGAGCATTAATTAGTTGCAATACACAGTATTTGAGGCTTTCAAAAAGGATTTTTATTACATGACACAAACCGCAATGCAATCCTAGACAAAACTGATAGAGATTTGTGTTTGCTTTCGATAGATAGATGAGCTTACTCTTTTATAATGTGCGGGAATTACTAATCTCTTTGAACGAAACACTTGGTATAATTATGATATAATTTAATGTGTAGCTTAGTTCGTTTAATCATTAAGTAGGTTTATAAATTCAAAATGATTATTAATCAGAAATAAATTTTATTTTAGTTAATGAATCAGCCCAATTTTAGCGATTTCCTTTGCAAAGTATGCACTAAAACAGCTTTTGATTAATATATCTTTCCGCAGAATATAACACTCAGATTATTTTAGATCTATATCTATGATGTCATGTCAATTCGAAGTCTTGTTTATTTATCTTTACTCTTCCTGTCTACCATTGCAAGAGGTTATAGAGAGCGAGCATTACAGAGATCGGATTTGTAATCATTTAAAATTATCGGCGGCTTGAATTTAATAGTGTTCAAAAAATCTAATAAATTTATAAGGATTGATTGAAGTTATTTGCCATATATTTGCACAAATAATTAGATAATACAAGTACGCAAAGTATTTTCAATATATATGAATATATATCTGATCTTAATATCGGTAGATCAGCTAGATTAACTTATTCAAAATTATAACATTTCATTTAGTAACGATAACATTTCTTATTGTTTTTTAAAACAATTGATTCAATTCTAGACAGCAAAAATAAAACAGGTGACATTATATTATACGGTTGGATATAATATTATAATGATTCGGAATCGAACAGAAATTATTATCATTCATTAAAATTAAAAGAGTAAAAAGGTAGATTAAAAATCTACCTAAAAATGTCTAGTCTCGTAACTTTGATATATAACAAATTTCGATTAAAAAGCGTTTCGTTTTAGATTTATTTGTCTTCGATTAAATTTTATCCGATTGTCTTACATGCTTGTATACATTGCAGTATTAAATTAACTTATAAACAAACTCTGTGTCAAATTATTATTAATATTTTAATCGAATGGTTTGTTGCTTCATATGAACTGAAAGAAATTAATTGATAACAGAGATTAAGATAATTCATTTAATTTTAAAGTAAAAATAAAATAGTAACTAAATAAATTATCATGTTTTTAGATGATTTTAAGGATGACAATGAACAGTAACAATCTTTAATAACAGCATCGCTGTAGTAAACTTTTAAATCTTCTACTATACCTTCGACAAATTTATTGTTATCTATAACTTTTATGTAACCGTTATGTATCTTTTTTGCTAAATCAAAATCTTTTATGCCACCGTTGTCATAATTTATTTTATATAATTTAGAATTTAACTTGCATTTATTTTTCGAACATTTATTTACTGACACATCATCGTCTGATTTGTCACTTTCTGAATACTCATCATCATATTGATCATTATAATCATCATCAATCTCTTTAATTTCATCCGCATCTGAGAATAATGCCTCGTCAATGTACGGTTTCTTTATTTTACTATGTTTTTTATGTTTTGGTAATTTTAAATCATTAATTACATCTGGATGGTAATAAGTTTTAAAAGCATCTGTTGTTATTCCTAAGAAAAATGACGGGTAAACGAAATAAGGAAAGTACGTAAGAGAAACCGAATAAGCTTCTGTTCTTGTACATTCAGGTCTTATTGTCGAATAATGTTCTGTGTGTGTGCAAATTTTTTCAGTACTCGTTTGAGCTCCGATACCACGATGACTACAAATTGTATGGTGATTATTTCTCATACACGTGCACTGCCGCTTAGCTTGCTGAACGTGAGGTAAACTTTCCGTATGCATAGGCATAACAGAAAAACTTCTTACTTCGATAATTTTATTTTTATTTTCAACTTCCATATCCAAATTACCGTCTTTATACACAATTTCATTATAACTTTGTTTTTCGTTTGATAAATCCACAGATGTATATTTGCTAGCATCATCAAATTTTGGTTTAACACTCGTTACGGATATTAGTTTATAAATAGGCCATTTCTGATTTATTTCCAGTGTCGGAGTTGGTACATTATTTTTAAATGATAAATAAACTGATGATGATATTGGATCTATCTCATACAAATGTTGCTTTATGGATAACATTTCGTTAGATAGCATCTTATCAAATATGTTTGATTTTAAGTTTGGAACTTTCCTTGAATTATTGATCATGTTCAAGTAATAATTTTGATCTGTTGTGATTGATTTTATTGCGGTCACAGTTTCTGTAACAAATATTACAAATATTAATATTTCATTAAATATTATATTCATTACAAAAACACGTATAATATACTAAAATACCATTAGATATCGAAATAACTTCATTATATTCTGTTTTGTCTTCTCTCTTAATGTTGAAACTATTCGTTTGAGATAAAAATAAATGCAAAACGGTATAAAACATAAGTAACATAACCAATATTAATCATGTCGTTAATTTTTTGTAGGTATAAATGTATTTCAAAGATGTAAAAATGTTATAGAGAATAATCTAGTAAGCTAAGAAAATAATTTATTTAAAAGTGTCATTTTATTTGTTCATTAATAATTTAAATAAAATTATCATGCTAAAATTATTTTTCGTTTTTATATTTTCTATTTGTAGTATTTATGCTTATTCAAAAAAATATTGTGAAATATGCCCAAACCATACACTTTGCAGATACGAGGTGATTATTTTCTTTCAAATAATTTATTACAACTGAATTTTTATAATATACATTAACTTCAATCGTTTTAGGTTTCAGGTCCAAGTTATACATGCTTAGGGTATGATAAAAAAGCATTACTAACAGAGCATGATATTAAAGCAATAGTCGATCAAATCAATCATCGAAGAAATTTCATTGCATTGGGCCATTCAAATGTTTTGCCAGGAGCTGCTAACATGCAAAAGATTGTAAGAAATTTGATAAAAGCTTATACCAAAAGATTTTATCAAGAAAAATATCATTTATGTACATGATTGACTTCGCTTTATTGTTTGATTTCATAATTTTGAAATATATTTTAGAGTATTATTATTTCCCAAACTTTCAATTAAATATTTTTTTATAATAGAGCTGGTCTCAAGAATTAGCAACATCTGCTCAGCGGTGGGTAGATCAATGTGACCAAACGTTACGGCCAGAAAAAGAAGATCAATGTCGTGATTTAGGTAACAGTAGATCAATAATAATATTCATTAAGAATGTTTGCATAGGTTTATTATTCTTGGCTTTTTTTAAATTTGATTATGCAATATTTTTAGAAAACATGAAAGTTGGACAAAATATAGCCACGATATTTGGACCATCCCCCGGCCTTCATGTGAAAAGCTTCGTCGAAATGTGGTTTATGCAATCATTAAACTATCCCGGAGTAGTTACATATTACAATGAGTACGTATAAGTATATTATTCTGATATTTAATCAAGTATTTAATACGTAAACCTACATATCATTTTAAAAATATGTTTTACCAATCTTTGATTGTTTGATCAATTATATTCCTTATAAAGTGAAACAATATTGAAATGATTTTAATTACGATGAGAAACATACTTAGTATACCTATCATTATTTTTTAGGTCTCGAGACTATAAAACTAATCAATTTACGCAACTTATTTGGGCCACTACCGAAATAGTTGGATGTGGAAAAGCTAAGTTTTACGTAAGAATTATTTAAAATAGTTTGCTTCATAGATTAGTATTATTATTGGATATTTATATTCGTAGGCTAGTACAGTGTGATATTTATTACGTATCGATATATTTTAACTCCTACCGATTGCGATTTTGAATGATTTTATTAATATCTTAAAGCTACCTAAAATTCAGACCTTATACCACTTGTACTTCATTTAAGTACGTGAAATACTTCATTTCTATATTTTTTATTACTTCATTAGCTGATTCGTATATTGAATTAAAAAATATTGCAGGTCAACAATAATAAAAAAACAATCGCAGTAAGACTCGTTTGCAACTTCGCTCCACGGGGCAACGTACATGGAAAACCAGTTTATATTATTGGATACGCTGCGACGCAATGCCTAGACGATATGGATCCTGATATCGTTTTTCCTGGATTATGTAGTCGACCACTACAAACCAATGAAGTATTTGGTAATAAAAGGAGTAATTCAGGTCAAAAATCTGTCTTACCTTTACATTGTTTGCTTGCAGTGGGACGATTACAAGCTACACTTAAGGCTTCTCTTATTCCTTCTTCTTTTTAGTCTATTCCACCACGCCGGTCAATCGGGCTATCTAATGTTGTATTGTTTTACCACCAAGGACAAAATTAATTATAAATACATGAAAACTCGGTAGTTTATGTTCAAGAACATGTATATTTTTCATAATACTTTACTAATATACACATTCTTTTTTAGGTAGATTGTTACCAGCGACACCAATAGCCAATAGTTTACTTCGGATTCGCAATTTATTTAATGATTCTGCAAAGCGAGAAATTGATCCCGTTTATAATAATTTAAAGCACATGAAAAAATCATGCAAAAATGAAACTCCTCAAAGCAACAAAAAATCAAGTTCTATTATAGTGCAGGATAACACTCTCGGTATATATAATATGATATCACAAAATATTCTTTGCTCAAACATAACACGACACGCGATATAAATAGTCTAGAAACCAAAATCTTTTAGTCATATTCGACGCGAAACAATTTACAGAAATTTTTGCTAGGTGCGTTTAATTTAATGTAAATGTCACAGAAGTTATTTGTTGTACCTTTAAAGATTTACGGTTTATTATTTTTTCTTTTCCCTTTTTTGGATTTAGGCAATGATAAATTTAAAATAAAAATAAAAATTTCATTTTGTCCTTGATATTTAGCTATTTAACCTTTGCTACAGAAACATATTTAATAAATTTCATCTATGTTTAAAAGCAGAAACAGTAGGAAGAAATAATTATCTCGCTGTGCTTTATCTATCTTCGGGACTATCGTTTGATACAATAAGGTCAACTTCTTAACTCAAAATTTCGTATAATGTAAATTTTCATACAGTTATATGAAGATTCAAATTCTAAGTCGTATATCTGAAAAGTACTTTATCTTAAGATTAATTAATAAAGTAATGTAAGGCTTTTCCATATAAATATATATTAATTTTGAAAAATATGTTCTATTCAGATGCAGTCAAACGCAGCCATACATTGGATAGTGAGAATTTTTGGATAAATCACAGAAACACTTCCCGAAATTATGGAGATGATTTCTTCCAACAGGATAAAGGACATTCAAGAGTATATCATGGCCATGACCATAGAAATGAATTCGATTCAATCCATCCAGAAACATTCTTTACAGATTCTCGAAGATTTGACTACACTACCCCTCCATTAAATTATCATAAAGATCGAGATTACCGGAAACATAATATGAACAGACAGTGTACTCGTAATATAGGATTTAAGATTATTAAAAATGTTGCTACAGAATGTAATCCATGTAAACAAAAATTAAAATGTACGAGAGGACAAAAAATTAATCCTCAAACACATGTCTGTGAAGATCGCGAAGCTCCCGCCTATCCTCAAGATTTTTGTAGATGTCATAACTTTCAAATAACTTGCCCAACTACTAATCTATGTATTCCAAATACGAACAGTGAATGTTTTAACTTTAATTATCCAGTTAAACGCTGTCCAAACATGCTTAGAACTTTAGAAACTAAAGTCAAAAATAATATGGAAAAGCAAGAAGAAATACATTATTTTGACTTATTTTCTAGGGGGTTAAGAAAATATGATCCAACTTTGAAACAAGAAGTAAAACTCTTTACTAATGAAAATATAAATATATTAGACGAACAAAATCAAAAACTTCTTAATAAACAAAACGACAATTACCCAAATTACAGGCAGGTAAATTAATCAATTAAGATATTTTATTTGTATTTTACTTTATTCGATAAAGTATTTTTTTTCATTTCAGTGAAATAAAGAGAAGTGTGTCTGAAGATGATACAAAATTTAAACCGTTTTGGCAGATAGATGGTTTTACTAACAAAAAAGAACCCCAACTTAAGTCCATGAAGTATACTACATTATCAAATAAGAAAATCAGGATATCAAAAAGAACGACTTCAAAGCAAAAACTGAAAACGGAGCACATAACCTTAAAGCTTAATCATGATCAAAAAGAAAATAGAAAGCCCGTTTCTGAAAAATATTTATCATTTGATGAACTTATGCATCTTAGAAAATTGAACACGGGTAATTTCAGTGGTCGGCGATTTCATGATATTAATTCTGAGGATGACGAAGGCAAACAATCTTTAAGAAAATCGGCCACATCGGAAACGACAGAAAGTACATCAGAATATACTGCTAATACGCCATTTATTCGTTTGAAGCATTGTACACGAAAATTAACATGTACTTGGACAGCCGCTTCATTAACTGACAGTGCAGGTAGTGTTATACCGGGAGGAGCAGGAGGTGCAGCTGGGCATATGGGTTCCCGTACACCTCCTGGTTACGTTGAAGGCTGTACGCGTACATCGACATGTACTCGAGATTATATGAATAGAAACAAAATGGCTACATTACCTGTGGAAACTACAAGTTCTGAATTTGATTCAGCTGACGAAGAGGACTACTGTGAACGACGTTCTTTAAATCGCCGACATTCTAATAAAACTGTTTCGATTAAAATAAACGACGCGTATAATAAATCTTATTCGAGACAAAATTCTTTAAATATATTTACAAAAAATTATGGATCAAATTTTATTGAAACATTTGTAGACTGTAATTGTTACCATAAAAATTACAGAAATAAAAGAAATGGACTAATTAATAAAAGATTAGAAGAAAAATTACTGAACTATAGGAATAAGAAAAAAGAAAATATTAAATATGAAACTGACTATAGTAATGATATAATATCGTATGGTGACTTGTATTATTCTGTGTTAAAAAAAATTCTTAATACATGGAAGAGTAAAAATTCATTACATTCTAACAGCAAATGCCTTTGTAATAACACAAACAAAATTAATCATTATAATGTATTGCTATTTATTTCTATATATATTTTCATGTAATAAAATAATATATATTATGTTCTTCTAATTTTAATTTATATAACTTGAAAAATACAACAAGTACCAGCTAAGAGACCTAAAATAAAAAAATAAGACGACACTTTCTCTGTAGAGTTATGAGAACAATGGAATTTTTCATGTAACTTTAAATTTCTTAAATCATCTGCTAATGTTTTCAACAAATCGATGTAATTTATAAATAAATCATCACTTGTTTTTCTTTTCGGTCTTTTATATTGCTTTAATGTAAGATTCCCTATATTGGTCCATCTAGAATAATTAGACAGTGTGGCTTTAATATTAGACCCTAAAAGTTAAACTAAAATTATATATGTATTGTAATATTTGAAAATTGATTATATTTTTTTTTTCAAAACGTACCATTTGGATGATTAATAGTTGATAAAATATTATCCCTCATAGTGTCCTCTGTAATAAAGTCCGATTCAAGAATTTCTTCTAAGAAATCCTTCGTACCAGGGTGTCTTTTTAATTCTTCGATTTCTAATGATATTTCGGATGTTGGAATGATTTCGTCATATAAGTCAGCTGTTTCTTTTTCTGTTTGATCTCCTTCTTCTTCAGGAAAAAAATAGTGTCCTGTAAACTCATTATTGGATTTAACTTCTCCGAGTTCTGCTTGTATTTTGACAGGTCTTACTTCAGAAACAATTGGGGTGAGTAGTTTGGTATCTTCGGTACTTGTATATTTATCTGTAATAATGTATTATTTGAATATTTTCTTTCGATCTATCGAATCAAATTTTATTTAAAATTGTTTACCACTGTGTCTAAATATGACTGCTTCTACTAAATCAACCAAAAGTGTTGAATTTAAACTATCACTCTCTGGTAATTGACTTGTTGTAGGTGATTCTTTTTTGCTATATAACTGTTTTATTATAGCTGCTACAGTTCCATCTGTGAGCATAGGCTCGGGGTTTGGTAGTCTAGTTGTTGATTGCAAAAAATCTTTCAATACATTATCGTTACTGATTCTACTTTTTAATAATTCAATAAATTCGTCTACTGCCAAAACTTCTTTACATTTGGTAGTACTTTGTTCCGTTTGCAACAACGATTGCTTAGTCATATCAAATAGATCAGAAAAGAAATCAAACTGTGTATCAATACTTTCGACTACTTTCGTTGTAGGCATTGTATATTCATTTTCTGAATTTATGACAAAATTAGTATTTTTGGACCACTCTGGTACATTGCTAATGGTAACAAAATTTACATTACTTATTGCATTTTGTGGAGTTTTAGTATTTTCGTCATCATTTAAAATTTCATTAACAGTAGAAGTCAGTCTTGAAGCTGCTAGAACAATTAATTAAGATACATGAGTTCTACAAAAAAATGTTACTGATACATTAAATCAATTATGTACAGACATACTACTGACATATACATACTAGGGTTTTAATTTTATTAAATATTAATTCGTTACTTACAACATAAATATGTATATTCGGAATCACAATTGCGTCCAAAATCACATCGAGTGCTCGGTGAGCCAAAATTATATACAGATTTATCGAATTGATTGCCAGCCGGTGCAAAATTACATACCAACCTACTGACTGTTCTGTTTTGCAAAGAGCCAGACTCTATGCCTATTTCCTACAATTTTACAGATTCTTTAACTTATTCAATATATCTGTTTAACAAACTTTAGAACACAGACTTTACTTTAAATTTAACTCCACCGCAGCCCACTTGAGTTGTGCTGCCCCACACAAGTTGCGTGAAGTAATCGTAATGTTGCATTCCTGTGAGTGAAGATCTAAAATAGAGACGCATCAAACAAATATTTGTTATATGTAATATAATGAAATGAAATCATGTTGTTATTATATTTACTTTTAGAACAAACGAAAATGATATATTTCCTAAATTTATTGTAACCTTTATATTGTTTTCCAAAATATCAGGAATATATTCAATAAAATTATAATTCAGTGTATTTCTCTTAATTAACTGTGCATTTTAACTTTGTTTAATAAAAACTTTATAATTTCAAATGGCAATCCATTGAAGTAATAAGTATCGTCAATCGTCACTAACATAATAGTTATGATTACCAAAGGATTCAAGTAGTATTTGCTTTACTTGTACTTATAGAAAATTGGAGTAGATATTTTATATAATATGTATCTAACATACACCGAATTAGTTGACTAGAAACCATTGATACTTTTGCGTGAAACAACAATAAAAAGCCGCTTCATGTGAAATATTGAGATTAAAATTGCATATTCATCAAACTTCATATACATTTACGTATCTTTATAAATTAAAATATGTATTTTTAATTAATATGCGTAAAGTAAAAACACTAGATAAACGTGTTTTTCTATTAATAAATTAAATTAACTCTCACATTTTCGAATTAAATCTTAAGCTTGTCTTTCGTAAGTATTTACATTAAGCCAATATGAATGAAAAATAAGATACGATACATTTCTTCGATTGAACGAAATAGTTGTCGGAAAGGGAATAACGAAAACCCCATCGACTTCGGGTCAGTAGTTTTGTTTTAGAAAATTGCATAGACAAATATGTATAAAGGTCAAATAGAGAACCTCATATTTCGAAGTCGGTTAAAAATGTCGAACTTGCCAATAATTTTTTTAATTTATTTTACAGTGTAAATTCACAAAAATGTCTAGTATGTTCATTTTACAGTGTGTCTATGAATACACCGATGCGCACTTTTTACATGTATGTATTAATAATAATAAGATAGACAGCCTATATAGACGTCTTCATACTATTAATTATTTTAAAAAATATTTATATACATCAACTTGTCACCGTAAAAATATAAGGGATGTACTTTAATCCCCAATTAAGCCTATGTTCACAATTGACGACTTTTTAAAAACATTTCAAAGCATATTTCAGGGAAATTAACAAAAATATGAAAATCCTATAAAACAATACCTTCGTACACCTATATTATTTATATAATATGTACCACAATCAATTCTAAATTTTGACAAAAAATAACTCGCATGTTTTTCGTCAGTCTCGTTTAATAATAAAATTAGCTCCCCTACGCTTTCTTTGTTTGTATAGGGCTTCCAATGCCTTAAAAGAAGCAACAACAAAGTGGATTTTTAAAATAATAAATATTATGAGACTATATGGCCTTGCCGAAGGTGTAATAGAGTTGGTCTCCTTATGAAATAATTCGTCTTGTCGGAAAAAACACGTAATGATAGAATAGTGTGAAAGAAGAGGATTTGCCCGGCCGTGGTACCTACCAGGCTGGTAATACTAATAAAAGAAAATCAATAACGGCAAAATATTCTTATACAAATTCAAAATTCAAATCTAGTACCTATCACAAATAATATATAAAGCAACATCACACTACAAGGTAGCTTAAAATTTACTCACGGTATGTAATGAGGCAAAATTGATTCATTCATGTTAAGTAGCTCCACAAACCACAAATCAATCATTGAAGTTACTGTCAGTCCCGGCGCCTCACCGTATATTGTAGCAATATTCTGTCCCACTTGCATATACTCTATTGTTAAATTTAAAAAATATATATATTATATAGGTCTCTCCTCAGGGCCGGACCGCAAGTTTAGGGGACCCAGGGCTAACACTGCTTACGGGCCAACCTAAGACATATCTGAACGTAACCTTGAATTAAATTAATTGAATGGGTTTGATTAATTGCAGGACTCGCAGGGCTGCAAACCATACGATATTTTTAATTTAATAAAGTTATGGATTATTTCGCATTATCGTCTATTTTATACTTTGACTTGACTTAGCTGGAGGCCCCTTGAATCCACGGGGCCCTGGGCTGAAGCCCAAAAAGCCATATGGTAGATCCGGCCCTGTCTCTCATGACTCACAAACGGATTTTGTTGGAGACGTTGAACATTTTGATTTAATGTAGTTAAATAAAAAAAATACTAATCTATAAAAAATATAACTGCCGCCCAAAACACAAATGTAACTAAGCCGACTAAACTAGTTACGTCATATTAAAGTGCTAAGGCCGTTAGAGCTGACGAGTCCTAAGAAAGAGTACATACAAACGTAGCGTAGGGCCCTGGGCGAATTCGCGCTAGGTATATCCATGACCTGAAGAACGTAGCTGGGCCGAACTGGTTGGAAGGCGAAATAGATAGCTTTTGGTTACCATGTGACGGGAGTGGTCGCGGATGCATTATATCGAAACGACCCTTCAGTCTTTCCAATCCGTGCCGAAGGCGGCCATCGCAGCGGTCTAGCTCTAAAAAGGCCTATGTCCAGTAGCAGATTGTAAGTTACTGATTGACGGATAAAAATTAAAACATCGCTAGAAAATCTCCTATAAGTATCCTGCGAGTTAATACGAATTGTATATATATTCTACTTCTCTTCAATAGTGTGTGACCTTTGGCCAGCTATCATTGACCCCTTACAGTTTAATATTTTAAACCACTTGCAATATTTGTGGTTTCATTTATTTATAAGTTATAAATGTTGAACTAACCTAGATCTCTACACGAGTCTGTTCCGTCATACAAACCACTTTTCACACACTGATCTGCCCATCGCTGAGCTGATACTTCCAAGTATTTATTCCATTGCTAATAAACAAATATTAGGTAGAATTTGAATTTCTCGTATGCTATAATACATGATTATTAACATTCATATTAAAAGAAATTATAAATAAGTTTACAATAAGTAGGTAATTTATTGAACGTGTTGCAAAATAATATAAATAGTGAAAAATTTCACTACCTACATGGATCCTTACCAATTTTACCATATTTTCCGCCGCTGGTAAAGAGCGGATTTCTCCCGACGCAACTTTATTTCTTCGGCTGTTAATTTTGTTTAACAAATCTTTTTTCTCTTGTTCCGTAGTCAATAATTGTTTATAATTAATACAAGAACTCCCAGGACCTGGTGACTGATAAGAGATAAGTTATGGAATTTGTCCTAATCTAGTTTTTTATTTACGTAAGTAGGATGGGTACGTGAGAGTCCTGATGGTAAGTGGTCGCTAATGGGCCAGCCTTGAGACCAGAGATATTATGTCCCTGGTGTCTGTAATAAGACTGGATCACTAACCCTTCAAAACAGAACATAACAAGTATAAGCAATGCTGCTTGGCGGTATATATATGAGAATACATGAGAAGCGAATATATGAGAAGTGGATGGTACCTACTCAGGTGAGCTTTAACAATGTCTCACCACCAAGTAAAATAAAATTTTGCGTGCACACTCATGTTGTTAAATGTAACTCGAAACATTTTTATAAGCCTTAAATACAATATTATACAATAATATTATCATTATACGAGGTTTAAAGTCAGTAATATATTTTATTTTGAAAGCTATTAAATTTTACATAAGAGACTAGATGGATATCACATTTTATAATGATATATGTCTAATGTATATGAAAAAACACCTACTTATTCACAAAAATATAGCTTTAAAAAATCTTTAGATTAAACAAACCTGAAATTTACATAAGATGTGTTCTTTAGTGTTGTTACAAAATTTAAACTTACAGAAATTTTTGGAATCACAATAAAATACCCTAATACATAGTATAACAAAAATCCAAATTTTAAATAAATAGATAAATAAAATCATTTATGTAATTTTCATTAAACTTAATAAAACTGGGATCAATACAATATATTGGCAATTTAAAAAATCCAGATGGTCTTTATTTAGCTAGAAACTTTTTCGATTATTTATTATATCACTATGAGAAGATAGAAATCAAATTTCCTTATTCTTATAAGGAGTATAATTGCCCAAAGCTGAAAAAGCTTTTTAATTCCGTTCTCTTTTCAAGGGAGAACTCCAAAGGCATGGAACAAGAGTGTGGTCATCTTGTTCTTCAAAAAGGGCGATAATACCCTATTGAAGAACTATCGAGCCATATCTATAAACTGTTTTCGAGAGTCATTACGAAACGTCTCGCGCGCAGACTAGACAAATTTCAGTCAATGGAGCAGGCCGGGTTTCGAGGAGGATTTAGCACCATAGACCAAATCTACACAGTGAGGCAGATTATAGAGAAGACCGAGGCGTATAATCGACCCCTGTGCTTGGCTTTGTGGACTATGAGAAGACTTTTGACTCTATAGAAACCTGGGCTGTTTTAGAGTCATTACAACGGTGCCACGGTGCGTAGACTGGCGATATATCCAAGTGCTGAGATGCCTGTATTACGCAGCTAATATGAGTGTCTAAGTACAGAACCAGCAGACTAAATCTATCACATTATGCAGGGTGGGGACAGGGAGACGTTATTTCTCAGAAACTGTTTAGCAACGCTCTTGAAGATATTTTTAAGACGCCTGGACTAGTAAAGTAAGGACATTAATATTAAAGGTGAGTACATCTCACACTTGAGATTTGCAGATGATGTCGTCATTACGGCAGAATCGTTGCAGGACTTGCAACAGATGCTACACAGCTTGGCTAACGCTTCTCTAAAAATCGGCCTCTATATGAACTTGGATAAAACCAAGGTCATGATTAACGACCACGTTAGTCCGGAGCCGATCTTTATGAACGCTATACCTATCGAAGTTGTTCAAGAGTACCTATACCTCGGTCAAACTATGCCGTTAGGTAGTAACAACTTCAAGAGGGAAGCCAATAGAAGGATTCAGCTGTACCGCGGCACCCCAGTGCCTGAAGACGAAGGTCTTCAAACATTGCGTCCTACCCGACATGCCGAGCCGAGACGGCGGAATGCGGCTGGTCCGCCAATTTAAAGTCGCTCAGCGGGCTATGGAGAGAGGTATTCTAGGCGTATCTCTGAAAGATAAAATCCGGAATGAAGTGGTCCGACAGAAAACGAAAGTTGTCGACATAGCTCAGAGGGTTAGCCAGCTGAAGTGGCTGTGGGCCAGTCACATCTGTAGAAGAACTGATAGCCGTTGGAGCAAGAAGGTTCTAGAGTGGAGACCGCAAATCGGCAAACGTAATGTAGGACGCCCTGCGGCACGGTGGAGCGATGTTGCACGGAAGGTGGCCGGTAGAACATGGATGAGAAGGGTCGAAGATCGGATACGTCCAGCAGTGGAATAATACAGGTTGATCATGATAATGATTATGATAATTGCCCAACTGCATTCAGACTTCTAATTCCGACGGTTATTGATACTCAAAAAACTAAACTGTCTGAATATCTAAACATACAACAAGAGAGTCAGACAAACTTTTTGTTTAAAAAATGTTTGGCCTTCGCTCCTACGAACGCTTACGTTTAATATAATATTTCTTATTTAGCGCCTATTCTTTAAAGCGACACACTTGACGTTAACGAAATAATGTTGCTGTGTAAAGAAAAATTAAAATAAAACTATCTAAAACGAAATGTTTATTGATTTTCAAATTACTACATGTAGATTGTTATTGTTTTTAATTTCTTTTTTACTCCGTATTAACTAAAGACGTAATATGTTATATGATATTATAGTTATGACTTATACTGTCTTTGGTCATAATGTCATAACAAGTTCAGTGATAAAAAGTAAATTATACTCTTCGTGATAAAGATAACCTCTGACAAAAACTATTTTGAATACATAATAATAATAGTTTCTTTGATAAGGCTTAAAATACAGCTTGAAAATAACATTTTGAAAAATATTACAAGATGAGCCGCAATTTAAAAGCGTTAATTGGTCCCAGCATTCTCAATGCCGACTTATCTCAACTATACGAAGAATCTCAAAAGTTGCTTAATAACGGCGCAGATTATTTACATTTAGATGTCATGGATGGACATTTTGTACCTAATTTAACATTTGGTCACCCAATAGTTAAATGTCTTCGGAGCAAAATTAAAGATGCCTTCTTTGAAACTCATATGATGGTGTCTAAGCCTGAGCAGGTAAAAAAATATTTAAAATTAGTAATCGGCCCCGGCTTTGAACGGGTGCAATTATTCATTACTAAAGAAATTTATATAAAATAAATTAATTTTTCTTAGTAATAGGATCATTCTTTCTGGGGGTTACTTGTTACATCTTTTATATAGGAGGTAATATCAAATTTTACCTTTTATAATAGTATATGTAACTCATTTATTCCTGAATAAAATAATATAAAAAGTACTTTTAATAATTCCAGTGGATAGTACCTATGGCAGATGCAGGAGTAAATCAATATACTTTTCATATTGAACCAGTGAATAATGTTGAAGATGTATGCCGAAAAATAAAGGAGAATGGAATGAAGGTATCAAAAAAGTTTATTTTCTCTTTTTTTAAAAAATGATGTCTAAAAATATTTTACCATATTATAATATAATTTAAAAAAATGCTTTTGTAGGTAGGAGTGGCAATAAAACCAGGTACAGATGTAGCAGAAGTCGAAAAGTACATATCAATATCTGACATGGTGTTAATAATGACAGTAGAGCCTGGTTTTGGAGGGCAAAAGTTCATGGCAGACCAAATGGAGAAAGTTAAATACCTTAGAGAACATTATCCACTTCTAAATATTGAGGTTGACGGTGGTGTTGGTCCTTCAACTATAAACTGTTGTGCTGATGTAAATACATATAAAAAAAAATATCTTATACTTTTCCTAATGCTACTATACTTTTCAACAATGATGAAAACCTGCCTTAATCAAATAAAAAATGTGTTTGTGTATTAAATTGCAAAATCAATTATATTTATGGAATTAAACTAAATGTTCCTTTTTAATTTATCTTTAAAGTAAAACAAAAAAAATTATATTTATACTTTGATAAGAAAGAAAGTATTTAGTGAATTATTACTTAGCATCCTTCAAAAGTATATTCAAATTCCCTTTTAACATTTAATTATTATACTAAGTTTTTATTTTTATTCTCCAGTAAGTGACATTTGTTTTTTTTTTAGGCTGGTGCAAATATGATTGTATCTGGTACAGCTGTAATAAAAGCACAGGATCAAGCTTCAACTATTAAATTAATGCGGGACACCGTTCAACAAGCAATTGGGAAAAATAGTTCATAAATTTGAATTATATAAGTGATTGAATTACCAGCAGGGTAAATAAATTAGGAAATAAAGGCCAATGGTAATTTTAGGGATACACATTCCTTGTAGTGATTGTCTTCCATATATTTTTATACTTTTATAAAAACTAAAATAAAAGAATCATATTATGGTTTTATAAGATGTTTTAGTCAAATCTGCTTAAATCTAATTTGTTTCCATCAGTGAAATTTTCATTTTTTGGGAATGTAGAGCTAACAGCTATCCCACTCTCCTTAAATATCATCGGCTCATGATTAGCTTTCAATTTTGTTCTAAGGCTGGACATAGCTATGAGTATAGCTTCTTCTGTTCGAATTGTTCTTGAACCCTGATTAGGCAATACATTGACATAATGATTAAATAGCAAGCTAGCTTCTTCAACTTGTAATTGCTCATCACTCTCAAGAGCTGCTTCTATACCATGCAAACCTCCAAACATAATTAAAGCATGATTGTATTTGACTTCATTCACTGGTAAATCATCTATAGGTGTACCTCTATCAGATGTTCCTATAGTTAAATCATACCTGTAAAAATAGTATTTGAGGCATTAATGAGACTACCAATTCATTATTATTTTATCATTAATTTAAGTAAAGCCAGAGTATAAAATTATATTATATATAAATTAAAAAAGTTAAAATTCAACTATAATATAATCCACATACCCATCTTTATGGGGGCAAAGTGTAAAGACTTGGCTGAGGCTATTAGCTATCCTTACTGTGTACCCCCAGTACACACCAGTTTCTGCCCTTGGTGATGTGAGACTAACAATTTTCCCTTTCATTTTCTTACTACCTTCTGAAGACGGTAGCATTTTGACTGTAACTCTAATACCAGGATTTAATAATTTGTCTGTAGAAACATCTTGTAATAATCCCACATTGACTTGTGAACCTTTCCCTGGTTTTACTTTTTTATTCATTGTTATTCCTTCCCTAAAATTAAGAAAATTTTATTCTTTATACATTCAAGATTGTTATGTTATTTTAATACAAGATATAAAGTTATTCATCTATCACTATATTTCAGGGTGTTATTTGCAAATTACAATAACTAGCCACCTATTGGAATACAAAGTCTGAAATAAAAATTTACTTCACAAAAGTAAAACAATCCAAGTATCAAATGTAGAATAATAGTAAATTCCAAAAAAAAAAGCACAAGAAAAACATATTTATATAATACCTAAATTTAAAGTCATTTGTCATGCGTAAATGATGTGGTGCATCTAATGGATTTAGCAGTCCCGCAAATTCTAAATCTTTATGAATTGGAAAGAAGTGTTTTCTTAAATATTGAGGACATTCTAAATATTGTAATATCCTTGCTAATTGTACGCAACTCTTTCGTGCAATTTTAACTCCATCAATATCTTCTAATTTTGACTTTTTTGTATCTAACTTATCTCCAACATCATCGTATACTATAATTTCATCTACACAGAAAACACAAGCAGCTCGTGCAATCTGACCCGCCAAATATGTTCGTAATTCAGCCGATTGAGCATTTTCCAATATAGATCCTGGCACTGCTATGCTGACAGTAGAAATTTCAGCATTTTGCTTTTCTTTTTTTATTTCCTCTTTATTTTGTAAGTCGGCTTCCTTCTCAATAGCTAACCGCTTCTCTCTTTTCACAATTTTTTCCTCATTTCTTTGACGTTTTAGAGCTTTTCGCTCTTGATTTATTTCCCGCCAACTTTTACCAGCTGGTTTTATTGATTGTATAGGTAGAGACATAAGAGTTTGTTAATTAAATTTGCTTTTATTTAACAAATTAATGTGATTGAAATAACACGTGAAAATAGTGTCAAACTATGCCTTGTACCGACTGTCAATCTCTACCATAGACTGGTCTATTCCTTAGTTCTTCAAGGTATTGAGACTTATTTAATTAAGCAACATCGATCTTTAAGTACATTGGTACAGTCTAAAGTAATATTGTAATTGTGTAGGGACTCCGCAATTATAAGATTAACGTTAAAAAAATTATAATATTACAAATACAATAAGCTTATCTCATAATATTTAAAACATCTATTATAAAATTATTGAATACTAACAAACAAACTAAAAATTAAACAAATTATTTTCTAAAAATGAAGATAACGTTAACAATAGTTAATTTAATGATTAAAGAAAACAGTTTAATATATATTATAGAATGGAATTCTAGCTAGTGTAGACTGGACTTAATTTATTATTGAACCACAGAGTGACAAATACGAAAATATATTATTATACACTGTTCAAGTTAGCTTGATCTTTTTGACAGACGGGCTAGTGATGCGAAACAAAAAATATAACATTTATAACAGGCGATGGAACAATGGAATGCGTAATTCAAATTAGAATTCAATTTTTTTTTAACTTATATTTCTAAAAAGAGTTATACCAGCTAAAGAAACCCCTAATAACTTAACAAATTAAATGAACTTAATAAAAAAATTATCTTTAATAAGGATTTTTATAATCGATATTTGTAGCAGTTACTACCTGTTTTTCGCGCCCCTACCATCCGACCGATGTAACATTGTACAAGCATCTATTATTTTCATTGTTTCTATTTAAATTTTACTTTTGAATATATAATAGAAAAAGTTTTAAAATTTTCGGATAACGCTTAAATCTTTAGGAACTTTTGTATTATATGTATTTTTTTAAATATTTTTACAATTTTTAATATCATTAAATTAAAAAAATAATGTTTGTTATTGCAAAGTTATGTCGATCAGAAAATTTTACACCTGTCAAAAAGATCGAGCTATCTTGTACAGGGTATAAACGAATAACTTAGATTTATAGCTGTGTTGCAGAACTATCGATAGCTTGACTATCGATAGTTATTGAATGAATTTTGATAAAATGATAATGACGAATGTTAAAGTTCTCATTAATATTTCTGTTGTTGTATTTTTTTTAAACGCGTCTTTGGACATCGACGGTCGTATGCAATTATGTAAATTTTACACTTCTATATTGTCTTTACATGGCTTACTAAATAACTTATCTTGAGAAAGTAATACTATCGAAAAATAACAGGCTATATATAGTACAAAATTATCGATATTATCTTGAGAAAGTAATACTATCGAAAAATAACAGGCTATATATAGTACAAAATTATCGATATTATCGATAGATTAAACGTAATAATTTTTGCAATACTATCGATAGTATCAATAGTATTGGTCACGGGGAGCTATGATACTATCGATAGTATTGACACGTGACAATACTATCGATAGCCTATCGATTTATCGCTAACACTTTAACTATCGATAGACTATCGATTGCCTATCGATAGACTATCGATTGCCTATCGATGGTGGACTATCGATATGCAACACTAATTTATAGACATCGGCTTATAAATAAACAATTTACATGACAGCATGACCTTTCATGACATGAATCATTCCATGTGATCTACATGTGGATTGTGGATACTGGATTGTAGATTATAATTTAATTCACACCGATTGTGTTTTTTTGTATAAATTGAAGCTCGATAACTGTAAAAAGTTTACTTTTTAAACTTTTACTTACATAGTCCTAACCATAACTATCAATTATTACTGGTAAGTAATATGGTTATATTATTATTTACTTGAATAGATGTAACGATAGCGAATTAGTTTTTTTTTTTTTTTTTAATTGTGGATGTATTTGTTATTTACTGACTGTCTTTGACGATCATTCTCTAGGGAAAATAGCTGATAAAAAAGTTCAAAGCGCCGAAATAATGTCTTGTGCTTTTCGAGGTTGTATTAAAAGCTGACTTACAACATCCATACTAATAATTTCCAGACATATCCCAAAATATGCAACTTATGTATACTTATAATATGTAACAATAATATGTAATAATAATATGTAACAAATTTATATTCATCAAATATTCAAAAGATCTGCTCAACAGGATTGGACACCTTTGCCTTAAACAGAAAAATGTGTACTTAACTATTTCTGTGTGTATATACATTTTTAATTACTATAATTATAGTAATTTTATTTTTAATATCTCTAATATTTTAGACTATTTACTGTTGTGGATTTTTTATTGAATACAACTGACATATGCAACAATATTAATCAATATTATAGTAGTTATATACACCCAAATCTCAAGAACTAATGTGAAATTTATATATTTCTTTTTCTTTAAATATTTAGAACAGAAAGCTTATAGTCCGATTAAAAATAAAACGGTGGCATTCCTAAATGCACCCTTGCATAAATTATCAAAGCTGAAATTTACATGAATGTCATGAATTGGATACTATTATAATGAAATTGTGAAAAGTCCATATAAATCTCATGTGTCCAAAAATGTTGTGCCATCTCCACTAGCCCAATGCATCTTCGCTATTTTCAGCATAAAATATGAAGGTTTTTGTGTCATCCGATTTCGAAACGACTGCTTAGGATATGCCATTACATTGAATTAAGACACACATTATTGAATTGCATTGACATTGAATTAGACTTATGAATCATCATGTTACCGGATGATTCATAAGTACTTGTGTGAGCCTACTTGAATAAAGAATATTTTGATTTTATTGTGAAGTTGTGGTTTTCTTATCCTACATTTGATGATGATGACCATCTCATAATCAAGTCTCTGTGTCTCATGTATTGTGGGGGTGTTGAATCCATCTCTGTTGCTATACACATGAATCTGTAGGGATTCTTTTTTGTGTGTATGTCAAACTAAGTCTTGGAGATTGTTGCGGCTTAGATGCAGGGACTTTTTTACTGTGCTGGATGAGTATATGCCTCCATATACTTCATTAAGGCAGAATGCTTCGTCTATTGGGCATCTATATGTGCATAACTATGCTTCTTATCAGAAATGGTAAATTTTAAAAGAAAAAATGCCAGGGCAATTTTTTTAGATAATTGCATAATCTACAATACAATTTTTGATTGAGGTATTTTAATCATATAACTGTCTCAAATAAATTGAATCATAAATATGTGTAAAATTTTTTGCAGACATGGGAAACCAATATATTTATAACCTATACCAGGTTCCAGTTGAACTTTTGAAAAACTCACGTTTTGAACATTATCAGATTTAGAAGTCAAATTAAAGCTTATATAAGTAATTAATAATTAAAGAACCATCACTCAAGAACTATAAATCATTGTTTTATTTCTTGTATTATTAATTTAGTATAATATCGTATTTGACAGTTTTTCGACTTTCGGAATAGAAATTATTTGATAATAGATATTCTATAATTTGATATAGAAATAAGTTTGACTCAAATGTATCGTGTCATATTTTTCCCTCTGAATTAAATCGACAGTAGAATCGATTATGTTTTATCTCTATAAAATATTTATTTTCATATTTTAATTTATTATATTCGAATACAAATCCAGGGAATGTTATTATTGTTTTACTTATAGATAGTACAAAAGACGTAAATCGACGGCGATTTACGTCTTTTACTTGTACTGTCTGCATAAACATAACAATTATTTTGTTCGTCAGAAAAATAAAGTAAAATGATCAATAGTTACTCATTAGTAATATTAAAAGCAACGATGGCCAAATGTGATCTTTGTCTGATCAAGAACTACGCATATTGTACGAGCGAGTCTCTGTATAAAAGTCTAGAATAATATTTTTTAGATAGATGTAATTCAAACTAATCAGAAACGATTCAAACTTCCCTTAAGCAAAAAACATTTTAGAAAATGAAATTACAAATCAAGACAATGACTATTTTTAATATGATATTAACCTCGAGCCTTGGAGGGTCCTGATGTCATTTTCTTACACATTTCTATTTACTACTAGGCAATTTTAAATTAAGTCCTTATTAATAAATCCGATCAATAACTGGTGGCAACTTATGGCTACACAAATTCACGATTAAATTTAAGAACTAAACTTCATACCAGCTAGCAAATCTTATTACGCATTTTATACTTGACTTAGAACTAAAATAAATTGTGTATCTACGGGCTATCATTTTATTTTTTATAGATAGTAATCAAGTGAGAAAATACACGGAGTTTTTACCGCGTCACCCCGGCGCGGCATGATTCTTTAACCGCTAGTATAGCTTTAACATTTGAAATAACCGAAGGGTATAGTGTAATAAAGCAAATACATCAGTTAATTGAAAAAACATGTCAATTGATATATATTTTGGTATTAAACAAATAAAAAGTATTCGAATTAACTCTTACAACCAAATAATTCTTAACTTGTTTATTTAGTAAGTAGGTAGTGTTCTCTTGTAAGATAATTTTACATCATTATTTTCATCATACGAATCTTAAATGAGAAAGGGTTGTCAAAATATTGTTATATCATATTTTAATAATGTTGGTGTTTATCGTTACAAAAAAAGAACACTATACAGAAATATATTAGCTAGTACATTAAAAATAAAGTAACAACTTTGGTTATGGTTCATATGTTCTGCCAATGGACTTTTTTTTTGTTTTACGAGGAGGAAATGCATTTACACATGCCGCCCGGTCGGGGGACCGGGACGGGTATTTGGGACTCAACCGGGATCTAATGCCCCGTGCCAGGGCACGCTAATGCTAATGCCCTGTCCTACCCACTAAAACCATCCTCGAGTTTCACCATGCCGCCGAGTGGTGAGGCCACGGGATCGCCAAGGGCATACAACCGCGAGCCCACCAGCGGCTTGTAACTTATATTTCACAGTTGAAAAATTGTGAAATATAAATTAATTTTTAGCCGATTCCATTAATGGAAACAATCTATGGCTATAGATTCAGTGTTTCATTAATATGTTCTTATATAAATAATATTTCAAAAATAAAGTCAATCATATTTATAAAATTAGTATTAATATACAACCCTATTACTATTTACCAAACAAGTTATTTTGTTATCAGGACCCCTCTGCTAGGTCAAATTGATACACGGTATTCAAGAACATTGTTCTCACAGTTCAATAATACCACTACGAAGATTCAGTCATGGCAGTCAATGGAAAATTAGGTATGAATAATATTTTTTTATTATTTAAATAAAATTTTCATTTATAAAATCAAATACTTAGTTGATATAGAAAAATATAAATATTAATCTATATAAACATAGGCTAGACAATTCGAAAACCTGTGTTAAGATTTAGTCCTCTATTGTCAATGCAAATAATGTTACCTTGGTCTCATCATTATGAGACCGCCTTTGTATATACGATTATTTTATATCTTCATATTTTAAATTTAAGATTAAATTTATATATCAGAACGCTGATAAATATATTAAAAATAAAATATTTTTACAGCTCTCCTCAGTGTATCAGATAAAACAGGTCTGATACCTTTGGCGAAATGTCTCTCCGAAATCGGCCTTGGATTAGTTGGTAGCGGAGGTACAGCTTCAGCTCTTCGCAATGCTGGTTTTAAAGTTCAGGATGTGTCCGATATCACTGGAGCTCCAGAAATGCTCGGAGGACGTGTCAAGTCTCTTCATCCAGCTGTTCATGCTGGGATATTATCAAGGTAAAAATTTCCATAGTACTTATTTGGATTTTGGTATAAAATTTAAGATAACACTAAAACAAATTGCTTACATACTTAAAATTATTACATTGGACTCGAGATCATTTTCTAAAACAGACTAGTAAATGGTACCACAGGAACGAAAACAATGTTTGATTGTTACGCACATTTTTTTTGTTGTTAAACTTAAACTCAGTGTTAGGAGTAGGTTTTGTAAATAATTATTTGAATTAATGTAACCATGCCTCTTTTCCATATGTTACAATTTACAATCAATATTTTTTTCGCTTGTTAATTGTTAATTAATCCGTGAACTTTTCCTTTGCCTACTAGGGGCTTGCACTTAAGAATCGAGTTTTCCCAACAGGTGTTTTAGATATATATATACTGATAATACTATATGTATCCACATTGAATCAAACACACTGATTGAACTGACTGTTTGAAGCTTATTACAACAATACGAGATACCGTAACATGATCGACTCCAAGTTCCTGTTTATTAATTTCCGATCCAATTGTTACCATTTCATAACCATGACAGCGCTTTATGAGTCCATGGCTATTTAAAAATCTGTCACTTATGTGTAAAGTAAATAATCTATAGAAATGCTTTTACTCTTAATGTATAGAAGTTTTCAAATTTCTGAAGAATTTTCTTTTTCTGCAAGTCTTAGCTCATTATTGTTTTTATAAATATAGATTTTAGGTTACACTTATCAAGTTGATATATTTGTGTTTTCCTAATATTGATATCTCTATTAAAATATATATAATTTTTTTTAAACAATAAAATGTTATTATGTCCCCATTGTTTTGATTGCATAAGTACACATTTCCTTATTCTAATAGTTCCTTTATGGCAGGCTTACAGACTCCGATCAGGCTGATATGAAGCGTCAAAAGTTTGACATGATAAGCGTAGTTGTCTGCAACCTCTACCCATTTGTTGAGACCGTATCAAAGGCTGACGTCACTATCGCTGATGCGGTAGAGAACATCGACATTGGAGGTGTAACATTACTTAGAGCAGCTGCCAAGAACCACGACAGAGTAACTGTCATTTGTGACCCCACAGATTATGACAAAGTCATTAAGGAATTAAAAGAGAGCAATGATCATCAAACTTCATTGGATACAAGGTTAGTCATTTATGATATATGTAATCACTCTAGATTCTAGCCTTTTATAGCCTTTCCCAATAATTTACAATATATTTTTCCTTCTATCTCTTTTTAGGCAAAAATTGGCTTTAAAGGCTTTCACACACACTTCCCAGTATGATGTTCATATTTCTGACTACTTCCGAAAGCAATATTCAGCAGGTCAATCACAGCTGACTCTGAGATATGGTAAGAAATATTCAAATATGAGATTTACTTTTTTATAACGGTTAATAAATAGTTTGATCAGAAATTTAAAAATGTTAAATAATAAACTATATAATATATTGCAAGCCCATTTTTATAATTACATAAAATAAAGAAAATGTTGGACAGCTTCTAAACAAATTTAGTCCGTACTATCAGGGCCTGTTTAACCCTTAGGCTAATTAGCTGCGGCCTAGGGCGCGAGGATCGGGGGGGCGCGATGACATCGTATCTTCGCAAGCACTATAAATCTAGTTTAATCGAGATACGTGGCAGCTGCTCGACGCCAAGTATTAAAAGAAAAGCGTACCGCGAGACCCTGTCGTACTCTTATATACAGTAAAATGACTGTTTTATGACGTCACAGAATTTTTAAATCGTTCTCAAGGACGAACCGTTCAAGTAAAAAATCTCATAATAAATTATATTTTTTAATGATTTTTTTTACTTTCGAATGGTCCTTGTTTCAAAAAAATCGGTCCAGCCGTTCTTGAGATATCTAGGTTATAAAATTTGCGATCGGCCGTTCTATATACCCTACATATTTCAACTAAACCGAGAAAAAACATTGAAACTAAATGCGCTGTAAACTGAAAAAGCATGGGAGTGTCTGATTTTAACAATAAATTTTGAAATTCAAAAAAGCGCGCGTAATAGGTACAACTGGCTAGTCACTCGAATCGGTCGGTGGTCGAACGAGTGAGTGAGCTGGCAACAGCGCTGCTTGCCGCGCACAATGAAACACATCAACGACGCGCGGGAAATCCCCGGTGGTTAATTTTTTAAAGTTTATAGTAAGTATACTTTATTGTCGTGCTTCATTTATTTGTGTTATCTCTTTCATAAATCGTCGTTAGTCTCGTCCGTCATATCACGCGCTCGCGTATATTCGTTTTTGTTGATTTATTGTCCTTCCCTTAGTGATTGTGTTTTTTTAAGACCATGAGTAGTAACGAGCGTAGTTCGATAGTAAAAAAGCCACGTGGAGCAGAATACAGGAAAAAAGCAAAAGAAAAGGAAAACAAGATAGAAAACATTTTAAAACATACTCGTAAACTAGAAACATTTTTTACGAGCTCTGCAGAAAGGAACAAAACGGTGACGAATACAGCACTATTGCCAAAAATTTCTTGCCCTGGTCCCTCTACCGCGGTTTGTTCAATCTCCGTTTCTCCGTCTTACACTAGCCCTATAGTAGCGACACCAACGATCTACAATGAAGACGAAATTGTAATAGAAGAAAAGCCGTTTATTCCATCAAGTGATCCTGCACTGTGGCAAGTAAACGATGAATTACGAGATTATATTGTTAATAAAAGATTGCAAAAAAACGAAGAATTAGATTTTTCTAGATCGGAAAGACAGTATAAAAATCAAAAAAGATTTCTATCTAAAAATATCTTTGAGATAAAGCTTGTTGAAGAGAATCTGGTTAGTATATTCAGAATCCACAGGTCGTGTGTTTTGTGGTGCTTGCAAATTATATGGAAAGGAACATCCGTATTTGCCAAAAGTGGATTTAATGACTGGAAAAATTCTAACTTAATAACTGATCACAACAATTCTCCGGATTATCGTAAATGTTAGGGACAATATGTATGTAGAGGAAAACTTTTACAACGATTGGATACACAATTAGACAAACAATATAATGAAGAAATAATTTATTGGCGAAATGTATTACTACGTGTAATAGAAACAATTAAGTTTTTAGCTTCTCGTGGGCTTCCATTTCACGGTCAAAATGAAATTATTGGATCCGCACTAAACGGAAATTTTCTTGGTTTTATTAAGCTTATATCTAAATTTGATCCTTTCATGGCTGAACATTTGGTGAGATTTGGACAAAAACGCAGAGATTCTCCATCGTACTTGTCATCCTCTATAACCGATGAATTTATCTTACTTCTCGCTGACGAAGTTTTACTTTCGATTAAAGGAGAAATAAAAAAAGCAAAGTATTATTTGATTAGCATTGATTCTACTCCAGATATTTCACACACCGATCAGTTAACATTTATAATTCGTTACATTTTACCTAACGGCGAACCTGTTGAACGCTTTATTACATTTTTACCCAATTGCGGTCATAAAGGTGAAGGCTGTTCACATGGAGAAGGCTGTTCTTGCAACAATTGATAACACTTTGGAACTGGATATAAAAGACTGTCGTGGCCAAAGTTATGATAACGCTAACAATATGTCTGGTCAATACTAAGGTCTTCAGTCAAGAATTAAAGCTGTAAATCCTCTGGCTACTTTTGTTCCTTGTGCAGCGCATTCTCTCCATCTCGTGGGATCGGCTGCCGCGGAAAGTAGTGTTGAGTCAGCTGCTTTTTTTACACTGGAACCACAACTATACAATTTTTTTTCTAGATCTACAAGCAGATGGCAAATTTTGTTATCCAAATTTGATGAAGAATCGACGGTACTAAAAAATCTATTAAAAACTCGGTGGAGTGCGCGAGCAGATGCAAGTAAAGCCTTATATAGTTCATACAAACAAATTCTGGAAGCATTTAACTCTATTTGTGAAGATGTAAATCAAAGTAAAGAAACTAAAATAGAAGCAAAAACAATATTAGAAAAAATTAAAACTCTAGAATTTACAATATGTTGTGCTTTTGGAACTCTGTGCTCGTAAAATTTCAAATCGTTAGTGTACAGCTACAAGCAAGTTTTGTTGATTTATCTAATGTTGTTACTCTTTATGAGACATTACATGCTTATCTTGGTACGTTGCGATACGAAAAGGAGTTCGAAAATTTTGAATCAGAGGCAATCAAGAGATGCGAAGTGACCACATACAAAAAAGATGTAAGATGAGGAAAGAATGTTATTTTGATGAATTGAAAACTGGGCACATTAAGTTAGAAGTAAGACGATCTTTCATCATTGATAATTATTATGCGGCGATTGATTGTCTTAAAGTGCACTTACAAAACCGGCATACTATTTATAATACAGTAAACACAAAGTTTGGTTTCTTATGGAAATTGCATGAACTAGATGACAGTGAATCTATTAGAAGCAAAGCAAATTAGTTAAAACAACTATATGCCACTGATTTAGAAGAAACTTTTGCAGAAGAATCAAGCGAAGAAGAAGAGAAGAGGAAAGCGTCCATTTGGCACAGTTTTTAAAATCTGACATAGAGGCCGAGCATTCTACTTCTGCGAGAACACCTAAGGGTTTGTTGCAGTTAATAAAAAGTTTTAATATTTCATGCATGTTCCCGAATGTGGAGATAATATTAAGAATTTTTTTGACAATGAGTGTTAGCAACTGCAGCGGCGAAAGGTAATTTTCAGCACTTAAAAGAGTAAAAAATTACTTGCGCTCCACGCCCCGTCAGCAAAAACTTACAGCGCTTTCGCTAATGTACATAGAAAGTGATTTTTTACAAACTATTAAATTTGAAAAAATTGTAGAAAGATTTGCAAACGCTAAAGCACGAAAAAAGACTTATGTATAAGCTTATAATAATTACTATAATTTTCAAATAAATCACTAATCAGTTGCAAAAAATTTTCACTTGTATGATGCCTGCCTCTCGTCTTTTTTTATATATAACAACAGAAGTATAAATATTTAAAAAATACTTAAAGTCGAAGCAACTTCACATACTAGATGACCACGCTCATGCATCGCCGCAACGCAACAACTAAGTTGTCTACATAAACTAAGCAATTACAAGTCATGCGGCCAAACACGACATGGATTTGGTTTTCTACAAGGTAAAATAGAATTTCATTGTTAATTGACATTATCAAGATCTCAATTGACAATGACACGCGATTATGTGCGCCCCTTACCCACCTCCTTCGCAGTTGCAGCAGTAGCACACTTTGAGCTCGATCGAGACTTATCTTATATCGTAGTATGTGCAAAAAAGGGATGAAACGGCTTATTTAGTATACATTTATGCCACGTGAAATAATTGAGATTATGGTATAGAAAGTTGTTTAAAACTTATTAAATTATAAAACCATGTGAATATGCCATTGCTAGGTTGAACCCTCCTCTCCGTTGGAGGAGAACGTTAGGATCTAATTCCACAATACTTTTCCAATTTGGATTAGTAAATACATATGTGGCAGATTTTCATCACAGATCACCGAGAGGATTCTCTTTAATTTTCCTTCACCACTGAGCACATAATAAATAATAAGCGCAAATTAAGCACATGAAAATTCAAAACGAAATCTTGGAGACGGTATCTAACAATTGATTCAATTTCGTATTGTAAATTTTAAAGATATCGTATAAATATGTAAGATAATCATAAAAAAACATATTTTACAATATTTTATAGACGAATTAGAAACTTTTATCTAATAATAGATGATAAGTACTATAAAATTCAGATTACATCCCTAATCCTCTTATCTCAAGAGAGAGCCGTTGAATTCTTCAAAACAAATCACATATATATATATAATAGAGCTGTCCGGTCTATTTATAATCTTGATGTTCGAGCTTTTTTATTGTAAATTACTAGCAAATAAATGGTGGAATGCCCCTCAATTATTTTTTTTTGTAAATAATTACACTGTACATCTCACGCGCCACCTAGGTCCTGCCTGGTCCTGATCTTTCTATGCTATAAACCTTCACGCTAGTAACCTTTATGGCACGGTTTAACTAATTCAGATGATTGATGTGTAAACACAGACTAAGACTAAGACTAAGAACGTCAACAATAATTATTTTGTACATAAAAGATACCGAGTTTTTTTTATAATTTAAGGTATGAACCCACATCAAAAGCCAGCTCAAGTTTTCACAACCCATGATCGCTTGCCGCTAACCACTTTGAACGGATCTCCTGGTTTCATAAATCTTTGCGACGCTTTAAACGCATGGCAACTGGTCCTTGAATTAAAAGAGGCCTTAGGTCTTCCAGCAGCCACCAGCTTCAAACACGTTTCACCCGCTGGAGCGGCTGTCGGTCTTCCTTTGACGAAAGAAGAGGTGAGAATTCTTAACATATACCTAATACCTATAGTATTAAAATAAATGACGAGGCATTAATTAAGCGTGTACAAATAGGCGGCAGTGTGCATGGTGGCAGATCTCCTGCCACAGCTCAGTCCGCTGGCGTGCGCCTACGCACGCGCACGAGGCGCAGACCGCATGAGCTCCTTCGGGGACTTCATCGCCATCTCCGACGAGTGCGATGAGATCACCGCTAGGATCATTTCTCGGGAGGTGTCGGACGGCATCGTAGCGCCCGGGTACACTCCCGCCGCGCTTGCAGTGCTCAAAAAGAAAAAGGGTGGCAACTACTGTGTGCTCCAGGCGAGTTTTGACGTGCCTTTTTTTTTAAATAAACTATGTTGGACATTTTCGTCTTAATATTTTATTTTTTTTTATTTTTTTAGATGGATCCCAATTATAGACCGGACTTGATGGAGCAGAAGACGATTTTCGGTCTCACTCTCGAACAGAGACGTAACGACGCAAAGATTACATCGGAACTTTTCAAAAACATCGTCACCACCAACAAAGATCTGCCCCCGGGTGCCGTGAGGGATCTCATCATCTCAACGATCGCATTAAAATATACACAGAGTAATTCCGTATGCTACGCGAGGGATGGACAGGTCCGTTAGACTTAAATTTTTAATCTAAATATTATCAAATGAAAAATCATGTTCTTCGTCTAAAATATATTTCCTTATTTAATTAATATTAAAATGTTGTACGTAAAACTAGTGGTTAGCGTAGAGGAAAGGAGCCCTCAGCCCGCCATTGAGATCAGTATGTCGTGTCGCAGGTGATCGGCATCGGCGCGGGGCAGCAGTCGCGCATCCACTGCACGCGGCTGGCGGGCGGCAAGGCGGCGCTGTGGTGGACGCGCGCGCACCCGCGCGTGCTCGCCGCCGCCGCGCGCGCCCGCGCCGGCCTCTCGCGGGCCGTGCTGTCCAACGCCATCGACAACTACGTCAACGGCACCATCGGTGAGCGACTCCGAAACGTTTCGTTGTTGGTCTGATCTGATGTTTGACATGTCTCTTATGAGACACTAAATCTGTTGTTATAGTATCGACTCCATTCCGAAATAATAATATATACTTTATGGATTACCTCTCTGACGGTCGATTTTTTCAATAATATTTTGAACTGTATAAATTCAAAATATTTTTGACCCAGAGTTATGTTACTAAAATGAAAATGTTATATGTCTTAGGAACGGATCTGCCCCTAGATCAATGGAAAAGCTTGTTTGAAGGGGAACCGCCCGCACTTCTCACGGCCGAAGAGAGAGACGAGTGGGTCAAGAAGTTGGACAAAGTAGCACTCGCTTCAGATGCATTTTTCCCCTTCAGAGATAATATTGACAGAGCTGTTCAGGTACCCACTAATTTTTGAAATTGTATAAATAATAGGCTAAAATATATATTATATTATTTCACATTTATAGAAAAGATCGATTGCTTAAATAAATATTTTGAATATTGCCTAAGAATATCTAAAGTCAATGCGAATGAGCATAATTGTACTGTTAATTTAATAACAAGATTAATGTAAACTACTAATCTAATCCGGTTGTTGTAGAATATAGAATATAGGAGTATATTATTTTTGTTTTATAAACCTTATTTAATTTCAGTGTGGTGTGGAATACATCGGAAGTCCGTCGGGATCTAACAATGACAAGGAAGTGATTGATGCTTGCAATGAACACAAAATTGTACTTGCTCATACAAGCCTTAGACTTTTCCATCATTAAAGTATTTAATTTCAAATCATTAGTATTGTAAGAAAAATGAGTTTAATTATTAATGTATAATGTATTCATAGAATCTTTACATATCTATTATTTACTAAAATTAAAAATTCAAGAGTTATTTGAATAATATCTAAAATACTCTACAAAACATTCCTTAAAGTGCCTTATATTAAAATACAAATAAATGTAGGATTTTTATATCCATTTAATAAAGATGATCTGAAACATGTTTATTTGTTTTTTTTTTTATAATTTAAAACAGTAATCACTAATGTTTAATTTAGTTAAAAATTATTATTGTGTTGTTTTATTACAAACTACAGTTGTAAGTCAAAACTATATAACCTTTGACATATTTGTACTGATAAATACGAATATTTTCTTGTGACATTGAACACTTATATAGGTTATATTTTATTAAAGGTTAATATTCGTGTTTCTCCAATAAAATTAAATTTATTTTTGTTGTGGAGAATAAGGTTACTACTTTTTATTTAATTTTGTAAATTTTTGAATGTCGCTTACGTAAGGTAATTTCATGAAAAAACTTACTTGTATTTCTTAAAATAATATAGAAACAAAAAATAAAAAGATTATGAAGTTTCTGATGTTTGTGGTCTAAAGTCTATTCCAGAACAAGAGCCAAATAAACAACATTTGACAATTGACATCGACTTAACGCAATACCATTGATCAAAAGCTTGAATAATCTAAGATATTACTTATGGATTTGCGAAAAAAGGCGTTTAGAACTTTGACGAAGCTGTTATCAGAAATTTAGAAGCAACATTAAAGTACATATAAGCAGATTAGTGGAATAGTATTGTATTATAAATAAATACGTATTAGTTAAGAACTGTTACTATTAATAGTGCACAATATGTATAGGCTATTAGAAAATCGAGTTGCATACGTTAATCTAAGATTTGTTTATTTTTATGCGTTGTTCTATTAGACTTTACGAATATATGAGAGGGCAAAAATGACGATGAATACGATAATCGTACGTATTAAGGCGTGGATACGTGAAATAACTTCATTTGAGTTCACTGATTCCTTTTTACCGAGTAATCGTTACCGGAAAGAAAAATACGTTAACATCATACACAGCATTACCTCTTCTCCAAAAAACCTGGGACAGTTTTCTCCGCAAACAAAGGGCACGGGGGCAGTAAGTCAACGGCGCCGGGGCGGCGTATTTCCATCTCTTATGGAAATACCTTGTTTGAAGACTAAAACTAAAGAATGGAAAAAGTGTTTTTATGTATTTAGAAGGTTATTAACTTTATTCGGGTGCAAACAAAATTATGAAAGTTAACGAGAGCCATTCATAAAATAGAAGAACTGTTTTAAATGTTTGTAAATGATCTGTAAATCGTGGATACTACATTCAATAGGCTATTTGACTGGTTTTTAAAATCAATTTTATATTATTTAGTAGAGGTTAAGAAACCCAATTAAAGTTGCTTTTTTAAATTCTAGTACATATTTGCTGAAACATATCAAATTAAAATTTAAATAGCGCGCGAAAACGCTACTTTGTCGATATGGCGCTGCAATGGGGTCGGTGACGTCACTTGCCTGTATTGTAATCTGTGGCACATATAATCCACATAGAGTAAGCAAACGAGGTTAACAAGCAAGTGACATCATCATAAGCCTGACTAATCAGGAGCGTTTTGTGTCACGTGAAAAACGTTTAAAAAATGCATTTTTATTTAGGGATTTTTGAATAAAATAATTATTATTTTCAACTTTTGTTAATAAATAACCATTTTTAAATTCATAATATTTACTGGTTACAATAATTGACACTTTATCTTTCGCATTGCCAAATAGCCTATTATAGTAGTAATGAAATGGAAATAAGTCTAAATAGTCCATTGAAATGTTACATTGACTGAACATTTTCTAGAGGATGCAATTTTATTTGTGGGACATGTAGGGGGTGTCAATACAACCTTAACCCCAAATTTGTGGGGTTGCTGCCCTTGTCCCCCGGCCGCCATCTTGAAAAAAGGGTTGGAAACATATTTTTAACTATATCTCCAAAACTATTAATTGTACGAAAAATTTGTGGAGACATAATTTGTAGCAAATTGTTGTGTCTAGAATTATGTTCATGTGACTTTTTCTCACTTTTGCTTATAACTTTTTAAATTTTAAATTTATGGTAAAAAATCACATAAACATAATTATAACCACAACGATTTGCTACAAATTATGTCTTTACTAATTTTCCATACAATTAATAGTTTCGGAGATATAGTTAAAAATATGTTTCCAACCCTTTTTTCAAGATGGCGGGCGGGGGACAAGGGCGGCAACCCCACAAACTTGGGGTTAAGGTTGTATTGACACCCCCTACATGTCCCACAAATAAAATTGCGTCCTCTAGAAAATGTTCAGTTTGACTCTAAAATTGTAACATTTCAATGGACTAAAAATCTTATACCTATACATACGAACTATATTTCTACCAACCTTATTAATGGCTTTAGTTCATTTATAGTTAATTTCTTCTTTTTAGCTTTATCTGATTATGTTATATGGATAATGCCTGAAACGAACAAGTTTCATTTAGCCGCTTTCTGCAATATATGTATCACAAAAACGGGGATTTTTGTGACTCATGTTTCGAGTATTAACTAGTTCTTCCCCGAGTACGCTTCCGTAAATTATAACCTTGAAATAGTATTACCATTCTATAACTCCCTAAAATATGGTAATTTTGTTTTCGCTAAAATAATCTAATTTACAATTTAATAATTAAATGCCGATATTATTTACGTATAACAATAGTTACAATAAAAAGAAATGTGGTTTATAAGATTTGTTTAGACAATTCTAGTTATTCGTCTAAATTTTCTAAAAGACGAACGAGTGTGTACTTTCATTTTCTGTTTCATATGATTTATTAATGAAATAATAAGTAATAACTACAATTAGTCGCAATACAGGCGAATTAATTACTTTAAAATTTATATAAATAGCATTGAACATATTTCGGTTGAGTGAAGTAAATATGAAAAAAATCTTCATTCTAAACATAAATATTAAACACAAAATCCATGTGAAGAATTAATTAAGTAAATTAGAAATAGTTAACTAAAATAAACCATAAGATATGTTTTTCGTGCAAATAAAATTGTAGTAAATATAACTTTTTAGATACAGATTAAGAAAATTTGGTACAACTTAGTATAGTAACACATTGTAAATGTCAAGCAATTGGAGTTATCATGTTGTGTTCTCAGTTCTGTGTTCAGTGTTGATATCTTACAGAATAATAACTTGCTAACATTTAATTGTGTAGTAATTAAATGTTCTTAAATTCTATAACAACGTTTGTTATTTTTTAATGTAACAATTTCGAAACAAACTCTTATTTGATAAATGTAATCAGTAAGAATAATTACATTTCGTCATACTGTGTTCTGTTTGTTTTCAAGTTCTCTGATAAGTCTTTGCAAAATGTCTACAAGTGAAGCTGATACTATGAGTGATTCAAATTTAGATTCTCCGTTTTCTCAAATGGAATCACCGTATAGTTCCCCTTCACAACAAGTACCCCAGCTCGCCAATAACATTTCGGAGTTATCGTGCACAGACAAATTATATATGCACAATGGTAAGTAAAATATACAAACACGATACCTTTTTTATAATTAATCTATCCAATATTCATAATTAACGAAACAATTTATAACATAAAGTATGCAAAATCTTTTATATACCTAAAATCATTTATGAAATATTTTTTTTCAAAAACTTTCTTATCCTAAATTATACGCTTATCTTTTTGTTATCACAATTGATTGCCCACATACTAACTGCAATTCATTTCGCCTTGCACTTAGAAACAAACAAAGACATTTTTACATTACATAATATAAACAAAAGTATTATTATTTTATTACCTATAATATAGATATTTCGAATGATAGTTACGTTATTTCCTTCTTCAGTAAAATAAAAAATAATAATTATATGTTCTTCAAAACAGGCAGATGTCCTGAACTGCGCATTCTGGAGCAACCACAAAACCACTTTAGGTTTAGATACAAAAGTGAAATGATTGGTACTCATGGCTGTCTTCTCGGCATATCATCAAATAAGTCAAAAACTCACCCAACTGTTGAGGTAATAAAGCCTTTTTTTTTATATAAATTTGAGTAAATTGTTATAATAGATGAGATTTAAAAATAATAATGGCAGTTGATAGGACTTGCCCTTGGTGGAGAATTGTTTGAATATTGTAGGTTTGAAAATCAGGGTAACTCAGTGTATATGTGGAATTTTTCCATATAATAAATAGGCTATAGAGCTGACTGCTTTCTCTTCATTGCTATAAATGTATAGTTTCATAAATGTTTAATACAATTACTTAAACTAATACTCTTAATTTGACAATAATAAACAAAGTTGATTATATAAAGGAAAACCAAGCAACATGCTGTATGTAAATTCTTACCAGAACAAGGAAAAAGTAAAAAATATATTCATAAAAAAATTATGGCTGTATGCTTTTTGTTTGTTTGTTTGTTTGTGTGTGTGTGTGTGTGTGTTACGTGTTCTAAATATACATTTTAAGGATGAATAAAAAGTGATCTAATTATTTTGATATATTTTTTTAATTTTAATTAATCAATTATGTAAATAAAGAAAGACACTGAATATACATATATCAAGTAAGTATAGGATATTAAAACTTTTAACTTGTTTAAATTTTAAGGAGGTTTTTTCTGTTGTTATATAATATCTAACTATAGTAAAATCTTAAATTTGTATAGCAAATATAATGAAAGTATTGCCTTTGCCTTTTTGTGATGGATATAATTCTAATTCTTTTACAAAGTACTAAAGGACACTTCCTTACTTAATCGAAATTGTTGTAGACAATAATAAAAACTATTATTGTTTCATAGTAAAAATGCTAAGTTATTAAGTTGTATAGCTACACAACTACTTTAAATGTAGTTACACAAATGTTTAAAGCTTTTCAACAAAGAAAATAAGCAAAAAGCAGTTATTACAAGTGACTTATAAAAAAAAATTAATGAATAAGTTCATTTATACATTTTAAACAGTTAAGCCCATCTTTAATAATAATATTTTAAATCATAAAAATATTGTTTTCAGTAGGCAAAGACTAACTTTATAATTGCTTAAGTATTTATTTGGTTAACTGTAGAAATAACATGACGTTTTAAGCTTAATATTGTTCATTACCAGTTTTCATTCCCATTTTTTTTATAAAAAAATAAATAGGAATACTTTTTATTTTTGATCAATACATTTTAAAGAATGCAAACTGCTTGTTTATGTAGTGTATAGAAAAATGACTTACAACTACTTATATAACTATAGGTATAACATCTTTTACACTGAAAAAATTAACTCCCACTCTTTTTTTTTAATTATTGTTACTTGCTTCTGATTTCTTATATTGGTAATTATCATTTTAGTTACGACATTATTCTGGGAAAGCCATGATAAGATGCCGATTGGCTCGGCATGACAAACCAGAGGAACATCCACATAAGTTGCTTGAAGATGATCAGGATCGGGATGTAAGCAGTATTCTTCCAGAACATGGAAGTTATAGAGTTGCGTAAGTCGTTTTTTGTCTATACTTTTTTTAGCATATATTGGACTTAGGACCTCATTAATGTGGTTTCATAAGTACTCATAAGTAGTCACTACACCAACGAAACATTTAATTGTGCAGTTACATCAATAAAATCACATTTTAAAAAGTCGTAATATTCAATGTTTTAACTTATATTATACTTAATTGAAAAAATACACCAGTATGGTTACAATAAATTATCTATTTATTAATTCATATTATATATCTATTTGTTTTAACAGATTTAGTGGTATGGGCATAATTCATACTGCTAAGAAAGATGTACCAGCAATGTTGTATAAAAAGTATGCTTCGGAAGCTACCCCAGATACGCCATACAATGAAAACAAGGTATGGTTGAATAAATTATCTTTATAATTCAAAAATATATAATTAAAGATTTCAATCAAAATATATATTTGACAACATAACGCGAAACATATTACAGATTTATTTTTTCTGTAAAAGTCTACAGTAATACCTTCTGCACTGAAAATAATATAAGTATGTCATATTTTATGTGTAGTGTGTGTTACTATCATACTAAATTGAATCTCTAGTCCCTATTACATTTTAATGCTTTATAAACATTACTGGCATCCGGCTTAGATTCTACTCACTCAGCTCTCTCGCGTTATAACAATTAATAAGATTATTATTTAACACAAAAGCATTTTTTAATTTAAAAATGTCTGGTTTTGGCCTTCTTATTTAGAATAAGTGTTACTGTCAAACTCTATATGATATAATATTACTTGAAAAAAAAAACATTTTTTTGAAAAAATATTACAGATATTTTCACCATCAGTTTTTATTTTACGTAATAGTGCCCTATTTCATAATAATGACTGTCTAATTTACTTTATCAAACCTAATTTGAAACCTTAATGGTTTTTTACGGGCCACAACACATTAACAGACATTAAAATATAATTTTAATAGCTTTAGTGTTTTTTGTGTATTTATTGATTAAGACTGTTTAAAGCAAGATTGCTTTATGTATTAATGAGTATATTTTGATAACACCGTTTTTTTTATTTATTCTATTTATTTTTCTTTGTATGTATATATATATATTTAGTTGAGGAAATACAAAATGCTTGTCTGTATATATATATTTTATATAACATTGGTAGATGGACAGGCAAATGGGCCACCTGATGGCATGTAGTCACCACTTCCTATAAACATTAGCGCATAATAAAATTAAACAATTCCTTAAATCACCAATGCGCCACCAACCATGGGAATATGGTCTTATCCTTCAAACCGAAACACAACCATACTAAGTATTGCCGCTTAATGGTAGATTATGTTATGACTGGGTGGGTGGTACCTAGTACGTACCCAGACAGGCTCGCGCAAAGTATTAACACCAATTTCTTTTATATTCTAAACAAACCTTTTTTTAATTAATAAAAAAATAAAAAATGATAAAAATCATCTTATATAATTATGTACATATTTGTTTTTCTTATTCTATAGTTTTATATATAAGTATTATAACGTTAAAATTGGGTGTGGGTTATTGACGAGTAATGTGTCAATAAAAAAAAAAATTAAATTTCTTTGAGGCAAAAATCGGTAGAGTTGGAAAAGTTTTTAAACTAAACAAATCCTCAAAAGAAAGTGCTCCAGAAGTCAGATAAATTATTTTAACATTACAAATAGATTTACAAAAACAGCAAATCTATGTTCAAAAATATTTTATCCAAAAAAAAATGAAAAAATAATTTTCTTATAATATTCTGTATTGTTAACATAATCGGGCGCCAGGATGTTTACATCCGTTTAAATTAAGCTTAATCAAATATTTACTAAATATAAAAAAATTTAAAGTTCAACAAAAATATTTAAATACATGTCCAATTTCAACTTTAGGTAATATTATTCAAAATTGACAATTAAGTTACTTAAAGTAAAGTTACAAACAAGTCAAGTTTATCAACTTGATTAAACCAAATGTCTAATAATTATAAATTAATTTAACCAGTAAATTCAAATAGTGAAAAAATATTGTTTAAATAAAATTTGAATAAAATTTGAATGCCAAATTTTTTATAAATGTAAATAAATTTCTAATTAAATCTCGTGCGGTTAAGTTTCGGCGAAAGTAAATATGTAAAAATTACATACCAAGATCCAGTAATATAAATTAGTGTGATAAAGTTTTACCTTTAAAGTTTCCAAAAATCCATCTTCAACAAGTAAACTTCAAATTATAAGTTTCCCAGAAGTAAACTTCTATTTAAATCTTCAAAATATCCAACGAAATGAAGTTGAAATGTTCCTCGAAAAGCGTTGAAAATATCCAATCGAAGATAATGCCAAAGAAAATAATTACCGAAAATTATTCAAGAATATCATCCCAGTAAATAACTGAAGAGTAGTATTTTTCGTCGCTTATTTATAATAGATTTTCTTCAAATAATTGAAGAAAATCTATTATAAATTTGAAATCCTTTAATGATTACTTTAATATTCCAAAAGACTTACCCGGTTAATCTCGGATATTTTTTACTATATAATAACAAAATGCATCATGGGAAATATTCTAAAAATTCCCTGTAAAGAACCACACTCATTGGTACGACACAGTACAGTCGTTTACAGTTCGTTTACGACACAATCCAGTACATAATCAGCCTGTAAATTTCCCACTGCTGGGCTAAGGCCTCCTCTCCCGTTGAGGAGAAGGAATGGAGCATATTCCACCACGCTGCTCCAATGCGGGTTGGTGGAATACACATGTGGCAGAATTTCGTTGAAATTAGACACATGCAGGTTTCCTCACGATGTTTTCTTTCACCGCCGAGCACGAGATGAATTATAAACACAAATTAGGCACATGAAAATTCAGTGGTGCTTGCCTGGGTTTGAACCCGAAATCATCGGTTAAGATGCACGCGTTCTAACCACTGGGCCATCTCGGCTCATTCCAATCCAGTACAGTTCGAATAAATTCAAATTTCGAAGAAAGATTCAAAACTTACTACGAGACGACAAATATCGGAATTAATTTTAATAATCCGACATGGATTTACTTCCAATTCTTCAAAATAGAACTCACTGTCCATTTAAATAACTATTTTCAACAATATTCAAAGTTTAAAACAAAATAAAAGTTAGAAAAACTTCGAAAATAAATTAGCGTCACATTTCGACTCAAAAAGCGGAAGGAAAGTGAAGCTTTAGACAAATGTCAAAGATCTTCTCAAAGTTAATAATATAAAGATAATAAATCACAATTAGTTCTGAAATGCATAATGCATAAAAAGTGCATTTTTATTTCAAATGTCAAAATTAGCGTTAATTTTAAATTATGCGTAAACATAACCTTAGAAATTGTTGTCAGAGTCAATTGACAGATGACTTCCTATATTTTATGTTAGAAATTCAATAATTTTGTTGAATTTACTGTAAAAGAATGTAAACATGTAACGTGCGCCAAAATTACGTTGCAGTATGTATGTTTATTTTTGTGTATTATTAATTTTTATATTAATTACCTAAAGGTTGACTGGCAGAGAATGCCTTCAGGCATCAAGTGCGCCTTTTGTTCCATTTACATTGTGGTGGTCAATAAAGTCTAAATAAATAAATAATCAATGATTGAGTCACATTAAACTGTTTACATTGAGGTAATATTAATGTAAGCTGACGCCTAATGTTTATTACTTAACCGAAAGCTGTCGATAAGTGTACGTTGGTCGGTAAGTTAAGCGTCAGCCAAACATAATCAGTTCGTTGTTTACGTTCAAAAACAACAGTCGCGTATATTTTTACACTCTCATTTCTATACTCTGTATTGAAAATTTTAGGTTAGGTTAGTATGGAACTTAAATTATATTCTTTTTTTTTTAATTTATTTTTTAATTTATTTTAGCTCCGCGTTCTATGTGAAAATGAAGCGAAGAATATCAACTTAAATATCGTCCGGCTCAAATTCAGCGCTCATGATTTGTTAACTGACAAAGAAATTTGTCCACCGGTGTTTTCAGAACCCATTCATAATATGAGTAAGATTTTTCTTTCATTACTATGATTACTTATATTTTATTACGTTTCATTAATGCAGGTTTTTCTCTTACATACCTTCTAGTGATATGTGTGTGTGGAACAACCAATTCCAAGCAATTGATTGAACTGAAATTTTGCGCACACAATTGCTTGTGATATACAGTATGTTATAATAAATATCAATCGCTTGGTTATAATATAAAATTGTTTTTAATATAGTTTTCCTTAATAATATTTTTATACATATATACTCGTAGTATAATTATTGAATGACATTCTTGCATTCTATTAAGATTTTATTTCTATTTTTATTTTATTGTTTAAATTTTTTTTATTGTTTCTAAGTATACGAATGATACAATTTATATGTATACAATGGTATAAATATAATTTTACAAAACGATGATGGAACAACGTTTTTCAACCTTTAGTATTTAGTCATTAATATAAAATAATAATTAACGATCTTAATAAATAGAGTATAGTTCGCATGTAGATATGAGAGAATTCCACGCGACACGCGCGAAGTTCGCGATGTTTCCTATTACAGTTGAATCTGAAATTTCAATGATACGCGCTCCTCTTCCACGTATCTCATTCGCCGTAATAAAGACATTTATTTTCGTTTTAGAGAGTGCGGCCACGAATGATCTGAAGATATGTCGCATCAGTCGCTGTTACGGTCGGCCGGAGGGCGGGGACGATGTTTTCATATTCGTGGAGAAAGTTAACAAGAGTAAGTTTTTCATTTGTTGCTTGTAATATGGCCGTAACACATTAATAAGAGGAGTCCACACAAAATACTTCTTATCCGTTGTATATAGAACTTTAATGTTTGAAAGCTTATAAAGCCCATCTCGGTCTGGCAGTGCAGAACAGTACAGGGAGTAAAGATAAATAGACCTTAGAGTCTCATATTCCATGCGAGCTGATACTTGTTGACGTTCACTTCTATAAAATATATATTATATATAATTGTATTTAGCTTTCAAATGTCGGAGAAGAGTAACTATAGAGTTGTAGTTTCTTCTCAGCAGAATCTACATTTCGATCCGGTGGTTGCTTAACGTTTAATACAATTATGTAAAATATCGTATCAAAAGTACTCGTAAACTACTGCCTACTGGAATAAAGTATATTTTGACTTTTGATTATATATATAACTTTTGATTAAATATTAAAGAATTGGAACGAATGGCCCTCTAGTTGGAACACATTAATTTAAACCGAAGGTTGTGGCTTTAAATCTGGGCAAGCAACACTAAACTTTAATATTTTTATTTATATCTGTGTATATTATCTTGTGTTCGGCGTTGAAATAAAACATATGTCGGTTGACAATCTACCGCATGTGCTTTCACAAACTCGAATTGGTGCAGCGTGTTAGAATAAGCTTCCACCTTTCTCCTTAAAGAGAAGATATCTAAGCCGAAGCATACATCGCCCATGTAGAGTGTCACTTCATTTTTATTATTTTCAGAAAACATTAAGGTTAGATTTTTTGAGTTGGACGAAAACGGCGATCGTGTGTGGACTGCCGAGGCGTCCTTCCCGCCGAGCGACGTACACCATCAGTATGGCATCGTATTCAAGTAACTACATTGTACAATTATACATACATACACTATGTGCCTAAACTTCCATGTCATTCAGTACTTACTGGGTGGTAGGGACTTAAGATAGCTACCATCCACGCACCACATATTCTACAGCAATACTGTGGTTTGAATGGTGAAGCCCGCTTGGGTAGGTACCAATAATATTGGACCGATTGAAATAACCGTAGGATATTTTACCGCCAAACAACTATGGTTAGTATTGTATTCCGGCTTGAGTGAGCCAGTGTAACTGCAGGCACAAGTGACATAGTAGCGTTGGCGATGCAAGGAATGATCAATATTTCTTACAGCGCCAATGTCTGTGGGCGATAGTGACCACCTACCATCGGGTGGTCTATTTCACAGTCTAACCTACATATTTGCGTTTGAAATGAAAATTTGAAGATTACCTACCTAGTACAACCAGACAAAAATGAAATTAATGAATTTTTTATTATTTCCAACTTGCAAATGGCCATAATAATTTAAAAACAAGCAATAGAGACATGAATTTTATTTTAATAATCGCCATTATTTTAATTATGACTCAATGTAGAATATAATGTAAATACATTTTAATGTTATACAAGAATATATATCTATTGAATGTAGATTTACACTTTACTGGTCTCCGTAATAACCACAAACAGGAAACGTTTAGCGTGGGACGAGTGAGATGAGTATTTTAAATTATTGTGTATCTGCTTTTATTAACACTCGTAAGAGCGACTTCTGCCTGAAAAATGTTAAATATTTTTTATCCATCCATCTAATATCTCAATATAATTTAATACGGTTAGTGTTGGCTGAGAGAGCGAATTTCGACCTTATTTTGCGGAATTCAATTTGTGGAAAACAAATTATACAATAGTCTATAAAACTGTCGCACGCTGCTTCGCCCGCGTTTTAAGGTATTAGGCATAAAAAAATAACCTATAGCCTGTTCCAATGGAAGTAGGAAAAAAGATAAACAAACCTTAGGTTTACGTATTTCATGCAATTTGCTAATAACTCAGCTATATTGTGCACTATTAAGAGTTTATGATTAATATATCTTTATTTATAATACACCACTATTGCACTTACATCTTATTTCTTTAATTTTACATCCAAAATTCCGATAGCAGTTTCGTCGACGTTCGAAACGCCATTTTTTCGCAAATCCAAACTGAATAATATCATAGATTAATCAACTCAATCTCGACCAATTATATCGCGTCAATTTGCTGTCAAATGTTGTTTATTTGGCTTTTTTCCTGTTATGGTTGGAATATTTTATGTCTCTGTGGTTCAAGCTCGCTTCATACCAAATTTAATCAAATTCAAATCAACGGTTTAGCCGTGAAAGAGTGACAAACGGAATTATTTTCGCATTTATAATAATAGTATAGATTTGCATGTTTCGCATTCCTTTTTTTTTTTACTTTGTCCGTAAAAGTCAGAAAATAGTAATTCCACGTTAATTATACTGTTTTTTATTTTGGTCGCCTAGAAGAGATCGCCATGTAGCGATAAGGTCGCCAAAATTGTACGCCTCTTTTATTTAGGCTGTATCCATGTTGTATTTATTTCTCTTTGTGGTGTACAATAAAGTATAAAGTAAAGGTTTTTTGTCCTTAATTTAAAATCACTAATTTTTAAATCTACTTTAAATTTTCTCACGTATGGTTACGTTTTCATCGTGTTTATCTCTGTAATTCATTCCAATGGCAGGAAGTACAAAGATAATCGAACTCTGGGTTTATATTTTCCATGCGATTTGCTAAAAAACGCTAAAAAACGAATATATATATATATTTAACTTATACTCAATTTAATCTTTCAATAAAAGTTCGATTTAAAATTTTTCACTAATCAACTATGAACACCAAAATTTATATAGAACTCCGCCAAAGATCGATTAAGCGAATGAAAATCGAATAAGTTTAAATAATTATGTTTTAATAAATGTAAAGTAAAATAAACATCATTAAAATTGTCAGAAACTATTCAGGTGTCAATCATCTTATTTCGCAAATATCGTTACATAATAGATCATATTACATACACTGCAGTCATGTTTACACTTTACTATTATTTATAAAGCGATTTATATAAAGATGTATGTTTGTAAAATATGAATTTGCTATAACTATTTTTATCAAATGACAGGACCCCAGCTTACTCAGACCGGAAAATAACATCAAACGTGAAAGTCCACATCGAGTTGCTTCGACCGAGTGACGGGAGAACGAGTGAGCCCAGAGAATTCATATACAAAGCGGAATCAATATACAGGCAAACAAAGAAGAGAAAGCCTAACTCTTCCTATTCATCTTTTGATAGCATGACGGGTAATTTACTATGAAGAATATATTTATAAATTTAAGTTAAGTTTTATACATAATAGGCTATTTGACTGGTTTTTAAAATCTATTTTATATTATTTAGTAGAAGTTAAGGAACCCAGTAAAAGTTGTGTTTTTTAATTCAATATCAAATTATAAATTCCATATTTAAATACCGCGCGTAAACGCTACTTTGACAATATGGCGCTGCAATGGAGTCGGTGACGTTACTTGCCTGTATTGTAATCTGTGGCACATATAATCCACATACAGTAGGCAAACGAGGTAAACAAGCAAGCGATGTCATCATAGACCCGACCAATCAGGAGCGTTCTGTGTTACATGACAAACGTTTACAAAAATGCTTTTTATTTATGGATTTTTGAATAAATTAATAATTATTTTCAACCTTCGTTAATAAATAACCATTTTAAAACTCATAATATATACTAATTACAATAATTGACACTTTATTTTTCGCATTGTCAAATAGCCTATTGTCTCATTATTTATTTTAACCCACAGGTTCTATTAAAAGTTCGAATGAATTACCCGTGACCCTAGACTATATAAATGTAAGTATACTTTATCAATTTTTTAAAGGTTTTATATTCCTGATTTAGTTAACGCTGTTTTAGAAATATAACAATGAAGTTTAAATTTTTTTTTTCTCCAGCAAAATGACAACTTCGGTGCGCAAGACACGATCATGGACGAAGTTCCCGCATACACCATTAAAGTGAGTCATTTTATTACAATATTTTAGTCTCACCTCAACATAGTACCAATATCTCGTTAAATCTTATAAATCACAGCTTTAAAATCTGAACATTATATAACATGCCGCGCATATCGATTCGAATCCTCGAGAGAGTCGATCACAATATTTTTAAGTCGGGGAACTCTAACGTTTGCTGCATATCAGAACCACTAAGACTAATTGATATAAATTTAAATTGAAGCTCCAAATGTTTTAAATGAATTCCTGTCTCATCGCGGGCGCACACCGCTTCAACCTTGAGGGTTCTCAAGGTACGCTGGACGGTGCAAAACTTAGTGGTTCGCGAAAGGCAGTAATAGGGCATCGGCGCGCAGGTGTCCCCGGTGGCGCGGGCGGGCGCCAGCTCCGACGAGCTGATGGGCGACGCCATCTGGAGCCACAGCGTGAGCGCGGGGGCGGAGGTGGGCGGGCCGGCGCTGGCGGCGCTGCTGAGCGCGCCCAACGTGCCCGCGCCGCCCGTGCTGTCGCTGCACTCCTCGGAGATGGACCGCATCCTGGGGCGCGGCGTGGAGCCCGAGCCCGACGAGCAGCGCCGCTTCCTGAACGCCGACCTCGCGGGTCAGTGCCGCACGCCCCGGTGGTGGAGCTTCGTTTTGCTATTCCAACGCCAGACATCGATACTTGTTGCGTATTATTGTGTTCCGTTTTTGAAGATATTATTGAGTCGCTACAATTACACCGCTGATAGACATTGGCGCCAAAATTTTAACCATTCCTTGCATCGCTAATGCGCCACCAACCTTGGAACTAAATTGTTTGTCTTGTAGTTACACTTAACCTTCACACCCGAACACAAAGTAACAAATATTTGGTGGTGGATATATGATGAGTGAGTGGTACATACCTGACGGGCACAGATCTGTACCACTAGGCTATTTATATAATAAAAGAAACCAAGAAGTTATTTAGAATGCTAAGTACAAATATAATAATAATAATAATAATATAGCCCTTTATTCGGATCATAGAAAACAACATATCAAACTTAAACTACAAAAAGTATTACATAAAAATAATATTAATCTAGCAATTACTTGATAATAGATAAATAAACAACAAATGTTGAACTAAATATTTTCCAACATTTCTTGTTTATTTATCGTTTGCAGATCCGTCTGCCAATCGGCAAAGGCCTCTTCCAACCTTTTCCATTCGGCTCGTTCCTGAGCCACTCGACTCCACGTCACTCCTGCCACTTGTTTGATGTCACCATCCCATCTTTTCTGAGGTCTACCTCTCGTTCGCTTACCTTCTCTAGGATACCAAACGGTTACTCTTTTACTCCATTTATCTTGTCCTCTCAGTGTGTGCCCTGCCGATCTCCATTTAAGTCGTTTTATTTTTAATGTAATATCAATAGCTTTTGTCTTGTTTCTAATGTCGCGGTTTTTTACTCTATCGAATTTCTTAATGTTGAGCATACTCCTCTCCATTGCATATTGACAGGTTGCAAGCTTATTTGTCATTTTTTTAATCAGTGTCCATGATTGGCAGCCGTACATGAGAACAGGTAATATACCTGTATTAAATAATTTGATTTTCATGCTTACATGGAGTTTTGTGTCTTTCATAGCTTCTTTTAGTCCCCAGTACCTCTTCCAGCCTTTAGTAATTCGTCTCTCAACTTCCTTTTGCATAGGCTCTCGTTGAGTTATTAGCTGCCCCAAATGGATGTATTCATCTGTGATAATATGATAATTTCCGTATGTTCTAGTTGTATTGCACTTTTATTTCCATTTGTCATTATTTTAGTTTTTTCTGGGTTCAGTTTTAAACGTACTTTATCACTTTCAATCGCAAGTTTTGGCGAAGAGCACAATGTCCCGTTTACATTAATCCCATGTTCCCGATTCAGTTTTCTGAAAATTTGTTCAAGTACCCCTGAAAATAGTTTTGGTGACATAGGGTCGCCCTGTCTTACGCCTCTTCCTATTTCAAATGCCGTACTTTTCTTCTCTAACTGAATCTTTGCGGTACTATAACTATATACATTTCTTATTAATCTTATACATTTGTGCTCGATTCCTTGTTCGGTTAGAGCCTCCCATATTTTTGCGTGTAGTAAAGAATCGAACGCTTTACTATAATCGATGAAAGCGATAAAGTATGTTTTTTTTTTTATGGTAGAGGTGGCAAACGAGCAGGAGGCTCACCTGATGGAAAGTGACTACCACCGCCCATGGACATCTGCAACACCGGGGGGCTTGCAGGTGCGTTGCCGGCCTTTCAGGAAAGAGTACGCTCTTTTCTTGAAGGTTCCTAAGTCGTATCGGTTCGGAAAAACCGCCGGCGAAAGCTGGTTCCACAGAGTGGTTGTGCGAGGCAGAAAGTGTCTTAAAAATCACGCTGTTGTGGATTTTCGGACATCTAGGTGGTGCGGGTGATATTTGGAATTTTGACGAGATGTCCGAAGGTGAAATTCAGCAGCCGGGATTAATCCGAACAATTCCTCGGAACATTCCCCGTGATAAATTCTGTAGAAGATGCAGAGCGATCCAACATCTCTATGCAAAGCCAAAGGATCAAGCAGATCGGAGAGGGCTTGATCGTCGGTAATTCGAGCCGCTCTACGTTGGATATGGTCAAATGGAAGGAGCTGGTACTGGGGAGCACCCGCCCAGAGGTGAGAGCAGTATTCCATGTGAGGCCGAATTTGCGCCTTGTATAGTCTTAGACGATGGGCCGACGTGAAATACTGTCTTGCCTTGCTGAGCACACCGAGCTTTTTTGATGCCAATTTGGCTTTGTCTTCCAATTGACCGCGGAACTGAACGAGGCTCGAAACATCGACGCCAAGTATTCCGATACTAGCTGTGGCGGCTAACGGAATGTTCTCGAATCGTGGAGATACGACAAATGGTGTTTTTTTAGCAGTTAACGCGCAAACTTGCGTCTTTTTCGGGTTGAAATGGACTAGGTTTAGCCGACCCCAGTTCGAGACTTTGTTTAACGAAGACTCGATTTCAGACACAAGTTTGTTCCGGTTTTCTTCGACGTTTTCCCGAGAAATATTAACACGGCCGGTGTATGATGTAAGATTATATTCATTATATTTTTCTAAAATTTGGCGTACTACGTAAATGTGATCGATAACCGAATAGCCTTTACGAAAACCTGCTTGTTCTATGGGTTGTTGTTCATCTAATTTTAATTCCATCCGTTTGAGTATTATTTTGGAAAATATCTTATATAGGTTTGACATCAGGCTAATCGGACGATAGTTCCTAATATCATATTTATCACCTTTCTTATATAAAAGGATGATATTAGATTCTAACCATTGGCGTGGAATGGTTTCTGTATTTATGATATTTTTAAACATTTACGTCAGAACGGGTATCAATACATCTTTACTTTGCTTAAGGATTTCGTTATTTATGCCGTCGGGTCCTGGTGCTTTGTCATCTTTCTGGGTTTCAATAGCATTTTTTACTTCAAATGGTAAAATTTTAGGGATATCGGAGATTTCTTCCAGATCGACTACCTCGTTGATTGTGTCACTTGCATACAGTTTCTTGTAATAGGTTGTAGCTGTACTGAGTATGTCTGTCTGGCGACGATTCCATTCCCCTCTATCATTTTTTAATTTTTACTATCCAATCTTTAGAACTTTGTAATTCTTTATATGCTTTATTTATTCCACCCGTCTTACTTATATTTCAATTATTTTCATTGTTTTGTTGCCGGTCCGTTCTTATGTTACTTTTTATTTCTTTACTTATTTTTGTAAGTAGTTTCCTTCTATCTGGTGTATCTCTTGCATTGAATAAATGGTATCTTTCTTCAAGTAAATTAACAGTATTTGTTGATAATTTTTTCTTTGATTCTTTGTTAGTGTTCGAAGCTAATATAGTTTGCGACTTTATATAGTTTTCTATCCAATTATATTTCTCTTGTGTTCCTAGTTCCTTAGTTGAGTCATTAAAGTTCGCAAACGCGTTTTTCATAGCAGATATGATTTCTTCTATGTTATGATTTTTAGAATTTCCGTAACCTGTGTATTGTCTTGGTCTGATATTTTTAGATTGTTTTGCTGTTAATTCTTTTCGTATTAATTTATGATCGGTATTAAAATTTAGATTTTTTATTACATCGAAGTTTGTGAAGTATCTAGTTTTGTTAGTCATTATAAAATCAATTTCATTTTTATTCTTTCCATCCCGCGTCATCCAGGTCCACATTTTCTTTTTGTTTTTCCTGTACACTGTATTTAATATAGTCAAATTGTTCTCTAGTGCAAATTGGACAATTTTCTCTCCATTCTTGCTTCTGATTTTGTTTATATAGGTGAAGCTTCCTATTGCGGGCTCTTCTCCTGGGCGTCTTTCGCCAATTTGCCGTTGAAGTCTCCAAATATTATTAAATTTTTGTGGCAGTGCTCTATTATAGCTCTATTTAGGTCGAAGTAAAACTTATTTATAGTATCGTCTTTAGCTTGCTCTGTAGGTGAATGTATTTGTACAATAGACCAGGGAGCTTTGTATCCCGGTAGTTTTAGATTCATTATTGCAATACGCTCCGAGATCGCTACAAATCCTTCTACATACTCAATTACTTGGTTTTTGATTATGAACCCTACCCTGTATTGGTCTGAAGTCTCCCCTATATGATAAAGTAAGTAGTCTGGATGTACAACTATACTTTCACCCACTCGCCTAACTTCGCTAAGCCCTATTATGTCCCATTTGATTTTCTCTAACGCATATATTAGCTCTGTTAATTTCTCTTCTTCTCTCAAAGTACGTACACTTAAAGCGGCGACGTAGATTTTTGTTTCCTCATATTTATTTTTTAATATATTTTTCTCTTCTTTTGTTGGAAGGTTGTGGTCTCTTTCCCCCGCGATGACCAGTCGGATTGGGAGAGATTTGTCATATGTCCTGTATTTATTATCAGTTGCTTTGGATGGTTTAGTGAATAGTGGATAGTTAGATGATAGTGACAATGTCAACAATAACGTCAGGCGATATTGATTAATAATTTCTAACAAATTGTTGTTGAATTTCGTGCTTTATACTCGAACAATTCCAATAATTTATGAAAATTTGATTGTGCGTATACACTTCACGATATTTATTCGTATATTTTCAAATGTAAGTATTTAGAAATATCTCAAAGTATTTTTTTTTTCACTTATTTTTAACGGAGATTATAGAAACGGTGTTCACAGTTTGACAACCGGAAACGGAAGTATATAAGTACAAATATGCTGTAGTTAATTTCACTTAATGCGTTCTAATGATTTAAGGGACTGACATGACAAACATAAGTTAGTAACTTTATGTCCGTTCATCACTGGCTATTTATTAATAATTAAATTATAACTTACCTTTTAAAATTTTGCAGAACATTAACGTAATTTAACTTGAATACGTCAATTTTTTTCACTTCCTGCATTTTAAAATTTCTTAGGGTTATTATATCTTCGGTTTCAGCCGAAAATCAACCTTCGTCCGAACACTAACAGTTCAAATGTCATTCTGTAGTTAAGTTACAGTTTTATTTTGTTGTGATATTTGTTTTTTTATTTGTCTGTTTAATTTTCAGAATATTTCCAACATTACGATGGTACCGACATGAGTGGGGTAAATTTTGTTGATTTATACATGTATTAAACATCATTAATATGAATGCTTATTAATTTCAACCAAAAAATTGAATAAATATAAATTACTTCTCTGAAAATAATTAATTTTTGCAATTAAATAAATAAGTTTATAATTCCTTAACCTCGTGTGAAGCTGTCTCGAGATCAATCGTTTTTATTTAATTTTTTCAGCTAAGTACAATGGACATCATTAAGTTTGGGATGCTGGTCCCTGATTCAGGAAGAGTCACGGTATGTTATGTTATATTATACGCATAAACTAATAACAAATATAAATATTCAAGTTGCTGTTTTTTTTCTAATAGTGGAATAAACTTAAATGTCAACGTTGACATTGAATTCTTATTACATAATTGTCATTGGTCAAAATCTAAAATGATCTGATTCATTATGTATCTGTGAAAAAAAAACATTCCGATATGATGTGAATGTAGAATTAAAGTGGATCTAATTAATTAAGAGGAATAATGTTTGATTACAAATTAAAACGACATGAATCGAGAAATCGCCTAGAAGATTATCTGTTTGTTTATCTCTTTTGATTAGTGTTTATATGTTTGGGAACATTTTTGCGCAACACGACCAAGGGTCAATCAAATATGGGCTGGGTTGGTTTAAGGAACAGTAACTTCAGTAAACAGTGCCTCGGTTTCGAAGTGTGATGATAACTTTAGAGCAAGCAGTATCTAATATAATCGTTTATCTGATCACCGTGTCGGACCTAAATTGGTCAATATATAATTATATTTACTTCCGCTTACTATATTCAAGAAACAAATCATTTTGCTTGTGTATAGTATAATTGTCTACGAGGCGAAATTCGAAGTGTCTGTATTTAAAACGTTCAATAAGTTTTGAAGTATTTATGTAACGAAAAAAATTATAGGATCAACGAATTAAAATTTACAACAATAGATAGTGAGTTAATTTAATTCATAGTTATTATTATTATTTGTAGAACATCAAAACGGAAGAAAATAGCGGCGGTATCGTCAATGAGGAAAATTCTAAGAATATCAAAAAGAAAACAAACACTGAATATTCAGCATTTTACAAATCAGAAGATGGAGTCGAAGTTAAAAAAGTGAGTAATATGGGAATTAATTGTATTTTAACTATTGATACTAGTATTACAGGTGATATTACAGGTAACTAGGTCATTAATTCATCACTCATTAATATTATTACATTAATTCCCTTTATTTTAATTAAAAATCTAGATTTATTCTTATTTTATTGTAGGAGAATATTTGAGAAAAAATATATTTTCATTTATGTACTTTAATTTATCAGTATTAACGACTGTGATAAAAAAAATATCAAAGTATTATGGTAATTATTATTTATATCGTATCTGTATCTGACATAGTTAATTAACTTTTTTTATAGTATGGACCTTTCTCTTTTCTAAAACCTACTTTGTATAGACCCTTTCATACAGTATCCAGCATCATTTAACGTCTCCTTTGTTGCATACATGTTAATTTTGTTTTTATGCCTAAATTGAAGAATGGCACTACTCTCGGATGCGTTCTTTCCAAATTATCTACAACTCTTTAAACTCTGAAGGAATTATAAGTTGAAACTAGAAAGAGAAAAGGGAAATACAGTTTAAATCAATAATTCAAATTTATTGTAATTTAAAACAATAATAAACGGATACTGCTGATTTACATTACATTAACAGCCTGTAAATTTCCCACTGCTGGGCTAAGGCCTTCTCTCCCTTTGAGGAGAAGGCTTGGAGCATATTCCACCACGCTGCTCCAATGCGTGTTGGCGGAATACACGTGGCAGAATTTCGTTTCAGAAATTAGACACAAGCAGGTTTCCTCACGATGTTTTCCTTCACCGCCGAGCACGAGATGAATTATAAACACATATTAAGCACTTTAAAATTCATTGGTGCTTGCCTGGGTTAGAACCCGAAATCATCGGTTAAGATGCACGCGTTTTAACCACTGGGCCACAATATTGAGTAAAATTTATACTAAGCGACCTCCCAAATCACTTTGTTTCATGTAAATTCCAAGACAGGATAGTCTGAGCCTACTCTACGTTGGACTCTCTAATATAAAATTCAACAACAATAAAAATGTGAAGCTTTATTTATAACTATGTATAGTTTTCTTTAAACACTCATACAACTATACAATAGTATAATTATAATTGGTGACTAAAAATTATTAATTGTGCAAAAACTATATTGAACATTTTCATTGTTTTATTAATCACTTATTAAAACAATTATGTAGAATATGACTCAGAACTGATCACATTTTAAACGATTTATGGTAACAATTATTATCTAAGACATTCTACTCCATTCAGTCATTGATTTTTGATTGATTGATGTGTACAACATATTTACATTAGTTTTGTTTATCAAAGATATATTTTACATATGCGTTTAGGCAATTGATCAGTAGACGCCTACTTCCAATTTTCCAAGCGTTAAGAATTAGATATACTATAGATACTATATACTATAGATAGATATAATGTTTGTTAAAATACTTTTTATATAATTAAATCTTGTTAATTATTGACCTTGTTATAATTAGGTTCGATGCATATTGTTAAGATATATTTAAAACTTTAAAAATGATTCATCTTTATTTATATCATGCATAAGTCTTAAAAGTTATCTGGCAACAAATAAATCGTCTGTGTCGTAAATTAAATGTGGTTCTGGATAATTACGTTTTTAATTATTATTTAATACACTATGGATGGCAAAAGGCTGAAAAAAGAACTTTTTTTATTTTTATTTTCATAGACAATTTAGTTAGTCTTAGTACATTTAACATAAAACGCTTATATCTATTATTATATGAGTGCTATGCTGCAATTTTACAGAATCACAAGCATTTGTGGCACATGCCAATGTTCTACGATTACGACCAAATAGTTTCTTATAAAAAATTTACTGGCAATTTTTTTTTCTGATATTTTGGCCAACATTTGTACATTTACACTTGATAAAATTGTAAATACACGATTATTATTGATGTCATTTAAAAAGTTTTAAAAAACCAAGACTGTTTAAATCCTATTCGATTTTTATATGTAATTTGAGACTTTTTTATATTAAACATATTTTTGTTTATAATCCATACAATCTCGATTTTGAAAATATTTTTAACAATGTTGATTTAATATACATTTTATAATGTTAGTTTTTTTAAATAAAGAATACTACATTTTCGTATAAAATGGACATTCTTATCAGATGTTTCCTTTGCCTTTCTTATCCTTCATATCTAAAACTTAGAATTGAAAAAAAGTCATATTTTTTGACGTTACAATCAAAACGCAAAAGAATATTGAAGTATTTTACTATTGGTTGTATGCGGAACTGTGACAGATAAGTTCACCTAGGAATGGTAAATACAACGAGAAAATACAATAATTTACTTTTAGTGTACCTATAAATTTAAATTGAATACTTCCAAATTACTGTGTAAGTATTAATAGCTGATAAATAAAGACCCGATAGCAATACAAAGGATTGAAATAGATAAATTTTATAAGAGTTTCCCGAATGAAAGAACTATTTTCTGTTCGAAATCAGCTTTCAAGTTTTTCTGTAGCTACAGTGGTTAAGAAGACTACAAGAGCTAAGTGCCCTTGAGAATCGCACGCACACACTTACAAAATCGACAAAAACGGCAAGCCCGTGAACTAATGGTTAAGCGAGGAAACTAGGTTACGCCCAAATATTCTAATATATGGCGCCAAACCGAGCGAAGTAAGATCAATCATAAATCTCATAAAAAATAGATAGGACAACACAATTGTTTTTATTTCTTTCGATGTTAGTTAACAAATGATTATAAAATAAAACTGATTCAATTAAACTTACAATATTTTTATTTATATTTTGTATACAATAAAATAGACAGTTAGTTTTAACCTTTTTTTTCTTTTATTTATATTATTATACCATAATTAGTTCTTATACTAAATATTAAAACATACCAATTTTTAAAATTTTATAAAAGTATGATAATATATTTATATAATAAAATCGTAAGTGTTCGAAATCTGTAGCGTAGTAACCGTGGGGTAACAGAGTTTGTTCGTTTTATTAATATCGGTTCACAAAGAAAAAATATACAGAGTTATTGGTAATTCGACGTATTCCCGTTAGGAGGTGATAGGAGTGACTATTTGCGATAATTTTAACCCCCATATGCATTATGCAAAAGTGAACCATTTTTGAGTTCGCGTTTTTTAGATTTTTTCAAAATATGCGCGGCGGCGGCGTTGATGAGCCTCGGGCCGAGATGTTCAAAATGCTGCCCGAAGCTCTATCGTCCGTCCAGGATCAGGCCCAGATACTTCATCTGGGCCTACACCTTGATCACCGTCCCCTGGACGGTGATACTCGCCCCTCGTGGGGGTCCTTTCCGTGGACCGTGAAAGAGGAGGGCCTCCGTTTTGGATATGGAGACCCTCAAGCCCTGCATTCCCATACGGTCCACGGTGGGAGCCGTTCCGACCTCGGCGAGGCGAGCCGCCTCCCGAAAGTCCCGCCCAGTCGCCGTGACGAGGGTGTCGTCAGCGTAGCACAACACCCCCATCCCGGGAAGGACGGGAGCTCGCAGGAGCCAGTCGAAACCGACATTCCACAGAATTGGGCCGAGAACCGACCCCTGTGGAACGCCGCAGCCTACCCGACGCCGGACCAGCCTCCCATCGACCCCCGCCCAGAGGATCTCCCTGTCCTGGAGGTACGCCTCCAGCAGCCTCCTGAGATAGGTCGGCACCCCATGGTATCGGAGTGCCTCCCGTATCGTCTCGAAAGGGAGACTGTTGAAGGCGTTCGCCACGTCGAGCGACACCGCCAGGACGACTTTCCCCCGGGCCACCGCTTCCGTCGTCCGAGTCTTCAGGGCGTCCAGGGCGTCGACCGTCGACCGGCCCGCCCTGAACCCGTACTGAGCCTCCGAGAGACCCGGACCGACCTCCTCGAGGTGCTGAACGAGACGGGCTGCGAGGACCTTCTCGAAGAGTTTGCCCGTCTCGTTCAGCAGCACTATTGGCCTGTATGCCGAAGGGGAATCCATCGGCCGACCTTCCTTCGGCAACAGGACCAATTTCCCCTCTTTCCAAGGCTTCGGAAACTGCCCGCTGCACAGACACTCGTCGAACAGCTCCCGAAGCCTTGCACCCAGGAATTCCAGGGCGTCGCACAGAACACGCCCTGGAACCCCGTCCGGACCCGGCGCCGTGTTCTTGGCCCTCAAGCGGCCGAGGGCCATCTCCATCTCCCGCTCCGTGATCAGTGGTGGAGCCACTGCGTCTTCGATCACGGAGCGGGGGGCCATCTGCGGAGGGACATGCTCGCCTGGATGGGGAAAGAGTTCCCCGACCAGGCGCAGGAGGAGTTCCGGCGGCAGCGTCTCAGTGACGGGGGCGCCTTGGGTGCGGAACTTCCCGCGTACGCCGCGGTACGGGCGCCCCCACGGGTCTCGATTGAGACCCGCCAGAAGCTCCTCCCTGGCCTTTTCCTTGGCCTTGCTTATCGCCAGCTGCAGATCTTTTTTCAGCTGGCGATAAGCGTCCAGCATCTGTCCCTCCAGGTCCGTGTCGAGGCCGTTGCGCCTTCGACAGCGGACGTAGGCCCTCCGCGCCCGGCAGCACGTCGCCCGAAGGTCGGCGATTTCGGGCGACCACCAATAGACGTGCCGGCGCGGAACCCTGCGCCGGGTCCGAGGCATGGCCGCATCGCAGACCTCCTTGAGCGAACTGCGCATGCGGCCCGCCAGCTCCTCTGCGCTGGCGCCCTCCGTCCTCCCCGCGGAACCCCACCGCTGCACGATGGCGGCCTCCTTGACCAGCTCTCGATCGACCTGGCCGAGAGACCACCTCGGCAGCGTAGTCGGCACCCTCTGGGGTTCCGCCGGCCTGCGAGAGGTGGAGATCTCGAATCGGATGTACCGGTGATCCGATAGAGTCTCCACCTCTTCCTCCACTCTCCAATCGACCACTCTGCGTGCTACGACAGGGGTGGCGAACGAAACGTCCACCACGGAGCCCCCCTGATGTCGCACGCAGGTGTGAACCTGCCCCCTGTTGAGAAGGGACAGGTCGGAGAGCAGGGCCCACACCTGAACGGCCCTCCCTCGCGGATTCGTGGCGGGGTTGCCCCAGGCACGCGACTTCGCGTTTAAGTCGCCGAGAACCATTATCGGTTTCGGCGACTGCCTGGCCACCGCAGCTCTGACTAAGCCGAGATAAGTCTCGAACTCAGCCAGGCTGCGGTTAGGGGAGAAGTACGTACCGACGACGACGTACTCCCCCCACCCCACCACTACGTAGCCCGAGCCCCTCTCGATGAGTGAGAGGGGAGGGCCCGTTCCGCTCCTCGTGAGGACCGCCACGGTGTCGTCCGAGTCCCCCAGCCAGTGAGGCAGGGGAGGGACGAAATAGGGCTCGCAGGCCACCGCCAGGTCTACCTGCCACTCCGCCATGGACTGCAGCAGTAGGTCCTGCGCTCCGGCGGAGTGGTTGACGTTCGTTTGGAGGAAGCTTATTTGTTCTGGCATCCTTGAGTCGAACTAGCTCCCTCCGTAGCCTGGCGGCTTTCCTCGCGCGGGGCGGTCTTGGCTCCTAGAGCCGCCTTACCCTTCGTGATGGGGGGGTTGCAATCCCTCGCCCCCATCAGATGCCCGGAGGGCTTCCCGGCCTCCGCGCAGACCGCGCAGCGCATCTTGGCCGTGCATACCGCTGACTTGTGGCCGTCCGAGCCACAGCGGTAGCACAGGCCACCCCTCTCCGCCTTCGACGGGCAGAGCGCCCTCGTGTGGCCAAGGCCCATACATTTGTAGCAGCGCATAGGGCGCTGCTCCACGACGGCCACCTTGGCCGAGCTCCACCCGACGAGGAGGCGACCGGCAGCGGCCAGCTTTTTCGCTGCCGTGAGGGGGCAGGTGACCCGGACCATCCCCATATAGCCGGGTCCGCGCTGCATCACGCCGCACTTCACCGACTCTATGGAGCAGTCGCCTGCGCGCGCGATCGCCGCGGCCAGTTTCTCCGAGGTGACGGAGTCGTCGAGCCCCGTCACCTTCAGGTCGGCCTTCTTAACTGGCCGCACTACGTCCGCGACCCCGTCGAGCGCTGTGCGGAGCTTCTCTGCCAACTTCTCAGCCTGCTCCGCTTGGGCTCTCGGCAATTCGAGAACCCTGGCCCCGGTCGCCGTGCGTCGCACCTTCAGCCCACCGCTGATCCCTAGGTCCTGGAGCTTGACATTTTGTTCCGCTCTCTCCAGGACCTGCGCGTAGGTGACGCCCTTCCCTACTGCTTCCGGCTGCAACGTGAGAACGATTGCAGCCGATCGAGGGGTAGCCAGTTTCGTCTTGGCTGGCTGGGGCGTTTTCGGCTGTGCTTTAGCAGCAGAAGGGGCGGTCTTGCTCCCCTTCTTACCCTTTCTCACCACCGTGGACCAGGACGTCTCCTGGTTCGGTGGCGTTTGGGACGTCGCCGGTGCCGGTGCGCTCGGTGGGCAAGCGGTGGGCGCGGTCTGAGCGGTTCGTGGAGCCGCCTTCCTAGGCCTGGCTGAGGCTCCTCCGTCCTGGCGGGCCGTTGAAGTAGATGGCGGTCGTTCCTGCGACGGCTGCGGTTTATCCGCCGCAGAGGGAGGTCGCTGCATCCTCGCAGGGAGGCGCTCCTCCAGGCCCGCCAGTTGGTCCTTCATCGCCGCGCCGATCGACGTGACGATGAAGTCCTTCAGCTCTTTCATCGAGGGAGCACTTTGCGGGGTGTTGGACGTCTCGTTTGCCGCTACCAACGTGGTACGCATCTCCGCGTACTCACGTCGGTGGGCTTTGATTTCCGCCTTGAGGTTTTCGACCTCTCTGTGCAGGCGGTTGTTGTCCGCCCTGAGCCTCCTGCTCTCGTCAGCCTCCGTCCGAGAGGCGAGGGCCTCGACCACACCCTCTAGAGAGGCCGCTGCGTCTTTCAGCCTCTTGATAAATCCTCCTTTTAAGTTGGAGGATTTTAATGCGACCTCTCTGATCTCGGTCGCACACCTTCCAGCCTCCGCGCGGAGCTCCTCGGCATTGAGGTTGGCCGGATCTTTTATCGGTGGGGTCGGCTCTTCGACCACCGGCGCCGCAGCCGGCACCTTTTTGAAGGCTCGGCTGCGCAGGGTCCGCTCGAAGGCGAGCTCCCTCTCTTCCTCCTCTTTATTTTTTAAGTCAGCCCTTGCACGGCTGAGCCCGTTCTTCTTACTGTTGCCGCGGCGGTCGGCAGCGGGTCTCGCCGTATCCGAGCCCGAGTCGGATTCGGAGTATGATTAACCTAGTTAACCAATAATTCAACCAAATCGACTTGACGACATTTTTTTCTAGTAAATATTTAGATGTTTTTAATTTTTAAATTGAATATATATTTTTTCTTTGTGAACTGATATTAATAAAACGAACAAACACTACGATATACCCCACGGTTACTACACTACAGATTTCGAACACTTATGATTTTATTATATAAATAGATTATCAAACTTTTATAAAATGTTAAAAATTAGTATGTTTTAATATTTAGTATAAGAACTAATTGTGGTATAATAATATAAATAAAAGAAAAAAAATGTTAAAACTAACTGTCTATTTTATTGTGTACAAAATATAAATAAAAATATTGTAAGTTTAATTTAATCAGTTTTATTTCATAATCATTTGTTAACTAACATCGAAAGAAATAAAAACAATTGTGTTGTCCTATCTATTTTTTATGAGATTTATGATTGATCTTACTTCGCTCGGTTTGGCGCCATATATTAGAATATTTGGGCGTAACCTAGTTTCCTCGCTTAACCATTAGTTCACGGGCTTGCCGTTTTTGTCGATTTTGTAAGTGTGTGCGTGCGATTCTCAAGGGCACTTAGCTCTTGTAGTCCTCTTAATGATGATTTGATGCAGACAACATCCAAAAAACAAGTGACTATGCATTGAACTGCAATCTACATTTCTACATCATTTCCTATTTATTTAATTCAAACAATAAATATACTAAAAAAATGGATTTGTCTCTTTATTGAATATATGGTTCCTGTGATTTAATAAAATGAAATTGAATTAAGAATGATTTAAAAATTTTGCATCATTATATAAGAAACATCTATACATAAATACATATAAATACTATTCACTATTGTGATTTGTTATGAATACTCTAATAAATAATCAACTTCAAAAACACTCTTATTGTTTAGTAAAATACTATGTTGTTGTTATCTATACTTTTTCAATAATTGGGTATATTAAAACAGACAATTAAAAATACTAACTGTTTATTGTTTAATTGAAATAAAAAGTTTATCTATGTACGGACCGTACATCCCTTTTTTTTGGTCCTTCGAGCTGAATTGTGTTTTTGTGAAGTTTCTGAATTGTGTGTTTGTGAATATTAGTCACTGAATCACAGTAGTGATTCAGTGACTAATATTAAAAATAAACATACAATTAAAAATATCATGTTGGACACAGTATCAGAAATATGGGAGTTCGATCACCTGTTACGTATATTAAATACTCGTTGGTCTGCAATCGACTCTCTTCATTGGGAACTAGACGGTGAATTAGGGGGTAGGGATCCAGGATACGAAGCTGCGTTCTTCAAGTACGAAAAAGCCTACAATGCTATCAAATCTATCAATAAAAAGATGTGGTAATTTTCGCATCGTGATCAGTCTACTCCGCAAATAGAAATACCAACTTTATCCGGCAGTTATCATCAATGGAATTCGTTCAAGGATTTATTTACTGAAACGATTCATAGCAACCCTTCACTCTCTAGCGCCCAGAAGATGCAATTCCTAAAGTCTAAAGTCAAGGGCGAAGCAGAGAGACTTATACAACATTTACCTATATCATCTGATAACTATTCAATCTGTTGGGACATCTTAAATCACAGGTTTAATAACAAAAAACTAATTTTAAATTCTCATATCAATATTATGCTCAGCATTCCTGTAGCGCAGCAATCTTCATACAGTCATATCAGAAAAAAATCAATCAGTATGGTTACTACTAACTGAAGAATATCGGATTTTACTAAAAAAGTGACGGAGGGGTAAACTAGTATATTACTTGTAGAATAATCTGACAAAAAACCAAAATTATTGAATGTATATAAGTATTGTTATTATTTGTTAAAAGATTTTTTTAGAGGTAAATTTGTGATTTTTTTCTATCGTACCAAATTAATAATATCTTGTTTTCATAATAACAAATAACTAGCATGTATCCTGAAGATTATCATATATTTTTTTCATTTGGTTTTCTGCATTGGATCATATACGTTTTTGCATTATAAAACTTGCATTTAGCTCATGTAGTCCCCTTAAGGCCCTCCTCCAACTACACCTTAAATTTCTACCCTGTATAGGTAAGACGTTTTCACCATCATCATATTTATTAACATTACTATCAAAATAGTTAAAGTATTGTAAATTTTAAGTTTAGAAACCAACCGTAAATTTCATAAATTAAATGTATTTTCAGCTCGTCAAAGAATTATGCGAGATGATCAGAAATAAAACGGGACACAAAAAGCAAATGGTTAGAAATAAACTGGAACGACTCTTTGAAATGCGACTGAGTAATGGAGATACGTGAGTAACCATATTGATTTTTGTATACATACGTTTCGTTAAAAAACATTATTTTTTGTTTGATGATACGGATTTATGTTCACATATTCTACAATCAAACAGCAATACTTTGCATTACTGTGTTCAAGTGACTACAGGCACAAGGTGTGTAATTTCTAAGTTCCCAAGGTTGGTGGTTAATTTGTCATTTAAGAAATGGGTATTTATTTCTTACAGCAACAATGTATTGGCCAGTCCACCTATTATAAATAAAATATTGGCGACAGTTAATCAATCAAACTTATTAGTGTTAATTTAGTATTAAAAATCGTAGCTGCGAAATATAATCAATATATTTTTATCGACCGGTAAGTCTTAAAATAGTAGAACAACTTAGTTGAAATAATTTAAAGTGGAGTCAAGAGAGTTCTTATATCGTCAATGTACCGTCAAGAACGGGATATAAGGGGCATATCTCTTGTTCCTGTAATTACATTGGCTGACTCGTTTTTAAACTGAGAAGAATCAATCCAAAGTAGAGTGGTTAGTAGTAACCAAACAGCTAAAAATACACACTGTTAAGCTTTATGATATATCTTATTAGCAAATTTAATAAATAGGGTCTAGGGTCACGGTAGTGCCTCGCCAAGACGAGCCAAGCGAAGCGCAAGGGCACTTCCTACCTTTTGTCAAAGCGCTTCGTCGTTTTTTTCAATCCTTATTACTTGGGTTTGAATTATACCCGATAAACAAAATTATCGGGATATGTTGTCAATAGCGACTTATTAAACATATAAAGTTTTAATAGCATACCTCTTATAATTTAGATTTTATTGATATCTAAAAAAAAACCCCGATTTCGCCACTGACTCACTGATGATCATCAAAATTCTTAGGGTATGACCTAATGTCCTAGAAAGTTGAAATTTGTTATGTAAGCTAGTATGTTCACAAACAACAAAGAAATAGAACTTGTAACTTTTATACCCCAACCCCTTAAACTTGGGGATGGAAGTCTGGTTGAGACTCTCCCACAATTTTAACGCTAGAGGTCTGAAAATTTCAATATATAGGGACTCCTTCTTATTACAAACTAGCTGTTACCCGCGGCTCTGCCCGCGTAGAATATGAATATATTTACAAATTAACTTAAAATGTTACGTTAATGTAATACCTCTTTGTATTCCACATTGGTGTGTATTTCAGCCCTTAGGGTAGAATATCCAGAAACGCTTAAATGCGAATCAACTCATTATTAATCGGTAGCCCAAAAATAAAATTTCGACCTTCTAACTTCAAAATGACAGACTTCCAGACTAACCTGAATACGAAATGTTAACACCTATTCTTCCCTTTAGGCCTAAAATATCAAGAAACGCTTAAATACGTATCTACTTATTTTTAATCAGTATCCCAAAAATAAAGTTTCATGTTTCTAACTTAAAAAATCCATACGAACGTTCAACCCCTATTTCACCCATTTAAGGGTAGAATATCCAAAATTCCCTCCTGAGTGGGTGTCATGATATGTTATTTTATAAGTGTACAGCCTAAAATATAAGTTATATGCTTCTAGTTCTAAAAATTCTAAACATGACAATACTTTCAACAAATTACAACCTTTCATCCCCCTTTTCAACCGTTTACAGCACTTTTTTCCAAATAATGTCTATGTCTATGTCCTTTCTCAGGCTCTAGACTATTTGTGTGCCAAATTTCATTTAAATCGGTTCAGTAGTTTTGGCGTGAAAGCGAGACAGACAGACAGTTACTTTCGCATTTATAATATTAGTATGGAAGTATGGATTGTTATTTCCCTCGCTAGAGAGCTTCCATAATAACCGCGTCCAAACGCTGCTAAATTCAAAGTGCTACAGGGAGAACCGCGGCCACCGACGCGCCTATAGCACGCTCCCGCCGCCCCGGCCGGCCGGTACCACCGCAAACGCTACGTTCCGCAATTTTTAAATCTGTAATATCTTCGAAAATATTCATTTAAATCATATGCTGTAAAGACCCATATAGATGAATATTAAATCAACAATGTATTTAAGGTATTTCATTGGATAAGGATTAATGCTGTATAGGTTAAAATCGCTTGGAAAATTAGCCAATATTTGTGGTAAAAAATAAATAACAAAAAAATGTTATTGTGGGTTATCACTTACAGATAGACACATACCATCGCGGACTTTTTTTGTAGACATTTTTGAGGTGTACAATTCTGTAGTACATTATTTTGATCTATCTAGTAGTGTTCAACCAGCGTTTACATTGTAAGCTCAAAAAATGTATAAATTTACGACAACACATTAGAAACTTTTAAAATTATCAGTGTTACTTAACTATATTGTCTATGTATTATATACAAAAACCTTCCTCTCGAATCACTCTATCTATTAAAAAAAAACCGCATCAAAATCCGTTGCGTAGTTTTAAAGATTTAAGCGTACAAAGGGACATAGGCACAGAGAAAGCGACTTTGTTTTATACTATGTAAAGATAAGAAAAAAAATGTCACAGGCCGTTTACAAAAAAAATTAATGAAAGACTGACTAAAGTATTAATACACTAGTATGACATATGGTCTCGTCTTGGCAACATTTTACATGAAAATATGTTTGGTGGGATTAGCATTATCTATGATATGTAATAGTTAATTATATACATGATATGATATTTTTCAGGTTCTTACATATGACACTATGCAGCAATCAGCCTAGTCTAGAGTATATCGTGAAGCTCATACACAGCATGAGAATGACGAAGCTACTGAATTTGAAAAACGACAAGATGCAGACCATCCTTCATCTCGCTATCATACATGATCTGCCAAGATTGGTCACATTCCTCGTGTCAAAAGGTACGAGCCGTTAACAACACTATATTATTAGTTATATCCAATGATCAAAAATAATCAAATTGAAATCTTTTCAGGGTGCAATCCAATGGAGGAGGACGGCGAAGGGAACAACGCCATCCACTATGCCGTTATATATCAAACCTGCGTTGGACCTCTTTTGGACGCCATCAAGACCTACTCCGTCACCTGTGATATAAACGCTTACAACAACGGTAATGACATCAACGTATACTCAATCTATAGATATCGTCCGACGAATGCGTGATCTTCATGTCATCTAGAATCTATTTAAATCTCATCGAATCAAATTATCACGGCGCGATCCCGCCTAGAACCAAAAAAAATTGAAACAAAATCATTTAAGTACGGCCACTTTTCCGATGACTCACAACCGCGACGACGGCTCGAGGACGGGCGGCGAAATGATACCGAGTCCGGACTTGTTCACAGAGAAGCAGACGGCGCTGCACCTGGCGACCATCTACCGCAGCGCGGACAGCGTGTCGCGCCTGCGGCGGATCGGCGCCAGCGCGCGCCTGCGCGACGCGGCCGGCCGCGCGCCGCTGCACCTCGCGCTGTACGACCGCTGGCGCCGCGGCGCGCTCGACCTGCTGCAGCCCGCCGACCGCGTACGTGCCGTCTGGCTGTGTACATACCCTGTTCGAGTAGGCTTCTATGACCGCTTTTGAATCGTCGTTTTACAGAACTATATTTAGAGAAGGGCTCTCTCCGGCTCGGTGTCTGAATTCTACCGGCGAGAAACTCAGTAGTCATTGGTGACGGTTATAAACGAGAGTCGCTTATGTCTGCCCCCGATTGTATGGAATCGATGATGGTCAGTCATTTTATGTCCTCGTAGAGAAACGATCGAATCAAATTAAAATCCTTTATACGATACACTTATTTATTGAATGTCAAATTGAAAGATACCAAATTAGATAAAAGATAAGGTAACGATTAAGTATTAAAAAAAATCGATAAATATTTTACAATCTATGACCTGTTCTACTTTTTTAAGTACTGCAATTTTACACATTTTGCAAATTTTACAGTTCTATCTGTTATAACGATATCTCTAGTAACACTGCTGTTGCAACTATGTATAATACAATGACCACAAACAAAATATATTGTACAGTTTAAGCACTATAAATAGTTTCGTTTCCAATTTAAGTAAATATGTTTAGCTGATTTTATTACAACGCTGTTTATAATAGTTATCAGCGCTACACTGGGAAAATATATATATTTTTTGTGGTATAGGTTGGCGGACGAACATTGGACCACCTGATAGTAAGTGGTCACCACCGCCCATAGACAATGGCGCTGTAAGAAATATTAACCATTCCTTACATCGCTAATCCGCCACCAATCTTGGGAACTAAGATGTCCCTTGTACCTGTAGTTCAACTGGCTCATTCACCCTCCATAACCGGAACACAACAATATTGAGTATTATTGTTTGGCGGTAGAATATTTGATGAATGATAACCTACCCAGACGGGCTTGCATAAATCCCTACCACCAAGTAAAACGTACACACATACGTTAAGTGTGGCGTAACTTATCAAATTTCTAAAGTGGTTTTTAATAATTACACATCTTTAAAACAATCTCTTAAAATCTCGTAAATTTAGAATTATTACATTAAATATTTCAAATTGTGTTCTTAACCTTCTAAGCAAGTGATTTAAATTTTAATCCGTGAATGTAAGGGCGAGACAGATGTGCTATCCATCAGTAAATTGGTCAAAAGCCCCTCCTTAGGAAAAGATATTAATAATTTTCCCTTTTATGTAAACATTTGACATAACAATTATAATTAGTTTACTGTTTTTTTTTTAGAGTTACATTGACATGGTAGATGGAAACGGCTACACTCCTCTTCAAATTATATGTGACGGAGAATTAACAGAAAGTACCCTCGAAATAGCAAAGCATCTTTTGGAAGAGAAAGTAAGAGTAATCTTATCGACATTTTATTAATTTATAGGAATTATAATTCTACTAATTAACTATAATTACTTATTAAAACCAGAAGGTTTTAATATCTTATTAAACAAATAATAAATAGCAAACGAATAAATTAATATTATTTTGTCTCACTACCTGCTGCATTTAATCTTTCACAATTTGATATAAGGCGGATCCAACGAAACACGAAGAGAATAACCTACCAGCGTGGAAACTAGCTCGTGATAAACCAGAATTGCTGCAACTACTGCAGGCTTACATGGACCCACGAATCATCATGGAAGACGATATCAAATCAGAGCCTGAGGACGAGTTTGAGTCTTCGGACGAAGACGTTAGTATATTTTGACTTCACAACTTACCGTTCTAACGAAATATTTATTCAAATGCATTCACAAGCCCACGTAAAGATATACTTTTCATTTTTTTTTCTGTGGGCAATTTTTGCCCGAATTACTATTCCATTTTCCGTTAAATATTATTAAATTTATAGCGTTACGTGTACGTTGTTGAACACTAAACATTTAAAAAAAAATTACCACAATATTAACAATTTAGTATTCATGTTTGACATCAGGGAATCCTCCCTGAAGAATATAGTTTGTGTATCACGTTAAACAGCTCCCGCGGAAGCGCTGCGACAGTACCTGGTTACCATATATTATCATTAGTATCATTATTGCCTGCCGTATGCTTAAGATAAAAAGAAGCGTGACAAATTGTAAAAAATTTGAAGCTCCAACGATCGGACGTTAACAAGGAATGGGCGTCGTGTCCGCAGGAGGCGGGCGAGCCCTCGCTGGCGGAGCTGCCGCAGCTGGTGGACGAGCTGTCGGCGGCGCTGGAGCGCGGCGCGGCGTGGCGCGAGCTGGCGCGGCGCCTGGCGCGGCACGCGCTCTCCGCGCGACACCTGCTGCTGCAGCTCAAGGTCTCTGTCTGCCCCATACCATGTCATGACGGATGACTTACTTTCTTAAAAATTAACGGCCTGCTGATGTTCTCGATAGTAGGTTCTAAATCGTTGGCCTTTGCAGCAGTAATTTTAAAAATATTATTCCTACGGAGTTGAAGTAATCCTAGCACAATAAATGCATTTTCATTCCTGGTGCGAATTAAAATGATAAATATTTTGTTTATTTTTCAGGACTGTGATGTTATCACTACGAAGTCGTTAGCTCTTTTACTAGAGGACATTGGAGAAGCTGAAGCAGCCTCCATCGTAAAAAAATATATATATTACTGAAACGAAATTATAAAATGAACTGAAGATTACTATAGTGCACTCAGAGTCGTGATTTCAAAAAACTTTATATAGAGCTAAAAATTGGTACAAATAGTAGGTAATCTAAAGTGCAATAAAAAAAGTTCTCCAGGTAACTTTCATTTAATTTCTTACAATCTTGCAACTTTTTTATAATTTAGGCGGTATTAAATTACATAGGATACAAATATTATTTTCCGACTTCGGCATATTGGACTCAATTTTAATAGATTTGCATACTTGAATTTGAAGTGGCGAGGGACAAACTTTCTTCATTTAGATAAAGACCGTTCTGGTTCAGACTCTTCTCTAGGGTCGTCTAGGGTAAAATATACCAGCAATGATAGTAGGGGGTAATAGATCATACGCGGAATAAACACACGTGTTTTTAAAAAATTGTTTACCAGACGAAACCTAAAACTAAAAGAAAATACCTATGACTAAAACCTGTACCAATTGCAGCAGCTGTATGCCAATTATTGTAATCTGACCATTATTATTTTGGCTATTTTTGCCGGACAACTACTCATAAATTTTAATGTATAAATTAATTACAAACTTAAAAACCATTTTTTTTATATATAAAGTTAGTTTTAAATCCGGTTGAAGCAACATATTTACATGTGATTAAACTTTAACGAAACTTTTGTAATAAATAAGTTAATGTTTAAAGAAAAATACTTAAGTTTTTGTATTGTTTAAGTACACTCGTAGGACCCTATAGAACAATTTATGGTATAAGTCATTAATGATTATCATACATTTGTCATTGAATGATGAATACTTTTAGGAAAGAGTTGAATAGTTTTCAAAATGGATTTATATATTTTTATTAATATGATATGACTGTCTTGTTAAAATGTATTTTAGGAATAATATAATTAAAAGGTTAATATTAATATTTTGTTTATTTAACATCTTGTTTCTATTGAAAAGAAGTTTGAAACAAAAGGAAAGGAATGAAAATAAAAGATGAGTTTTCAAGAAGAGTTTATTTATGTAGGTAGTCTTTATAACTATAAAATTTAAGCAGTTTTCTGGTTAAAACTTTACCAGGCCCATAATTTATACTGTGTTGCCAATTTGAAAAACATCTGTTCTATTTGGTTTACATAAGCTAGCTCAATCTAATTCGACTACATTGAATCTAATAATATTATTAGACAAAAACCTGTCAATTACACACTACATTATGCTAGTTTTGACCAATACCTGTAGGTATTAAAGAAAATCACAGTGAAATAGTTTTAATCATTTTTAAACTAACTTTACCACACAATACATTAAAATCGACCTAAAATCGCAATAAAAAATTGGGTATTGTGTGTTTTGTAATCATAATACGGTGATAATATATAATGTTTATAAATATTATAAGTATACTGACATATAACTGCAATTCATGAAGACAGTAAACTTAGTAAAGGGATTAAATGATGCTATATCGGAGTATAGTGTTGCAAAAATACGCAGAATACGTTGTCAATATGACTCTACTAGCCCGTAGCGCACTGCACGCGGTTGACCCCGGGGTGCTCGTCGTCCTCCTCGTACGCGTGCGCCAGGTTCGAGCGGCGCCGTCGAGACTCTTGCTCTGGATCCAAGTCCATCAGCATGCACTCTTCCGCCAACTCCGGAATTTCCACCTTTGTGTACATTTGATTTCATTATTTTCATGAACAATGACATCCATAAATACATTCATGTAGTGTCTAACAAGCACTTTTAAAACTTATAAAAATAATTTTATATGATCATTAAATGCAAGATGATAAGTTATATTTGTATGTGCTTTAATAGGTAATTTAAATTGTAATAAATTAAAAAAAAACATGTTACTATTATTAATAGCTAAAATATAAAATGCATACATTATCATTTAGTTATTATATATATAGAATAATAGTCACCTGAAAAAGAAAGAGGTTTGCAATTAGTGAGATTGAAAAATTTGATGATTACTTAATTCTTAACTACACAATTCTTAAATAATAATGTATGCATTGACATAAAAGAAAAGTTTAAGTGACATTGAAGGCTTCGTCTTAAGATCCCTGTGGGATATTGACAGAATATTACTTTATATCAAATATATATCAAAAAATTTCTTACCCTTGGCCTAGCTGGGAGACAGTTCTCCAATGCTGGAATGACTTCATGCGGAATGCTATTAGGGAAATTAACTAAAAATTGTATAATAAGTTGTCCTTTGTCAAATGGATTCTTGTACATTGGCATACCTGCAAAATAAAAAATAACTAATTAAAATATGTTTTACTATTAAGTTAAAGTGTAATATTGCAAGTGCTACTGGAATTTTGTACATAAAGCAGTTTAAAGTTGAATGGTACCATTTAAATAAATGACATTTAGAATTGCATTAAACTGTAATAAAATACCAATAATTAAACAGTATTAAAGTTAAAATAGAAATAATAACAACATATAAACAATAACCTTCGTTCACAACACATTTAACTTCACCATGCTTTGTCACTTCTCCAGGTAATACTGTAATGACAATATCTCTATCATCTAAAGTTCTAATCACTTTCTGGAAACCACACAAAGATTCAACTAGCTCAATATTAAGTCTAACTATTAAATCATTGCCAGATCTTTTGAACACCTGAAACAAAAAGATTTTATATCATCTTGAAAACATTCGAAAAATGTACTAATAGCATTTATCAGATAGTGAGATATAAATATACATATATATTTTTATCATATAGAAACCAGTCATATTCTGCAAATAAATTTGTCAATTGTTTCCATTCAGCCATTTCAATAAAATTGAATAACAAGCACACAAACATTCACATTTAATATATAATTAACATTCTATTGAAAATAGATTTCTATAAGACCATCAAATAACCTATAAGATTAAAAATTGTACTTACGTCATGCTCCTTTTCATCTAAAACAATAATAAGATCGCCAGCTTCCAACTCAGGCTCTTGATCACCTTCCCCACTAAATACTATCTTCTGACCATCAGTCATGCCCTTATCAACATGGACCTCAAGAATCTTTCGATCGCGAACTGTTTTGCGTCCCTAAAACATTAAAAATTTAATTTTTCATTGATATCTACCAAATACTATATATTTAAGCATGGGTTTTTTTTTTTACCACAATAGATACTTACTTGGCAAACTTTACAGCGATCTTTGGGGTCAATTTTTTCTCTTTGACCTCTGCAATCTGTGCACATGGTCTGTATCTGCTGGATCATACCAGGTCCAAGTTGTTGTATTTGTAATTGCATACCTGTACCTCCACAAGTAGGACAAACTTGTACTGCTCCCTATAAAATGTAGTACATTGAATTAGTTTGGAAATGTTATTTACTAAATTTATAAAATGTTTAATTATAATAAATGTATGATAATTTAAGATCAAACCTTTTTTCCACCTCTGCCTTCACATTTATCACAAATAACACTCTTCTGTAAAGCAAGTTTACGAACGGCTCCTTTGTAAAGCTCTTCGAGGGTTACTGATAACTGGTGAATAACATCTTTGCCCTTCCTCTCTCGTTCACGTCGTCGTCCACCACTGAAGCCTCCACCAAAGAACATGTCAAACAAGTCCATAGGTGAGGAGTAACCACTTCCTCCACCTTCTTTCAAAGCTTGTTCACCACCTTAACAATTATTTAATTGTGAGTTTTATATATTTAGTACAACACATTACAGAAATAAATAAAAAATAGTTAAAAATTTACCTTGATCATAAATTTTTCTTTTATCAGGATTTGAAAGAACTTCATAAGCTTGTGAAATTTGCTTGAACCGCTCACCCTCATTTGGGTTCTTATCAGGGTGGTATTTAAGAGCTAGTTTTCTATATGCCTTTTTTAATTCATCAGATGTGCAGCTGGGTTTCACCCCAAGAATGTCATAGTATGTAGTTTCTTTCACCATTTTAATACCTACAATTACACAATACATTAATTTAATTATAGAAAACATGATATTATTTTCAAAAACCTTCATTTGAAGTATCTATTTACTATACATGGATTCATAAGAAATGAAAATAATACAATGAGATTTTATCGCCAGTATGAATAATACATTTCACTTAAAGTATTGCCGATAGTTAATATATTAAATCCTCAATTAATATTTACTAGACAAGAACAATGATGATGATGATGAAGCAAAAAATATATTATTTTAAGGATAAAGGTTAGGTTTAAGGGAATAAATAACTTCATGAAAACATGTAAGAGTATTATTAATACATCATTCTTATAAAGGCCATTTGGCCATTTGTTAAAATATTTTTTCTCACCTTTTCGGAATTTGATTTAATGAAACTACAATACAAAGTACGATATATAAAAGCAACACTTGATTTTGCAATTTACGCACGCGAGTCAGAGAACGACTTTAGTTCACAAACATCGTATGACGTTTAATAGCAACTGGAACTGAATAGAGGTAGCGAGAACCTTCGAACTTATTCACTTCTGTAGATTATTCGATCGCAAAAAACGTGTTCGTTCGAGAAATTTCTACCTAGTATATATTTATTGTAATCGGTGTTGTCACCATTAGAGCCATTCTTCCCTAAAAAATATTAATGAGTAGTATAACTCAAGTCAAGCCTAGCTCTTAGATGCATTAGTGAAAATATCAGCAGTTTTCATAATAATTGAAAATTCAAATACGTAATTGATATTAAATAATATTTACATATTTTTTCTGTTAGCGGCATTTTTTTATTTTTATTTTAAAACTAATTAATAAATGTAAACAATTACGTCTGTTCATCATTTGATATTGCAAGTATGGATACATATTCTAGTTTAATAAAAAAAGGTATTGTTTTATCTCTAATATTTTCCTCCCTCTCTTAGGGAGGGTTATGGTTATGGGCCCCTAATCCACTAATACCTGGTGGTCCTGTACACGGTGCCGATGGTAGCTAAGCTACTGACGTAGTTACCATCGGGCAAGGCGGTGAGCCTACCAACATACTCAATATTGTATTTCCCCAAAAAATGGGAAGAACACCTTAAGTTGATTTTATACTCTATGATTATTCTAATCAGGAACTATTCAGATTTGAGATCAGTAACTTGTTTATGGTGCGTTACTTAAATAAAAGTTTTAACAGTGAAAATATTTTGATTACTCTTACTATCTGTAAGGAAGATTTGTATTATAAAATAATATTCTCTGCCTACGGAGTTTATTATGACATAAAAACTTAAAAAGCACAATATTAGCAAAGTCTGAAATAAGTAATTAAATGTTAAAAAAATAATAATTTCATAAATCGAAGTTTTACGTAGCATTTCATAGCAACTCCAATAAATAATATGTTTAATTTGCATAGGTTTAACGACTGAAAATATAGTTAACAAAACCAAAAGTATTTTACACTTGCAACGGAAATCATAGCATCCTTGCCAGTTGTCGTGGCAAAATATTATTTATTTATCGAAATGATTATTTGTCTTATAATTTTCAAGAAAAATATTATGATAGTGATTTGACAATGAATTTTTTTTGAGCGATTAAAAGTAAGTTATTTTGATTGGTTACTAGAAACTTAGCTGCACAATGTTTCCATAATGATTTATCTATTGTTGGTAATCGAATTTTTCTCTCTATATTTTAGATTTCCTTTATTTATTTTTATACTGATGCAGATTGATCGTTTCGTCGATCATCGAATGTGGTATGTCTGAATTAGTAGAATAAAATTTATTCACAGTTATTTTTAATATGTCTATTATTTTACACTTTCTTAATAAAATAATTAGTTTTATAAATAAAAATATAATATATACTTTTGCCTTATGTTTCCTACCGCTTATTACTTTTTCATTAATACCAGGATCCCAGAAACTATCCTAGACAGAAAATGTTTCCTTGTCCATCTGTAGCAAATAATCAACACCACACGCAATGCTTGACGATCAGAATTGTGATCTTCCTAAAATATGTTAAGCTTAAATTCGAAATAATCTCTTTACTGTCTGGATTTATTACAAAACTAGCTATCGCCTGCGGCTTCGTTCGCGTTTGAGTATTTGATTGTTAGCTGTTAGGGGTAACCTATGTCCTTCCTTGGAGTTCATGTTTCTTTCATACCACATTTAAATCAAATTCGTCTCAGTGACTTGGCCGTGAAACAGTAAGAAACAGGCAGAAAGACAGACAGTTACTTTCGCATTTATAACATTAGTATAGAATATAGATTATTAAATTAATCGGAATAGACATCCATTACTAACGAGATTTTTTTTTAAATTGACATAACTTTATAATATTGTGTTCTTTCCTGGAGTCGTGCGTGGGAAAGTGGATGTTTTCGAAACTATAGTTTAAGCTACTACTTAACAATATGTTATCTTTCTTCATTTTTCTATATTATTTTTTTTCAATCTTTTCATGAAATTATTAAATAAGTCAGGGCTTGGCTCTCCTTTCAGAAGAAGTGTAAAATAATTTACCATTTATTATATATGTATATATAGACGATCTTAAGTTGTAGTCATCTTAATGTGTAGTTATTCCACCGGACGTAATCATAATACGTGTTTTTAAAGGCTTAATTATTATATAGCTTATTTCCTTACACGCCTACTCCTTTGATATTTTTAGAAAAACTAAAATTGAATGTGGTAAAAATTATTTAAATATTGAAAATCGATACTATTGTGATCTATGCAGTCTTAGACAATATTTTCTCAAGGTGAATGTTGATATCCACAAGGGAGCTGTAGCTGCCGACAAGGGGCTTCGCCCGTTATCCTTGCACAAAGCCCAAAGAGAACTGGCGTACATTATAGCCATTTAATCTAACAGTGTAGTGTTAGTATATCGGACAACGTGCTAGTAAGGATAATCTTGTAAAAACTAAAACGATACGCAAATGTATATTTAGATATTGACTAGCTGTGCCCGCGACTTCATGCGCGTTGTTTGAATTTAAGTTATTTGGATATTGTAGCGTGACTTTATTTTTATTCTATATATAATTCTAAAATAAAAGTTGCTAAAGTTACTCCTTATTACATCCGCTATCTGCCAGTGAAAGTCCCGTCGAAATCGGTTCAGCCGTTCCAGAGATTAGCCAGAACAGACAGACAGACAGACAAAATTTGTAAAAAATGTTATTTTGGTATATGTACCGTGTATACATACATATGCATTTAGTAAAAATGGGTTATTTTAATATTACAAATAGCCAATCCAATTTTATTATATGTATAGATTACGAGATTTTTTGCTATGTGTATTTTTTCCCACTTTTTTGTTAAAGGCAAAGGAATGTTTGCACACATATATTCATTATATAAACAAAAGTATAGTAAAGTTACATTGATACTCATTAATAAGTCTTGTAAAATAAAAATTGTAAGATTATAACTAAATAATAAAATAATAAAATAATAAAAGCTATAATGACCAAGTATACCAACAAATTATTAAACCCATAATTATATTAAATAATAAAAAAATATTTTCGCAACGTCAATAAAAACGTCGAATGGACAAAAGTTGTCAATGTCAAAGACGCATGTGACAGCTGTCATAATAATTAAGATTTCAAACACACTGAGTGCACACTGCACGTGTATTTTAAGTATAATTTATACTAATGATATTTTCTCGATAATCATATTAAGAATTATACATCATGATTCAAACTCCAAAACTTGGGGATGAACTCCCAGGTTTTGAAGTACCTATAAATGAAGATTCTGAGAAAAGCTCAGTGTCTAACAAAAAGCAAAAAAAGAGTTCTGGAGGTTTTCAGTCAATGGGTCTGAATTTTCTAGTACTCAAAGGTATAACTAAAAGAGGATATAAGCAACCGACACCTATCCAGCGAAAGGTAGGAGAGTACATATAGTCTACAGGTTAAGTATTTATAAAAGAATAATTATAATTTAATCATTTTCAGACAATTCCTATAGCACTAGATAACAAAGATGTAGTGGCAATGGCCCGCACTGGATCTGGTAAAACTGCCTGTTTTGTCTTACCAATTCTCGAAAAACTTATGGCTCCTGTACATAAATCTCCTCAGGGAAAAAATTTAAGAGCTCTTGTTCTTTCTCCTACGAGAGAATTAGCTTTGCAGGTATTTAATCGTTTGCCTTTCTCATGTTGATTGTTAAATTAATTGTCCCTTCTGTTTGTTACATCTCATTTTAATTCTAGACATTAAGATTCATGCGGGAACTAGGCAAGTTCACGGGACTCACTTCAGCAGCTATTCTTGGTGGTGAATCTATTGAACAACAATTTGGAGTAATGTCGGGTGCTGCTCCTGACATTGTTGTTGCTACACCGGGTCGTTTTTTACATATATGTATAGAGATGAACCTCAAATTGGATAACATAAGTATGAAAGTCATCATATAAAGTAATAAATATACATATTAATTAAATATGGTTATTCTTTTACACAGCAATTTATATTATTCATAAATTTTTAATACTATTTTTACAGAAATTGTTGTATTTGATGAAGCAGATAGATTATTTGAGCTTGGATTTGGAGAACAATTACAAGAAATAGTTGCACGACTGCCAACCAATCGTCAAACTCTTCTATTTTCTGCAACACTACCTAAAATGTTAGTGGAATTTGCTCGTGCTGGTCTCAGTGATCCTGTCCTAATCCGATTAGATGTTGATTGGAAATTACCTTCAACATTATGGCTCGGCTGGATATATGTTAGATCTGAATTGAAAACAGCAGCCTTGTTAATGTTATTAGATAGAGTTATAACTCCTACCACCCCACAAGCTGTAGTTTTTGCAGCAACTAAACATCATGTGGAATACTTGTATTTGGTAACTATTATTTTAAATAATAATAATATACTTTCTCTATCAACACAATAATTTACAGTCAATGGCATTCTAGTCCTTAGTAATAATATTAAGGAATTAATGTAATGGAAACTAATTTTCACTTTATCTGGGAAAATATCAGATACTTCAACAAGCTGGCTTCTCATCAACATATGCCTATTCTGGTCTGGATGCTTCAGCCCGAAAGATTGCTCTTGGAAAATTTATGAATAAAAAATGCTCTGTTCTTTTGGTAACTGATGTTGCTGCAAGAGGATTGGATTTGCCATCATTAGATACAGTCATCAATTACAACTTTCCTGCAAAACCAAAGCTTTTTGTCCATAGAGTTGGTACGTAAGCCTTTTTTGTTAGTATCCCTTGTTATAGTCTTGTAATGATCAACAAGTTGTTTTTGTCAACCTGTGTCCCAACGATTAATACCTCTTAAAGTAGTTATAGTCATAGTAATGCTATGGTACACCATTTTACGCAACTTTGTTTACGCGTTTTTGGGTGGTTAAAAAATTTGATATACAATTCAGAATTATGTTTTGAACCATTGCAATAAAAGTAAAAAAGCCACCTCCAACTGTTTACGTAAAAGGCATGTCAATGATAATGAATAAAATGGCACGTCCCAGTGGGGAAATCTATATATGTACCGTGAGTCGTGTGTGAGTGTGCGTTTGGGCGCAGGTCGCAGTGCACGCGCGGGGCGCGCGGGCCGTGCGCTGTCGCTGGTGTCTGCCGAAGACGTGGCGCACTTACTCGATTTGCACCTCTTCCTTGGCACGCAACTCATTTCTCCAGATGAGGTTTGTTTTTTTTTTACTCCAGATGAGTAGACTTTAGTTTAAATCTTTTCGAAATCTGGAACACTACATATATGTTTTTAAAGCAATGAGAAAAAAGAATTCAATACTGGAAAAGTTATTATAAAATTTAACTTTAATTCAAGTAGAATGTAACAAATTTTAAATCAAATATTAAGTTGACAATGCCAATTTCATTTAAATTATTTAAAATGATTTTTGCGTGATGCACTAACGCCATGTAGGTACTATATATGAAACTCTTTCTAAGTTGTAAATATATTTAACAATTATGTTATAGATAACAGAATGTGGAGACGAGTGTCCTAGCGGCGTGTGGGGAAGCTTACCCATCAGCGCGCTGGAACTCAGGCACCAGGATGTCATGACCTGGGAGAAGAACATCTCAGAGATTGTGAGAAATCATTATTGTCTGCTAGTTCATAAACCAATAACTGTATACTCTTGTAACAAAATATATAAATTGAAATGATTTTTAGGAGAAGTATGATACGTTACAATACAGCAACTATCGTTCGTAATCCACGACCATGTACCAAAATTGTGTAGAATGGTAGTAACTGATACATCGAGTTGTTCTCGGTTACAGGAGGAGGCGAGTCGCGTGTGCGGGCGCGGCTGGCAGCAGTACGTGCGCTGGCGGGAGGCCGCGTCGGCGGAGGCCAACCGCAGAGCCAAGGCCACGCCGCCGCCCGCGCGCCCGCACCCCTTCCTGCGCGACCGCCACGAGCGCGTCGGCGCCGACCTCGCCGAGCAGATCCGAAACTACACGCCGAAAGGAGTGAGTCGCTTCATGCTCTATCCGCATCATAGGATGGAAAGAGAGCAAGCGTCAACGGTGTTACTCACATCTCTCACTAATGCTTACAACAATATATGCATACGGCTGGTCTTACGACTACAAGTCTCGTGGTCGTGTCTCCCCACAGTGTACAAGATTGGTGCATTCGTAGGTCATAGAGCGTGAAGAGTAAAGACCGTTGTTTCGCCGAGTGAGTCGTTTGGATAATCTGCTTGTTAAGTACAAGAGCGACTAATTATACAAAATTTATCGTTTATTAGACTATACACAAGAAAAAATGAATCATTTTATTGTTTATTGTACGCATAATATATAATGTAGCGAATATTTCATCTGCCATGCTTTATTTCAGACAATTCTTGAGCTGACGGGAAAACAGGATTCACCGATGTACCTCGCCATGAAAGCAAAGCGACGCGTGCACGGAAAAACTATTCAGAAAACAAGGGAAAATAAAAATCAACAGGTAATTTTCTATAGCAAGTATATTTATATTCATATTTAAATAGCAAAAGTTTTTCTAATATATATTAGAAAAACTATTCATTAAATATATATATATATTTAATGGATAATTTGCTATCTATAAAGATGTTAATTATTTTTTAGGGAGATGGAATATTAGAAGACAATATCAACACGAATGCCAATAACGGTAACGATATTCACAAAGCGGCAGGTGTAAAGAAAAAGAAAAAGATCGTACAACGCGATGAAAACTATATACCTCATTTTGCTAGCGACCAACATACAGAGGCCGGGTAAGGGCAACTCAAGTTATATGAGGAACAATGTAATTGATTAATCTGCGCCGTTACAATTAACTGTATATTCATGGGCGTTGCATTCGTTGCAGCATGGCGGTGAACTTCGCGTCGAGCGCGTCGTCGGCGGAGCTGGAGCTGCGCGGGGACAGCGAGGTCGGCCTGCGCCAGCGCCGCGCGCAGCTGCGCTGGGACCGGAAGCGCAAGCGCATGGTGCACGTTGACCCCGTGCGTACTCGTTTATCTTTATCATACTTCATTATTTATTTATTGCATCTTTATTTAAAGTGTTATTACAAAGTCCCACAAAACCAGGTGACAGGTTTCACTGCGAGATCCATAATTGAGTCTCGTATTACAAAACTTTGTGTTTACATGCTAATTATAAATATATACCAATACTTTATTGAGTTACTTAAGATTAAAATGCACGCCCAGTAACTAAGATTTAAGAAATATTATTTCGGAAAAAAAGAAAATTATTATAATCATTATATATATTTTTATATACATTTTTATTACATATTATGGGCGTTTTCCATGGGTATAAAATTTGAAATAATAGTTAAGGTATTTTATAGCTTAAGGCTGTTTGCAGATGAAATAGTGGAACCTTGAATCAATTGTTAAAAAAATACTCTAAAAGATATAACCGTCCATTATCTTTTTGTCCATATAATTGGATCTGTGGGTCATAGGTAAAAAACTTAGCATTTTTGCCACAATTTCTTCATTTTATTATGACCTACGAATTCTATAATTATACTGGGTGATTTCATCTCATATATTTGTATATAAATTACATAAAAATATTTATATGCATATATTAAAGTTGTCGATGGCACCTAGGACGGCGGTCGCAAGATGATTCGTACGGAGAGCGGAGGGCGCGTGCCGGCGTCGTTCCGCAGCGGCCGGTACGACGCGTGGCGCGCGCGCAACGCCACCGACGACCACGACGACGAGCACGACGGCCAACGCCCGAAATCAGGTGACGCATCATCCATTCCTAATTTATTAGGGTATGGACTGCCTCATCAAGTGGCATATATGCGGTAGCTGGATTTTGGAATTTGGAAGTTTGTTCAGGAAAGTGTCTAGGAAAGCACGTAAACCCGTTGGTCCTGCGCCTAAAATTTTTCCGACCGGCATCGGAACATAAGAATGAAGAAATAGAGAATGCGCCGGTGTTTGCGCACACATTTCTGCTCTATAATATGCCCTGCATCTTGGCCTTTCTCGTTTGAGATTTTTTAGTTCTAAAAATTATGTTTACATTTGTTAATACTAAGTAAATAATTTTAACAATATTCTTAATAGTAATATAATAATTAATAACGTATAACGAATAATACAGACAGTAGCGAATTAATAAAACATATTTACCAAACATTGTAAATAATACGTGCACAGATTTAATAATGCATATTATTTTCTTTTTTTTTAGTGTCAGAATTCCGACCGCGCTGGGTAAAACACAACGAACGTGTGGCTAAGAAGAAATCGGAGGCATCTTCGAAAGAATTCCGCGATAAACAGCAGATTGTGAAGGAGCGCTTGCGTAAAGATAAAATTAAGCAAAAGCTTAAACATAAAAAGGGTCTTAAGAAGAAAAAGAAGTAAACATAGTAAGATTTTCCTATTAAAGTTATATTATATATTTTATATATTTCGTTTTATTATACAAAAACAATAGTGATATAACTATGGTAACCAAAAATAATAAACTTCTTTCTTCAGCCAGACTTTGATTAAAGTGAAAAAAACTCTTGAAAGTCGATCGACTGATGTTAAGCATAAAGAGAAGTTAGCGAACCGGTGTGGTGATACAACTAGTAATACCAGCATTATATTCAACTATAATTAAATATTTTTTCAAAATATTATCTTTATAATACATTTATATACCTAAAACTATATTAATTATATAGCAACTAACAGTTTTACCTATAAAAGTTGATTGAGAGTTGTCAAATAAGATAAATCTGTGTTTAATTAAACACCTGCTAGGTTAACGTTTATAGGGTGGGGTAAAGTTAGGACACTAATAATGAAAGGCAATTAAAAAATTGATATATGTATATTATTTTAAAAAAATTAAGGTAATCAATCATAAATGTAATCTATTAATATTTATCTGTACATGTTGGATAAATAACTTAAATTATAAATTTTGAAGAGAAACATTATTATTTTATGAAACAAATATATTTACAAACTAAATATTCTAACTAAAATTTTCAAAGTATCATGAGCTACTTTGAATAGCCGTAATGAGATATTACAAATGAAAGGAAAGAGGACCAAACTTAAGAAAATATTGATAATGTAAAAACATTTTTTTGATATTTTGTATTTCCACTATCATTTTTAACGAAAGTATATTTAATTAATTCAATACCTTAGAGTACAAAACGGATGACATATTAATGGTGTCATTATATCATTTATTATATATTTTTAAAATCAATACATTGGATAAGCTATTATATTATAACACAAACACAACATAAAGCCACACGCTTTTACATCACTTTCCAAATCAAACCTTACATTTTTCAATTTATTCAATGACTTTTATATTATACAACGGAAGCAAAATTTTATATAAGCAAGTTTGTTGAACGTTGTAGTATAATTCAAGCAACAGATTTATTGTCGAAAACGCTCGAATTTGCTATGTAGTGTCATTTCGGAAAGTACACATCGGAAGAATCAGAAATGTTGTGATTGTGAGTGTTTTAAAAGTACCGAATGGTTGTAGAATTTTGACGGAATTAAAAATATCATTGCCATTTGGAATCTATACATTTCCGATAATTCAAAATTATCGATTACCTCGATGTATATATTTAGGTATTAAATTTGCTATTAAACTCTAGCACGACAGAAAAACGAACCCTATTTTACATTTTCCAGTCAAAATACAATGGTATTAGTACACGGTTTGGTGTTTTAGCATACCTATCTAATCAACAATAAATTCATTTATTATTATTAATAATAATAGTTTACTAACTAGATCATGCTTTCTCTTATCGACATTTTGGCGATTGTCTGCGAACAACTTTGAAATCACGTTCGTAATTTATTCAAAAACAATTTTATATGTACATGTTAAAACTTAAATTTATTTCAATATAGAACCTAAATCTAACCTCTTTTCATCCGTGAAACAATCAGTCTTCTCATTGCAAAAATTATCGATCTCTTAATATTTACATTTTCAAGTTTCAATTTATATGCAATATAGTGGACATAGACCGAGAAAACTAGCCAGTGAATATTTTCGTACGATTTCTTGAACATTTTGCGTTGTTTTAATATTGACTTGTTCATGTTAATTTTAGTTTTCAAGAAATTTATTAGTGCTATGTGAAATTCTAGTTACTATAATGGACGGGACAAAGTGTGTTTCCATTTTTTTATATTGAGCGAAAAATGTTATGTTAACCTACTTGTTCAAAATAAAATATAACTTAAAACAATCTCTATTTGAAAATATCGGAATTACGAATAATATTTGTTTAAAGAATATTTTGCAAAAATAAATATATTTTACGAAAGTGTCTGCTACAAATGTAAATTGTGTAGAAGTATCGGTATGATGTAGGTTCGTGATAACTTATATCTGACAAGCCTTCGCATACCATTCTGATTGTTCGGTCTCAGGAGGGTATGGCACTAAAATTAAAAAAATCTGTAACGTCATTTAGACGTAAAAGTAAATAAATATAACGATTATTCTAGCCCCATTAAAATAATTCTTTATATTATACAATAATAAAAATTAAAGGCTAATTTACAGACTCTTGCATATGAACCTAATACAAATCTATTTAAAGTATAACCTGACAGAGCAAATATTAGAATTTTATTATAGATTCAATAATTTATATCATTCTATTCTTTCAATAACCATACATTACATTACTCTTTAAACCACACTTATGACATGTCACACTTTTTATTGTAACGGTTCGCTCCGAAGATGTAATAAATTTACTAAAAACATTTTCAAGGAATTGCAGTTAAAATGTTTATAAGTTATTATAATATTTTTCAACATTTCTTTCAGATTTTTTGTTTTATATTTACTGATTTATGATAGATGAATTTGATATCAAAAACGATTCGTGTACATTTTGGATGGAGCTATAGTTTTTAAAGTGAATAAGAAATGCAAGTCACCATCTCTTCGAATTTTTATTTATTCATTCAACGTCAATCAACCGACGTCAATCAACGTCATCAGTGATTATGCATAAGTTCGAGTTCGATTATTTTTTTGTAGTGACGAAAATTTTCATTAATTCGTTTAGCGGAAGTCTGTTAAATTATTAAGATATACTATACAGTATTTTTCAAGTGAAAAAGAAGAAAACGGATTATCGAATTTATTGTACATAGTGGTTAAGAGTTAAGTGACTCGATTGCAAGTCGGTCAGCACTGCGAAAAATAGAGGATGCTACGGAGCATATGATACTACAGACGTAAGTCATAGTGCTGTCTGATGAACGGCGGTAGTCAGCGCACGGCGCAGTGCGCGCTATAGGATCCCGTTGGTGTAGTACTGGTAGTTGTCGTAGAGGCGCGTGCTCAGCGAGTGCAGCGCGTCGCGCACGAGGCGGTCTACGAGCGCCCGCAGCTGCGGCTCCGTGCGCCCGAGGTGGAAGCGGGCGCGGAACGCAGACACCGCGCTGCTGCTGCGCAGGCACGCCAGCTGGCCACCTGTGGCAATCGTTGGAATTACTATTTTATTTAATAGCAGTGATCACAAGATCATTTTTTTAATAAATACATATACTTTTATAAAATAAAAATAGTTTTCGTTTTGGCATCTTTTCTATCCAAAATGAACTACACTACCGAAAACTGAACTACATACATCTAAAGCCATTTGCCTGCATAGTAATGAAACGGTTGCCGTAGCTAACAAAGTTAGTTAGTCAAAATGTTCGGTGTAAATATTGACACATTGAAAGAATGTCGCTCCTTTTTTTATCGTTTACTACGCTAATGCGAAATTAAATAAATAAATAAATATTGGACAACATCACATACATCACTCTGATCCCAATGTAAGTAGCTAAAGCACTTGTGATATGGAAAATCAGAAGTAACGACGGTACCACAAACACCCAGACCCAAGACAACATAGAAAACTAATGAACTTTTTCTACATCGACTCGGCCGGGTATCGAACCCGGGACTTCGGAGTGGCGTACCCATGAAAACTGGTGTACACACTACTCGACCACGGAGGTCGTCAATTGGAGTGTTCTTAAGGCATTACATACATACATAAGACCCGTAAGTGTCGAAGAGCTTTATTTAGTGAGAGCGACTTTGATGTTTTATAATTTTGCAGTTTTAGTTTATTTTTGTACTTATTGAAATATAAAAGTAGTAAATATCAACCCACCCATCCGCATAACGTCGACAAGGTGTATGATCTGGTCACAGTGCTTGCGTGCCGCAATGAGACCGCGCAGGATGAGAATCTTGAAGTACGCGAACATGTCCGAACTTTCACCGTCCATCACTTCGACAAACTCGCTTGTCAGCTTAAAAAAATATTGTAAAATATTTTTACTAAAGATTCTAAAACAATTTTATAAAGAATAGTCAGTTTTACAAGCATACTGACATTACATAAATATAATGCATATTTGAATATTGAATTTACCTTAAAGGGAGAACTTTCAAAACCTAAGTTTTTCGGCGATATGGAGAAAATAAATCCAAAATCTATGTGAATGATGTGCCCTGCACTGTCCAATAAAATGTTCCCATTGTGTCTGAAAAATAAAATACAAAATTGATGTGAGTATTATTTGTAGTGCCCGCACTATCAACTTTTACACATAAATATAAACCAAAACATCCTTATTTCAAACATTGAAAAGAGATGAGCTTCTGCGCAACCTTTCATCTCTAATTTTACCCTCTAAAAGTTCAACTTTAAAAAATCCTTTCAGTGTTTATCTATATACATTGCATATTGAACTCCTAGACAAAATTTTATCCCGTTGGAGTCGCTGGTTTAGGCTATGCGTTGTATGTCAGTCAGTCATGTAAAATTTTACTAAAATTTAGATTAATATTATAAGAAAAAAAAAAACAGTTGTCTATTATGCGGTCACCTTTAGAAGAAAATTTTGTTCTGAATAGATAATTTGTTCTTAAAAGAGGCGACAGAAATATTCTCGGACAAACAAAACTCAATAACAAAAATCAATTTGACGAAAAACAAATAAATTAATATCTTTTAAATGGCTAAACTAAAATATAATTTAAGTGTAATTGCGCTAAACAGTTTAAATTATAGTTCAATTAAACATTAAATATTTATTCATTTTTTTATTTTTATTAAATTTCGTGTATATAACGGTCGCGTATAACCTGTCTTTCAGTTGTAAGAGGTAGCTTGTGAGAGCGTATGCGGCGGCAGATTGGACGAAGTTCTTTTGTGCTCGCAGGAAGCCCTCGCTGTTGGGCGGCCCATGCTCCAATTCCAACCACGCACGAAGTGATTTGCCGGATTGCTTTTTGATCTGATGTAGTGACACTGAGTTCAGCACCTAAACAAATAAAATGTAATTAATAAATAGTCACCCGAGACGTGGGGAAGAGCTTTGATGCTTTAAACTTATCGGAAATTCGGACTATTGTATATATTTAACAGTCGCGACGGCTGTGACTTGAAAACGTGAATTTAAACCGGAAATGCGCCCACGGCGGTGACGGACATCGTGAGGTAAAATCACGTAGGTTGCATGTGTCGGATGAAAATCTTTTACATGTGTTCAACCAACTTGCATTGGAGCAGCTCGGTAAAGTAAGCTCCAAACCTTATAAAGAAGAGTAGGCGTTCGCCCAGTAGTAAGTCACTTACAAGCTGTTATTTTTACTTTAAAATATTTACTTAAAATAAATAGTAGGTTATTTTTAAATATAGTCAATATCTGAAATTATATGTTCCTTTCAATTTACGTATGTACGTAATTAGATGAAACAAGTGGAATAAAAAATGAAGGGAACTGATTATTTTTAATTTATATAATTGTGTCCTTAGCGCATCCTGAATAGTATGATAATATAACTTTTTAATGCAACATGTTTCCGATTACTTTGTTTATTAACATATACAATTGCGAGATAAATAACTATCCAACAATACGGTGGTTGTTGTTATGTATGTGTATCAGTTTTGTATAATCTATATGAACAATAAACCAATGCATTGCCAATCGCCGTTTGACCTGCTCAGAGTATCCTAGTCTCTTGCTGTAGAAGAAGGAATAAAGATAAATAATCTTTAAATTTACGTACGCCACGCGATTTGGTAATAGCTCAGAGATACTACTCACCGCTATTGATTAATCTTTATTCAAAATGTAACATTAAACTTTTTATATCAGTTTTATTTTACTTCCAAAGATCCAATAAAAGTTTCGTCGACTTTATAAACGGCATTTGATTGTTTGTGGTTGAAATATATTGGATACAAATATTAAGTAGGATTAATTTAGATATTTAAGAACGGCGAATAATCACACTTATTAACTGCTCCTACAAATTGGTTGTGGTTCATATAAAGTGGGTTACAATCCACGTATTATATTAAAATTTACTAATTAAACCAGCATTGCAATTATTTAAAATCTTTACCATTGTGTGACACTTTTTGGTTGATTTTGTAGTAATAGTTACATATAGTAGAACGATTCTACTTTTAAATATTAGCATATTACGTGAAGTTAATCCGCGTCTATAAAGGTCAAGCTGAATATTTCGTTAAAATTATAACGTAAATAATTGTATGTAATTGAATTGAAAATATATTGATTATTGAAACTCGCTTCGTTCGACGACGGGAAAGCCGCTGAACTTATGCTTGAACGTAAAATAAGATCGCGATAAGATTAATTTGAACCCAATACGTCACCGTCCTCTAATGTATTTTATTAAAGTATAATAACATAATTTAAAAAATCACATTCACATTTACATTTTAATATTGTAGCGATAAATACTTTTGTTTATTTTTTTTAAGGAACACCTAAATGTTTAAGTCTGAACCTAGTATTTAATTTACTTGCTCCTGGTACTGGCCGTACATTTAAGGACGTAATCTACGGAAAAATTAAATTTGTCTCCTCGCAACATCGCGGGCATAACTAGCACTAACATAGAGCACCTGCTTGCTGCCAATGCTGCAAAACAGTTAACAACGTTTCCAACTTGGTGTATGGCAATGAGCGAGGCCGCAGCGTACCGGCTGGATGAGGCCGCTCTCGCGGTCGAGGCACAGGATCTCGTAGGGGCGCAGGCGCAGCGGCACGCGCTCCAGCTCCCACACGGCCTGCAGGCGCCGCAGCAGCTGCGCCGCCAGCATCTCCTGCCGCAGGTCGTCGCCCACCTTCACGATGCAGCCCAGCAGCCGCCAGCCGCCCAGCGAGCCGTACGGCGAGATCGAGCGCATGCGAGCCAGCTTGCTCTCCCACGACTCCTATTCCGAACGATCATATTTAGGTCACAGATAAACATATTATTATATAGAATTTAACCCTTGCCACCTTGAAAATGTGTACTTTTATAATTATAAATAACACAAAAACTATTATAATAATATTATCAATGGTAGTGTACTTTTGACGTGTATCTCAAAAGAAAACTCAAACAAATCAACCTAAAATATTTACGTTATATCCGTTGTCTGTAGAATTCAGTGTGGCTCGTTTAAATTTTTTTTTAAATACAGATACGAAAATTACGCACAAACGTCACAATACCGCACGAGAAAAATCGTTTCATTCTCAAGAATTAAATGAAATTTTCTTTATACCAATTATTATCAGAAAATATTGACTTGTAAAATGTTTAACAGTTCTATTAACAATATTTATATAATATAATCATCTAAAACTATTACAGCAGATTTAATTGTGTGATTATTCAATATTTAATCGCTATTTTTTAAACAATGATTAATATTCTTCATTGATAATTTATTACAAATAACGGTCGCATCGCGTGTAACCTCGCCCTATGGGATTGATTCGTGACTAATACTTGCTAGATTGTGGTTTCCCCGTTTTACAAATATCGATTTATATAATATAATTAAGTTGTTAGTTTATGAAATAATCTATTTATATTTATTCTCAAATATCATTAAATAAGTTATATTATTAAGTATTATTAACCTGAATCCCTAAAGTTAAAGTTTGACTGGTAGAATAATTTGCTATATACGAGTATATATGTAATTTAAATTTAACATATCTACCTGATTTTCGTGTTCGCTCGCTAGCAATCGCGAGAACGATGCAGGGAATTAATAAGTGTGAATGGGAAAATACCATCTATAAAAATCTATTTATAAGTTTCATTCGATTTTTGAATTATATATTATCTTTGTCGGTAGCTAACCTGTTGATATATAAAAAGGAGACGGTATTATATAGTTTTGTTTATAAGGATCAAGAATAATATTCTTGAAATTGATGTACTGTAATATACTGTACTGTAATTTGGGGGACTAACAGTCCCCCTAATTGAAGTAAAAATTTCCAAAAATAATTTATAAGCGAACAATTATCTGATAAAATGAACCTAAGTCCTAAATTTCAACTTTTTAAAACTCGATCGTTTTGGCTGTGCGTTGATAGTAATTACAAACTATTTTATAAGTATAAGATATTCAATTCGTTGAGCCACGAAGCGTGAAGTATCCGGCGTCAGTCTTATTTTAAAGACGCTTGTATTCATTCAGTAAGTACCTAATCATCGGTGGTTAGTTTTGACCTTGTCGTTAACTATCTACAGCATTTAAGTTTTAAAAATATACGTGAGAGAATATTTGTAATTAAAGAGAGAATTGTTTTGGTCAAATTTAAATTAAAATATATGTACGTACTTATGTCTTGGGTGTGCGTGCGCGCGCGTTTGTTTGAATAATATTTAGTTTGACGATTGGAATTAATCATTAAGTTATTAAAACTCTTTTATCGAATGTTAAATATAAATTAAAGATAATTATTCTGTAAGATTAGATAACATTCTAATTTCTTACGTAAACATTTATATTATTATTATTGTTTATGTTTTACTATAATTTCAGACCGCCAAGAGAAACAGCCGTACTGCGATCAGTACATACTGGGTAGTTCCTAATACGTTAGGTATGCGGTTATCTAAGTATAAAAAATTAAATAGAAATGTTGCAAAGTTAAAAATTTAAGAAATCATTGAAACTACTTTCTAATCTATTTTGCAGTGCAAGTTATTTTATAATAATTATTCTTAATAACCTCAAAATATAATGATCTTATTCTATAAAATACATTGCCATACTTCTTTTGAAAGTATCAAAATCTTCACATAGTTTAACCACGTGAAAGACTCTTAATACTAGAAATCTATACAAACACTAGAAACAAAAGTCTTAGGGACACTGATCAGTGAGTTGCAGTGAGACCAACTTCTACAGAATGTTACCTCCAGACAACTTAAAATTTCCTTAAATGTCGATTTAAAGCCTCTAAAGTTTTTGTGCTACATCCTGAGAGGGCAAAACCCCCGAGCTGGCACCACTGACTGGGGGCCTGTAGTACCTTGAGCGCCAGAGCGGAGGGGTCGGCGGGGTCGTGGCGGAAGGCGTTGGGCGGCGGCGCGGCGGTGGCGTCGGCCAGGCGGCGCCGCACCTCGCCCGCGCCCACCGCCAGCGACTCGCGCGAGCCGCACGACGACGTCGACTGCGCAGACGTCACCGACAGCGCCGACAGCGCCGACACCTGCGACAATATTTACTATGTCTCAACGATTATTGACCTATTGTTCTTCGTCATGCTATTCTTGAGATACGCAAACGAATACGTTTCGTATTGAATTGATTTAATCATTTAGTATTTTGTTATAAATTTCATCTTTTTTATGTGATTTCAATATATTAGTCTCTATACTCTGGATATTTATGACAATAAGCTACGGTGTCATACTTGCGATAAGCAATCGGGTGCCGGTGGTTTAGCGGCGTACTGCGTGCTGAGCTCCTCGTCGTCGTGGCTCCAACAGTCGCCCGCGTCGACGTCATCGAGCGCCGAGTAGAGCGAGAGCGCCGGCCACTCCGGCACGAGATTCTCTTCGCTCTTTGTATGTCTGATCGGGGGCGAGTGCGGCGCGGGAGGGGCGGGCGGCAACAGGCGGGGCGGGAGAGGTTCGTGCCCTTCTGTCTCCAGCACTTCAACGTACATTATGTACGGAGCCTGTGAATAAGCGGTTTATGAAACGTTTCTTTTTCAATGTAAGTGTAGGAACGTTTGTGTATCGACGGCTAACTCAAAAAAAAATATGTTTATTACACGGCGATCACCCCACTCTACATAATTCTCCTCTTATCCATCGACACGTGTTTAAAGCGAAGGGAGACAGAATTTGGTAGACTTAATGTGTGCGGAATTGATAGAACCGCTTAACAAAAATTCGCTAGTCTATTCTTACGACACTCATTGGTTGATATGGGTGGCTTTCAGTATATCTACTGTCTTGCAAATTTATATAAATATTTTAAACAAAAAATATTTTAGTTAATCTTATTGCAATGCTGCGAATAAATTTAAACATTTAGATTTTCACCCACTTCGAGAAGTGAAATTTCGGGAACTTACGTAAGTCAAATTGAAATACAAACATCTTATATTAGATCTTTGAAAATCTTCGGAAGCTAATGCGGTCCATGTTAGAGTTTCTTAACCTATAAATAATAACTTTAATTTTGTTAAAAAAAAACCGTTAATTGGAATTCGTAATTAGAACATTAAAATATATTGTTAACACAAATGTTCGTATTGCGAACAAATTAACTGTTAAATGACGCCAGCTGCTGGTGACATCAATACATTACTTATGATAATCAATTTGCAAATATAAATGCCGCACATTTTGTTTATGTAAATTAAAAGTCTCTATGAAAGATACTAAAAACCAAATTCAATATTTTCATGGCGTTTAATATAAACGAAATGTTGTAGGTTATTTTATATTTTTAAACGAAAAACGGCTTCGGCATTGCGTGATTTCAGATTTTCATTTTTAATAGGACATTTTTTTCTAACTACAATCTGTTTTCGAATAGTTTTAATGGTTATTAAGTAGAATATTTAAGGAATACGAAAGTGAATGTCTAATGATTGCATTATGAATTGCATTTTAAATGGGAATTTAATACTAAAATTCATAATATTAATATAACATTTTCTAATTTCACTATACTATTAGGAATAGAAATATACAGAAAGACTTAAACTTACGATCGAAAAACTATGTACCTTATCTTTGCTGTTGAGAACAGCAGCGGCGTGAGACGGTATTCTCAAGACGTAGTGAGATTTCTGATGCAGAGGTAACCAGACTCGAGCTGGTAAATTAAGGTCTAAGGTGGCCAACTCGGCTCGAAGACGGCCATTCCGTCGTTCTTTATCGGCCACCGTGGCAAGCTGTCGGCCAATGTTCGTGAGAGCTGTGAGAAACTGAAAATAAAAACATGTGCTCGTTATATTAGAAAAGTTCAACTGATGAGTACGCCCTATTGATTTTGTCGCTAAAGATATTAGTCATCTTGTTAAATGATAGCTTATTTACTCGTACCTTTAAGTAAACTGGAGTTATGAATACTTCAGTGTAATGACTCATTTATGTGTCTGATAATTTACATTAAAACTTTAAACATTCAAATTGCGGAAATCATCTGTTGTTCTTTGACCCCTCTTACACATTGAAGTATTCATGTTGTCTTCTTTCTTAATTCTTGTCGAAATAAATGCAAGCAAGGAACAATATATTCATTATTTGCTAACAAGAAAATTATGCGTTTATATATTAAGATATCTTAAATGGTAGACAAGTTGTATGTTATATAAAATGTAGTTTCCTCACATTTTAACACCGATGTAAATTTATATTATTTAAAATCTAAATCACGACATATTTCATTAGTTATACAACGTTACTCAACGTCGAATAATGATTTTTTTTTCTTTCATTACTTGTCCACCGCCTCAGTCTCGAGTGACATAATTGTAAATAATGATAATTTGTTAACGTAACTATAGAGCTTTAATGGTGTTCTATTCAAAATTTTAATAAAGAGAATATTCAGAACACGTTGAAAAGAAACTCATAACTGACTTTTATATTATTTGTATATTTAAAGTAGGTAGGCAGACTGACAATTGGGCCACTTGAAGTTAAGTTATTATCACCAACGATAGACATTGATACTGTAAAATCTATTAAGCACCTTTTTTTATGACATTGGTTGACGGACGAGCATATGGGCCACCTGATGGTAAGTGGTCCCCATCGCCTATGGACAAAGGCGCTGTCAGAAATATTAACCATTCCTTAGATCACCTATGCGCCACCAACCTTGGGAACTAAGATGTTATGTCCCTTGTGCCTGTGATTACACTGGCTCACTCATCCTTCTAACCGGAACACAACAATACAGAGTACTGTTATTTGGCGGCAGAATATCTGATGAGTGGGCGGTACCTACCCAGACGGGCTTGCACAAAGCCCTACCACCAAGTGAACGTGTATAATACGTCAACTTTTGGGAACTAAGATGTTATTGCCCTGGAGGTTCTAATTACAACAAAACAAAGTATTGTTGTTTGTCGGTAGAAATGTGATGCGTAGGTCGTACCAACGGAGGCAGGCTTGGACTGAGACTAATTAATGAGAAATATTCTTTTTTTTTTAGGAACATGTAGTAGATTTATTCTTACTTTCATACAGTGATTAAAAAATGACCCTTTGTGACTAATTTATTATATAGATAATATTGTAAATTGAAACAGAGCACTTGTAAATTGATAACAGTTATGTTATGGTTTGCATAAAACAAAGACGCGTACGTACGCAGTTATTGTGTGTTATTGCATTCCAAAAACGTAATGAATTTTTGATCGACGTTTTCAAATATATTGTTATTTTTAAATATATTTCTAATTTTGATTTTTAGTAAATAGTAAAATGTAGGGGAACTTATTCGTGTTCGTATGAAAGATTCGTATTCTTTCTAAACGTTACACATCATGTAACATTGTATCATATTAATGTTATCATAGTATCTAGTGTTTCTCACAGGATGTGTCTATAAAAGGAAAGAAAGTCTAACGGACATTTCCAAATATCTAAACGCCATCGTCTCTAACAATTGTCAATTTCCAATGGTAATATTTTAAAATGTTTAGTTATTTGATAATAGTCAATTAAAGTTTATACTACAAAACTATAATCATACGTTTAAAATGTGCATTTATAACAACATAATCAAATTGTATTCTTGCAATATTTTTTGCAAAAATTATCCTCTTCGAATACCTGACATATTGAAGTTGCTCTAAAATTATTAATAAATTGTTCTGAGCTAAGTGGTATCGAAAATGTCACTTTAATACATGGATTGGAGGCGTTACTCACAAAATGCAATTTGTCTGAGCCTTCACTTACTTAACAAAGAGTCTCTAAGTTGTCTTATTGCTAAGTTTAATAGATCCTAGCAAATACATAAAGTTGACATTGCTATTAATGTATGTTATACAATGTACGTCGTGTAGTTTTGATTTGTTCAATGGTTTTAAGTCATACGAAACATTTAAAAATATAGCCATATTGTTCGAATATTAAATGTCACCTACACAGGATGTACCCAGCTCTTTAAAAACGGAGTCGCGCTTAAAACTTTCAAAAGGTATTATAAAATTGCAAGCGTATTATAATTTATCATGTATGACTTTTAAAAAATAACTTGAATTAATTTTTTAAAGCAAATTACTTTTACATTTAGGTAATTACCGCATAATGCGGAAAAGGGAAACATTTCGATTCTTAATACGAACCGGATAGCAATAACTGTTTCCGACAAAGTAATGACAACCGTTCGGACGTTTTTAAAATTTAAATAAGTGCAGGAGATAGCTAAACACTAAATATACGTTTGTTAACATTATTTCGTGTCCTCAGATTGAGATGATGAATTGTAAACAAAATATTGTGCATAACGTAATTATAATAGTGTCAACTATTGTGGCAATCGTTATTATTATCAATACTGTTAAATTGTGAATTGATCATTATTTGAAACAGGTACTTTTACGTTTTAATTCTGTTTAATTTCTAACTAAGATAATTTTAAAGTCAAAAAAATAATTAACTTCTTTCCAAATAATTCTTGAATATTGAATCGATATTTGTAGACGATATAATAAAGCAAATTATTTATTACGTAAGTGTTATTATGATGTTTATGTACGTACTATTATGTTAATGTAACTCATTTGGTAATAGTAATAGTTCGTATATAATTACTTGTTTTACACATGAAGATTATAAGACAATCCTGTGATATAACATCATTCAATATATTATTTATTAATAAGAGTCTAAGAGTATATAACATACAGTACCGATTGAAACATTTAATATTATATATCTGGGGCAAGTAACATAATCAATATCAGTGACGCGTGTTCCAAATATTACCAATCTTTAACGTATCCCTACCATTACAATCACTACTGCTAATGTTGTCGATAGATCTATACATATAAACATCTACTACACCATTGTCACATCACGAAAGCTCAGAAACTATAGGTCCGATTGAATAGAAATTTACTATAGTTACTCAGTTCGCAACGTAAACACTTACTAAGAAAGGAATTTTGCAAATTTACTGTTCAAGTTCAACTCAGTCGATCTAGTCATTTTATATTGAGCTCTCATTAATGATTTGGATTTTTTTTTCTAAGTTCAAAAATAGTTATAAGTTCCCTTTCGAATTTAAATACGCTTCTATGGATTTCTTATCAACATTAATCTTTGACATTTTTTATCATTAATTTGATTATAAATGCTTTGATTTATATATTTATATGAATATGATGAGATACTGAAGAAAAATGTTTCTGATTAAATATCAACGTTTAAATGGGAATTTCTATAAAACATGTTAGTAAACGTTAATAATAATTAATATAATAAAATATGTATTTACCTTTGTTTGAGGCTCTAACCTTGGCGCCCCGCATGAACATTGCTCGCCGCAGAGACAACCGTTTTCAAAGGCACGGCCAGAGGCGAGGTCTCCCAAATGCCTTCCTGATGGCGTAGCTAGCCTCAACGCAGAGGCATCAGATTGCGATCTGTGATGACCTCTCCGTGCAGCCGGCCTGATTTCCTCCGCTAGAATAGAGTCTTTTAACTTCGTCGCTCTCGACCTCTTCGCATCTCCACTAAACGCTGTTAACAACCACGCTAATCGAAGGGAAAACTGTGCACTTTGTTTACACCGATACACCAAATATGGTCGTAAAACGTCTGCTACGTCTCCCATTTCAATGTACATTGTAGCTAATTGTGGGAGGTAAAAGTCTACATCTTCGTGTGGGAATGAGAACAATTTGTTAGCTAGGTAGGTTTGCACACCTGGTTCTTTAGAGTTGAAAAGATACGTAATAGCCATACTCATATCAAACAGTTTACTCTCAAAAAGTCGTAGAAGAAAGTCTTTGTTTTTTGCCGTTTCAGTAGCACTACTAGTCGTAGCTGGTGGTTCGCTAACCGTATCGGGCGGATCCGGAGGTTTCTCTGTTTCTTCTGGATTGCCCGAATCGAGACTTTCTCTTGATCTGGCAGCAGCAGGAGGTTGAGGTCTTTCTTCGTCATTTCCGTCTGGCGGAGTATGAATGCCAGAGTCATCGGACCCAGTGGGAACTTCGGGTGGTAGTGCAAGCCTTGGCGCAGGCGCTTCGCACGATATTCGAAGCGGTGCACCGTCCGGCGACGTCGGTGTCATATCTTCCGGTATCCTTTGTAAAACAGAATCCAGAGATCTGTTCCTCTGGTGGCCGCATCCCGCCGGCGGCCCGTTCGCGCCCGTCACATGTCTATGGGCAAAAATAAACAATTGTTAAGAAAGGAGTATGTCATATTGTTTTAAAATAAACTCTGTAGTTTTAAACGTACATATCAAATGGATCTTCATAATGACGAATTCCTACTACTATAATTTTTCTAACCATATTTTCAGTTTAACAAGCAAAAACAAGTAACACTTAAATTTAAGATCATTTATATCACAAAACTGTGCACGAACTATTTAATAAAGTCATTGTTTGAAATGTTCTGTAGCACATAATTAAACACTGTATAGCTGCTAACACACGTCCAACTACTTCGTGAGTGCACGGTAAACTGTTTTACGCAATCGGAGGTTTGTAGGCAGTAGACACAACGCACCGCATACCAGTCCAATAAGGATCACCTCGATTACGCAGCTAGAACGCGACTGAACATTTAACGAAATACTGGACCAAGATCTTATTCATATTCATGCAAATGCATATTCATCTAAATCTTCAAAATTAAATAGTTAATTAGGTAACTATGAAATTAATAATGTAATTGATATCAGTCATTCTCGGTTAATCATTTTGTTAAAATTTAATTTAATATATATAATTACTGATAAAAACATTCATTTACAAGTTATAGTTTTAAATAACAAGATATTTTGTATTCTACATATGAATAAACATAGTTACTTTTACCGTTCAATTTGCAGTGCTATGAATGTCAATGACAAAATGGCATTGACAATTATAATAATTAATAAGTTTGCATAGCATATTATACGCTTTACTTAACGTAGACAAGCCAGATGTACTAACAGTATACGGAGAGGAAAAACGATATGGGCCCCTGATTTGATCACCACTTAAATATTTTAGTCTTAGTTAGTAATCATAGGAAGTACAGGTTTCATGCAAGCTAATAAGCGAACGTTCCATTCGAGCCCGTGTAGGAAGCGAATTAACATCGTTATTTTTAGACCGTTATCGTACATGGGCCCAATGTAGCATGCCTTTAACATATGTCCTATTTCCATCGATATGTGTAATGGTCAACTTTAATTTCTAAGTTAAGTTAATTAAATATACACAGCGTTCAATTTGCTTTTTTATTAGAGCATTTTCAATGTTTTGACATGTATGTTTTATGTGTTAAATGACACATTCCACAGTGAGATAGGATAAAAAAGGACGACGTTATTTATATTAACGATTGAAAATGTAACGATTTGAAACAGATTTTTAACAAAAAGAGTGATGATTCTTTTGATATTAAAACTTCTACCTAATTAATATAATTGTTGACATTAAAGAGAACGGTTCCATAAAAACAAATAGTTAATAATAGAGGCAAAAATATTGTTCCTATCAAGAGTGATTGGAATTAAATAGATGTTATTCGTATAAATGGGACACCACTTAACCTTAAGATTCGCTATAATCATTTCTATTAGAGCATTGTTTACATTCAACATCTGTGCCAACAGCAAACTCCTAACAGTTTAAATTTACTAACATCAAAATCACTTTTATAATACGAAATATCATGATGCATATAAACTATATTTTAGTCAATATTTTGACGCATGAATTTCAAATTATAACTATGGAGTATTGTATCTTTAAATAATTTCAATTTAATTCTGAACCTTAACTATATAAAGAACATAATATACTTCATTTCTGTAACATTAACATAATTTAAACATAATAGTAATAAAAAAGTAGAAAATAACAATTCCTATTTTGTAGTAGGTATGTGACTTTGCACTCGGATGGGTTCTGTTTTCACTTAGCTATACATAGTGAAGTCGGTCAAAAAATTATATCTGTACGTATCTCCAGCTTAAAAATCGTGAACGAAGCGCGAAAGTAAACGACTCTTTCAACCTTGCCGTGTTACTTAGCGCTCTATGCTCACTTTCTTATTGACGAGGAATATTAAATTATACAATAGTATTCAATAAAAACAAGCAACTTCTTAAATATTATCTAGAAAACTGTATAGAATATACATTGAGATCGATCTCTGAATAAAATTCGCAATACAAATATTTTACGTAACCAAATATAATCCTTCTGTAATCTAATATTGATACCTTAATATTAAGGTTTATAAATGAAGATACAATTGTAAACTAGTGACGTGCCCTTATATTATAAGAACGTATTACGCTCTACAGGACCTATTATACATTTGATTTATATTCTTAACTTAAAAGTATTGTTCATACTATTATGACACGCTTGTCATCCAATTGCTACTAGGAATTTTTCGTTGTTGTCATTGTAAATTCAAATTTATTTAATAATACTTACGCTTTGCACACAATGTTTAAAAACTATAGTAAAATTATGTCAACTGTAAATTTAATATTACTCAACAGCATGTCTATACACTCGTACAGTACCCACTACATTATATGATCAGATTAATATGCGACGAGTATACTATTTGCTAATAATGTAAAAGATTGCAAAAGTATACTCTCAAACGCTTCTGGACCGTAGCGCGAAACTTTCGTAAGATTTCAAATATACTTTCGTACTAAGAACGACAATACTATATACATATGTATACATGCGTTGTATTTTAAAATACATAATATAATACTGACATTGCATATAAAAATATATATATAAATAAATATATTATTTTTAATTAATTATTTAATAACCGAGTTTTTTTCAAATACTGTATGTAATTGGTAATACAATCGCACCAAGACATCCGTTCTTTCAAAAAGATTTAATTTCTACCGCAACATTATAACAATGAATTTCATTGAAAAAATTATTGATAAGTGTTTATACCAACAATATATAAAAAATAAACAAAACCAACGTTTATTATTTAGCTAAACCAAATTATCTCAATTTTTCTGGACATGTTTCCTGCACTGCTAACATTGACATTAAAACGTATACGCATGTAAACATTTTATATAAAGTGTGAATCACAATATTATATACTAATATAATGTGAAAGTTCTATGACAAGCAGATTATTAATTTGCCCCTGAATAAGTTAAAACAATACATATATCTAAGTAACTTTCTACTGAATAATTTTATTAAATGAATGTTCAATGGGTTAAGCTAATGGATATAAAGGCAATCAATAAATCGTTAGTTAATAATATTTCAATAATACTAGTTTTTAAACAACCGATTTATTAGAGATACATCAGTTAATGCATACACGTAATAATGGTTATATTGTCCAAAGTGAGCATGCGGGTACGTAATCTAATAAATAGCTAAGCCCATTCCACTTATTAACGGTACCACCATCTGTCGTACGGCTTCATTGACACTGCTCTTGTGTCAACAAACAACACAGTTATTAAAAAAAATCGATGAATAAATCCTGCACTTTGTGTTTATAATATTTATTAATAAGTATTTTTTTTAATAGTAAGAGTTTGGATAAGACATCATATTTTATTAATTATACCGGATAAAAGAAATGATGAATTTAAATTTCACTTTAACTTACCTTTAATGTATGAAGGTGAAATGTTGTTTTCTTATATTTATTTACAATTTACAACTAGCTACCCATCTTGGGTGTCTCCTCACGCGGGTACAATATGGATCTATATAATAAGGATATATATTTGATTAAAAAACAAGCCTAAAAGGATTTTTTTTTTTCGGTTAGGAATGTTGAAATGTTCTGCTTTTCTCTGCTATAAAATGCATGTATTATACATATTTAATGATGAAAACCGCAAATCCGTTGCGTATTTTATAGAGCTAAGCGCACAGACGACGATAAGTGAGTTTGTTTTGTACAATATTGTACAGAGTTATAGATACGATTAATACATACATAATTAAAAGCTGTAGGATATTAACAATGACCTCAACATTTAAAATAAACACGTATACTAGTCCGCCTACATTTTGACCGACAAAATTACTAGGCACCATGATTCATCAAAGGACTTATACTTCTTAATACTTTGTCGTTTTCACAAACCTCAAACGACTATTCGTCGACATTGTTAAATGTTTATATTCGTTGATAAAATCTATCGAAGTTCCATTCTTTGGAAAACTTTGACGGGTTCACTTTTATACAAATTTATGGTTCAATTCATATGAAACTTTAATATTACAGATTTCTTTCCAGATATAGATACATTAACCCCAAAGTGTAATGAACTCAAAAGCGGTTGGCATACACAATGTTTGAATAAAATAGGTTAAACGGAACTATGGATATAATATAATACAAAAACTTGATTGATGTACTAATATTGCGGTGTTTGAAAATATCGTTGGTCATCTTGGTTTTATTTAAACAAAACGGCAGATAAATAAAATTGTAAACGATAAATGTACCTTATTTTCTACAAATTTCGATACACTTGATAAATGCTCCAAGGCAATTTAAATTTTGTTTGCAAGGCCATATCCTAAAATCATCACTTTTGTAATGAAGAAAAATATATAATATTTATATCAAAATATGTATGAATTTAAAACGAGTAAAAAGGTTATGTACTTAGTTAAGTGCTAAGTGCACAGGTACACCTGTCATCTACCAAAACAATAATGTTAATAAATAAATGGGCTCGAACGCAGGACATACAATTATTTACCCTGTTGAAATCGATTAAACAACTATTTATTACATAAAAAATGATGAAAATGTAATAATTACCCACTTGCTACACTCTAGTTGTTTACTCCTCAAGGCCACGTTGCTTAGAACGTAAATAAATTGTAACATAAAGGGAGTTATGGCTATTAGATATGATATCTATTTTTTGTCGAATCTTCACAAGACTTGTCTGGCAAAATAATCTACATATATATTTATATATATTACGTTAAGGTTGACCCAGTGATTGTTATTTACTATTACAACAGATCTACCTAAATTAGGCCGTGCTAGCGAATCAATTCATTTATTCATATTTTGTAAAGCGGTTATTCGAATCAGGTATAGAGATAATGCAGCTGTCGCTATGTGAAAAGCTGATTGGTTAGTTGAAAAACCATCTGTCGCAGTATGGGATTCGCAGCATGCCATCGCAGATGCGGAGTTGGCTCGTAGCATCATGTCTATAGTATGTAAAAAAATATATATCTTGTAGACAGATGTTCATACAGCTTAAATTTTTATTTATTTAATGCAGGCGGAAAGAGGCAGACGAATAGAAAGGACACTAGATGGTAAGTGAGCGGTTGCCAATCGATTTTGTCACTTTAATAAATATTTCTTACACGCCTTCCTTATATATGGAAACTAAAATACTATGTCCCTTGATATCTACTGTCTTGCGCCTTTAACCACTCTGGCCAACTCGCAATAAGCAATCATTCCGAATAGCATTACAAAGTTTTCTTTAGATGACTTTTTAATATAATGGTTTTCAACATTTTGAAAGTTAATAATGTTCAATATATTGAGATTTTTATTTCCTTAGATGTATAATATATATCCATAAGAAATCTACCAGCAAACATACTGGCAGCCCTGTTGGCAATAAGATTTAACATGTTTATTTTAAAAAAAGGTTGAGTCCATCCGTTTATTTTCTGTTATTCATTGACATTACATTTGTCATAGAAATATATATAGACGATTCGTAAAAACAACATATAATACTAAATTCAATAGAAAAAATTGTAACACTACAAACTTTATCTTGTGAATTTGGTTAAAAAATGAATGTATGTATCAAGTACTTAAAATCCGAATTGGAGAATGTATCCACCTGTCCTTGTTGGAAGTGAGCGAAGTGTTTGAAACCAGTTTTTGATAAATAAATCATTAAAATAAATAAAATCAACGACAAGTACTGATCGCTTTCGGTTACTCGTTAAGTAATGTCGTTTTTGTTTTTCGGTTTTTTCATGAATACAATTATATATTTGTATTTATAAGCAAACATTTGCCATTTTAATTATAATTTTGCTTTTGTACAAAACAAACATCGAGATAGTTAAGTTTTAAGTGCATGAGTTATCGACTGGCTACTCGGTTGTCCTGACCCCCGTCGTTATTCATAATTATTCTTCCGTCACGCATGGCAGAGGCTTTTTACGTTCCATTGTCTTCGCATGAAGAAATCAAATTGCCTATCAGTTGTGGTAGGAAGCTCACTTTTCGAATAATCCGTAAATTATAGTATCATCAACGTAATTTCATTGCTTATAAACCAAATAATAGCAAGTCACGTACATCAGAATTATGAATATTCTGTTACTTTGACTAAGTAAAGTACGACTAATATGTTAAATAGAAAACAAAAACATATACTTGTATTTCAATTTCATAGTACAGTATATTATAATCTTATAATTAAAATAGGATAAATAATTGTATTGAAGTTATTTCATATGAACAAGGAACAGTTCAGTATTGACAACCTTTCGAAAAATCTTTCTTACAATTAAAAGTAAATGTTAAATTTACCTACTCATACTTACTTACTTAATTTTGTTCTTGAATAAGTTAGTAAAGTAAATAAAAGACCCAAATTGGATATTTAGTAAATTATCTATTATATACGACTATGATGTAGCAATTAACATGTTATAATTAGACCAATAATACACCAGATGCTTTAGACGCACCAGACGTTTAGATTTTAAGTTACATAACATCCAGAATAAAGTAATTGTTCGTACTCTATGTGGATAACAATACTTTTTGATAACTCTGAGAGTAAAATAATAGTATTTTTAATTATCTTATCTTCACACGTGGCTTAAATACTATATTACGCCCTTACACCATAAAATAATTGTTACAACTCTTTCAGCGTTACGCAATTCTATTGTGAGTTATATGCAACTGATTAGAAATAAGAATACTAGCTCTTAGTTCGTTTTTAAAATAAGTATTTATTTCAAGCGTTTGAAGTATTCTCAAATTTTTAGCAGGAAAAAATCCAACTAAACCACATTTGACTGCAAATTGACGCGATATCATTGGTCGAGAGCTTGATTAATCTGTGATATTCACTATGGATTTACGAAAAAATGGCGTTTAAACGTCAACGAAACTGTAATCGGAATTTTTTTAAGTAAAATTAAAGTAGAAATAAGTAGTTAACTGTAATAGTGTTGTACTATAAGTAAAGATATATTAATCATATACTCTTAGTAGTGCACAATATAGCTAAGTTATTAGCAAATCGCATGAAATACGTAAATCTAAGGTTCGTTTATCTTTTTTTCTACTTCCATTGGAATAGGCTATAGATACATATGCACACAGATATTTCTTCAACTTATTTTGTTAAGCGGAAAAAAATATATATAATCCATGACCGAATCCCTTAAAAATTTAAAACAAAATCACACTTTCATACTCTTTACGAGTTTTTTCAATACAAATGTTATATCATAATCCTACTAAAAACTAAAAAAAAAATAACTAATAAAATAGTAGTAACAGTAGTAGTGGTAGCACTTATGACTTTTTTACATGACAATAAAAAAAACATTAAGTTCTACTATAAAAAGACCTTCATTCATAAGACTAATAAGAATAGTGAACTCCCGAACCGTGGGTGAGAAATGAGAATGTTGATTGATGATTTCCGTCTATTGTGTCCTCAAAAAGCCCCCAGTTGGTCTAAGTACTGTTACTCATGTCTTTTATTAATATGTCTTAATGTGAAATACAGCGTGATACATATTGAAAATAATTATTAAATACTGATTTTTGTAAGTATTGCCATTTAATATATTTACGTGATAAATTTGAATATTAAAACTATATCTCGTTTGTGTTAAAAAATTAAATAATTCAAACTATGTAATAGTCATTCCGAGTTCAACTTTACATAAGAGATTTCAGATTCCAGAAGTGGAAACACTGACTTCATCGATTGGGTTTAATTATTTTTTTAATTTATTTGTAGCTATACTAATTGAGTCGGTGAGATATGCCTGCTCGAACTACAATGGTTGGCTACGATAGTCGCGAACGATAAATACTACAGAATGCTTATTGTTGGTATTGGAGAACAATAAATCTAAAAATCAGGTGACGCCACACACTGCAAGAAGAAATTTTATTTCAAGCATCTCATAGAAGATGGAGATTAATATTGAATTGAATTTCGTAATTTCGACATTTTTATTTATTTTGTATATTGTTTAATGGTTTTATAATATTAACCTATTCAAAAATATTAATACATTTTTGCAGAAAACGACAAATCACTTGAATTAATTTTGACGAGCTCTCATATTTTGGGAAAGGTTTATTACCTAGGTTAGATAAGAGAATCTTGTTCGTTTATTTAAGTAATATATTATACATGCATATGTAATGTGCAAGTCTATCTCCTAGGATCATGCGGATAAAAACCAACACAGCTTGTATAATAATACCAATACACCTAATAAAGCTCTAAAAGGACCGTTTGGCGGGCTACATAGACATTAAACAATATTACTTGACAGTTGACATAGTTATTGAGCTACAGAGTAGAGTTTTTAAACATTTTTAAGAAAATCAAGCAAAGAAAAGGTATGACGTCGAAATTTATATTGCAGAGAACACTTTTTCGGATTTTTTGTTTTGAGAAAAACTTAATTTAATTATATATATTTTTTAATTATGTTATGTTCAGATTTTATAAAGTTTACTTTATTTATCGATATGACCATTTTAAATTCGTAAGTTTTGCTCTATTATGAAAACGTAAAATGAATTATTCGTGCATTCTTTATTATAAACCCATATAAAGAGGTCAATGACAGAATTTCTGTGTGTAGTTACGCGTCACCTGCGTTTCTTCTATATCCTGTGACAATAGCAAAATGAACTGTGCTCTCTTGACACCACTACAAAGGATTGTAATTAACTGTATGTATAATCACCTGCTGTGCATATATTTAAGTTGAATCTGTATAGAAAATACATATTAGTTATTATAATATATGATGATGATGTTATCCTGACCAATTTCGGCCACGACAGCTAATGTACCTAGCCAACTACGCAGGACATGTTCTAGTAGATGTGTACAGGATATGATACCCGGTATCAGTTATTTTAGGATCGGTGTGTTACTTTTTAAGTTCTAATACTTTAGGAATAAACGTAAGTGTGAACCAAAACACAAAGTTAACATTTTTAAAGAACACTGACTTGAGGGTTGGCAGTCAACGTGACAAACGGCCATGAAATCAAAACGACTTATATCAATGTTTTGGCTATTCATCAATGTCTTTACGTAGCTAAAATCCCCTTTTATTTTTAGTTAAGTATAATATATTTTCTTGGAATAGACACACGATTCATTATTCCTTGATTGATGTATTTCATTATTATAGATCTATTCACTTACGAAGGCGCGCCCCTCCATATTAAATTATCGGATTTCTAATAAAAAAAATGTTAACAAATATAATGTTGTATTTTTTTTTTTTTACTGTCTTTACTCTTAGCCGTCTTATGCTTATATTAATGCACGCCGATGATATAATTTGACCTGCAGGGACGCACCTTCATAAGTGAATACATCTATTATAAAAATATAATGTATAACGATGTTTATTAATTACACGCGGGCTTATCGTAGATCTGATATTAATCCAAGTGTCCTATGACGGTGAACGCAATTATGTCAAGGTTCAGCGACGTAAAGAAAAACTTTATAATAAACAATGACATAATTTAATTAAAAGTACACGAGGACACGATTGTTAAAAACTTAATAAGATACCTTAAATTATATAAAATTTTCCTTAAATATTTTTTTCTAAGTTTAAGGTAAGCATTTAAACTGTTATTGTATCGTTGTATAGAGTCGTAGTCGAATATTTGAACGCCTAGTGCATACGCCTACAAGTAACCCTGCCAAAATGGCCTACAGATGGGTAAAGGCCAATTTACTATTAAGGTCTGAACCGTAATAAGAAACAAATATGTGCAATATTATGAAAGGTTTTTTTTCCTCTCTAGTCGTAATCACAATCGTTTTTTACTAATTATTTCCTGAGTTACACAAATGTGTAAAACCTATTTGTTTACTTGCTAAATAAATCTTACAATTAACATATTAAATAAATATTTTATTTCTGAATTAACCATGTGTTCGTAATAACAAGTTATTCTGAGTTTGACGTTATTTATGAAAGCTATACATTTATCGGGATGACTACACAATCGTCATGAAGCGGAATTCGAAATGACTAGTTCTATTAAGAAAAAAAGACAACTTTATATATTAGAGTTATGCCAGAAGAACACATTCGTCACCCTTTTTTGCGACATGTATAGGCGCGCTCTATTCTGGGGTCACAGCTAACTAGCTAATGATTTCATTTTCTGCGCTATCTTAGCGTTATCTTATTCTTCATCACTCCAACTTTCTTTCGCAATAATTTTCAGTCATTTAGTGGCTTCGTATAATTACCTATTGTTTTATTGTTGGTAGCAACTGGTAGTAATGTAGAAAAAACCTCATACATAAAAAAAGACTTTAAAACACATAGTTTACTTTTTCAGAGAAAATAGAACAATGTAACATCGTTTAAAAATATATGGAGCAATAGAACATATGTTATACACACTTAAAGAAAATATTGTTCATTATAATATTATAAAACAGATGCAATTACTCTGAGCTGACATCATATTTTCATTGTCTTTGAACTGTTGCTTGTTTATATTTATTTTGGAACAAATAGACTAAATACTTGTAGTATATAAATATATATAAATAGAGCTAACTAAATATATACATACAAAAATTAAGCTATAAACTTGTGATATACTTTATCTAATCTAATCGCGTTATATATCGAATATGTACATGTTCCAACGATACAATATTATATAAATATATTAAAGCAAAGTTTGGATTATAAAATCTACAAACATTTTTACTCGGCATATTAGGCTGGTTTATCGAACATTTGACTTCGGCAAATATTCGGCTTAAATTTTGCTCAATTCGCTCGAGCACATCAAAGTGTACTATAATTTATCATAAGTATTAAGTTTCTACTTAAATCCTTTTAACATACTACATTTATATTACTTAGCTATTTTATGGATAAACAATTAACAGAATTATCATATTATTTTTAATATGAATGTATGTGTAGCATACTCAGTTAATAAATAAATTTCTGGCAATGTTCTAATGGTTAAGCATATAAAATCACAATGAAAAAGGCCTTGGTCGGTCCACCGCACATTGGTTTAATGGAGGTCGCTTACATTCTATTCTAAAAGTCAATTGTTTTTGATTGATAAGTAATGTGAGAACGACTTATGTAAAGTTAGCTACAAAAATATATAACAATTTTTGATATTAAATTAGTATTTATTATTGTAGCGATATATTATTCTAATATTATAAAGAGTTATGAGAATTGTTTGATTACAAATTTAAGCGTGATGTACGCTAAAATTTCTAAATCATTATTTCTAGATCTAAATCAGATATGGTGTATATTTATAATATTTTATGATTTTAGGACGGTTAAAGTCTTTGTCTGTATAATTTTTGAGCTATTATAATGATCAGAAGCTTTCCGTGTAAATACTGTCTAAAAAAACGATTCAAAAGAAAACTGTAAGTTTGTTGGATGTCTTAATATGTGACTAAGGAATTGTGTTAACGATTGTTTAAATAAATTGCGAAACTTCGACGACATTTCAAGTGCAAAAACGCCATAAATTGTTTAATTTATTTGACACACAATAATTAATCTTAAGCAAAATATCTAAAATAAAAACTTTAATCATTTTTCTGTAAATAAAAATACCTTTTTAAATTTTGAATCAGTAGAAAACGATATATATATATATATATGAATCATTATCTTGATTGAATTTAGATCTGTTCACCACAAGTGTGTTTAAACTTTAAAGTGCTTAAGTGATAGATCGCAAAATTGCGTGTCACAAAAATTGCCAAGCGTCTCTTGCAAAATCCACTGTTAAACGATGCCCATACCACACACGGCTTTTGTTAATGTCGCTATTTCTATATTAAAAAAAATCACGACATAAAACTATTTTTACACGCATATGAGGCTGCTGGTCAGTGTCTATTGTGTAGTCTTGTAAGTTTATTATTATACGGAAGTAAGTTTATGTTTCATATTTTCGATAACAATTATTGAGTGCTCGTGTCCTATTTGTTCTTGATCGATTATTAAAATTTATAAAATATTTTATTAAAACTAGGAACAGTCTTCTACGAAATAAACAAAAACCCTAAACGTGAAGCCATTGAAATTAATGTAAGCTCTTGTTTCCATGATGAAAAACATCGCTGATCAATATGAAACCTTGTTACGCCTATATACCGTGAAAACTTGGTTGGATCTTTGTTACTTTTTATAAGTAGATATAAATCGGTAGCTGCTTTAAATGTCGAATCATAGCACAGTATAATAAACGAGTGAGTTTTTTAGTAAATTATCTATCTCCTCCTTCAGCAAGAACGCGCAAAGATTAATTGATGTAAAGATTTAAACTTTTAATCTTTAACATAATAGTGAAAATTACCTAGTACTCTGCTCCGAACTAAGATGTCAAAAAATGTTAACGTTAGCGTCAGGAAACGGGTGCTGCTTTTCGTCGACGGACCGTGCGCCGGCCACTTTTACTTTCGCTCCCGTCCATTCACCTGATCTCAATGCCCTACATACTATACTACCAATATTTACCTGAATCTTGTTTTACTATGACCTAGTTATATTAATGACAAGTACCAATTTGTTAATTACTCTTCTTTAATGACTTGAGATAATTATACATGTAAGACGTTATAATTGCAAAGAGGACTTCTATTTCTAGCATCTTGATTATGTCTTATTTTGATAACTTTAAATAAAATATGTATGTAATTAGATTACATAAAATAACAGACCATAAGTAAAACTAATATAGAGGGCATTGAATATTATTCCACCAGGCTGTTTTTGTGTAGGTGTTCAGATTTGTAATAATTCCTGAAACAATTTACTTATTTTCTAACAAGTTGTTGTTTTCACCCAACCAAGATGAACACATAAAATTACATCCTAGTAACAATTTATTTCATTTACCAACATACTATAGGACATACAGTAAGACTTTGGATATGGTTTGATTACTGGGAAAATCTTATCATCAGTTATCATTTTTCATAATATTGTTTAAGTCTCATTTGTCAATTCAAAGTATTAGCTATCATTAAAGTAATTTTATATAGCATTACGATTAAGAAAGTAAAGAATCAAACAAATTTAATATACAAATACTGTTGCTTTGGTGTATGTGTCCACAAAATAGTAACATTCATAAAGATTATAATATTTAGTTATTCATGTAGCTCCATTCAAATTTTATATCACAAGCATATTATTTAAAATCTATGCATGCATATTGTATAATATTAAGGTAAATTGTTAATTCATTTTTTCTATGATGGAAAATTCTTCACTTTCAATTATTTATCATATTTATAACTTCAAAACAAAGTATTCCTAAAGAGAATACATTGCAAACAATTGAATCAAGTAACAGGTCTAAATAAATAACAAAAATGTTAAACCTGTTACTGATATGGTAACATGTAACTCTTATTGGAGCAGAACTTTGTAACTATAACATAAATAAATTTAATAGCAAAAATATGTGATCGATTAATTTAAAACAATTATTAATCGCACATATATAGTATATTCATGTCTTAAAGAGAATTAATTTGGATAAATATCCTATCTGATCATTGTTAGCAATGTTGCTGTAAAATCTAATGAATGATTAGATATATACCTTTCAATATTTATGTGAAGTGATTAATTTTTATAATTTTACTTTAAATGAGATACGCAAATTCACCTTCCGACAAACTTTTTTTCTCAGTCATAAATTGTACAGGACTTATAATATGTTAATAATAGTCTAAAATATATAAAAAAGGAAATAAATATTTTTGTAAACAGTTACAAGTGTACTGATATTAGATCAATGATAGTAATAAATATTGAGTATTAAGATAAATAATCGAACTATGATGGCTGTAATTACGTTGGCCTTTACCATGCTAAATGTTAAATAGAATAAAGACTCCTCTAAGGTTGTAAATGTATATTAATGTAACAACTGTGATTTGTATAACAATTAATTTTAATGTTTTTATACATCTAAATTTAGAGTACTAACCGCAAATAAACATATAAATGCTAAATAATTAGCCATATAGATAAATAAACTCACTGTTTACCTCAAGCATTACAAAACTTACCTAAAATCCAAACTAAGGTTTCTTTGGTGAGTAGGAGGTTTGGTCTTGGAATCACTGCGACTTCCGTGTATGGGAACATCTTCCAACATGCTCACACACTGATTTATCCACAACACACAAAACCCATAACAAAAAAAGTGAAAAATCAAAGAGTAAATAACAACATGGCGTCGATAATGTACCACAATCAGTCGGAAACGTTTCACTACGATTTAGTTCTTTAGCGGGAACGTGATGTGAACGAAAACCTCAAAATTTTACTTATTGATAGTTAAACCATTATATTTATTATCACGTAAAAAGAAAATCCACAAAATCCTAAAAAGAAACTTTTTATTTTTGTAGAATACAGAATATAATATAATAGATTCCAATGAATATGTAGATGAAGCAATAAGCACAATTTCAACTAGATAATTTTTTGAATAACATTATTCTTAATTCACATTAACTTTATGCAGTTTTTGTTATTTTGTTACACCATAAGTCACGCACAAATATATTTAACGACGACAACGCCACTACCCGTCAATGGTTTTTCCAGACGATGTAGAGTCAGAATGCATTATAGAGTATAGACTATGATAGATAATTAGGAAGGGGGTTTGGGAAATGAAATAAACTCTATTATTTTTGACGGGTTTTTTTACAGATAATAATTAAAATTTTGACATTCATCCTAAACTATAAATACATTTATTAAGTGAAAGTTCTTTAAAATCATTGTTATAAGAGAACGAAAACAAAAAATAATAATTATTATTAAGTTTTACTTCTATCGTGTTTGAATTACACATTAATTTAATTTACATGACTAGTAAGATATTGCATAATTAAATATAAAACTAGACCAAAAACAAGGAAATAAAACAAAGAAATCTTGTGTTTAATATTTATTGAATACTTTTAAAATAATAATCGTGCTTTCGAAATTTTAAGCTTATTTATTATAATTTAAGATATAATTATAAATAAAAAGATGGTATGGCTTTAATGTTGTATTAAATCAATAATATAGTAGTATACAATGATGTTCTAGGAAACAGATATGTTATAAACGCGCAAAAGGTGAAGACTAGAAAACGTCCTAATTGGGACGTATTGTCTTTAGTCTGTGTTGCGCACGACAACGAGTATTACGTTTCGCGCTCCTCGTAATAACTATCCAAATGTCATCGTGTGTATTTAGAAAGTGTACCAATTACGATACAACGAGTTAATAAAACACAAAGGATCTCATACCACATGTAAGTAAGCAATATACTTTGATTTATTAATATATTTCATTTATTTTTCTAATATTCTGATATTTGGAGGTTAGAAAAAAGAAAGAGATGGAAAATACATTTTTTGTCGTAAGAACGACAAGGATGCGTGCGTTCCGGACATAGAATAAAAGTACAGATGCGAATATTAGGCAGTAAAGTCATCTTTACTCCAGAGTTCTCTTTTTCTTTTAATAACCTTCTTATAATTTTGTTTGATACACTTAATTATAAATTAAACTTGTCGAATATAAGAAAAGAAAATATAAATAGTTTATCATTAACATAATATATTAAAATAAAGGTACCACTGCAATCAGGCTTCAAGAGTGGAACGCTATTGTTCGTAAACAAAGAAATAAATCGTTTATATTACCTTACTGTTTGACAACAGCGAGTTTGACTATTTACCGTCTTTTCTTCGTAGGTTTCCAACTTCTGAGATTCGGCTTCAAGAATGGATGGCAATTGTTCGTAAACAAAGAAGTGAATGCAGTTAGACGCCTTCAAAAAGTAGTAGAATTTGTAGCAATCATTTCAAAGCTACCGATAAATATTCTTCAAACAAAGGTCGTACACATATATATATTTCTAGCCTACCTTAATAGTGACGAGATATATTTTACTTATATTGTTTTATTTCCCAGGAACACATCAACATAAATATTGAAAACTCCCCGACAAGTCTCGACAATGTCAGCATACTGGTTATGGTAGATATTTTTGAAACACCCAGAAAAGCAGCACTTAAAAAACGCGTACGTGAATTAACATGCAAGAAAAAACTGTTGCAGAAAAAAAAACAAAGTGCTAGTTCAACAAAATAAAAGACTGAAGAAACGTGTTGTCAACATAGCCGTGATATTGAAAGATTTAAAGAAAAAAGATTACATTTCGAAAGAACAGCTTACTCAACTAAATTTATTCCGCTCATAAAAATAATCCCGAAATTAAAATGCTCTTTAAGCGACAGAAAAGAAATAAATTGAATCTTTTCGAAGGTGTATGATTGTTTTTATAATATGTGTATTTCTTTGTTTTTAAAACGTCTTAAATTTTTCACCTACCTTTTATACTATTTATTTGTTATATAGGCATAAATCCCGGCTACAAATTCTGTACACGTGGTTTGTACCTTCTGCCTATTGAATTTGTTAGTCTATAATGGCAACGTGCGGTGATTGGTGGCCCGAATAATATTTGTTTACATTCACACGCAATTAAAACATCTTGTTGTCTCTTATTCTTATTGCTTTTATCAAGCTTTCCTTTTTACTTTTAGCGAAATGAAAAATTAACGGTCCCCGGCACACTTTTTTCTGTTGTTTAGTAAGTGTATAACATATCTATTTATTAGAATATCATTGGTAGTATAAAAATAATATTTGTGATTTTCTTCTTGAAACTAGAGACCGAAACGAAAAATGTTAATATTTTGGATCTGAAAGATTTTGTATGTCCAAGATTTTTGTAGGATCATCGCAAGCACATTTTTATTTATTAATAAACATAGTAACTTGGCAAGATTATGAGCTTTTGTTAAAAATTAACAGTAACAGTGAAACATTAGTACCAAAAACCAAAAAGAGAAAAAACTCGCCGAGCTGAAAAATGGCGACTTGACAGTTGACACTTGACATCTGCTATTGACTATGACAAATTGTCTACACAACTGCAATTTGAAAATTAAAAATGAAATCATCATCCTCAATTCATAAATAAAAAGCAAAATATTTAATAGAAGTTTAAATATATTTGGTCATCGGTTTCATTTAGTTTCAAGGTGTTACAATTTCAAAATGTCGCAAAAGTGAGTTTGACATTTATATTCAACGTTTGTTATTATTACAAGATATGAAGTAATCTGTTTTTTCATACTTGCAGTATTAAAATTTTACCTGGTGCAACTGTGTGTGAGGATTGTACATTAGAAGGGGATATAACAATTGGTGGAGGGACAGTCATTCACCCAAGAGTTACTATCATTGCTGATGGCGGCCCAATTATTATAGCTGAATATTGTATTATCGAAGAATATTCCACAATTATACATAAGTAGAATTTTAATTTCTCTTTATTTTTAAATAAAGTTATTTCTGCAAAAGTTGTCTTAACATAGTTCACCTTTTTCAGGAAAAGTGACAAACAAGAGAATCCACCAAAACCACTGTTTATAGGTGCTCATAATGTTTTTGAAGTGGGATGTCGGTTAGAGTCTTCATTTGGCCATATTGGAGAGAGTAATGTGTTTGAATGCAGATCATTTGTTGGTGTTAATGTAAAAATTGGTAGTGGATGTGTTATTGGTAAATATTCCTTCCTTATGATAATTATTGTATAATGTAAATTTAGTTACATCATTAAATTTACTAAGAGTATTTAAAACGGGATATTTACCATGTTTTTTATTTTCATTTGGTGGAGCTCGATATTTCGACATTATTTTTAAATTCAATTCAATTCGACATTATCTACGAATGTCTTGTGAACAAGACAAAATACAAAATACTGCCTTAATCGATTGATTAATTGATTGAATACCATTGATTAAAGGGTAAATATCCCGTTTTAAATACTGTTAGTAATAAAAATAACCATGTTAATTTAAAATCATTAAATTTATTTTAATAATATAATATTTTATCATCATAATAATATATCAAATAGTATACTTTCTAAACTTTGTAAAATATTTTGTAGGTGCAGCTTGTAATTTAACTGTAACACAAACATTAGCAGATAACACAGTTATATGGGGGTCAGAACATCATAACAGAGAAGCTCTAGAAAAGCAACCTTCCCAGCTATTACAATTGGACTTTCTCAGCAAAGTAATGCCAAATTATCACAGGCTAAGGAAACCAAATGTACATAAACGTTTGCCTTCCAGACAATCACAAGAAATTTCAAAATAATTCTTCATTTTGAAATCTTGTGTTTAATATTAATTGAATACTCTTAAAAATATAATACTGTTTGCTAAATTTTAAGCTTAATTTTTATGTTTAATATTGTAAGATATAATTTTCTTTTAAATTATCGAGATAAATATTATCAAATCTTCTGTTTTTAATACCTTATATTTGGGTTTTATTTAAACCTAACTTTTTATTACAAAATATTTGATTTATTCACCAACTTGCACTTTTCAGCTTGTGTCTCTGATACAAAACCCAAATATATAACTTATATAAAATGCTTACTATACCTTGCAAATGTAAAAAGTAATGTTCTTTATTATTGAACCATTAATATAATATTCACACATGCACAGTTACAGCATGGCCAACAACCATTCATTTTAGACCTCTAAATAAAACCAATAATGAGAGTACATGCACATGTAATCTCAAATTTTGTTATAAACACTTATCTGTAAACAATCTGTGGAAGCTGTTTAAAATACAATATGTATATTATAATGTAGAACAGACCTATTCTATAGTAATGATTACTAAACATAACTAATCATTTCTAATAAAATAACTAATGTTTGTTTAATATCAAGAAAGACTGCCTTGATGATTCTGTGACAGAATGATAAGACTACCCTCTCTACCCTGTACCCCCTGATACCAAATTCAAATCCTAAATTAGACTATTAAAATTTAATTAAATGTTTCTGTAAAATAATCCAGCAGCTTAGCAAAGTTTGAAAGTACCCTTTGCTTGACAGTCCCTACATTCCCATATCTCGTAAAGTCTTGAGCTAAGTAATTCCCGATCGAGTTAGAGAGAGATGACTAGCATCCCGATGTTATGGAACTATGGTAACCATAATTCCATAACATCAAATTATCGTAATGGTAATAAGTAAGGGAATAGAAAGTGAAAATATGCTTGAATTCAAAAATCTTATTTCACCATAGAAGTATTATATTTTCTTCCGTCCGTTTTTGATTTGGCAAGAAACAATAAAGACCAGAGTCGAACCGGCGGAAGAAACTCAGCAGGATTTTACCATTTAGATTTACTCTTTGAGTTCGATTGTTGAGGTACGAAATTAGGTGTTTGCTCGGCTTTTTTAACGTAACTTCCTGACATGTCACAAAATATCCCTAAATCATCTTGCGCTTCGTTTCCCATGCTTCAAAGATTTTTTTTATTAGCTCAACACCAGCATCAGTTGTCGAGCGACCTATTGGAAACCCAAATTGTTTGTTGTGTAGCATCATGTTTTTTTATAAAATGTAATATTTTATTAAGTATTAATTTTTTAAAGATCTTGCTAAGAGTAAGAATATATATTTATTGGGGTTTGTAGTACTATTTGATATAAGAATTGGTATTACTTTACTTTGTTTCATTAGGTCGGGAAACATAGCACTTATAATACAATTACTAAATATAGTTACAAGATAAGGTGCAATCACATCAATTATTGGACTGACTACTGTAATAGAGATCCCCCACAGATCAGCTATTTTCTATATATCTAATGATCTAAACATAGTTATTATATCTTTAACATTGACAGTGTTGAAATCTTGGACTTATATGCATTTTTTGCCACAGAACGCACACCTAAATAGTTAATTAGACCAATATAATTTATATAATATATTTAGTTGTTATACATTTTATAGAATAACAACTTCATTTCATATTATTTCAACTTAGACTAAGGGTTAGCCAAACTGCATCCTTTTCAGGCTAACTGTGATAACATCTGTATAAGACAGACATACATATTAGTACTTAAAATTTATTTCCTCACATAAAATATTTATTAACAACATTAGCTCTTGTTTGATCCTGGGTATCCACATTTTGGGTTATAAATTCATGGTAATTTGGACTTATTGGTACGTTAATCTCTGGAGGAACTTCTTTAATGTTATTATTTCTACAAATATTATAAAGTACAGCAGTAGCAATTACTGTTGCCTGAACAACTGGCAATGACAAGCACAAAGTAACAGCTAGAACAGGCATTTTATTCCCAACAGTTAAAATTCAACTTTCGAAAATAGAACCTACTCAATTCTTTAAGGCCGGGAACAACCCTGCAAGCCCTCATTTTTGTAGATGTCCATTGGCAATGGCAGTCACTTTCCATCAGGTGAGCATACAGACAATTTGCCTCCTGTTCCATTAAAACAATAAGAATATTACCTCTAAGGACAGAGTTATCGAAAATTGTTGCATCATGAGTAGAACCTAGCCATTGTGCAACAACATTAATAAACTTTAAATCAGCATCACAGACTGTTTGGACATTCAAATAAAAGAAACCATCACAGTTTCTAAATTCCTCTCCTAATACATGACCTACAAAAAAAGTAATTAAATTTAAAATTAACAAATAAATATGAATATTTATTTTGTTTTGGGTAATGTTTACATAGAGACTGTATACAGATATGTGTACAATCAATTGCTCCAAGAACCTGTGGAAATCCAGCAATTTCATAAAATTTCTCTGCTCCTCCAAGGTTAACAAACACATATTTATCATACAAGCTGGCAATGGCTGTTCGGCCAGCTGTTGATTTTGAGACCCCAACAAAGTCAGCTATGGAAATCAACATAGTCCCTAATGCATAAAATCGTAATGTCAGCAACAATTGATGAAGCGGTGGCACCCCATGATTCCTATAATAATTTCTGCATATAAATCAATGCTGTTTCAAAATAGACACCTTAGTTTTTTTCAACTTGCCTTGACGAGGTTACACGGACGTAGGGCATAATTTCCATCAACAAAGAAGTCACTCCAGATTTAGAAAGTCTAAATCTCAAGGTAAATTCAGCATCTTCGAGACTCTGCATGTAATTTAAACTGTTTATTCTCAGTGAAGAACAGCATAGTTGCTCTTCTTTTGAATCACTATCGGTACTATTACTATCCCAATCGGACAATTGAGCTAGGACTTCCATATTACTGTCACTATCACTAGATAACACTGATACCATTTTCCAAATTAATGGAAAGTGATTGTTAAAATATATTTTTTAAGATATTAAATAAATAATTGGAGAGCTCCATTTTTTTAAACTAAAGGTTGAATAAACTTCCCACTCCCAGAGAAGAGTTAAGTTTTATCTGAAGAATGAAGATAGATAAAAAAGTTAATAATTTAGTTTATCAACTTCCTAAATTCCTAGACTTCCTACTGTATAGTGATAAGTGATAACTGATAATATTGTGTACTCATGTTTTTATAGTATGGTAAATTAGTAACATAGCATAGTGAACAGTAAAGAATGCAGATTAGTCATTACAGATTGAAAATATTTTGACAGTGACAATATGACACAAAGCAATGCCCAAAGGCGGCAAAAATAAGTATTTTATATTTTTTTAGCTAAATTAATATTTTGTCAACTGTGCTTCGATATACTATTAAAGAAAATTTTTCTTTATTTATACGAAGGAAATGTTTTCCATCCGCTTCTTAAGAGAGCACAAACTAAACAATAAGGTCATAGAAGTAATAGTCATAGAAGATGCACAACCAGAACGTTGGATTTCGGGCGCACCGTACGATAAACGGGTGTAGAGCGCTGATCGTAAGCTCGTCAAAGATGAGCACAGTGTGCACTTCATATTGTTGTTGTTGAATATGGTCTCCTAAATTAAAAGTCTAAAAGTGATGGCTTAAACTTGTATGAACTTGCGCCTGACAGCCGTGAGCGCTGAGCGACGAGCGTATCCAGGACTCGGACGGCAGTGCTTGCTGTAATTGTTAACATAGAAATTCATAAAATTGTTTTGAGCGCCCAAAACGCAGTTTTCTGAGCGCGCACCTAGAGTGCCTAATGATTTGGGCAAGGTAGTGATTGTACGAGTATATTCTTTGGTACTTTCTGGCATCTGCCACTATTGGTATTGACTACTTGATTAATATATATTTTTTCTAACAAACTGACCGTTCGCAGTGCAGAGCTCATAGATAATACATATAAACTGAATTAAACTGGCAGTGACAGAGCTTCTGTCAGAGCCTGACAGATGCATCTGTGAAGTGTATGTAATTTGGCGCCAAGTCTCAATACTTAATAGTAATTCTACTATATAGTCTAAATAATATTAATGCTAATAAGATTTTAATAGAACATAGTATATGGTTAATGAATGTTAAGTTGTGATTTAAGTAACAGTTTAAATATAACGTTTTTTAAAAAAACAAATTATTTTAAAACAAACCTAAACTAGAACAACGACAATGAGTGAAATTATGAATCCCTCATTTTCATTTCCATTTCAACCGTATGAAATCCAAAAAAAGTTTATGAACGAACTCTATTTAACAATTGAAAATAGAAAATGTGGTATATTTGAAAGTCCCACTGGAACCGTAAGTTGTTTTTATAATGGAGTAATAAATAAATACAAAATTTATATGACTGTATTAATTTGTCATTTAAGTATTATGTGTTATTTAATATCAGGGTAAATCATTAAGCATTTGTTGTGGCGCCCTGCAGTGGCTAAAAGACAGCAACAAGAAAATTTTAGAGGATCTAACAAAGGAAATAAGTCAAATTAAACTTGAACTTTTAAGCAAAGCAGGTAAATTATATTAATTTACATTATAGTAAAATTTTTGAAAGTTTAAATTTGATAACTCTTATAAAAGGAATTTATTTAAAAAAAACTAAGTGATTTTAAAATAAACAATAACATACTACTACTACAGATACTGATGATTGGCTCCAAGAAGAGTATAATAAAATAAAAAAGAACCAAATTTTAATAAACTTGCAAATGAAATTCAATAGTATAACACAGAAAGCAAAAGAGTTTGATGAATTAAAAAAGAAAACTATGAAACAAAACATTAGTGTTAATAAAAATGATCATTTTATTAAAAAAAGAGATAAAGATAATGAAACAAATAATGATCACATATCAGAAGAAAAAGAAAGTATTGATGATCAAGATCTTATTATAGAGGAAAGTGAAAATAGGGAAGATGATTCTGACAATGAAGAAATAAATTTAGGTGCGAATGAAGAAAATAACACAAAGGTTATAGAATGTAGATTAACATTTAATGAGATTAATTTTTCTACTTGCATCTGTCTAAATAAATAAGTTTGAAATGTTTGCAGATTTATATAAGCAGTAGAACTCATAGCCAACTGTCACAGTTTGTAGGTGAAATCAAAAGGACGATTTTTAAATATAACACTAGAGTAATCACTCTTGCATCGAGACAGCATTACTGCATAAACTCTGATGTTAATAAATTAAAAAATGGTAATCTTATTAATGAAAGGTAAGATATTAATGTCATTCAATTTGTTATGTCTAATTGCTATTAAAAGCTATTATTTTAATTTTGTAATATTATTAATAATTATATACACACTGTATCTGTTTAAAAATACTAAGATAATAATAAAACCTAGTTATTTTAGATTATTAATGCACTGATTCCTGATAAGTTAGTAATAAAAATTAAATAGTTGCAATTTCATTTATATTCAGATGTGAAGTTAATTTGTTGGACTATTTCCTTTTATAAAATTAAGCCTTTATTAAGTGGTGCAGTTGTCACTGTCTAATTTTTGTTTAGTTCAATCATAGTATATTTTTAATCTCTCTTAAGTATGCAATATCATTATTATTTTACAGATGCCTTGATATGCAGAAATCTAAAACAAAGTCCACTTCCATTGCTGAAGAGGGTAAAGTGTTAAAGAAAACAAAGACAAAATCTTGTTCAGCATGTCCATACTATAATCAGAACAATATAGCTAAGTTAAAAGATCAATTACTAGTTGAAATAATGGATATGGAAGACATAATAAAGTGTGGAAAACAATTGAAAGCATGTCCATACTATGCGTCCAGGATGGCTTTGGATGAATCAGAGGTATGTTTTCTTTCTATTCGATATGACAGATAGATCTGAAAATTAAAGAATTGTAATTTTTTCAAATGAATGTATTATAAATCTTTTTTTTTATGTATTTGATTATAAATTTCAGGTAGTTTTAATAAGCCATGCCGGTATAGTAAGCAGTGGAGCGAGATCAGGGATATCTTTAAAATTGAAAGATAATGTTTTAATCTTAGATGAAGCTCATGGTCTGACTGCAGCTTTAGAAAATGCTCATTCGGCTCCAGTGTCTTTTAAACAATTAGGATCTATAAAGACATTTTTGGAATTCTACATTAACAAATACAGAACTCGTTTTAGTAGCAAGAGTCTTTTACAGTTGAATCAAGTTAGTTTTATAGTTGGAAAGTTATTAGGTATAAAACAATTTTTACCTATTTATTTATTTATTATGAAAGAAGGACTTTGTAACTCACATTTAGAACTAAAGTTAGTATAAAAGTAAAATGATTAAATTAGTATGTAGTTAGTCAACTTTAATATTCCATTAAGAAAATACATTAACCCAGAAAAAAAAATAGTATTTTATTAACACCTTATATACAATGTGTGACATTTTTAAATTGAAAAATTACCTATTATATACATTTTTATCGAAGATACATAGGATTATGAAAATATACAGCTAGAATGTGATTTTTCAGGTCTCATAAAACCAAAATCGACAAATGATAAGAAGCAACAGGCAACAATATACACACTAGAGGATTTTGTTATAAAATCTGAAATAGATCATATGAACATACGTCCCCTAGTGGAATTCTGTAGAAATACGAGACTGGCCCCAAAATTACATGGCTTTTCGATAAGATATAGTCAGCAAGGACTCATGGAGGAAAATAAAAAAGAACCAATCAACAAAAAGGCTAATTTTAAGGAATTTCTTAGTAACATATCAAAGAAGAAAGATGAACATGAGCAACTTGTAAATGCACCAAAATTAGACATAAAATCAAATAATCAGGTACCTACATATTTTTCTATATTATATTAATAGGACTGTTATGTTTAGAACTTTATATCTTTTTGTTGAAAATATAAAGTTGTAATAATATTATATGTGTAACAACATATAGTCCAAGTAAAAATGAAGTACATTTTTAGATGCCTGTATTATTAACGGAAATATCAGCTGGTAGTGGGTTATATGCAGTTCTGGATTTTTTGGAGAGGTTGTGCGATCGAAGCGAAAATGGGAGAGTTTTAGCACATGTTGGGGAAACTGGACACCTCAAGTATCTCCTTTTGAACCCAGCAGAACATTTTGAGCAAGTTGTCAGTCAGTGTCGATCTGTAAGTCTTCTCAACTCTTCAGAAAATTTACGAGGCTTTGTTTAAGCAATATTATTATGTGTAAAGTAGACGGGAGGGATGTGCTTAATAAGATTTATATATTGCTTTTATTTTTGTTTAATAATTTATTATAGAATAATAACAATAATAATTTTACTTATTCTGATATCATAAATCTGAAAAGTTTATATGATATCTCGGGAACGACTAGACGGATTTTTTTTCGCTTATGATATATCATGATAAGCGAAGCAGTAAGCTGAAATGACATTCAACTTGAAAAACTCTTATTCACTTTTTTACATACTTCATTTCTATGATACAGGCGGGGTTAATACCAACGCCATTTAAACTTTAGGTACTAAATAATAATATAAGGTACTAGTTTCAAATGTTTATTTAATATTTCAGGTCATTCTAGCAGGAGGTACAATGGAACCGGTGAACGAGTTTCAAGCCTTGCTAACAAATAACCAATTAAGCACAGAATGTGTTAATATAGTAAAATGTGAACATGTTGTGGCGCCAGAGAATGTGTTGGGTGTTTGTCTATCAAAAGGTCCCTCTAACGTCAGTTTGAATTTTTTATATGAAAACCGAACTTCTAAAGACTTGGTAAGAATTTTTGTTAAACATTCTACTATTTATAATTTAAATCAGTAGCAGGGAGAAGGATTTGTCTACAATGCTACTCGCATTGTCGTATTCCTTCTCCAAAAGTGAGGATACTTTTGGCCAGCAATAGGAAATTACATAACTCTTGGCAAACTGAAAGTCTAACTTTTAATTTTAATTTGACGATGTCATTTGCTGTTGTCGACGTTACTGTTAAAATTTTTTTCAATCTCAATTTTCGTTAATACGTGTAGTCTTGTAATCTGTTTCGATAAGCTAAGCTAATTTTCAAAAATAGCTATCCCATTTAAAATTCTACTTTTATATATTTTTAGTTGAATGAAGTTGGTCGCATACTAAGAAACGTTTGTAGTATAGTACCCGACGGTGTCGTATGTTTTCTTCCATCATACTCATACGAACAGTTGTTATACGATCATCTGAATTGCAGTAAAGTTATTGAAATTATAAGTAAGAAGAAAAAGATATTCCGAGAACCTAAATCAGCATCGGAAGTTGATGAGGTATATTCTTTTATCGATAGATCTTAATCCATAAAACAATATAAATTCATATACCATTATGTTTTATGTGGTTACAGGTTTTACAAAAGTATGCCGCGGCCATAAATGGTAAAGATACAGGGACAGGAACTCAGAATGGTGCTCTCTTATTTAGTGTAGTTGGTGGAAAATTAAGTGAAGGTCTGAATTTCAGGTACATATAATCTTTTACTTCTGACTTCGGTATTTTCACTTCCATATGTTCTATATGTATGTTTTTTTTTGAGCCATGATAATTTTAGATACAGTGCAATACAACACTAGAAGTGCAATAATTATTTCTTAAATGACACTTTGCTCATACAAAAGTAAACAATATTCTTTATTACAAAACGATGTTAATAAAGATTTTGTTACAGCGATAATTTAGGTCGGTGTGTTATGGTAATCGGCATGCCTTATCCAAACGTAAAATCCCCAGAACTACAAGAAAAGATGAGTTATATGAACAAAAGAAATCTTGGTGCGGGAAGCATTTATTATGAAAATTTGTGTATGAAAGCTGTCAATCAGTGTATTGGTAAATAAAACATATATATAAAGTTAATGCGTCAAATTGTATTAAAACCATACCTTTATGTTATTGAAGGCAAAGACAAGGTGCGCCGACCTCAAATAGTTTGATACAAGGCCAGAGCAAAAGGAGAAGCTATATGTTGTATTCAAATCTAAATTAATATTGCCTTACTCTTCTTACATAGATTTCCCGTCGGATATCAGCAATTAATAAAATTACAGCAAAACATTGAAAGACATTTTGGATAACTATAAATATATTAAAAACTGAGGTTCCGACAAATGATGAATAGAATAAAATTGTGATCTTGTTGCTAGAATCTAAATATATTAAACCCGAATTGCGAAGTGCGACACATGACGACAAATAGTAGTGATTATTACTTTACCTTTGCTTAAGCTTTGGATCTTCAATGACTTAGTTAAGTCTCTTTAAAGCTAGTGAATGTAATATCTGGTAACAGTATCATACCTGCTAAGTATCATCCCACTAGAGCAATCAAACACATTTCATTATGATGAAGAGGCCGACATATACACTGTCCATAAAGGTTTCCTAAATACACTAGAATAAAAACTAAAAAATTTATGATTAACAACATAGATGACAATGTTCAGCCGAATAGCCCATTTTGCTATAAGAGTATGAATCCCCCTAGATTATTAATATTTTTCTAAAATCCTGTTCATGAACTGTAAAATAATCTAGTTTTACATATAATTTCATACTGTGTTAATTAATTTATTAAATGTATTTTCAGGTAGAGCTGTGAGGCACGCTAATGATTTTGCTTGTGTATTGCTAGTAGATGAAAGATATTCTAGACCTCAAACCATTTCAGCATTACCTTCATTTGTACAGGTAATATTAATATATTTTAAAAAAAATCTATAATTAACTATAACAAGTCAAAACGAATGTATTATTACTAGTAATATATTATGATAGCACAATAATTTTTAATTTTTCAGAAATCTCTAATATCAAACTGTACATTTGGACAAACAATGGGATGTGTGGCTAAGTTTTTTGCAAGACAAAGAGAAAAAAATATTAAAGTCTAAAAATAATTTATTTTAAAATTTTATACATACAACTCTAATTCTAATAGCTGTGATAAAAATCTTTTTTTATGTGTTGTTTTTTTGTTATTATTTAACTATACCTATTTCCTAACATTTTTAACATGGGAAATTAAAAAACTAATAACATGTCAATAATATGATAACTATTACCTAACAACTATACACTCCTATACTATACCACTCAATCTGATAGAGCTACAGGTAGTGTTTTTCCACATGGCCCTTCAAAGTAATAATGAAAATCTGGTGTAGCTGGTGTAGGTTCAATATTAAATTCGGCAACAATAGCTCCCCTCTGAGCTGCTTGGGGTGCAAACATTGCAGCAGGGTACACTACAGAAGATGTTCCTACTACAAGACATACATCACAGCTTTCCATGGCTTCTCCTAAACAAAGATAAATTAGGTAATTTTTATCTTATTCAAATTTATATTTGCAAATTGACAATTATTATTTTAACATAATGTAAAATATTTTATAGGTGAAAAGAGAGTGTTATTTAATGTACATTTAGCCATATGCAGAACAATCAAACATCATAAATGTAATTTATTTGTAGTATATGCAGCACTTTTAAGCTTCCATAGAATACCTACATACCAGGCTTGTATTGGTTGAAAGTATTGTATGATTAAAAGCATTTTTCTAAATATATGCAATTTTATGATTATATACATTAAAGTGTTTACCAGCTTTCTCCAAGATAGCAGGTTCTAAACTTTCACCAAACCAGATAATATGTGGTCGTAAGAGGCCACTGCAATTTTCTTTTTTACAGTGTGGTAAAGATTTAATTGGGATATCTGATCCAACTATATTGGCATCTGGTGCACCCCGATTGGCTAAAGCCTATAAAAGCAAGCATAAATCAATGTTAAATGTTAATTTTTTTTGCAGCTAAATTTTTATACATAACTTTGTTTCTTCGAATTGATTTTATTTTATTGAATAAAAATAATTTCATTATATAGTAGTTAACTAGAATTACAATAAATATAGATTAGAAGATAAAATTGTAAAAATATTTATATAAAAACCTTAGGTTAAAAAATATTTTTGTATATATTTTAATTTTAACTAATTAATTTAAAGTGCTTCATTGTAATTAAATAAGAATATAGACTATATTTTAACTAAGTTAAAGAACATTGTACCTCACAAATTGGAATGTCTGTGTTTGCTAAAACTTCTTTGCATTTAGTGCAACGAGTCTTGAATAAGTTACCATGAAGTTCAATTAGATTTTTTGTACCAGCTCTTTCATGGAGACCATCAACATTCTGAGTTATAACTGTTACTTTTTTTTCAACACCATATTTCATTTCAAATTTAGCTATAGCTATGTGTCCCTAGAAATAATTAAATTTTATAAAGTGGAAATAAACCATTTTAAATGTAAAATAGTTAAATTAGTATTACTGCGTTCGGTTGTGCTTGTGCAGCTACTTCTCGCCTGTAGTGATAAAATTCCCAAACCAGACTAGGACTACTTCGGAATGCCTCTGGCGTTGCTAAAGAAGATGCCTGATATTTTCTCCAATATCCTCCTGCTCCTCTGAACGTTGGTATTCCTGATTCAGCACTTATCCCGGCGCCTGATAAAATTACGATTTCTTTTGCGGCTTTTAATGATTCCTTAAACTTTACGATATCACTAGATTGACGAGTTGACATAGTTTGGAAATGGATTGGATGTCTAACTACACTACGTATGACCCTGACTAAGATTATGCACATAATAATTGATTCAATATTATAAACAAAGCTATCATATGTGATTTAGAGAATGTAAATATTTTTATGTAATGTCAGTCTGACAAACTGACAAGTTTGGATTGTCAAATTGTCAATGTCTGAGACAGTGACGGCCGAATACTGAAACGTCACTTAAATATTTAAGTCCAACTCAACTATTTGAGACGCCGTTAAATTAAAATTTCACATACTCAAACGTCATTTTTGAGCGTCACTCAAATTTGAGAGCGACTCAAAATAACTAGCCTTTAAACACCACTCAAAGTAAAAACCGTATACTGAAACGCCACTCAACGAATGACAAATGTCAAAAAGCCCACTCAAATTATTTGAGACGCCGTTAAATTTGAGAGTGGTCGCTAGCTATCTTAAATCGTTTATCAGTGTTTTATAAGTTTAAAAAATGTCACTATCTTCACTTTCTTCACTTTCGGACGACGAAACGACATCCCGTAGCAGCCGTAAGAATGAAGAAAAGTTAAATGGCTTCGAAAAATATGATGACAACCAATTTCTAAGTCGGTTCCGTGTTTCCAAAGATACGGTATTATACCTGGAGTCATTGTTTGGCAAGGTAATCGCGCCTTTGACGAAACGCAACCGAGCCTTACAGCCAAGAGACCAAATTTTGATAGCTCTTCGATTTTACGCTACTGGCAGTTATCAAAAAGTTATAGGAGACATATTCCAAGTCGAACAAGTAACTGTTCACCGTGTGGTACATAAAGTCACAGCTGCAATAGCAAAACTCAGTTGCAATTTCATTAAAATGCCGGATTCCCAGGAACGAATAGAAGTGGCAAACGACTTTTACTCCATTGCAGGATTTCCGAGGATATTGGGAGCTATTGATTGTACACACATTAAAATCAATTCACCAGGTACCTACTTACATTAGTACAAGAAGTAGTAATATGTGTCGCTTAAATGGGAACACAATTAAATTTTTTAATTTTGTTTACAGGGGGATATCAAGCTGAAACTTTTCGCAACAGAAAAGGGTTTTTTTCGTTAAATGTGCAAATTGTATGTGATGCGAAATTATGCATCCGAAATGTGGTAGCAAGATGGCCGGGCTCTGTACATGACAGTACAATTTTTAATGACTCTCCTTTATGTGCACAATTTGAGCGTGGTGATTATGCAAATTTTGTGCTTTTAGGAGACAGTGGTTACCCATGTCGACATTATTTGCTTACCCCTCTATTAAATCCAAATACAATAGCTGAAGAAGCATATAATAGAGCTCAGGTAGCATCAAGGAACCCTATTGAAAGGCTTTTTGGTGTTCTCAAACTTAGATTTCCAAGTTTACATAATGGCCTAGGAGTAAATGTAAAAAGTATTCCACCAATTATTGTGGCATGTGCAGTGCTTCATAATATTGCACTGTCTAGGCAAGGTAACGTAATAGTTGAAGAGGATACTTTAAACAGTGTTGAGGAAATACAAACTGATGAAACAATCCATGAAGGCAATCAGAATTTTGTTGTTCGATCATCAATAATTAATACACATTTTACTTAATAATCACTATTTTATTTTCAATTTAGTATAAGCATCTTTTAAATAATAAACTTTAATCTAATAATTTAACAATAAAAATCAGTCTCATATTTTCAAAAAAATAAGTTATTAATATTCCTTAACAAATCAGTAAATATGTTTATAAAAATATAGATAAATTTACAAAAAAACTATGGTCGACCCTGTAATCTTTTCTTCCTCAATTGAAGTATTTCCATTTCTATTTTATATTTGTTATTCTCCCTTTTTTCCCTGTTTATTAAATATTTTTTTTCTAGTCTGGCAGTTTGTAATTTAGTTTTAAAATATTGTTCTTTAATGGATCCACGGGCAATGCATTTCTTTTTTATTATTTTTTGTTCTGCTTTTTCTGGAATTATAAATACATGCTATGTTATATTGATAATTTTAAAATTATTAACATCCATAAGCTATTTAAGGTTTATATTTGTGAAATAAAAATAAAATAACCACAGTATTTGTTTCAATATTTACCATTGTTAACCTTCTCTTTATCTTGTGCTTGGCTATTTATTAAAGTCGTTTGCTGTGTTACATTGCTATCTAAGAAACAGATTTATACATATATTAGGATTTGATCTTAAATACATCCATTAACATTAATAAAAATAATAGTCAATTACCATTTACTTGTGAAGTTGATGGAACAGCACCCATAACATTACTATCATATACTCTTTCATCTAAAACAATAGTTTTTGTCATTCAATTATATTTTAAATAACATGTTTTTAAGTTTTACTTTGAAACTGTTTTTTTTTTTTTTAATAATATAAAAGGTCATACCATCGCATATGGTTTCTGTATGAATATCCAGTTCAACGTTCATTTCTGTATCCCCTGTGTAAAGTTATAATAACAATTATTTTTTGTTTTATATTTACAGTAGTTGGAAAATATTTTATTTGATGACTGACCAAAATAAAGCGCAGCGTCATCATAGGGGTTTGGCAATGGTTGTACTTGGGGAGCAACCATTGCTAGAAGTTGAGCATCCATATTAGTTAAATTACTACTTTTATATGGCCCACCACCGGTGCATATTAATTCTCTCTATAAAATGAATTAATGTTAAAAGTTAAATCTGATGAAGTGCTCCATGGCTATTTTGTCAACCTTACCTTATCATCTAATGCTTTTTTTTTTATTATCATAATCTTTTCTTTTTCGTAAAAGTTTTTTCTCTGAAATACAAGTGTTATAATTAGATAAATGTATTGTAATTATAACAAAATCTAATAATATAAACTTAAACAAATAAACATTACGTTTTCATCTGCCAATTTCTTTTTTGACCGCTGCTTAATATTTTCATATAAGTGGCGCAGCTGCTGCCACGTACTGGTACCACTAGTGGCAACAGCATTATATTGTTTTGTTAAGTAGTCCCAAGTTTCACGCTTTTTTACAATAATGCGAGCATTCGTCTCCTTATTTTCAATTACATCTTGATTTCTTAAAAACGATTCAGTGTAAAATAATAAAAAACAATGCAAAAATATCATAATTGATTCTTCATTTATTACTTACTTGTGTATTAAACTTAGTAATATTTCTTTTTCTTGTTCAGTGTAATTGCACCCACGCTTATTTTTATTTTCCATATTTGTTATTTACGATAAAAAAGTACGAACGCGCGAAATAATTTTCTTATGTTTTTGAATAAGTTGCATTTTTTTTTATTTCATTGTACGTAATTGTTTTTATAACGATAGTTTTTGATTTTTCGATTTTACTAATTTTATTATTTGCTAGATGTATAAAATAAAAATAAAAACAATTAACATTTTATCTGAATCATAATATTTACTTCTAATAATTTAATTTGTACAATAGTATAGTAAGATTATATCATTACGACGATAATATTCTGCGTAAACCGAACTTAAAATAAAATGATCATCGAAAACCGACTGCTTTATTTATAATTTTCCATAAACAAACATTTGAGAGCCACTCAGCTAATCACGCCCTCAAATTGTATGAGTGACGTTTGAGAATACCATTTAAATTTAGGTGCTACTTAAAGTTAAGTTGCGCTCAACTGAGTGTTTGATTTGAGAGACGTTTCAGTATTCGGCCGTGAGACTGATACTAAATTTTAGTGACTAAAATTTAAAAGCAATATTGTCTATTTGTCTCCACTGGTGACAGAGGGCTGGTTCATTTTTTGTGCAGAGGATCGGAATTGCCATTTAACGGGCGAAATGCTGCTAGCATTCCAAGCGACTATGATTTTTACAGTAACTATTTTTAATTTTTATTTGTATATAGTTATGGCAATAAGTGAATAATTCTTATGTTAATAAATAATAATAAAATTTAATTTACCTAAAAAATAATAATCTAAGAATTTATTTGAAAATTTTAATATTGGTATAGTGTAATCAACCCAGTCGTTGACACCCTATGAATCTTCTACTTAATGAAATTTTAAAATAAGGGGCCATTCATTTATTACGTAAGACGATTTAGGGGCGGAGGGGGGTGCACTATGTCTTATGTTTTCTTACAAGGAGGTGGGAAGGAGTTAGATCAAAAAAATATAAATTATTTGAAAAAACGCGGGAAACCACGCTATTGCTGAGGTTCGTTGGGATGCGTACTTTTAGAACCTTTGAAATTACAAATAAACACTCAAAACGTTGCTTCAAAACGTTGTTACTTTGAAAAATAAACCTAACATGTATTCATTTGCTCCTTTAGATTCTTACGTAATAAATATTAAACAGGGAGTGAGGGGGTCAGCCAGTTCTGATTTTTTCTTATATTAGGGGGGGGGGGGGATCAAAACTAGCGAAAATAGTTTTACGTAATAAATGGATGGTCCCTAACTGATATGCAAAGTATAGTCTAAGGCGGTGTGTCTAATAGGTTGGAATTTTGCCCAAAAATTCCATAAGGAGCATTAAAGGTTTAATAGAGGATGAAAGTTTTTGTGGAAGTTCTTCATTTTTGAAAGTTTAAAATTAGCTGTTTAGGTTTTTGCTGATGAGTAAAAGAAATATGCTTTATTTATAGGCTTCATTTTCAAATTAAACAAATATAAAATATAAAAAGATAACACGTTTGTTCCTATCAATGAAAAAATAATAGAGAAACATAGAAGTCATGTTACGCCAAAGCTTACATTTAGATAAAAATCGTAATATATTACACAACACCTTTTTTAAATAATTATAAAAAAAAAAATTTAATGTAATTTTGCCTTTAAAACAGTCAATTCATATTTTCATATTATAATCGTATTTTCTTTTGTCAAATATATTAGTGCTTACTCCAAATTATTTAAGCGAGTGTGTCCGTGGTCAAGTCGCTGCTAATATATAATAAAATCCAAAGTACACCTGATAGATTAGGTGCACTTTGAATTAAAATTACACGAATTATAGTTTATTATGAAACTGGAAGAGTTAAAAATTGCTTTCCTATTGTCTACAGTATTGGTATATGTCTTAGGGATAGGGATAACCCAAAATAACTATTTTTTATCCTTTACTTTTTATAAGAAATTTAATGTAAAAAGTTAATGTAATAATAATATTAAATCAAATTTAGTTAATACATTTTGCATACGAAGATGTTGCTCCACAATAAACAATTTGGTTTTACAAGGGGTCGCTATACAACTGACACTTATGACGAGTGTCTCATCAAAACTATTTTTGAGGCTTGGGCCGAGTCACAGGATGCCTTGGGGATGCTTTGGGCCTTCGATTATGTGTAACGTAAAACACTAGTCAAGGACTAGACACTACGGCATTTAGGGACGCCGCATTAAACTTTTTGATTTCGTACCTAAGCAATTGAATACAGAGGGTTGATAATATCAAGAGATCTTCTGAGGGCCCGGTTCGTATGGGGATCCCTCAAAGATCTATTCTTGGTCCATTTCTCTTTCTCATTTATATCAATGAACAACTTTATAATTTGAATAACAAGTACAAGCTAATTTTGTTTGCTCATGACACTTCGTTGACTTTTCAAGTAAAAAGACACCAACCCATGACTTGGCGTCGTCTGCCGATGTAAACAAAAATAGTACATAGGTTTAGTGTCAATAATTTTCTGTTAAATAGTTAGAAGACTAAACAATAGCATAATATAAATATGAAAAATTGCATTTTAAATTCAACTGTTGAAAAAAAAAGATCGAAGAAAGAAAAGTCCCGCTGAGTTTCGTTCGTCAGTTTTTCTTAGGTGTCGAGGTGTTGCTTTTGGAACCGGTGGTAATTTTTTTTTTCTTGAAAATCAATAAGTAAATGTTTCTATATGGAATTAAAAAAATCGTCAATTAAGAAAGTGAAATTTGGAATGAAAACGTTCCGGAAGTTCTACATTTTTGCTGTTATATATATATATAAAAAAACGGTCTTTAGAGTTTAGATTTTGTTTGAACAGCATTAACAGCGTTTTTATTTATGTATAAGGGCGGATTTGAGGATTTAAGTTGTTATGGACGTTCTTCATATTTGAAGTTAGTAAATATGTTACAATAGATTACATTTTTTTTAAGAATATTGTGAAACAATATTCTTAATAAGTTTTTTAAAATTCATCCTTTAAGATAAATGGATTAGGTTTGAAATAATGTTGAGTATGTTAGATTTGCATTTGCCTCAATGCAACGTTGCGCTATGCCTTTATCTGACTGAATACACCACTGGTAGCATACCATGCGCTGTAGGTAAGGGATCTAAGCCAAGTATTTATAGTTGGGTTATGTTTATCAGGTACCTATTAAATTGTTTATTATATAACCATCAAAAATGTCATTGGTAAATGATTAAAAAATGTTTTTGTTTTATATTTGTTTATCTACAACAAATTGAAACTTTATTGAAAAGGAATATTTGACTTACACAATGACTCCCTAGTTTTGTTTGGATAAAACCGGCTATTTAGTGAGATATACGGAGATTGGTAAATTAATAATATACAATATCCAGTTTAAATTTAAATCGGCCCTTCAAATTAAAATCCCAATTTTTTAACAACGCAGTATCGACAGCCACCTTTATAAGGCAACTAAATTCACTGAAATACACATCTATTCATGACTCAAGTAAATAAAGGCAAACCAAATATAAAGAAAAAAATTACTGAACACACTAATGAGCTCCTAGATGTTAACTGATTATAGGTTTATTCACTCACGACGTCTCCCCGTTAATATTTCTTACAGCGCCATTGTCTAGGGGCGGTGGTGATCACTTACCATCAGGTGGCCCATATGCTCATCGGCCAACCTATATCATAAAAAAACTGCAAAGGAAAATTTCATGTATCAATAATATAAGAGAATTACTATATTAAGTCGTAAATATAATTTAGTCAAAGATTTTTCTCCATGTTGCGTGAAATTGTTAATGTACCAATTATCAATTTAAAATAACGAAAACACGACACTAATAAGAACAAAACGACAATTTTTCACAAGTAATGTGCAGTACATATTTACCATAACCATGAGATAAAAAAAGTAATGAAAAGATTATTTACGTAATAGTATAAAAGCATCGTAAAACATTAAATTGGGTATACATTTTCGTGTATATAATTTAATATAAAATGCACATTAATGGATGGACAACTAATATTAAGTCGCTGAGTGAAATCACCACTCGAACCAGCATCATTTTCACGTTTATCCATGAAACGAATTATAATTTGTGAAACATTAGGTACTTCAGTATATAATACATGTAAATAATAATGTCGTGTCTTAACTAAGCACTATTTAAACAGCTCATATATCCAATAAGCAAAATATTCAGAGACTAGGCTACGTTATCAGACACAATTTATAATACGCGTAGTATATATTATATACTAAACAAAAAAATATCTCTGGCGTAAATAATTCCGATATATAACGTTTACATTACAATACAGTACATAGATACCTACAAATAAAGTGCTAAGAACAAATAACGTTATGAGCACTGAAAGGCGCATAGCCGTTGTATTAGAAATTCAATTACTCCAGACGCAAGCTCTGGTAAAGACAAATTCGATTTCGAGCTTTACGCTTTTGCCTTCATTTCGTACTTGTATAATTGCAGCAAAACTAGAATTTTTAATATGTAATAGTTAAGTGTTTTTTTCTCAAGACTATTATAGATTGACTTAAGTATTAACATCTATCTGAATCTCTTTTAGTATAACACTTTAAAGTAGGCCACGAAATGTATAGTTGATTTAGAAAGAGACACACTTGTAAGGATTAAAGCTAAACATAAAATATTTATTTAGATATTGCGTTATGTAGTTTTATGAACAGAACAAAAATATAGGTATTGGAAATCACTTCGATTTGTAAGTAGTAGTATAGTTTGAAATACCACGCTTTGAGCTCTGCGGCATTTTTATGAATACAGACACCTGTATTAGTGAACGAAACCATTGACGTCATAGGTTTTAGCGCAAGCGCATTGACCAGACTCGCCATCGCATACGAAGGGATGAGAGCGCGTGTCGCAGTTTCTAACGGCGGACGTTCCTAGTCGCAGCTTGAAGCCATCGAAACGCGGGAAACCGGTGAGTTACTTAAATTAAAATATTTGATGTAGATTTTAGTAGTTATTTATCATTTTGGCTACATATATAATTATTAGAAATAATGTGCAGTATTCAGCCTTCTGAGTAAGTTATGTTCAGTCTTGTAACGTCTAACGTAGAAATTTAGGAACATTAAATGCCGACGCACAACGCCACTATGAACATTTCTAAGCTTCTTGAAGTAATTTTATACTTTATATATATTCGTATCACAGCTCACGTACATTATTACTTTTGACTTATCGGCTTAAGTAACATTATTTAATTGGATCCTTCTTCTAAATTCTTCCCTTAACGAATTAAAAGATTACTTTAAATTTATTTAAAGTGATTTTTTTTTAAATTACCCTTAGAATTAATAGCACTGCGATAGCTGAAGTGCTCTTTTACCGATCTAATTAAATTAAAATGACTATTTAATTAATTACATTGCCGCCGCTCTCATCAAGATTTATTTTATCGTTTATTTATGTAAAAGTTATCAAGAAATTAAACACGAATAAATTTTATTTTAGAATATACATAATATATATACATATATAAGCCAATCATTTGATGTTATGGCGGCATTTGGTCTAATATATATTTTCAACAAAAAGTTATTTTAAAATTATACCTAAAATCGTGTATAAGTATATAATACTGGCTACACTGCCCGGGTTCACATGGGTCGAATAAGAAGTTCTTTTGAATGCTAATTCTACCAAAAGAGTTGTCATCTTAAATTGGATGTCGTTGCCAAGAATGAAGTACAATAGTCAAGGCGGATTTCTTTTGTTAAGGCGGCCATGAAATTAATTTGATCTCAGTTGATAAGACGGGGCACTCCAGAAAGAATTCATTATCTATGATCCTCGGTCTAAATCGCCTACTTTTTTTAAAATTAATTATGACACACGTAATAATTTAAGGAAACGATTTGAAATTTATTATTTTCTATTCAATTATGTTTTCACTATTTACTTACATACTTATTATTGCCGAATTGGAATTATTGGACGTGTTGCGTATGATACATTAAATTTTAACAAAATGCCTTAATTAAAACAGATATAACTAACTTAAATTAATAATCTTTGGAGTAAAATGACCTCTAATTTGTAACCTGTTCTGATCTGACAATATGCTGCATAAACTGAATGTCAATGATAGTGAAAATATTAAAAGATACGCCTCTTTAAAGCACAGTATATATATTTAAATGAGGTGACATTTTCGGACATTTACTTTGAAGCTGAGAATTACTGAGAAAATACTCAATGAATCAAGAAAAGGTGACCGAGACTTTAGATCAAGTAGGTGAAAACTCGGCTTTGGTTGTTTTAAATTACTTTTTCTTATATTTTTATAAAAACGAATAGCGGGGCAATTACGTAATATAGTCATTAAATATTATTTGATATTGTCTTTATTTCAAGTATAGCTCATTATATCCAAGAACATCGAGTGCTGTCAACCGTGATATCCAAGATATAATTGTCCCTTTTGTTGCTGTAATTACGCTTTACTTATTCTTTTTCCTGGAACGTCATAATACAAAGCGTTGTTATTCTATTGTAAAAGTCTTATTAGGCTCAAAATATTTAATGCTGTACAAATTATGCATAAAGTTAACCCCATTGGAATAATATGTTTTGGGTATTTAAAATATTAACAGCCTGTTTGACCATTTTTTGATATCAAAAGTGACTGACAGCCTAAACACAATTTATCTGAAAGATAATATTCAAATATTTAATTGACGAATGTCTTTTAGATAATAAAAGGAACCTTTTTTTGCTCCAATATTTTATCATTTTTGTGTGATGAGGCACTCATTTGTGCGCCTTTTTGATTTTTAGAAGATCTGTATAATGATTTCTTTGAAAATAGCACGTCAAAGTAAACGTAATTTTTACACTAAATTTGGCACTCGTTGTTAAAAAAAACAACTGTGTAAATCACTACAAAATTGTCACCAGTTTGACGCGATTTTATCGGATTCTCCTTTAAAGTTCCTTATAATTTAATTTTTAATGTCGCATTTGAGTTTCTTAATTATGTCTCAATATTACAATCATATACGCAAATCTGATAATCGAATTTTCAGGAATATCTCAGATAGCAGACCTGAGTGGTGATTAAATTGAAAGAACTTTCAGTCCAGCAGATATTATATTATAAATGTGAGAGTAACTCTCTCTCTGTCTGTCGCTCTTTCACTACCAAACCAATGAATTTGATGAAATGTATGAAGCAAACTTGAACTCCAAGGCTACTTTTTTGCCTAACATACGACAACCAACTCCTAAAACGCGAACGAAGCCGCAGGCGACAACGAGTACTTTATATGTAGATGTAAAATATATATATGTAATATATGTATATTCAGTGCTGTTTAGTAGAATAACAAAAAATAAAACTCTCTTAGAGTTTAATATTTGCATTGAGCAAAGTAATATTATAAGTAAGTTAGGTAATCTATGCAGTAAGTTTCTTTTTCCAATTAAGGCAAAAACTATTTATGCAATTGAAAAGAAACTTTAAAATTATTATAGTTTGTAGTTTCAGAGCGGACGTGGGTAGACGTTATATGTTATATAACAATTTTTTTGTACCTACTAATGTCAAGTTTGTGCTTCTTAAGTATCTATTTTTTTGTATTGTTTGTTTGATTTTACATTGATGCGTGATTTATATTCTTAATACAACGTCTACGTTTAAATTAATAAATTACTATTTATTAATTACTTTTTAATTATTAATAACATTAACTTAAAGATAAAATTCTAAGTTTGAAAGAGACATTGCGATATTCGAAAATTTGTTTTACGGACGATTTTCATGTAATGAGGCTATAAAAGACGTATATATTTTCGAGTTATAACATTTATTATGTCTACATAGCCTAAAACAGTGTTAGGAATAAGTCAAACTAGTTATAATGTAATAAATTGTGCATGGGATCGTATACTACATCTGTTTTTCATAGATAAGCAAAATCAAAATATACATACTTTATTCAAGTAAGCTTTTACAAGCACTTTTATATCGTCATCTAACAAACTATATTAAATGAAGCTACTGGCAAGAAACTCAGTAGGTACTCTTTTTCAACATCTAAAAATACAGTCATACAGTTAGTTATGTTATGTAATATATCTTGCCTGGAAGTCAACAAGCATTAACTCCATGCTTTTTTATCATCTATATAATCTTGTATCGAATAATATGCCTTCTTTACTAATGTATTTTTTACAAATGATTTGAATTTATGAAACGACAAAGTTAAAAAGGCCTTCAATAAACAACTGCTGCTTTTAAAAAAAACGGGGGAAAATATACACACACTATTCTTATAAAAATTAATAATATTCTATTTTTAGGCGCAGGTCCAATTTTAATAGACATGCGGTATAAACGCAATACTCGATAGTGATCGTTTCATAGTATTTGTTTTTATCTCATTATTTAAAAAACTATAATGAGGGTAAAATACTAAATTTAATTCAAATTATTACTATAAAATCTAACTTAACTACCCTCAGGTAGGGACGGTAGGATAGGGCAGTGTACTGTGAAATAATAAAACAAGAATATGAGTATTTGTTAAATATACGAAAACTTTTTTTTGTTTTTGTGTTATACATCTAATTTTTTTTCAAATATTCGTCTTACTAAGACTAACGAGATGTTTTATAATAATATCAATTGCCAACTTGCATTAGCGTAAATACTACGGTCTCTTGGAAGCTTTTGCTCGCCTTGTTAAAAAAGAATTCTTTGATATTTTCTTGAGAAACTTGTTTTATTTTTTCATTTGTGTTATATAATTTATAGTTGTAGTTTATATTATTTAGGTATGTATCGTTAAAAATATCTTATTATCCTTGTTTCTTACGCTAATGAGTATATTTTTATACAAAATGAAAATGAAATGCTAACAATTCAATTGGTTATTACTGGATAAAACATTTGATGAAGTCCGGCGTGACGACTCCTCAAGTGACTTACAAGAGGATACCGGAAACCAATCTAATGTCAGTGGAGCTTGTAGCTCTGTCGGCCGGAGATTACTTGCATAATAGAGATTGGTGTGTGTACATTAATCTTATTTTATAGTCTTTGTCGTATTTTCCGCGCCGAGAGATGATTAGGTATATGTACGACGTACAAAGAATGATGGCGGACCACTCTACGTTCTTTTGTGATCGTTATAAAAGTATCGTGGTATCAATTTACGAGGACGCCTTATAGGGCTTTCTTAATTAAATTGTTATTGGAAATTTTATATTCAATACTGAGAATAGGTTTTAATAATACGAGTATAACTTTAATCTTGATAGTTGTTTAAGGTGCGTTAAATAAATAATACTTTATTTAAATAAAAAGGAAATTTATGAAAATATATTGAAATAAAATAAAAATTCGTGTTATAAAAAAAATAATAATTAAGTTGTATAAAGAGAATTACACATACGGGTTTGCTTAAGCTGGATATGTAAACAATGGATTCATCAAAAGGTAGCTTAGCCGGACTTTGGATCAGTTTAGATTAAAAGCTGACAAATCTCCCTGCTAAAGGGATATTCGTTTACTTCATGAACTAAGGTATCACTGCCGGAGATGGACAGATAAGATTACTTTATTGTACTTATGGTATACGTAATTTTTTCCTGATTTTAAATAACCACAATTATTAATTTATTTGTTCGTGAGTTTAGTGTTTAATGTTGAAGTTTGAATAAATGCTATTATAGTAGGCATGCTCTTTTTGATTTAGTTGTGTTTTAGTACGTTTCAAGTAAAACTACAAATAAAATGACACATCCACACCGCGTCAGGTTGTTATATTTTACAGTTTCGTTCGTCTCGTTGTCTTTGTTGTCGTTGTAGTAAAACCAAAACCTTTCACATCGTGGAACTAAAGTAGGACGTAGCCAGCGCTGAAAAACGTAACAATGAAAAATAAGAGCACTTTTAAATAAGGCTTGGTTTTTTTAACATATACTGAAACAGACATAGATTTTATGTATTTATATACTATTACGTTTTATATTGCTCTAAATATTAAGATCTTACTGGAAGTTGGCTTAATTTTACCAGTTTCCTAACGATGTGTTTTCACGATGTGTTGCGGTTTGGCCGTTCTTTTAGATCCATTTATGGCTATTTAAGGAACATTTATCAAGTGTAAATAAAATTGATAGAACTTTAAAATTGTTAGTTATGATTTCAGTAATACTGCAACAATAACTTATTGTTATAATTTTTTAATTAATTGATTTTAACGAAGTTTGTGGCAAGTTACAGAAAAGCGGATAGTTAAACAACATTCTTCAATAAAAACATACATTATTGTTTCAAGTTTATGATATAATCGGTCAAACGGTTTTCGAAGTCTATAATATCAATCAGCTATATACCAGACAACGATTTTAATATATAGATGTGAATTGCATTCTCGTTTTTTCGATGAATTAGAATACTTTAGCGTATTAATGATTAGGTATGTCATGAGCGAATATTAAATAAATACGTATAATATCCAACCCTCGTCAATGTCAATAAATAATTATTGGAGGCTGTTCTTGATAAGTGCGAACTTCTGACGTGATATGGCTATAATTGGATAAATAATTGCTTCGCCCCAATTTCAAACATTGTTTGTTATTTTCCTACTACATGTTTTTAGACATCCGTAATCAAAGTAACAATTTATGAAATTGATTTAAATTTATAAATACTTATATCCTTCTAGTTTTACGTAGTTATATTCCTTGCTTATATTTACAAGATAACACATGTTATAAAGTATTTCATTGTATTTTGTAGATATAAGATTAAGTTTTAATAGATATACTTAAGAAATATACAACGAATTCAGTTGTCGAATTATTTGCGAATGATGGCAACACTGTATGAAATAATATATTAAATTTAAAAATTATACTTCCCAATAAATATTTTAAAAAAAACGCAAAAATGAGTTAGCAAAGAAATTGTGACGATATTGCAATTATAAACGGTCGGTGAAGATTTATATATAATAATAACATTAAACTTGAGTACATCATAATTTTATACCTAGTCTTCAATACTGATTTTAATTGATTATTTTAAATATCTTATGTTAGTTCGAATTCCAATAATATTTAAAACTAATATTCTAATCACACGATTTTTGAATGAAATGAACTACTACAGTGTCAACATTCAAAAGAGATTGATTCGTTCGACAACAAACACAATATTCGTATACATAGCGACTGGTTCAGAAGTTCACCGGGACACGGGTGTGAGGGCGGTGAACTGGGTCACCAGAACAGCATCGAGTGCTGCCGCAACTGGAGCAGATTTTAAAATCTATAAATTGCTCCACTTGTTGATCCTGTTATTGTTTTGGATTATTTTACATTTTCATATCGTAGACGGTGGAATTGAATTATACATATATTTCTTTAATTATACCAAGTGATCTTATACTAGTTTTTGTTACATATAAAAATACATTATAAATACAATTACGTCGTAATTAACAGTTTGTATTTATTTAATCGCTACTTTAATCTAATCAAGAATCATTATTTTGTGTTTTAATAACTGTTAAATTATTATTATTTCTTGCAAATAAACTAGAATGAAAATATTTGAATGCCTTTTTTTGTGGAAATAATTCAATTTTTATTTTAGTAGTAGAGGAGACTGATAATTTCAGAATCAACCCACTACCATTTATTTCTCCCGCTGGCAAAGGGATGTTGACGCGATTTACTCGTTGGCGGTGCGTCAAATTGAATATTAATTTAAATTACACGGTCCCTCATTTTTATCTCAGTTTTGTAAAAATATTTTTCTTTTAATTTTTTACACTATTTTTGGAGAAGACCTTACATCATTTACATTTGACATATACATTTTAAAATATGTGCAATGCAGAAATAGTCTTCAATTTTAAGGGTAGGACTGATGACAGTGTAAGTATCTGTATAGTGTATATTATGCCTTACTACTTCCAATGCCAATGCCAGAGGTGACATCTTAGCGTCAGGTAGTCAACATGGCTTGGTCTTTCAATTGTTGCCGCACACATATAAACTTTGTTTAATAACAAGTTGCATATATAGTATACGACTACTATGAATTTTCTTAACATTAACATTAATCACTTTGATAATCATTGTATATACACGAGACGCAAGGATAAGCTTAAAACGCCAAATTGCCAACTCCGCAAAGTCAATAAATCCTCCTCCAAGGTAACCGTTTCTATAACAAAACTCCGTAAGAATTTTTTACTTACCCGAATCATAAATTAAAATCATTTCAAATAAATAGATTAATAAAAAAGGCATATTTTTCAATACAAGATTAAGTATATAGATGATAAAACAGCGTGGAGCTTATACTTGTTGACTTCCAGGCAGGATAGATTATCCATACTTCCATACTAATATTATAAATGCGAAAGTAACTCTGTCTGTCTGTCTCGCTTTCACGCCAAAACTACTGGACCGATTGTATTAAAATTTGGTACACAGATAGTCTTGAGCCTGAGAAAGGACATAGGCTACTTTTTATTTGGAAAAAGTGCTGTAAAGGATTGAAAAGGGGGATGAAAGGTTGTAAGTTGTTGAAAGTATCATTTTTAGAACTAGAAGCATAAAACTTATACTTTAGACTGTACACTTATAAACTAACATATCATGACACCCACTAAGGAGCGAATTCTGGAAAATCTACCCCTAAAGATGTGAAATAGGGGTTGAACGTTTGTATGGAAATCAGTATTTTTTAAGTTCGAAACATGAAACTTCGTTTTTGGCATACCTACTGATTAAAAAGGAGTAGATACTTATTTAAGTGTTTCTGCATATTCTACCCATACGGGGGTGAAATAAGGGTTGAAAGTTTGTATAGAAGGCCGTAATTTTTTAAGATAGAAACATGAAACTTTATTTTTGGGATACTGATAAAAAATAAGTAGATACGTATTTAAGCGTTTCTGAATATTCTACCCTAAGGGCTGAACACATCACACCATTTGGTATACAAAGAGGTCTTACATTAAGGTAATATTTTAAGTTAATTTGTAAATATATTCATATTTTACGCGAGCAACGCGGCGGGTAACAGCTAGTAAACATATATATTTGTATTTAACTAAGATAGCTTTGTATTTTAAATGTTGAAAGTGAAGAGTAACTATTGATTTTCTTGCCGGTTCTTCTCGGTAGAATCTACATACCGAACCGGTGGTGGCTTCACTTAATATAGTTTGTAAAATGACGATTCAAAAATGCTTGTAAAAGTCTACTTGAATAAAATTTTGATTTTGATTTCCAAAAATGTGACATAAGGTTTATATTGTTTATGTAACTTATTTTTTGTTCAACAGATACAAGCAACCAAGATGAATTCAGCAGTGATATTGGCGTTATTGGTTGTCACATGTTCGAATGTTCTATCTGCCCCGATAGCGCACAATACAGGTATGTTTTTGATTAATAATTGTAATTTTTAATAAATCACCTTTACACCTAAATTCTATACGGATTTTTATATAGTTAAATCTTTTCATATTATTTGAAGTTAATTAAAGTATAAATATCAGTTCTTATTATTTACGAACTCAATTCGGATCTCACTTGTGAACTGTTTAAAACCGACTTATGATGCGCTTTTTTGATGCGTGCTGGATCTTTTCTTTTATCAAAACATCCAGAAGTACTGTCGATCACTTTCTCTTTTGTTTCGTTTCATTTGTTTGTATCTCATTGTGTACAGATGAAAATCTGGGTTGTTGTTAAACTCGTAAGTACTTCATTTAATTTTTCGTTAGATAAAAGTTTTCATTGATATTTTGGACCTTAGGAATTATTTATAATAGCTTGATTGTTTATGTAGAGTTGTTTTAATTACCTTGTAATTTAGTCTTTGTAAATAAGAACAGATCCTTTCGCCATACGTTCGGTACAAGTGTTGACTTAGTATTAAAGAGTTACGTTTATGGCAGAATCCGAAAACAAAAAACAACATTAATGCGATGTCCATCCACTAATTAAGTGTTTATACTTGCTTAACATAAGAGTTTAAACTAACGTTATTGTTAAAATAACATATTCTTATATTTCTGTAAGAATGTGCGTTGCGTTTCACCGTGGTGCTTCAACTCACTGTTAGTGTTCTTCCCACCATTCTATTGACTAACATAGACTTATTAAAACTTTATTTTATTATAATATACATATGTATATTTTAATTCATAGAGGCCACTTACAATTATTTTTTAATGTGTTAAGATTCTTGTAATTTTTGTGTAATTTTAACGAAATATTAAGTATGAATCATTATATGACCCAAGAGATATATAAAGAAGAATCCTATTAAATAACAGCATAAAGATTTATAAAGGAAAAAATATTGCTGTAAAATAGGTCACAGGATCCTAGATTATTCAGACTCACGACGTACCCAACTATTTTTAGCGCTGCGAAATTGAAACTGTCAGGCTTTATACATTGCATTATAAAAAATAATGGCATCCATTCTTTAATAACATTTCTTTGTTTTCACTTTCACGCCGATGGCAAATTTCTAATATAATTCTAGAATAGCGTTCTGATTCCAAATTACATTTCAGGAAGAAAATTATTACCTTTCATTTTGATCACGAATTTCACGAAACATAATTAAAGTTGATGTTTAAGCTCCAGTTTGAAGTTAAGTGTTTATCTCACAAACTCTTTAGTGTAATTTATCGTTTTATAAGCTTAAAACTGTATAAAGTTAGTCCGTAACGTTGTGAGTTAGTTGGATTTAGTGACTTTGCTCTTAGTTCTATTTTACTGCCCTTCGTATAAATTCGCTTGTGTGTTGTGTTTATTCACCAGACGTTCTCACAGAAGTAACATATTGAGGAAAGTTATTGTCATTCTTATAAAAAAATTGTTGCTAGCGACTAAAATACGCCGTAATGAATCTTTGCAGGGAACAAAGATCATTGGAGATATAAAATTTATTGAGATTATAGATTATTGATATATTTATTGATTTACTTATAAAGTTAGTCCTTTTACTTATATATATATATATATATATATATATATATATATATAGATATTATATATAGGACCTATTATCTTTACTTATTGTTAACTTGAGTACGCTTCGGGGGTTGTTATTATATACTGCTAACTCCTTTATCCTATAAATGTCATAGAAAACTTATTCTTTACCAAACCATAAGTAAAAGTAGTACGTACACGTAGCGTGATTGCAATGTGTTTTTTATCTTTTACAATATGGGGCAATAAATCTTGATCTGTAGATAGATGTAGATCTACGATATAATCTTCGTTAAAAAGTCAGTATCTACTATGAATTCAGACCTCATGATACCCTATTTGCAAAACTTAAGCGAGGTTTAAGTGTCTGGGAACGTACCCATCAAATATTCTATCGTTAAACAGCAATACTCAATGCGATATACAAAGAGCGCTTTAAAGAGTGAGTGGTATTTTAAAGGATTTTGCCTGAAATTTATAAATCTTAATGTTTAGCACAATAGTATATAGTTTCGTTACTATTTTAAGCGTATTATCATGTATCCGAGGCTATTGATAAAGTCAAGTGACAAAGTAACAAATATTATTTTTAAAGTAACCCTTTTTCCCTGTAAGTTTGGGATTAATATTTAACAACTTTTAGAAATGTATACTTGATATTATAACTTCATAAATATATACGAAATAATTGTATGTATATAAATAGGCCAAGAAAAAACCCTCCCTATTTTCCTGTTTATCTATCGGTTTTCTGTTTTTGGTTCATTAGCGTTTGACGAGCCTTAGTGTTATAAATCAAGATAATAAAACAAATGGAACTAAAAGTAAAAAAAATAGAAAAAAAAACAAATGAATTTTCATTAACTATATGGCATACTTTCGACCAACATGTTGGTTGTGCTCGAATTTATTGGCACAGGCCAACACCGACAATTAATTATAAAATTAAATTAGTTTACACTTATTTACACTACGAGTAAACTCCTCGCTCGATAGACAATTCTTTTAATACTTACATTGATTAATCATTGAATATTAAATAAAGATTTGCTAAATATATTATATTAACAAAATCAACAATTAAATTGGTACGTTTAATTGTATTTTACTTGTGAAAATAATAAGTTCTAATTGTATATATATAACTAGCGATTCGCTCCGGCTTCGCCCGCGTTCTATTTAGTAATTACACTATTCAACATATGGTGTCGTTTCAGTCATTTTGCGTCGCGGCGCTCTGACAAGTTTTTGTTGACAGATGAGTGCTATTAAGTACTTCTAACTCGAGATGTTATCGTACTAAACATATTTTTACATACTAATAGTAAGTTGGAATAATCATAATATATAGATCATTTATTTTGAGCTCTTTTAGATAGGAAAATAATAACGGTCTGGTTTCGGCATAAGGCTTAGAGTTCAGACTAAACTATATTTATTGACTATTACAAAGTTAATATAAATAAATTATTTAAATTATAAACTTAGTTAAAATACGTGATTAAAGTAACACAAAATAAATTAGTATTTTTTTTACTATAGGTAAAACAAAAGGTAAACTTTCATTTGCTCATACATCCCTTATTTTAATTAACCTTTACAATTGGATTCATCTTCTTGTTAACTATTTTTGTAAAAGAAAACATCGACAATACCAACCCACAGTCTATTATTACTGTTGAACCTGTAATAACACTGGTATTCACTCTTCATAATAAACCGTAACAATACAATCCGAAGTATTGTTGCTCGATAGAATATGAATAATAAGAGGTAAGTGATAGTACGATTACGTGGGCAGATAAATGTTTAATATAAAAATAAGTAATATTTTCATATGTATTGACTATAACTTTCACGATATTAATATTAAAAAACAAAACAGAAGTGTGTGAAAGTGTATCCTCATAATAAATAATTGTATATCTGATATAAATGTTGTAAAGAAAATATTGTAATGCATTCTAAGCAATATGGTCGTCAATATGCTTTTAAGTTATTTTTGTAGGATTAAGTCTCGGCGAATAGTCTGGAATAAACCACCGACAATTAGAAAATGTTGTATAATTAAATTATTTTTAAAGATTTTAGCAATTCAGAAAAGATTATAACATTCATTATCATAATATTAAAACCACATTATTGTCTTCATTTATCCCTGTAACGTCAGTCCGTACGTACGTAGAGGAATTTTATCATTTCATTAGTAGATTAGTAGACGCTGATATTAAAAATGTTTATTAAATAATTTAGGTTTATTCACTTATATATTATTTAATTAGCTTATCATATTATTAAAATTAAATAAACCGATTTCATAAAACAATTAATGCGGACAGACAAATAAAGCGTAATAGTCAATCGTTACCATCGCCCAGTGACATAGACACTGTAACAAATATTAACCATTCATTACATTGACAATGAATCACCGTTCATGGCTGATAAGACGTTATTCCCTTGTGCCTCTTATTACATATGTTATTATTATATTATTATCTTTACACTGGCTCACTCATTTATCAAACCGGAACACAACAATATTAGTATTGCGTGTGCCGCGTGCCGGTGCCGTGTGGTGGGTATTGCATAAAATCCTAGTAGCCAATATAAAAATACTGTCATAAATACAAAAGGTACAATTAATATATGATAGAGCTAATATTGTTTCTTAAAAAAATGCAATGGAAAATATATTTTTTTTATTTTATATATGCTAAGTACAATTTGCATGAGTTTATTTAATTTTATTCTACAGTTCCATGTTAACTTTTAGACTGGAAGTTATTGTGTAATTACTAATTAGTGTTATAATTACATTGCGAAGGGCGTTTCCAAATTCGACCTTTAGAAACGAGTTGTTAGTCGCTAAACACGTGCAAAAACGGAAGATAATGAAAATACACGCCTACGCTTCTAAAACCTCGTTATTCCCTTCATCAGTGAGGCCGTAAGTCAATCTAATAAATAATATTAAACAAGAACGAACGACCTTACATTATTTTGAAAGTAAAGATATGAGATCTTGTTACTTTCAAAATAATGATGTCTTGATGTAAAAGTAGTCTATTTATTCAATTGTTTTATTATTTTATTTAAAGCTCAGTCTGGAATCAATATTTTTACTTTATTAAAAAAACATATAAAGTAATTCGCTTTCAATAAAAAATAATATTTCACACGTTTCATAAATAAGAGCAAATAAAATGTTAGTTTAGTTGCGTATGAACTGTCTCGTATTAGGTCAACAAGACGCTCAGAGATTCGTTTAATCTTTAATACCGGAAAATTTAATATTAAAAAAAGTAACAATTTTTTGTCCCCAAAAAACCTTTAGTACAGTTTTAAATAAGGATTACTAAGTTAATCATTACTAAAAGGTTTCATTAAATAAAACTGACTTTGTGTAAGGTCGTCTGGGAAGCAGCCACTACATGTTCCACCGCTTTACATAGCAATACTAGTATTGTGATTTCGCAATGTGAAGAATGAGTTAGCTAGTGTAACTAAAGATTGTTGTATGTCTTCATTCATTATTTAATACCATTACTGTCAAATCCTTTCTTATAATGTTGTTCCATAGCAACGTTATTATAGTTATGTCATTACAAATGCATTAAATAAAAATGCATGATATGAAATTACTTATTATTAAAAATATATTAATTACTATAGTATGTATGTATGTATGTAAATACTATTACTAAACTATATTATGTAAATATAAATTTGTAAACAATAACTATCAACAACAACCAACTATAGAAATATTACAAAATAAAACGTGTTTTTTTTTTGCGAATTACAGGTATTTTGTTGAAAATTGAAATGGTATTTTGAAATAGAGTCTAATTTTTTTGTAACATCACTTTTACATCGGTTTCCGTTTTTTGTTGAAATTTAAGTTAAAATTATTTAGATTATATCTTATCCTTGTTCATATTATTTTATATATTATCCAACAGAAACCCTAATATAAAATTAGACACTGTGCTCGTAAATATACTTAACATACGGTACGTTGACGGGTTGTGTTAACTCTTAATATATTCAACCACCCACGTGGACTTAGATCAAAGGCTTAACGATTCAGTGACTGGTTACACCTCACTGAGCTTATATAAAACATGCCTCATATCTCTGTATATTTATTTTCTAGTAAAATATTATAAGGGTAAGATATATTTAACAGCGTATTGTAAAATATTCAAGAGAGTTATAACCGTTGGTATAAAACCGCATCATATAAAAACTTAAATGGGAAAAGTAAAACGTTAAAAATATTGTTACTAAACAGCGCTCGAACAGTTGTACAATGAAAATAATTTGGACTGTAGTAAGTCGATTGTGTCGTGGAGCATACTCTTTGATAAAACTGCTAAGCGCTGCTTTTATATAATAACATTACGTATTAACTGTTGTTAACAGTAATAAAACCTCCGAAAACGTGCGTACGATTTAAAATGCTTCTTTGTAGGTTATTAGTTTTTTTGATGTGACATCACAAAAAAACAAATATTATTTATCAGTATAGAATTATATATATTCTGACTAAAATATGTTATATATATATAAAGTATAGATTTTTTATTAGGTACGATTTCTATATATATTCGTTAAACTAAGTTTAGTACTAAGAACTTTATCGTAGCAAACGTAGCACGTCTCTACGTTCGTAGCACTTAATATTAAAATAGAATATAGGTATATTATTTCTAAAATAAAAAAACGAGACCTGTTTATTTTTCTCATTTGTAACGTTATTTTTTAATATCTCGTTTGTTTGATTAACTGCTTCTTGATCTGTCCGGGTACAAATATTGCAATCGATTTTAGACATCTTTTTCCGATGTACATTAAATTAAAAACATTTAAATACTATATATTTTTGAAATGGATTACAACGTTTTAAATATTTTGATGTAGTTACATACAGATTGAATTGATAATTTTCAAATACAGCATTTAAATCTGCTTTTACTTTCAGTCGACTCGACAGTCTTCCACATAATTTATTTTATAGTTTTTTATTTAACAGATTAAAGATTAGGCAAAAAACGTTGGTCACAAGTATTATCATGTATAATTGTGAAGGAAATAAGTATACATAAAAATGTGTTCAAATTATAAACAAATGCAAATGGGCCACCTGATGGTAAGTGGTCACCACCGCCCATAGACAATGGCTTTGTAAGAAATATTAACCATTCCTTACATCACCAATGCGCCACCGACCTTGGGAACCAAGATGTTACGTCCCTTGTGCCTGTAGTTACACTGGCTCACTCACCCTTCAAACCGGAACACAGCAATACTGAGTACTGCTGTTTGGCGGCAGAATATTTGTTGAGTTGGTGGTACCTACCCAGACGGGCTTGCACAAAGCCCCTCTATCAGTGAAAAATATTCAAAATTTTTGTTTAACAGAAGACTAACTAATATTTGATTTTATTATTTGACTTTTAGTAAATAATTTTAAACCTAAAAACAAACGAAACCAAACTCTCCATGTTTTAACTGCAGTGTATATTCACCAGTAACTATAACATTACAAGAAATGTTAGATCCGTTTACAATATGTTTTTACCAAACAGAAGTAATCAATTCGCTCCTATCCGGTCTTTTAATAAATCAATTTCATATTCTAGTTGCCCTGCACTATTTATCGGACATTGACGTATGTACGTATGTATAATGCAGGTCTTATGAGGACGAATACAAGCGTGGATTAGACACATAATTACAATTTATTGCTATTAAAATATTAATCATTATTTTCTAATATAATTATGAAATAGTAACAATAAATTATTTGTTTATTAAATATTTTATTTTTGTTACGTTTAATGTAATCAAATTCTGGAACATTAGCGTTACAATTCCGAGAAATATTGTTTATAAGTATTTAATACTCTTTGATTGTGGTCATTAAAGGAAAACCAGGCCCATGGGTCCCACGCTTCTTGCCGTATTAGTTGAAACTGTTGGTATAAACAGTCCACAGTATTCGAAACATTGAGACATGGTACACATATATCATTTAACTAATTTGGATTTGTTAATGTAATAGAAATATTATGAGGTAATTAAAATTATTTGAATACCTTAATCCAGAATAAGAGGCAGCTGTTCTATAATTAAAATTGCTATTTACATTTTGGTTTAGTTGGTGGTAGTCCCTTTTCAGTTACGCTCTAATAACCTCCTAGTAGAGGAGGCTAATGAATGCTTTGTCGTCCAGTAGACAGAAAAAGTTCTAATTTATTTTCAAATAAATTTACAATTCCATATTTCGTAATTGCTAAAACTTAAGATATGATGGAACGATGCGAAGTTAAGCGAATACAATTAAGTATTAAATTTAATGTTTTTATAATGAACTGTACAATGTTAAATGGGATAAATTTAATTAGTAATTTTCAAGAATTTTAAGATAATAAGATGTATTCAACCGTGTTTTTATTACTTCGGTATAATTTGATTTGAAAGTTTCCATTTAAACGCTATTGCTGAAGTGTTATAAAGTTTTATGCCGCGGGTAATGTTTGCAATGTGTTTCACATTAAATGTGTGAGAGTTTGAAAAGAAATAAAAAAGAATGTTAGACGTAATATTAAAAATATACGGTTCCGTTTTCACAGAAACACAAAGAATAGTTTCTTAATGAGATTATTGGTGTAAAGTAAAATTGTAACCTAGAAAAGGCCCGCAAATAATCTTCGTTAAAATAAAATCGTATAAATATCTTTCTTTAACATTACATTTTTTAATATAGGTTTCTGATCAAATTTGTATACTATGTTCTGTGTTAAAATAAAACAATACTAACTCACTATTCAAAAGGTTATTAAGATTTTCTATGCATTTTATCTTTCAATTTCATTAGAGACAGTGCTGACAATATACAAAATATATAATGTTCATTACTACGTCGTAGGTACAATAATTTTAAACAAATATAATGTTTTTCATTCTACTCGTTCAAATGGAAACGTTTGGTTTCAGAGCGGTTGAATTTAATATAGACAAAATTTCGAAAGTTCAGTTGAGTTTCTAAAACAATAATGTAGTAGGATAGTAAAAACTTCGTTTAAAATATATAGTAGTTTTTATACGTGGATTAGATTAATGCAAATAGATTTCCAATCAACGATTGCTAAACTATATATACCGTTAAGATTAATTTTGGTAAATTAAAATAAATACACATATAATAATTAGATAGATGAGGTATCAAGCCGAGATGGCCCAGTGGTTAGAACACGTGCATCTTAACCGATGATTTCGGGTTCAAACCCAGGAAGGCACCACTGAGTTTTCATGTGCTTAATTTTTATAATTCATCTCGTGCTCGGCGGTGACGGAAAACATCGTGCGGAAACCTGCATGTGTCTAATTTCAACGAAATTCTGCGACATGTGTATTCCGCCAACCCGCATTGGAGCAGCGTGGTGGAATATGCTTCAAACCTTCTCCTCAAAGGGAGAGGAGGCCTTTAGCCCAGCAGTGGGAAATTTACAGGCTGCTAATGCTAATGTTAAAGGTATCAAGTATTGTTCTATTCAGGTTGAAAGGGTGAGTGAGGTAGTGTAACTGCAGGCACAAGGGACATAACATCTTAGTTCCCAAGGGTGGTGGCGCATTGGTGACAACGCCAGTGTCTATGGGCGGTGATGACCACTTAACATTAGGTGGCGTGTTCGCCGCGTACCTTTTAAATAAAAATAAAAAAAATACCCAAAATATTCGCGTATTATGTAATATGTACTCGTATATATAAACCGACCAACCAAATAATTCATCCGTCGAAACTTTGCGCAGTTGTTGACATTTTCGTGGAAGTTTCTGGCATTATCAACAAACAATATTCGGGACGAGTCATTAACAGTATTTGTTTACAACATATTTTAAACAATCATTGATATTAGGTTGTAATAGACGACAGCGCGTTAGAGTAGTATAAAACATGTTTTTATAATAATATACATAATATTAGAGCTTTATTTATTTCCATATGTTCGCATATTCATAATCAACTCTTACATATTGTTATAATAAATTAAATAGAGCACCTCCTCTATTCTATTATTTATGTTAGATTAGGCTTTAATACAAATAAAACGCTGAGAAGGTTTTAGTTTAATTAACACTAGTAAACACCTGAAAATTCATAATGAGCTTGTATCTCGTTACGATTCCCGAATATTAATTGTGATTTTGCTATAAAGGACAACATTGTTTCAAAAATAAGCTAAATTTAAATATATTTTAATGTTAACCAAATATATGAATACAATAATTTTGGAAATACAATAAACGATAATTAAATAGAGCTTCGACAACGTTTAAAGACCTTGAAAATAAAGAGATTCTTCTTGTCATTTCCATCATAACGTGTCATTGCCGATTGCAGAGCATATTAAAAAATCAATTTCAAGTTATGAAAGTATTTGTACAATAACATTTATTACCTAAACTTAGGATAATTATACCCTTGGCTCACGTAGGTTTATCCGCTGCCAGTAAGTATTAATAAATAAACTTATTAAAATGAAAGACACATTATGTTTATAAATTACAGGCAGATACTATCCTCATTATTGAGATTATTATCAATACAAAGCTTAAACTAAAAGACTTTTGAAAGATATCTTTGTTGGGTAATGTAAGGCGCAATGAGAATAGGTTATGCGAAATTAATGAGTTTTTAAGGACCATTCTGTCTTTTTTTTCATCTAACCAAACCGTTCAAAGCATGTATTTCATCATCATAATTGTAAATGATAAATGTTTACATGTAATTAAATACTTAAAACTAAAACAATGACTGTTGTTATGTGATATAGTAAAGTAAAATATTACGAAATTCCTTCGTGTAACTGCTTGTAATTAACGTTTTTCTTTTAACTTTATAGTTTCACTGGAAACGAGCAGACAATTACGTTCATGTTACGTGTCTAGCGGGCGCGTTGGCGGCAACGAATATAAACGTGACCCTAACTGTGCTCAATTCTATTGTGTTTAATATCAATGAGACGTCATATCCACAACCAGAACGTGTTCTGCACGATGCTCGTAACTTATACATTAATAATTATGTTAATTAGTTTTTAAATGTCAAAAATTTTATGAACTGTTTGAATGTCTACTTTTTCCTCTTTAACTTTTCAGTTAACTTGAAATAAATTGAACAAAAAAGGTCTATTTTAAAGGACTTTACCATAATTCTCTCATTTAATAATAGGTGCTTAGTTACTAACAAATGAAATACAATCTACACATTAAGGACCTATTTAAATTCGTGTCTCGTAAAATAGATCAACGCAGTTGGTCGTGTAGACATGCCGCTTGTAAAAACCTGAAATTTTATAGTAAATAAATTGTGACCCTCGTCTTGCCTTCGTCTTGTATATTAGTTGTTCGTTTGAAGTGAAATATTTGCGCTTGAAACGAACTGGATTTAATTAAATCGTGCGGAAAATTTTTAGAACTAATGGCTTATAAGTGAGCTAGTATATAAAATTATTTGAAAAATAAGATTGTTTTGTATTTTTGATCAATTTAACCTCTTTTTTAGTATAAAAGTATAAAGTTCTTGTGTGCTTCTTATTTTTCGTTTAGTTTTGCTAGCAGCAAAAAACTTATATCCTTTCAAAATACCTAAACATTATTACAAAAGCCTAATATTTTTTTAGATATGTACTATACTATAAAGAACAATATTAATTAATTTTAATGGTAGTCATTAAAATAATATCTAAGAGTCGTAACAAACAATAATCATCTCGGCAAGGTCTTCATCGATAGTGATGTCGCCGTTATTCCTCGACGATTGATTAAATACTGGAGGGTCATTGGTGTAGATAGATGGTCCGAAAAATCTGCCACCCGATGGCACGTGGTCACCACCTATAGACGCTTTGTTGCTGTTAGAATTATTAATTAAACACCAATGTGCCACTAACCTTGGGAACTTAGAGATCATATCCCTTGCATCTGAAATTACACTGCTTTACAATAAAATATTATTTTATATCATTTTGCAATTACAATATAACCGTACAGAGGACAGAATTCACTAAGCAGGTTCACGAGGCTGCGACCCGTAAGAGTTCGATGATATCTATCGACGCCTTTCACGTAACCTCACACCTAATACCCTAATATCATATGATATTCATTGTAATGATGTATTTATATAACTCATGTAAATGTGATTTTGATAGGAAATAATGTAAATTGTAGCATCAGATAAATATTATTCTTCTACAAGTAGTTCTACAATTTTGTGACATAAGAGAAAACTGAAAAACTCTATTTCGAGCAATGTATTTTATTTCGCTAATCTTTAGATACCAAATGTTAACTTAATTCATATTTAACGGCTACCACAGGGTGTAACTGTATAATATAGACAAGTTACTAATTTTTTAATGCCTTATGGCTACAGAAATGTATGAAATGCAGTCAATTTCAATACGAGGGCATAGCCGCAGTTTATTTTAAATTAATATTCACATTTTATTGTAAATTAATATTCAATTTTAATCAGACAACATTCATACATTATAATAAAAACTAATTAATTTACAAGCTCAGAATAAGACAAAGCAATTCTTGAAGAATAAAGTTTCACTTTGTTTTTAAAATTATGAGACGGTCTTTATAATATTACTGTTTTAATCATATTTCTTATAGGTATATCATATTCTGTATAAAGCGGCACTGAAGTTGTCAGTCATTGTTATCACAGAGTAGAGACAAAGTTTTGTCATATAATAATAACAAGCAGTATTGCCTCAGTCCGGCACGGGGCGGCCGGCGAACAACGTGACTTGAACGTGCTTACTCAACATACCTTTCATTAAAGTTTTAATTGAATTGAAGATTTACTGCATAACATGTTTATCTGTTTTTTTTATTTATTAATATATATTACAATAGGATGTCAAAATATAATGTACATTCATATCGTATAGTTTCCGAGCCAGGCCTCTGTGACTTACAACCTGAAAGATACGACAATTTTGTCATAAGTAAGTATATCTTACTTATGACAAAATTGTAAAGATTCGGAAAATAAATGTACAAAAAAGAAAAAGGCTAATAAGTCGCCTAATAGAGCTCTAACAACATATATACTAGAAGTCCGTCATTTGCTTGACAAAAATTAGTGCGTTTATTTGCCAAGTAAGCAGTCTCCAAAGTACTTTCTGGTAAGAGTTTCAAGCATCAAACTATCTCACAATGGGTGATAAAGCTCGTAGCATATCGACCGCTGCAATACAAAGGCACTCGACGAACGGAAATCCTTCACTTTGGAATGAGCACACTCGAGTTCTGCTTCTAAGTTGCATATAACTACGTTAATCATTGTCATTGTCTCAGACACGGAACTGTGAAAACTTTAAAACGCTTATAACATTGTAGCAAAATAAAACAGTGTTATAGCAATTTTTAGATTCTATTAGGTATATTTAAAATCATTTAAAAGTCGTAAAAATGCCGTTGTCTCAATCTCATATTCTTTTACTATTTATTATATTTGATAGTACACCAGAAGGCTATGTAAGTCTATGCCAAATAACTCTGTTGTTAAAAAAGACAAGTAAGTTAATAGTGATAATAATACCAGTAACAGCCTGTAAATTTCCCATCGCTGGACCTCCTTTTCTTTTGAAGAGAAGGTTTGGAGCATATTCCACTACGCTGCTCCATTGCAGGTTGGAGGGTACACATTTTCCTCCTGAGGTTTCTTGGAGGTTTCCTCACGATGTTATTCTTCACCGCCGAGTACGAGAATTTAAACGAATTATAAACATAAATTAAATTAAACTAAAGATAAATAGGTAAAGTTAAATGCTATATAGCATTTTTTAGATATTTTTTTTTTATATTCTTGTCAATTATTACAGAAATTTCAAGAATTCTCAAGCCATTACTTTTTATATGATTATATACAATATCTCGACATGATACCATGATAAAGAAAAGATCACAAGACGCAGTCTTGCGGTAACGAATTTTGGACAAAATTCCCTAAAGAACATTGCGTTTTCCATTATTTTCTAAAAGTAAATAGAAATGTTTCTTACATACACATGTTTGAGTATATATTACGTTACACGTTTATTAAGGATTGGCAGGAATCGTACATTGGTTACGAAAATCTTAAGTGTTTTGAACGTTGAACAATCTACATTCCTTATCTGTGGGCTTAAAAGACGAGGTATTTTTGTAAAGCTATGTCAACTTCTGAGAAATTCATTATGCCTGAAGGGTAATATTGCTTCTCCGGATTTAGAAAGTGTTTGCCGACGGAGATTGAAAAGTATTGGTTAGGGTTGTCTGGCGTTGGTCAGCATAAATCTTATGGTATCTAATGTATGGATGATTTTTTTGTTTTTCACTTTTGAAACGGTTATATTGTAAAATTGCGTTGCTATAAACAATTTTTTTTTTTTATGTTCAATGGTATACAAAACAAAATGACAATAAAGAAATACATATGATTACATTTCTCATGATATAGACACGACATGCTTTTAATATTAAGTAAAATTAGCGCCTAGTCCATGAAAGCAGCAGAGTATACAATTATAATATACAATTTATTTTTTTGTTTAGGTTGTGTTATTCAAACTATTGAAAGGTTTTTTTTTTAAACAAATTTTAATAAGGCTATAGAATTGTAAGTGTGTCACTATAAACTGTGTAGTTTCATAAACGGAGTGTGTTAAGAGCAGTACGTAAACTTGTTATGTCAATCCTGAGAAATAATTGTCATCACAAAGACGGCGCTTATTGGCTAGAGAATTACACTTATATCCAGAACCTGTTATTCCTACGGGAGTTCTTAGAGTTTCTTGTTAGAAATTATTATAAGTGTGACCTTGATCCATAGTACTTTATATACACACGATAAACTTTATTTGAGTACTAAAACGAACTGAAAGTGTCGGTATAATAAGAATGTAACTTTACTTTCCAATTTAAATATAACAGAAACACTTAATTTTTAATTAATGTTATGAGACAATTTTCCTTTAGAATATTTTGTTTGTTACATTATTAATGAAGCGATTACTATATTATAGATTTAGTAAAATGAAAAAATATTTGCCTAAATATTAGATGGAAAAGTAACATTCCTATATTTCTTGGAAAATTGTGGGGATATGTGTTAACATAATATTTGTGTGTCAAACTTCGGCTATCAATGATGTATGTATGTCATGCGTAGTTGACCTAAATATAAATTCCATTTGGGTTAGTGGTTGGAAGTTTAGCACGTTTCTCCATTAATTTTATTGAATATACTTAATAATATTTACGTATAAATTCAGATTCGCTTCATTGAAATATTTTAGAAAATATTTTATTAATGCCATGTCAGGCTTTTTATGTTTTTTATTTGAAAAGTATAATTATATTGAATTGAATAACTATCACTGTCTACGATATCGTTTAACCGTCGAAGTATTGTGTACGTGACATAAGCAGTTGTTAAAATATTTGTATTAAAAAAATAACTTTGAATTACAATTTGAACATGTGAATCTTAACCAATGGTTGTACGTGCATACCTGTACAAGCACATCTGAATTTTCATGTGGTCAATTTGTGTTCATAATTCATCTCGTTCTAGGCGAATGACAAGAGCGAGAGAAAACTATCTATTAATTACCATAAAAATCGTTCGCATATGTATTAACCAAACGCGTTGGATCAGCATGGAGAAGAGGCTTTAGGCGTAGCACAATTACAGGCCTACCTTTTAATATTTACAGATTAAATTAACCATTTAAATGTCATATGAAAGGTCAACACAAGCTTTTACAAATAATACAATTTAAACACAATATAAAAACAACATTTATTTACTTTTATACTAACATATTTAAATGTTGTTTGTTTCAGAACAAGATACTGGAGAAGTAAAGTCCGTAAGTATAAAATCATTATAAGTTTTATGAAACACTTCAAGTTCTCTTTATACAACTGGATCTCTGGTTTAGTTCATAATCTCTAATATAGATCGAATATTTATATAAACGGAGTGAGCGTCAGGGAGTTATAATAAATACATAAAATGAGTTCGGCATTTATCGAACCTTTATATACACAGCGTGGGTGTAAGACGGGCATTAACAAAAGGAAAATATTTTTGCATTACAGTATTATTACATTATTATTTATATTATATACATTATTCTAGTGATACGTTGATATATACTTCAAGCATTGGATCTACAGTTCAGTTATAAATTGTATTTTTTTAAGATGTGAATCATCCCTGATAGTGTCAGCTTCTTTTGAAAGGAGCAGACAAACTGATACTTAACTTAAAATTCAGAATCAATTATATCTGACGGAGTAGGGAGTACTAAAAGGTTTTTTGGGCTTACATTGTATTTTCTAATATGCATAAGTTAATTTAATACAAAACTATAGGAATCATATTTAGTACAGTGGTTATACGTATTAGGAGCATCCTGCTTGAAAAAAAAAAAAAAAAGATTCTGTTCGAAAAGGCGCGCTAATAGATGTTTCACATCAAATATTAACTTACCTTTGTAAGTGTTTTTTCAATTTTCATAAGTCTACTTTGGTTGGATGGTTGGCACAACATTACGTAACTATAACTTGTTGTTATTAGCACTAGATAACCACAGCGTGTCAACCTCCATTGAATTTCTTATCTTTGTTCTTTAACAAAGTTATCCCATGAAACGTCACACATAACTCTCAAGGTCAAGTAGGAAACTTTCAAAGAAGTCGCTTTTACAGAAGAGATTTTACATAACAATTTTAATAAACATTTCCAGTATTGTATACAATTGTAAATTTTTTGTGAGGCTATAATGTATGTTTTGATATAAAATACACGTTAGTGACTGTCATAATATTAAAATGATTCGGTTATTTTAAGGTTTCTTAATATTCCAGGCGTGAGGTTTGTGGCTTAAAGTATGCAAATAAGATTTATTACTTCGAAGTCACGCTCTTACCGCCTACACTTTTATTTTCGCTCACACATTTTTATTTTTAGCGTTGAAATAATAAACAAGTTTTAGTACTTTTTTAATTTTATTTGTGAAATGTTAAATAATGGAATAATTATTATTTATCTATATTTACAAGGTTAGATATTAATAATTTTCTAGTCTTCGTAATTATAGTGTGAACCTTATTTTCAATTCAGCGAATTAATTAACATCTACTACATATATATGTATATTTACATCTATCATTAGTTTATCAGCAGAGGTGATTGCCCGTATCTGAACCTTTCAATTAATTACTCGCTGAGTTTGCTCGAAAGAAAATATAATATTTTGGCTAATTACTAATTGAGTTGCCTTTTCTGTTCAATAAATTACGAAGTGTTAAACTACTCTTAGCAATTTATCGATTATAATCAATTAGTGGTTTGACGTGCTGGCTTTATTAAGCCTACGATGGATCAATTTTGTCAAAGAGCGGCCATATGTTTTTTTGTACCACCGCTGTAGTTTATTTTATATGATATAATTACACACTCGCTTAAATAACAACAACAACATGTACAGCCTGTAAATTTCCTACTAGTGGGCTAAGGCCTTTGAGGGGAAGGTTAGGATCATATTCCACCACGCTACTCAAATGCGGGTTGGTGGATTCACATGTGGCAGAATTTCGTTGAAATTAGACAAATACAGGTTTCCTCACGATGTTTTCCTTCACCGCCGAGCACGAGATGGATTATAAACACAAATTAAATACATGAAAATTCAGCGGTTCTTGCCTGAATTTGCCGCAATCATCGCTTAAGATGTACGCGCCTCACTGGTACATCTCGGCGCTTAAATAACATGAGTAGGATCATAATAATGCTTAAAAAATGGGCATATTACAAATCCTTTTGGGTTAATTTATCGCTAGTACATGTTATTATACCCTTAAAATGATATTTTACTCGTTATATAATTAAGCGAGGAAAGCTAGAAATTAGTTATTGTTATTTTAAACTTTCATAGTTAAAAAGATTTTTCTTAGTTATGTTTATTTTGGAATGATATTTAAATTAAACAAGATCTTTCGCTTTATTCTTTTTAATGTTCCATTCTATGTATATGTTGAAATTTAGGGTTCTTGAGTATTTTGCAATGTGCTAAATGAAAATGCTACTATTTACATTTTGTAAACTATTTTAAAGGTATCTTCGCTAATTTGATAAAGGGAAAGAGAAAAATATTGTTGCAAGTTATGATGCAGCCATTGATTTTTAGTCCATATATATGTTTTTCTAAAAATTATTTATATTATATTATTTATATATATATTTACAGTAGAACCATCTAACAGTTAGATTTTTTTATGTAAAAATATATATTTTAACAGCCGAGATGGCCCAGTGGTTAGAACGCGTGCATCTTAACCGATGATTTCGGGTTCAAACCCAGGCAGGCACCACTGAATTTTCATGTGCTTAATTTGTGTTTATAATTCATCTCGTGCTCGGCGGTGAAGGAAAACATCGTGAGGAAACCTGCATGTGTGTAATTTCAACGAAATTCTGCCACATGTGTATTCCACCAACCCGCATTGGAGCAGCGTGGTGGAATATGCTCCATACCTTCTCCTCAACGGGAGAGGAGGCCTTAGCCCAGCAGTGGGAAATTTACAGGCTGATTATGTTATGTTATGTATATATTTTTGGGTAATGCGTTCTGGTAAAAAGGACATTGTCTTGTATTATATTATTGCATTTGGTAGAGCTACGAAATTTTCGTAGCCCATCTACATACGTAGCTCGACATACACTTGATCGCCATATTTTCTGTTTCAGGATGTTCCGGTAAAAGAATTAGAAAATCTTAAAATGGGTAAGATATTTTATTAAACCTATCTTTCGCAAGTGATTTAATACGATCACATTTTAGAATATGTAAATAATGGTGCTTATTATTATTTTGAAAAATATCTATTCTCGGCTTTGTAACTTCGTTATAGATATATACGTTATAGTTGTGTTAAGATGTCATGAATATTAGAAAACCTTAAGATTGACTTAAATTAGATTCCTTAGAGTTACCTAAGCGGTACGTCGTCGTCATAATTAAGTTGCTCTGTTTGATGAACATATTGAAAGTGTGAGTTTAATTTTGTGCAGATGAATGTTATGCTTCATTACGCAGTCCCGGAAAGAAAAAAAACATTGAGTCGATCCATAAGAAAATACATAATATCAATATGTAAAAATCATTAAAAAAAATCGTATATTTGAGCTTATGAATTTTTACATTGCCATTCGTAATAAAATAGATTAAAATTATATTCGATTATTCCCACTTGTAGTCATTACCAGTAGTCTTTGTTGGCCTTACAGTGAGTTGAAATTAAACTATTTTATAGCTGCGCAGAATCAGCAATTGTATTCATTTTGTATGTAGCACATGTATTCTCAATGAAATGCGTGCGTTAGTTAAATATTGACATTACGCTTATGCTAATATCTACGATCGCCATGCCAACAGCATATATTAGGGTTTGTCTTCTTGCAAAAGTAATATTGATTTCTCGGTTCGGCATCGGTTGGCATTCTGACATTACATTGGACAGGAAATTGCTTGTAATACGGGGCGTTTATGACTTTCCGCTCTATAAAATTTTATCGATGTTATGCGAAAGCTTGATAAACGTGATAGTATTATCGATTTTAAAAACATCAGTGATAGTTACCATATTTTTTAGCTTTTCGAGTAGCCTCTTACTCAAAATATTACTCTTATTGTAAAATATTGAAGATTTAATTATTGACGATATCTAAATGTTAAGGTATACCTAACACAAAATTATTAGATTGAGTTAGTTAAACTTCAATCTGTCTAACATTGAATTTTGATGTATAATTTCAAAATATATTGTACAACGTTTTGTTATTCCTCTATTCCTCTTTTAATTGTTTACCAGATTTTAAAGGACGTGTGAACACTTGAAAAATATAAAATTTAGCTCTTTCTAAGATTTGTCTATGCATCGACTATGATACATCTTATGTTTGTAATTTGACATTACTTCTCAAATTTTGATATTTAATAGTAAGTATTATTTTATGCTCTTATTTCTCTGGCTGGTGTTTTGATAAAATATAGATTTTGAAACAGAGATAATCAATCAAACTGATTTTTACTAAATTAAAACTATTGATTATTATATATTGTGTGTATATAAATAGGAAACTAAATGTTTATGGTCTTTAGTTGTGATAATTATTAGAACAATTTATATTAATTTAAAAAAAGACAAAATATGTTATTATCTGTGTTCTAAACGTAAAACAATATAAATGTAGAACAAGCTTAAGCGAGGCTTTCGCTTAAGTGATTAATTATTTAAACTTGATTGAAACGACGAACTGTAACCGCAAACTATCTAAAACTTCCTTATAATTAAAAGACACGAAAAGCGTATGATTTTCACAGTCTGCATGTTTTATAGTATTAGTATTCAGACTAACTGTAAACGTTCACAGAGGAAGGAAGCACGAAGTATTTTGAATCACGATATTTGTTGGTTATTAAATGTATATTATGATGTTATTTCTCAAAGATTTTATTATTTTTTAACAGATAACTTTTAACTCATTTTAAAACAATAATAACATCTTTTATACGTATGTATAGGCTTCCACATTATTCAATGCTTTCTACGAAGTAATCGTGCTATAATTTTGAATAGCGTTAGTAGAAGAAATTACTCACGTAATGTCACTTTGTCTGTTAGATTAAATATTATACAATATTATCGTCGAATCAAAAAACGTAATAAATGTAGAAATCTTTACATATATTTAATATAAATAGATTGTGCGTATTCATAATACGAATATTGGTGTGAAAGAAAAAAAGCGAGAGTATAAAGTTAATGTTATCTCTCGTCATATATCAAGTTTCGCATCGAATATCAAATAGTCGGTAGCTGGGACGTAGCGTCCTCATTTTATCACAGTAACAGACGAATCGATACATTTGCTATAGTTGTGCAAATTGATATAAACCCACAGATAATCAAAATTTATATCTATCTCATGTACACATTGTTAAAAATTGTGCGATTCATTAATTATCTTAGTTCTTATGAATATTATGTTCTAATGTAATACTTAACAGTAAATACTAAAAAGGGTTTGACTATAGAAGATATGACGCGAGTGATAGATGAATATATACATTTAATATTAACGAATCAAATTAATAACCTATTGCATATATGGAATGAATTATAATGCTCTTATTCGCTTATACATAAGCCAAGTATCATAGGGACATAAATACGATTTGCGTGTAGAATCTTGAAAGCTGTTTACGTCCGACGACTAGTTGTTACCTGCAAGACATAAATGTGTTAGGAATTAAGCGCTACTACTATTTCTATACCTCGACTCTCAATAGCGCTTCACTGTACTCTTCCATTTGTTTTTTTCCAAGCCCACTGGTTGATAAGTTGATAACGTTGAAGATTATCGATATTGCTAATGGGGGCTGAGAGATACACGAATCAATCGAATCATTCAATATATTGATAATTTTCTGTACTCTCACCGTTATTGATCCCTTTTCAAATATGGTATGACTTATGCTTTTTATTCAGCTGTGTAACAATCGCTTATGATACTATCGAATTAGAAGAGACTCAGTCCCACGCACAACTCGAGCGAAGTTCCACTACCAGATGATATTGACGAGGCAAAATAGTAAGAAACGGTACTGGGAGAAGTATTTATTTATTTTATATTATGTAGTTAAATGCAAAATACAACAGTTAAAATATTGTTCAATCTATTTTATTCTGTGCTTACGTTTACTAAAACATATCGCGTGCACAGCTTCCGAATACTGATGACGTCAACAAAAATATTTAAGTTTTCTTCTACATATTCAATTTTTACGTAAAAAAAAACTAATAACGAATAATAAATAATCTCACATAATGACTTCCGGTGAATTTAATTAAATACAATGTTTTGAATCAATTTTTGTTTTGACAATTATAACGATCAAAAAATATTCTTTATTTAATTCAATTCTTAGTTTGATGGCTTTTAGTTGTGCCGACAGGGCACAGATTATTTCGCCAATGTCACGTAGGATGATTCTTTATTTAACTATTTGAATTAAAGTACTTTTGAAACGTCACGTTACAGTGTTGAATTAAATGTAAACCTACCGCCGGTTCGGAAAGTAAATTTTACCGAGAAGAACAAGACAAGAAACTCAGTTGTTACTCTTTTCCGCCATTTTAATTACAGATTATCTAAATAAAGTGCAAGTAAATTTGTATGCATACTGCCTGGAAATAAAAATATATTTAGTTTTTTTATTATAAATATAATTTTGTATCGAGTAATATTCTTTATTTATCAATGTTTTTTGGCATGAGCATGGCATGTATTGACTTTGCAAAGTCGGAAACTAGGTGGCATAAGTTTACCTTTCCTCGTCGTCCCTATATTAATGTGAATATATATAATATTGTAAATGTAAGTGATATTGAAACTTACGTAGATTTGCAGAACAGGCGTGTTGGTATCATTTATACATAGTGAGAGAGATGTTTTGACTTTTGATCACAGCAAAAATTCACCCGGGTCGCATTTAGATCTGTCTGAATACATTTTCAATAAATAATAGTGACGCCCAGCCGCGACACGTGCACAGCATTCGCACAATACCGAAAAAATATCTATAATAAAATAAACAACTATGACGTTGAATTTGATCGATAGCATTGGTGAAAAGTAAAATTAAAGGGGATTTAACTAGCGGAATAGTAATGTATTATAATATCTAAAGATATATTAATTATGAATTGTAGTGCAGTGCGAAATACACTGTATATAATATAAGAAAATATCATGGAAATGTATGTAAATCTACGGTTTGTTTATCTTTACTCCTTCTTCGATTGCAATAGGTAGACATTTTTTATTTTTTTACAAAAAAGTCATAAATGTCAATGATTAGACTGGGTGCATCCTGTTTTATGCGTATGTCGGAAATTCGAGGTTCAATATTGTCTTCTTTTTAAGCATTAAATAAATTCCAAATACATACATATTTTTGTAATTGTATTTTTGTAAGAAAGTGTATAATATATTACATTTCGTGTAGGTACAATATTTGACTGTGCCCAAATTCTCATTCTCATAACGAACACGAAATGCAGCTCGGATTCGGTGGAAAGAGAATAAGTACGTTAAGTATCCGGTTTTTATTTATAAACTTGCGGTCTGGTTTCCCCTGTGCGGCTGTGGAAATTATTAGGTCTGTATGTGTTTTATGAATCCTGATATGAAACGTTGTTACTATCTATTGCGTATCTTTTGAAGATAGTCCTGTGCTATTTTCAATCTGATGACAATTTTCTGATGACCTTTTAAACTTGCTTATGCTTATTGGAATAAGATACTTAAAGAAAAACTCACTTACGTAAGTATTTTTTTCACATTGTATATTTTTATTTGGTACAATGATCTAACGATTTTCGTCCGAAAAAGTCCGACAAAACGCTATAAATATTTATGTGGAATTACGAAGTGGAGCTAAAGTTATAACAGCTTTGTATTTTTTCTGTAACTAGTAAAAAAAACAACTTCGAAAAATATTACATTTTCGATTTCAATAGTTCGTAATAATTTAAAAAATAGTTTTATGCTCTTTTACATAATCTTTAATCACTAATTATGTAGTTTGTTGTATTTAATAACGGTAATATGGATAAGCTAATCTGAATATATAAATCTATTCAATACGATCAGAAGAGGCCTCATGCTGTTCGTTTCTCCGAATGAGGTTCAAGTCGTTAACCCTTATCTGGACATTAGATCAGTTTCGGAATTTACATACGTATACATCGAACTTATATAATACAAAGGTTTTACTCAAACAATTAGGTAATATCGCTATATGACAATTACATAGTCTTTTCGATATATTGCACAACAAAGTTTTGCTACAAACTTATAAGGTTATATTCGTCTGAACTATCTCAAGCGTACAAGACGATTATATTATTATTTATGGGAGGAGGCATTCGCCACTGAAATACAATTTGTGTTGCTAACTAAAAATATCTATATATTAATACGTAACCGGGGCGTGCGTGTACTATACCTATTTATTATTTGAAAACATTTTTATGGGTGTAAGGTCAAAAAAAACATTTTAGTTTATTTAAATGAAAGTCGAATCTACTTTAAGGTACAACTAGATTATACTTTTATCGTTAAATACATACAATACGTATATAGGATACAATACAGTAATATCGAAACAACATTGTGCAACTGTGTGACTTGCTCGCCTTCTAACAATACCTATCATAAAGTAAAATGGAATTTGACAAAACAACACGTTGAATTTTATAAAATTAAACATCTTTTATCTTGTTTTCGTGTCGGAATTCAAACTTTGTTAATGTTACATTATTCCGCAGAAGAGGCAAGTAAGGAGACCGTTCCTGGAATGCAAAGTGAACATATGGAATTTCATCGACTTGGTAAGTAATTTGTTCTTGATGTGAAGACGTGTGGACTTTCAGAGTTATGTATCAGTTATGTTACCATAAATTCCGTATGTTATTTTTTTTTGGAATAATACACTTATCTTTTTTTAAGATATCATTTTATTACGTCACATTATATAGCTGCATACATCTATTAATCAAATTAATATTAATGTTATTAATAAATTAAATACTAACGTACTACGCTTACGTTAGCCTTTATTTTATTAATACGTTAACATCCGAAATTGACTTAATTTTTAGTATTTACTATAATAATAACAAATAAATTAACATATTTAAAAAGGTACTTAGTCACAAGTGTAAAAAGACAATTAAAACATATATTAGAATTAGACGTCATCATTATCATCCTCCTGCCCTTATCCCAATTTTACTTGGGGTCGGCGCAGCATGTCTTCTTCTTCCATACTTCTCTGTCGGACGTCATCTCACAAGTCACATTCTTTCTAATCATATCGTCTTTCACACAATCAATCCATCGTTTCTTGGGTCGTCCCCTACCTCTATATCCGTCCACATCCATTCTCAAAAAGAAAAAAATAGACACTAAACAAAAATACTTTTAATCAAAAATGAATGTCTATGAATCATCTGCTTTCATATAATCGTTTATTTTATACAAACAACTAAAAGTATGACTAAAAACGAATTTTGACAAACGCGGTCTCGTCACACGTGTGCGTGTGTTTATGCCATCACGAGAAATCTAATATAGTGAACCGTAGCCTTTGTAATGTAATATCAAGCCTCTTACGGCCTTTCCCAGCTTTCGGTTATTTATGTATGGATTTTTCACCGAATATTTACAGTTTTAAATGTACTGGATTGTTTTTACAGATTCCGTGCAAGCGAATGGTGAGCTTGTCTCCAGGTTAGAGCAACATGCCTCAGCTGATGCGACGGGAGATGAGAAGCCTCTTGTTCATGCACAGACTCAGCTAGACTTGCCCGCTGAGGGAGTTCACAAAGTTCTCGTGCAAGATGGAGCGCACATTAGCGTGTTGGACGCGACAGCTGCTACCACTATTGCACCGGAGGAACAAACCACTAAAGTCAGTTCAAAGTTTTTTAGAATTATTTCATTTTATATAAGATGACGTGTTTAATTATAAACGCTTTGCAGGTATTCCACGGCGCAGCTCGTTTAATCCAACCTGGGTCTGGGACTAACACTCCTCAAAACGGACACACGGCTGTACGACGTGCATTCAACGCTGACATTACTAAGGAAACAAACAATAATGTAAGTGTCGCAGGCGATCAGTTTAATTCGCCATTCAAATAAAAGACTAGCCATTTCATACTAAACGTCACCGTTCAGCGGCCTGAATGACATTTGGCATATTATAATTTTTCGCTCATAGAATTAGGTAATTTGGAGAATTTAATTTACCCAAATACTCATGTTCTAACGTATTAACCTAAACTGTATAAATAATTTAAATTTCAGTAATCTAAAGCAAATTACTATTTTATATGAGCAGAAAATGTCAGGCCACTCTGGTCCAACCAGAGTGGCCTGACATTTTTTGTCGGTGCCGTTTAAAATGGCTGGACTGTTAATTTAAATGCTAATTAAACTAGTTCCCGCATATGAAATAAATTCTAAAAAATTACAGTTGATATGAAAAGTTAAAAAATAATTAAATACTTAGATTCAGTGTTGAATGTTATCGTAACTTTTTATTTGGAAGTTGTTGTCGTTTTACGCAGAATTATTGTGGACTGGGACTGTAAGACAAATACCATCATTGATTACGATGTATACGATAATGGCTTACATTGTTTTTGAACTACGGATTTACCTAACAAATATTTCTAAGGCAATCAAACATTTTAACCCAAATAATGAACACTGGTTTTATACACTCGAATAATTTAATCACACTAGAAGCTTTAAAAGAGGAACTACTTTTCGTAGTAAAAACCTTAATTCGTACTTTTTATTCTAGATTATTAATATATTATATTTACATAGAAAACATAAACTAAACTAATTCGTTTGAAAGTACACATGTATTTTTTTTCTTCGAATTAAAATAGTGGTTGGTGTGGATTAATACATGCGGTTTATAATTACATTATCATTTATACATCGGATTTTTACATGCGGTTTTTATTACTGTTCTCATGCTTGGTGAATAAAAATCTTCATTATTATTATTAAATATATTATTATCTTCTCTAAGGAATAAAATCAATGTTTGTACGTTTATCCTCTATGCGTTCCTAAAGCATTCGTTCGATTGTGATGAAACTTTACTTAATTGTTCTACGTACGCTCTAGAACTTTCCTAATACAAAAATTAATTTTTTTCTGTGTATGTGTGAGAATCAATATAAACGTATCATGTCGACACTTAGTCTACCCGGGCGAAGCAAGGACGGGTAGTATTATAAAACTATATATGTATATTATAAATACAGTGCAATAAAAGTAATCTCACGGCTATTACAAATACAACCCCAATAAGAGTAATCTCACGGCTACCTCAATTACTCTAAAAATAGAATTACGAAGCGTAACCAAAGTAAGTGTTGTCGTTAACTTATTTTATGCGTCGACCAGAGTTGAGTTACGTCATAACATTTTATGACAAAGTCTTGCTCGTACACGTGTCGCCCGAAAATTTCTATCGCGTATATTGAATATTATCGAATATTATACCGTACTTGCTTTCGGAAAATCGGTTTAATGAAAACTAAGGTTACTTCAAACAGATTTTTACTTGAATAAAATTGGTAAGACAGAGTTTTATACTGTTTAAATTAGAATCGGTAGAAAAGGTACATGTGATAGTATGCTGTGAAAATGCAATATAAATAAACTTAAGTGTTTGTTTGAACGCTCTTATCTTAGGATTTACTAATCCGATTTGCTGGTGCACTGTATTTCTGATTTTCCTCACTCCCGTAAAACATTGAGATGTGGCAAATTCAACACGACCGGACAGAGTTCAAGCGTAGAACTAATGGCTAGAGGCACGTGTAAATAAAACTCCCAAACGTCGGATTGCTACGGAGCATTTCTCAGCTGAAAAATCCAATAATCATTAAAACCCGGGGTTTGAGACTAGGAGTTAGGGATTTGTGGCTTTATATGTAAACTAATGTTGATAATAAACAAAAGAAGGATCAGAATTAAATAATAAACATATAATTAAATAAATGAGCTCCAAATATATTTATAGTGGTAAATTTGAGAGTTTTATGACGTATAATTTCAATCAGATGGATCACTACTCTGCGTACGCGGGCGTGCAGTACTCGCCGCTGGACATGGCCGAGTATGTTTTCTGGACCGGAGACGAGCGGGGCGTGACGACGGCTATCGAGGAGTTCCTACAAGAAGGAATGGTTCGTTTTCAAATATGTAATATGTTTAAATTGACACTAGTTTAGGACGATTTACTTTTTATTCAATCGAATTAATTAAGCATTCAAGGTAGATCAATACAAAGTATAAAATCTAATAATATTTATTTTTGACATATTATTCATAATTGGTATAATACTTACAGTAGTCAGACTTTTTTGCAAGCCCGTTTGGGTACGTAGCTACCACTCATTAGTATTGTTGTGATTCTGTTAGAAGGGTGTGTGAGCCAGTGTAATTACAGGCACAACACGTAACATCTCAGTTGCTATCTATTTACAACGTGAATATCCATAGGTGACCATCAGGTGCTCCGTCCGTGTACCCATATTATAAAAAAATTTGAATGTGAAAGTGATTGTTAGATGACAAAAGAAGAGGCCATAGCGTTCCTGCAGGAGATCAAGTTCAACATCGATTACCTCCGCGCACACTACACGCAGAATATAAAGGCGGCTGAGGAGAGCGCGCAACAAGAGAAACTGAGAAACTTCATTATGGAACAAAATGCTAAGGTACACATCATATTTTTTATTTTATGAAATAACTTTATTTATTTATTTAATTATTAGCGATTTTCTAATAACTCAGCTATATTGTGCACTACTTTGATTTTACAATTAATATATCTTTATTTATAATACAACAGGGTCATATTCAAAAAAATTTTAAGTTACGGATATGAAATAAATAGGAAAATATTTTTTTTGTAACGGAAACGTAACAGAAAGGAAATATTAGGGCAATTCTAAATTGCAACCCTAAATAAATAAAATTAGAATTTTTAAATTTATATCAGAGGTCTGATATTATGATATCAGACCTCGGTCGAACACTGCTGGATATAGGCCCAAACTAATGTTAAATCTATATCCAATGAGTTAGTAGATAAATAAAAAAGCTAATAATCAGTCATATTTTATTTCAATTGTACAGAAAATCAATCATACCACAGTTACATATTCATTTAAAGGGACTCATAATATTTGAGAAATTTGGAGTTGAAGAGCATAAAAGCTTTTCAGAACATTTAATTCTATAGTATTTCTTTTTATATACTCGACGATTTTCTTTATTATTCTACATTTGTACCTGGTTTGACTTATTTTGTTTTAATTCTCGCTATAGCTTTCGTCTTTTGGATTTTTGTTCTTCTGATGATTGTGAAATTTTCAAGTAGTTTTTCTTTTTTCTTCAGCTTCTCTTTTTTTCCTCTCCTTCCATATTTCGGGATTGTTTGATTTTAAGCGTTCTCTATAATTTCCTTGTCGTTCAGCTGGTGTTAATGGCATATTTCCTAAAATCAAACAATCCAGTTTTTTTAATATAACGACAAATACTTGTTTATTTAAAACTAGTAACATAATTGAATAACTTGTTAATAATATATGTACGTAATAAAAAATGTAATTGTAATATATTATATAAAAGATTTAGAAGTAATATAAAATAATAAATAATATATTTCTTTTAATTCGTACATGAGACCAACGTGAACAAGCCTGGATCGTTCATATCTGTTACATAACAGCAAAACGTGACAGATTTAATAACATACATGAATTAATTGCATGTGTCCAAACTAAAAAAGTATCGATTGTTACGTTAATTCTCATACTAAACGAATATTTTTATATTTTAACCAAACGTCACAAAATGTATATAATCCAGCACGAGTAACACAACACGAAGTACTTACCGATATTTTAAAAATCTCACTCCAATATGTAACTTAAATATGTTTAATTTTCCCTGTTCAATACAACCACTCGTATCTCCGTGAACAAAATGACCAAACATTAATTGTTTCGTCATTTAGTTTGACCGTTTGTTGGCTATTGAAGCAATTATAATAATTTTATTTATTACCATTCAAAAAATTTCAGAAATCCGAAACTGAGAAGAATAACAGATATGAGTAAAACAAGAACACGCAATCATTAATTAAATTTGACTGACTATATTAGAATTTCCTTATTTATTTAGCATTTTTTTACAATGAATAACAGAGTACATTAGAAAAACAAATATTTTGAATTTTAACGTAATAGTTTTGTTAATACATATTTTATAGAATTACCACCAACAATGTGGACATTGATTACTTGTATGAAACAGGATTTATGCAACGCCTGTTTTGTCTTTTTTAATATACATTATTCAGCTTTATCAGATTTTTTTTTTTTTATTAGGCACAAATAAGCATATAATAGGTTAAAAATTTTAAAAATGGCAGTTGTGTCTTAATATAATAAAAATCGCTGTTGGACATTACGACAGTACTAAAATTACAATTTTTTTGAATATGATCACTTAAATACTTATATCCACTTTAATTTTACTTCCAAAATTCCGATAACAGTTTCGTTGACGTTCAAAACGCAATTTTTTCGCAAATCGATAGTGAATATCATAGATTTTTATCAAGCTCTCGACCAATGATATCGCGCCAAATTGCTGTCAAATATTATTTATTTGGCTTTTCTCCTGTTGTGGTTGGAATAGAGAATGGTAGAAGCCCGATTTTTTTACTTGCTGAACGTCGAAACATCAAAAAGTTATCGTGTTGTTTTCAATTGTTTCTCGTTATATGCATTAAGCTTGACCTAGTTGTAATAAAAGTGGTATTCCTCGGAATATTTCAGTTCGAACTGAGCCGATCAGTGACCCGAAATAATACGTATCCGGGCTACATGTACCGCGTGACTTTGGAGATTGATGTGACGTTAATAATTTGAGAACACATTATTTCGTTATTGATTAATCTAGTATATAACTTAATTATAACAGTTCGATGAATCTCATAATTCCGTAGGAAATAGCATTAAGTTATTAGAAGTACATGATATTCCTTATGCTCGTTTATTATAACGTATATAATAATACTAGTTGGGCCCGCGGCTTTATCAATGCAAAATTTATAAAACTTTATAGCACACGAACCTTTACCTTCAATTTTACAACCTCGAGTGGTGAATTAAAATATGCCTATGCACTTTCCCGAGACTCAAACTATTCCCATAGCAATTTTCATCTAAATCGGTGCAGCGGTTTTACCACGAAGAGGTAACAGGACAGACTTACTTTCACATTTATGACATTACTAGCTGTTACCCGCGGCTTCGCTCGCGTAGAATATGAATATATTTACAAATTAACTTAAAATATTACGTAAATTTAAGACCTCTTTGTATACCACACTGGTGTGTATTTCAGCCCTTAGGGTAGAATATCCAGAAACGCTTAAATGCGAATCAACTAATTTTTAATCGGAAGCCCAAAAATAAAATTTCAAAAATGACGGATATCCAGACTAAGCTATATAAGAAATGTCAACCTCTATTAAATTCCTTGGAGGTAGAGTATCTAGAAAGACTTAAATACGTATTTAATCATTTTTAATCTGTATCTCAAAAATAAAGTCTCATATTTTTAACTTAAAAAAATGACGGACTTCCATAAATACTTTCATCCCTAATTTCACCCCCTCAGAGGTAGAATATCGAAAAACGCTTAACTACGTAAATACTCATTTTTAATAAGAGTCACAAAAATAAAGTTTCATTGTTTTAACTTAAAAAATGATTGACTCTCCTAAAAAATTTCAATCCTTATTTCAGCCCCTCAGAGGTAGAATATCAAAAAAATCTTAAATATGTATTTAGTCATTCTTAATAAGTAACACAAAAATAAAATTTCATGCTTCTAACTTAAAAAATGACTGACTCTCATAAAAACTTTCAACTCTTATTTCACCCCCTTAGTAGTAGAATATCTAGAAAGGCTTAAATAAGTGTCTACTCCTTTTTAATCAGTATCCCAAAAATAAAGTTTCATGTTTCTATATTAAATAATGACGGACTTCTATTCAAATTTTTACCCCTATCTCACCCCCGTAGGGGTAGAATATGCATATTGAATATGAATATTTTAAGTTTCTAGGACTACGGACTTTCAAGAAAAAAATACAATTCCCGTTTATTCCCTATCCCTTGGGAATTCCGAAATATTCTAAAAATAGTTTTTAGTTGTTGTTATAACCTACTTGCATGCTAAATTTGTAACCCCTAATAATTATAGTTACGGAGATAGAGCTACTTTGGTTCGAAAATATAAATCCCATTTATTCCCTATCCCGTGGGAATTTTGAAAAATCCCTTCTTAGTGCACCTCTAGGATACTCAAGGTATAAGTGTGCCAAATTTCAAGTCCAGTGGTTTAGGCTGTGCGTTGTCTGTCAGTCACTCAATCACTCAGTAACGGAAGAGTTTTATATATATTGATTATAGATTTATATATTTATCTGTTTTATGATAATTCAAATACATGATTAAATTCCAAATTTGAATAATCCTTACATGATAAAAGATGTACATACATACGTCTGTAGTTATGTTCGTACATTTATATAATGTACTAGGTGGTATCCGCTCGCTTCGCTGGGCATTAAAAATTGAGGAAAGGTTCAACGGAAGTCAAAAATCTAATAGCCTATAACCATCATTGAACGATTCTGCGTAACACGTTCAGTAGTTTTGCACGTAATTGGCGCGTAAAAAATAATAGGTATAATTTTAAAGGTAGGTTAAATAAGGACAAAATTCAATGTGATTTAGCAAGTAGATGAATACTAGGTATATGAAATGGTGACAAATGAAAAGTCGAAGGAGTGTGTTTAAACAACCGCTTTAAAAAAAGGCGTTTTGTACAAAGCATAGGCATCGCTCAAGTGCAACTAGATCGGTTAACGAATATTAAACAAATCTTGTTACAATGTGAGTTTAGTAACTAAAATTAAGAAACAGTATACAGTCAAGTGTACGTGCAAATGTTTCTATTTCATTAGTTCGAACAAAGTCGGGACGGACAGCTAGTTATAAAAGTAAATGACATGTAATATGCTCCTCAGGAATACCAATACCATCAGGTGCCACCCCAGTCGTTTCCGTTCGGTGGAAGCCCAGACATAATCCGTTCGATATCTGGAAAGACGTGGGACTTGAGTAACAACCTCGGCGTGATACCCTCGCTACCCGTCACCAGCGACCTGCGCCCTGAGCCCGTGAAGCGGACTTACGATTCCGTACTTCAGACTAATGTCATAAGTAAGTTTAATTTAATTGTTCGGTCTTTATGTATAGTGTATAGACTATTATAATTTTTGTGCGAAACCCTTTGTTTAGCGAGAATTCTAGTTACAAGCACAACACAAACATAAGTATCCACGACCTAAACAAATATTTACCAATAGCGGGGATCACCCGCTAGCAGTTATCTTCGACAAATAGTTGTATTAGTAGTCTATTTTGATTTTGTTTTTAATTATATTATATATAATGAATTCTCTGCATAATTTCAAACGTAAACCATTTTAAGGGATGATTTTTTTAAAACTTCAATAACCTATTTTAACTTATATGATTTTTTTCAAAAACGCTGAAATAACTTCTGGTACATAAGTAAAAGCCCAAACATCTAATTCTTTATTTGTAACTTCAAAAATTACGAACTTCCATGAAGACATTCCCCCTATTTAACTTCCTTATGGGATCAATTTACCGAAAATCTTTATTAATTGTCTTTAACTGATTAACAGAAGCCTAAATACCGAATTTCATATTTCTAACATCAGTTATGTCTAATTCAAATACAAACCTCAATCGCCCATTTAACCCCCTTTAGAGATTAATTTTGAAGAAATAATTCTTAGTACTCACCTACGTTTCATTAGTATTGCAAAATACCGTTAGACCCATCGGGTTAGACTGTGCATTGTATGTGATTCAATCAGTTAAAGTTTTATTAAGTAATATACCTATATTATAGACATGTTTTAGACACTCGAACGCGTCTTAAAATTGTAAGGAACTTTTTCTTAATCGATATTCATCTATTATAACAAAAAGTTACAAGATGAAACTTATTTTGTGAAAACTTTTTCAATTTTCGTTTTTTGTTTTTCCGATAAACTCGTGTCATGTACTTCACGCAATCTGTGCCAGGTTTCAATTTTATCACAACTTCCAGAATATTCATAAAATAATGATATAATCTGGTATATATTTTCAAATATTTAGCGTGGTATTCCTCGTGAAGCCCGTCTTAGGAGTTTATTTATTTTTTATTCGATTTTTTAGGGAAACAAACAATGATATGACACTTATGGCATAAAAATATACAATATTACATACATCAGCTAAGTTTATTTATCACATATTTAACCGCCAAGCAGTATTGTTTTGTTCCGGTTTGAAGGGCGAGTTTAAATCTTTGTTTTCAAGGCTCGCGGCGCATTTACGATAGTCTATCTGCACCAATTATAAATAATAAAAAAAAAAAAACAAATATGGATAGGCTAAATATTACTTTCTACAAAAACAGAAGACGATTTTATATATTCTTAATAAATACTAGTTTATCGTAGTCATATGCTTGAAAGTAAAATTTTATAATAATAATATAAAACATCGTATGAAGTTGTAATTTGACACTTAAGGCACATCTGACTACGATCGTGAGAATCCAGTCATCAGCGAAGAGGAGTACGAAGAAATGATGGACAAGCTGCGGGCGGCCGACACCTTGTACACCGAGTATACCTTGGAGGAGATCATTTACCAACTGGCTAAGGTGCGTTCAATTTGTAATATCCTTCGCAACAGAGAGATTTCTATCTCGAAGTAGCATACCATTTATAATAATTACTAAATTAATTTTTAATTGTCTTGTTCCGAAATTACTTAAAAATATTAGAGCCGTGATGTCTCAGTTAATCGTGAATCTTAAGAAATAATTTTGTTTTCAAATCCGGGCAGCATTTAATTTTCAAGTGCTTCATTTGTGTTTATATTGTTCTCGTGCTCGGCGGTGAAGGAAAACATCGTGAATGAAAACCTGCACGTGGCGAAGTAAAATGTTGCAATATTATCCGTCATCCCCCAACACCAAACCTATTTCTTCTCAAGAACTCCTCTCATGTCCACAGTGTTTACGAATGAATTATTATAAATAAAAAGTAAAGTTGTACAAAGTAATGTCTATCTGTGGTGTTTCGTGTGATACGTTGACTCGATTCATAACAGCTTAAAAATAGACGAGATCTTCAACAACTTATATCCGTTTAAACAAACTTGTCATTGTTCGTACGGACTTCGAGTGACTAGTTATCAAAATATGGTCACTATCATCGGGCATAAACGACATTATACAATTTAAAATACACGAATTACAAGTTTAAATACACTACGAAGTACGAACTCTAGTTTGACTCGCCTCCAATAGTTTTTATGTCAACATTTTCTACTTTCCGTTCTACGCCGATAATCATTTAACAGTGGAATAAAAATGTAATTAAAACTCGCAAAAGCTTCTTTTAATCGAAGATAAAACAACGAATGAATCACTACACGGCTATTTCTCTGTTTATTACTACCGATACTCGAGTGCGATTAGAAACAGAGCGGAATTGAGCGAGTAAGGGATAAGCTTAAAGTGGGTGTCACGTATGGACGAGAAGGGGAGTTGAAGGCGTCGAGCAGCGTGTATGTCTAAGCGGCGCGCGTGTTGCAGATGATGTTCTCGCAGTCGCTGGGGCGCGAGGCGGCGTCGGCGCGCGCGGCCACGCAGCGCTTCATGGCTTTCCTCGAGCTGGAGGCGCAGCGCGGGCAGCTGTCGCGCACCATACAGAAGAAAGTGCTCGGTGAGTCGACCGTTTCGCCAGAGCCGGACCCCGACAGAATGTTCTCTCTAGGACCACCTTCAAATTCATCTGAATGTCAATTAGAAACCCGTTAAGTTTTTGTTGTCTTTTGGGCACATACATTTATTTAATAACACATAATACATTTATGACCTAATAATATTAATGTACTTTAAGGTTTTTTTGTTTCTCAATTTATCTTTCCTCAATTTTTCTCTTATCTTAACTCTTCTTTGCATACCTTTTTATTGCTCAATTCTCATTTAGTTTTCATAAATTATTAATATTTTATTTTATATTATATATAATTTTTATTTTCTTTTGTATATTTTTCACTAAACATCTTGTCTCTTGGTTTTCCTCCAAATATCACTGAAAAAAAACCTTCAAGTTGCAATATATCCTGACTAGGCAAGGCTTGGCCCTAGGTCTGTGGCAGTCGCCGCCAACCTGTACGCAAAATGTGCCACAAAAAACTGAACGATATTTTTAAGAATCAGATTAAAGTGTAAAACAACTTAAGTCATTCTTGGTAATAAAATTAATATTCCAGACGTGATGATGGCGGCATTGACAGACACGATCAACGATCACCCTGAACTCCTACAGGCGCGGGATGGACTTGGCCTGTCTCCTTCTAACCGGTAACATGAACGTTGAATGTTTAATCGTAAACAAAATAAAATTAATAACATTTCAACTAAATAATCAACTATCGTTCAATTGGCTACGTAGAAAATAATATATAATATATTTTTCAGTTATCAACTAAAAGTAGTGAGTTGTAGTACAATTGATAAAAGATTTCGTTTTTAACGACTTGCTCCCGCACAAAAATGTTATTAGATTAAATATAATTTTATAGGTTAAATATGGGTTATATTTAGGTAATTAAAATTCTGGCTTCATATCGCCAATATCATTATATTTTAGGCAGGGGTTAGTATGATAAGATCCTCGACAGCGAACAACAATACATTCATTTATTTTCGCTCTGAGTACATAAATGTTTATATCGATTGCTTTTTGGTGTACATGGTTGATTATTGGGTATGATTATCTTTGCTCCTACCTTGCTCCATCCATTGTTAATTATTTTTTACAGAATAATGCATCAGTTTCTGGAGACGAGTGCACCAGAACCGAGCGTCTCCCGAGCGATCCTGGCAGCTTACAAAGACGAACTATTAAAAGGACCCCCTCTGCATAAATTCTCCTTTGCCGAGAGAAACTAAATCAAACGTATAACTTCGCATTTCAAGTCTCCTGCCATTTGATTTGATCTCTATTTTAGTTTTGCTACAATTTCCTTAGGAAATTTATACATTACATAATGCCAAAATGTAGTACGTAAGATTCATTTGAGCTTTTGAATGGTTAAAATACTATAAAATATATAGCCGATTATTATTATCGTAAGAAATAACCAATATTGCTTGTGACAAATATGTCATACTTAATATTACTTATTTGTATGTAATAAGGTACCTGATGAGAAAAAAGTCGGTTTCGTTTTACATCTATTGATTTAATGTAATCAATATTCGAGATACATTCTCATATTCATTTTTAATGATTAATAGACATTTATTACTTTAGTAGATGAAATATAATTATAATCTACATACATAATTACTAAAATTTTAGACCATTTTATAAGAATCGGTAAAAAAATGAGAAATAAGATATTTACAGATAAGCAATTTCATAACTGGGTACCGAAACCTTTGAAAAATCGATAATCTATTTAAATGAAATTCACATCACTAACTGTAAAAAACACAATTATTTGTTGAAAGATGTTTTCTTTTTTGTAAACCAAAGTGGCTTATCCGTAAGTATCTTTAAAGGATAAATGTTAATATAAGTTATTTATGCTAGATTACTTATAAATTAAATACTATGAAAATAAACATTGTAATATTTACTCAGAAACTCGTAATACATATTTTTCTACTTCATCATAGGACATTATGGTGTGTTTTATGAATATTGGAATTAACATTTCCACCTGCATTGAATATTTAATATATCTTGTTTTAAAGAGTATTACTTGAAACAGTTGCAAGTGCATATCAGAAGTAATGCTACAGACATATCATTGCTCCGTTGAATTTATTTGCTGTTTACTATTAGAACAATATCACAAAGCACATCACAATGTATGTTTCTATCTTAAAATTCTTATCTATTTAATAATAGTTATAACTTGAAAATCTATATCTACAATAAATAAGACTTAGAGAAATCTATTAGAAACTAAAATATATTGCAAGACTTAATTCAGCATTGTTAGGATTGATGCTAAGGAATCGGCGTAAAATTTATTATATTTATATTATTCTTTGAAATATATTATAAATTTAATAAAAAAGTTTTAATGTCATTGATGTTTCATTTACAAAACCACTTCAAATTAATACTATTGCAAAAAGGTATTGGAAATGGGTTCTTAAGAACAAACATCTTGATAAATATTTAAAAAATAAATTTAAAATTTATTGGACACAATAATTACAAAGTCGGTAATGGCGGGAATGCATTTTGCTTGCTAACAACGACTTTTTTGTGTTGATATGACATATAACCTTTGATCATACCTAGAAAGATCAAATTGGCGACAATGCATAGTGTTTCGTCGGAGTCCACATCCTCTTGCCCACTTATTTGTAATGCCGCTTGGAAACTGGCTATTTCAATCTGATGTGTATTTTCAGCCAAAAATACTTTTCTGAAGAGATTCCTGTATGCAATTATTTTTAATTTCTCAACAATCAAATAAATACCAGCACTGATGAAAAAATTTTCATGCATCTCCATTATTCTATCTATGCCTCTCAAGTCACCATTCTTTACAACAGATGTCAAATCCCAGAACTGTAGGAGATCATACTTCTGAAGTAGAGCCCTAGTTGGCATATATCCTAATAACATTTTAACTGGTATTAGGTATGTTAATATAAGTCTTTTATTCTTATGACTTTTTCGATGACATAATTGGAAAGCAAAAGATAAATATTCATCTGCCATTCTGTAATCAGAATCAAACATCGCTTTGCGTCCTACAAAATATCTGTATGTAATTTGCTGTGCCAATGGAAACTGGTACCAAAGAGGTGAAGAGTCAATTGCTCTTATGAGTGGTTTACACAAATGTAGTTTATTAATGCGGAAATAAACTTTTAGAAGTTGATTGACGAGATACAACATGCCTAGTCGTTTTGTATCATCATCTGATGTTCTGTTGTCAGCTGCACATACCCTGAAACAGGATAGCAAGCTCTCGGCAGCTTTTTCCAAAATCTTACCATTGCTTTGGGCTAAAATGAAAAGAGTATTTTTTTAATTATTGACATATTTTGAATAATCAAGTAACTTTTTAGTCATTGTAACATTTAATATTTACATATGTTTATCTCATAATATTTACATATTCATCATTCATGTGAGGACTTCCATAATCCAATCTTATCTGCATGGGTAACTAATTGACTGACAGGACTGGATGGCTTTAGTAACAAACCATAAGATATTTTGAAGAAAAATCATACTTTCTTTATATTTTAACTAGTAACAATCTCAACTATCTAGATGTGCACTCCTCCTTCAATAAGTTTGAGGAAATTATCTGATACAGGGTATTATCTTTGGAATTCCAGGTAGTTAGATAGCTAAAGTATAAGATTAGGCAAGTGAGTCTTGTAGATGGCAAACATTGGCACTAAGAAATATTAACCATCCATTACTTCATCTAAGCACCACTCACAATCCCTTGTAGTTGTGTTGTAGTTACAATAGCTCACTCACCCTTATTAAAAGATTAGGTATTGCTGTGTAGCAGTAGAACATATGAGTGGTACCTACTCTAATGCTACCTGGTCTATACTAGCACCAAGTAACAAATAAATAAATTAAACAGTATTTACCTGTTTCAGCTTTTTGAGCAACCAGTCTTAAATCCAAACACACAGTGTACATTAAAGGAAGACACCAGTTTTGTTCCTTTTGGTTTTGCAGAATTTTTACAATAGTTACAACACATTGACTTTGATGACTGTAAGCTTCCAGGAATTCCTTTTCACAGATGGCCTAGAATAATAAGCAGTTTGATAAATTTATTTTATTAAGCCACAGTAGCGAATAGTTTAGATTAAAAACAGAACACATTAACAGTTTACTTTTCATCTATATCTTGATGACAATATAATAATTATCAGATCTTAAAATATACTCATATTGGGGAGTGTATCTTATTTAAGAAAGATAGTTACTTATAGAAATTATATTTCGTTAAATTAGATAAAAATATGAATTATTTATACCTTGACGCATAGCAAATGGCAGATAATAAGCTCATCAAGAGGTGCTACACAGTTGCCTTCCACCATTGTAGCAATATCACTGGATCGAAGGTTCCTATTAACAACATGCGCATCCCTAAGGGACAGAAGACGCGCGAGCTCGTTGCCTTCACCAAGTCTAAACATTCTCTCCACCGTCTGAATATACTGGCTAAGAGTGCCGGTTGCCATTGTAGTTCTTTTTGCTCTGTATATGAAATAATACTCAGCATCAGGCGACTCCAGCTTTAAAGAGTATAAATTTACAGAGTTAGCCCTGTAGCAATATTTCTTTTGTGACTTTTCAATTCAATGGTTTTATTATGAACCTAAAATTGTTAGAAGTAAGAACGTTAGTTGACACTTGACAATGACAATTAAAAAAAATCTATATCCTTATTATATTATATAGTGATTTTGACTATAGAGAAAAAATGGACGGCCCCGTCCCATTTTATTTTAGACTTCAGGGATAACAATGTATAAAGCATGAAGGCACAGAGGCTTCATATTTATTTAAAGATATTAAAAATATAATATATTCATATTTTAAATATCTATAAATATAAATATTTTCAATATTTTGTTAATATGTTGATGGCTTTTCGAAAATCTCTAAATAAATAAATACAATTAAGAATCTATACGTAATCCACAGACTATTCAGATGTGGCATTTATTTTATAATTGCTATTATGTTAATTCAACATTTGTCAAATGTCACTGTGACAGCTTAACCGCTCAATGCTTACTTTGATAAGTTCACCCAAATTCCAACGCCAACCTGAACCTTTCTTGAGCTGTTAGTTGCTTTTGTAAGGAAATATAATTATAACTATAAACATGGAAGAAAGCGTTGCTTTAGATTCAAGTAAACAAAAGCAATTCGTTAAGTCTGTCAGAGGAATAAAGAAACTTTTAAAGGTGTTGTATTTTTAATAACCACGTGAAACACTTACAATTAACCTAACTTATTAATTCACACTTTTTTTTTGCTTAGAAAAAGAGTAAAAAATCTGTAACATCAGATACGGGTAACAAAACAGTGCCAATTGAGAAACCAGAACCTACGAAAAAAATAAAATCAGAAAAGAAGCCAAAATTAGAAAAAAATAAAAAGAAAACTAGTTTAGAGGAGAAAAAACCCAAAACGTTTAAGAAACGTGAAAAGAGAGGTTTAGTATACCTTGCCCACATTCCTCATGGATTTTACGAGGTTGGTTTCAAAATACAAAACAATATTATTATTTAATATGTATGAAATTAAGATATATTTCTTGAATTAATATCCATTTATTACCTATTATTTCTTTTTAATGAACAAATTTATTATTTATTTCTAAAATTGTATTTTGGATAAATGCTCCTTAAAAGTAAAATATATTTTCAACATTGCAATGTTTTAGGCATTATTTTTTGTCCTTCTATAATTTTTTTGACTGGTTTTGTATATTTTTTAGCACCAAATGACAGAGTACTTCAAACAGTTTGGAGTAGTAACCAATGCTAGAGTGATAAGATCTAGCCGCACTGGAAACTCAAAGGGCTATGCTTTCGTTGAATTCAAAGAACCTTCTGTTGCAGAAATTGTTGCAGAAACTATGAACAATTATTTAATGGGAAAGAGATTGTTAAAAGGTGCTTAAAGTCAATCTCTAATGAAAATTAATATGCAAAATGAAACTGTTAATAAAATAAAATAATTGTTACAGCTGTATATATACCTCCTGAGAAACAAAAATTGCATGCTTTGAGAAAAAACTGGAATAATCAAAATAATCCAGCTAGAGATCACACACTGAAAATGAAAAGGGTATTTATTGCGAAGATTTTATAAATATTTTTAATTCATGTTTTAAAAATGGTATGAAACTAACATTAATTATTACTTACATTTTTCTTAATGTCTTTTTAGGCATTGAATGCTGATAAAACTGACCAGGAAGAGTTATTAGTTGCAGAGAAACTGTTATCCAGGTACAAAGATTCCCTTTTTCTATATGAATTTTTTATTAATTTTTATTTATAATTAATGATATTCTTTCTTTCCATGATGCAGTCTCTCAAATAACAAAAAAAAATTGAAAGTATTGGGTATAGACTATGATTTCTTTATGCCAGTAGATGTTCCAGAAGGCTTAAAAGAAAAGGTAGAAAAAGTTGAGGATAAAGTCAAAGAAGTGAGTTCCAATACAGGAATAGAATCAAAAAAGAAAATTAAGGTAGAAGAAAAAATAACAAAGACCAAACAGAAGAAAATTAAAAATGAACCCACAGAAAATAAAAATAACATTGTGAGTTTAAAGAAAGAAAACAATAAAAATAAGAAACAACAGAACAAAAATAAAAACAACATAAAATCTAATGAAAATCAACCAGAAAAGAAAAATCTAGTTCAAGGAGTTGATATTAAAAATCAGACAAATAAACAACAAAAGTTGAAAGTGATTGAGCTAAAGGCAGATGATTTTATAAACATCAACAATTCAGACAATGATGATGATGATGACAGTGTAGATTTTGATTCTGATGAATTTGAAAAGATGATTGAAAATGATGATGATGAAGATGTTGACGATGAAGATGTTGATGATGAAGATGTTGATGATGAAGATGTTGACGATGAAGATGTTGATGATGAAGATGTTGAAGATTTATCAGAAGCTGACGAGAGTGATGATTTGAATAAGAAAGTTATACAAACGAAACATATTAACAAAAAAATGTAAGTACACTTGAATCTTTCTTTCTACATAAAATGTTATTACTTTGTATAGACTGATGTAATTTTTGTTAAGTGTATTCATCTATCCAGCACTTATGAGCCTTAACCGCTGGCATGGTGGGGGAACCAAACTTACATCAAAAGCATTTGCAAAGATAGTTTGGAGACCAGTCAAACATTCATCATTCTAAAATTTAAATGCTTTATTGTTGATATAGAGAAATCCAGCTAATAATGGTATTTTGTTTGATTTTTATAATTATATAAACCCAATTTGTTTTCAGTATGCCTATTGTTTCCCAAAGAGATTATAGTACATCAAAAACAACATTAAAGAATAAACAAGGCAAAGAAATTCCTAAAGTAATGGCAGAAAAGAGGAAGAAAGTCATCAGTAAGTAGCTCTATAATTGGTATTAATATATGTATCTTTTTGCCAGTAAATCATTCAAATAGGCATAATGTATAAAAAGGGTTTACATTTCCTACTCTGTTTATATTCCACTACACTGTCTCATATCCCAGACCTTGCTATGGAAACAAGCATGACATGGACGAACTATAATGTCCATTAGTATGTACCAACTTCTAAAACAAGTGGTTATTACTAAACAGTTCATTTTGCGCTACTGTCTACGACTTTACTTGATTAATAAAGTTTATTATTGTTCAATAACAAATGTTATAAAAACCAGAAAAAAAAGTTAAAATTAATAGTATTTTTATTTATTTTATTTTCAGTTGCTCCAGTAACTTCAAAAAAGGCAAAATTTGAGAAGCAAAATAAGAAGACATTAAATAAAGTAATTAAGAAGAGAAAATAAAGATTTAACTATTTTTAAAGTTTTTTTTTTCATTATTGTGCTAGAACTATTTTTTAGGTTATGTTTTTAATTAAATAAACAGTACTGTAATTTATTCCGCAGATTAAATTTTATTCAAACTGTAAACAAATATAATGATTACAAACTTAATATACAGTGTTCGTCAATTGCTACAAAATCGTCAAATAGAACTAGTACAGGTTTCTCATCTTCTTCATAATCATTAAGTCCCGTGAAATCCCACTTAAGCTTTTGGGTTAAGTTTTCAATAAATCGAACAATCAAAGACAATAACTGACCATCAATCTTCTTCTTATTTACGAACACTGTGCGGAAAAAATATCGTAATTTTTTGTAAATTACGTTCTTATTCATCACAATGTCTGCTAAAAAGTCACCTGGCATTTCATCAATTTGTGTCTCAATTGTTTTAATAAAATTGAAGTAAACATTTCGATATTTCAGAATAGCTTTATCACAGGAACACAGCAAAATAACAAGATTCTTCCAATGTTCGAAAGCTTCAAGAGAATGTCCAATAAGGAAACATAAGTATGTAAACTGAAGCTCGCCAATAATATGTAGAGGCCTAAAAGTTAAATCATAATCATATTATATATTAGGTTATGGATATTAGTTTGGAATAAGAAAACGAAAAGAGCGAAAATGAAAGTTACATAAATTATGCAATTCCAATTAACTTTTAATTTTATTATCACTAGCATATTTGTTTGATCAACAGAAATTTAGAATAGAAATATGAAAGCATTATTACTTAAAAATACATTATTGGTTGAAACAGGAAAATAGTCATATATGTTAAATAATTATAGCTAAAAAATTCAGTTGTTAATTTACAACAATAGATTGATTTTATACTGCATAAAGTAAACTTAATTTTTACATGCTGGGTCATAAGACTATACCGCATGACATGTAGCATTTTTTATGTATTTAATAATAGAAGGAGAGAAACTAAAATTAAAACTTACTCATCATGCTGTGCAATCATGAGATCTAAGGAATATGTTTGATCTAAATAGTGCTTCGTTATCTCCCCTGGTGTTGAGCCTGGTGGGTATTTTTCTTTTGGTATTTCTGTAAACCTCATTGCCTCTCCTACAAAAACAGTAAGAGTGTATTTAAATAAATACTATTTCTATTTATTATGAACCAAAAATATATATATATAATGATAATGTTAATACTTTGTGTTTAAAAATTTTCAAAGGTATTGTGGGTTCAAAGTCCTCATTTATTACATGTAAAAACTTATATTATGATAGACGGTGCGAATAGGGTTCAGCCACCTCGAGGGAAACCAGTAGTTGTAACCTGGTTTAAATTGACAAATTAGTTAGATGAAACTCAATAGAGTTGCCCATAAACTATGTCAAATTACCACAGTGAGAATTTATGCATAAGCATCTTAATTATATTTAGCAAAAATTTTAAGTAATCAGTATACTAAACTACTAACTACTAGTAAACTATATAAATACAATTATTGTAGTCTAATTAATTGATTATTTTTCTACCTGGGGCTGGCTTTAAATCTGGTAACATAGCTTGCTCTTTTTCTTCCTCTGTGATTCTTCTAACTCTTTTAGCACCAGATTGGCCTGGAGTTGAATCATCGCTTTGAACTTCTTTTGATACAGGATCAGGTTCTATGGACTGTTTTGACTTATTTCCTCTCGGTCTATCCTTATCACTCATTGGCAGTAAGTCCACCGACGCTCTGATAAGACCATTCAGTGGTGAGAGCTTCTGTGCTAACTCAGCTGGTACATATGAAATATAATATATAAATAAACAAGTAAGAAATAGTCATTTCAAATAACACCTGACAAATCAATAGTAAAAAGCACATTAAATAAACAATCCTTTATGTATAAAAAAATTGTGGAGTCAATACTGGGTGCAGAATCAGGTTTTGTTTACCATAAAAATGCATCATCATTGGACCTGAACCATCATGTTGAATTTCAACTCTAAAGGATAAGAGAAAGAGGTTCTAAATTAGCTTGTAAGATCTGACTTAAACAAACTAAAAAACATTGAAAGGTAAATAAAGCTAATTAACTAATAATTAATGCTGCCTTAGGAACTACCTAATACATTTACAACCATTATTTTAATAATATATTTAAAATTGATAAATACCTGTTATTTGAGAAGATAATTGTTTCCACTTTTGCCATATTTCATAAGGATAAGGGGCTAAGTGCTTGTCTATGTTGAGCAAATTATCTTTTAAGCGCTGAATGCTTTCTTCACTAATTTCATCCTTACTAATATCTTCTAGTTTTTTATCCCACATTTTGACGACAAACTCTTTTTTATCAAAGTAATGCATAAATCCTGATCTATAAAGGAATATTGCCATTTTATAATATACGATTTAAAGAAATGTTCCAAATTAAATTTATGATGAAATTAATTATGTATAACGAAAACACTATTAAAATTACCTTGGTGAAATGTCTCCGGTTTCTTTGCTCACAGCAGAATAGTGAACGTAATGAAGACCCGGTGGAATCATTTTTATTCCTCGAAAGTCTTCTTCAGTATTCCAACATTGCATATCAATACCAAATTGTGTCTCCTGGGGCACACCGAGGAATACAAATGTTCCTCCTTCAACGAGGAGCTTTTTAGCGGTCTCCTGGTCCATTTTGCACGTTTGTGCCGTAATATATTATAAAATTCTAACACCTCAATATGTTTAAATCAGAATAAACTTTTTAACATATATTGACCATGTTTTCGGTATGTTTTCACTATTGGTATTTAATATTGATTAAGCAACTTTGACAGAACAAATTTGACATTTCTTATACTCCTTTTTACGTTGTTGTAGTTTATTTTCATATAACTAAATTGCACGAAAGACTCAGAATACTTCATATTTTAAGAAAAAAATCTATACTAATATTATAAATGCGAAAGTAACTTTGTCTGTCTAGCTGTCTGTCTGTTGCTTTTTCACAACCAAACCACTGAATTGAATTTGATAAAATTTGGTATGATGGTATGATTAATAAGGAGGGACAGCTTATTTTTTATTTTGCCTAAAACCTGACGACCAACTATTAAAACGCGAGTGAAGCCGCGGGCGATAATTATTGAATGACAAATAATATATATAATTTTAATGTACCATATGAATTACTAGTAACATAATATACAACTTAATTATGGTTAAAATATTAAATAATTTGATTATGATCGACCTCTATTCCGTGTTTAATATTAGTTGACATTTTGATTAAAACTACATAATATTACGTGTGCGTTATTAATTTTTATTGAATACATTAGTATACGAATATACTTACTTAAGACCTAAATAAACTTATTCTATGCAAAATATAAGCAATTACCGTAAGCTGCGGATTCTTCGCTTGGAATTCAGTTTATGACAAAAAACCACAAAGGTTAAAAAGTAGCCTATGTTTGTCTTTGGGGTTCAAGTTTGTTTCGTACCATACTTCATCAACATCGATTCATCGAGTGGTTAAGCCATAATGGTGTAATAAATAATTGTATCGCTTTGTGAAACCGCTCTTAAATGGTAATAGAATATGCTATTGAATATAATATATCTAAACTCATTATAGAGAAAAGGTGCAAAGTAAATTTAATCAGATGAACCTTGTTGGTTCATCAAAGTAATTTAATAACGTCATGTTGTAGGTGTCAGTTGTGATTTAGTGTGCCCGTATTTTTTACAAAACATTAATATTATTAACTTATTCATCAATTTCTTACCTAATACAAGATACATTTTTAAACAAACGCCAGATTTCACTCGTTTTGTACTAGTCAATTCGACAGACGAATGAGCACACTCGTCTGGTAATACCTATACATTTAGGTTCAATGCGAAATTCCCACCAAAAATTCGCCTGAAAATTTTGAGTTGCCGTGGAGTGGTTAACACAGAACCTGCTGTTAACTACAGCACCTGATTTTTTGTTTTAGTACAGATTTTTTTGCCTAATTATTTTTCAACAGGTGACGAATTCCCGTCTCGAGCACCACTACAGCGAGACGGTAGCGGCAATCAGAAATAGCGTTTTAGTTATCGTTTGCAATTAGTGGATTTTATGAACTACGCTGTATGCGATGCCTAATAAACTTTGAAGAGGTCGAAAGTGAACATATCATCGAAGAGAAATTAAAATAGAGTCTGTTAATGTTTTTTGTCTGTAATGCTATTTTTAAATAAAAATCATATAATTGTGCTTATTATAAAAGGAGAAAGTGAAAGGATCTATAACTACTTTCTTAAATGATCTAAATAATAACATAAGCACATACAAATAGGATAAATGAATTACCATAGAAGCTTTGATGCAATTGATTTTTTCATCATATTACAAGTAAGGCCAAATCGCATCATCATTTTTCGAATTTTTGACATGACTGACGAATAGTCTCCGCAATATTCACCAGGGAAATTAGGATGTAAATTTCCATTCGCTGTGAACCTATATTCTGGGATTCTTTGTTTTCATCGAAAATTTAAGTATATATATTCGCTAGGGATTTCGGTATATACGAATTGCAGCTTCATATAAAATAGTCAAAACATAACTATTATAGTAATAATATAATAGGTTATATTCATGGATTTTAAATGTTGCAAATATGTTTTTTTTAAAGTCTGCATTCATGGACTAAAAATAGTACCGGTCATACAGTTTTATTTTTTAAAAACGTGATAAAATAAATTTCGATTATTAAAGAAAGAATCTTAGTTACAAAGACGGTGATGTTCTCTAGTCTGATATCTGAACAGCAGTTTTTTATAACGGATACAAATAACGTTGTACGAGATAAGTATTATAGTGCACAAGGGTGTGAGCTAGCATAGATGTGTGTGGTCTATTATTGATATTATTTATGCGATTACAACATTACCGGAAAGAGATTTTATGCTTTACGAGACATGACAGTATGACACTATCCACATCACAATGGCGCAGGATATCTTGGCAAAAAAATCTTAATATCTTTTATCGGTTCGATCCGGATTAGAATCTTAAGATATGTAGCCATGTAGAACAATGAGACACTTTTGGATATACATAATTATATATCTAATATATTGAGAAATTGATATTTTTTGGGCTTTGTGTTCTATTTTGTATGCTAAGTCAAATGGTATGTTTTCTTTGGATTATGTCAATACCTGTTCTTCTGAAAATAGATCTTATCAGGGTGTTTGGTGTTAGGATTGAAACTATGTACAAACTACTTGCGTCGGAGTTTTCATAGTGTTAGGGAAACTTTTAATAGTGTTTATGTCCCTAGAGGGTCTGAAACGTGCCGTCGGAGTACATCAACTATGTACTGGTTATCTTACAAGTTATTACACATTATAAACTATCACTAAACTTTGAAGAAATCTTGGAAGGGTCTTATAACTTACAACTTTCTAAACTTATTTTTCACTTGCTACATACTGTTAAGAATTTAAAAAATGGTCTGTTTCTTAATTATTGATATTTCGCATTAAATAAATTATAATATTGTTTTTAATTAAATGCACAAAAATATTGATTGAAAAATTATATTTTATTTATGAATTTTTGGCTAACGTTTCATATAGTACACGGCAGGAAAGTATAAAAGTTATTATTTCCATTTTCTGTACCATAATGTGTTTAAACGAAGACGATGATTCATAATTTTTGTTATTATTAATTTTATGTTTAATAAAACAATAATATGAAAATAATGACAATTAAGCTAGTAAAAACCTATAAATTCACACAAAATTTAATCTATGGAATAATAAAAAGTAAAATTTCAATTAAAACGGTTGCTAACAAATAAATTAAGCATAAACTAGAGCGCAAGTTGGGATAAAAATTGAAGTACGTGGTTTTGAACCCTTGTAGTGGCTTAGGATGTTCTCGTAAAGGTCGAGAGTATCCGTCTTGTGATACGCTCCTTTGAATCTTAACTGCCGTCTGAGTATTCGAGGTAATAGTCTTATATTATTTTATAATTCTCCACTATTATCTTTAATGACCATTAACATTATGTTGCGATTTAATATTTAAAAACTTTAGTGTTTTTGTATTACCATGGATTACTAAGTTTTTTTTTCTGTTTGTATGGGATGTATCTTCGGTATTTGAGGGCAAAATATTCTGCCAATTCAAAATGAAAATATTAACATGGGTTTATCTTTGTAATTACAACCATTACTATCAATGTCTTATTAAATATGTTACCTTGTTTAAGCTAAATATTTTAGCTTTGTAACAAGTTATGTACGTCACAATTTCTTGAAATCTATTGTTTTTTATGAACATACATTTTATTACTAAATATAAAAACATACATAATGTATTAAGAGTAATTATTAAAATTTTTATGACTTTAGTAATAATGTAAATATTTGCGTGAATGGACTCATTTTAGGTACTGATTTTACTTAAAAAAATAATAATATATTTTTGCAAGTTTTTCAGGAAATTGGTTTTCAAGTAGTCAATTAGACTTTATGCAGCTATTGGCCAATGTTTAACAAGGCGAGTTTGTTTATTTCCGATTTCTTCTCGCTTAATCCGCCGCCAGTCCTCCAGTTATTGTTTCTGTTATTGGCGCGGAGAAAATTGAATTTGTCCACAATCCACTGGATTGCATTGTGGCAAGAGGATCCAAACCAAAACAAACATTCAATTTTGCAATCCAGTTTTAGACTAGTACTGCACGATCGCTACAATGTTGCAGGTGTAAACTATCATTTTCCAATTAATAATCGGGAATTATGGACTCTTTATTAATATATTTTTTGTGTCAGTTTTAAAATTTAACGATGTTTTTATTTTTTGTAACACGCGTTTTTTTATTTCTAAGTCTAAACTTCGAAAGTATTGGCATGAGGTTTTAAAGTCACGATCAAAGTAGGGTGTGTACCATCGAGGGTCAATTACGTTAGAAATGACTTTATAACAGTCTTATCACGATTACGAGTACATTATTTTTGTATATATTTTGACGATTAACTCTGACGATTCAACGTACTTTTTTACCATTGACTTATCTCTGAAATATTTAACAGTGCTACAATTTGAACATTTACCGATCGTAAATTTTTAACAATATAATTAATTCATTTTATTAGGCAACTAATAAAATGAATTAATTTTATTTTAAACCGTTGAAAGTGTAGGTTGAATGTAAATAGACTCTGAAATAAAGAAACTTGATTAAATTAATTAGTAAGACCGTTCGTTGGCGACTAATTGCACTTTTTTGTTCAGAGTTTTTTTGTAGCGTAAAAGAGGAAAAGTCAACGAGATTATAATTATAAGTGGAGAAATAAACATAAAGTATTTATGTTTAATTGTTTTGATAATTCTATTAAAATGATTCCCAGGTCTATTATTACATTACAAGCGTCTGCTTCTTGAATGATGAAACACAAAACACTTACACAAATACAACAAAAAATAACGCTGACGCACATTCTTTACATTTCCTCTGAAAGCTCTTTATATAATTTAATAATATGGAAAGTAAGGAAAATAATTTAATAAATCGCCGTGGAAAGGATACGGCTACTACGTTACCTGTGTCCTTTCCGCAACGATTTATTAAACTTAAATATATATTATTTTATTTATTTCGACGGCCTTTTATTAGAGCTCTTAGGTATGAAAACATTAAGACCAAATTAAAACATTTTTAGGAAATGAAAACGAATCGAAACACACAATTTAATAATCACGATACTAATCTAAAAGGTCGATTCATAGGTTTTTCATATTTAAGGATTGAAATATATTATCAAATATGACTCGCATATTATCAAAGTGAGCGTTAAAACTTTATATATACATAAGCAAAAATTTTTTTAGCACATTATAATTTTTCCAGCACGGAATAGCCTTACGTATCATTACACTTGCCGCGTAGTGCTGAATTGCTGAGTAAAGCTACGTTCGGTTTCACGTAATACGAATGTATTGTTACGTGCCTCATTAGTCACGAGCTTGATTTATGCGGCCAGAGGAAAATATAACCATTGTATTAACTATTCATCGCTCAAGTTGTGATATATCTGCAATTTCCACTTCCATGTTGTTTCGTTTAATAATATATGTTTACTTATAATATTGCCACTGTATACTGATAACGTTTGTTACGTAAGTTCGATGATTAGTTTGTAATTAAGTTCACAAAATGTATTAAGGTAAAACGGAAGACATACAAAATAAAATTATTTGTTTTATGTGTATTTCATATGCTAATTGGTTATTCAAGAGATGTTAACATGATGGCCAAAAAAACTGGTCTACTAATCAAATCTAATTAAAAGAGGGAAAAGCATGGCAATATACAGAGTATATTGAATGCCAACCTCAACCTTTTTCACGTTTTCTCACCTGGATTAGGTGCAAAGAGGACAAAAGCAAAAAGTCGCTGACGAGGATCGCGGTCATAGAGGGATTGTGCCCTATCATCGTCAGAGCTCGTGTCGAGAGCCCGCTAGCCACTAGAGCTGAAAGGCGAGGCGAAATTGTTCAGCCAAAGTGCACGTTTCAAATCTCGTAAGTTCGTATTACGTATTTTTCGTCGTAAAATGATTGTTATTTTTTCAGGGTTGTTTGTAGAAAATACGTTTGTTTTACTTAAAATATTTATACAGTGTTATATAAACAATATGGTTAAAACACTTTGTAACATATTTATAAAATAAAAATTCAGTAACTCTGCGCTGCGTATAAAGAGAATACAATAATTAGGTTTTAATTTGAAATATTTTATTAAAAAAAATATACCTACGTGCTGTAAATTACGACACCATATTACCATTTATATTAAAATCAAGTTAATCACATTTATGCCACTTTTTATTGGATGTAATTTTTTTAAAATTTAATTATAAATTTTATTATTAACATATTTAAAGATTATATTCTTTTATACGCAGACAATATGAAAATGTAGGTATAGTAGGATTGCGTCACTGTTTTAAAAGAACATCTCAACAGACTGTTTGTATTGTAGACACAACTAAAATTTAAATATTAAAAACTTATCGTTTGGAAGATGTTTAGATTCAATAGAGTAACCGAGGTGAGAACCCAGGTTGGGTTATACATTTGGCTAATAAGTTGAATTTTAATTTACATATTAACAAGTATATATAGCTTTTCGCTTGCTGGGATTTTTTCTTTAGGGACACTCTACGAACTTGTAAAGAAAATGGTTCTTTATAATTCCTTTATTCGACCCATAATTGAATACGGTTCTATTGTATGGAACCCAAACTATATAATACATATAAACAGTTTAAAAAGCATGCGTCGCGCTGAGTGAGATTGTTGAACGTTTGAGTTTATTATCACTTCCTGATAGAAACCTGATCAGAGACCAAGTGCTTTTATTTAAATTAATAATAAATCTTCTTTTTTCTCTCTGTTCTGTTTTGATTGATTGATTTAATGTAACTGTTTGTTTCCCTAATAAAAATTAAATAAATTGACTTGGTAGGCCTTTGCGCAATGCCCTCTGGGTAGGCACTCAACAGATATTCGACCTCCAAACAGCAATATTTAGTATTGTTGTGTTCTGGTTTGTAAGGGCGAGTTAGCTGGTGTAATAACAGGCACAACGGATATAACATCTGAGTTAAGTTGAAAATAAAATATTATCTTTAAAAATTATACAAGCTTTGATTATATGTAAGTCACGGAATGAATTTTAAGGTAGTAATGTTTCAATAGCGTAATAGTTCCAAAAGTTTTGCAATAATTATGTTTTGTAGACGAATTGCGACATGCTAGAATACATTTCAAGAGGCGGGTATTGAGATGATTTTAATAGAAAGAACTATTATGTAAAAATACGTTTTTATTATTCATTTTTATTGTAACACAATTAATTTAATTCCTTGTCTTTAACTGTTAGAGTTTAAATTAAATTGCGATATTTAATTTAATATATTATATTATGAATGTAATATTTAGTCCCTGAATTTATTTTAAATACATGTCTAAAATGTATTATTCTCAGTTTATAAACAGATGTCATATGTGTCCCTTACTCTACTCTGGAAGGTTATTGCAGTATATAGCAAGCTCGATATAACCTAGTTAGTACGCGCGATGCCTACCGTGGTATCAAAGGAATCTCTAATGATTGCATTCGTAAAGCAATTAATATTGAAATTCTGTTATAATATTATCGACACATATTAATTTACGGTGTCTTTGAATGTATGATGAATATTTTCGTTTGCCTAGTTTAGGTGTAGTCATTTCTTAAATAAAAGTAAATTAACCGCTCGTACTTAAATGACCTACTGCTTTGTAAACAAAGACCTCCATTGTCCTTTTCAGCCCCGGATGTGGGGGTCGTCCCGATAATATAACATATATAACTTTGTCCGAACCGCAACTGGATCGTTAAAGGTACTCGACTGAACGTCAATTACGTTTACGTTTCGATTCGATTAGTTGTCAATTTGTAAGTAGAGTAGTGAGTAGTACTTGGGCCCTAAGCCCAGTGACTGCATGTTATTTAAAAGAAAATAGAACCAAAATTGTACTTATTCCGAGTTATGTATTGTCATAAAAAATATTATGTGTTGATTGTGTGTATTTTCACTAAACTATTTAATCCTAATTCCATTTATTTTATCGACATGGCCCAGCTGTCTGACTACGTTAAAGAATTCACTATATTCGGTTAGTACACGAAGACATATGCTTAATTTTTGTTTATGATTCATCTCGTGCATGTAAAGGAAAACGTCGCTTGCATGTGTCGGAAATTTTTCAGTCTCATGAAAATTCACCAACTGCATTGTAGCTTGGTGGAGTAAGCTCCAAATCCTTTACGTTTTTCAGCAGTAGGTTATTTACGCTCGGTTACTGTTTTTCTACATCATTAAGTTTATTACGTTTGCATAATCGTATAATCTAACGGCGTCTGAAAAGTACAACTGTAGCCTTTAAAATACCACTAAAGTACTTTTATTTAACAATATTTTCTCTTTTAACGCTCATTATTTAGTTTCCAGTGACTCAGTTTCGTCCAACTTTGAGAGTGAACCAGTAATGTCACAGCTTAAAGCAAATTATTGTTTCAAATTAATGGAATGTGCTTAGTTTAAGCAGTAATGATACCTGTGTTAATGGATGTTTTGATGGTGAGGATTTGTGTAATATTTTGTAGAATTTGTACTAGCCGTATACTCGATGGGATCTCATATCGGAAACATTATACAGAAAATCAATGAATTTTCTTAAGTATTCGAGTATAGTTTTTATTAAGTTTAATTTGTTAGTTACTTGCGTTGCCTATAGAGCAATTTCCACACTTCTAGTTTCAAATATGAGGAACTTCCATTAAAATTTTCATCCCCGATTTTACCGTCATTGGTGTTTTCAATTTAAATTTTCAAAACAACAAATTTCCACAAACGCTTTAACAACTGCGTTTAACTCATTATTTATTTTAAAAAAGCTATTAGTAACTATTACTTTTTTATAAACAGAAGAAAATACTACGATTTCCGTATTTTTAACTTACAAAAATGACGAATTTTCATACAAACTTTTAGCCCCTATTGAATCCCATTAAAATTCAAATGCGGAATTTCTTCACGTTAGACGCACCCGTTTAGGCTGTACGCATTTTATAAATCATTCATTTTAAAGTATTATTTAGTAAATTAGTATCTAATAACTTGTTCTTGTTTTTATTGATTAACTGCCTCGTTGGTCTATCGTTCTATATCTAAGGTGCCGACGTCCCGGTTTCGAATCCCAAATTACATCATCTCCCAAAATTAATGTTCTTACCAGGGTAATCTGTTTCCTATCAGCTTCTCTCAGTCTAAAATCATCAAGATTCTTGGCAAAATAATGCTTTTCAGTCTTCTTATAATACTCCGTTCGCTTCCCGAAAATCAACAGATATTGATGACTATTGTTCCTTCCTCTGTTTGTTAAAAGAGATAATATTACCGCAAATACAGGAGGAGCAAACTGGTGCTATTTCTTCTGGAAATAGTACTCGGTGAATATCGTTAAGAGGTCTATTGTGTTTGTGAAGCTTTGAAAATTTTAGCTTCAAAATCAGTTAGTGCGACCAAATATTGTGATTAAAGGAGTCTGACAAACTTCTTTAACTGTTTTATTTTGATGAAATTGGAGATAAATGTTATTTGTAAATTAATCAATCATTTGTGTGTTCAATCAAATCAAAGCAATATATTCTTTATTCAAGTATTTTCATAAAAGCACTTTTGAATCGTCATGTTATACTGTTGAATTAAATTTAATGCTACCACCCACCCAAAAACATTAACTCATTAGTTATTTTTTTTCCACCATTTTAATTACAGAATATGTCAGTTAACAACAATTATTTTTTTAAATATCCAACCTAGAATTCAATAAATACTAAGTCCTCCTCATGTCCATAAAATGATTGTCACCATTTCCTTCGAAAATATTTATATTATTGTGATTATACGTAATATTGTTGTAAACGTATTGTGAAGCAACAATAAGTATGCCCTATCTGTTAAAAATATCCCGAAGAGAGTCTCGAGCTCCAAGATTATAAACAGACCTAATAGCTCTTTTTTACAGCAGGTATCGAAACAGTTTCAATATTCGCAGCGATACCCAAAAGCAAAATGCTGTAACATATAATGTTATGAAAGTATCCAAAGTATACTCGAGCAGGATCAAGATCAGTTAGTTGTCTAACTTTTCTAACCGCGTATGCTGCGGAGCTGAGTTTCAGCAATAATGATCTAAATATAACCGATACTGCAGTATTTCTAGGAATCACTTTAGATTCAAAACTCAAGGATTTGAATATTTGATGTGGAAAAAAAATCAAATTCAAAAGTTTTAGTTTTGAATCTAAAGTGATTCTTAGAAAAACTATAGTATCGGTTACATTTAGATCATTACTGTTTAACGCTAACTTAAAAAAATTGCTATCTTACATTAAGTAAGGTAAACAGTATACGCATTTTGACTTTTTGGCATTAAGAACTAAGTAATTTTTTGTAAGCCAACCTTGTATCAGGGATAATGCATCGTTTACATCGTCATTATAAGGTTGTTTCCTGTCAACTTTAAAAAGTAATGAGGTATCATCAGCAAATAATACAATGTCCCAAATACCTTTAACATAAAAAATAAGCATCTTTTTTATTTTTGTTATATCCATACTAATATTATAAATGCGAAAGTAACTCTGTCTGTCTGTCTGTTTGTCTCGCTTTCACGTCTAATCTACTGGACCGATTTAAATGAAATTTTGTACACAAATAGCCTAGAGCCTGAGAAAAGACATAGGCTACTTTTTATTTGGAAAAAGTGCTGTAAGGGCTTGAAAAGCGGGGTGTAAGTTGTTGAAAGTATTGTCATTTTTGGGACTAGAAGCATAAAACTTATATTTTAGTCTGTATACTTATAAACTAACATATCATGACACCCGAATTTTGGGAATTCTACCTATATAGGGGTAAATAGGGGTTAAACGTTTGTATGGAAGTCCGTAATTTTTTAAGTTAGAAACATGAAACTTTATTTTTGGGATACTGATTAAAAAGTAGATACTTATTTAAGTGTTTCTGTATTTTCAACCCCTACGGGGGTGAGAAATGGGTTGAAAGTTTGTATTGAAATCCGTCATTTTTAAGATAGAAACATGAAACTTTATTTTTGGGATACTGATTAAAAATGAGTAGATACGTATTTAAGCGTTTCTTGATATTTTAGGCCTAATGGGAAAAAGTAGAGGTTGACATTTTGTATACAGGTTAGTCTGGAAGTCCGTCATTATTAAATTAGAAGCTTGCAATTTTATTTTTGGCCTACCGATTAAAAATGAGTTGATTCGCATTTAAGCGTTTCTTGATATTTTATGTCTAAAGAGAAAAAGAGGTGTTGACATTTCGTATACAGGTTAGTCTGGAAGTCTGTAATTTTTGAAGTTAGAAGCTAGAAATTTTATTTTTGGGATACCGATTAAAAATTAATTGATACGCATTTAAACGATTCTGGATATTTTACGCCTAAGGAGGGAAATAGGGGTGACATTTCATATAGGATAGTCTGGAAGACCGTCATTTTTGAAGTTAGAAGCAGGAATCTTTATTGTTGGGCTACTGATTAAAAATAAGTAGATACGTATTTAAGCATTTCTTGATATTTTACGCCTAAAGAGAAAAAGTAGAGGTTGACATTTTGTATACAGGTGAGTCTGGAAGTCTGACATTTTGAAGTTAGAAGCATGAAACTTTATTTTTGGGCTACCGATTAAAAATGAGTTGATTCGCATTTAAGCGTTTCTGGATATTCTACCCTAAGGGCTGAAGTACACAACAATGTGGTATACAAAGAGGTCTTAAATTTACGTAATACGTTTAAGTTAATTTGTAAATATATTCATATTCTACGCGAGCTAAGCCGCGGGTAATAGCTAGTATAAATATAAATAAAAAAAATTAGGAGCTTAGAATAAGATTAATCTCATATAAGCGTGTCTATATAAGACACGCTTATATGAGATTCTTATACATAGGTTACAATTTTTAATGATATTACATAATATTTAGCAATCACATGAAAAGAAAAAACGTAAGGCCGTTAAGGCGTTTTGATCATTATGAATTACAAAACTGTTTGATGTTACATGACATGGAAATTGACATGGGAGTCCGTTTGCCCATTCAATCGCGTTACCGCTTTTAATCGGAAGGGGCTTAAGAAGAAAAAAGGAAGATAAGATACCTTTAAGAGTTTCTTAAAGGGTTCGGCCTTTCAAAGAACTCGTAGACTGTGGTGTCCGATACCGAGGAGATTTCTTCATCTAGTATAGCTAGCAAGGTGCAGATAGAACGCATGTATGCTGATACTCTACTAAAAAGGCGCTCAGAAACCCGAGAATTTGACGTATAATTTCACTATACGGCATTGGATGAATTTGAATGAAAAAAAGCAAAAGTTATATAATTAAGTACTACTATATTATAATATATATGCCATTTTTATTTGCTTAAATTATTATCTTAATATATACATTTATATTATCTATGTGTATTCTAAACAGTTGGATCCTGAATGGTTTAGATTTGACCTATTCAATCCCTTTAAATCGACAACAGTTGATAACACCTAATTGACATTTATTAAGACTGCTAGTGTAATAGAAGTTTATATCAAAAGTATTATTTATTCCACTGAATGATGAATGAAAATTGTATTTGATGATAGAATGAAGTACAAATTGATATTTCTACCGCTTGTAGTGTTAAATTTTATATTTACAAGTGTGCGCACGTAATATGCCCTGGATGATACATACCTTTGTTTCATCATTTTTCACAGAGATGTTAATTAAAAAAATAATAATAAATGTTTTCTATTGATTTTAGCACAATTAACAGCTATATATATATTCTACATTTTAGTTAGTTTAGAGGGTGTTTCTGTCAGTTATCTGTCCGGTAATTGCGCATTGATTCACTACAGGTATGCGACCGCGGACTGCTCGAGCTGCTGCTGTCACACTCCCATCACTTCTGAAAGTAGTATCCCATCCCCGTTTTTCATACCTACTTCAATGAGTGCAGATGCCTCCTGTTGACATCGACTGGTGGTCACGGCCAGTCATAAATACTAGCAATAGTATAGTTGCGCGTTAGTGGCCTCGCTAACGCCTAGGGACGTCTCTACCTGTCTCTAATTGCAGCGGCGTTCCATTAGGTACAGGGAGATTAGAGATAAGAGTGAGTGTCTCACTGTCGTTCTCTACGTCTTGTGTACTTGAATATCTCCTGCGCGATTGATTTGGCTTCTGACACCGGACTCCGAATAATTAAAGTCCTGCGGCGATGGGCAGAGGTAGAGAGGTTTGGTTGTGATGCCAACTAGACTTTGTCTGATGTCTACACGCCGACGGTTCAGGAAAGAAGGTCGCTTTGCACTGCAATGGGTTAACAGTGTAATTCAGCAGCTCATTGGGTGACAAAGCAGCCCTATTTAGGGAGACCCTGCTTTCCTCAATCGAGAAGGGTACTTGAAAAGGTGTCCTAAAAAAGGTTTAACCCAACATATTCGAGGACGGTAACTGCGGCTCTCCCTGCATCATAAATAACGTGGTCGAAAGTACATTAATAACAGTCCGAAGCACAACATGCTCAAACCACTAAATATGACTTTTACAGCGTGGAATGTTTGCACTCTCCTGGATTGTGAAACCAACCTGGCTCCGTCGTATCCCGAGAACTCCGACGCTGGCTCTCAGTGAGACGCACCTGGCAGATGAGGGGGAGAGAATAGAACGTAGAGGCGGTTATACTTTCTTTCAGAAAGGGACTCCGTCCTCAGAGCCTGGGCGAACTGCTGTTGGTTTCGCAATAAAAAACTGCATTGCATCTAAATTGGAGGAGTATCCTTTACACATTTCGGACCGAGTCACCACACTGCGCTTACATCTACACAAGGACAATTACCTGAACGTCATCAGTATTTAGGTGCCAAAAATGGATAAGGATGATGACATCAAGGCCAGGTTTTACGAAGAAGTTACGCAAGTCCTATCTAGTAAAGTGGTAACTATGCTACCGCGTTTCGTCTGCCCGAGAGGCCCGGAGGCCCGATCCCCCCCCCCAAACATGATGGTTGTGCAGAATTTGGTTACATTACCCCAGGAGGATACCATCAGCAATTGCGGTGGAGAATCCCTCTTTGGGCATCCATGCTCAGGACGTACACCACCTGAGCAGGGATGCCCAGGCTGCCCTCCGAATTCTGGGGGGGGGGCAATTTTGCGCTCACCACTGTTCGGGGCAAGCGGAGCAGGCATCATAAGGCAACCCCTACCACCCTCACTGTGGACTTCTGCAACATAAGGGGACTTAACTCCAACTTGAACGCCGTTCACTTTCACCTTGAGACGGCGAAACCGGCCTTGCTCTTTCTTACCGAGACCCAGATATCTTCTCCTGCGGCTACGACTTTCTTTTCTTCCTTCCTACCCCGGGTATAAATTGGAACATTCCTTTGTACCACGAGCTGGGGTGTGCGTTTACGTCAGAGTTGATATCTGCTCTCGACGCCTCGACAGCCTTGTAGAACAGGACCTATCGATTATCTGGCTGCGTGTAGATTGCGACGACTATCCGCGAATCTACGCGTGCCTTTATAGGTCCCATAGCGGTAATGCCGAAACCGACCGACTGGTCGAGCACGTCCAAATGGCTACAGATTCCGTGCTGCAGTAGATCCCAACCGCAGAGACCGAATGGCTTGGATCACGCACTACCGATCATGCGGGTAGATCTGTTCTCGACTTCGCTTTAGTATATGATTTGACACAACTGGTCACCTCGCCAACGCGAATACCAGACGTGGAGGAACAAACACCTTCCCTGTAGGACCTTCTGCTGACTTCCCATCCGGATAGCTATCAGGTTATCGTCGATCCCCCTCTGGGCTCGTCGGACCACTGTCTCGTTCGGAGTACAGTGCCGGTTGCGCGGTACTCAAGACCTCATTTCGAGGGCTGCGATGCCGTCGCGTGTGGCACTACAAGTCAGCAGATTGGGATGGAATGCGGTCCTTCTTTGCATCCTACCCATGATGACTCTGGATGACCGAGGAAAGTCACCACCAACAATCCCGTGGTGTGATAACACGATGCTGAAGGTTAAATTACGGCAAAGTGCATTTCGTTAAGCACTTCTATCCTTTGATATTGATAAGTCGAGTGGACCCGATTTCGGGTCAGACAACAGGTCATACAACAGAAGTTCTTAATTGTCAGATCCCAGTCGCTTTGGCCGAATACGGTTGGGATAGGATAGATTTATAATATATTATTTAGGAAATATATTATCTAGTAAACACATTTCCCATTATTATTACTTACGATATTGACGTTGCTTTGTTTGATGAAATCATTTTGCTCTTTTGTTCATTATTTAAATAAGAATTAATTATGAGGGTTGGATTAATATACATTACTTTATAATATAAATGGTATTAATGAAAGTAATTTTTTTTATCCTATTCATATATACACAGTTAAAGAAAAATAAAAGTATCAGAAAAGATTATAACACAAATAAAAAAAGAAACTGATTTTTTTTACTTTAACTTCTTCAGAATTTACGTAAATAGGTCAGAGGAAAAGCGAAGTTAAAATTGCCCCGAATCACGAAGTAAATTGATTAGCCCTTTGAAAGCGAGGCGTCGATGTGGACGACGCATTAATTGGGATGGGGACGGTTCTGATCGATCAAATTTTGCATTCGCTTAGCCAGAACCTAATTGATAACCATGCCTTGATGATAAGTATAATTTATTGGTAACAGTACTAAAAATAACAGAGAAAATTAGATTAAAATGAAATTTTGATTTAGATCGTATCCGTTTCTATTAAGTGTAAACATAAAAAAAAATCATTGATTTAGTTGTATGTATTATGAGTAAGTGCTAATTATCGTGAGGTTATTTGCATAATCGGTTGAAACATTGACATAATAAAGTTGTTGCGCATATCATGTTATCATTGGATTATGCTTTGTTATATTCAGATAGATCTAAATTTTTATCGGTACTTATTTTTCATATTAAATTAAAGTATTTTATTATAAAAAACAATTTAATACATATTGTGATACTCATCATCCTATTTTCATAACAATAGCTGTTACGAGTTCGATTCCTTTAAGTTTACATGGAAATTTAATAGAAACTCAAACTCAGAAATGTTTCGTCTTATTGGTGATTTTTCTCTACTTATTACAAACTAAACTTTTTTTTTTTCTCGCTGGAAAAACGCATTACGCGCTTCCCCCACGTGATGGAAAGTGGGGGTGTGTGTGGGACTCCCCGGAGCCCTGGTCGCCGAGTGCGCCCAGGTACGCCGGGTTTACCTACTAAAAAACCAGCGGTACCCTCTCCATCTTTCGGCGGGCGCCACGGGATCGCTTGCGTATGCTACCGTGACGCCCTGACGGTCGGCCCGCCTGTGCGGGCCTCCAACACCTAGAGGGGATTACGAACTAAACTAGACCAACCCATTATAATTTATATTAACGATAAATTATAATATAATTAATTTAAGTTCCTAAATTAGATATGATAATCAATATTATCGTTTGTAAAATTTCATTAATGCTACCTTTGACACTGGCTTAGTTTATATATTAAGATATTTTTCATTTTATATTTTGTGTGGCAACCCTATCCATCGGTCTGTCGACTCCAGCTCAGTAATCGGTGTAGGTAATTGCATCCGTTCTAGGCGATCTGTTCACTGCTGTACCTGGGCTGCACCTTTGTCATCCGAATATAGCTTTATAGCGCGGACCGTTATTGCTTGGTAAATTTTCTTTTCAACATGCTGTAAAGTGTCAGCAAATATTTCACATTGAACTCTTGGAGACGAAAAGAGTTTCAAAAATGTGAACGTGTAGTTTACGAATTGGTTGAATGCTTTTTTTATAAGTCATATAAGATAAATTATGCGAAGTCTGTTTTGTAGTAGTTAAATTAAAATATATATATATATATATTGGAGCATATATTTATAATATAATATTTTATATTATAAATATATGCTCCAATATATTTATAGTATAAAATATATAAATGTGTGCTATATTTATTTGAAGAAATAAATTAAAGTTATTGAATTTTATCAATATCATATCTACTTTTAATTTTGTTCTTCCTTCTTATTATTATAAAAATTTAAAGTTTTGAATAAAATACATAATAATAAAACGAAAATAATAGCGTATGATACGTTATTATTTTCTTCTAATATGCACGTATATATTTCCATAATACGAGTATGAGAAGTTTAATAAAAATTCTCCTTGAAAAATTTTGACGTAGCATGTAAAACATGAGCCAAGAGAATTTTCAAGCAAAGCCTTAAATCGTCTATCGTATGGAGCCGCAATGACGACGGCGATACCTTTTGGCGCGAACCGGCGTCTCTTATATACCTACCGCCCAATATTGGCCGACTGACATACAGATAACAAGAATGTATTCGGTCTTATAAACTTAATTACAAAAATATGCTATAAGCAAAACAAAGTTTTCATCAAAAGCTAATTTATAAAAAAATTAAAAAAGTTTGATGAAATATTCGATTACATTAAGTGGTTGTTACTATATAATAAAATGTATTAAAAAATTAACATTACAGTAAACTGTTCTCATAAGTAAAATATCACAAAAATAGTGAAATATTACGAAAGATGTTTATGCTCTGAAATTTCGAAAGACCTCGACGGCGGTATGTATTTACTCTTTAGTGTGAAGGCGAGGTTACATAAATTCAATTTGAGCACCTCAGAGAGCTCTGCAAATTGCCTCGTCGACCAGCAAGCAGAGTTAACCCTTTGATGTCGATCACCGCCATTCCATCACCCAAACGTTTCGTGAGGTCATTCCAAATCATGAATTTTTATTCCACTCGTAAAGCGGAATGTATAAATATATTTTAATTAACTTAAGATAGGATGTATCTACGATATCATGTAATGTAATGATTTATAATGTAAATAATTATTTAAAACGATGTTTCAAGTTGTTTAATAAACATATAATAATTGTTAGGAAATATAATATTTAAAAACGTATAACTTATTGGTTTGCCATATCTGCAGTTGCATAAATAATTCTCATAGTGTTTGTAGAGCCGGAACCTTGTTTCCAACCAGAAACCAACACTATGGGATCACCTATTCTAATAAATCCTTGTCCCATTGCCCATTTCGTGCAGAAATTTACGCGGCTGTCGAGATCTTGCTGCCAGTCTGTAGATGGATCAGCTGAATATTTAAAAAAACGGTGTACAATGATTAGTAACATATTTTAATAATTAAATAGACTAACTTGCTTTTTCAATTAGGTATACCATCGCCCGTATATAAAGCAAGATGAAAGAACGAGTTAATTAATATATTGTATCTATTTATGAATTGTAAATAATATATTGTGAAATACGTGGTTTAGGAAAATACGGTATGTATACAATCCAATTGACATATTTGCACTGAGAAATAATTAATAATAAGATACCTTCGTAAACAAGCGGTATAATTCCTCTCCACATATGTAGCTGCCTAGCGATTGCTGCGTATCTGGTGACAGCTATGATCGGACAGCGCGGTCTGTACTTCGCTACGACTTGAGCTGATTTTCCCGACGAGGTAACGACGATAATTGCAGCTGCCAAGGATCTTTGTGCAGCCATCACCGCGGACAATGCGGCGCCCGTTGTTTGATCACAGGGAAGAGGAGTCTATATGTTAACATTATTTAAATTATTTTAATATTTTTTAAATATTATAGGAACTTATTTGAATAAATGCGTGTTGTATTTTATTATCAGAAATACTCCGTTTAGGCAAGAAAATTATTTACGGGCTTTTTCTTTACTGGTTGGAATTCTTGGGTGATCAGATATGTCTTGATATGTATAGAATATTAATATATATATAAATAAAATGTTTAAAATATACTATATAAAATGTTTAAAAACCTTTTCAATAAAATCTTCGAAAATTTGCTTGGTCCATATGCATGCTTCTGCTTCCTTACATATTGTAGCCATACATGCCACGGTGGCTGCCGGATACTGACCGACTGCGGTTTCCGCTGAAAGTACCAGGGCATCAGCGCCGTCTAGGATACAATTTCCTATGTCAAGCAATTCCGACCTGAGAGGTGTTTCGTTATAACGCATACTACTTAAAAGATGTGCACTTACACAAATTGGGATGTTTACCTAAAAACATTTACAAGATCAGTATATAATAATATATATAAAACATAATATTTACTAAAATAGGTTATTACTTTATTTGCTCGTGCAATCATATTTTTCTGCGCTATTACTAATTTTTTAGGCGTAATGTCCGAGCCCAATTCTTGTCTTGTAATCATAATGCCATTAGCAATCTGAAATGTTTGAAGTTATGTAAAGAATTTTGCATATTAGGCGTATTTAGAATAGCTGATAATTTAATCACCACAATAACATAATTTTAATGTAAAAAAAAAATAAACATTTCTTGACGGCCCCATCATACAACATAGGGAAAACTATATGAATAAGAAACCATGTAGATTAGAATGGCTGCACAAATATTTGTCATGAGAATAGAACCTGTCACTGTAAATAGCCGTGATGTAATTCTAAATATTATTATATCTATCACATTACTGAGATGTGATTTCAGGTGGCGTAGAATAAACTTTTCTTCTTGATGGTAGAGCTTTATAGCCCATTGTTTGACACGGGGCCATTATAAATTCGACTATATAACAATACTCTGAATATAGAATGCGTTGCTGTGACTCAGGTTAAAAGGTAATTGAGCCAGTGTTATTAAAAGTACAAGGAATAACACATTAGTTCCCATGATTGGCGGCGGGTCTATGGGCGATCTGCCACCAGGTGGCAAGCTTGCTTGTCTGCTTTCCTGCATTAATATACGATTGTATGAAATATACTAGCATATATTCAGGTTTTAGTTATAAGTATTCAATATAAGTTCGTCAAGGTTTGTGATTTGAGGAGAGTGGAATAGGATTTGAATAATAATGGCAAGAAATTAATTCACCAAACATATTCCTCAGGATCGAAATCAGAGTGGCGATTAGTCTTAAAAAAAATTGCTATATATTTATATGAAATTGAAACTGGAATTTTACTTGAAATGTCGTACAACACACTATATCCTCACTTCCAATAAATGAGATAAGGACAATCGAATGATGACTATTTGTAACAGATAGGATTTTAATGTACGTAAAATTGCCTTTCCCGTGTCTACATTGATCTTTATATAAATGATAAATATACTTTGTTAAACTAATAACATAAACATGTAAAAATACTTCTAAGCGCAGAATATATCCCGTAATGCAATAATATCTTAATCATACGTCAGAAGTTTGTTCTACTCGCATAATGCAATGTAGCACTTACTGATAGAATGTCATCGAAGTTGCGAAAACCTTCGATAGTTTGGATGTTGGCGACAATAGCTATTTTCTTTCCTTTCTCGCCCATTAAGTGCCTGAGCTCAGTAATAGCATTAGCCGAGTTTACGAAAGACGCGATAAGAATGTCCAACTGAAAAGAACTGACACTTTATTACATTAACTAATTTTCGTTGGTGAGTTACTTTGTATACAAAAATGGAAAATACTTTAAATGGGTGTTTAAAAGGGTGTTATGAGCTATTTTCTTGTATTAAGAGTTTTCAATTCTACCAAGAAAAACGACAATGAAACCCTAACACAATATTTTATATTATTTGTATACCAAACAAGCAATATATTATTTAGACTTATTGTTATATAAGTATTTCCGTTTTTAAATTAAACAAGTGATTACTTACTTGATTGCGTACTGCCATTTCAATATACATTTTATCAGTTTCAGTATAATTTGGCATATCGAATGTTACATTGGGTACGAAGACATCTTTGTATGACCCAAGGAAACCACCTCTTTCGATTTTACAAGTTAAAGTTGTTGAGGATATCATTTCAACTTTGAGCTGTATAGTCTCATTGTCTAATAAAACGTAATTGCCTTTGCTCATCTGCTCGGCAAAGTGCATGAAGTCAACATAGACGGTATAAGTTGAACACCTGTCTTTATAGGTTTCGTCTGTTGTTAACCGGACTACTTCTCCTGCGATAAGTTCCACGCTATCGCCGTAAGACTGTGAATAAAATGGAAACACATGCATTTGTTTGATAAAAGCTCTACAAACTTATAACTGCTGTCTCTTAACGCAATAGGAATTCGAAACTATAATGAGATTCTGTTTATTCAGTTTACCCCAAATTCGAAATTAGAATTTGCGTGAATACAGGTTTGCGTTTTGTTAATGCATTAACTTTAATAATGTTCTATTGGTTTATTTATTTTTATTTAAATTAATTTCATAAGGTCTTAAGATTTACGATGCTAATACTGTGTAATACAGGAAATATAGGAGCGATTATGTCAGTCATAAGGGATGGGTACAATATCAACAAACAGTATAGTTGCTAGGCGGAAGAATACACACACACATAACCAATAGACATGTGACATATTAAGTAGTAATTATAATATGAAAATAGTATAAAAAAAATATTTCAAAGAGCAACCTTAAAAATTAAAATTAGTTTTCAATGCAAGATTCAATAATTATAGTTTTTGGATCTGTTGTTTAAAGTAAATACCAAAAAGTAATTAAAACAAATAATTAGAAACACACATCCGAAATATAACCAGTTCTTATCTTTCGGCCCGGCAGTCGGGCAGCAATGGCTAACGGAAAAACTTTTTCCATCTTTATACTGTAGTTTTTTGCGGTCTGACGGATCGTTTTAATAGTGTCCAAATGTTCGTCTTTGGTTCCAAAAGATAAATTCAGTAGAGCAATATTCATGCCAGCTGACATCATTTTCTCCAAAACTTCGACATCAGTGGTCGATTTTCCTTTACAAAGTAAAAATAGTTATTGAGATAGATAAATAGTTATATAGTGTAGTAAACAATTCTCACTGCTAGGCTAAGACTTCCCTTTGGGGAAAGGTTTGGATATTATTTTATCACGACGTCAAGTATATAAAAATCTGCTTAAACACCAAAAACAATTTCTGGTCAAAAGGTTGTTCACTAATTTTCATTGTTAAAATTTAATAAAATTGTTGTTCTTTTATTATCCTACGATCTATTGTATACGTAGAATTTTCACACGGAAATATAATTTCTCTTTTATAAAACACAATGCTTCCGAATTATAAAACCTACACGGAAATACGTAACTAATAGCAACTGTACCAAAATTTGATATTTCACACAAATGTTTTATATTAATTTTATTTACGGGTACATTTTAATTATTTAATGCTCTCTGGTACATTCGTTCTTTTATTCTGGTTAGCTTTATTTACGTATTGATGTATCATAATGTGATATATTTATATAGTTAATATCTATATTATACAGAAACAAGCAACTTATTTGTTGTATACTATGTATTTTTGTATTCAACATGCTTGTTTCTGTCTATACCTCCGTTTCCTTCTTCTTAACCACTGAATGGTTTTATTACGGTTTTCACTAATAGAATAAGCGTTACACGAAAAAGGTTTGTATATCTTATTTACTTGCGTGGTAGAGTTTTGTACAGAATCCATACTAATATTATAAATGCGAAAGTAACTCTGTCTGTCTGTCTGTCTCGCTTTCACGTCAAAACTACTGGACCGATTTAAATGAAATTTGGTACACAAATAGTCTAGAGCCTGAAAAAGGACATAGGCTACTTTTTATTTGGAAAAAAAGCTGTAAGGGGTTGAAAAGGGGGATGAAAGGTTGTAAGTTGTTGAAAGTATTCTCATTAGGACTAGAAGCATAAAACTTATATTTTAGTCTGTATACTTATAAACTAACATATCATGACAACCACTAAGGAGCGAATTTTGGAAATTCTACCCCTAAAGGGGTGAAATAGGGGTTGAACGTTTATATGGAAGTTCGTAATTTTTTAAGTTAGAAAAATGAAACTTTATTTTTGGGATACTGATTAAAAATGAGTAGATATTTATTATTAGATTTGATAGATTATTTAAGTGTTTTTGCATATTCTACCCCTACGGGGGTGAAATAAGGTTTGAAAGTTTTTATGTAAGAGTTCATTTTTTAAGCAAAAAATATGAAACTCTATTTTTGGGATACCGATTAAAAATGATTTATTACGTATTTAAGTGTTTCTAGATATTTTACCTCTATGGGGTTAACAGGGGTTGCCATTTCTTATATAGCTTAGTCTGGAAGTCCGTCATTTTTTAAGTTAGAAGCATAATATTTTATTTTTGGGCTACCGATTAAAAATGAGTTGATTCGCATTTAAGCGTTTCTGGATATTCTACCCTAAGGGCTGAAATACACACCAGTGTGGTATACAAAGAGGTCTTAAATTTACGTAATATTTTAAGTTAATAGGTAAATATATTCATATTCTACGCGAGCGAAGCCGCGCATAACAGCTAGTTTACTATAAATCCTTGCGATCATTGCGAATCCTAAACGATAATGCATGAAGACTCTCCTTGTTTCACACTATTGATTTTAATAAATTAGAAGGCATGATAGCTCCGACAAGTCAGAACGCGATGGCGTACATTTTTCATTGATAAGTGATAATATAATTTAAAAATAATAATTACGGTTACTTTTATTTATTTGTTACAAAATCATTGTCATAATATATTCAGTTGCGTTTTATTTTGTGTTTAATAGTTATTTGAGACATATTACATTATATTCGAATTAACACATGAATTAGAATGGGAAATTAACAGCCTGTGACTTAAAACATTATATACTATAATTGAAATGTATAAGAGAACACAGATAATCTCTACTTGCCACGAAGTGTAACCCGAGTTGTTCCCTTGCGACGCGGGAACAGATGACTAGTTATGTATAGACATGTTATCGTATAATACACTCGTAGCATACATATACTGAGAAAGTTAGTTACCCATCGTTGCTATAATTCCAGTTAGTCTCTGACAACCAGCTGGTGATTTGATGTCTAAATTTAATATGTGATCTAAAGGTGTATGAGCGTGCGCAGCTGGCAGCTGCTGTCCCGGTAGGTCCATGGCATCATACTAAGAAATATGAAGTTAACCAGTTAGAGTCAAAAGATACTTAATATGCATAGTGAATTTCTACGGTTGGTATTTACAATTAAAACAATGGTTTATCTTCCTACAAAGTATTTTTAGAGGTACACTTATAATCAGATTGTTGAACAAGTTTGTCTTCTTAAAAAAAAGGAAAATGAGAGGTGTCTTGAGATACCCGGCTTTGCTTTCACTCTATGATTTAATAAAACAAAAAAAAATAATAAGTTGAAATAATATTATATATAAACGAATATGACAGAAAGATACAGAGAGAATGAAAAAGATTCTCTCGGTCACCTGGAAAGAACTATTTTTAATGTAAACCGTAAGTCGCGTAAAAGAACTTCGTTCGAATAATAAATTTTGAAATTCTGCCACATATCGTCTCCACTAACACGAATTGAAGCAGCGTGGTGATATAAACACCAAAAATCTTTTCTCCAGGAGGAGAGGAGGCTTTTGCTTAGTTGTGGCAGATTTGCAGGATGTTGCTGTATATTTAACTTGTAAGATATATTACATTTAAACATCAATTTGCTTTTAATATTTGTATTTTGCGACAGTTAGTGCTGGCTGGGTGTGTCTTGTTAGTATCCCGCCAACTTTGCTAGCACGTCGTGTCGTTGCTTCTAGTTATTATTTAACTATTGTTAATGTTCCCTTAGCTTCTGTTGAGAGTTTATTTATCATTGATTCTATTAATGTAATGAAACAGTAACTGTAGTCTCATTTTGAAAATAGTTTTTATTTGTTAAATAGTTTAATGAGCTTTAACAGTGATCTGATGTATGGACGGATTAAGAGATAATTTAATTGGACATTATGGACGAGTAAATACTCGTTTTATAAATATAAAATATGATATTTCTTTTGTATATATACGGGCGTTTAATAATGTTTCCATATATCTGATTATTTGTTTTTTTGTACATGAAGTTTCTCGATGTAAAGATTGACTACACATAAATAGACAATATGTAATGAAATGTATATAAATAATATTTAACTCGTGTTTCAGTTTATTTTTACAAATATGTACGTTAATCTTTATTTGAAATAATTTAAGATGGTATTGTAATTGACTATAAATTTACCTCATCAAGTTTTTGATCATCTTCGGTTGGCCACACCATTTTATTTGATAGCTTTTATTAAAATAAATTACTAATAATAAAGTGATAAATTATAAAAATATATTCAATAACTCAGACGTCATTAGCTGCCGTCAAAAGCATAAAGAGTATATTGACTGATAACGTAAGAGGTATAATATTCGTTTTAATCTTTATGAAATATTGCATTTTCTCTTACAACCTTTATTTTTGAAATTTAATTTTAAATAATGCCGGTCTTTATTTTGTAAAATGTTTAATAATATTAAGTAAATTTTTTTTTTTAAATGATGTGCTTTTTTTGTAACTGCAAAGATGACTCAAAGAATTAACAAATGAAAGGGATACCGGACAAAATACGAATGTCTGCTCATCACAAACAAATGAATGTTGCGTACTTTCAAACGTACGAAGTTGAATACGGGTGGGCGTTGATGCTAGCCTCAGCTTCACTGGGGAACAGGTTTAGGCGGCTATTTGACACGATTTGAACGATTTTGCGCGTCCGGTCTCTGTCGGAGCAGGCGGTGGCTCAGGGTGGCATGGCGTTGGCAATAAGTCTCGATATCGTAAACGCATTCAACACGTTGTCCTGGGACGCTATCAGGGGGGCACTTGTATACCATCGTGTGCCTCTCTACCCGCAGCGATTGTCGATGGCTATCTGCGCGACAGGTACATTTCGTACATGGAACAAGACGGTACAAAGAGCTCGCCGAGCTTGGGGTGAACATCGTCGTCGGTAACGCTTTGGTGACTCTAACGTCCATGTAGCTAGGTAAATGAATTACCTGGGCCTCATCCTAGACGGTCGCTGAGGCTTCGAAGAGCACTTCGAAGCACTTCCTGCTAGGCGGAGACGACGAAGGCGTCGTCTCGACCCTCCCCCAGCCCCGCAGACGTCCAGGGCTTAAAAGATAGGACGTGACCCTGGGGCCGTGGATGCGTGAGGTGGGGGGGACCTCACGTTTCCTATTTCAGACGGCCCTGAGGAGGACGGTATCCGGGATGGCCTCGTGCTGCCGTACGCACTAACGAAGAGTGCCAGGGGCGAGATCACCATCGCCCCCGAGGAGAGCTTCGTCGAGCCACGAGCGGAGCACTGCACGGGAGGGGCCGCGGATGCGTTATATTGGCACGATCCCGCAGCCTCTACAATCCGCCGATTTCCAATTGCAGTGGTTTTAGTGGGTAGGAATCCCACATAACCAGGTTTCCCCACCCAGGGATCCTGGTACCTTGCTGAAAGTTTCCATTGCGTGATAAAAAAAAGAAGTATTAATTTTATAAAACCATGATATTAAGTTTTTCTATATACTTTCTTTTTGAAGTATAACTTTTATTTGTGTAAAATTTTAAAATGAAACATTTATGATGCAAAGTTTCACTTCTGTTACATGTACCGAGTTTTGCACGCAATTATTATTTTATTCTAATATCTCTGAACTGTTTGTAAATACACAAGCATAGGAACATGAAACAAAAATTTGAATATTGTATATTTTAATATTTTATTTAGATATTTATTCTAAATACAACTCAGAGTGGAAAGGATTTTCATCACCATCAGGACATCTGAAAAGAAAAATGTTCAGAATTATCTTAAAGAAGAGCAATATTAACTTATATCAAATTAAATAAATTGATTTGGTATATCGCAAGTCGTTGACGTTTATAAATATGTAAATATGTATGTATGTATATAAATTGTACATTCTTATTAATAATTCTGATAAAATAATAATTAAGTGTTTCTAAATAATTATTTTATTTTAATACAAATACTTACTCTACTGTAGGTTTGTTGGTAATGCTGACTTTCCAAATTCTGACGGAATCACAAAAGGAGCTGAACTCGGATCCTCGTTGAAGGGTTATGTATGTATCCCCATACAAAAGCCATCTTCTCTTGACTGCATATTCCACGCCTGAGAAGATACGCGCTGATATATTCTTGTCCCAATTGTTATGTTGTTCCCCTATGTTATAATATAAAAAGGAACATTAAAATTTTAAAACTATTATACATACATTTTACAAGTTACTGTGAAGCATTGATAGAGATATTTTTCATAATTAAAAAACTGACATAAGTCAGACCGAAGTTCTGAGTGTTTTTTATTACAAAGTCATTCTTTGAAATATTTCTCTTATTCACATAACTTCACTTGAATATTTGAAATGAAATTCAAATTAACTATCTGCACCACTGTAACTTATAAAAAAATATTCATATCCAACCATTGTACATAAGTGGCATTATGCTTCTGTAGATTCGAAGATATCGCATCACGCGTACGTCAGTATTAATCGTGATTATCAGACAGGACGGCCTCAGCCAATGCAAGAATCTGATCGTTTTGCCGCTAACCGTCGGTATTATAATCACCCGGGCGTTTGTGTGATTAGCAATAGTAACACAAGACATAGCAGCGGCCTCCGCAGCGTTGACTGGCATTTTAATCTGTACAGAATGAATTATTATAATATAAATTAATATAAGAATTGATTATTATTATTGGTTTTATAATTACCTCATTGATTATTCTAGAGAAGTTTGTCTTGCTTAATGTCAATGGTTCAATAGTATAGCACAGCTCGTTCATCCCTTTTAAAACTTCTACTATGAGATCTGTATCGTAACAATCTTTTAAAATGAAGCCGCTGACTCCCTCCAACACAGCGTTCGTCACATCTGATATTTCACAGTCGATGAAATTACCAGTTTTTAGAGCATTATCAAAGACACCGCCAGATATATACAATGGCTTGCCTGCCTACAACATAATATTATTTAATAATTTCTTTAAATATACTTTATTCATAATTATAATTAAAAAAACCTTAATTGGATAGATGAATAGATTGGAAAGAGTTGTTATTATAATCTTACCTGTAAACATTTGCCTACAATACTTTTTTGAATTTGAGTCATTCGGTATTGTTTTGATACATCTATTTCAAAAGGTAAATATTCTCTAGATAATATCAACCCATCTGTTTCCTAAGATATAATATATTAATTATTCAATTATATGAATTAAAATGTAGAAGTTTAAAAAGAAAAGAGAAATGATAGAAGTAAGTTCGTGAATAATTTTATAAAAGCTGAATTTCTAGAAACAGGATCACGATAACACTTGAATGTATATAAAGAAAATGTATCAACGATAGTTTTTCTATAATCCATAATAAGCAGTTTCGTTTAAATATTGTATGACTTGTGGGGCTACACAGAAAATGCGTATTTGGGACTCAGATCGACAAATGATCGTATTTTATATAATTTATTGGCTGTTCCCGGATAAAGTATTTTTCATGTTATTTATTTTTATGATGTTCGTTTCGTTTTTAATTTGTAACATTTTAGCACCTTTATTATATCATCAATATTTTCAAGGCCTTCTTCAGTACATATGCCGCATAATAAAAATGGTCTTTTTATTTTCATTGACTTAACAAATTGTTTTATTCTTAAAATTGTATTTGGATGACGAACGTAGTTTATTATTATAGTATCAATCTGTAAATAAAGAAAATGTATTAATTCTAATTTCATAATATAAATTATTTCTATACTTATTTTAAAAATGTATGTAGACACTGTTTTTTTTTAAATATACAATATTTGTAATGTTATACTTCTACGAGTATCTATTGGTAAACCAAACTTATAGAACTAGCGACACCGTGCGCGTTTGAATTTAAGCAAAAAGGTATTATTGTAGCGTAAGTTACTCCTTATTACATCAGCTATCTGCCAGTGAAAGTCCCGTCAAAATCGGTCCAGCCGTTCCAGAGATTAGCCGGAACAAACAGACAGACAAATAAAAAAATATGCATTTAGTAAAAGGCGGTTATTTTAATATTACAAACAGACATTCCAATATTATTACATGTAAATAAGAAAGTAACACCTCAACGTGTGCTCTAATGTGTGTGAAGTAACGTTTATATTCTTAAACATATTAATAATTTTACGAAAACAGTTATGAAAAATGCTCTATCTTACTTGATATTCTAAAGCAAATTTAATGATTTCTATATCTTTCTTTGTTATCAGTGGTCTTGAATGTTTTATGTTCCTAGTGCACACGCTACAAAGGCTTGTTAGTTTGCCGCCTTTCGCGACAACGCATTTAATTGACTTATCATCAATTACACCAGTGCATTTTAAAACAATTTCATCAGCTGCTAACGATATTTCCGTTCCGGCCTTCACATCGACCACCAAAAAAGGATTATCAACAAAAATCCTCTCAGCATTGCATTTGTTAAAGTACGAAACGTTTTGTGTCAAAATAATTTCAGAGTTTTTCTGCAGTGAAATGAATTCACTTTCCTGGAAAGTTTTAATCATTTTAAATAAAAAAAAAAAAATTCTATTGACGTAAGACATTGTCTATTTAAAATTTAACTTGTGAGTCTGTTGATTTATACAAGTATTTATTATTCTACGTAGTAAAACATTTCTATTTTAAATACGTAGTTATATGAAGTATGTAGAATGTGTTTAAAAATATACTTGCAGATTCCAATAAGCCTGTTTTCACTATACAAGTCTTCAACTCTATACAAGTAGCTATTGGCCAGTCTGTAAGATTATATTTTTTGCAACACTCTCTTGCTGCTTTGTCGATTTTCCCCAGTAGTCTTATTTTATCTCCCATAGTACTGCTTGACATTTTAAATTTGGCTATATTCATGCCAGCTTCTAGCATCTTCTCCACATCGACTGTCGTGATTTGTGAATCAGCTGTGAGCAAAACAACATTAAAGCATTTGATTCGATTTTTAACAAAAATATAATAAAAATATTAGTTTGCTTTGCTGGATTATTTGCCTATTCTTTATAGTCTTCGAGTTTTCTCCAATAGGCTGCTTTAGTGCAGATAAGCATTTGGTAGAATTTTGCCCAACACGTGTAGGTTACGTTATGGTCCTTCATCGATGAGCATAAAAAAAAGAATGAACTACACGAAAAAATGATTATTGTCCTATTTTCAATTCGTGATTGGATTAAGATTTACGTGTACAGTCCGCTGTGTGTCTCAGCTCGACAAGACAAATTGTGCCTTATTTAAGGAGGCTTTAACAAGTATTTTAGTTTTTTAACACTAAATTAGCAACAAATAATAATATGGTATACCTAACGTTACGATTATAGGACATCGACGAAACCTAAAAGGCGCCTGCTTTAAAATTTTAGGATCACTAAAATTGACATTGTCATAAAATAATTTTTCAGGTTTTTTAGTCCCCATAGTATAGTTACTTTTATTTTTATTCCCTATTTATTGTATTTTTATAAAAATCAACGGTTTTAGTAATCACAAATTAAATATAAATAGTTTCTCTTGACAAAAAATCTTTATAAAATATTTCAAGCATTCTATACATGTCATTATGTCATAAACAACATCTGTGCTTTTGATATTCGCCAAAGAGTTCAATTAAAAACTATCATAAAAATGTATCTTCTTTTTGGATAATACATTTAAAGATAACTTTAAAGCTTTATCAATTCATGCAATTTCTATGTAGGAAGGACTTTATTTTCTTTAAATATTATGTTTTGGAACTTATGAGTAATAAAATCATTTAAGCAAGATTTATTATTATTAGCTATTAATTTAATATGAGTAGACCAATTGCCATTTAAACTAAGTGATGGTAAGTGGTCACCGCTCATAGAAATGGACACTAAAATAAATACTAAAAATTAATATAACAAATTGTCAATACGCTTCCACCTTAAACTAACTTGGATATCAATGCAGGGTTTAAGACCTTCAAACCTGAACATAACGAAACTAACTTCCCGCTTGATAGTAGAATATGTGATGAGTTGGTGTTACCTACCACGATAGGCATGAAAAAAGCCCTACCAAGTGATACATATGCAAATTTATAAAAAAATATCTTCTGAATTGTCATTCCAGTAGACATTACAAATTTAAACCTATTCATTGCCTTATAATTAACTAGTATTTTAGGTAATTAAATGTTTTAAATGCGAATTTAATTAAAAGCTATTTTAATCCGGTGTAATATTATTTCATCCATCTTTTATTACGAAGTCACTAGAAATATATAAATTCCCATTTCAGATACAGGAATCGGATAAATCAATTGATATGGCTATTTGCCAAGTAGATACATCGCACTGCTTGCAGCATTTGACAGCGGCTCTCAACATAGCAATTTTATTTACAGTTGAAGTCGACAGTTTAAATTTTATTATAACATGAAGTCAGTATAGAGTACAATTTTATGTTCGTTTCTCATATCTAAGCACTATGATTATACAAATACAAGGTATACTACTGCCGGTATATAGGCATGACTGTTTTAGTGACTTTCTCTACAAGAAGTATATATCAAAGATAATAAAATGACTACCTTTTACTTTATATACTTTTGTAGTAACATATTGTCAATGGGCACGATCTGTCGCAACACGATGGGTTCTTATATATGTTTATTTAAGTATTGCTACGGATTTGTCCGTGCATGTTTTGTATTTACGAATGTCATTGAACGAAATACACATTGACCAGCTATTCTTCATTCAAACACAATACATATTGTGTACATATATGTTTCTATCTTGCGGCTTCGCATTGATGGTTTTGGTGGGTACAATTACTTTGTCAATGTCTATGGACGAAAGTACTCAATTACCACCAATAAAATATATAATACTATTTAGTTTATTTGCCTTAAAATAAATTAAATGTTTGTTGAATGGATACCAGTATCGATATTAAGTTATTTGCTTCTTAAATGCATTGTGTTAGTTCTACTTTTTCACATAAAATAACTAAAACAATATATTCCATTCAAAAGCACACAATAACATTATTTTATTGCATTTCGGTGTATTTGTTATGTCTGAACTTTGTTAAAATAACATTATTAAGACAACTTTTTGATACTATAAGTCCAGTGATTTTTCTTTTAATCAAAAACAATGTAAGTCGGGAAAATAAAAAGTGACAAAACGTTAGTAAGAATGGAATCTTTGGCAACGAATCGCCTTGTGTTTGTTCAGTTCGCGGCAAGCTAATGGACAAACAAGGGTCGCTGTGGCAATGTTGATTTTCAGTTACCGTGCAGGCGGCGTCCTTCTTGTATCTTGCAAGATTTATTTTCACCCCAGGCGACGACAGCTTTAGGGTCCCGCGATCAAATCAAACATATACAGTTGTTTTGTATGGTATTTCAATTACGTCAAAACTGACATGTTTGAATGAGTGATTCATAATTTTATATTCATATAACTGACTTAAACATCAAGCAAATAGAAGTATGAATAAAATTTTATTAATTGGTGTTTTAGCAGTTTTGTACAGTATTTTTTTATATGTCATCCATACTATCCATACTAATATTATAAATGCAAAAGTAACTCTGTCTGTCTGTCTGTCTCGCTTTCACGTCAAAACTACTGGACCGATTTAAATGAAATTTTGTACACAAATAGTCTAGAGCCTGAGAAAGGACATAGGCTACTTTTTATTTGGAAAAAAACCGTAAGGTTTGAAAAGGGGGATGAAAGGTTGTAAGTTGTGGAAAGTATTCTCATTTTTAGGACTAGAAGCATAAAACTTATATTTTAGTCTGTATACTTATAAACTAACATATCATGACACCAACTAAGGAGCAAATTTTGGAAATTCTACCCCTAAAGGGGTGAAATAGGGGTTGAACGTTTATATGGAAGTTCGTAATATTTTAAGATAGAAAAATGAAACTTTCTTTTTCGGATACTGATTAAAAAGGAGTAGATACTTATTTAAGTGTTTCTGCATATTCTACCCCTAGGGGGGTGAAATAAGGGTTGTAAGTTTGTATAGAAATCCGTCATGTTTAAGATAGAAACATGAAACTTTATTTTTGGGATACTGATCAAAAATGAGTAGATACTTATTTAAGCGTTTCTAGATAATCTACTACTAAGGGGGTGAAATAAGGGTTGAAAGTTTTTATGTGAGTCAGTCATTTTTTAAGTTAAAAACATGAAAATTTATTTTTGAGAAACTGATTAGAAATGAGTAAGTAAATACGTATTTAAGTGTTTTTTGATATTCTACCACTAAGGGGGTGAAATAAGGGTTGAAAGTTTTTATGTAAGACGTCATTTTTTAAGCAAAAAATATGAAATTTTATTTTTGGGCTACCGATCAAAAATGAGTTGATTAGCATTTAAGCGATTTTGGATATTCTACCCTAAGGGCTGAAATACACACCAATGTGGTATACAAAGAGTTCTTAAATATACGTAATATTTTAAGTTAATTTGTAAATATATTCATATTCTACGCGAGCGAAGCCGCGGGTAAAAGCTAGTAATAAAAATAATGAGTCAAGAATCATTTTTATATTTGTAAAGATTCACGGTAGACTAGGAAATATAAGATTATTTGAGTAAATAGTCAGTATCACCCATAGCTCTGTAAGAAATATTTACAAAATTTTTAACCAACCATGAAAACTGTACAAGTACTCTTTAAACTGAAACTCAATAAAACAAAGTATTCTCACTTTATCAAGAGAATAACTGATGAATGGGTGGAACCCAGACAGAATTGCGTAAAGACTTGCAACCAGTAAACCATTTTTTTACCTTTTGAAGTATAAATGATCGCTCTATTGTTTTTAAAAACTCAGCTAAACGTCATTGTCTTAGGTGGAAGCAATTGGATTATTCCCAATGGTATAGAAGTTGTGTCAGAGATCTCGGCGACATCTAACTGTCTATTCCTTAAGGGGATCCCATGAATTATGGATAAAGTCGATCTCCGAAAAACCTTTTTCAAACGTGCTTACTGTTTGTGTCTTCTTTGATTACCCGAGTGAATTCATGGTTCTTAACTTGCAAACACAAAAGAGATATTATTAATAAAATCAACATAAAATTCACGCTTGTCATGTCAATAGTAAATACATTTAAATAGTGTAATGTCAATAGTAATACAATTAAAGTTGGTGAAATTGCAAAGCGCATACCTGCATAGCAATATTAAATACTTAAACCTTCTTCGTAACGCGCCGTGTCGTCTTGCATAAGTTTTATGTATATTTGTGTAGTATTTTTTAATTAAGGCGTCATAAATGAAACGTAGCCTTATTTATCAGGCTTTTTTATGGCATTGTTTGGCGGACGAGCATATGGGCCACCTGATGGTAAGTGGTCACCACCGCCCATAGACAAAGGCGCTGTAAGAAATATTAACCATTCCTTACATCCACCTATGTGCCACCAACCTTGGGAACTAAGATATTATGTACCTTGTACCTGTGATTACACTGGCTCACTCACCCTTCTAACCGGAACACAATAATACAGAGTACTGTTATTTGGCGATAAAATATCTGATGAGTGGGTGGTACCTACCCAGACGGGCTTGCACAAAGCCCTATCACCAAGTAAGGCTTTAAATTATGTTTGTATTAAACCTCAATAAAATAATTGTCTCCAATATTACATAATTAACTAATACATTATCCTGGTATCCTTAATTTATTAAATTAATTTTAACTTTACTTTTAAATGTTATTCATTTTCAATTATTCTCGAAAGATATTTATTTTTCTAGGACAGTAATAATAAATAATACAATTTGTACCGCGAATACAAAACAAATTAAATATTGAATGTATAACTATTACATTTAATTTTCGGTATCGTAGTAGGGGACATGCCGGGGTTAATTTCTCTAAGACTGCCCTGAGCGGGTAGTCGTTAAGCCCTACTAATTGCAGCGGTGTTTTAATTAATGTTTAATTACATGTATTTCACATTTAGCGCGGTTTGGCTAAATCTAATACCAAAAACAATTAAAACTTCAATCTAATATAAAATAAAACCCTATACGTATTTTAATACAATATAATTAGGCCGATATTATGCTCGTGTTTTTTAAGCGTACTCTGATGTTCAATTTTATATTAAATGTCATGTATAATAAAAATAGTATCATTATTTTATTTCATAGATCGTGTTTTATGTGCTAAGTTTCCATTTTAATTTGTTTATCTTGGCAATGAGGGTAACCACCTTGACGAAAAATTATTCTGCTTTTAATACATCCACGAGATGGTAATATTTTACTGAACCGAAACAACATGATTTAAATAAGTGTATGTAATAGTAACCGTTAGTAAATTCACACATTGGAGAAAAAGAGATCAAACCACAATATTTGCACTTGGTAGAACATAGACACAAATGCGTTTATTATATTAAACATTATGGCTGCGATACTATAAATTTGGGTGATAAAATGATTTTTGTTGATTTTTAATTCATATAATTACAAATAATTCACCTTTAGTATAACTTTGTATTTATAGATATTATTTTCATTTGTACATGTATTACAATTCCTAAGGTGACCTAAATATATTACGAGGGGATAAAACTTAGGTGGTAAAGCTGCGGATGACCGTATATATCTTGAGAAAGTTTAACAGTTATGTTGACATGTTACGCAAAGTGGGAAGTTGCAAAATCTCATATAGTAATTTAAGACCTCTGGGCGTTTCAGAAAGTGTTGTGCTTATGAAAGATAAACTTAATTGAGTAAAGTAAAAAATAAAATCACCCTAAATAAAATAATTGTAAGTACAAATTGTGCTTCGTGTTTTTTTTAATTATAACGTTTCAAATACCTATTCCCAAAAAATATAAAAAAACTGGGTCAATGGAAGGATGGATGATGAATACGAATATTATATTTCCAGTTACAAGCTCCTAGCGTAAAGCTATAACCTACCTCAATAAATGGTCTTTACGAGTATATCTAAAAATATATATATATTCGCTTTCAAGCTTATAAACTCTACCGATATCTATTATAAATACAAATAATATATTTGCTGTAATAAAAAGAATATATAAATAAGTTTTGCTCCTTTCAGTACTGAAAATTAACCAGAGATTTATTTTATTCACTGTCCTGTAAACCCTAGTCCTAACCCTAGCAATAAATTTATGATTGTTTGAATTATTGCTGCATTGGGTTTTTTTGGTTCTTCAAATATATTTTTAATCTGTGCTATAATTATGGGCATATACACTTGGTAAGTAATATACCTATACCGAAAAAAAGGTTTTGGTCTATTTCGTAAATGTATATTGTATAGCACTTTATGACATTGATATGAGTTTTATAAGTATAGTTTGATATGATATATAATATGATAATAATGAAATTCTGTTCAAAATGTGGCTCAAATTTGTTAAAAGGTGATATACATATATGACTTGCACATCTCTGCCTCTGAAGTTAATGATGTTCAGAATCCTAACGAAAATGAATAAAATGAGACAGACGGCGAGAGCTCTGACTTTTGAGTAATACATTTTTAACACATTTTAGTTAAAACATTTTTTGTTTTTGGGACTTTCGAAACGAACGCTAAAACACTTATGTATGTACATGGAATCTTAGTAGGTATATGAGATTGAGTTCTCTAAAATATCTTCAGAAAAGTCTGCAATGTTATTTTCAATTTTAAAAAATGTATATCAATAATTTTCTTCCCACATTGTCCAATGACAGTATTGCTAGTAAATTACATAATTTTACAATATCTAGTTTATAAAGATATAAGTGACGGTAACTTTTTATTTTATTTTTATTTATTCGTCATAAATTATTAATTTCTCTGTAAATAAAAATTAACGTTTTCATTTTGTAATCCGCGTCAGTAGTTTTACAAAACGTTTGAATAAACAAAAAAAATATGCGTACTCGACTAACTTGGCTCGAAATTGATTGTATTAAAATATATAATATTTCTTAATGTCATATATTACCTTCATTATAAAGTGAGAGGAGGCCTTAGCCCAGCAGTGGACAATTTATGGGCTGTTACTGTACTGTGTCATATATTACAAAATAATATTGCATTGTTGATCTATTTTTATCTATTGGGTACACTATCAGGCAGTCCCGAGGTCCGAGGGCAGGATCGCTGGGCTGGGTTGGAATTTGGAAGTCCGTTCTTTATTAATTATTATTATTAATAATTCATTCCGGTGCCTCGGAAAGCATAGAAAGCGGGTGGTCTTTCGCGTGAAATTTTGCCAGTCGTATTTAATTACCGCTGTAGCTCTATCATAAATACTTTTATTTAAAATAATGCCACTGTACACGCATTTATGCACTAAAATGCAATAAATATAAAATAAGTTTGAAATGCCGCCGAGGTTGAAAATGGCCGGGAGGACCAAATCATTATTTAAAAATTATGAATTTTGGATTGGATTAGTTCTAATTAGTGTTGTGAAAAGTCAAGTATATAACCATACGTATATAATATATAACTTATAAACATTTGGAATAAGATATAAGATCTCTCATTCACATAAGTGCTGTATTCTAAATTGCTTGACGTCTTAAAGAGTTTTCGTGAGGAAGCTGTAAAGTGCTTTAGGTTTAAGGTCTTGACTTTTCTGAGATTTTATGCTTTCCTTAAAAATGCATAATAAGTTGAAAAAATTATATAATCTTATACTTTACGTAAGTATTCAACACGTATAGATAAAACGTCTACTTTACTATGCTCTAGCGTTACATCCTCGACTGTTCATTGTTTACGCGAAATTTTGAACAAACAGAGTAACTTAAAATCGATGCAATTTATTCTAATATTGTTGTTGTTATGTACCGGGAAACCAGGATGAAAACAATGTCACACTGTATGCAGGAAACAAATGGTCGAGGGGAGTTAGAAACAACATGACGCCGTCGACAAAATGTTTTCGCAACTTGCACTGTTCTCATACAACACTAAACATTATAATAATGTTTTCTTTATGTTGCTAATACTAATATTATATATTGTTTTAATATTAAAAACTTATTTATCAAATTATATGTATAGGCTGAGTTTTTTATTTACGTTATTAAACGATATTAATACTTTATTAATTTAATTCAAGAAAATAGTTGTTGAATAAGTGCAGGAAAACATAAAATATCAATTAGTATGGCATTCTATTTAACTCATAACCGAGTGTAATTACTATGTGCACTAAAATATGCCTTCTCTTCAAAATATGCTCGGTAGTAGCTGAGAGGCTGGTCCTTATTTCATTATTGGAATTCTTGTAAAGTAGGTTCCAAGCGCGACGTCCTATTTACCGTCCAAATTGCTATTAGAGAGTTTCACGCCTAGAATTTAACACACGAGGTTAAATCACGTCACCTGTACGGACCTTCAATTTGTACAATTATATTTAAGCGAGTGTTTTTTTTATAGTATAAAGAATTTACAATGATTTTGTCATTATTATTAGTAATTTGTTATTAGTAAATTAGGCCAATATAAAATTTGCATCAATTAAATCAATTTTATATTTAGATTGAATTTGTTACCTTTTATTTATTACTAAAAGCATATGCTTTTCAATCTTTTAGTTTTTCTTTCAATATGGAAGAAATACATAACACAAACATTTCTCGGAACCTCAGGAACTTAAGAATTTGCAACATCATAATTGGTCACTATACCAACGAGACAGTTGCTTAGCGTGCATACTATAAGCATGTACAGAATAAAAAAGTATCCGCAAAATTTTCACTCCTCAAATGTAGTACGATCGAAGAAATTCCACTTAAATCTTTTTTTTAGTTCGGACAAGCTCTTAAAAAGTATTTTGCATACTGTACACTCTTAGACTTGTATTCAACCGCCGCAGTTGAATGCCCATTACTGCTCCGAGTGTTTCTACACTAATGGACGCGTAATTGGTCGTTTCGTTGACTAATGGACAATTAAACGAAGCTACGTAGATTCATTCTAAGTATTCCGCATCGATAGTAAATAGTTGTCTTGTTTTTTTTATTAATTACGTTAAAATATGTTATAATAAATATACATTTGGGAGTGAGTATAGATGTTTTTCAACATTCTTCAAAATATTAACTATTTTTATCTAAGTCTAGGTACAATTGATATTAAAGGGCAATCGTTTGCGGTCATTCAGTGTGTGTATTACAGGAGAATCAGTAGCTAGTGCTCAAAGCAAGTCAATATTGCCTAATGCTCGAGTATCCACGAGTGACGGACTCTGCGGATATCCGATGAAAGAGGTCGAGTGCTGCGTCCACAAGCTCTGACCTAGCGTGGACAATATTTACTTTTCGCGGCGTTTGCGATCAGGTGCGTCATATTTGTTAACCCGAACAAAAGCTCAATGTAGTCATGGTAATACCGAGTCGCTTTCCTTTGCAATTACAGTTTGTTATTTTGTTTAGTTGACTGAAACTGATTGAGATAGTAAAATGACGAAATTAACCGAAAATTTAATTTACGTTGATTCTTAATAAAATATAAATTATGTTTATTTGTTTGTCCTCCAAGCATTTCTAAGTTATATGTTTGCGAAGGTTGCTTAACCTAAAAATCAAGTTTTTTTATTTTTTAAGTTTAGCTTGTCGTTTAATATAGACGTTTTATGGAGACCTTTATTCTACACGAGCGAAGCCGGCTATTAAATAATAAAATAAATTGAATCTTAAGAGTTTAATTAGATACAAGCCATCAAAGAACATTGGTTTCTAAACATAAAGAGCATCTGGTACACAGATAACAGTTATCATGCAGGTAATAACACCGACTCATGCTCGGATATTCCGCACACGTGTTGCTATGAGCGCACTTATTACGCAGCTCAAGTAATTTAGAAGTGCAACTTCCTTTGCCCCTGCCTCGTCTAACATTCAGCGTTGTAAAATAATAATGCTTAAATACGACGCCTTAGTGAAACAAAATGTTTTAATTTTCAATTTTGTACGTTAGAATTTTGTTACAATTTTTAAACGTTGATTGTAAAAATGTTACTGATACTGGTGTTACTGGTTTTAACAAAAAATATAATTGACTTTTTGCGAGTACTTTCCACTTTTTGCAAGTACTATTATTTTTTAGGTTGATTTACGTTTTTCTAGTGGGTATAGAACCGAGTGATAAAGTTGGTTATGGAAACGGTTTTCCCGTGAAAAAAGTTTTTGTATCACACTTTGTAATCAAAGCATCGTATATTATTATTTAAGTTATAAGTTAAGTTTTATTGATAAGTCTGTATGTGTGACTCCTAGAATATATCACTAAATCCGAACTTCTAGTGTGGAAAAATAATATACAGGACAAGAGAACACTAATATCTACGTTATATGTAAGTTATTACTATGTCCGATTTTGTATGGTCCGGTCGCACATCTACTTTAATAATAAAACATTGAGCAAATTTATTTTCCTGGAAGGACTTTGTTTTGTTTCTTTGAATCCATTTGTACAAATAAATTATAAATTTTTAAGAATAGATTCTTAACAGAATTATGTTGAGGCTCGGAGAAATTTTCTAAAACTTTTCGTCGTAGTTTTTTGTGCAAGCAGTAATACCCTAAGTGTACTTTATATTAAGCAAAAATAGCCGTAAGAGTTAAATACCAAACAGAGTTTCTTAAAAACTTTCATGAGAGCTTTGAATTAGTTAAAGTGCATTTTGTCTAAGTACGGTAGGTTTTGCCTTATTTTTTTTATAACAACCTTGTTGTTAAATAATTGGTTAAATATAATTTTGAGTTATACAAAATTATATTTCTTTAGCTTCAGTTTATATATTTACTAGGTGTTACCCGCGACTTTGCTCGCGTAGAATATGAATATATTTACTAAATTAACTTACAATATTACGTTAGTGTAAGACCTCTTTGTATACCACATTGGTGTGTATTACAGCCCTTAGGGTAGAATATCCAGAAACGTTTAAATGCGAATCAACTCATTTTTAATCGGCAGCCCAAAAATAAAGCTTCATGTTTTTAACTTATAAATGACTGACACCCATAAAAACTTTCAACCCTTATTTCACCCCCTCGGTGGTAGATTATCTAGAAACGCTTAAATACGTATCAACTGATTTTTGATCAGTATCCCAGTAAAAATAAAGTTTCATGTTTCGAACTTAAAAAATACGGATTTCCATACAAACGCTTAACCCTATTTCACCCCTTTAGGGGTAGAATTTCCAAAATTCGCTCCTTAGTGGGTGTCATGATATGTTAGTTTATAAGTGTACAGCCTAAAGTATAAGTTTTATGCTTCTAGTCCTAAAAATGAGAATACTTTCAACAACTTACAACCTTTCATCCCCCTTTTCAACCCCTTACAACTTTTTTTCCAAATAAAAAGTAGCCTATGTCCTTTCTCAGGCTCTAGACTATTTGTGTACCAAATTTCATTTAAATCGGTCCAGTAGTTTTGGCGTGAAAGCGAGACAGACAGACAGACAGAGTTACTTTCGCATTTATAATATTAAGTATGGAAGTATGGATTAAGTAATTTTACTTTACAAATGTATGTGATTTTAATGTCAAAAAATTTTCAAATTGTTATAAAGTTACAGAATAACTATGAAAATATGATTACTTAATAGTGCATTACATTTAGACTTAAATGTTAGTTTTGGTAGTTTTTTTAAATATCTCCGGGATGTTGTTCTATACACGAACTAATATGTATACGTTTTAAGTAATTTAATCTTTCATCTGCGTTATTTTTATCTATGGTTATGTGAATCGCGAGTCAATCGAGAACACGGAAAGGAAATGCGCGGATAGAAAATTTTATCATGACCTAATTTTGCTTCCACACAACAGCCCTTACTCATTCCCTGCTAAAAGCGAAAAATACTTTATAGGTCCCGATGGGTCGATACGATGCTTATAAAGTGAATTATCCTTTGGGAGAGAGTAAATAAAATCCATCCCAAACAAATGGAGCCAACATCTAACAACGTACACGTAGACAATCATTTCGTTAAGAAAGTAGGAGTCAACTTATTTCTCTAGGGCGTAATAGAAAGTTTCCCAAATCACTATTTGTGAAGTTTTAGCGGACATTGGTGAAACTTGGTTCAAACTTGCCTTCCAATACATTTTTGATTATTACGTCGCAAGTTGAGATCATCGCACATTGACGATTATAATATTCGAAAAATATGGTCTATTTTTTTTTAATTCATCTTTTGTATTTTCCGATTTATTTATCATAAACCACGTTTTAGTATAAATTTGACGTGAGTAGTTAATAGGAAGTAATTGAATATACAGATAGACGCAAAAAGTAGCGAGTCGTGATTTTTCATATTTAAAGATGTATATAAATATATTCGTTAATATACACTCAATTTATTAATTGATATCATTATTTTAAGAAGTTTCGTTATTCTAAGAAATGTTGGTAGGGCAGACACGTAAATTGCACTGATGTACTGTTTCGATTGTTCTGATTTAACGATAACATTATAAATACTGCGTTTTATAAAGAAATAAAAATAAGTATATAAGTTCAAACACGAGACAACATATTTTAAGATTACATTAAAACGTAGGCAAGGTCTTATTATTTAATATATATAACGGGCGCTGTCGATGTTTAGTAGTTCGAATTTTAACGAAGACATATTTCTAAAACTTTGTACTGTACCTCAAAACAGCGGTAACCCAACTGACACGAATAGAATGTCGTCTCTGCTTGCTTGCAGGCAATATAAAACGTGCTCACAATTTATTACTAGAATCTACCGATATTCATATAAAATTAGATATTCCATAGATTATGTAAAATCTGAATTTATATATATATTTAAATGTTGACCGTTATAATACATTAATAAAAGAAAAGTAAAATCCCATTTTTAAAAAAAAGCCTGTAAAGTGTACTAAAATTTTGTGTCTATGCTGTTGATCGTTGAGAAGTTTTTTCTGGAGCAAATCTTGGGTAGAATATAAAATTGCATTCAATCGGAATTAAACCAGTATGGTAAACTTCAATTCAGTAGAATAAAAGGAAAGTATTCTAATTCAATTTGTAAACATAAGGAAACTAAAAAACAAACATTGGGTTAAATATAAGTTTGTACATAGTTTTTATTGAACAACGGTAAGTTATTTGTTAGGAATGAATGATTTGGCTAATTTGATTGTCTAAATTTTTTTTTCTCACAATGATTATAATATGAAAGCATACTAGTAAATCATTACTGTTAAAAACATGTTACAAATTTGCGCACGGCTATTACGCAAGAAATTTCTCGCACAACTTTGCTTTTTCGGTAAAAAGGATGTTTGAATATTGTATATGTAACCGTAAATATATGAAACTTAAGAGCCTACTTAAGATTTCTGTAAATTAATGTTTCAAAGACAGATTTTCCTGTTTGTATTTTCTAGGAATTTAATACAAAACCGCGATGGTAATAGGGACTATATAACAACTAAACAAAGGCGACTCTGTTAATTCTGACTCTATTTAGTCTTGTCCCTAGAGTGTTTTTAAGCGATCGAAGTCACGAAAATGGTTCTGTATATCCCGTAAAGCCAAAGACCACCGTGTTACCAAATCTTGATGATACTAAAGCATTATAAAATCGACCTTTCACCGCAGTTACAAATATCAAGAATGTAATACATTAATGATTACTTTTCAGCAAATGTATAAATTTTATAGGAAAAGTGAATATTACAAAATGTATCATAGATTTCCTATCAATTTTAGAAATATACAATGACAGATCACAAATTTTTCCATGTAGGAGTTGTGAGAACATTCCAATACCTAGAAAGTACCTCAAGTGGAACATTTTGATAAGCTCGCCTTCTTCTTATTTACTATATTCCTAATATTCAATGTGTAAAACTTGTAATTAAGTGGAGACGACAGAAGTCCAAACTGCTTATACCGTTGAGTTTTTGAGGCTTCGAAAAAGTTTTATCCGATATTTTGTTAAGATATACAATGGCATATAATTATTTTGTATGTGTGGCTTTGCGAACTAGTTCCAAAATTTTATTTTTAACAAAAACCCGTCATTCGTAGTTCGTACATCTTCTGGACGGGCATCGAGGGTATTTATTAAATTTATTTTATTTTTACACTCGTATTTACTTAACATACCTAAAATATTTAATTTGTAGAGTAACTGAGATTGTATTCTGTTATTCTCGGCTGAACTTATACTGAACCGATTTTTAAATTGAGTATATTTTGTTTTCGATTATGAATACTCAAATACCTACATACTTGCACTGTTTGCTAATATGTCGTAACTAACCGTCAACTCTAAACCTTAACCTTTAAAGTGATACTAACGTTTTAAAAAAGCAACTCCTTAGATTTCTCTAACTCTTGGTCTTTAGCATTACGAATGAATATGTAAGCAAAACGATTGGAAATATTTAAAAGTCAAAAACTAAGCGATGTCTTCAAATATATATGTGGACAAATTGAAGGTTTCCTTTGAGCTCGTTGTAGTACTTGTAGTAGTTGTGCTTGTTCAAAGATTGTTATAATTTTTTATTGCGTTGATATTATTGTGATATTTAATATTATAATCATTAACTATTAGTTGTTGTCTGTGGCTTCAATCGCATTTTAGGGGTTAATCGTCAGGTTTTATGCATAAAAAGTAGTCAATGGTCTTTCCTTGGAGTTTAGCCAAAATTCATACCAAATTTCATCAAATTCGGTTCAGTGGTTAGGCCGTGAAGAGCAACACACAGATAGAATTACTTTCGCGTTTATAATATTTGTAATGTTCACATGTAAAGTCGATTTACCAATTAAATAAAATAAATATTATATTTAAATATTAGCTCGCTGTGCAAACATACCGTCTTCACCGCGCGCCCATTTTATATATCCTATTTTCCCGCGCTTTTGCGATGTGTGTCAATTGAGATGACAGATGCATAAATACACAGACAATATATATTTATATAAAATATAAATCTAATACAAATGAATTTGTTATTATAGATCTGTATACACTACAATATTATTTCTATAGTTTAATCATAATTCTTATGATTAACATTTCTAATTTTTATGTCCAAAAACATTATTTATAATTTCAATTTTAACTAAATTTGTACTAGGTATGTTTTTTATTTTTTATGGTAATGGCGGGAATAACATATATTTCATAAATAAATACATTTTGGTATGAAACCTGAAACTTATAAGTTCTTCATTGAAAATCTTCACATAACCAAAATTGTTCTCTTAAACATTAAGGGCCATGAATTCTTGTCGCTGGTAACAGTTACAACAATGTTCAGTAATATCGAGTGACCGCAAAGTTAAGTGCACTACGCCAAGGCAGTCCGTCCATCGAGTTAGAAGCCACAAATTGCTGCCAACTTACCTAACCTTGTGAATGACGTAGACTTGCGTATCTTGCACCGAGCAACCGCATTTAAGCTGTAAACTGTTGGTAGAGGAATTAAAAATGATAGTTGAAATCATATTTTCCATCAGAGAGATTTCCTAAATATACAATTAAAATGTATATTATCTGTACAGGGAACATACGAAATCAATTGATTAATTTTTAATGAAATATTCTCAGGACAGTAACTCGATCTTCATACTCAATGCAATCAAATTTGCATAGGTAAAGGTGGATTTCATATAAAATCCCAATTATAAGTTATAAGCGCACATTGCATTTATGAAAACTTGCATAATATTCATAGCATATTTTTAAATATATTTTAATACACGTATCTGCATCAAATTTCAATCAATTATCATAAATTATTTTGATTGAGTTTTTGTTATTTACGTAGTGTTATGAAAATGAAGAGATTTATCGCTGGATTATTATCATTAAGTTTTACTGCCGATATCGTTTTTATAACGGTTTAAAAAATAGTTTCTCAATATTATGACTACGTTCAATATTTCAATGAATTTACGAATGATCGTGTTATTGATTTTTAGTTCTATGACTTATATTTATTCTTTTGTTTTTCTTGAGCATTCACACAATCGTGGTCCACTGCTTGACACAGGCCGCTTCCAAAGTGCGTCGAATCCGTTTTCTTCATATTATAAATAATTCCATTCTTTCTTGAATTTTATTAAATTATTGGATGACAAAATAGAAGGTAAAACACTATTAAGGCTATAAATACTTTTTGATATTTATAGTATCTAATAGCATTACGACACTTAGTATTAGTGAAGAAGCGGAGATGAGCAAATTTGACACGTGTCCGAAAAAAACTAAAATTAAATGCAACTTAATAGAAATTACTAAGTTCATATTTGAACATTCACCACTGAATAATGACGAGCAAAATTCATGCATAGCAGAGACTTCCGTTGGACCGAGTAAGGACTTATAATTCTGTATCTGCTCTGCTCTGTATAATTCTCCTTAGCAGAGGATGATGTCGCAGCTCGGCAAGGTGGAGTTACGCGTATATTACGACAAAATATATATTTTCATTTGTAATGTGCATGTAAATGAATATTTTCAGTAAATTGAAATTTATTGAAAATTTCTTGTAATCTCATAAATCCTTCATAGAACTTACAGCTGTAAAGGAGTTCCGTTCATTAATTAAAGTTTAACCTTTGATTAATGTTAAAAAGGGTTGTCTGAATGTTCACATAGTTTACACAGCTAATCAAATTTAAGAGCATCAAACGAAGGTTCAGAGATCTCTCACCCCTTCGTCTTTCGTTTCCCTTTGTCTTTCATTTTGTTTCTTAACTATACACAATCAACGACTCTCCACGGTGACGACTTTGTTCGTAGATATAGTAACATTATTATTATGATATTTTTCTGCGTAGGCTTTCTCAAGAATTATTTGACAAATCAGTATTTTTTCTAATATTTATAAATCATCAAAACAACACTTAAATAAAGAATTGATTATGTTGCCATTCACAAATATTATTATCGCAAACCAATAACCCTTCCATTGGGACTAGTAGACTACTAGGCACTACTACTACTACTACGACTAAATAATGTCAATCAAGTATCACGTACACATTATGCTACTAAATAATGTGTACGTGATACTTGATCTATATATTTATTTTTTTATAGTATAGGTTGGCGGACGGCCGTATGAACCAGATGGTAAGTGGTCACTACCACATTGGCGATGTATGAAATAATGACATTAGATTGACCTTGGGAGTTGAGATGTTGTATCCATTGTGTCTGTAGTAACTCTTACACTCATCCTCCAAACTGGTAATATTAGTATTGCTGTTTGGCGGTAGAATATCTGATGAGTTTGTAGTACTTACCCAGTTGGGCTTACGCAAAGCCCTACCAACAAGTATAAGTACCTATTTGCATAGATTTACTGATACTTCATTCAACATTACTATTATACTACCCAATAATTTGAAATATTGCAGTTTCGTCGTCGTTGTTTTTTTTTTAGTATAAATAAAAAATAAAATGAAGAATTCGTAAGGTGCTTAGAAAATATCTTTTTTTACATTTTTAATTGATTAATTTTTTAACAATAATATACCAAATTAACTCGACGATTAAATTTATATATTTCACTTAAGTAAAAAACATAAATTAATATTTTATCATTTATATATTTTTGTATTTTGTCTGTAATTCATTTTCTATTTTTAAATTAGCACAAATATTTTTCTATCTTATAAACCTACTTCTTATATTTTTTTCGAATTTATATTCTTATACCAAAAAGGTTCAACATTTAACAAATTATTAATTAAAGTATATATGAATGTTCTGAATTTGTCTTAGACCAATGCTTCACAGTGTAAATATTTTAGTTGAAGCTCTTTTCAAAGAAAGGAGCGGAACACAGACCGCCATGCCATGCGGGTGTGTTTTAATTAATCTATTTATATGTACATATTACATTATATACGAATGTTGTAATGTTCGAGACCGCTTCTTAACACCATTTATTTTAAATATGTATATAAACAACACATTTGATATCTATAAATATAATTTTGTTCGCATATAGAATAGACGTGATTTTAATCTACACTTATATACATGATAAAAATTGTTTATTTATATATATGTTAGGTGTTTTCGGGAAAGCTGTATAAATTGATTCTCGGTTAAATCTCCATATTTTTATTTTATTTATTTATTTTACTCACAAGTTTTGTTTATTTTTTTAATACCAGCCCTGAAGTCCGAACTAGTTTTCGATTTATTTTGGAAGTAAATTCCTTCCCAGATTTTAGCTACACAATTGTTCCTCAATATATTTAAAAAAAAATATCATAATATGGTGGTTTACATTTAATATTATTGTGTAAAATGAAGGTTCAAGAGATTTGATTAAATTAAGAAAAATTAAAAAGTGATTATTTGTTGTCACAACAGTTCCCGTTTCCTAGTCACCATACAAAAATATTAGAAGCCGTTGTTTCAGCGGTAAATTAAAGGAAAGACTTTCCCTTTAAGAGCGTGACCCAAAGCGACTTATAAGGTGGCAGAAAAGTTCCTAGTTATCCTAGTTGTAGTTACCAGTGGAAATTTGGCTTCAAACAACAAATAAAGATGTCCTGCTAGTTAGACCTACACCTGTACTTCTCAGGCATGTCTAATTTACCGTCACACCTGATGATCATGGTTAAGGAATAAGTTTTTCAAGAAATGAACGAACAGAATCCTTAACGACCGGTCAGTGGCAGTTCCCCAGTGGTTATGCAAAATTGGCGGCGATTATTACTTCTTGTTACACAAAGTTGCTATAATATTTTAAAAATTGGTAACATATTCCTATAATATTTATGTCCTTGGGTGGATTTTATGTATGCTACGATGCTGAGGAATGTTATTTAATAATAATCCTTAGCCGAAATATAAAAAGAAACAAGTTATCAATTAGCCTTAATTTTTTACCGTATTTATTAGAATTGATTTTTTTTATTACATACATAAGTAACCATAATCAAATTAGTGGGATACCTATAGTGCGCTGTTTCTAATTCAAAGCTTAAATTCCATTATTTTTCATTTTGATACTTAAAACTTACTAATACTAGTATTCGATTTAAATCCGAATAATACCAGCTTATTCCAGATTTTAGTCTATTACGCAAACCGCACCGGCAATTCCTTAGTTAATTCTCTATGCAGGTTGTCCGTCTTAGACGAGGATAAATATTAACACGAAGCGCTATTCTATAAATTTATATTTCATTTATTTTCGATGTAATCTTAATATTTTATGGATAATAAATTGATATATTATATGTTTCTCGGACTATATGGGTAATGTGGCTAGATATTTTTACCTCTCATGTGCAAAAATACAAAGTACAAACAATGAATCAATTATCTTCAATTCAAAAAAAAACAATGACCTTGAATCAATTGAGCAAAGTTGGAAAACATTATTTGGGTTTCAAATGGACTAAGTTCTATTTTCATCCAGCTGTCCTGTCAGTCGACTGACCTGCGTCTAATAATTATGCTCGTACATATGTTGCGAATATATACTATATGTAATTGTTTTGGAAATGCAGTAATGGTATGGTTTTGTAATGGCTCAATTCAAATACGTGTTTACATTTGTCTTTTCAATAACCTTTTGTTTACTCCAATTGCAGCATTATATTTTCTATTAAACTGTTTGAATGGCTTTCATAAGAAAATATTTAGAATAATTTCGTCTCTTCTAGTTAGAATGTTTCGGGGAAAATCCTCTAGATTGAAGACGGTCTTATTTAATATGCATTCAAGGTATATAAGGGGTACAGCGTTTTAAATTGGCTTGTGATACTGAATACTAATAAATTTTCACAGAAATTGTATTCGCACTTTAAGATATAGAGTTTTTTTTTTAAATAATCCGTACGATAAGGTTCTTGTGTGAAATGTGTATGTTGGATGGACTTAAATACCTCGAATTTATTGGACAGTTATCATCACTTTAGATAAAAGAAAAAACTTTTTCCGTCTGAAGGAAATATCATCTTCATCTGATATGTTGACTGAATCTGAAATTGAATTTTTATCAGACTTGCAAATGATGTTACAAATTTAACATGTATATTTCCACGCATGAATGGAATAATATTTTTAACAACTGAAGCGAGTTCGAGTAAGGAAAGAATAACGAACGTAATGTAATAATACTTTCAACATAAATTTTACTATAGATATATATTATCAAAGAATCTGAATAAATATACATCAGATGATATTCGTATTATATACAGAAATGAACTGGCTTCTTTAATAAAAGTAGAACTGATAGAGTGAGTTAATTTTATCAATTAGATGTTCAACTAAGTGAAGCGAAGTAGTAATAAATCTAGTTGTAGCGTACTCGAGCCCCACGTACTCTTCCAAGTAGATATTTATTTTCTTCTACACTAAGTTCATTACTTCGCATAATAAATCTTTTGTACAACAAACATAAATGTTGTATACTTATTTTAGTTCATAGATTAAATTTGGATGAAGTGTACTGTTATTGAATGTACAGTGAAAACTTCTTTAGCCGCGTTGAGCGATTGTTTTAAATTAAGTTGAAGGAATATGTGTTTGTTATAACGTTAATAAGTAAGATACGAATTTACATACGTATTATACAAAATATTGACGTCCCTATGCAACAGTGTAGTTTTCACAAAACTAAATTTCTACACGAATGATGTGTTTTTTCGTTATGGTTATTTTTTCAAGAGATAATTATTATGACAACTCTGATGTGTGAAATTCGAGCAATATCGACTTTAATTAGTTAAACGAGTAACTACCGAATTACTTGATGGATCTTCACGGAATATTCTGCATTTCAAACTGGTGGTAGCTTTACATTTATTGTAAAACGCCGATTACAAAGTACTTTTAAAAACTTACTAAAATAAACGTTCATTTCGATTGACACTCCTTTCTTGTATACCTTTGCCATCCTATATTTTTTATATTTAATATATAAAAAAATATTCTCGATCTATATACGTTAATATAAATGTATAGACCTATTAAACTTTAATGAGTGTTACGTGATCCAAATGGTACAGCGACAATCAGTGTCCGACCCCACGAACAGCGCCGCCCACAGACGCCACCCGGCCACTTTCTTACTCCAGCTGGTTGCTGTGACAGAAACACCTACCGTAAATTGATCGGATAAATTTTTATCCCAATTGGAAGTTTGATATACAAAATACTCGTAATATATAATTAAATATTATTTAATGTACACCGTGTTGTTTAAAGGTAATAAAATGATATGATAACATAACGGTGCCTAACCAATAATTTAAATGTTAAAGGATTATTCTTCCACTGCGTTAATTCGTATTTATTTCTTGAAAACAAGACAACAGCTGGGTACAGTTTGTTTCTCGAAATTTATGTCTGCAATGCTCGCTCTTCTAAGAACTCACATACGGCTACTGTTTGTTAAGCTGTGTTATGTGTTAATCTTATTTGAATATATATAATTTTTCACATATTATATCAAGGATTGGATGAAAATATAGAAAATTTTCATCGAATACGTCGTGAAGGTTACCTCTCAATATTTCCCTCTACCAATGATCACCAAATGAATTATAAAAACGAATTAAGCACACAGAAATTAGTGCTTCACGTTTTACATTTTTTTTTAGTTTAAAAATTATGGAATTGTAAGCAATCGTATGAAACACGAGAATATGGCGGTAGAATTGTTATGGTTTCAGCACAGGTTTATATTCGCAGGTATAGTTTTATTATTATTTGTTTTCGATACTTCGTTTGACAGGCTTTCGCAACCATTTTTTTTTGCATTTCATACATTTCTAAGTTAATATAATAAGGATTTTTCTGTAAAGGATAACCTTTTTATTTTTCGTTACTCGTGATTCAGTTTGTCGAATGAAGCGTAAAGTTTGCCTTCCATGTTGCAACGTATATAAATACGTAAATAAATTGTTCGAGATTTTTTAATTCATATTTATTTTGAAATTCGTAGAGTAAGTATTAGATCAGAAATTTACATACAACGTAACTGAAGCTATTAATCGACTATCATCACAACCTTCGACCCTTTGGTCTCGGAACCATAGGTTTAATAAGCCTTAAAAAAAACAGATCAGGATTGGCAATTTTAATTTATGGTGACTGGTATATTAACAACTCAACGAGATGGATGCAAAAATAATGACACTTCGGATAATTACAATTATAATATTTATTGGAAAGAAGTTCTTGTACTTAAGTGAACTGGCAGAAATCTTCACTTAAGGAAGAAATGTTATGCCCATTATAAGCAATCTTTCCCTCTTTGTTTACTTCTATTACATACGAGTTTATATAAAATTATTTTATATTATTGTTATTGTTTTAATTCACTCGGGATTTTAATAACAAATTTATGTGTTGTTTTTTCATTATTCTCAAACGTTTATTATTTATTTCATGGCGTTTGTTATTTAAAGTATATGATCAATCATATGGGTAAAAGAAACTTTGTTCCAACCGTGTGTCCCAAGACATCTCTGTTTTTTCATGGAAAAATAATTTAATAATAACGATAACTTTCAGTTTTTCTCAGGCATTGTGAGACTAACACACAAACTGTTTCAAACTCTTTCTAAACTATTATCAATTAAATGCGAGTGGTATATCGTTTTTAAAATTTTAAAAGTAAAAATATAAATTGTAGTCCTGTTTGCGCATACTCTTACGAAGTAAATAGAAAATGTAGGTCTTTTAGATACATATCACAAGGATAGCTCTCTTGTTTAAATGGTTCAGATCACAGATAAAACTCGCCTCCATAAATCACTTTGCCATCTCGGGGCTCGCTTGAATGAGGCGTTAAAAACTTAGTTTAAAACTTCCTTATTTTAAATTGCAGCGCTTATAAAAATCTATTTAAATTTTTTTAACAAAAAACGGCAGTGAATGTTACGAATATGATCACAATTGATCAATAACTTCACCATCATATTAATAACAATAAAAAAGAGTACAAATTGGAAGTAATAATAATCTAAATAAATTCTTTAAATATTAAGAAAAGGGCTAAAAAGAAGAATGATTATTGGCGTAACAACAGAATGTAAGTTCTCTCCACTGATATAATGAAATGGATGCCAATTTGACGTAATTGGGACAGGCTTATAAACCGTTTTGTCGCGACCGTAAAAAAATTAAATTAACGTTACCGATTTTCAATTGTTATAAAATTTGCTTTTTGACACCAAACTAATATAATCCTCCCAAAAATTCTGCCTGGAAGCTTTCTTAGGTTTCCTGTCACTCAACGGGCCCAAAAAATTGTCGAAGAGTAATCACGAACTAGGTACTCGCGTCTAACTGAATAAGATATTATTACATTAGTTGCAAAATAATTAAAAAGTATCTAAAAAATGCATAACGAACTTTGAATAAAAATTGTAAAGTATAATTAAAATATAATGAAAAATCCTGCTGTATGTTAAAGTTAAAGGCGAAAAAAAAGCGTGGAGCTAATACTTGTTGACTTCCAGGAAGGATATATTACATACATATATAATTATATTTAGCTAACATGATTTTATATTTTTAAATGTTGAAAAAGAGTAAGTATTGAGCTTCTTGCCGGTTCTTCTCGGTAGAATCTGCATTCCAAACCGGTGGTAGCTTCACTATAATTTGTTAAATGATGATGATTCAAAGTGCTTGTAAAGTATATTTGTTTTTTTTTCTTAATTGTAATTGTAAACTTATCAATATATAAATAGTTTGAAATATTTTGTTCGTTAACATAATATTCACAATGAATTTTTGAGATACTACTTCTTTACCACTTCAACTTTTTGCAATTCGCGTTAAACTTTCCTGTTTTACGCCTCAAGTTTTTATTGCCCCGACGAGTTTACGTAACGTAATGCGACGGGAATAGTAATGTCAAGCCTGTAATCATTCCAGGAAACTTTGATAGCTTAGTGGTTTATTCGGCCTTCTTAATTCTAAATGTTCGCTGCGTAAACTTTTCCAGACCTTTTCAACCACGGAAATTCGTTTATTCTATTTAGAATAGAAATTAAGATCCTTTGCTCACTATTTGCTTAAAATTAGACAGACAGGTTTTAATGTTTAGTGTGATATTTATAAATCTCATTCTCGTTTTTTTTTTTAGTTTTTCAAAAAAGGCTATTTATGTAATAAGTCTACAATCGTTTACATTTAATAGTTAGCCAGGAATACCTACGCGATGTGATTTAGTCGCGGTCGCTCTACAAATTGTATCGATACAATTCGAGCTTTATTTCGTAAATAATAGCGTGATTTGATTTCGACTTAAAATAATTCTTAAGTTTAATTTATGAATTATATTTGAAAACAAAATTTCATAACCTCAAAAGTAAAAATATATCTTCAATAAGCATTTTTAAATCGTCATTTCACAGGATTATTATTAAATGCAAAGCGATTTTATTCAGAGAAGAACCGCTAAGAACTTTATTGTATAAATGTGTGAGATAATATTTATTCTTAGATTAAATCAGTAATATAAATTGCTGCTCTCTAAGTTTTTAAATATCTGTTATGTTTAAAACAAAACGATGAATGTGTATTAAAAAATATAATTATGCCTTGAATACGCGTAAATGCAAGCTATGTCTGCTACGAAACTAGATGGCCAAAAGAAACAAGGCGATGCGATGTACGTTCTTTACGTAGACCAAATCGAAAATTTTGACTGGATTTTGTTGCAATTAGAAATAATATGTAACTGTTGTTATAGAGCTGCAGAATATTCCCTTTCAATATTTCTACCTTCAATGAAAGTTTTAAACTTTGAAAAATGCTCTGCCGCGGATGATATTTTAATAAATATTAAAATTTGTTTTGAAATAGCGATAGGAGAGAATGGTTCATTTTTCGTTCCAAGAATCGGAATTACGATAGAATCGGAAATATTTTTTTGCAAATATTCTCCGCGGTTTTAACTCTTGAAATAAATAATTTAAATGTGTATGAATAGTATTACAATCAAAATTATAATATTTAATAATTGACATTAATAACAATGAACATTTGATTTTTATTTTTATTCAATAATGCTTGACTATTTATTTTATGAATAATAATTAGGATATGTTACTATTTAGAATAAAATTAGAAGAAGTCTATTGTATAAAACTATCAGAATTTAACATTTTCGTCTATAATATAACATTTAACTTTTAAAGCACCATCTTTTATCATCACTTTACAACTTGCACAGAACTTTATAACTTTATTTCGACGTTAAAATATCTCATGCCCGAAGATAATTTCCACCTTTTATTTAACTTTAAAACCTTTTTGAGAAAAGTTTAATTTTTTAAGTCAACGTTGCTATTACGGTATAAAGTCACTAACTCTTTATAAATACATATATCACATATATATATCCTTTTTAAAACAGGGTCCAAAACCACTTTACTAAATTATTAATTGTATGCGGTCGCGTCAGATAATCTTTCTATCAAATACGAAGTATACTTATATATTTTTGTTCACACACTATAATATTTTTTGTGCAATTATTCAGTAGTAGTAGTCGTTTCTCATTGTTACCGTGACATAAGTGACAGAAATCAGTCAGGATATTATTATAATAATTTAAGTATTAGCATTTCTTTCACTTCACTGTTCAGCTAAACATAGTCCTTTTAGGCTTCACTTCATAAATAGTTACTTAGTCAAAGATCATTTCGTCTATATATCATATCTCCTGACGTTAATAATTACGACTCCATTTTATTCATGTAGAGAGAATATTAAGAAAATTTTAAAGTATTTTGAAATGCTGAACAGAATTGCTTATTAAATTTTAAATTGTTTAGTAGCAACAGTTATTAAAGCCGTATCAGAAATCTTGTAACTTTATACCTTTAAACTCTCAAAGAATAACGCGACTCAAAATTTGGCCTGAAAATAAGTTTCTCCGACCTCGTTGTGATTTACATAAAACTTGTTTAAATGGTAATATTTGGAGACGTCACCCATCGCGGCCGTTCCCTCCGGTTTTCTTAACCAAATCTATCCTAATAGCTAAGTTGCTATGATGATGGTTAAATGTCGATGGAAATGTCACCTGTGAAATTAATGACTTGCTGCTATTTTTGAGGGTTTTAATAAAGGTCGGTGTTAGCCTGCGACAGTCAAAGAATTCGTATGATATGAAGATAATGTAAGCTAAAAAAAAATTGGCATCTTCTTTACTACTTCATGGCACTTAACGTTTTCTAACTAATAAAAAAAGTTATTTTTACGGTATTACGTAGAGGTAGGAATGTTGTAATTTAATAAAAATAATTCTTATTAATTATCTATACAAATATTATTAAAACGAAAGTAAAGAGAGAGCTCTCTCTTTCTGTCTGTTGCTCTTTAATAGCCAAACTACTGAACCGAATTTGATGAAATTGTGTTTCAGGCAAGCTTGAATTCTAAGGAATGATATAATACACTTTTTGTACTTAACAGCTAAACCTCTAAAACGCCAGCGCAACAATTATTGGTAAATGTATAATAATAATAACTTAACTCAATCGAATATTGTGGAACCAAAGCAATGAGTTTGAAAAACTGTGGTGTAAATTTTAGTAACCTTATATTCAGGGGTGAGAACATTGAGAGTAAATTTTATATAACGGAAGAAATTCGGAGGCACGTATCACTAATCCAAAACGTAGCTGTGTGGTTGATTCAACTCTTTAGAAAAAAAGGCTTTTCTCAACCCAAGGTTTACTTGTTGTAATAATTTAATAACTTTTTGCTTTCCTAAGTATTAATTTTTTTTTACATTAGCAGCCTGTAAATTTCTCATTGCTGGGCTAAGGCCTCCTCTCCCTTTAAGGAGAAGGTTTGGAGCATATTCCACCACGCTGCTCCAATGCGAGTTAGTGGAATACACATGTGGCAGAATTTCGTTGAAATTAGACACTTGCAGGCTTCCTCACGATGTTTTCCTTCACCTATAAACACAAATTAAGCATATGAAAATTCAGTGGTGCTTGCCTGGGTTCGAAATAATCGGTTAAGATGAACGCGTTTTAACCACTGGGCCATCTCGGCTCTTCTAATCTAATCTAAGTATTAATGTCAAATTGAAAATAAATTAAATACGCTATATATAATTATTTTTATCCTTTCAACCATGAAACCACCAGGTAGAAAATATGGGATTTGTTTTAATTAGTTGAATTTAAAAATAGAAAATCCGATACAAATAAATAATTAAACTAAACAGTACTTTAAACTATGGTCGCGGATGAGTGTGAAGATATTAAAACTATTAAAAAAATTAGGGCGTTATGAGTTCGATGCGTATACACGTATTTTTAACGAACTGAAAATAGTACGACCTATTTGATTATTTTTCATTGACCATTAAAATAAAGCTTTCAGGAAATTGAAAACAAAAATACATGTTTACAGTTCTATCCATGCATGCATGTATTTTGTTTCTCAACAGCGTGACAACCGATTTCGTTTTTATAACCTCTGTATATGTAATGTATATAAAGAATTGAACAAAATCAAGTGTTTTTATCGACATCAGTTTCATAAAATTAAAGTATCCTTTGCATTTGGCACACAGAATTGTAGTATTAGTAGTTGTAGTATATAAAAAACTTACAACAATTTTTAAAACAAATGAATTATTTTTTCTTTTAAAATGCTACTACGTAATAGTATTAAATTTTTTAAATAAAACTAGTAATTTTATGGTATAATACAACTATATATACAGCCATAAATAACATTTAAAACACTTTAAAAAATATAATAGCTTTAGCAACAAAAACCATTGTAAGCTTTAAATTATCTTAACAAAGAATGTTCTCCGCGGTAACTTGTAAATTAATTTAATTAGTTCTCATCAAGATAATTCGATTCCACAAAAGACCTCCAAAGAAAACTTTTCTATTTCCGTGATACACGGCCGATTGAGTAATTGGTCGGATGTGAATATTATTTTTCGATTGGAAACAGTTTTAAATTACATTAATAATACAATTGAAATAACCTATATACTTAAATAGCGATGTGCCTTATTTAATAAAATTGATGGTTTTGTATATATTTGAAAGTTTAAGTGGCTATGAAAGTGAAAAGTAAATCGTATTTTTTTTACGTGAGCATCTCAGCGAAGATTTCAATTGAAATAGAAAAATACGCAATGTGTTTTTAATTTTAGGGTATGTCTGTTTCAAAGGAAAGATTTATTTTCATAGTTTCTAAAACTTTATTTTGAAAATAAACGGAATTTACTGTCTTTGACATTTTAAATTTCTTTATTGGAATACCACGCTGAAAATGCTTTTATAATCGGAATTCGGAATGTTCGGCAAACAGAACGTCTGTGTATTCAGTTTTTGATCAACAAATCTCTATCCAATTACCGAATTTGAGTTGGTCCTCTGCAATCTAAGTGTTCGATTCAAACCGGATTATTAGCTACAACTTTGGTTTAGCGAAGAATTGTGAATCTGTGATATTGTTTTATTTGATATTACTTTTGTATTACGCTTGATGCTAAGCTTTGGGAAATCTCAATCTGTTATTAAAAATATTACATTTAGTATGATTAGTGTAGATCACTATTTGTATAAACGATGTAAGAATTAGTAGTTTTTTATTAAAATTACAATTCTTTCACGAATTTGGCAAGCAGACAAAGATACTTTAAATATAAAAATAGGGGATTTTACAATGCTCGATCATAACCGAGAACAATTCAGTTTCGTCGAAGCAAAGAAAACAATATTACGTTCGAGCAATTCCCGGCGGGATGGGCCATAAGAATATCTTGTACAATTCTAAGTAGGCACTTCGGAAGAAGTGAATGGTGAGTAAAAGAATATATCACAAAAAGGCGGGCCACGGCTTTGTGATTGAGAAGCCTCGACGCTTAAGTAGATTTATGATTTCTGAATAAATTGTCAAGAGCTTTAAAAGATAATTTCTTATTATTTAAAAGTTAATTTAACGGATTCAGTTAATAGCGAGAAGCTAAATTATTTCAACTCTCTATTACAAAAGAAACGGAAGAAACGGGTTTAAGATTGTCGTTAATGTTTCAATGATTGCTGGCTTTTTGTAATGAATTCTAGAATTATTTAGAGTCGAAATTTGAAAAATCGGTGAGGTGGAATTCTATGTTAATAAGGAACGAGATTTCTTTACATTGATGTCTTTGAGGAAGTGTTACAATTCACAAGCCAGTAAAGTATAGAGTAAAGGATTTAAGCATAGTATAAAGGATTAGATTAGGCACTACTTAGACGCTACCGTTACTAATATTTTATATGTAGACAAAAAAAAAACTTATGTTGTACAAATAAAAAAAATATTTGGAGAATCTTAAGCCCATATCTAAATAATGATTGTTTTTTTGTATAACAAAAGATACCCTCTGTTCAAGACATGTATTATTATCAATAGCTAATATAACTTTAATTTTAATTTGTTGAATTTGTTTGAGATAGTATTTCTTTTTAATTGTGTGTAAAAAATGTTTAATTGAATATTGTCCTTATTTTTGAACAAAAAGTCGCTGTGAATAAATATCTGTGTTGGAAACAATGGATAATGGCTGGTGATCAGAAATCGTAAGTATAATGAAGATCAAGTTAAAACAGACTCTTCTTTATATTGGGAAAGGTCGAGTACCCTACAGTGTGTAGACGGCCCTTATACGGACGAAGGAACAGCACGTTCACATCACGTTGACTAAAACGGTGTTTGCGCGATGACGAAATAAATTAATTTTGTTTCGATTTAATTATATTATTATTTTAATTTTATTAATATACAATTGTAGAATTGTCGATGTTACTTTTCAGCCCTCGAATGGATTAAAGATTTTCCTGGTAATTCAACGTGTATAAGTATTATAAATTTTTCATCACGAATGATCTTGAACTATGAACATTAAAACCTAAATACAATCATAAAAATGATTAAGAAACTTAAGAAAAGGAGGAGATCCTGTTCATCTTAATCTGTGTAGTTCATGTAAGTTCGGGAATATTTATTTTGTTTCTGAACCGATCTTTATAATTAACTTTGCGTTGGGTTCAATATTACTCCATACCAATTAATCGGTTTTTCATATTGGCAACTTTTTATTTGCCTAAAACGAACAAGCTACTTTCTGAATTAGTTTTATATATATAATATATATATATTTAAATATTATTTCTTACAATTGAAATTTCGACTTTTTTACCACTTTTCTGCTTCTTCTTTCTGTGTTGATCACTGAAAATACGCGCAGTAATTTTCATTCCGTTAGATCCACAGATACAGATACGTTGTGAATACTAATGTTAGTATTTTTTCGATGTTAGTAATATTGTTTGTGTTAAAATATTATTATTAACGTGGACCTTCTATGTACGTGACTTGACATCTGCTGACGAAGACCTCTTGCCAAACTTGAGATGAGGACCGGACGCGTCTGCTTTGTCAAACAACAGGCTGCCTGTACAAAGACCTATAACTATGCACGTGAGCATGATAAATTTTAATAAGCTCACGGTATTATTTTGGCGGTTTTGTTAATAGATTGGTGTGGTTTTGTGAATTGGTTCACGTTTATAATAAATGAGTTGATTTTGTATTTCCTACATATGAAAAAACGATCCGTTTTGCTTACTGGTGCTGAATTGTCTATGGCGTGTAATTCAAAAGTTTCCCAATAAAAAACGTTTAGTAAGTTTCAGTGTCATAGTGATGCAGAAACATATAGGATCGTCTTTAAGAGTTCGTAACGCAAAAAAGATCGGTTACTGTTCAATAACGATTCGTGAATGTTGGAACAAAAAAGCAATTACACGCATTAATAGCAGTCAAAGATAAAATGATTAGTAAAACAAATATATCATGTCATATACATATACGAGTATGTGAATATCGACAGATTGTTAAATCTGACAAAAAATCTTTTATTGGAAGAGCATCGATGCGTAAATTTGATACGGGTCGGTACTGCAAATAGGTGCGGGCAGTCCAATAATTGAAAGGACGTTTTCATATTGCATTTATAATAGACTTGACCATGTGGAATGATCCTTTTTTAAGTTAAAAATGTTTTCCTTTTATTGTCTATCTAAAAAAAGCTGCAGTAACAAATAATTGGTCATTCTATTGTTTTCCCACAAAGGTACAATTACTCGTATTTGAATTATTTTCACTGCCATGCTAAAAATGTTTTAATATGCAATTTCAATGTATTTCAAGATAGAAACGTATCTATATACATACATATTAAAAATAGTTATGGTTAAAATTTGAAATCGTTTTTTTAAGCCATACTCAACAGTTTTTTTTTATTTAATAAATTAATTCCGTTTCAGCTAAGAAGTGTTGAGAGGTGCTGGGATTATTTGAAAGTTACATCACCGATGGATTCTTCTGACGGCGTAACTACTACTAATTTGGCTCCAACTTCGTAAGGCCGATCTTCAGAGCAAAAGTCGTGCCAAAATGTGTGCGATTCCAACACTCCTGCTGCCAGTTTGAAAAGCAGCATTTTGTATTTGCACCAAAATTCTAAAAAATATTTATGCTATATTCATTTGCAGTTTATCAAAATAAATATGAATGGTAAAAGTTTTCCGATCGGAAAATAAGTGGATACATAATTATAATTTATTTTTTCTAATTTTCTAATTGTTGTAATAATAAATATTTTCGTAAGCCAATCAAATCAAAATATACTTTATTCAAGTAGGCTTTTACAAGCACATTTGAATCGTCATTTAACAGACTGCTAAGTGAAGCTACCTTTAGAATCTGAACTTTATATTACGAAGCTGATTAATAATATAATTATATTATATTACTTACATAACATTGTATGCATGTGTTTCGTATTTTCACATTGCAATATTGTTATTATGTTACAAGCGACATTTTATTATATTGACTTGTAAAAAATAAGGATGTTCTCTATACTAACTTATAGGAAAAAGCACTTCAATTTGTGTGCGTAATTAAGTGGAATTTACGTTGAAGCTCCTCGCTCGGCACTTTCCAACGGTAAATGAAATTTACGTACGTCTCTACCTCGAAAAGAACCTCAAGTTCAATGTACAAGTTATAAAATTCAGCGATTTTCTCTATTTCATTTTATTTATCATTTATAATACTGTTGCATTGATAATTGCTTCATTGATTCATATAATTGTAATATATAATATACGCAAGTATACTATTGATATAAATATGTGTAGTGACGTAATTTAGGTGTTGCGGCTCATGAAAATCAATTCAAAGAGTACATTTTTAAATATGTGTTTTTTATACACAGTACTTACTTTAATCGTAAGTTAGAAATAAATTATAACAATATTTAATGAATAACCTTATATCAGTGCTTAGATTATGGACACGTAACAAATTGCTACCGAAAAGCAACCACGGCTGTACTAAACGGACATAGATTCGCTTTTATTTTTACAAGCTCTTATTTAACTTGGAATGTGTGTTGCTCTTTAGTTTTGCAAGTTGGAGTTATACACATACATATATGTATCTATATATGTAATGTATGTGTATAACTCCATATATATATATGTATCTTATATGTACATAGGTATATATGTATGTTATGACCTACATATACCTATAATTGCCTTTCTGATTGACTTTGTATGTATAGACACAATATCTTGTAAATCGAACGGAAATGGAACGTTTTTAGATCAGTAATTAAATTAACTTTACTTTCAAAAAAAAGTTAATGCAGTTAATACAGTGTCATGGAGACACATTCTATGTACAATATTACACCATGCTATGGTAATTTTGCATTAAATAAATATTTTATATTTTGAGATATGTAAACTCGTTTTTGTTTTTTAAGAAAAATATAATTTATTTTAAAAGCATTTGATTTTATAAATTGAATAGTAAGCGACATAGGCCCTTAGGACATGCAGTCTTATAAGCTATACATTAGAGGGACAGCCTACATTTTACATATGTGTGCGATGAATTATTGTTATCAATTTTTCGCTTGTATCTTGCACTGGATAGCAGGCTTTTAGTCTCTAACGTAAGAGAAAGGGTGCCCGAGACGCTGACTCTGTTCAATTATATTAATAATCCTTAGTTCACCAAAAATGATAATTATTTCTTTCTATTCCTTAATTACGAACTGAGTTTTAGCAATATTAAAATATTTGTTATATTGACAGAGTTTTCTTTATTCACAGTAAACAAAAGTCAAATGAGCTACCAGATGCAATAATTGCTCACCTTAGCTCCATCTTTATATTGAAAATTTATTAACAATAAGATGAAGTATGTCTCCTTTAGCGATTATGCTGGCCTTATGAGTCCTATGCCATATGAGTCCTTTTAAGCTGAAATACAGCAATACGTACCATTTTTTGCGTGTATTAGAATAACTTGTAGCCTGTATAACGTAGTTTGTAATTACTCAACAAATTTATTTAAGATTTCAAGAACTAATATTAATTGATTTTCATGACATAAGATATATCGAAGAAGTTCCTCCAGGGTTATTTTTAAAAAGCGTGACGTCAGCATTGCTGACGTCACTTTCAGCAACATGATGTTGATGGCTCATTTTGCAATGAAATAATAAAACTATTTCAGCAAAATAATAGGTTTATTCAACAATCGATCAGGACACAACGTTTGTCTGAACAGTCCGACAGCTCGAATGAGAATGAACCCCCGAGCAACCGTCGCACTGCTTTTTATAGCAAAAATCATAACAACAACACCTGTTGAACACAGGAGTTCAATCAATGACATAACATTTAAAATTCATTATTATGTTTAGTTTTCGCAATTATTAACTAATTCCTGTTCCCTTTCTAAACAACAAACAACAACCCATTTACAAATTAATTAGAAATAACTTGATTAAACAATCAATTTAAAGCGTTTGCGCCGACACGGCCATTCTGAAAGGCGGTGCGCGCTCTGCACCAGCCTTATCTCGCCGTTTTCTTGTAGTTTTCTCGTGGTCAATATCTGTAAAAGAACAATTTTTGGTTTGAGCCTAGTATCTGTTAATAACTTCTAACGAATCACGAAGGGTTTTTTATAATGATGTTGTTGTATTTGTACAGTTTTATAATTATAGTTCGGAGTTTTTATAAGGTTCTCGTAGTGTCTCGGAGGTTCTCGGCGGTTCTCGAAGAGTCTCGGAGGTTCTCGGAGGTTCTCGAAGAGTCTCGGAGGTTCTCGGAGGTTCTCGAAGAGTCTCGGAGGTTCTCGGAGATTATAGTAAATGTGTGCAATCGCATGTGTGCGTGTGTGTGTGCGTGTGTGCGTGTGTGTGTGTGCGTGTGTGTGTGTGTGTGTGTGTGTGTGTGTGTATACATGATGTTAAGTGTGCTTATGTTTCGAGTGTGACCGTAACTCGTCCAAATGTTAGGTTATAATGAAGGAATATTACTTACGTTTATGTTTTAAAATATTTATCGTTCAGATTGTGATTGCTCAGGTAGCTCAAGGTTGTGCGAGATTGATGGCGCACGGTTATCTTCATCTACTGTGATATTTTGAGGTGATGGTGGATTTTCATCTCCCGCCGACACGGTTTCTTGATCACCAGGTTTAGGGGCACGCCTTAATTGATCATGTGATACTTTCCGCGGTCTTCCTCTACCAACTACCTTCTTTACTAAATAGCGATCGTTTTCCAGGATTCTGTAGATCTCATATGGATCACTGAATTTTAAATCCAATGACGTTTGATTTCTTGGGTTGTTTTTTATCAAAACATAGTCACCCCTTTTAAAGTGTTGTATCTTGGCTTTGTGAAGGTTAAACCGTTGCCTATCTTGCTCGGCGCTTTGAGCCATTTTTCCTTGAACACGCAAGGTCAATGCTTCTATGTCAACACGTTGTCTATCAATGTCCACTAATTTCAGCAGTTCCGGAGGAACACAATGTTTTCTTTGTGTGAGTAGCGTAAGTGGAGCAACGCCAGTGACGCGATGAGGTGTGCAATTGAATGCTAGTTGAAGTTCTTCAAGCGCAACGTGCCATTGCTCAGTTTCATAATTTTTAATAATTATGAGTGCATTCTTTAGGGTTCCCATAAGACGTTCGACCTGTCCGTTTGCTCGGCTGACTCCTGGTGAGATTGCATGGATATCTATTCCATTTTGATCACAGTATGTTTTAAACTCACCCAAAAATTCTCTACCTCCATCGACTATAATTTGTATTGGTGTGCCAAAAAGATGTACGGTACGTTTTAGCGCAGCCAAAGTACTGTGCTGGCTTTTGTCATTCGCATAGTAGAACAATACATACTTTGTAAAGGCATCAATGGTCACAATGACGTATTGTTGATTATTCTGACTTCCCAATTTTCCAGTGATGTCTATGTGTATGACTTGGAAGGCCGTAATTGGTTTTTGAATAGGATGTAGCTCAGCTTGCACTGCTCCTGATGTTCCTTTGGACATCCGACATTGAATGCAATTATCCACAAATTTACGGACTATTGAACTCATTTTATCGAACCAGTAGGTTTCTTTAATTTTTTGTAGCGTCTTTTCCCAGCCAGGGTGTTTAAGTGCAGTATGAAAAGAGTTTATGATACTCCACTGGAAAGATCTGGGTACGACGACGCAGTAGTGTTGACCAAGGATTGGATCTTGTATTATCTTCTTCAGAACATCATTTTCGAGGACATAGCCTTCCACAGGGTTATTATTGGATAAATTGTCCATTACCAACCGCAATGCTTCATCCCTCCGTTGTTCAACCTTTAGCCAATCTAAATCTTTTGTTATGTTGTTAACAACCGGTTCACTTGGGTTCCTACTGAAAAAATCAGCATGTTGTAAGCGTTCGCCTTTGCGGTATTCTACGTCAAACTCATAGTTTTGTAGGAATGACCACCATCTATGAATCCTTGGTAGTAGGTCTTTTTTATGTTTGGAGGCCTTCAATGCGTTGCAGTCCGTTATAACTGTAAATTTGCGCCCATAGAGATACTGCCGAAAATGTTTTATAGCGCGTACCACTGCTAAAGTCTCCAATTCGTATGAGTGGTATCGGCTCTCCGCTTCAGTAGTTCTCATACTCATAAAGGCAACTGCGTGTTGTCGACCTTCAATAATTTGGACGAGTACAGCACCAAACCCTAAACTACTTGCATCAGTATAAAGCTGTATTGGAGCTGTTTCCTGAAACAGAGTTAATGCTGGAGCTGATGACAGACATTGGATCACTTTAGATCGAGCATTTTCATGACGCTCAGTCCATTCCCATTTTGCCCCTTGTTTAGTTAGCTCATATAATGGTACCATAATACGGGAAAAGTCTGGTATATATCGTCTGAAGTATCCGGCCAGACCGTTAAACTGCCTCACCTGTTTAACGGTTTTAGGCACTGGGGCTTTTACGAGGGCTTCAACCTTCTTTGGGCTAGGTTGCACTTGTCCATTAGCTACTACATTGCCAAGGTATTCAATAGAGCGCTTAAAGAAGCTACATTTGTTCACATTGATGGAGAACCCAGCATTCTGAAGTGCTATGAGGATTTGTTCTACGTTTGATAATCCTTCAGTGAATCCGGCACACTTAGTCAAGACGTCATCGACGTATACCTGTGCAACTGTTCCTAAAAGTGTACATAGGGCTCTATTAATACACCGCTGGTATACTGAAACGGCATTACATAGACCAAAAGGCATGGTAAGAAATTCGTACAAGCCATCGGGTGTAACGAATGCAGTCTTTTCTATTGAGTTTTCAGCAATAGGAATCTGATGAAATCCCGCAGCCATATCCAGACTGGTAAAGTATCGACCATTAGCCAACTGATCAATTTGATCAGATATCAAAGGGAGTGGATAATGATCTCTCAATGTGTTGGTATTTAATTCTCTAAAATCCACACAGAGGCGATCATCGCCATTTTTCTTCTTTACCAAGATGATGGGACTTGAGTATGGTGACTTGCTTTCACGAATGATGTTGTGTTCTAATAAAACCTGGATAATAGCCCGTACCTTCTCTCGTTCTACTGGACTGAGTCGGTAAGGTCTTCTTTCCACATATTTATCTGGATTTTTCAGTCGGATTTCAAGTTCACCTGTGTTGACTCTCGTCCTCGGATAGCCAGTAATAAATAGGTGTTCAAATTTGTTGAGAAGAGTACGTAATTGTCCAACTTCAATATCGTCAACGAGGTCACAATCCAAAGTCTCAAATATGGGATTGTTTGAACTCACATGGTTAATAGATTGCTGGTGAATCAATTTTGTTCCCTTTGACGTGATGACCATGCTTAAGTTAGTATGGTGAATCAAATTCATGCCAACCAAAATATCCGTAGACATTTCGTAGTCTGGTAAGACGTAGAATTCTATCTCGACATTAATACTGTCAATTATGCAAATTACAGTCAATTTTGTTAAAGATAGTACAGGAAAATGTCCTATTCCTTTTAAGCAATTTACTGCCTGAACTCTTTTTCCAGGTAAGGTGGCTGCGACCGATTCTCGCATAATAGAGCATTCTGCGCCACTGTCAAATACAGCTTGAACAGTTTTTGTACCAACTTTGATGGTAATTGGAGCTAATTTTGTTCCTGCAATGAAGTTCACGTTTGATGTTATCGCACGATCCCGTTTGAAGCATGTATCATATGTATGTCCTGGTCTCTTACAGTATGTGCAAGTAGTGATAACCGTAGATTTTGCTTCATTGCTGTTTTGACTCTGCTTAACTTCTGAAGGCTTGAATCTGCAATCAATAGTCGTATGATTCGTTTTCTTGCAGATACGACAGCTAGATGCAGAGGGTGTATTATCCGAGAAGCGTGGCCGTTTATTAGGCACTACTGATGGGAAGTTCGAGTGACTTCGTTTTTTCCTAATTGACGATGCAATCGAAATAAGTTCGGGAACTGTAGTTGCTCTTGCGTTTAATAACTCAATGCGTAAATGTTCATCATTTATACAACCAATGACAGCTTCTACTGCGTCCTGGTTGCCCAATTTATCCTTGGTAACTCTTCTCCACAGAACCCAGGCACGTGAGAGAAATTCGGCTATGTCTTTGGATGTATCATAAGAATGCTCCCGGAATCGTACAATATCACGTGAATACCTATTTTCCGGTTCGAATGTTGTGATGAGGTTATTACGTAGTTCTTCCCATGACGACGTGGTAACCATCCAGTCATCTACCCACATTTTGGCTCTACCCTTTAATAGGCTGCCAACTTTCATTCGAACGTCAAAATCATTTAGTTTGTATGCTTCTTTTGCCTTGTCAATATGCTGACACCATTCCCGAACCCCTACGTTGGTGTCCGGATCGAAAGATGGAAGATAGACATCGTTGATGCGCACCTTTGTTTCTGTATCTGAACTGCATAAGCGTTCCGACATCTTTTTCATCATTTCCATAATTTGCATGACGAACTGAGGCGGTACCCCGGTCATAATGGATGATGGCATATTTATGCAATCCATATCTTGCTGTGGAGCCGGCGAAGGAAACTGCCCAGGATATGGAGTAGTCCCGGCACCGTTCTGTGGGGCTGTTGCATCCACTTGGCTCCAATTAGCTGCATCAGGTTGAATGCGAGCTGATGAGGATGTGGTTTGGATCGGAAGAGTGTCCGAATCCTGATCCCTGACTTCTGATATCGAAGAAGTTCCTCCAGGGTTATTTTTAAAAAGCGTGACGTCAGCATTGCTGACGTCACTTTCAGCAACATGATGTTGATGGCTCATTTTGCAATGAAATAATAAAACTATTTCAGCAAAATAATAGGTTTATTCAACAATCGATCAGGACACAACGTTTGTCTGAACAGTCCGACAGCTCGAATGAGAATGAACCCCCGAGCAACCGTCGCACTGCTTTTTATAGCAAAAATCATAACAACAACACCTGTTGAACACAGGAGTTCAATCAATGACATAACATTTAAAATTCATTATTATGTTTAGTTTTCGCAATTATTAACTAATTCCTGTTCCCTTTCTAAACAACAAACAACAACCCATTTACAAATTAATTAGAAATAACTTGATTAAACAATCAATTTAAAGCGTTTGCGCCGACAGATATAATTCCATAAAGATGACTTTAAATAAACTTTTTATAAAGTCTTAGTTAAATGTATTTTTTTTTTAATTATCGCAGTGGTATACTTGTATTTTAAAAAGTGCGAATGTAATGTCTAGTAGAGAGCTCTAGGCGCTCTTTGAACAGAATACTCATAGTACGGGGCTCCTTCGCACTTAACCTACTTACTGATTTCCATATAAATAGCACGCTAGTTAGTCACCTAGAAACGCAGTCTTGTATATATAATGAAAATGTTTTTACTATTCATATTAAGTATTCTAGACCCTTTTTACCTTTTACATTAAGCACATACTTGGTGATAGGGCATTGTATAAGCCCGCCTGGACAAGTACTAGGTCAGATATTCTACCGCCAAATAGCAATACTTATTATTGTTGAAAAGGTGAGCGAGTCCGTGTAACTACATGTACAAATGACATGAAGTCACAGTTTCCAAAGTTGGTCGCACATTGGCGATTTAATTTACCATTTATCAGTCCGTCTGTGATATGATATATGATAAAAAAATACAATTTTAAGAAGTAATTAGTTAACTCGAAGTTGACAAGTACTTGAACTGGTTATGATATATACCCATACTCTGAAATGAAAGGATACATAATTACATACCCTGAAAAGTTTCAGAAAAACTTTTATATCTAATTTTTACTGTATTGGTAATTCGAGTTTCTAATTATGAATAATATATTTCTATGTAGTAATTATTGCAAATTATGATGTTTTAGAAGATACAACAAATATGTAAGTATATCAAATAGTATTTACGAATAATAATAGAGAATAATAGAGAAAAAAAAAATATTTTATTCATACAATGTTTACATACATTGTATTATAGTATCTATAGAAGTGTCGTCATCATTTTTAAAATTGCATAAGGGATTGAAAGGACCCTTATAATGAAGTAAAATATTCATCAAACATTGTCTGAGGCACCGCAGGCAACTTAACCAAAAATGCAATTCTCGTGACTTTGGTGAACGTAGTCAATTGTCATAAAATAAATAAAGTATTTCATAACAAATAAAGTTACGTGTTTCATGACTACTTTACATATGAAGAATTGAATAATGGAATTGTGACTGTACGTAGAAAAAACAATGTAGACAATGGCATGAACGATATTAATCTTTGATATTAAAAGTACTACATAATAACTCATTTATTTATGAAATATATTTATTTTTTATAATAAAAAAAAACATGACTATATTTAAATTTATGATAAATGAAGTGAACGTGTAACGCCTAGTTTATCAGCGTAAATAATTATGTATACATAGATGTATGTATTCAGTCCAACAGCACTATAAATCCATACTTCCATACTTATTATTAATATTATAAATGCGAAAGTAACTCTGTCTGTCTGTCTCGCTTTCACGCCAAAACTACTGGACCGATTTAGATGAAATTTGGTAAACAAATAGTCTAGAGCCTGAGAAAGGACATAGGCTACATTTTATTTCGAAAAAAGTGCTGTAAAGGCTTAAAAAGGGGGATGAAATTTTGTTAGTTGTTGAAAGTATCGTCTTTTTTAGAACTAGAAGCATAAAACTTATATTTTAGGCTGTACATTTATAAACTAACATATCATGACACCCACTAAGGAGGGAATTTTGGAAATTCCACCCCTAAAGGGGTGAAATAGGGGTTGAACGTTTGTATGGAAGTCCGTAATTTTTTAAGTTAGAAACATGAAACTTTATATTTGGGATACTGATTAAAAAGGAGTAGATACTTATTTAAGTGTTTCTGCATATTCTACCCGTACGGGGGTGAAATAAGGGTTGAAAGTTTGTATAGAAGTCCGTCATTTTTTAAGATAGAAACATGAAACTTTATTTTTGGGATACTGATCAAAAATGATTAAATACGTATTTAAGCGTTTCTAGATACTCTACCTCTCAGGGGTTTAATAGGGATTGACATTTCTTATATAGGGTAGTCTGGAAGTCCGTCAGTTTTGAAGTTAGAAGCATGAAACTTTTTATATGGGCTACTGATTTCTTTTTTCTTGATATTTTACGCCTAAAGGGAAAAAGATGGGGTTGATATTTCGTATACAGGTTAGGGGCTATTCATTTATTACGTAAGACGATTTAGGAGGGGAGGGGCGTCGACCATGTCTTATGTTTTCTTACAAGGGGGTGGTTTCTCCTTTAGATTATTTCGTAATAAATATTAAATAGGGAGGGAGGGCGATTTTGAAGTTAGAAACTTGAAATTTTATTTGTGGGCTACCGATTAAAAATTAGTTGAATCGCATCTAAGCGTTTCTGGATATTTTACGCCCAAAGAGAGAAATTGGGTTGACATTTCGTATATAGGATAGTCTCGTATATAGAAAGTCCGTCATTTTGAAGTTAGAAACTCGAAATTTTATTTTTGGGCTACCGATTAAAAATGACTTGATTTGAATTTAAGCGTTTCTGGATATTCTACCCTAAGGGCTTCAATACACACCAATGTGGTATACAAAGAGGTCTTACATTAACGTAATATTTTATGTTCATTTGTAAATATATTCATATTCTACGATGACGACCTCCGTGGTCGGGTAGTGTGTACACCGGTTTTCATGGGTACGCCACTCCGAGGTCCCGGGTTCGATTCCCGGCTGAGTCGATATAGAAAAAGTTATTAGTTTTCTATGTTGTCTTGGGTCTGGGTGTATGTGGTACCGTCGTTACTTCTGATTTTCCATAACACAAGTGCTTTAGTTACTTACATTGGGATCAGAGTAATGTATGTGATTTTGTCCAATATTTATTATTTATTTATTTATTCTACGCGAAAGAAGCCGCGGGTAACAGCTAGTAAATAATAATTATAATTTAATCAAAAAATAACAATTTTATAACCTTTAGATTTTTCAATTAGAGTTTAGATATTTTCTTTATTTTGATAATACTGTAGTCAATGAACAGAAATCAATATTACTATCTTTTAAATAATTATATTATTTTGGTTATTTCCGAATAAACGTATATTTGTTGTATAAAAATAATATTAAAAAAAAAGCTATTAAGGCGGAATACTAAATGTAAGTGAATTAATCTGCTGTTACACATATGAAGTTCAGACACCGTCTGACACTCAGTTTCATATTTCTGGGTTTAAAAATGTAAATGTAAAAACTATAGCTTAAAAATACGAAATAATAAAACATAATTTAAAAGCAAGCAATACCATTAGCACACAACCTTAAATTTTAATTTCCAAGGATTATCAACGCTAAAACCGGTTGAATGCAATTTTGCTATAGAAAACCAAGTCTTTCTTTAATTCGTTAGGAAATGCACGGAATAGGACGGTAACATTCGCGTGTCGTTGAATTTTTGAGAGCCTCATGTAAGTCTGGGCGCATTTCGGATGAAAATCTGCGGTGTCGTAGGCAAAAAAGAAAGTCATTTATGTACGGCGCAGTTTTGATGCTAACGTTTTTGCTGCTTCGTCGCTTCTGTTGGTTGATCTGTACGAAGCGAAGATTAATTGCGAATTTTTTGCCTGTACAATGACTTTTTCCTCATAAATTATACTAAGCTTGAAACGAAAATAAACAAAATTAGATTTGTATGTACCATAACTAATACATACAAATTTCAAATCGTACGTATAATGTATAAACAGAAAATTGCGTTATAATAAAAAAAGCATAATTATTATCCTTACGTTAAAATAATATTTAAGTAACTTACGGCGTTTTTTTATTTCTGAGGTATGACGTTATCGGTCACGAATATTATTTGTAATCGAAGGAGGTGCCCGTCTTAAAATATAGAATCTAAAGCATCTATAAGATTACTTATTAACCAGATTATGCAAAAGAAGTCAGGGGCGGTGTACGCCCAAACCCATTCAAGGCGTGCAGACGGGCGATGAATTTTTGAGAGGCCTTGACGACGTGTGCCGAGAACTACTGAAAGCTTTTTTTTTTAGAAAAGGAATCGGCGTTGCACAGATAATGAACCAGACAGACGACGTGTTTTCATGTACAAGATGCAGGTTTTTTGACGTTTCAATGCGTCATTATACAGGCGGGCTTTGGCTTTTATTTGGTCATCTACATGTTTTTAAACTAGACTGCTTATGCAGCCAACTTTTAAATATATTATTGTATATAAAAGAACACGAAGGGCTCGAATGTGCATGTTTACGGCTCCATAGCCTTTTTAAGAAGAAACAAAATATAAAACGGTAAGTCAAAGTTAATAAATGTTCTAGTACAAAAATAAGACTTCTAAGTTAAAGAAGAAGTATAAGAAACTTGGCTTTAGCGCGGTGGACGCGCAGCTTAAAGAAGATCTTAAGACTTAGAAAATGTATTTATCTTAGTTTTTTGGACAAATGTAGAAATGTTACAATTTCAAACTGAAAGAATGCGATGTTTTCCTTCCATGATGATACTGATAATGATCTGATCAATTTATTTAAACTACAGCACAGTGCGATAATACGCTTTAAAAATATACAATTAAGGTCCATTTGTATTTCAAATCAAATCAAAATATACTTTATTCAAGTAGGGTTTTACAAGCACTTTTGAATTGTCATTTAATAAACTATTTTAAGTAAAGCTACCACAGGTTCGGAATGTAGATTCTACCGAGAAGAATCACCAAGCAACTCAGTAGTTACTCTTTTTCAACATCTAAAAATACAGTCATGTTAGTTAAATCCATATTAATATTATAAATGCGAAAGTAACTCTGTGTGTCTGTCTGTCTCGCTTTCATGTGATAACTACTGGACCGATTTAAATGAAATTTGGTACACAAATAGTCTAGAGTCTGAGAAAGGACATAGGTTACTTTTTATTTCGAAAAAGTGCTGTAAGGGGTTGAAAAGGGGATGAAAGGTCGTAAGTTGTTGAAAGTATTGTAATTTTTGGGACTAGAAGCATGAAACTTTTATTTTAGTCTGTATACTTATAAACTAACATATCATGACACCCACTAAGGAGGGAATTTGGAAATTCTATCTCTAAAGGGGTGAGATAAGGGTAAACATTTGTATAGAAGTCCGTCATTTTTTAAGATAGAAAAATGAAACTTACTTTTTGGGATACTGATTAAAAAGGAGTAGATACTTATTTAAGTGTTTCTGCATATTCTACCCTACGGGGGTGAAATAAGTGTTGAAAGTTTGTATAGAAATCCGTCATTTTTAAGATAGAAACATGAAACTTTATTTTTGGGATACTGATAAAAAATGAGAAGCCCTTCACCCCTTTAGGGTAGAATTTCCAAAATACGGGTGTCATGATATGTTAGTTTATAAGTATACAGACTAAAATATAAGTTTTATGCTTCTAGTCCTATAAATGGCAATACTTTCAACAATTTACAACCTTTCATCCCCCTTTTCAACCCCTTACAGCAATTTTTCCAAATAAAAAGTGTGCCAAATTTCATTTAAATTGGTCCAGTAGTTTTGACGTGAAAGCGAGACAGACAGACAGACAGACAGAGTTACTTTCGTATTTATAATATTAAATAATATATAGTATAGAAGTATAGATAATGTCACCCTTCTTTTTATATAATTGACTATAAACTATGCAATAAAATGTATAAATTAATTTGGCCTTGTAAACAATGTAATTATATTTGTATTAATAATATTAAATAAGTACATTATGTATTGATTTGATGAAAATTCGTTTAAACTAATTATAATGTACGTAATTGTAAATATATAATGTATGTTCCTTAACTAAAATAAATACATTTTAATAGTTATTCCTCACATAGAATCACGAAATCAAATACCACGAACCGTCAGTTAAAACAAATATTTGAAGCAATTTGTACGTCAGATTTAATATTCGTACCTAAGATATACAAAATAGTACTTCCCCTCTTATTATAATCTGTGTTTATATTTATCAGTAAAGCCACGTGAAATTAATTACAGGGTTAAAAGCGAAATATTAAGTGGAGTATGAAAACAACCGAAGGTCGGAATTAGTATATTATATAATTTAAAGTCTTTTGGTGGAATAGGATTACTTGTAGAATAACGTTTTCGCACAATATATGTTATGTAGTAATTGCTTTCGTCTTAAGCACAAAAGTCAATTAACTCCAAATTAAGATTTCTTTATTCGTTAAGGCGAGGATAGACTTAAATAATACTATCGTAAGGAAATCGTTCAAGGCCAAGTGGCCTGATATGAAAATGACCTAACTTTAAATCTCTTTTGGGTGTAAGCCAAAGATACTTACGAGTATTATAATTTAGACCTCCAGGCCTGATAAAAGTAAAAGACGAAGGAAAGCAAATAAAGCAAAAAAGATTTTATTGTAATTTTCGATTATTATTATTTTTTTCTACAAGACTTGCGTAAATAGTTTATATAATAAATTTGTTGTAAGTGTAGACGTAAATATTACTGTTATATATTTTTATAATATGTAATATATTTCTATATAAATCGCTATAATGTATTACAATTACTACTATGTTGGTTCTCTTATTAGATATTTTTCCGCTAAACAACGATATTCAGTATTGTTGTGTTCCGTTTTGAAGGGTGATAGAACCGGTGTAATTACAGGCACATGGGGCCATAACAACTTAGTTTCAAAAGTTGGTGGTGAATCGACGATGTAAGGAATAGATGATATTACTTATAGAGCCGATATAATTTCTATGGGACGCTGATCAACAGTCGATTCATTTGTCCGGCGATCTGTATCAAAAAAAGTATATTTTCGAAGCGAATAACAGACAAAATAATAATGTTTAAAATTGTTGCGTCATGCATGTCATTGCAATTGCATCACCAGCTAAATTGTAATAAAGGTTATAACATTTCTAAATATATTTAAAAGTAAGCATGAGAAATGCCATGCCTGATATTGCACATATACAAGAACACGAATTCTTATACTTAATTGAAATATTTAAATACTATTATATTCTATACATATTATAATTGTATCGAGATGATGACAATTCTATTCATACTTTACAAAAAAGTAAAAAATTAATCGTAAACATATTTTAAAAATAGCATAAACATTTTCTTTTGGACTGAATAAGTCTCAGTAGTTTTTGTCCATATATGGACTCGTTACATAAATTATAGAACATCTCTTATCAACCGGGCTGAAAGGGACTTGAATAAGATTAAAGCGTGCTCGTTAAAGGTTTCTTTGTTTATTTAACGTCCCGCAACAACCCGAATATTGTATTTACACAATTAATTATGCAATTTATATACAATATTCGAATCTGAGTAAGTTTTGGTAAGTTTCATTGTTGGCTAAGCAAGTACTCCGGAGTAACCACTAATTGATGTTTGGAAAGCACCACTAATAGATGGCTTCTTGCCTTTCTTGAATAAACTATACATATTTGTTTGTACAATCGTGTAACTATTTAACCGCGTTACAACGTTTTATCAATGTGAGGTTATTGTATAAGTTTTTATAAAGAATAGATAGTGTTGAAGAATTAAATTTGTTGATAATTAGCGAAGATAAATACAGTTAGTTCAAAATTCGGTTATTGTTTACTACAGTCGTAACACTTAAGTGGAAAAAATAACGGTATTAATAATGCTTCAAATTAAAAACTATGCAGTTAAGGCTGAAAAGTAAATTTATTAAATGAAATGACGAAATAGCTTATTTATACAGCGTGAACTTAAATATATAAAAAAGATTTAGAAAATATTTTTAAGTTTACAAAATCATTTTGATGTACTAAGTATTGTTTCGATGACTTTCTTAAGCAATCTGTTCGTACAAAAAATACGGCAAAGAGTAAAATCTTTGTCGTCGTCTGCCAAAAAAAGTATGAAACATGCATATGAAAATGACATAATAGCAGAGCCTGAAGACGAAAAACCATTGTGTCCTTTGATATACAACGTATCATGTTACAAGACTGTCTAGAACTTGCATCCAAATACGCTATCCTAAATTTTCCGGGCTTATTCTGGATAATTTTATACATTTCGTTCTAAAATAAGGTTTTTGTTATTTGAAAAGAACTGTTTCGCAATAAAACTCAATTTTTGGATCTATAGAGAAACGGAGAGGGTTATCGAAGAGGCATAACATGACATATTATACATACACATATACCTGACTAGAACGTCACGATTATAACGGCCATAATCATTTTGTAATTGTCAGCAAGTGTCGGCTGTTTAACACCCCGTCTTATAGCCTCCACTGGTGACAGAAGGGCTGGTTAATTTTTCAACCCGACGATTGTGATTCAACGGGGAAATGCTGCTAGAATTCTTGCCACAATTCCACGCGGTCATGATTTGTTCAGTAACTATTTTTATTTATATAAAATTAAGGCCTCAATTGTAACAATTCTTATGTAAATATATGTTACATTGTTATGCACATATATATCATATATAACTATTTTATAGTTATTACTATTTTTTTATTAATTATTGTTTATTTATTATACGTCATGCATAGATGCGGCGCGGCGGTGCCAAAATTGTATAACGGGATTAATAATCTTAAAAAAGCACTTGCCATGGCTTTTGTCTATGATGTTTATGATTATTGATAGAATATTAAATTATATATACAATTCTTAACACTAAATTTTATCATTCAAAACTTTTTAGATTATGGTTTCGTTAAATTTAGCAAAACAAGTAGTTCTTAGTTGTTCCTTAACGATAAATTAAATCGTGTTTGTTTTAGAAAAGCAGTGTTAGTTTATAATTTTCATCACTTCCAATATTAAATCTCAAAAACTATAGCTAATCTCATAGAATAATACCTCGGTTAGTCTCGGTACCCAAGAACCCGCTAATGTCACGTGGAATAAGACTAAAACATGGATATTAAGATGAGAGCCTTTGAGGGGTTGTGCATCCGAAAAGAGTAGATGATGGCACTCCATGTTGCTTTATATTGTTGCTTACGACATTCAGTCAGTTTAAGTACGTATTCAAAAATACAGTCTGCATTTGAAATAGTAATAATGTGTGTCGGATTTCGGTACAAAAGTAGAGGATGCTTGTGTGAGAATGCGTTTTAATGTTACTGTATTATGTTGACATTCTCGTTTAAAAGTAAAATAATATTTTAAAAAAAGGATACGATCCAAAATTGCCTAGTACCAAAATTAGATCTGTATTATCAAGTAAAGCGTTTTAGTAACATTACTCGTTGATGAAATATATTATTTTTATAATATTAAATAATGTTATTTGTGAAAATCTTAAACATAGTCCGCAGAACCATTTATCGATATTTTAATAAATAAGCCACAATCACGGATGAAATGACAAATATAAGAATGAAAACAACGTAAAATCAATACGGACATAACTTTGAAACGTCAGATGTACATGCTGTGGGATCGAACTTTTGCGACAGTTCAACAGTCTCAATAGTAAACTATCGTTGCATAATAATAACTAAACCGAATGCTATATCGGCAAAGTCGCGAGTTCAGTTAGTATATTAAAGAAAATAGGATTGACTGTTATTATTATACCCCAAGTAAAAGAAGTTGCAAAATATATTTAATCTGATTATTCCGCTATTTATTGATTTTTAGTTGTTTTTTTTACAGATAATTTGACAGATGATGTTAAGCCTATTTTTCTAAATCTTTTATATTAATGAAAGTTAAAAAAAAAGAAACGATTCGGCAAAATGTAGGATAGTAAAATGTAAGGAAACCGTAAAATTCCCCAATGGCTTCCCGGCCAGTTCCATCCACTGTTTCTTTAAACGTTTTCAATAAAAATGCAAATGGACTGTCTACGGCTGTCCGCGAATTGACTCGCAAAACTATTTTATCTTCAAAAGTAAATTTAACAAACTTACACTTGTATTGACAATCCATACTAATATTATAAATGCGAAAGTAACTCTGTCTGTCTGTCTCGCTTTCACGCCAAAACTACTTGACCGATTTAAATGAAATTTGGTACACAGATAGTCTAGAGCCTGAGAAAGGACATAGGCTATTTTTTATTTCGAAAAAGTGCTGTAAGGGGTTGAAAAGGGGATGAAAGTTCGTAAGTTGTTGAAAGTATTGTCATTTTTAGGACTAGAAGCATAAAACTTTTATTTTAGTCTGTATACTTATAAACTAACATATCATGACACCTACTAATTTTGGAAATTCTATCCCTAAAGGGGTGAGATAAGGGTAAACATTTGTATAGAAGTCCGTCATTTTTTAAGATAGAAAAATGAAACTTACTTTTTGGGATACTGATTAAAAAGGAGTAGATACTTATTTTAGTGTTTCTGCATATTCTACCCTACGAGGGTGAAATAAGTGTTGAAAGTTTGTATAGAAATCCGTCATTTTTAAGATAGAAAAACATGAAACTTTATTTTTGGGATACTTATAAAAAATGAGAAGATACATATTTAAGCGTTTCTAGATAATCTACCACTAAGGGGGTGAAATAAGGGTTGAAAGTTTTTATGAGAGTCAGTAATTTTTTTAGTTAAAAACATGAAACTTTATTTTTGAGATATTGATTAAAAATTAGTAAATAAGTATTTAAGTGTGTTTAGATATTCTACCTCCAAGGGGTTTAATATGGGTTGACATTTCTTATATAGCTTAGTCTGGAAGTCCGTCATTTTTTAAGTTAGAAGCACGAAAATTTATTTATGGACTATTGATTAAAAATGAGTAGATACGTATTTAAGCGTTTCTTGATATTTTAGACCTAAAGGGAAAAATAGGTTTTGACATTTTGTATACAGGTTAGTCTGGAAGTCCGTCATTTTGAAGTTAGAAGCTCGAAATTTTTTTTTTGGGCTACCGATTAAAAATGATTTGATACGTATTTAAACGTTTTTGGATATTCTACCCTAAGAGCGGAAATACACAACAATGTATACAAAGAGGTCTTAAATTTACGTAATATTTTAACTTAATTTGTAAATATATACATATTCTACGTGAGCGAAGCCGCGGGTAACAGCTAGTTGTATTATAAAAGAAAAAAAAAGCCGTTCCATTTTATTTGGTTCGATCAATCACATTACGTTTAAAATAATTTACGTATTATTGAAAACTTTTGTTTACTTGGCTTCGTGTGTTTTACTTGGTAGTCATAACATACTGTTCAGACAAAAATAACTTATTATTGTTGTGTTTAAAAAATATTAATAATTTTAGATTAGATTAAATTAACAATCAATTGACTCACCAACAAACTTGAAATTAAAAATTTGTATCTATTAGTAACATATATGAAATAGTCTTAAAGGCTAATATATTATGGATTCCTATCCGATGTTAACATATTCCTATACACGAACGTTACCGCAGAAGACTACCCCCGCCACGTGACCACTGCATCAACCACGTAGCTAGCAGAAATACAATGTTTATATTCTACTAACACCTAATAAAGCTCTGCTACCTGCGAGAACGTAACTGTTGAGTCTCAGGTGAATGGTTTTATCACAATATTATGTTTTCCTGAAACAAATTACAAAAATATAAACATTCCTAAGTAAATATCCATTAATGTATAAGAGGATTTTAATTAGTATGAGAATGAATGTTGTATCAATTTGAAAAATAACTTATTTCATTTTAATCTCTCAACAAGACGTCTCCAGCCCGGGGTTGTTATAAAAGAAATTGTTTGTATAAAATATTAATAAAAAGTAATTTTCTTAATACACTTGGAGATTTTTCTGTAGAGTCGAAACGAAAACTGATATCTTTAGAAGTTGCACTTTTGCAAAACGAGTTACGACCAGGAAATTGAATTTATGTATTTATGAGTCTCCTGCGTATACTTGAGAAAATTTGTGTCTTTTAAAATAGGAATGAGCTAAATCCTAAATAAAATTGGATTAAAACTGGATTCAACCAGACTGAAATTCACTAATTTCTTATCAACTAACTATAGGTATCAAATTTTCAGAAATCTTTATACTAATATAAGAAAATAATGAAATAATTTTTTGTGGATTTGATAGGTGGGTGATCAAATAGGCCACCTATCATCATAGATGGTAAGTACCGTGTGAAATTTTAACCATTTTTATCACCACTGTGCCACCAATATTGGGTACTGAGATGTTATGTCTCTTTTGGCTGTAGATACAATAACTTGGTCACCCTTAAAATCGAAAGACAACTATACTACGTATTACTACTTGGCGGTAGACAATATTATGAGTGTGTGGTACATACCTATTCGGAATAGTACAAAACTCTACCACTAAGTAAAATATATAAATAAATAAATAGTATGTATATGTGATTGATATTTATGGCTAAACTTATCAATACTAACTCTTGTGACTTTTTATGGGGATACTTTCTATTTAAGACTACGACTTACACAAATCTCAAAAAAGTTAATAACTATGTTTATGGTACGGAATTCTTTTACGTTGTATCCAGTAGAGTGGCAGAAGTCGTCACTCGTCACGTAAGGAAAAAGCTTTATGCCCCGCCAGACGACCGTAGCATCTCTTTTCCCCTGTCTTTCTATATGGTTCTATATAATATATTACTTAAACTATTTCTTGTATTTGTTTAAATTCTTACGGGATATTTTTAATAACGATATTATTTCTTGTCATTTTTAATTTATTTCATTGTATCTGTTATTTCAAATCGGGTGACCCACGAGAAATATCTTTTTATTTTGGAGAATTGGACAAAATTATACTTACATAGCTCATGGCGAAATCTTTCAGTGCAGGTGTATTGCAATAGACTCATAATAGGAATAATAATAATACTTTTTTCTACTCTAATATAATAATAATTACGGTCACTTGTTTTTAACAAGGGTATTTTCAATTTCTTAAGAAAATATATCTTTTAAAAAAACACTGTTGACCTACTTTGGTAGAGCAATAAATAATATGATATTTAAAATTGTTTTTGTATGTTATATATAATAATAAATTTTATTCACAATAGAGATATTGAATATAGTAATGATTCCAAAAATAGCTTTAATTGCAATCAGGTGGGTGAAGTGCTGTACTCCTAACTAGGTTATAAAAAAATCTCTATTAAGGAGCAGCAGTCCTGTTCTTTTTTATATTTTACAAAATAATTATGTACATTACTTTTTAATATACATATATTTAAGTGAAATATGCCGATATTTGTACATTTAGCAAACCGTCCTATAATATTTTCTTTAAATTAAAATTCGAATAACCGGGTTTTCTAATTAATATTAATGCCCCTAACTGCTCGAAGCAAGCGTGACATGGGCCTCGAAATTCTAAGGAGTCCTAAATAAATCACGCTCTGCTTTAAGTATCGTCCCGTTTTGTACCGCTTTTGTACATATTTTCCAAGAGATAGCGTTAATCCTCGAAGGGATGATTCCACCAGCAGTTAAATAAACGGTTTACTGGCGCCTTGAAGATTAGTCGCAGAATGTGCACGGCTTCGTCCCCTTGAGCGTTTTCTGTTTATCCTTATTGATATATGATGTTTGCATCATTTCAGGTGAATTATTTTATTACAATATATAATTACTGTTGCCCATACTGCCCTTAACATTACTGGGTCGGCTGAGTAGTATATACATATAAGATTATTCGTAACAGCTGAGCGAATAAGAGTGTCGCCTTTGATATTGCACCTCGTTTAACAATGTAGTCGGTAAAGGAGAAGGCAGACTTGCTTATATTTAAAATCAAAATTCTATATGTTCTGTATCTTTTTCCTTTTTTTTGCAGGTAACTTTGACATATATATGTCAAATATTTCTAATCTTATAAATATTTTGAAATTAATTACATAGTTATATATTTTCAATATTAATTTATATCAGGCTGTTCAATTATATTGAATATCATTTACCCATCTACGGCTTAGGTTGTGCGTGGTATATAAGTCTGAATAATCTGTGTTAATGTGATAAAAATGTTTTAAAATTAGGAGCATACAAAAATACGTAGATTAACACCACATGTAAGTTAGATCAACTGGCATAAAAATACACAAACCTAAGCTCATCAGGAAATTCGCAAAACTATGGATTTAGCTAATTTAATCAGAATTACGATGTCCGGGATCCTTATATATAGAAATCTTTTGTTCGTGTATTTTAGTGATCAGTGAGAGTGAGTCGGTGTAACAGACACATGGGACGTAACCTCTTAGTTCCCAAGTTTGTTGGCGCATTGGTCATGCAAGAAATGGTTAAAATTTCATACAGCGCTAATATCTTCGGCCAGTAGTGACCACTTATCATCAGATGGCCCATTCGCTTAGCGATACCGTTAAAATAAGATTGTTCCCGATTCCCGGTCGGTTGGAAATTCGATAAAAAGTTTATTTCACCCGGACGAAGTTGGGAGGGATAGCTAGTAAATATATAAATCTTGGGTAACTATTAGATCAGGAATATTATATGCATACATATATCTGAACTGTTTGTATGGAAAATATTGAGCGGAATTATTATTATTTATCTACCTACCCTCAATTTTGTAATGAAGATAAATGGGTCGTACGCGCGTACACACTTTTCACATTAAAACAATTTCAAGTTGAGAATTTCTGAAGAGATATGTCGAATTTATGAATCCTTTTTATTTTATAAAACACAATTAGGTACATATTCTTTTAGGATTTCAGATGGGTTTATATTTATCATAAAATGCATTCAATACAATAGACTGAATATTTAACCTTTATTTAACTTTCATACAATAATCTCTTATCCATTAAATCCATAATAACTTGAAATTAAATAAACAAAGACGCGTAATGATTCAGCTAGTTCAGTAAATAAAAGCATCTTGATATTGAATTTCGCTAGTGCAGTTAGTGCACTCAATACATGTTATTTAGTCAATAAATTATTAAGTTAACGAAGAGCAACATTCGTTATGGCACGAAAATGCACCTCCATTTCCAGTGTTCAAATAATATTTTCTCCTTAATTACTGTCTGACTATAGCTCACTAATTGCTTAAGTTCCAAGATCTTTTGGCCTCATGGCTAAGTGTCCAAGTATCTTTAAAGTAAAAATTTCTTGAGATCGTTTCAAACTTCCGCTACTTAATAATTTCTAGATATTGCTAAGTTCAGGTTTCCGAACTTACTGTAATTAGAAATGAAAAAGCTTCGTCATATTGATGCGAATGTGAAATGAATGATTCATCTTTTACCGTAAAATATACCGGCTTATGAGATAAAGGATAGAAAAATATATTCATTTTTGTTTGTGTGATTTTAAAATTGTGAGTTAGTTTACATTATTTACATATTTGTGTATTCATACGATAATTTTAAGCATAAAAATTAAAGTAAAGTAACAGCCTCTAAATATCCCTTTGATGGACCTTAACCTCCTCTGCTTTTAAGGAGAAGTTTTAAAGCCTACTCTATCATGCTGCTTGTGGCAATTAAGCGCGTGTCAGATTTTGATTCGCCACATACAGTTTTCATCACAATCTTGTTTTCATCACCGACCACGAAATTAATTATAAGCACATGAAAATTCGGAGGTGCTCACCCGGGTTTGAACTTGGAATAATCGGCTAAGATTCACATTCACTCTATTCTGACCGGAGAAATCAGGGCTATACTTTTATTGATTTATAATAATTATAATTTTATTTATATTACTATAACTAGAATCGTGAGTTCTCCAACCGGACCATAAAAACTCCTTTATTAATAAGGTATTCGTATTCATTGTAAATTTATTTTCACTCTAAAATTTCTTGATTCAGTATTATATAACATTCAAAATTAATATGACTTTATCTGTGAAGTATAGCATAACGCGAATATTCAAGAAACTGTATGTATTCGTTTTTAGATAGTTACAGTGTTTATATTCATAAAGCTGTAAGTGTGATTTGCAATGTGTGGTGCTATACACCTGTTCCTGTGCCTTCGGGCAATATAGGCGAGATGTTATTTTATGTTTATACCAATTAAAACTTATTAAATTCCACTTGAACTTTTTATTTACAAATAGACGTCACCCGCGGTTACGCTTGCTTTTATGACTAGCCTATGTCCTTCCTTGGAGTTCAAGCTTGCTTTAAAGTTGCTTTTTAAAGCATTTTTGGTATACCCAATTTTATCAAATTCGGTTAAAAGTAACAAACAGACATACAGAAAGGCTGAGTTACTTTCACGTTTATAATATAAAAGTATAGATAACATCATCCTCATAGCGTATAAGTAATAAATCACTGAGGTGTAATGCAGGCAAAATCTCTGGTGCAAGATGCGTAAAGCCAAGGAAAATCTTGATTCGTAGAATCAATGTTCAAAGTATCAGTACGATAAGTAAACAACACGAATAAAAGAAACAGTCCTAGTAAGTAATATACTACAAGAAAAATATTAGCAATCTGAGTGTCAATATCATATGCTTCTGACGTGACAGCCGTAAAAGTCCTGCCATATGTTTGATGAAACTATATTATTCTATATAGGTTGTGGATTCACAAAGAATCACTTCTGTGTACCTTCAAAATTAAATTATACCCGTAACTTCAAACGCATCGTTCGATCTCCATTGGTCGTAACCGAGAAATACAACGATGTTTTTAGGTTTTCTTATATAATTTTATAAGAATTACAAAAAATGTTTTACTCAATGAGATATCTGAGAGTCAATTTTCCCGCCATGACGAGTATCTGTCAATGATCATACTGTTGCCAGATTAAAAAGATAATATTATAATGATTAATATACAAACTGACAGATACTCTTCTGTAATATACAGATAATAATAATTAATATAATATTTAATATCAAGTATTAAGTCTTACATTATTTATTTTTTTTATATTTATATTTTTTATATTTTTTTTATTTTATATATTTATACCAAATTTATATTTATATGCATAATTATGAGGAATGTTCATAAAAATAAATAAGTTACTAGCACCATACTTTGGTGTACGATAACTTATGTGTAACAAATAATAGGCGTTTTGATAAGACAAAAGATAACAAAAAAATTTAATCATTTTTATCAGTGATTACCGCATTGAAAGTAGGATTGTAAGAGGTATTTTGTTATTGTTCCAGTGTCATTTCACTTGCCAACAGAAACCAGTTCAAGTATTTCCAGGCTAAAAAAAATTGAAAATCTTCGAGACAAGAGAGCCGCAAATAAAACAATTAAAAGTGAAAGGCTGCTATAAATTTCCTTTTAGTTTTCCACGAACATTCATTTATAAATTGCACCGGAGATTCAGTGAGTTACGCATCCAACCGGCGGCCAAGCAAGGGTGATGTAAAGCGTGAAAAAATACGACGAGGAGAAAGGGTGCAGGGAAATGAAAAGAACCGCGTGTCCTAGAAGCGTAACGGTCCAGATGTTTAACATTTTATGCGCAGCCCGGTTTCCTTATTTCACTCGTGCAACTGGGATCTTTCGTGTACGTCCTCTTTTTAACGTTTTGAAACAAGTTTGTCTTGCTCTTTTAACACTTCAAAGTTAGGTATTTTATGGCTCGTTATGTTTCGTTGAAAGTATTTTTATTAAATGTTTTATAATGAATCAAAGAGTGATTTCTTTTGATTTTATGAAATTTCATCTATCAATTTATTAAAATATTACTTTAGTAAGAATGTTGATATATTTTACTTTACATGGAGGTAAGGCTTTGTGCAAGCCCTTCTGGATAGGTACCACCCACTCATTAGATGTTATATAGGCAAACAGCAGTACTCAGTATTGTCGTGTACCGGTTTGAAAAGTGAGTAAGTCAGTGTAACTACAGGCACAAGGGACATAACATCTTAGTTCCCAAGATTGGCGCCGAAGCGATGTAAGGAATGGTTAATATTAACAGCGCCATTGTATATGGGCGGTGGTAGCCTATATCATAAAAAAATAATCTTTTAATATTAATTTAAATAAAACAATGTTACTACCCACCTACCCACTTCGTTGACAAAGATCTTATCATTGAGTCATCAATATGTTAACGATAGCTATAACGTTCAGATTTAATCTAAAAGGGGACAAACTTTTTTTTTAAGAAGATATATTTTCCAACCTAAGTGGAAGTGATATCCGGGAAATAAATAAAAGAAAAGAGATAACAATTTGGAAACTGACCAAATGTTGCAGAAGCTAGTGTATTTATACTATTTGTCAAGTATTTTTAAAATAACACAAATCGTGGCTCGTTCGTTGGATCAGACTTGGTTCCAACGTGAATTGTAAAACTACCCTTCGACCCAGAGCGGTAAAACGTTTTCATAAAAATGTAAATCGCTCTACAACGTATTGCCGTCGGTCGGGAAACCGTCGGGACGCGACGTCTCAACTTTGCGGGACTTGCTCTTTCATCGAATTAAAATACTTTTTAAGACAATGTCATTTGCCTGAACTTATTACACGAGTTTGACTTTTGAGAAATGTTATAGCTTTGCATTAACATTAATCTTATTATGTGATCGATTTCAGTTACAAAGTTATATTTTATTTTCAAATATTGTGTCTATTTTTTATCTTTTGATTTAGTAGTTTAGTGATTTAGCTTTTGCCGTTTGTCTTCGTCTACGTTTTTATGGTTTAGGTAAGCAGACGACTTAAATGAGCCACTTGATGGTAAGTTCGTAGTCACCACTGCATACAGACATTGGTGCCGTATGAAATTTTAGCCATTTCCTTCATAACCTTGTGAACTGATATGTTATGTCCCTCGTGACTGTAGTTACATTGAATCACTCACCCTTCAAACTACCTTCCAAATTCCCCGGGCTGTTGTCTAATACAATTACTTTTTATTAGCTCGAGGTATTGAATCTAGGACTTCCGAAAAGTCTTAGTAAGCCACTAGTTTGCTACGTTTCAGTTAAGAAATTCTCAGTACAGCTCTTGCTCCTTCGCCCGTTATGGACTTCCGTCACAAGATTTGACCACATAAGAGAAGTTTACTAAAAGCTTGTAAAATACGTACTTAATATTATTTTTGTGTTAATTTTAGTCTTCAATGTTTTTACATTTCAAATTATCAAGATCAATGAAATGAATGAAATGTAACTATGGAATATGTGAATTGTGATTGTTTTTATTTATGATAAATCTTAGCAAGATTTGTTATTTATTTATATATTTCTAATTAAATTTACTGTAGATAAAGTCATGCTACAACATAATGAATATGATCAGCTTATATAAAAATTTTATGGACCAATGAAAATGCGATAACGCTGGCGCTAACTACTCATCCCATTTCATTTGGGGAGGTACTGTTTGTAGTCAATTAGTTTTACGAGCTCGTTTTCACGAATGATACCATCAAAATGAAATTAAACGTTACAAAAGTATTGATTATTCACTTCAGCAATGTAGAAGTTAATTAAAAAAAGTTTAATTTTAATATTATCCATACTATAATATTATAAATGCGAAAGTAACTCTGAATTGTTATTTAGTATTTGTTGTATTTGTAAGAAAACCAATATACATTATGTAACTTAAAAAATAATAAGCCTGTCTTTCGTTCCTGCATCTGAATTGTTTGTTACATGCGTCAAATAATTTGTCCCATTCTAAAAGGCTAATGAAAACGTATCCGGCAATATCGCAGTAACATAATAGCAATACAGCTTACTCGATGAAATGTTGCCGTCAGTCAGACTCGAACGTTCCAATTACTATGACGTCGACACAGGACTAGAACGACGTTTTTGTTTAAAATTGTACACGTCCGCTATTTTACGTCCATTTTTTATTTTCAACGAATAAGACAATCCAAGATAAAATACGACTTTAGGTACGGCGCGGGGACGTGCTATACACGACAGCTGCTTTATTTATGTCCTCAATATTTTACAAACCATAAAATTTCCTTGAAAATAAGGAACATTTTATCTTAATAGATTTTTAAAATGTAACGAGTGGCGTGAAGTGTTTTCCTTGTTTGAATATACATTCTCAATTTAGTCATAATTTAATACATCTCTCGTGATTATCTGGCGGAAGCATTAAAAGATCAGAGAGGCTATATATAATTTTTACTCTCAATAATATTTGTATATCTTTAAGGACTTCATGTTAATTATTCTTCTGTAAATAAATGTTTACTCTCACGCCCATAAACGGACATCAACATAACCTTCACCTTAGGAAATCGCGTTAGAATTCGAAATTTTATGTTAAGTTTTATAAAAAGAATCGTTGAAATTAGATATCCTTAGTAAAGTAACGGTTCATTTTACTAATGAATATACACGACTGGAAAATATAGTAGTAACGTTTGAAATTTAAAGCGAGCAAGCGTTCGTAATTTTCTCCAATGCGGCGTAATTGTGGTTGGACAGTTAATACTCATCGCAAAGTTTTTGTAAGGGCTCAGTCACACGAAAGGTCTCTGTTCACTTTAAGTGAATATGTATAACATGAGTTCAAGTTTCATATTAACAATATCTAGTTGCGTCACAAAACATAGGACATGCATTTTTGATTATTTTATTTTATTTTTATTGTAGCGTGTTTTGAGGTTCTATCTTTTGTTTACGTTAAAACAATTATTATTGTTGTTTTAAAAAGAAAATAACTTAACTTAACCTAAAATATTTTTTAGTATTATTTTATAGTTTCCAGATTCCATGTAATTCCAATGTATTTCATTGTTTAATATCGCGTAACGGACCGTTCACACATTCTACGTGTGACTGCATCCCAAATACGATTAGCATAATTTTCCAATTTAAAATCCCGTATAGTTCTGTTTTTGTTTATAATTCAAATTTATTTCACGTTAACTACAGCAGTGCTGATAGTTTGTTTTATTAATTATGTAAACTTATACTCTCGTCTTACGAAATTAAAATATTTTTATATTTATTTTCGATTAAGTGCTATAGACATGTGATTTTACGCAAGTATTTCAATAATAATCTTAAGCTGTAAATAGTATTTTTGTACAAAAAAAAAGATAAACAGTATATTTGTCGTTTAAAAACAATACCTAATTCACCGCAAGAATAAAACGTACTTATCATAATGGCAACCCTGTATTTCCTTAAAAAGTTTATCTTTGCGACTATTCTCCGTATTGGGAAAGGTTTTCGAATGATAAAACTGACAATACCATTATGTTGTATATATATTACTATAGCAAAAATAATATGTGAATAATGGAGACAGCCCATTCAATAAGGGTCGCCTTTGGTGAGGCGTGAGTCCGGAAAATAGACATCTACCCTTTTTTCAGATTAAATTATGATTCATATTTCTCGGGACCGTATGTTGTTAGCGTCTTTAACGTTTGTATTCTCACCTGTACAGATTCCGTTGAACCCTTTCAGACTGATAATGAAATAATATAGCGAGGAATGTCTCTTATCTTTAAAGTTCAGTCTTTCAGTAGAAGAAACTCTGTTAGTTTAAATTTTCTTTTAAAAAAAGGAAAACTTAAAAGAGTCTTGTCTATGAGAAAATCTCTGTAAAAAGATAACATGGTTAGAAGTAAATTAGTAGGAATATATTTTAGAGTAACTCTTACCTTTTTAGAATAGAAGATATTAAGTGTATTTCAATGATTTGCTTGCGTGTGTTAAAGAGTACATCGCACTTTATTTAAAAATTAATAAAGGAAACTATACTTACTCTGCGAATGTACACATTAATATCAAAATACTGTCAACTTAGACTTTTTATACCGTCTGAGTTTCTCAGATGTCCAGCCGTCTACACTTTTATTAATTTATTGTTGCTAAAAGACTGAGTATCTGCTTTTTGTCACGTTCTTTAAAACAAAGCCATTATTTATATAAGTCTCGAGCCTTCATAAACATTTCGCTAATAATTTCCGCTTTAAGAGACCATAAAATGAAGAGATTATACAAATAATTGTTATCTCAAAATCCATTAAAAGCTGCTTAAGACGTCTAAAGAAACAAACGCAGCATAATCTTAAAAGTATAAAAACAGATAATATTTTCCGCGATTTTAAATTGGAAAGTATTTTGCGGACATAGAAAATATTAAGAATCATAGGGAATATTGTGACGTCGACGGCATGCACGATATACGACGGTGAGAACAAAAAGTTTGTAACGGATAGGAACATTCAGCGGAATTGCCAATACCGGCCGAACGGGATTCCGATAGTTCTCAAAAAGGAATTCTCCCGGGAAAAAAATTAGATTTGTGAAACTGAAACGTGCCTTCCTCGACGAGAGCTTAAGAAATACAGATGAGCTTAAGTTACGGATGAGGAGCGATAAAAAGATATTATGGATAGCAAACCCTTTTTAATAATTCTTAGCTACACTAAAGCTACTTTACGTAAACTCAAGTGCTAGGTGCAGTTGTTGAAGTCATGTAGTAACTTGGATTATCCCTTACTAATTAACTAAATATACTTAGTTTATTAACAAAACTAATTGAGAAGAATCTGTACCAATTAAATTTTATTTATAAATTTCTTAAAACGTAATTATAGATTACACATATACAGTATTTTAAACGGGCATTATGAAATAATTTACTATATAAAAATAAATGTTAATAATTAACATTTATTTTTCTCGTAAAAACCAATCACAGACGCTCTGAGAAGAATATAGCCACGCAATGCTCCAGTAAAGACAAACTGGGCGAGGATTTTGGTAAATTAACACCTGATCCAATTATGTTAATCTCAGCACGTGTGCAGCTCTGGTGAGATTTGTGCTACGTGCGTAATCTCTCGTAATTACTGCGCAGTCTCTTTGAGGTATGTGTTCGGAGTTAATCTAAATGCTGGTAATGCTACGGTTTCAGTCATTAATGCGGTTGCGATAGCCTGAACTAACTGATTAGTGCACTTTAGAACGTTTCTATTATTAGATTTTAAATTAACATGGTTATTTTTATTACTAACAGTATTTAAAACGGGATATTTACCATGTTTTTTTGTTTTTTATTTGGTGGAGCTCGATATTTCGACATTGTCTACGAATGTCTTGTTCACGAGACTGACGTTTGCTATTTTCTATTATTAAAAAATATCTATTTTATATACATATATATAATAACGGATATAATGTCTTCATATTCAACATATCTGATTTTGATGTTTTTCACACAAAAATAGTGTATATGTATATTACGTTAGTAATATCGAGTGAGTGAGTGAAAGAAGCGAGAGAGTGAGAGAGCGAGAGAGAAAGTGAGTAGTGAGTGTAGTGTCGAGTGATCGATTATACTAATAATTGTAATATAGGCAATAAAAATACTATCTTTAAATATTTGTTATTAAATATTTATAAATGAGTACACATTTATTTAATTATAAGAAGGTTCCGAATAAAATCGTTAACCATTTAAAATTATATCGCATATCTTGCGAATGTTAATTTAGTAATTAATACAATAGAATCTTATAAAAGTAAACGTTTGGGTACGCAGCAATGTATAGGAAAACAAAAAACGCGCTAGGCGGCAATGTAAATTTACCTTTGAACAAGTATAATAGAAAATTCAAGCAACCACTTGGAAAACCTTTTGATCTTAAGAATTTTAGTAAAACGCTCTTGAAAAGGTTCTTAAAGCATTGGTAAGGTTCAGCTAAAGTTTAGTAAGTGTTACCCCAAGTTTAAAGGCGTCTTAGTTTCGGTATTCATCAAAAGAGAATTGCATCTTAAATATGGTTAAACGAAGTATCATCATTTACTGGATAAGCTCTTTTAATTTATCGTGTATTGATGTTTTAGTAAAATCAAAAAATAACTATATTACCTTTTCAATTTGTGATTATTTACATATTATCTGTGACAAAAAAAAGTTATGTTAGAAGATTTTGAATGCAGGTTAACAAAGAAATGTAAACAGTAGATTATTTTATATTATATATTGTAATTAATGTATATGAAATCTGTAGTAATGTAAAGCGAGCCTTGCAAAAACTTGCAATTTTACAAATATAAAAAGGTTTCTCTTTGGTATAGAGAGACTTAAAATGAATGCTAAAATGATGTAAAGCACCCAAATCCCTTTCTATAGATTTGAATTTAAATCTATGTAACGGAATGAAAGTACTCCTCAGAGCTGAATCTTATAGAGAATTTTAAAAAGTCTGATTGTCAAAAAAAGTAGGATTTTCTTCAAAGGGAGTTGAATTCGTGAAGTGCTCAGAACTCGCGGTAGCGGTTTGAATTCTCCAACTGTGAAAGGGCATTCACTAAATGCAGTCTTTTTCTTTACCTTTTATACTTGGAAAGACGTAAAGCTCATTTCTTCTAAGATTCCCTTTTTATGTCTGCAATCATTAATTTTTTTGGTACACTTAAGTCGGCAAGAAAAATTTGAGGAACGCGTATTGTAACATACTTGTAGCAAACGGTGACTCAATATGCATCATTGTTAAGTAAGAGCTGTAAGTATTGGAAAGGCTAGAATGAATACTATATCAATGTATTCCGGTTAAAATTGTTTCATGTTGTAGACACAGAAAGTTATTTCGAACAGTAGATTATAAGAATGCGCTCCGAATACAGAAAGTTTTCTGCGGCTCACGATTCACAATAATAATTTATATAGCCTCCTCCGCTTTATGATGAGAGGCACAAATGGAAACGGAGCTGGCACGCTGAGATAAAGAAATAATACCTCCGTGTGAAGACATGTTTTATTGCTGCTCGTTAGTATGGAGTGGCGCGCGCTGATTGTATTGTTAATCATTGTAAAAGATCACTTGTGTTACAGTACCCAGTGACTATATGTTTTGATATTAATGTTTTTATAAATATTTGACGTGTGATTTATATATATTTATTTCGATTCTTTTACTGAAAAACGATATAAGTTAATCTCGAAATTATATTGATGTGCTTCTAGTTCAATACTCAAAACATAAAAAAAAAGAATATTATCATAAAAAACACAATCATATGACTTTAAGTATGGCAAAAAAAGTTTATCAAAAATGAGCAGAGGAAGAGTAAAATAAATAAATAAGTTTAATATATTACCCATAACTTTTACTTATTTGGATATCCTATTTGCACCCAGAACGGTACCCAGTATGCCCCATAACTATCAATATTATCTCAACGCAATCGCTTTAAGATGAATCAAGTTACAAGATATATTTTAAACCTAATAATAAGTCTAAAAAATTTAAGCATTGATTGGGAAGACACTGGCCCCTAAGGTAAGGGTTCCCTAGTTTAGGGGCACATGGCCTTTTTGATATATAAGTAACATATTGTAAACCAATAAAATTATTATTATTTATTGCACATTAGCAATAAATATAAAAGTTGAAATATGACATTTATGCATTAGGTAAGTGAAATATTATTATGCTTATTACATGAATCGAAATAAAAATAGTACAGCATGATAGTCGTTTAATTAAATGATATTTTTAAAATTTAATATATTGATATTATAATATTATAAAGACATAATAAAGCATACAATTGACACTTTCAGATTTACGATTACTACCTTAGCGAAGTAAAAATACGGTTTTACTATCTATCTGTATATTGTAGTACGAGTACAAAGTATTTTTATCACTTTGAACAATAGGTGACTCTATCTCGCTTGAGAAGATTTATTTATAATACTAAATGTTTTTTTTTGTTTAATGTACAGGTCTAGCCACTCACGAAGGCGCTCCTCTCGATGTTATATAACAAATTCATTAACAAATAATCTGATTTGAATTTTTGCTTTTTCTATGCTTACATTAGCAATTTCACGCTCACTTAGACGTCTTGTGAGGATGAGCGTTACTCATACTAATGAAATTCTTATTGTTATTACTACTTCTATTACATGTTCTGAATAAATACATATAATGCAATATTCTACGCCGATAATTGACAGTGGAGGGGCGCGCCTTCGCGATTGATCAATACATTCTAATACATTGCGTTAAGCATATATATGTCATTGTATAATTTTATTTATTGATATTAGGTTAGGAACACAATCTGTTTGATAATATAGATATACATAGACATTAATATTGTAAGTAAAATTAACCATTCCTTTTATTACTCAGGCGCTATCAACTGTAGGATATTAATTATTAAAAACTCTGTGCTTGTAATTACGCATCCTCATTTACTTTTATATTTAAATACATCAGCATATCTGTTTAGTGACAAAATAATTCATAGATTTTTTTGTAGATAGAGGTGATATTTAATAATATTAGTCAGTTTCATATCAGCAAACTATTAAATTAAGTTTTAATGAAACAATAATTTTCAATATAGAGAGTTTTACCTAAAAATAAAACTTAACTATTATTTTTTCATTAATATCCTGTCTTATTTGAAAGACATTTTTTTTTTCTGATTAAAAAACCTTTCCAAAATCAGACGATAGATCTTTTTCGACAAAAGAGAGAAACATCCTCCTCGACTGTCCTATCATAAATGAAGTAGACAGGGCAACTATAATAATAAACAAAAATAACGGTTACACAATAGCTTTAAAAATAAGTCTCAGGAATGGCTTTCATATATTTTACGGGTGTTGTCTAAATATTCAATTAGTTTGGAACAAAATGAGTTTACTAAGACAAATATACAAATTATTGAATGATGCACGCATTCCATTCATTCTAAAACAGTCATCATTCTTCATTACATATTCATGTAAAGATATAGAACGAAAACTTCAGTCAATATGTAAAATGATATAAAATGTTGAAAGCACTGTAATCAAAAAGGCAGAACAGAGTCCCACTAAGTAGGAAAAATTGATTTAAGGCAGAAAGATCAGTGCTTGACTCAAGATGGAATCCGGATATTGATACAAAACAAATAATATAAAATTTTACGCAGAGTAAATATGCTGTCAGCGTTTTAGAGAATTAACAACGATAAAATATATCTATTCATTTTTAATAGAGTTTAATTACTAATTTAAAAAATATTCACCCAATATATTCCAGGCAAATGAAATAATATGAAATTTTTAGTAGTTATTAAGTAAGCTTCCTCACGCCGCATTACCACTGGTATGAAGTACTTATGTATTGCTGGTTGAAATCTCCAAATTCAATCATTCACGCTTCATGTCCATTTTGATTTGAGCCATACCCACACCAAATTCTCAATCACTAATTTCACCACTCAATCACAAGTCAATCGGACTCTGAAAATATTCGCTCTAACGATCATCGGACATCGAGTTGATTAGGTAAATATTCGTTTTTACAACGTCCGTGCGATCAATCCATTGGAGATTTCACTGGTTCCAATTAAAAGTTCAAATCATTTACTTATTTCAATAAAATTATAAAGTGGTATTAATTACGGACAAAAATAATTTAATGGTTTATAATTTGGTACCAACGTATATATACGATAATTTGTAATTAGAATTATAAAATGTATTTTAATATATGAAGAGCATTAAAAACATTTCCTGTACGATAAAATTACAACACGAAAAGGGTTTTATTCATAACATACTCAGTTCATTTACTGGTATGATAATGAAGTCCCTTGATGTTTTTTTTTATTAACATAAGAATTATTTAGGTTAAGGCCTTAATTATTTACGAATAAAAATTAAAAAAATCTACAATACAGTACAAATCATGACCGCGTGGAATGGTGGAAGAATGTTTGATGTCATAATAATTTAGTTCTATATTCAAATTACTTACTTAGGTATCTCTCAAATTACTTGTAAACTGCAGTGCAAATTCTTGAAAGTTCTTAGACTTAATTATGCCGTCTCTATCATGTTTTTAAAGTCTAAATTCCGTGAGTTAAAGTTCTCTAGGTTAGCCGAGAGACTATAATAGACTGATATGTTCTATAACTATCATAAAGTAGGATCAGGACAACTCACTCAGCAGAACATAATTTATGATAAATAAATTATTGCCGTGGAGTAGGACTGTATTCCACAAAAAACATGAGGAGAATATTTTTTATATAATAGGAAAGGTTTTGTTTTTTCATTTAATGAGCAGGGTCAATACTGGTAAGGGGTGCATGTCAGTCACCTCCTCGTGGTGCACCCTGGGTACCGTGGCTGGCTTGAGCTTGCTCGTCGGGCACGGCTAAGACTGGCGCGGAGGGATGCCATGGCGCCGCTCCTGGTACGTCTCTGGGGAGCAGAGTGGACCGTGTGAGTGGCCTCGTTGGCTAGAAGGGAGGAGGGCTTGCTACTCGAGTTTCCCAGGTGTTTTACACCGGTCGTCAGCGGCGTAGCTAGTCATCTTATTTGCCGCAGGGCGTCAGTCACTCGGGGGAGTTCGTCACATTCCGACATGGAGGTAGAGGAGGGTGGGGTCGCTGTTGCAAGCCACGGGCGGGACGGGTATGTGGGACTCAAGTAAGCATTACGTTATTTAGATTTTTTCTTGTATTAAGGCACGTATTATGTTAATAATATCCGGTAAACATCTCTTAAAAGAAATTAAAAGTCGTTGACCCTGTTTTATCATCACTAGTTAATACGTTTATCTAACTATATATAACTATATAATAAGTATTACGGTAACTACAATATATGTAAAGCACAAGAGCAATAAACGCAAATGAAACTATGAAATTCTAGTATATTATTGTCTAAGCTCGACTGCTAGGGCCATTTCTACTTAGTTAACTTAATTAGAATTTCCTCTCAGCCTGCACTCAGGCTCAAATGTTCTTAGCTGGAGTGTTAGGGCAGCTGTATTGCGTCTATAAATACACTAGAATAAATCAATCTATCCTACATATTATATCATAGCTTCGGTGTAAGTGTATAAATTATACATATAAATTATACTAGCTGAGCTTGCGGCTTTACCCGCGCGTTTATAAATTATAAAACTTTATAGCACACAAACCGTCACCCCAATTTTATCTCTCGACGGGTGATTTAAAAAAAGTATGCCTATGACCTTCTTCGGGACTCAAACTATCTACTAAATTTCATCTATATCGGTCTAGTGGTTTAAGCTTGAAGAGGTAACGAACATTAATTCTACTTCCTCTTCACTTTCGCATCCATAATATTAGTATAGATATAATTATTTGATGTTGATATTAACAACAATCGGTATATATATACAGTTCCAATTTTGTTAGTCACATATTCTGCTTAATTCTAAATAATGCTTAAGGGGTAATACTTAGGGGTAATGAAGGTGTCATGTGGGCTCAACTGTATATCAGATATCGTATAGATATTTTGATGCGGAACCAGCTTTCGCCAGCGGTTTTTCCGAACCGATACGACTTGGGAACCTTCAAGACAAGAGCGTACTCCTACTTCAAAGGCGGGCAACGCACCTGTAAGCCAACCCCGGTATTGCAGATGTCCATTGGCGGTGGGAGTCACTTTCCATCAGGTGAGTCTCCTTTTCGTTTGCCACCTATTACATAATAAATAAAAATTGCACTGTAGACATTTCTAATTTTTTTTTACAAAAACGAATATGTATATTCATATGTAATAACCTTGAATACTATGGATTTTAATGAAGTGTGTGTCGTTATTTAAGCAGCATATCAATAAAAATAATGTATGGAACTTATTCTAACACGGTGATCTTGTACGTCTTGGTGAACGAACACTTTTTTTACAAGAATTTCACCCGACATTTACTAGTTTCCATCACCGTCGAGCACGAGATGAATAATAAAATGTATAATATACATTTGTAAAACATGTGTTTACATTGGTGGTGGCTTTGTCTTGCTGATGGTCAGCGTTGAATTTGGCATCTGTGGTTAAGGTAAGGTTCATTTGACAATGACAAAACTATGTTTTTAAAATTTTAAATTGTTATCATAATATTATATAATATTTTGTATTATATTCTGATATTCACAGTAAATAATGTTAGCAAGTGTTTGTTCATATTTATTATAAAATAAATAACTTGAATTTTCATGTACATAAATGTGGCTGTAAGTTAGATATAGGTCGTCATTTTCTAAGTGCACAACATTGTAAATTAAAAAATTCTTTACGCTTGGCGTATAGCTGACGTTGAGTGAATTAGTAATGTGCTTGGATCCTATCTTTAATATTAATAAGTAACAGGAAGTTCTTCGTCTTATCACATGGTTTAAACTTTAAATGCAAATATGAAGCTGCAGTCTATTATCATAAACCATTTTTTAAAGTAATGTATTAATCAATAAAATTTTACGATGAAAAGCTACGAATTTTTCGATTTTCCAAACTTTAAATTCTGTTCTTTCAGTCTTAGTCAACTACCATTGTTTGTAAGTCACATGTCAGTCGCTTGTAACCACAGCGCAGCGATGCAATCGTACGACTTTTCTAGTGCACTCATCGGAGCGTATCCGATGTACCGTCCCGTTCCGTTTTCATCCGTCATTTCGGACCCTTTCAATCCTCACTTCGCAAATTGAATTTGATCCGTTACAACGTCGCTCGTTTGTCTCCGCATTGATGAGTCCTCTTTTTATTTTCGGTAACGAAATGTGTGCTCGAAAACAGAAAATGTTTAAGCTTATATCATGTTTTCACACGGTATTTGATTCTTGTTGAATTTCTCTGGATGTTACGATAACACGTTTCAATAATATTACATTATGTATGCAGAGATTTATTGCAGGTGCATTTTATAAAGTATTCAATGTAGTACACACTGTATATTTTCTGAGAAGATTAATCTTATACAAAGTTTATTTGAACGACATAAGTTTTATAATTATTTCTTCTTCATCAAATCATTTTTCTATGTTATATGTCAAGTGTGAGGGCTATGAAGTATAAAAAGGAAATAGTTATTCCAAGTGTTCGTGAGGTTTTTATGGAGTTTCAAGCCCTTTCACCTAGCTGTGATCTTAATGCTTCCCTCAGATGGGATCTAAATTACTCCGTAACAATATACTTTTGAGATTAAAAGGGTGTCTGGAGCCCCAAGCACATGCTAGGGTATGCATGAACAATGTTCTAGACAATATGAAGGACAAGTTTCTTTTTAATATTTACTAGATGTAACTTAAGTTGTGTTAGTTTCAAATATAATTTAGATTAGAATAATAAGGTCTTAAATAATGTATTATATGTTTTATTATTATAATATGTTTATTAATACGGTACTTCTATTTTAATTTATTAAAAAAAACACCTTTATTTTGAATCACTTTAACGTAACATTAATTATAAAAAAAATGACACAATTATAGTAGCATAATATTGTTTTCTTAATTATTTTAAAAATGTGTTATTTATGAACTTCTTGTAGGTTTACATAACATGTTTACATAACCACACATCGATATAAACTAAAAAATAAGTTGATGATGATTGAAACAATTCAAGTGAGTTGGCGGCAATTTGTTCGCAATGGTTTAAACCATATATTTAAATGTAAAAATCGAGTGAAAAGATCGCTCAACTTGATATTGATGATATGAATATTTTCTAAAAAATTAACCGCAAATTATCTCGTGCGACGCTTTGCTGAGTGAAGATATTTTAATTTTTATTCACTACGCAAATAGAGTAAACACATAAATCTTTTATTTTTTAATACAAACACAGAAAACGAAAAGGACCACGTTTACATTTTTCAATTGTGCTTATTTGCAAGACATTTCTCAAGAGATACTTGATCCGATTGAATAAATATAAGACTTCTACAAGATAAAAGGACATAAATAAAACTATTGAAATAAATAATACTCGAGTAAAATGAAATCGTAATGAATAAAGTGCAGTTTAAATATTTCAAACTAAAAAAGCACATATGCGATATTTCGAGTATTTGATATCATTCGTTTTCTTTTTTAACGAAGTACAAAATTTCCTCTGTCCTGTCTATGCCGGAACCGGTCCGTGTACCAGTGACAAATACCCTGTTATATTTTCTTTTCCGTCTAAAAGCGCTCACCATTCGTATAAATCGATTCTGTCAAACAGAAACTGACACAATGGGACAAAAAGGTAGTATTGATATACGATTGTTGCAAGTTTTTGGTAGGCACACGTTTTGTAAACAAAAACATTGTTTACATAAAAATCGCTTCTTTCTGAAAAATCATAACGTAAAAGAAATATCGCTGGTAGTATTGCCATTACCTATCATTCAATTATACAATAAAGTATTTAAAATCATATTTTGATAACGATTATTAAAATTTATATAAAAAGTGGTAGTTAATAGGTAGGTATAATTCTCAAAATTAAATGAAATGCAAGCTTTATACCTACTCTTTAATTTTATTTTTTACGAAAATAACTAAAACTGTTAAAGTATTTATTACTAGCTGTTACCCGCGGCTTCGCTCGCGTAGAATATTAATATATTAACAAATTAACTTAAAATATTAAGTAAATTTAAGACCTCTTTGTATACCACATTGGTATGTATTTCAGCCCTTAGGGTAGAATATCCAGAAACGCTTAAATGCGAATCAACTCATTTTTAATCGGTAGCCCAAAAATAAAATTTCGTGCTTCTAACTTAAAAAATGACGGACTTCCAGACTAAGTTGTATAATAAATGTCAACCCCTATTAAACCCCTTGGAGGTAGAATATCTAGAAAGACTTAAATACGTATTTAATCATTTTTAATCTGTATCTCAAAAATAAAGTTTCATGTTTGGAACTTAAAAAATACGGATTTCCATACAAACGTTCAACCCCTATTTCACCTCTTTAGGGGTAAAATTTTCAAAATTCGCTCCTTAGTGGGTGTCATGATATGTTAGTTTATAAGTGTACAGCCTAAATTATAAGTTTTATGCTTCTAGTTCTAAAAATGATCCTTTCAACAACTTACAACCTTTCATCCCCCTTTTCAAACCTTTCCAGCACTTTTTCCAAATAAAAAGTAGCCTATGTCCTTTCTCAGGCTATAGACTATTTGTGTACCAAATTTCATTGAAATCGATCCAGTAGTTTCGACGTGAAAGCGAGACAGACAGACTGACAGACAGAGTTACTTTCGCATTTATAATATTAGTATATGTAAGTATAGATGTATAATTATAATATCAAAGTAAACTTTTCATAATACGTTGCCTTCAAAACTATCTCGACAAATTAAAGTTACAGGGAACGCTTGTACGATAATGTTATCTTCATCGAACAGGCCAACTGTGGACTGCAAGTTGTATGTTTGGCTATAATAAGTTGAGTTGCCAGTTGGTCTTACAAGTTACCAACTTCATGCCTCTTGAACTCTTAACTGCGATCTCGAGACAAGAAGCTCTCAAAGCAATTACTGCGACATAGCTCACCGACTTTCTTAAAACATACCGCCTACTTCTATAGCTTCTAAGATTATTATGATTTTGACTTTTAAATTATATATATATTTTAAATGGCAAAATCAACTCACACTCAAAGCCAATATAGTTTACCAAAAAACTTATTATTTTCATGTACTTCGGAACGTAGTATGGATTTGAATATTTTCAAATATATGTAATATCAACGAATAATATCGATAAAATAGAAAAGCTTGATATTAGTATTTCGAACTATAACTTTTTATGACATTATTCCAAACATCTATATTCCAAAGCGGTTATTTTTATTTGTGATAAAATGCATAAAATAAATGTGATATTTCTATTGATAACAATAAACTTATGGGACAGATAAATCAGTCTAATTCTATCATATAATAATCAGTCAGGTAACCATTCCATTTTACCATTATACAATTAAGTTTTGCCTGAAGCCTGAATAAACAATAATACGAGGACTCATAATGCACCCGAACGCATTGGGCAATAATAGCAATTCATAAATAATACTTTACCGGTGGACACTGTTATACATTCATTAAAAGGACGCTTAAATTAAGTAGCTTCACAGTTATATTATGCAACGCCTAATGTCAGTGGAAGACGTCGAAAGGAAAGAGCATTTCATAATAGCTATGTATAATGTATATAGGGTGACTTTATATTTAATGTATTATTAATCTATGTATATTGTATAATATATGACAATGTTTGTACATTAATCTGTGTATAAAAATTAAAACATTGTTCCACCGTTTGATTCGCTCGTGTTAACAATTATTATTTGATTGATCGATTACGTGTTAAGTCGCTCAAAATAGACAACTTCACGCCTTATATTTGTAAATTATACAATGTTTATTTTATTTGTGATGATTAACTGTTGTAGTACCTAGAGAATAAATGTGAAATAACTAACTACCGTAATATTATTAATTATTATTTTATGGCAATTAATTATACGTATGCCATTAAAAACTATTTTAAATTACGCCGAAGAATTGGATGACATGAACACTATCATGTAGGGTTACAGCGAAAATTTTATTTACCAAATATGTGTACTAAGTACTTTAATATATAATACATATGTCATACCAATACCAAAGAGAAGTTAGGAAAGTAAATGGACCAATCACAGATCGATATTCAACGCAGTGCGTTCGCATAGCGAACAATAGCTTGAGTTTTGTTTGTGACAAAGATGCACAACATAATGCCTTACTTACCTAAGCGTTTCTTCTACATCACGTAAAGTATTATTTGTTAATAAGGGTTATAATAGTAAAATAATAATAAAAAAATATTTTTAAGCACATAAATTCCAAAGTGTAATCAATCAAAGGCTATTTTTATTAAAGTTGTTATATATAAGTTTTGGTGCATTGTGAAATAATCATGAGACTGAATTTTTATGATACGTGTGCACAAGGTGAATGTAAAGTACATGACGAAGGTGGTCGCTACATCTGCAATTAAATATCATGTCGCTCAAAATTGACAACTTCACACATTTTTTTTTTTATGTTATTTCTCATTGAGTGTTATAGTATCTAGTGCTGAAGAAAGAAGAAAGCACATAACAATAATAATTTTGGTATAATTACTTATTAAGAAGTAGAACTTCTTATTCGCCTACATAAATAACATGCACCTATTTGCAAAATATTATAGTTTTAACCCTAAAATAATAGAAGCGGATAGTATGTTCACGTAGCGGATTAATGGGGAAAATTTTATTTAACAAATATGGGAATTCGGTATTTTTAAGATTTATGAAACTTCATAACTAGTATTTTACTGCATTGCAGTTTATTTTAGACGGTATAAATTCTGTTTTTATTTACTAACCGCGCTTTGCGATCCCTGTCATGAACATCTGCACTTGGAAACTAAAAGTTTTTCATGCGAGCAAACCGTATGCAGTTTATGTATTTCAAGTTAATACTTGTTGAATTTTATAAATAAAAAAAAAAATTAACAAATACGCATATATCTATCAAAATAGAATTTAATTTGAGCGTGCTATTTATCTATACAATATATATGTAAGTATATTAATTACATTAAAAACTAATGATTAGTAATTAAGAACTACAATTAAAATATATGTGATAAACCAGATAGGATAAATAGAGTTAGATATGAAACATTAAAACATTATATTTTTATTCAAAACAGAAATATATAAAAACATTTATCTTTGGTAAAATCTGAGTAAAATTTATAGAAAAGCGGAACGTGGCTCTGATTTGAAAGAATAAAGTAGCACATTTTTATGATTTCCGCTGAACTTTATCGAAAGCTTTATCCGCGAAACTGTAAGGACATCTGTTCTTTCTCGTGAAATATAAATTTTACATTTGACATATTGTAGAAAAATTAATAAAAAAAAATTCAAAATTGTACATGTATATGTAACAAATACATCATTTTTTTTTAATTTATTAAAGTAAACAATGTATATTTAAATATGTATTCAAATGTTGCTGATGTCGTTCACTTGAAAAACTTTTTAATCACTTCCTTTATAACCTAGGAATATATCTATAGCTATGTTGTCAGAAGATCAATTTATTGACTATATTTTATATTAATGTTCCTACTGCCTCGTTAGTGTAGTCACTTGACATAAGGCCACAGATCCCGAGGCCCGAACATCGAGCCTATAAAAGGTTATTAGGTTTTTCTGTCAAAACATTCTTAGTAACAGCCCGAAGTCTTCCCGAAGCACATAAAGCCTTGTCCTGCATTAACATTAACAGCCTGTAGATTTCCCATTGCTGGGCTAAGACCTCCTCTCCTCGGAGAAGGCTTGGAGCATATTCCACCACGCTGCTCCAATGCGGGTTGGTGGAATACACATGTGGCACAATTTCGTTGAAATTAGATACATGCAGGTTTCCTCACGATGTTTTCCTTCACCACCGAGCACGAGATGAATTTTAAACACAAATATAGCACATGAAAATCCAGTGGTGCTTGCCTGGGTTGGAACCCGAAATCATCGGTTAAGATGCACGCATTCTAACCACTGGGCCATCTCGGCTTAGCTTGTCCTGCGCTTGAACTCTTTCCGGTCGTGTCGGATATGCCGTTCCATTCGATTATGAGAGTAAGGAAATAGATAGTGTGTCTGTGATTGCGCACACACTTGTGCATTATAATATGTCCTGCGTAACTGATTGGTCTCTCTTAAGATTAGCCGCCGTGACCGAAATCATTTTAGGTCATCACATTGATGTTTATATCGATAGACTGATAGTAATCATTTCATAATTAAGCTCCCTCGTCTCTTTATTTGCTATATGCTATTGTAATGCAATATGCTATTGTAATTCGTTTTGATGAGTTTATGTAATATTGTCTGTTTTCCTTGAAAATGATAAAATGTATAAAATATGTTAACAGACATTGATTTCCTTTTCATATTTTCTGGACTAAACGTACAATAAGTAACATTGATTAACTTCATTGATAGATATGTTTTATTGCTTTGTTTGCTAATAAATAGTTTAAAGTAATAACATATTACAAGCATTGACATAATGTATTGTGCCTGCATTGATAAACATTGCCTCTATTGTTCAAAGATTGCTTACGCGGTAGTATCATTATTTGGGAAGTGTCATTTTTCAAATACGATCCTCTCAGCTCAAGCAAGCTTCTTGATCCAATCTTTGATCACGTATTGTCATTTTGACTATACTATTTTAAATAATAATTTATAACGAAACTCTTTTGTTTTTTTTTACTTTGGTTAGGACGCAACTTTAAATGACCTCGAAGTGTCATATTATTTGCAGTTAACATGCCACTTTATGCATATCTCAAGGCGCATACGACCTTTAAGCATCGTATTAAATCATATAAAACATTCCCAAAAAAAATATCACGCTTTAGAAATTTAATCGTGTTACCCATTTGCGTCTTTTTCACATGGGCAAATGTGAAAATTAGAATGTTGTTATTTTTTATGCGCAATAATATTCGAGATTTGTCAACTAATAATCAAAAAAATATATTATATTGTAACTTAACGCATTTTTCGAAAAACTATGTTCAAATTCAAAATCATATGTATGAAATTTTAAATTTAAAGTTAAAAAAAGAATAAATAATAACTATTCTACCTAGAATATAATAATAAATAAAATTATTAATAGTAAATATTTGTTTTGATCGGTATATATTTTTAAATTTCACGCGATGATGATTTGTACAATGACTATTTTTATATGTAAATAGCTAAGGCTTCAATGTTATGTTACATAAATATTTTTCCTTATTTTTTAATATGATGTATGGTGATATAGTAAAAATATAAACAATTAAATAACTTTAATATCTATTGGAATCTATTTAAATATGATTGACAGTTATAATAAATATATTAACATAGGCCTGCGATGGTGTTGGTCGGTCGAGTCAAATTCAAATTCTTTACTGAATACAGAAGTTAAACTTTCTAATTGATTGTCAAATCAAATCTGCCACAATTTCGTCATTCCTTCAAATTTAACATTTGTTAATCACTATAACAGAATTCATACATATATACATATGATTTGAAATAGCCTAGATGCGATTATTTTATCCCCAAGGTGTGCAATCGTCAAAAAGTTCTGTAATAGCCTTTAGCACATAAACGTTTATTAACGATTCGTTTTAATTTTAGAATTTAATATTTTTGAACGTTTTCTGGGCTCCCGTTGTAAAATTGTAATCGACCAACCGTAGTTATACATGTTTATGCTTGTTGCTTGTGTTACATGTAAGTACATAACTATTTTTGAAAAGAAAAATATGTTTTTGTGTACAGACATAACATTATCAAATCTATATTGAGTCAAGTGAATCATATATTGAAATACGTATTTCATTTAAAAACTATATAAGTATCAGCGAATAATACTATCTCGTGTTTACTACCTAAAACATATGGCAAATCATTTCTGTAAATGAGGAAGAGAAGAATGAAAGAGAGAAGAATAGATTCTTGAGGGACCCCCATACTAACTAGAGACCCGGGATATCACCGAATCATATATCTGAGTCCTATTGCTCAGATGACGTAACGATCAATTTGACTTTATACTTCTCAATATGGAGAAAATATTTTTTGTCTGACACGTTACTAGCACGGTCATGGTATAAGACTCTGTAATATGGCACAATATAAATATAATACTTACAAAAAAATATACAGGTAAAGATACGTATATATATATATATAGAATAAAGGCAAACATTATTTAATTGAATTATAATCGCGTAAAAAAGATTACGAAGTAAACGCGTTATCAATTTAATCTTTATTTATATTGCAATCTTGTTACAAGATTTCTGCGTCCCATTATCTCGCTATAATATCACCGTGTTATGAGGAAGGCCGGGTTGTCTAATGAGAATGAATTGCTCTCTGCCTGCACGTCCAGACTATAAAGCTTGTTTTTCACCGAATAACCATACAAGAAGCGCCGGATTATGAATATATTTAAGTTGAGAAATACCTTAGTATATTATAGCATAAAAATAGAAGTAATTGTATCAACTCTTAGAGAGAGACCATTCAAATATTTTTGTTTTAGTAATAAACTAAATAAAAAAAACTGTGATATTTAGCATAAATAGAAACCTGTTTTAATGAAAATATTGATGTTTATAAAATATAAGCATGTATAATATCTACATTACTAGTTCGGTGAAAAGCCACCCTTAGAATAGAATTAGTGAATTTTTCACTCGCTTTCTTGATGCCATTTGTCTTCCTTTTAAGCAGTCTTATTGCAATTTCAAATTGATTTAAGCTTAAACTTTTCCACTTAGATTTTATTTGAAAATACTAAAATATATATATTTTATTTTGAGTAATACTGTAAAGATAGATGATCAGCCAACTGATGTTAACTGAAAACTTTTGCGCTTCAGATTCTTAATTGTTTTATTCTTTACGCGTTAGTTATTTAAAATATCTTACGCTAAAATTTTTACATTTGACGTGAAGTACTTCATATACGCAATTGACGAAACGACGTATAGTATTACGTATTTTAAGCTTTATTAAATTGTACACTCATATTATTGATAACTAGCGAATAACTAGCTCCGCCCCGGTTCCACTAGAGTGTTATTTATTAATAAAGAAAAGTCCATTGTTACAGTTAGTCATCTGACCGCCCATTTCGCAGCAAACAATTTTTCGGTTAAATATATTTTTTATTATTTATTTCACACAGAAAACAGCTATAAAACTATTACATGATTGCACTATGAGTAAAGACTTAATGTGTAATATAATATGGTCATCAAAAGAAAAACAGGTCAAGTACTGGCTATCCTAGCTAGGCTAAAATTAAATAGCCAGTGTTAAGGAGAATCAGTCCTCTCCCCGAAAGTTGAGATAATTAAAATACATTAGAGATCTATCGCCTGGGATATCAAAGCGTATATTTTTATCGTATATAAACGTATAATTTTATCGATGATATATCCCTTATATATTGTGTTTTAAAAGGTATTTATTTTCGACAACAAGTGTGATAGCTCATCATATGCAATATGAATAAAAACAATGTTTTTTATATCCTATAGCACTTAAGAATAAAATAGCTTTCTACCATTTAAATATTCTTTAGGATCCGGACTAAAAGGACTTTTTACTATCAGTTTATCATTAGTATCGGTGATTACACCTTTATATTATGGTACTAATATTTTGGTTTTCTATATACATCTATAGAAAATCAAAATATTTCAGCTATTTAGAATATCAGTGTAGGTAGGTGACAGGGCAGCGCGAGTATGTTGTTACATTCGTTGGCGAGCCTACTTATAATAATTTTAGGTTAAGTTTATCTTTTGAGAAAAACAATAGTTCGTAAATAGGTAATGTTATTTAATTTAACTTTTGTAACAGCCGTGCGGTATACGCAATCTTCATCATTATCATACGTCGAGTTCTTGCAAATGAACAACGCGCGTAGATGAAATATACGAATCAATTTTCATATCCAGCTAATATTAGTTTCCATAAGATTATTGATTATATTGTCGTTTAATTAGCGAAATGTAAATTATATATTTAGTATTGTTAGCTGGTTATCTCCGTGATTGGAACTAATTAACTAATTTACAATGTCAATGTGACGATTGGATGAGGTAGTAATAATTATTGTTTATTTATAGAAGTGACAAAGACTTATTATTATGTTTCTTGTCCCGTTACTAGCACTGGCTTACTTATCCTTCAAAAAGGAACACAAAAATGTAAAGGATTTCTGTTTGGAGTTAGGATTACTGGTACGTGTTACTACCTAATCAGACGAAGGTCACACAAAGCCAATTATCAGTATTCGTTATTAAATTTCAATAAATAAAAACGCACCTTTATAGATCGTAATAATCATTCGTATGTATACAAAACCGAGCTCCCGCACATGTTTATCCAATTTGGCGTAGTCTGGAAAGTTGTGAGTTCGCAACACGTGGGCTGCTTAAATTAGAGATTCATATTAATTTAAGGCATGCAATGACAAGCTTTTGCGACTACGCTGAGATGACAAGTTTAGCGTTCTTGTGATAAGCGGCAAGAAGTGGTGAATTTTGACGGAATTAGATAATACAGCAAGAAGGAAATGTATGAATATATATCGTTCCATTTTCAAATAATTTAATTGTTATCTACATAAAGTAAATCAGGTATGGAACAATGAAAATTCTTTATTAAATTATGATAGTACACTGCCGTGTGACAAAAATAACAATTGAAAGCTATACTACTACGAGTACTACTATTTCACGAAGATTCCGTACTACATTGACAAAATGAAATTTTGAAGTTTCAAATGAATACATTCAAAGCATTTATGAAGCAAGCAAAATTGGCTTAATGACGCGCATTGTTTCTGAAGTTAAACTTAATTATACAGAAAACACTATTGTTGAATTGAAAATCTCTTTTGATACCCTTCATTATAATGTAAAACTTGCATCCTGTTATAAGTAAGATTGTTATTCACTATTTCTATGAATAATCTCAATCAAGATGAAGGTTTCTGGAAGCAATCTTGCTAATTAAAAAATAATTAGCAAGATCGTTTTATAGTTTCATTAATATCAGAGTTGCATTTTTCGTAGAACCAAAATCAATTTACTTCATGCAGCTTTGAAACTGCACGCCTGTAATTGGCTCATCTGCAGTAATTAGTATTACTAATTAAAACACATGATACGAAGAGATACCATTTATTTTTAATATAACTACTATTAATAAGTCTTAGTTATACGGAATAAAAGTATGTTTACGTTTGTCACGTTTAACGAATACTTTATTATTAAGGTTACATTTTAAGTATAATTATAATTATAATTAAGTTCCTGTGAATAAAATAAAAACCATATAATATCTTTAGAATATTCAAAGCATGTTTTCACCAAAATAAGAAAAAAAAAAGATCCTTTAAAGAATCAAGTATTTAAAATACTTTAATTATTTTTGAGTTTCTCTCATCCGCACGTTTCAAAGTTGAGCTTAATTAATTAATTAGTGGGGACACGTCATTCGTTCAAATTAAGCTAGGAGCGAATTTCTATTTAATGTGGCGTGCGTTTGGTAGTCTCACAAAAATCGCGTTACGTCTGGCTGGTGTACGTGGATCAATGTATGCTAGATGAGATCAAACGAATAAAAAAAAAATGACGCCAAATGCAATACACTGTGCTACGTATAGGAGTAAGTTATTACTCTGCAATTGTTTTTTTTTATAGATGTATGTAGGTAGGCGGATGGACAAGTTGGCCACCTGATGGTAAGCTGTCACCACTGCCCATAGATATTGGCGCTCTAACCACCGACCTTGGGAACTATGAACATAGTTATTTTGTGCCTGTAGTTACACTGACTCAATCACCTTTCAACCCTTGTTCATTATTTGTTGCCAAAACCCTATCACCGAGTTCGTTACGTTTTCTGGCGTATTTTTTTGTATTATTTATATATTCGAACGATAACGTGAGCATAATGTTTAAATACATCTGATATGAGAACTTGAAAAAAATAACCTCCATGAAAATTATTCTTACAAGACGATGAGAATAATTATGTATACTAAGTTTACTTATTTGCGCGTGACAGCTTCGTTATGAGACATTGTGGTTAGGAGAATATAAACAGATATAATTTGTGACTTTACCAAGTTTAACATATTATACAGTTATGTAAATTACTGAGCTGTATACAGTTACATTTTGTGACGTAAGCAATGTAAAGAACATTTCTTACGTCATAGAATGATAATAATGTGTGATTATGGTTAAAAAATGAATCACATAAAATATATTCATAAATATTTTAAGTGATATCGGCTACCCGATTATACATCTTAAGAATCAAAAACCGTTACCGTACAGCTATTTTTGATCACAATGTACTGAATTAAGATTATTAACTCGAAAATCTCAGCGGACTTCTGTGTTTTTCTACCGGGTTTAACACATTTTCAAGACATACATTACTGTTATATGCCGAATCTAGGGGCACTATTTATCCGATACTAAGTGCGGGAGGGGCGTAGGCGGTCTCAAGGGCCGTCTGCTGTAAAGTATCGCTTAATGACGTGTAACGAGCGGGTCTCCGCATCATAGTCGCATACATGAAAATACGTACCAGCAGAATAAAAGAAACCTCGAGTGAGAATCGAGTGATTTTCCAAACGGTTTGGTAAGCGATCGCATTGTTACTGATCGATCTAGCTCGCCGTTTTTAACATATCAATGTAATATGAATAATATTTAAAATCACATTGCAAATAAGATAAATATGTCGTATTATATATAAAACGAATTATTTATTCGGTATCGTGTTTGTTTGAGAAAATTAAATTTTGTTTTCACTAAGCGGGAAAATTTCTAAAGTCACAAATAGTGTCCTTATGCACAATTTAGATGTTCATTTCAACATTTCTTGATAAAACAAATATTTAAGAGAAGTGCTTTTATATAAATGTATGTAAGACGTAGAAAAAAATGAGTTATCATATTTCTTAAAGAATATCATAGTTGTAATCTGACGAAGATATTGATATATGATTTGCAAAGAGGTTATAATGAAAATAGTTTGTATGTATAACAATGAAGCGTTAATATGACATGTTATCTCATTAACGTCAAATAAACAAAATCGAGTGAATTCAAAGGAATCTCAATAGATTTTTTAAATATAATTAAAATGTTTGTAATTGTTCCTTAAATAATAAGTATATTCTAATAAATTTGTGTAAAGTGTAGCAAGTGTTATGTAAATTTGTAAATATTTTAATAGTAGTTAATTGTGTCATAGTCTGAAACACCAGACTTATCCATCCATTAAGAAGAAATTCTATCATCAATCACAAATAGTCGAATAATTTAATTATTGCAATGTAAAATTTATTGTACTCGTGGCTGACTCCATGACCTCGTCCCATTCAGAACGCGTCTCTACAATTTTAACTATTTCATCACTTATTATTCTCCTACACATATGCGTAAACGTGAATATACGATTTATATAATAATGCGAAATAATCCGTTAAGAGCATTACTTTAATATTATTTCATGAAGTGCAGAAATATACAAACATTGACGATCAGCTATGGAGTTTTTCATCAAACCTTCAGAATCACCAAATTTGAATATTTTTCCATTGCAATGATTTAATCACGAGTGTTCTACGTGCCTCGCACAATCTCATTATCTCGTTTCACACAGTACTCGCTTCGGTACGACTTTTTCGTCAATTTGCATACGTAATTAATTAACTTTTTTTTTTTTCGAGACCGCTTTTCTTTCGTCGCAGCAGGTGGAATGTGAAATTTTTGTCTGTTATGTCATCCAGGGCTTCGTTAGTTGGATCTCTTCACGTTTTTCTTTGTCTAAATAATAATACGAGGTTGAGGTTGGGTGTTCATACGTTAAGTGTTTACTTTTTGCATACGAACGTGAGTTAATTGTAAAAATAAACGCTATTTAAGAGTACTCTTATAATGCACTGAACTTTCTACAATTCTTTATAATGTGTCTGTGACTCTTATTTGCAATTATGCAATTAATTAATCATCTTTAATATGAACAAGATAAGTTTTTTTTTGTTAGAGCTCGAACGCTTTTCTGAACTATTTTATTATTATTTAATAATATAAAAAGGAATTTAATTGTAATTGAAACTGAGATTCTTAAAAAAAATCTGGTTACAAGTTGCTTAGTCCGAGACGTGGTTTTCTTAAACTGTAAAGTGGTTCTGAGTGAGCAACAGATTTGTAATTAAATATTAATGGATATAAGGTTGTACTTCGGTCCGTAATGTTACGAACATTAGGGCATCTTAGGTATCAGTAGCCACTCAAGTTCCTCAAGTTCCACTCCTGGGAATGTTAAATATTTACCAAATTGATTCTCAAGGTTAGTTTACGGTATCTATGTCTGACCACACCCTTTCAGCGGCGGAAGCCTCTAAGAAATACGTATATATGTAACTTCAGGAGAACGTGGTTTCATTTGTGTTTTCTATTAAACACTTTGTATTCAATACCGTGACATTTGAAAAGAACATTTAATTCCTTAGTTCCTGTCCTAACAACGACAAGTTTTGGGAGGGTTTTTTGTTACGTCACTGACGAGAAACGATGAACGACAACACTGACCCAAACTTGAATTGAAATTGTTATCGACGTTCCAAAAAAGACGACCTATATTAATACCGCTTGTGAAAAAATGCGCAAAAAATCCAGTACAAACATAGTTTCACTTTTTTTTTTGTTAAGTGTGTACAAATTATGAAGATTATTATATTAGAGTACAGACAATAGAATATGTCAAACGTAAGGCTTGCGTGTATATACAATCAGATGTCCTACAAACTATTTGCTTGCATGTTGTAATATAATTAACTTATTTGAATTAAGTATCAAATAAACTGGCCGTAACAGAAACAACACTCGAGCATATAAGCTTACCAGCGGTATCCTGCAAAATTAAATCCAATCAGCTGAATTATTGAAACCTTTAAAAACACGTCGGTTGTTACAGCCTTTAATTTTTAAATCGACTTATTTATCCTTTATCGTTATTATTAAATAAAGGTATAATAAAAACTCCTGTTAATATGCTTTTACAAATTATGTATTTAACATAATTGCATAATAATTGCAGTATTAAGCTAATGATAGTTGCTTTAGGATGTGAATTTATGTCGTGAACATTTTATTATTCAAATCGATAGTATGATGAGATCATATACATCTCATCATATTATGATGAAGTCTTGATAATCTAACATAACCACAGGGAAATCAAGTGCTTTAAAAGGTAAGGCAATGTAAATCTTTACTCAGGCTTGCTATTGCTATTCAATTATGGACAGTATACAAACATATATTTCATACTAGCTGTTACCCGCGGCGTTGCTCACGTAAAATATGAATATATTTACAAATTAACTTAAAATATTACCTTAATGTAAGACCTCTTTGTATACCACATTGTGGTGTTGTGTTCAGCCCTTAGGGTAGAATATTCAGAAACGCTTAAATACGTATCTACTCATTTTTAATCAGTAGCTCAAAAAAAAATTTACCTGCTTCTAACTTCAAAAATGACGGACTTCCAGACTAACCTGTATACGGAATGTCAACACCTATTCCTCCCTTAGGCGTAAAATATCCAAAAACGCTTAAATACGTATCTACACATTTTTAACCAGTAGCCCAAAAATAGAATTTCATGCTTCTAACTTCAAAATGACGGACTTTCAGACTAATCTATATAAGAAATGCTAACCCCTGTTAAACCCCTTAGAGGTAGAATATCTAGTAACGCGTAAATACGTATTTAATCATTTTTAATCAGTATCCAAAAAATAAAGCTTCATGTTTTTAACTTATAAATGACTTTTTAAGCTTGGGCTAGGAGCGGGGATGACAATGTCAGGATCGAACCTGCGACTTTTTACATCGTTAGGCGGCCCGTAAACCATCGCGTTATTGACGCTTCCAAGTCCAGTTTTTTAATATATGTATATTTACTATACTAATATTTTATTATATCTATATTTACTTGTTTATGTAGTTGCGAATTTGAAGGTAAAGGTGTAGTTTGTAATTAATTTTCAAGGGATTACGGAACAAATACTGGGATAAAGAAGGACTATGGCGACTTTCGACGACGTCGTTGAATTAAATATCGTCAGGGAAATAAGGTAGGGGAATGGAATTTTATTTCTTTGTTAAAAATAGTGATTATTGTAATAAAAAAGTAAGTAAGTAATTTAAAAAAAAGCTAGAGAAACTAGTAGAGTTACTTAATTTATTTCACGACACTAAACATTATTATATTTATATTATGTTAATTTTTACATGTTTACATGCGGTGTTTACCTATAATTAACTTATCATTTTTTTAGTTATTTACAAGCTTAAAGCTGTCATAGATATATACAAATGTTATGTTGTTGGTAAACCAAAAAAAAAAAAATCTATACGTTTGTGAGTTTAAAATGTATTCATTGGTGAGGAAGGAAGGTGTAAATAAGTGTTTTGGGTACCGTCTATTCACCACACATTTTACTACCAAATACTAATTAATTGTATTGCCCGTGTTACAAATAGAGGGTGTGAGTTAACTACAGGTACAAGGGTTGGAATAACTTCGTCTCATGTATATTAGGCCATTAGCATGTAAGTATATATTAGTATATATGTGACTTTATATTTATATCACTCCTTAAAGAGATAATTAATTTAAGACTACATAATAAGTTAGACTATATCTTATGTTTGAAAAAAGTGTTTTATAAATATACAGCAATGAAGGCGAATATACCTTGGTGTGCGTAAAAAAAATCAATAGTGTTAGTTTTGCGTATTTCAGTGAACGTACGTCATAAACCATTTTAACAATACTCGATCATATTTTGCACGCCATATCAGCAAAATGCCAGAGTGAAATCCGTAGGTTCAATCCAGATCCATTGGGTTTTATTTTATTATTAATTTATGTGATAGGTAGGCGGACGGACAAATAGGCAACCCGATGCTAAGTGACATTAGCGTCTTAAGAAATTTTAATCATTCCTTACATGTCCAATGCGCCACCAACCTTGGGTACTAAGCTAATATTTTTTTGTCTGTTGTTACACTGGTTCACTCGCCCTTCAAACTGGAACTTAACAAAGCAAAGTATTGCAGCTTAGCGGTAGAATATATGAGAAGTGGGTGTACCTACACAGAAGGGGTAGCACAAAAACTTTCCACCGATAAAAATGGTTATAGCTTCACTTTAAAAAATAACCGGGATAGAATAATAGATAAATTAAGTTGTTTACATATATAGATTTCCTTAAATTCGTAGATGGAATGCGAAAGATTAAAACAAAAGCATCTGAAGCCTCCATTTCCTACCGAGATTCAAGGAAGCTTTCTCCATCTATCCTCTAAACAAACAAGCACGCCCGCAAAAAACGTTTCCATGCAAATATGGCCAAATAAACCGGCTACGAGACCACGTAACAAAGATACAAAAAAATCGGAAGGTTGATTTTAAAATTCTTTTACTTTGTATTTGTAATAATAATGGTCTTATAAACAAATAATATGGTTTTACTGGTAGGGTATATACCCTTATTCATATGAAACCGCTTTAGAAGTGTTTAAACCTACAGTTTGTATTAATGCTACCTGAAGATCAATTTGCTAATTCACTTCTAACGTCGAAGAACAACCAAAGTCGAAAACTGGTTCAGAACGTATACTTTAATCTAACCACTAATAATAATCGAAGCATTATACCATTTCTCAACCCTGACACTTCCATTTAATAGTAGCTCTTGTGTGAACTTTGTCTCCCAAGAGATAGCATTTTCGGCGTCGTTTTATACACGACTCGTGCTTGATTTCCTCTATACATATTTATGATTCCGTTCTTTGGAATGAACTGGGAAAGAATTTTATGATAATTTACACAGGTGACCGTATAATAGATTTGCAAAATATATCTTTTAAAATTGATATATATTACTTTGTAATAGCTCTAAACATCATGTTTACAATTTTATGTGTAATAGCTTACGATACATTTGGATAAAATACGTTTTACATAATACACGATATAATATAGTAACACTAGCCGCCGCTGCACTTACTGTAAATTAAGAAAAATATAATTATATCATGTTACGTCTTGTTTGTTTAATCGTGGGATTAAACAAACAAGATGTAACATGATATATATAACATACTCCAAATACCTTACCTACTATCTTGATGTGCTAAATGAATGACACTTCATGACACTTTGAATCAGCTGATTGGATGGACTGCTTCTATTGGTTGCTGTTAATTGTGCTGCTCTACTGCGCTATAAGTTGATGCCGAAATTTATCTTGAGCTTTTGATCCAAGTGAAGAAGTTCGACTTCAAAAAAGAGATGTTCGAATCGAAGTTGTTAGTAAGTGATTTAGTAAGTAAGTAACATAATATATTAGTATCCTAATAACTTCAGTAATTGGGGTCGGATTTATTTGTCGAAGAAGTGTTACCCATTCGGATTGCCCAACCTCATTCGCAAGATTAAGATAGCTCAGCTCAGATTAAGACACCAAAGAAAGAGCAACTCTCAGTATTTCGCTACGCGACTACATAAGGTATAATAAAATCGAGCGAGCGATTGTCACGTAACTTTCAGAGCTACCAAGAAATAGTAACTAATTGATTTAAATAACTGATCTGATGGAGATGAAAAGTCAATAACATCATAATTCTGAAAAATGAGCGCAATGTCAATTAGGGAAACCTAATATACAGGAGAGATTATTTATAGGCTTAATGGATATATCACAAATAGATTATCTTCATTTCTGGTATTATTAGTATTTTAATAACATCCCAAATAATATAGAGATTTCGATAAAAATGCTTGAAATTGATAAAATGGTAGATTATTTAAATTTAATAAGACCCTTTATTATTAATTTTTCAGAAATTGTACCTGTATCATATAGGCTAGAATTTTCTTATTAATTAGTATCATAATAATATTATTTCTAGTAATACTTTTAAACAACAAATATTAAATTTAATTTATAAAGGATTAAGTAATAACATAAAAATAAACTAAACGTGTATATATATATATGTGTGTGTCCTGATATCTAATCCATTAACAAAATTATTTTTTTTATTTTATGTTGGATATTGTAATAACATTTTTCTTATTCAAAGGTTTTTCTCATTCATCCCAGTACCTTTTAATGTGTATAATGATGCAAGCAATTTTTTTATAAAGTAGTTTCATTTGTAACGAACAATATTTCAAAGTGAAAAAAGTAATGTTCTATAATAAATTAATACTGTGTTTTATACGATTAATATTTTTTATATATAAGTCAAAATGATATTAAAAATTTTGCAAACTGAAAATAATGATGGCGAAATCAAACTCAAAATCAAAATATTATACTAAATACTTCTAATCAAGTAAGCTTTTACAAGCACTTTTGAATCGTCATTTAACAAACTACATACATATATTAAGTGAAGCTACCACCGGTTCGGAATGTAGATTCTACCGAGAAGAACCGGTATGAAACTCAGTAGTTACTCTTTTTCAACACTTAAAAATACAGTCATGTTAGTAAAATACAATTATATATGTCTGTAATATAAGGCGGAATTATCTATTTTGTGATAACATATCTTAAAGTATCATATTACCTTTCTTCAAAATTAATTTGTATCAAATATACAATAAATTCAATAAACATTTTAAGTAGTATATGTGAAACTACTAACGTGTAGAAGCAATACATTAAGGTAATTTTAAGTTCAATTGGCTCCTCAAATTGCTGATGCAGACCGAAACAAACTTAAGTCCTGCCAACTTCACCCGGAGCACACAATCCATCGTGCAACTTGCGATTGATTGTACAAACTCCTGCAGACTTATTCGTCTTACAACTTACGTAAGAGAAAATGTTTGCCTGGCTTATCTGAATATCTAGTGATCTATGCCTCTTCTATATTAATTTCGAACGTTTCGGTTCCAAGAATCTTTCGAACTTTTAATAGTATGGGTTCGAATTTTAAAACTTACTCTTTAATATTTTATCATTCTTATCACTTTGTATAAAGGGATACGTGATTCCAGGAATATTTATTTGATTTGAATTGTTATTATGATTTCGGTTTTTAATAACTTGTAAAGTTTTTTCTGTACAATCAATAGTAATTATCTGTCCTTTGTCTTTAAAATAATAGCCAGCTTCTATTTAGTAAGTATTAAGTCATTTTTTTAGGGTTTCGATATAGATTTATTCATTCAAAATTAATAGAGGATTATATTACGTTGAGATAAAATCTCAAGATGAAGATGGTTTCGTTAATAATATAGCAAGAGAGATGATTGAATCTTGATTAAAAAGGTTGTTTTCAGACTGCGCGGGTCCAAATTGTTGAAAACTTTTTTAATTTAAAGTTTAAAGTCATAATTGAGAAGCGTTTCTGTTATCCATAGTTGACTGGAATAATTGAATATAAAATGAATATGTTATTTTTGAAATTAGAGTTGTGCATGCTAAATTTTATTGTTTTAAATATGTTATACTACCGTCTAGTTTCAATTTTGTACGAGCAATTAAAATTTTACACGTTTATTAATTGGTTGTATATAAGTATTTTATGTACAAATTTAAGAAAATTCTTTGTATTCAGCGAGTATATTACCTACATCCTACATTCTTACTTAAAGTACAAAGTTTGCTGTATCCAAAAACTTTTTACTTTAACTTTTTATTTATTTCAAATTCGTATACAGTGTATAAATAAAGGTCTAAATTATAAAGTTCAATTGCAGTCTTAGATGGAATTAAATATTTATTTGTGTCTAACAAGCAAGGTTCGATAAATAAATTGAAATAAATTATTATTAGCGTAAGTATTTTTTGTCTGTTGTCATTGAAATATCTCAAAATTATGCTACAGTGAAAATAGAATAAAACGTAAATAATTACGTTTCAAATTTCATTACACGATTATTTTCACATATTTTATCAAATTATTGTAACAATTTATTATAAATTAGAAATGTAAATAGTCTATAACTAATAAAATATGTATTTATAGGTATATTTGTATAATAGTAAAATAAAAATAAAATAATTTTACATAATATTAAAGATACACCAAAGACACGGATGACAGTTCTGTGGAGACACAAATAAACAAATAAAAAATTGTGTATAATACTAATATTATAATTTATTTTAACCAATTAACCTAACTAAACCTGTTTAATTTTATTCACAATTCACTTTTTTCATTTATCTAGAAATATTAAATATAAAACAAAGCCGCTTTCTGTCTGTCTTTTTATCTACAACTCTTCTTATATAGACTAATAAATAAAAAAAAACAATCGTTATAAAATAAAGTACAATACTTACTTAATATTTTCATGCTAGGCCACTTTTCATTTACATAATGTATAAATTTCATCCGCGCGAATCCGGAGTGGGTGGCTAGTTATAATCCATATTATCCATATTAATATTATAAATGCGAAAGTAACTCTGTCTGTCTGTCTCGCTTTCACGCCAAAACTACTGGACCGATTTAAATGAAATTTGGTACACAAAAAGTCTAGAGACTGAGAAAGGACATAGGCTACTTTTTATTTGGAAAAAAGTGTTGTAAGGGGTTGAAAAGGGGGATGAAAGGTTGTAAGTTGTTGAAAGTATTGTCATTTTTAGAACTAGAAGCATAAAACTTATATTTTAGGATGTATACTTATAAACTAACATATCATAACAACCACTAAGGAGGGAATTTTGGAAATTCTATCCTTAAAGGGGTGAAATAGGGGTTGAACGTTTGTTTTGAAGTCCGTAATTTTTTAAGTTAGAAACATGAAACTTTATTTTTGGTATACTGATTAAAAAGGAGTAGACACTCATTTAAGTATTTCTGCATATTTTAACCTTACGGGGGTAAAATAAGGGTTGATAGTTTGTATTCAAGTCCGTCATTTTTTAAGATAGAAATATGAAACTTTATTTTTGGGATACTGATCAAAAATGAGGAGATACGTATTCAAGCGTTTCTGGATATTTTACGCCTAAAGAGAGAAATTGGGTAGACATTTCGTATATAGGTTAGTATGGAAGGCCGTCATTTTGAATTAAGAAGAAATGAAATCTTATTTTTGGGCTACCGATTAAAAATGAGTTGATTCGCATTTAAGCGTTTCTGAATATTCTACCCTAATAGCTGAAATACACGCCAATGTTGTATATACACACTAAAGAGGTCTTACATTAACGTAATATTTTAAGTTAAGTTTGTAAATATATTAATATTCTACGCGAGCAAAGCCGCGGGTAACAGCTAGTATGATATAATAGTTAAGGTTTAACGATAAAACTAATAATTATAAAAAAATATATATTGTAACTTAGCAGTTTCTGTTACAGCGTCAGCTTTTCACTTTATTTCTTGTAACTATTTTGAATGTGATATATCTATTGGTGCGCCTTGGGGGTGAGACTCGAATGCCGTGACGACAAACTGAACGAGGAACTCTCTCTTGCCGTCATGCCCCGTCTAGGCTGCATATCTCTACGCTATGTTGCGTGGCGCGTACCTATAATATATACTTCTTTGCTATAATATAAAATATTATATACATTTTAACTTATTATAATAAGTATATTTTATTAACGAACCTCTATGTATTTTAATTGTTTTACTCGATAATTATTTATTGGTTATCATTAATTATATCTCACTTCTCCCGAGTGTCCCGTAACACTTTCTTATAGGAGTAAAATTCAAGAAAAATGAAACAGCTGGTGTACAGCTACTGTATCGTTAATGTATTTTTCGTAAATGTTTTTGATTTTAAAATACATTCATATTTAATTTGATGATTATTTGATATTTAGTGGGTTCGTTGAAGGTGCTTTTAGGATGCTAACATGCTGATTAAACTATACGTCATACAACAAGATATGGTCTGAATCGTAGGTCAAGTGGCAAGCCATCTTCATAAAATGGCAATTTTTTTTTTAATTTGATACTTAGAAATTATTTAAAATAATATTAAAAAAATATAATGTAATAATAATAAATAACGGGATTCATTATAAAACTTCGTTATGACCGATATGTTTTGCTCTGATTAATACGAGTCTTATGTTTAAAAGGATATTCTTTATTGTGTATATAAGAATGACTTTCTGTTCTGATAATCTTTTTTGATACAGTTAAAGGACTAACAAAGTCGATGAATAGATGCTTTTCGAAACTAAACAGTTAGTTGTTACCGCACAAAGAAAACGCTAAATACATTATGCAGGTACGTGACAAACTGGTGTGCAGGCATTCTTCAGGGAAATGAGGGTAGCTTCAGGTGCACCCACACGTACAAACAAAAACATGGCTCGTAAACAGAAAGCTATGTAACTTTTTGTTATTAGACTTACTATCTATTACGTCGTTACTTTATTCAATTTAATTTCCATATTCACTTCTAACGATAAAATGAAACGCGAAACGGATATATACGAATAATTATATTGTTTCAACTTTTAAAATATTATTATTTAGTAATAATAATAAGTTATTCTTTTTATTAAAATTATTCATCAAATATCAATATATAGAATATTCAATTTATTATTATGATATTCAATAAAAATAATAATGTATTTAGTATAAAGCCTCGTAGCGATTATTGGACCGCGGGCGGTATTTGCTTTATCAACTCATTGCTTTCTAAATACACTGGTTAGTTAAAAAAAACCGTTAATTAGTCTCAATTGGACAAGTTGAAAAATTTCGTTCAGCAAACTAATTAAGTACTATTTTATATGATTTACATTTAATCCATAAAAAACTAGATTTTTTAATTTGTAATACATTGTTTATAATCTTATGCAAACATAATGAAAACAATGGATTTTTCCAATACGGCAACTTCAATTTACAGCATTCTGGAACGTATTATTTTTTTAAATGAGTCTGCTCTGTAAAGACCTTGGCTGAATGAAATTCGCACAAAGCTGGCCTTTCACCTAAGTAGTTTGCGGCATTATTTCTTTTCACGTTAGCTCGTACTCATATAATCACCATCCGGTCGCAAATTGCTGAGGTTTTCGACGTACCGACAAGACGACAGTACATTGCTTAATTACCATGCATTTAAGACCGGTTCAAAAAAAAGACCAACGCTAGCCGTTGCTAGGTGTTCATAAAAACATAACTCACATGGAAATGTTTTTCTAGTGAAAATATTTTTTCTAAAATTTGTAAAGAATATTTACAATATTATTTACTAATTTGTATTTATTTAATTAAGGACGTCCTTTCATTGATAACTTAAGATTAATATTCAAATATATTTTTTATATTTGTATATTTTCTTTGATTGATATAAAGTCGTTTTGAAAATTTGAAAATTATGTATTTTTGTTGAAATAATGGGCAATAAAATGAGTGGTAGTTCTTAAATAGAAAAACATGAAGTATGCTCTACTTCAGAAACAGTCGCATTGTAGACAAAATATTTTTTATATATATATATATATTTGTTATTTCTAAAACTTAAAATAAAATATTTTCTGAGGTTATTTTGATCGTTGTTATTACCGTACATATTACCATACCGTACGGTACATATTACCGTATTCTTGTGTTACATTATAAAAAAATCTGATCTCTGGCACGACAACATCCATATGAAATGCGGAAAGGGTAAATATTTGAACGAAAAGAATTTATGTAAGGGACAGCTTTGTATAATTTTTAACAATGGCTAACCAGGTTCGTAGACAGGCCATAAAATATTATGTTTGCATAAGGTACTTTGAATATTTTATACTGGAGTCAGCCTAAGTAAATAACCGGTCGTGTAACGTCGACCAAGGTCTCGTCACAGCTAACGTATTCACAATCACGTATAGTTATAGGTTTTGTATTTGTTAAAATTAAGTACTTTAATTACTTATTTTTTGATTTGATTTTATGTTTTATGTGTCTTTTAGCAATGACATTAGTTTTAAATTCAAATTATATTTCAACGTTCATCTTTCGTATAGCTACGGTACTAACCTTTATAAATTCTAACGGTACGGTATCGAACCTGGTACTTTTCAATTACTATAGTTATACTAAATATATAAGTTTAACTATTTTTTTGTAGTATTAATTAATATTTGTTGTTACAAAGTTCATAGTTAGATCACATTCATACATATTTTTTAAACTAAAATATTATACGCAAAGACAGTAATAAGTAACAGATATACATTTATTATTTTATATAGTATATTATGATGACGATCTGCCCGACCGATCCGGCCGTGGCGATATATTCGTGGTGTAACTCCGATGAGACTTATTATTCCATATATAATACAGACATTTGACACATCACAATTTAAACACATTAGTAAAATGTTCATATTCTCTATATTAGATGCCTCGTTGGATGCAATGGTTCGGGTTTTCATTCCAGTTTGAACAAGTATAAAGCTATAAGGTTTTTCTGTCAAAGATTTCTCAGCAATAGGCCGCAGATGTTAGTAGCGTAAATATACTCCTGTGCCAATTCTCTGACCGGTCATATCAGATTAGAGTAAAGAAATTAAAGCGCATCTGTTTTGCACCCATGATTATATCTCCTTGAAATATGTCGAATCGTTGAGAATGGCTATCGTGGCCAAAAATCAATCTGAAGGACGTTATAATGTGAAAACATTTCAATTTTTTGTATCGTTTTGTACCGCAAAGGAAAAGTGATATATGGCAATATCTGTTTATTTCGTATCATTTTGTCTTAAAGATATGATTAATTAGATATGGTTATAAGATTACAATTTGTAAGTTCTCCAAGCTTTTTTTTTTTTCGAAGTAATATCAAGATAAAGGCTCAAATTATAACAAATAAATTTTAATATGAAAAATGTGTTAATTTTTTTTAAACAGAAAATTTATTAATTCTTAAACACAAAGTAATAAAACAAAAGATAAAGATCGATCAGACTAACACCGAGAAGTATATAAAAGTATCTTTAATACAAAGTTCTGAACAACTCGACGACGGGATATAATAAGTTCTGAAATTGCACCTTTCACTTTTCCTTTGCGATACAAAACGATACAATTTCCATCGTTATAAAGGGTCAATTTATAACTACAATTTAATACAATATAAAAGTGTAATGGCAGCAGAAAACTGACTGACTTTCGTTATTTTCATTGACTTGGTTAATAACAATTATTTATTTGAGTTATGTACTACAAGTTAAACAAGTTACGTACAAGTAATGTCCTTAAACAAATATTTATATATGATTTTTTTTCTGACTTTTTAAATATGTTTTATTTTATGTAACTTTTGTCGTGAAAATATTTTTTGTTAGTGTAGGGCCAAAAGACTTTTAAACAATTGCTAATTGTCAAATAAATAAAATGTTTATCATGTCTAAGTGTTGCGCAGTCCTGTTTTGTTCCGAAAAAAAAGGAGGTCAGTGTGTTTTAGAAAGACACAATTCGCACAAAACAGTGGTTTACCGTATCTATGCCATAATTAATCAGGAATGGTAAAATCTTTACAACAATCTAAATAATTAGTTCGCGATGAAAAAATCGTCAACAGTAAGACATTTGATATTTCTAGAGACCTCACTACACTAGCGAAATCAAGCTTAATAGCCCTAATTAAGGGAGCATTCCCTTCATTTCTTCAACAGATTATCATTTGTCATTAACAATGAAATATATGTAGGTATAGGTATACTGAAAAATAGATACTGAAACTCATAGATAACGAAATGATAGCGAGACTCCGTACATGATTCCTATTCGAAGCACTGCTTGTGTAACCGGTGTGACTTGGTTTCTCTTTTGAAAGTTTAATGGTAAAGGCATGCTCCTCTGTCGCGGTTATGGTCGTTTCTGTTAAATTGTAACTGCTTTATTCGTTATTTTCGCAAAAGCACAACAAAGGGATGGAGATAAAACAAATAAATCGTGAAGCGCTTAGTCAAGGAGTAAGTTTAAGATGAAAATTATTGGGCCATTTATCTGTGGATAACTTAATGTAGCTCGTTTCCTCGAAATTTATTTTTTTGAAAGGATTGACTTAAGAACTGTTTAATTTCATTTAATATTTTAGTAACGAAATATTTAGCTATTTTAATTTGATATAATTAAAACAAATAAATAATCTTGTTTGCGTTGTTAAGCGTTAATTCGAGTTTAAAAGTAACTGGTATTTAAAAAAATATGATGGTTATTATATATATAGTTTTTCACAACTAAGAAAAATGTGTATCTTACTGATGTAGTGAATAATATTTTTAAGACTGTTATCATTTGGAATATAGACGACCTAATAGATAGAGACCGCGAATCTTAACAAAAAGGATTCGGTTGACTTTCAGTTAAATAAAGCAAGTTACGGCAATTAGTTCTCAAATTATTATCTCATTCATAAATCACATCTCATTTGATCGTTTGCTATAAATAACGCGAATAAACATTCACAACTAATTATAAAATGAAGATAATATCCATTTCAAATTTTAATAACACGTAACATTATATAAAAATTATATAGACGCTCAATCCTACTCTATTTTAACAATAACAAATTGATTAGATACGGAGAAGATTCTAGACGTTATTCGATTATATGACGTCAACGGATTCAACATGGCGCTCGGGCACAGACCATACCAAGTTTGTTAGTTTGTTGTTTATCTAGAATTAATAGAACGTCACTATTTACAATGAGGTTATTGGTGTGTATATATACATATATGTGTATAATTTTTAATAAAAAAAACATGTTATCCAAATTATTAAGACAACAATTCCAGATATTATCGAACGTGAACTTATATATTATTTATAGTATTATAGTGTAATAATTTAGGCCTAGGAGAGAACGCTTAACATTTTTAAATGACTGTCTATTTTAAAAGAATTCGTTAAAATAATATTTTAAATATCTACCTCTGTTCAAACTAGGTCAGTCTCCGATTGTCAACAAAGAAAATAAATCACTATATTTTTCGCTTCAGATACCAATTTAATATTTCAACTGTTCTTTGTGAAGGCGTAAATAATTTAAAGGCAGTAAAAAGAAAAAAGGCGTAGTGAATATTGTGAGTTCTCGTCGCACCGCATAAATATTGTATGAAGAGACTTTACAGGACATCCATTGGACAGTAAACGGTGTTTTATGGGATAACATTTATTGTTTTAGGTCCGTAAGTCGGGATAGAATTTTTATTCCACTATATTGTTTATGGATTGCTTTTGGAAGTGAGCGAATTCTTTTATGCAATATATAAAAATACAGCAGTATAAGTATACGGGACGAGATGACCCAGTGGTTAGAACGCATGCATTTTATCCGACGAGGGTATTAACCTCGGTAAGTACCACTGAATGTCTTCTTTTTTTTTATAATATTTCATTTCGTGTTCAGCGACGAAGGAAAACATCATGAGGAAACCTGCATGTATTTAATTTCAATGAAATTCTGCTACATGTGTACCAACCCGCATTGGAGCAGCGAGGTAAAATGACTACTAATCTCAAAGGGAGAAGAGGCCTTAACCCATCATTTATATGACTCGCTTTACTGTACTTATTATCTTTGTACTTTTATTTATGAGATACTCTCATCTCATCTAAATATTAATAAATAATAGTTCTATATAAATATTATTTATTAATATTTTTCTTAAATATATAAGTTTTTTCTCGTGGATTACTTTATTTGTAAACATTTAAATTAACAGTTATCATATGATCTTTGTTTATAAACTGGTTGTTTTGTTATTTAAACTGTATCTCAGCTGTATGGCTAGTATAATGTATAAAGCAACATTGCCTTCACTATAATATTCTATCAGATAGTACAAATATTATGTTGTATAAAGTTACTATGCTTTACCGGTAAAATAAAAATATAAAATAAATTTAGTGAAGAATTTCTATGAACTTAAATATTTGAAACTATAAAAGTTCCGAAATTTAATGACGTCTAGAAGGGGAAGCAATGTCAGTGCATACATGAACATTTTTTACCAAAAAGCCATACCATGAAACACATACTGTGATGAAATATATTTCTATTGAATACGCTGTTTTTGAGATAAATATTTCTAGAGCAACAAGCGGCAGTCATTATTTTGTGAAATGTGGAACAACGGCTACAGTTTAACGCGTGTAGTTGACAGAATGATTCCGAACTCTATCCAAACATTATTTTTTCTACATGACCGTCATTCGCAGTGTATTAAAATAAAATACCATGCTGCTGTTGTATATTTTAGTTGCATTTCATATCAAATTTGTCGGCAGTTTTTCCACTGTTTCTGACACGTTTGAGTATTTCGTTAATGTTTAACAAAAAATCAGACGTAATTGTTTTAACATTTGTCGTTCATTTTATGTAACGAGCAAAGCAAGCATTCTTTACATAATTAAAGTGTAAAATTATATCTGTTAAACATTGTAAGGACACCTAGGTATGATGAGTTTGAAAAAAAAACGTAATACCTAAGTTAATATACTAAGTTATGGATTTCCTTTTTGACTTCACTTTAAATTTATAAATCTTTTTTTGTAGTTAATAGAATAAATAAAAAAAAAGTTTTATCTAAATAGGTAGTTCAAGCGTCTATTTTTTTTTAATCATCAGCCATCATTATTCATCTCATTCTTATCGCTGCTCGGCAAGTATCTGACTGGCGTTCATGGCTGACTGCCGGTACCTTCATTAGGAACGCTTCTGATTATTGTTTTTATGTGCTAGACTGGATACGTTTAACAATTGCCAAATTTATTAATATTTAATAATAATGAGGGCGTATGAAAACGTACTAAACCTAAAACTGTTAGTGTAAGCAAAGAACGACTCGCATCAGTTACTTAAAAATGTTTTATAGTAGTAATCAAAGTGTATTATTATAAAAGTTTAAGTAAGCCAGTAACTAATAAAGGTAAATTTATTTTACTGCCAAGTGTATGCTGCTCCTAGTGTTGTAAAAATTTCAAGCGGCATTGTGAACAGCAATTTAAGTACTTTGTAAATTATCCGAGTATTAAAGAAATGTGACTGCGGCAGGACGGTCTGCTGATGTATAAAATTAAAATAGATGGTTATTGTAATAAACTATAAACTAAAGAATAAATATTTAGTTAAATAAATAAGAACATATGTACATATAGATTCGTTAATAATATAATTATATTTTTCTTATTAATGTAATGTAACAAGTAGAAACGAAATATAAAGTATACGTGCCACGTATATACCAGGGGAATAGAAACCGGTGGAGGAGATATGACGGCATAAGAGTTTAATGCCGTTTTCCGTTACGGCATGTATAACCGCATATGTCTTGCCCCAAGGCACGCTATTAGATGTTTTGCATCAAAAATATACCCGTCGAAAATTAACCTCGTCCATTTTTTTAAGTCTCTAACAATAATATATAACATGATTCTTTATAGAGATAATAGTTGTTACCGTTGCATATACTTGTCGCACGCAGGGGCTTAATTAAGTGATATCTGTAATTAGTTGACGACTCAATCGTGCCTGTGCCGGACTTATATCACACTATCAAGAAACTAGCCTCGAGGGCTTGCGATTGATGACCAGGAATGCTCCCAGGTGACTCCGGAATAAATTGCTTCTGAAACATTTCTTCGGAAAATGTGTGTTGGTTTATCGCACGTTGATTTGTTCGTAGTTGTTACTTCATTTAAGTGTTAAAGCGAGTAATGAGGCATTTTTTACAGACGCTTTTAAGTATTATTTTGAAATAATTGGTGTATTGAAACCGAACACAACATAAAAAAAGAACTTTGTGAAGGCGTAACGTTGGTAATTTAATAAGTTTTCAAATTACTTTTATTATTACATAGAGTTTGTCTTGCTGAACAACTACACGCGCGAATCTGATAAAATTCCGATCACTGGGGAAATCTAACATAACCTTTTTAAAACTATGAAATATTTTAGTGAAATTTCGGCGCAGAAGTTTTGTATTGCTTTTTATTTACTCTGGGAATGACAGAAATTTTAATCACGAAAGTGTATGAAGAAGTAATGTGGGGTGCGAAGAGAATAGTGTGAAAACGGCTCACTCTGATGCTTTTAAAATAATAAATTACTGAAGACGAAATGTATTGAATTTGATATAACAGATATAGTCTTAGTTATTAATTGAGATTTTTTGCAAATGTATTTTTTAAATCTTGCTTCATGCACTTTAATAAATTAAAAATTTAGCAGTTCTTGAATCTTGAATAATTGTATTCAAAGAATAGATACAATTCCGCAAGCAGAAATATTACCTTCTCGTACGTTGACTGTTGTTATTATATAATACTAGCGGAGCCGGGCATGCGCTGCTCTGCTACGTTATACGTTGAATTATGTATGATAATGTTTAGATAAAAACCTCCTCTAAAACACGCTGAATATAATAGTACAATTTTCATATCAAAATATTTATAGATTTCGCGATGTGGTTTAAAAAAAAACAGCTATTTTTATATATAGAAGACAATAGCTATAAAAATGATAACTTTAATAAAAATCCTACCAGTAGGATAGCAGATGGCCGTACGAAAATATAAATTTTACCGACAGAAATTTTTGATCGATCTGATCTCATAAAACTTCTTAAGAAGTATAATCATTATTATAGTTCGAGATATTGTCTTAATATTTCTATAATATTATAAGCTTATGTAATACGAATATTGTGACAGAACAGTTGTTAGCTGTTTACGTTATCAACATTGCTTTGGATGCTTAGGTACTGGAAAGTTGAGCCTTTACGATAAACATAGCGAGCCGGTAACAATAGTAATAAAAATGAAATCCACATGATAATATGACAAAGTATATGAACACGCATCCTTAAAGCCGTGCATTGAAGTAAGTATGGCATGCTCGTTAAAATTGCTAAAATACCGTGAAAATATCTCGCAACGTCGGACACCCAAGAGAGTTGCTCGGGATTTTCTAACGATGAGCTTTATCAGTCTCTTATATTTTTCTAATACTTTTCCCAAAGGATTTTGCATCTTGGATGCCTTACAACGGTTGAGTGAGTTTTGTGATGGAATATTAAACGTTTATTACGGGCTCGAGGATATAACGAGGTTTTCTTTCATCCTTAAAGAGGGCGCTGGGTTTAATTGAACCGCCGTGTAATCAAAATTCAGTTAGGGCTTTTGTTAGCTAAACCCTTCTGAATAGGTAACTGTTTAAGCATTTAATTTCGAACAACAGTATAAATCTTCTTCAAAGCGCTATTTTAACCTAAATTAAGGTCTCTTGGAGATACAAAATTTCAATTCAAATTTTGCTTTATTTTACCTTGTGAATATTTTTATTTTAACACCGGGCCAGCTACTTAAAGAGGTTGTATGGTTTAGTTTGTAGCTTACAATTTGTTTTGTGCCTTGTGCGTAAAAAAACATCACGAATGCACCTGTATGTATACATGTGAGCGTTCGTGAATAATCTCACGGCATTTCAGTCTAGTAAGTAAAGTATTTCGTCTAAACTGATATTTTTAGAGAATGTTGCTTAGTAACGTTCATGTATTTAAAAATATTGTATACGTGTTATTGTTGTGTTGAATCACTGATTGTATTGGTGATTTTTTAAAATAATTTACAATTTAATTTTACTTGTTTGTTGTATTTTTTCATATAAAAGGCAATAAAACAAACTGTACGCAGTTGAAACGTAATTTTCTATGGTACCAATTTTAACTTGAAGGGTAACATGTCAGAGGTGTATTTCCGAAAGGATAAAAGAAGGTACCAAACAAAGTAGAGACGTGTGCAGAATTCACGTCGGCGCGTTTTACAATTTGTTACAACGCTTAAATTGTAATAAAACTCCCGAGTAACACATTGTACGTAAATATTTTTTTTGCTATATCAGATTGTAAAACAAGCGAAAATGAACGTGATTTCTCCAATAACAAGATCTAAAATAGCTGAAAAGTAATACGAACATCGTACGTTTTTATTTTCAGATTTTTGCATCGGGCTTATAGAAAGAGGTAGAGCATGAATCCCAGTTGGATACAGTTCGTTTTCTATTTACTTAAACATATGACGTCATTATTCTGTAAGGACTACAAAATCTCGCGAGTCTTGAGTAACGAAAATGTCAACAAAATAAATATGCCATCTATCATTCGAGGAGTAGTAAATTATATTTATTAATTTAGATTTTGTAAAAATCTCAAAATAAAGTACAATATTAATAATAATAATGTGATGAAAAATTTAAGGTATTTGAAGTAGACAAGTACTACATCGGAGACCGCCGATCTGCAAACACAGCAAGCCGAGACCTCTAGGTACTTTGGATGAGGCCTATGTCAGGCACTTTTTGTAATATTTTAATATCTATGAAAGTTTAAGAAATATTATTGGTGACTTTCGAAAATATTTCTGGCTTCTGTTATAATTAAATAAATACATACCGTGATATTTACCGAACTTTAATCTTTCTGAAGGCTTAGTATGTTATGATACTCGAAATGACCATAAATTCGAAAAAAAATATTTAAAGGAACAAAGGAAAATTGACAAAAAGATAACATTAAATTATAGTATGGTATTAATAATTTATAATTGCTTGTTATTATATTTCAATCAGTCTATATAACACCAACCATTATATTCCTGAGCTGAGAATATAATTGCAATAATGATGTTTACATCATAAATAAATTACATCGCTTTGTATGCAAATTTTAAAAAATTGGATAAGTAGCCTGCAGCGGTGGTATTTATGAGAATAGTTCTTTTAATTTTTAAGATTGTCTTGTGCATTTTCGGTTTTAAATTCACAATGAAATATGATTTGAAGAAAATCGAATACATTATTTCTTTTGGTTTTTTCTAAACAAAAGATATATAGTTGAGGTTAAAAAGACTTTTGCATGTTTCCGTGAACCGCTTTGTAGACTTATTTGCGGTGAACATTCCGATCCGGGGCTATATGCGTTCCCACCAAAGAAAAACTTTTTTGTTGACAACACGCGTCGGTTGAAAAAGTTTCTGTATTTAACAATTACAAAGTTTTGTAATATTTGGCGACTTTGTTAATACAAAAAGTTTCAAATACAAAAATGTCTAATGTTTTATTTTATTTTATTGTGATATTGAACATGTCAGTTTCTATAAAAATCAGTTTTTAAAGATTTAACATTTTATGAAGATCTCTCTGAATTGAAATAAAATAAAGCAATATAATACCAATATCTCTTTTTCAGCAGTTCTTACAGCTGTTGCAAGACGGGTATTGAACATTTCGTACGACCGTCTGGTTGTCACTGCCCTGGCGTTATTTATTACCAACCAAGTTATTAATTTTTAAATTAAAATGAGGTTTGACTTCCAGTGATATTCTTGATTAAATATTTATATTGCGTGGATTTATCAGTACAATTTAAAGATAAATTCAGACAAGAAGAGTATTTTATTGGAAATTTGAAGGAAAATTTTCTATTAATAAATGTAATAATTTAAAATTTGTACAAGCAATGAATTATCAAAGCGAAGGTAATAGTTTGTACTTAGTTTGTTATTATAGCAATTCATACCAATATACATATAATATTTTTATAATTATGATGCTATGCATTTATTTCAAAACTAAATTTCAAACAGTATGAGAAAACATCATATTTAGAGGTAAAAGACATGATTGAACTAACGCCATCCTAAGGGTTCCGTGTATTACGAAATCTTTAATACATCTTCTTTTTTTATATCATAAAGGTAGACGGATTGGCGAATGGGCCACCTGTGGTAAGTGGTTACCACTGCCTATAGACATTGGTGCTTTTAGAAATATTAACCATTCCTTATATAAACAATGCGCCAACAACCTTAAAAACTAAGATGTTACATCCCTGGTACCTGTAGTTACACTGGCTGACTCTTCTTTTAAACCGGAATACAATAGTATTACTTCGTTGTAGAATATATGATCAAAGGAAGCCCACCTGGGCTTGCAGTCCTAACTCCAAGACTAGTATGTTTTTTTATCTTACAAAATAATTAAAAAGTTTCTCAGATTTTTATGCAAAGTAAGATATCATATTAAACCCATTTCGAGAGGAAAATCGACTAAAGAGCAATTTCTTTCTTGCAATTTATTAAAAGATCCCAAATATACGTCATTAGGCAAGCAAATTATGACGATAATAATGATGAAATAAAAGTATTGCACAATGAATTCTTCCTTTCTTTAGATTTGGAAATTATTCTTCCACGTGACGGGTTATTAGATATAATCGTATATCAACATATTCTTGAACGTATTCGTTTTCCACAGGATCAATACGAATGAATTAAATGAGTAACGAGTCTAGGTTCTTTTTTACCCATAATAGGCTAGCGTTCGACCGTAGTCTAGCCTGATGTTAAGCATCGACACGCTCAACGACGTAGCACGCTTGCCTTTTTTTTTTTTTTTTTCTTGCTGGAAAAACGCGTTACGCGCTTCCCCCACGTGATGGAAGGTGGGGGGGTGTGTGGGACTCCCCGGAGCCCTGGACGCCGAGTGCGCCCAGGTACGCCGGGTTTACCCACTAAAAAACCAGCGGTACCCTCTCCGTCTTTCGGTGGGCGCCACGGGATCGCTTAGCACGCTTGCCTAGAAGACACTTGTTAACTCTAGATTTGAAGACACCAACTTTGTTCCAGGTAATACATACTTAGATAAAGCCTTCCACAGCTTAGTCTGAATTTATTCATATTCTTAATTAATTCAATGGACCAATTCTACTTTATATACTTACAGTCCTTTACAAACCCTCGAAATAGGAATAAATTGGTCATGGAAAGTTTAACTTAGGTTTAAAATTTATCAAATACACTATACTTAGATAATAATTACCTTTAACGTTCTCTTGACACGATCTTGACCCGTTTTCAAGTGAAACGAATCCCCCATTAATATACAACGTAATCGCCGTTAGTGATATATTTGATGAACATTTTAACAATTAATTAAACAGCTCACTGGCATGGTAGGGAATAAACGTTTAATGTGATGGAGTCTGCGTTTAATAGTCCGGAGCAGAGAGCCGCTCCTAATTACTTGTAAATGATTATCGTAAATTTAATATTCATGGTAGAGACTACACGCTCATGCATTAGCGTTGAGCTATTCTGTAAGAATTAATTCGAAATTTTAATTAAATATCATAATATAGACAAGGATACTTATGATTATTTTATGAATCGAAACATAGATTGCTTAAATAATCTCGATGCGAATAATTTGAGTATATATAACTCTACTAAAGATAGAACAATAAATTGTTTTTTAATTGAAACCTGTTAGGTGCTTGGATTGCTGAAACGAAATTCCAAGTTAGAGTGAGATAGTTCATACTTTGCTAATAATATCTCTAAACAAGTGTAATTTATGCAAATTTCAAGGACAAAGCATGAAGTATAATTAGATATTAAACGAATTTCCCTATAAGTCAAGTTCTATCCTAATTAAACGAAGGCTTAATCCGAAGAGATTAGCAGGTCTCCCAACTCGTTACCTCTACCATAATTAAGAATAATTACTACTACTATTCTATACTGGAAAATATGGAGCTATATGCCTACATATCAAGACAATTAATATTTTTTTCAAAATATGCTTTACATTTGCTAATTACCTAATTTTTAACATTATACCTTCTGGATCGAATAATTTAATTAAATTAAGGTTGTTATGTAAAATTGTATGATAATAAATATTATAAAAAAAAATATAAATAACGTAAGTTTGTAAGTATCTGATTGGTCAGCAAAAGCATCATCTTCATCTCAAGTCAGTTAAAAAATATGGATGAAGACTATCAAGAATAGACTAGAAAACAATATGTATAATATGTTTATATGATTGGTGGAGGTGGCGTTCAAGCTATGCATTCTAGTGGTGCTGTAGTAAGTTATTAACAGATTATATATTAACTGATCAATAACTACGAGTCATATTCACAACGAGTATGTTAAAACACAGACACGACGCTAATTTTTTTGTATAAAAAAACGTAATGGCAATATTTAAGGAAAATATTTTTTTGAAATGAAAAATCTTTTGTAAATCAGAAATCCATAAAAGATTTAAATTTATTTTGAACATTTGTTACAAGCGAGATTGAATGCAAAACGTTGGAATCAAATAAAGTGAGACGCGTAATTTATCAGAATAACGACCTTTTTCGAATCTCTTTTTGGTGACACTTGGTTCATTTATATTTTTTTCTTATCCATTTCGGCTCGATCAAACGTTGGGCGTACAAGTACACATACACACTTACAAAACTCACTAAGACTTCCAAAAATATTTCAGAAATAATATTATACAATTAACATTATTCATTACTCTGTACTTGTTTTCTTGAAACAAATACCTATCTAGATTACAAGATTAGTATACAATAAATGCTTCTAATATTCTAATAAAAGTGGTATTTACGTTCTGAGGTATCAATTTCATTATAGCTCTATTTTATTAATTTTATATACTTTTTCTTTATTATATTAACTCCAATGTACACGCGACTGTCTTGTCGCTTGTCTGCATTTCGTATAAGCCGTTATCGCAGCCTTGTCTGTTTGGAAAAAGAACTATTTGTCACGAAGACGAAGGATTTGAACTAAGGTTCAAAGGGGAGTAGATATAAATTTTTTTTTCTTGAAATTGTCTTTTCGTGGCCAGTAATTTCTTTAAACAAAATCTATATAACCTCATATTACTCTATCCATTCTGGTTTTATAACGTAACATTTAAATTTATTGATTGGTAAAGTTAAAAATAACTGCGTTTTTTGTTAAAGAAATATTTATACGAACCTCTACCAAATATCGTTGCAAATATTTGATGCAACTGTTATACGTATTCTTATAAAAATACAGCAAAGAATGTATCGATTTACAAGATTATAAACAGAATAGCATTCCGCGCTACGTTTTTAAAGCTTAATGTGGATTATTTATATATTAAAAATGTATCTATTTTATAGTTTTTAAATGAATTCTATAATATATATTTACATGTACAGAAGCAATGAATGCGGTTTACAGCAATCCGTTATCAAATATTTGAGCGAGCTATTTATTTTACGCGCTAAGATTGTTGTTGATTTTTTAAATATTTAATCTTATATTTAAATGAATCTGTTGGTTATTTGTATTCATAAAACTTTAATAATAAAATAAAACTTTCGACGTAGAATTTACTAAGACGTTAAGCTTTAATTACACATTAATATTTATTCGCGCGCGAGTTCTGAGACTGTAACTTTCCTTGAAAGGATTGAGAGTAAATTATAATAATCTCTCAAAGGAAGCATTGCAATTGAAATTATGGATCTCTCGGTATTAGCATTTATATTCAGATTTTGAGGTAAAGTTCTTGACAAGTTATCGCAAATATAATATTATAACGATTGTTTTTCTTTTGGATTTTGTAGGCAGACTAACAAACGGACCACGTTATGGTAAGTGGTTATCATCGCCCATAGACAATGGTATTGTAAAAATATTAACGATACATATTTACATTGCTAATGCGCCACCAATCTAGGGAGCTGAGATCGTGTATTGTGCCCACTACAACTACTACTACCCAATACACTGTCTCATCCCCCAGAACACACCTGGATTGCTATTTGACATAAAATGTATAAACTAGACTATTAACTCATATTGTTGTTAGAAATCCTAATTTTGAAAAACATAAATTTATTTGTAAGTGATTCGCAATCGATTTTTTATAAAAAATTTTTTTAAGAAATATGATAAACTGGAATACTATTTGTTTGAGATCAAATACGTGTAAATTATGGCAATAAATACACAGATCAAAATGATTAAGATTACATATTAATAACCATTACTTAATTAGCATCGTTTCTTTCTTAGTAGTCCCACAATCCAAATTATATGAGGGTTGGCGTTAAAGGGACCGTATATCGCGTCGTAAATTGCCTACAATAAAATCGTAACAAAACAATGAACTATGAAAACTAGATGTTTCAAGAACATTTTGAAAACTTTTTAATTATTATTGGATAATTCACATACATACTTGTTATTGTAAACAAAAAACATTTATTTATTTTGGTATCGTATTAAACTATGTAAATATACAATTGAACAAAAAATTAAAGTAAAATCCTTAAAATAGTATTTATTTATAATATACTGTGACATATTTTTTTTTGATATATCAACGTTTTATGTATTTAAAAATTGTAGAAATAATATTATATTAAATTGATAAAAATAATTTCTTTATAAAAAGTATTAAAAATACTTAAAATGCACTGATATGTCATATTTAATGTGAATCTGTTCAGTCATTTTAGCGTGATGCTGTAAAAAATTTGCTTTCATATTGATAAAAAATATAGGAAATGAATATATCATAAAAAAAATTAATGCCAAAATAAATAAAAATATTTATTCGGCTTACCAAAAACAAAATATACTTTATTCAAGTGAACTCTTACAATCAATTTTAAATCGTCACTTTATATGTTAACTAAGGACCAGCAATGATTTCAGTAGTTACTCTATTTAGCCAATCAAAATATTACTGTAATTTTATGTAATTAATGTATCATATACAATTATATTCATGTAAATTTAATCCTTATACTCAAATTAATGGGTACGCTGAAAAAATTAAATGATCGTTTCACATCATTGCAATTAAAATGACGATAAAATTCACAATTTCCAGAAAATATTTATGTCCTTGTTTCTCCCCGCTGAATAAGCAAAAGGGAAATAAGGCAGAAGGAACTGTGCGGGTATGAAGAGGGGCGAGGTCAATTTAATTAATGCTTGCGTTTAATTGTCGTTGGAATTGGCGTAGACCGGTCCTCAAAAACTTAAATATTTATTAAAATAAAATTTTAAACGTTTAAATATGATAACTCTACACATTTAATATTAATTGATAATCTATTTACTCGTATTTATACATTACCTAACCTTACCCTACCTGGTAGGGCTTTTTGAAGTCCATCTGGAACTGTACCACTCACTCATAAAATTAATTTCTAAGGTTGGTGTCGCATAGGCGATGTAAGGAATAGTTAATATTTCGAACACTAACTATATCTATGGGCAGTGGTGACCACTTACCAGTTACCACCAATCAAGTGGCCCATTTTCAAGTCCTCCTATCTATATGACATACAAAAAAGTTTATGAATTTAATTTGAAATGTACCTAATGTAATATATTTATTTAATTTGTTTTGTTTTAATTGTGTAATAACGACTGTGCGTTGTATTGTTATTAAAACAATATCTTAGTTCTTTATTAGCATTGTACATTCACCGAATAAGAGTTTGTATAAACGATAAAATGAAGTCATTTACTTTTATCTTAATTTGCATTGCTTCGTAGGAGACAATAAATTTATTTGAATTTTCTTTTATATATTTTTTTTATCTACTAAGTTGGGTTATTTTATTGATTTAGCGTTTTTTACAGTTACTATAGTTATTAGTGGAGGTTGTAATTTATGCAGACATTACAGTGCGAATCTATAAGATATCACTTCGCATCTCACTCGTGAAATTTTGACAACTGACTTACAGTGCTACGCTATTTTGAGACGTTTATCCCTTACATTTTATAATAATTATAGTCAATTTTCATCTTACTCGTGAAATGACAACCGACGACGGTGATACGCAATTTTGATTCTTATATAATATCAATTTTATAATTATTTATTGTAGGCAATGTCGCATATTACATTTTCGGTAGTATTCTGCGGTGAGTCGCGAGTTTCCTCTCACAGAATACAACTATTGCTATGTAGAAGTTACTCATAATTTATTCTACCACCAAACATATTGTATTCAAATGTTTACAATAACTGAGTTATATTTAAAAACTACCTGAGCCTGCGGGCTCATTTATTCGCAATTACTTCAGTTTGTAACTGTAAGAGTCTTATTGTTACTGTAATAAAATATACTGTTATTACTGTATAATCGGTTCAACAGATTTCGATTTTATTTATTACAAACAATCAAATCTTTATTAATAATATTATATGTCCTTTTTATTGTTATAATAAAAATCCCTCATTGTAAGAATAAGTAGTTGTTTTCAATAATTCTTATACATAAATGCAACATCCTTCTGCCATAATTACTTTACCAAAAGGGGTTTGATTTCTAAAGATACATTATTAGTACACATCCACACCACCTATAGAGCATACATTTTAAATTTCAAGTCTCTTACTTCAAAAACATAGGACTTTCATACAAATTTCCAACCCTCTTTTTACTCCTCTATGAGTGGAGGAAGGAACCTACCAGCCAAATTTCAAGTTTGTAGGTGTTATAATTTCTCAGATTTCGTGATTAACCAGTGAGTGGTATTTCGCTTTATATATATAGATACAAGTAAAATAATCTCTTAAAACATATAATCGATGGCAAATTTACTGGGTAGGGAGTCGTTTGTACTTTTTCCGGTTATAGAAACTGGGAACTTGTTGGTGGAGGCGAAGGTGAATTATTATTGTCCTAAATTTACAGTATTCGAAAAAAAAAAACTTATATAAAAATATAACATAATTTTTGATATTTCATGTTTTTCTAACAAATAGAAAAGGAGTTTTTTATACATACCAGTTATAAAATATACAAATAGAGTATTACACAAGACATGACGTTGAGTAACAAGCCCTTCCCTCGGTAAATGACCCTGAACTTGACATAGGATGCCCAAGTATCGTTAATTGTGGTGTAGAAAATCTAAGGAGTAATGTAAATTTATCATCGCTAACATATTCAGCAATAGAACGCAAAATACCTCTATCGCTACTCTCAGGTACCCTTAGTCAGAAAATGTCAATTACAATAAATCTGTTATTATTATTATTATTTAACATTGCAATTAATTAATTCCTTAATTATTACAAAATTAATTTAACAACGTAGTCTAATATTATTATTATTATTTACGAGCTACAGAGCAATACTTATTTTAGCAGCCGCATTCGAATATTTCATGTTCTTTGAGGCAATTTGTTAGAGAAATGGGGCAAATCGTATATCTTAGAGCTGCGGAATTTTAATATTATAAATCTCAATTAAAATAAAATACAAGCGATACACTCGCTTGTATTTTATTTTAATTGAACAATAATAGAAAGATTCGCAAGTTCTGGCAACATTTTCTGTGGAAATTCCGTTCTTTAATAATAAATAAATTAACTCGCGAATTTTTTCACGCGTATTAAGATCAAGTGTGCGAAATAAAATTACATACAATTAACCTCGCGTAATTAGCTACGCGGCCGTGAATTATAAGGCAATAAACTCGCCAAAGTTTGTTGTTTCAACAAGATTCTTAAGCGGTTTTTCTAATATGATTATTTAATGAGCGGTAATTTTTGACACAATATTCAATACGATTGTTAAGGAGTTGTTTTGAATTTTTTTCTTATTATATTCCGTATAGGTATAGTCGTATATTGCATATACATAATTGAAGGCTATCTTAATTATTCGTATTTATATATGTGTGTATATTTGAAAATCGTATTCTATATATATATATGTATATAAAAAAAAAAACACTACAGTATTTTCATATATTATATTATAATCATATATTATTTTAAAATGAAAAAAAAAAACATGTCAGTGTGGGCTACGTCTTCCAAGAAGACGACAAGCTCGAAGTTCAACGAAGATCTGCTGATGTTCAGTAAAAATATAAAATAGCGCCACAATTTATAAAAATAAAATGTAAAAAAAGGCACGGGCAACTGTCAGCCCGTGGATGTTGTAAAGTAAATAAAAAAAAATCGTATTGTAAGATAGAAATTCATAATACTCGACATTTTTTTAGGTATCCAAATGTTTTAGTCATATTTTTATGACATATATGTAGGTGCTGTTTTGTGTGTAAACAAGATTTATGTAAAAACTTTTTGTTAACAATAGATGATATTCAAAATATTATTCAACATGTGACAAAGACTTATGTTTAAGGACTTAAAAATATATTTTGTAGAGAAACAGTACAAAACATATAATCAAGATTGCAAAAAGCGAAATAATATATATGAAAAACTTTGACGTTTACAATTTTAAGAGCTTCTACATAGTACTATGGATAAAACCCACACACGGAACAATTTCCCGGAACAGTGGGCTAGAATCCGGGAAGCCATACTACCACAGTGTTAGATAGGTCAATATCTATACGTTAGTTTGGTTATAGTATACTATACTATACTTTGTTCTTCTTTCTTTAGAATTTTTTTATATAATCTACAAACTACGGTGAGTCTCATAAAAGAAGTTAATTAACAATAAATTAAAAGTAAAAAAACTTTTTAATAACAACTTTTTATTTAAATGCACTAAAAATCTGGTGACTATGGTGAATGTCGAAGAGCATACTAACATCTGTTCTGATTAATTGGTGGTAGGGCTTTGTGCAAACCTGTCTTTATATTCTACTGCCAAACGGTAATATTAAATTTTGTTTTTATTGTCGCTAGGGTTATGGGCACCGGACTGAAGAGACCGCCGAACATTTCTTTGTCATTGTTCATGTTCTGTAGAACATTAATTAAGTTTTGGTTTTGCCAATTTTCAAGCCTACCCTCTCCAGCCTTTACCACCAAACCTCCAGCCTACTCTGGACCTCTAGACCACTTTCAGCTGCCAACACAATGTGATGACATTGACATGACAAAGGCGACCAGCATGCACCAGGGTGCCTCTTCTGAATGTCCTACGTCAGAGCGACCAATATCATTAGAAAGAGGTGCCTCTAGGACTAGGACTGACTGCAAGCCTACGGCCACATTGAAGCTTGCAGTTGTGCCAAAACGGGAATCGTGCTCAAAAATGCGCTGCAATTTTGATTTTAATGTATCATATAAACAGATTCGAAAATCTAAGTAGATTGAAAGATATCAATGTTTACTGGTTAGTACCAGTTTAAAAAAAAATCGGCAGTACTTAAATTTCATCGGTTCGATATTTCAAGTAATCAATTTTAGGAATTTTAATCTAATAAATTTAAAGATAAGTAATCAATTCTTATAATTTACCGATTTGTACGGCTTAATAAACTAAATTAATATAAATATTTTAAAATCGCTGTTTTAGACAGTATCTTTGGATTCCATCTCAGCAGTTCAATTTGATCAGTTAATTGAGTATTTAACCCTAATTAATTAGTTGTCGGAAAACCGGGGTGGCGTTTCATCAAGCGTGCTATTGATATTAAATTTAATATAGGGTGAGTAGAAGTGAACTGTCTCTGAAAGCCTCATCATACATTTAAAAATATAATTCAAACCTATTTGGCAATTTTTATGCACCAATAAAAACGCTTTAATATCTTACAATACTTGATAACATTATTTCTTTTATTTAAGATTTGGTTTATAGCTATTATATAAATATTAATTATAACGAGGTTATTTTTTAAAATAGTTATTTGGAATTGTTTTTAAAATTGCAATAGTCTTTGGAAATAGGAAAGTTCTAGAGAGTTTAAATACCTACGACCGAGCAAAATCTCAAAGCAATAGAAATTTAAGAATTCAATATGATGATATCAAAAGTAAATAAATAATATATAAACGTTTTTAATAAATTGAATGCAATTTAATATAAAATGAAGGTTAATATATTTTTTTTTACTATGTGAAAATGATATGAAGTCTTCGTTAAACTTTAAATTCGATATATGATATTTAAATCTTCATATAATAAATAAAAACGTTTAATTTAACGTTGTAAATAATTCTGTACACATTTATTTTCGTTCGTGGCTGATAAATATTTCCGAGTGCATCCAAAGAATCAGCTCCACTTGAAGCTTCCTGCAAAATTTTAAGTCGTTTCATGATGCTAGTTACCTTCATAAAAACTCTAAAAGTGCGGTACGTGACTTCATCAAACTAAAGCATATTACGCTATGAGCTCACGGTCGTGAATTTTTCTCGGGGCGAGGTTTTACGTTCAAACTTAAATTACACATTCCAGAGGTGACAGTTTAGATAAAAATTTTAAATGGCTATTTTTCTCTTGTATTCTCGAGCTTGTTATTCAGATTTTTAAATTCAGTATTTGTGATGATGACAAATTTATAAATGTAAATGAAACTATACATACGGATTTCTAATGTTTGCATATAAACTTTCATTTATGTCATTCAATTAAGCGGCTGTAATAATTAAGTTAATTGATTTCTCAATAGCTTACAAGCATGTATTGCCTTTTGATCTTGAACTATTGGGCTACAATTGTCAAAGTTGACTCAACTCAAAGCTTAAGCTTTAGACTTAGTATAGCATAAATGAAAAATGAGTAAGTATTTAATTATTAAATAAAAAGGTGGATAATGGACTTAAAAGTCGAAGCAAAATCTTAGAAGATTCTACACTTTCATTGAAGAATTGAGAAAAACATTGAAGAATATATGGGACCTCGTGATCAATCTTAATACACCAACTGATAGACCTAAGAAATCGGTGGGCATATTTAAAGCAGTCTTAAACATAGAATCTCTTTCTTGTCTAATATTTCTCCAATGACTACTAATGAAAACTTACCAATAATCCATTAAAGAACCAAATGATCGAGTCCTAAATATTCGGTCAGTCATAAAAATGGTAAAGTAAAAATTCTTTGTTAGCCCAATTTTTAATTTTAATATTTTCATAATAATTTTTTAACACATCTATGTATTAAAAACAAAAAAAGGGTACTTTCCGAGTAAAAATTCTAGATTTTCATTAATATTGTTGTACAAATTCTGACTAAAATTAAGCAAGGGAGCTTACTTAGTGCAGAGAACAAAGGAAAACACCTTAAAACGTTAATGGTGCTTATTTGAATAGTCAATTTGACATTCTTATGATTCTTATTTTACTAGCACTTAGGTTTTTTGTAGCCTGTAACAGTATCACTACATGTAAATAACCTTCCTGTGCCTAAGCGCTGTGTGTGTGTAGCATGTGTGCATTCCATGAAACAATGAACATAGAATTGTATTCTTTTTGTAGTTTCGTAGACCTGAGCTTGGAATAAGTTACCCTTTGATATCAATATATACCTACATCTTTATAAATGTTTTATTTATATTAAAAAAATATGAGGACATGTTGATCCACATGGCGGTCGCATTCTTTATGACAATGTTCGTACACCTGCCTCACTTACTTTTCAAAACAAACCAAAAACACGTTGAATCATTAAGATAATATTTAGTTTTCGCTACCAAATTTGGTTAATGCTATTTGTAACGTTCTATGTTCTAATTGAGGGATTATATCACTATTGTCTCGTATCATTGGATCGCCGCTGACATCAAATCAGTGCTTCATGACGCGTGACTCCACCTGATAGATGGATTAATGCCGTGTGAGCCAATAATGCGCTTAATCTACTAAGTACCTTTTAGCTGCGGTTTTCGTGTAATCCGACTTATTATCGTTGGCTAAAGATACTTTTGGACATATATTAGTCGTAACGATGGAAACAAACTTCTGGGTTTTATAATAATACAAGATGCTTTTGATAAAACATCTTAATGCATATAAACTAGTAACAATGTTATAATTGTTAGCGCTATACACAAATTAAATTTGAAATTTGCGTAGGTGATCTGAACAATGACGCCCCCCCCTCCCGTACTCCTCGCCAGTGTGAACAACAACACGATGCCATCCCAGTTGCCATACCTCTCAGGACCGTCTGAAATAGGAAAGCGTGAGGCACCCATCTCAAGCGTCCACTGCCCCAGGTTCACGCCCTATCTTTTAAGCACCGGGCGTCAGGGCTCTATCAACCTTGGAAACTAAGTGAAGTAAAAGCCTTTAAACTGGCTCACTTTCATCCTTAAAACCGGATTATAATAATACTAAGTATCGTTACTTGACGTTCCACTCCTCAATGAGAATCCTGAGATGTAAAATATGTGACTCAGCTAAACTAAACAAAGAGAAGCGTTTGTTATTTAAATTACATACGAGACCAGGAATATTCATTAAAAACTATAACAAAGATAGCAACAACATCGTGTTCTATCCGCTGTTTTGTATTTACCAAAGTAATTTTCTAAGAAACCACAAAATCTAATTAACTAAAACAACGCAGTGTATCCAACGCTTCGCCCGGCTTATTTGCCATGTCCTCACCTGCCCCGGCTAATTGCCGGGCGAAGGTAACCGAATTTAAGTTTGAATCTGGTTAGGTAACGTTTAACGAATTCAACCCCTCTTAGTTTGCCGTACGTGAATGCGAGCTTTGTAAGGATGAAACTAGGACTTGTCGGGTGTAAGATTTAAGTAACGTCCACCTGGCTCTTCCTAGTGTCCACTGCCTTAATTTCAGTTGATCTTATTTGACAACTAACGGTTTATTTGTCCCATTAAAGGTATTTACTTTGCAAAGTAACTTTCTAAATATACTATATCGTTTAATTAACTTATGATTGTTTCTAAAGTGTGATGAGTAATTAGATTTATTTATTTATACTGTTGCTTGCATTTTGTATGATAAGTATTATTTTAATATTGTATTATTTTTTAATTTATATATTAAGCTTGTAACAACAATATAATTGATTGTAATTTATTTTATTAAATGTAATCCTTCGTTAGCATAGGATGGTGGCAGACAGAAACATACGTTTATATTAATCATACTAAATCCCGAACTGTTTCAAAATTAACGTCCTAAATTTCAGCCTAGAATAAACTACTAGGCATATCCAGCACTGAACACAATAAATCTTCACAAATCCACCTGTCACTCTATTTCTTGTCCGCTTAATTCGAGCTACTTTGATTAAGCTATTTGATGTTTGGCATAAACATAATTATATTATCTGCATAGTTCGTCTCTTGTTTATTATTTTAATTATTACTGCATTTAAATTTATATATCTGTAATAATATTTAAGAAGGCAAATTAGCATTCAGGCTTTTTATCTAATGTATAATAATATTATTTTTATTATTTATTTGATATGCTATGTAGCATTGTTTTTAAACTTCATTTTTAAAAAGTTCCCGATTTGTATTTTTTAATTATAATTTTTCAATAATTGTATGTACATAATGTTCATTTGGGACGCATTTTTGTGTTTAACTTATACTGATTAAAAATTTATACGAAACATATATGAATGTATACTAACGAATCCTAGTTTGCCTTAAATTTAAGGTAAAAGAAAAAGAGAGCCATTTACTTTAAGAGTTTTTATGCAAATTGTCTCACAAATTGCAGAAGAGTGTGTTCTGCATTCAGATAGGAAAGTTTTAACTGGTATAAAAATGTAAGCGAATAACTTTATTACTTCTTATGCGGGAATCCCTTTCAAACTTTTATAGAACGGAAAAAATATTAAGCATTTTCAAAATTAGAACAGCGAGAACTACAAATATCATTTTAATAATAACAATAAATATATTTTGATAACGAACTTTATTTTATTATTTGGTATAGTATTTAAGGTTATCGTACACATGTTTATAAAATTAAAACTGTAATTAAATTGAATGATTTAAATTTATTTTAGCTCTTTTAAGCATAAATTAAATAATAATATGATTCTTCCTACTCGTCTATCGATGGTGGTATATTGAAAAATAATAAGTTTGGCTCAGTTTCATGATTCTGCCATTAATATCTAGCCGCGGGCCACGTTGCTGTAATTTGTTCCAATAGCAAAGTTTAAACAAACTTTGTTAGAGAACTTGGCATGTTTCCTGTGATTAAATCGGTTTTGGATTGCCGGTAAACGGATTCCGATTTTACTAAACTGCCGATTCGTCGTTAGAAGTAAACGGCATAGAAAAGTTTGAGTGCCGACCAAAATTTGAATTCTAATTTCGATATGACGTCTAACTTTATCGGTTATTAGAGTTTTTCTTTAATATTATAATGGTTTAATATAACTGTAAAATTATTGTACCTCAACATGCTTATCATAACGAAGAACTATTACAAAGTCTGCCTTAGAATATTTATTTACTATATAACTAATTTAAAAATATTAGTAAGTATATAAATAATATTAGCAAAATAACAAAAATATACTTATTATAATAAGCTATATTGTCGATAAACCCACGTAACCAATTTGTCTCACGATCAATGATTACAAAAAAGATTTATACTGTTAGTAATACAAATCCAAAATCAATTTCAAAGATCTCTAATAAAAGACACGTCGGTTAACTTTCCTCGAGAAGTTTGAACTAACGTTCTATTCAGTCAAGTCTGAGACCTACAGAAATTGTACGTAGACTCGGTGATACGAATTTTCACACTAGTACATATTTATTGCGATTATATGATATTTAAAAATATATTTGTATAAAACTAAATTGAAGGATAAAACGTTTAGAGATAATATAAATTTGGAACTCAAAATCTATTATTCATATGAGATAATGATTACTTTGTTACACTACATCATGTAATTTTTAGCAATAAATAAATGTTTTTAATTATCTTAAATTTATCTAAGCATTGAGAAAATATACTTGAATGTATAAAAATACGCAGACGTCAAAGAAAATATCTCTCGGAATTATCATGAGCTTATTTTTTGTTTATAATTTTATAATCTTGGAGGTCGAGACTCCCTTCGGGATGTTTTTAATAAAATGGGTATACTTACAGTTGCTTCACATTTTGTTGTTACATCAATATTATTATGTATATTCCTAATAATATTGATCTTTGTGTAAGAAACAGTGATAATCGTTGTATACGGTATACGTTTCTATAATAAGATTCCACAGTTATTTTTGGTCTATTAAAAAATTTAAACCTAATGTCAAAAACATTGATAAATAAGACATATTACTCAGTACAAGATTATATGAATGCTAAAAAGCGTGGACTTTTTTTCCAATATTTTTTATTTCTAGGCAGCATATATGTATGTAAATCTAATTGTACTTTATTGACATACTCTGTAATTAAAATGGCGAAAAGAGTAACTACTGAGTATTTTACCGGCTCTTCTCGGTAGAATACACTTTTCGAACCGGTGGTAGCTTTACATTTAATTCAACACTGTAATATGAAGATTTAAAAGTGTGCACGTTTGCCCGTTATTCCAAAAAAAAAGCAACCGTCAGAATTATAAATGTATTAGTTCTAAGAAATAGTATAATATGAATTAACACTTGAAAAACTAAACTTCAACTGTAAAGATAGTTGATTATTATATAAAACAGCGGTTGTATAACGTTAGTGTGAAAGGATCGCACGTCACGTATGAAGTGCTCTCTACAATTCACTTATCTGGCTGCGGCGCTGCAGATCCCGAGTGCGCGTAGAACGTGATACTAGCACCAACTTTACCAACTATTTGTTGGATTGAATAAACTCTTTTTACTAACTAATAATTTGCATATTAATATAAAAAGTTAGTTTGCAAATTTGTATACGTAAATTAAAATAATTTACCTTCATTAAAATAAACTAAATAAATAAAATAAATATTCCTTACACGATCACATATTAATATTCAGTCTACTAAATTATCTGAGCGAAAGTTATCTGCAAAAAAATTGAGTTTAACTTTTATGAAATAAAGATAAAATAATATTTATGAATTAATGATGACTCCTTAAGGAATACTGAAGGTTTTTAATTTTCAAGAGAGCATACATATTACTTTTAGACATAGTAATATTTTCTCAAAAGTCCAATAATTTTAAGTATACAATTTCATAATTACTTTCATTAAATTGCTACAAATATGAATATTATTTAAGTTTCTAATGTCCTAGAAAATATCATTAATAAGACCCGATTGTTATAACGAAAATTTGAGATAAGTTATGTGCGTTTTGTGTTTCAAGTAAACTATTAAACTGTGATAATAAACAAAACACTCATTTATGACTTACTAGCTTTCACCTGCAGTTTCAGCCGCGTATGAGTAGCAGGTGTTAAATACCTTTCATCTTTATCTATATTAACAACGCAAATATGCAAGTAATCATGATGATCTATTCAGTAGTAATGACATTAAGGCATAAAAACACACACAAATAAAACTGCTTTCACAATTATAATATTAGTTAGAATAGGATAAAATAAAAAATATTTGTTCACTATTCATCCAAAAAATAAAACTGATGATATTCGAAAAAAATGTGTCATAGAAGTGCACAAAAAAATGTCTAAAATATATTAATTGTATAAATTATATTCCAACAACACACGATCGTCTTTCAAATAAATATTATTTGATGCGAAAGCCTGAAAAAAGTCACAATGTTGGGCAAATACTTCTTGAAAAAGAAATAAACAAAATTCTTGTAATTATTATTAAATTTAATAACTAAATTAATGATATAAATTGGTTTGTAAACAGTTTTAAATTCTTGTCTAGTGATCTTGATCAACTTCAATGCGCTTATGAAACCATCTTTATTTTATTTTATAAATATATTAATTAGCTCCGCGGTAATGGTTTTAATTTGAAAAAAAAATATTTAAAAAAAAATCGGCTCAAGTGAGGCAAGCAACATTGATGTTTTCATGTTTAATTTCTGTTTAAAGTTTAAGGACAACATCGTGAGGAAACCTGCCTGTGCATCCACACATAGAGAAGCGTAGTGTAATAAGCTTGAAATTTTCTACTCAATAGGAGAATATGCTTTTGCTCAGATTAGGAACATTTATAGTCTGTTACGTATTTATAATAAATAAAAAAATATTACGACTTTATAATGATAATATATTTAATAATAGGTTTCAAAATAATATACCGTAACCCGTCCAGTCCAGAGATTAATCATGGTTTACTGGATTTAACATTTGTATTTATAAACATCGCCCTTAAAGCTTGACGTATGTTTACGGCTACGATCTACGATCACCGTAAATATTTGTTAAATATCCAAATTGGAGAGGCAATCCCGGCTTAACGGATGAAAGATTAAATACCAGAAAAAATCGAAAAACAACACGTACATAAACTGATATACATACCTATGAGCCGACAAATAAACACATTTAACATTAAATACTACTAGAGGCTAGACAACTGCTTAGATAACAGTAATATTCGTTGTTGAAATTAATGAAATGTTGCAAGCATTCTTGCCACCATTCCACGCGGTCAAGATTTATACAGTAACTATTTTTAATTAATATTTGTATATATTTAAGGACTTAATGTTAATAATTTTTTGACTATCTATTTAATTATATATTTACTTTAAATGGGTTAATCATGATCTATAAAAGATATTTAAATACAACGAATTAAACTTTATATCCGAAGATACTGCTTATTTATATTTAATTAATATTATTATTTTGTTACATACTTTAATATAATATCTTCGTATTTCCTAAACGACATATCATGTGTTCAAAAACGTACTATTTTCAATAACTTTTTCCGTGTATTATTTACCGGAAATAGAGACTTCGATATATAAAGAATTCGATGTCCAATATCTAATACCAACACAATGCGACGACTTATCTTTCGGACCCCAGAGGCCTCCATAACCCTGAGTGATGACCACCGATTTGTAAAGACCCCGTCTTGGGTCGTTACGGCATCTTTTCAGTTTTTATTCCCCTTATGATGTTTCATTTTATGATTGTCGGCGATATTAGGTTGGTACGTGATGCAATGAAATATGTTTGATATTTTTGGACCGATCCTCCCTTCTTAATTTTTCTTTGTTGGATGACCACGTTTTACTTTTTGTTGTTACCTTCTAAGAAAGACAATTTTAACACTTAGTGATGAGTATAGACATTTTTAGTTGATCATTGACGTAATAACATTCGCTCATACAGGATAGTTTCTCAAATTTTATGTTCACCCAGTGGTCAAAATTCGAGCAGAATCATAACTAACTGAGAATAATCTAGCTATTTGAATATCCATCTTCAGAAATCTGCAATAGGTTGACAAACAGGGGAGAAAAAGGCACTTGACATATTTTGGTAGAATAAAAAATTGTATCCTACAGTTACAAATATATTTCACTTTTTTCATAAATATGAAAATGAAAACTAGAAAGAAAAAAACTCCAATAAATTATCTCGTAAACAATAACTTTAAGCACGTTTGTATTTTACACGTCAACCGTGAACCAATGTCATGAATCGCTTTAAAACATTATGTGCTCGGAATACCCTGCAACACCATAAATCAGCTGTGCCAGTTAAGAAAATTGTGCAATATAAATCATCGTGTTAACACCGTGCGAGAGAGAACGTTTATCAACTCTCTTGTCCTCTAATAACATCTCTTATGAATGGTGTTTCTTCATTGTCGTGTGGTAGGAAGCGAGGAAATGAAAAAAACAATCAAGTTCTAGTCTGACTTTGTAATTAAAGTTTACTTTTTATTTTAAATCTTTTTTGATTAAATTTTACAAGCAAAATATATAAATAAGTAAATCAACTAAAGGATAATATCATGGATATATGTCGTTATGTTAAATAGGATGTCGGTCCATGCAAACATGTTGTACTACGTGATTGCGCGTGTTGATACCGATCAATGTCTGTCACTATGTATTTAAGATAATCCTGTTTGTCAAACAATTTATCTGTTCCTTTTTAATGAAGGAAGAAAGATTATTCTTTACAAATGTTACCGAGCATATGTAAGAAATACTCGTAAACTCCATGTACTTTATATAATGAAATATAAAATATAGCGATTATTATTGCTTCAAAATGATGTTACAAATATTAATTGCAGTATGCAATAAGATTTTTTATGATATTGGACGAGCAAATGTTTTAGATGGTTTTAATTGTTTATGTTGTAACTAGCTGTTACCCGCGGCTTCGCTCGCGTAGAATATGAATATATTTACAAATGAACATAAAATATTACGTAACTTTAAGACCTCCTTGTATACCACATTGGTGTGTATTTAAGCCCTTAGGGTAGAATATCCAGAAACGCTTAAATGCGTATCAACTCATTTTTAATTGGTAGCCCAAAAATAAAATTTCGCGCTTCTAACTTTAAAATAACGGACTTCCAGACTAACCTGGATATGAAATGTCAACACCTATTTTTCCCTTTAGACATAAAATATCAAGAAACGCTTAAATACTTATCTACTCATTTTTAATCAGTATCCCAAAAAAAGGATTCATGTTATTGATTTTAAAAAATGACGGATTTCTATAAAAACTTTCATCCCTTATTTAACCCCCTCAGAGGTAGAATATCAAGAAACGCTTAAATATGTATCTACTCATTTTTGATCAGTATCCCAAAAAGAAAGTTTCATATTTCTATCTTAAAAATAACGGATTTCAATACAATCTTTCAACCCTTATTTCACCCCCGTAGAGGTATAATATGCAGAAACACTTAAATAAGTATGTACTCCTTTTTAATCAGTATCCCAAAAATAACGATTCATGTTTGTAACTTAAAAAATTACGGACTTCCATACAAACGTTCAATCCCTATTTCACCCCTTTAGGGGTATAATTTTCAAAATTAAGACTTTATACAGACTAAAATATAAGTTTTATGCTTCTAGTCCTAAAAATGACAATACTTTCAACAACTTACAACCTTTCATCCCCCTTTTCAACCCCTTACAGCATTTTTTCCAAATAAAAAGTAGCCTATGTCCTTTCTCAGGCTCTAGACTATTTGTGTACCAAATTTCATTTAAATTGGTCCAGTAGTTTTGACGTGAAAGCGAGACAGACAGACAGAGTTACTTTCGCATTTATAATATTAGTAAGTATAGATGTATAAATATGTAAAATAAAATTATTCCTGCTTAAATTCCACGGCTGGACAGACGCGCACTTTCTTTTAGGAGAAGGTTTATTATCGTTTATTCGCCCACGCTGCTACAATACGGGATGGTGATACGTGTATTGTGGCAGAATTTCATCAGAAACAAACTGTTTTCCTCACGATTGCACGACATGAATTATTTGTACAAATTATACACAATATGATAACTTAATATCTGAGATTGAACTTAATGTTGAGATTCCCACAAATAAATATAAGAGAAAATACTAGGCAAGGGGTTTAAATATAAATTGTTTAATAAGTCTTAAGAACAATTTTTCCCCCAAATGCGTCTGTTTTTGGTCATTGAAATATCACTAAATTTTTATGGACATAATATCCAAAAATTACCATTCATGCGATCCCCCGGGAGAGTGCTAAAAATTCAATTCCAATGTTTTGCAAGCGCCGGTTACGATGTGTGTTTTATGGGACATTTCTCTGTATTGCCTCGCATTCTGAGTAGGGGATTGAGTTGTACAGCATTGTAGGGCAATCAACATCTTGTGAATAAAAATAAAATTTACATGTGTCTTACACAAATCAAATCGTAAATTATATTCATATTTACCCCCTTGTTTATTTGTTTGTTTGTTTATCGTTGTTGTGTTGTTTATTCAAGGTCATAAAATTGACTATTAATGAATGACAGAAGAAACTAAACTAATAATGACATAGTTATATAAGTTCTACGTAACTTTTTAATTTTTATATTTACAGAAAAAAATAAACTCTGACAACTATTATTATTACTTCAGATATTATTTCAGAAATTACACGTTCGAAATTATAAAATCAAAAAAATAATAATAATTAAATATGGTTAAATTGATTATTTCGTAGTATTGGTGTGTTGGTTTGGAAAACACTTGTAAATATTATTTTTTGAATTGGTTATTAAAAAAAAAAAAACAATCCGTCAAATTAGATTACTGTTATCAATAATAATATTCATCGGTTAATGATGATTGTATCCTTAACGATTGCAATCACGTTAGCCTATCTCAATGCAGACCAGTCAACTACGCGAGACATTTTATAGTCCACAAGTGTGCGCGCAATCGCAAGTACACTTTCTATTTCGATGGAAAATCTGACATGGCCGAAAGTTCAGCAGTTGAGGCGTAGGACCAACGGTCCTATATCTTCACAAGACCACAGGACCAACGCGGCAGTCGAACAATTCAACAGTTATTAGATATTTAACGGGTGTTAGGACATTAATCTCAATTCAGCAGCCGAAGACCATCGACAAGGGTATCCACATATCTATCCATCGTAAATAACCCATCGATATGTTCTCTGTGAAAGATCGATGACGTAACGTACGTCCGGGTTACGAGGAAAATAAGCTAAGGTTTCTTTATATCATGTCAAGAGAAAAGATTAATTTATGAAGATGCAATGTATCAAAGGACGCCACCTTGCTATGAAAATATTGCTTTAATATAGTTCGTTGTTTTCCTAAACGTTTTTTTTTTATGTTATTTGAATTTATTTACTAAAGAGGTTGAGGTTATAACGTTATATTTTGTTGTAAACTTTTCTAGTAACTAGGTTTTACGTAGCTATCGTACAGAAAATATATCTATTTGTCCAAAATTCGTTTCCGATATTATGTTAATAAAAATTATCAAGTCAAATATTGTAGAAAAGAACATGCAAAATAAAAACAAATAAACAAAGTGGAAATAGATATATATTTTGTCTTTATGTAATTGACAAAAAAAAAATTCACAACAAACGAATAAGTAACATGCGAACACTTTTTAGTTTTGACACCCTAAAATTTACATACATACATACTTACAATTGATTATAAAAAACCGGCTATTAAAAGACAAACTGATAGACATATTAAAATAGATTAATATACCCGTAAAATATCACCAGGATTAATGCCACAGCAAAGTCGACATAAATGCGTCCTCGCGTTGCTGACCTGTGGCGAACTCATCTCTGAGACTGATTAATTATTGAAACCCAAGCTCAAGTAACTAAAACTAGGCATTATAATAAATGTACACTATAAAAGCACCTCGCCATAATACTGAATAAAATAATTCAAGTCAAAATTCCATAGCTGGACAAATGCGTCCTCCCCTTTTAGAAAGTTCATTATAGCTTATCCCCCCACGCTGTAAAGATGCGTGTTGATGTTACGTATGTGGCAGAATATTCTCCAAAATATATAAGTCTCCTCATAATTGGTTATCTTCACGGCTGAGCACGAAATTAACTATAAATACAACTTATACATATGATAGATTTGTATTCGGTATTGAAATTATAACGTCGTGCTAAGAACTCGTCGGTGAAACGCCCCGTGCACCCCAGCTTACCGAAATATCTATTAAAAAATAAGCGTTACCCACTACTACTCTTCAGAAGGGCATCACGGGATCGCTTACGCATGACGGATATCGATTGTATAGCCCAGTTACTTTATTCAAGAAATGATTTAGTGCTAGCTCGGATTTGTGCCCTCAATGTTTTAAAACATTAAGGGGACAAATCCGAGCCGAAATCCTAGCACCACTACATTTTTAATATTCATGTACTTTGTTTGTATTTCCTCGTCTCTCTGTCTCGTGCTCGACGGACGTGAAAGTAAACATCATGACCTGCACGTGTCGGATTAAAATCTACCGCATATTATGTACTCATCAACTCACATCGTGATAGCATAGTTATAATTATAGCAATAAGTTCAATTTCTTCTGTTCATAAGGAAAAAATATCTTAACTTTGATGTGGAGTATTTACAGGCATTTACCTAAAAATTACATGAAAACATTCAATCAGAAATGAATTCGACTACCAAAAATATTTTCTTTAATAAAATACACAGAAGTCGATTGTTAATTTAACAGCGGAGAACTTATTTTAATAATTCGTATGCAATCAAGGCACCGTCGAGGGCTGTCTGTATGTTTGTTCACTGTTATTAGAGGCTCCGTACAATGTTGGTCTAGAGGCGGCTCGGATACGATCTAAATTGCCTTGTACACCAATATGGTTAAAGGAGACGAGGGCGTTTTATCCCTGTCGTGCCTCAAGCTAAGTTCTATTGAAGCAACGAAACAGGCTAAAAAGAAAAACAAGAATAGAATCAATGTTACTTACTATTGTTTAAAAATAAACAAAAGAGGATCATTAAAATTGTGTTACTTTGTTTTCGAGACTGAGTGCTTGGTTTTCTTTAAATCGTTTATAAAAAAAAAAAATACTTTTCACCACTGTCACAGTTAGTCGATTCACGATCATGAAAATTAAAAGGACTGGTTTTCTATATAAAATACATAAAATATATATACTAGGACAGGTCTGAGTGTCGAAAATGTTGGGTTAGTAAATTAGTAGTATAGTAAGGTAATTAGGGTTAGTATTTTGGCCATTTTATTTATGAAAAAAAAAATACAAAATGTTATTTCTACTCAATTTAATGTAATTTTCTTCATATGTTTTTATCAAATGAATATTTGTCGTATTATAAATACACTTAGCAACCGTCAGATTTGTAAATGCCGCGATCAATGATCCTATCATATATATGAATCTTAGTGCAATATTATGCTGCATCTGTAAATGTTTTTATTTAATATGTTAAAGAAAAAATAAAGTTACTTTAAAGTATTATAAAATACTAGCTGTTATCCGCGGCTTCGCCCGCGTATAATATAAATATATTTACAAATTAACTTAAAATATTACGTAAATTTAAGACCTCTTTGTATACCACATTGGTGTGTATTTCAGTCCTTAGGGTAGAATATCCAGAAACGGTTAAATGCGAATCAACTCATTTTTAATCGGTAGCCCTAAAATAAAGTTTCATGCTTCTAACTTAAAAAATGACGGACATCAAGACTAACCTGTGTACGGAATGTTAACCCAATTTCCCTCCTTAGGCGTAAAATATCCAAAATCGCTTAAATACGTATCTACTCATTTTTAATCGGTATCCCAAAAATAAAGTTTCATGTTTCTATCTTAAAAATGACGGATTTCAATACAAACTTTCAACGTATCCCGTAGGGGTAGAATATGCAGAAACACTGAAATAAGTATCTACTTCTTTTTAATAAGTATCCCAAAAAAAAAGTTCCATGTTTCTATTTTAAAAAATGATGGACTTCTATACAAGTGCTTACCCTTATCTCACCCCTGTAGGTGTAGAAAATGCAGAAACACTTAAATAAGTGTCTACACCTTTTTAATCAGTATCCCAAAAATAAAGTTTCATGTTTCTAACTTAAAAAATTACGGACTTCCATACAAACGTTCAACCCTATTTCTCCCCTTTAGGGGTAGAATTTCCAAAATTCGGGTGTCATGATATGTTAGTTTATAAGTATACAGACTAAAATATAAGTTTTATGCTTCTAGTCCTAGAAATGACAATACTTTCAACGACTTACAAACTTTTATCCCCCTTTTCAACCCCTTACATCAATTTTTCTAAATAAAAAGTAGCCTATGTCCTTTCTCAGGCTCTAGAATATTTGTGTGCCAAATTTCATTCAAATCGGTCCAGTAGTTTTGACGTGAAAGCGAGATAGACAGACAGACAGAGTTACTTTCGCATTTATAATATTAATAGTATAGAAGTATAGATTCTTACTATATATAAGTTTTATGTTATGTTATGCTAATTTGTAGAAGCATGTTCGATATGTAAATATGTGATATGCAAATAAAAAATAAGCTTTACTGCAACTGTATAACATATATGTTTTAACTTCTGCTTTTCACATTTTATCACTCCGATGCAACAACAATATTTAATTAAACATTACAAACAGACATTAGAACTAAGGTGATTATTATCATTATTTACCGCTTTTAGACGTTACTTTACGACGTTAAATAAAAACTAATTTTTTGTTGTCCAAGTAGATTTACTTGACCTTTTTGTGACTAACATCGACTCGTAACATAACAAATAAGGAAATGAAAGCGAAATAGAGACCCGCTTGTGAATATTTTAACTTTTTTTTAAAGTGTTTACGTGAATTGTCATGAAGGAAACCATAATGATAACATATTTCCTTTAAGATGTCGCTTGAACTGATGGTATTTAAGATTTGCGTCGGAGCCGTGATGGTTCAACAAAAAAGGAAAAACAAAGATACTCGGTATTTATTGAAAATATAAATAAAAATTAAGCTACTGTTGGTATTAGGTTGGTAGGGTATTAGGGTTATAGAAAATAATTTAAAAATGTACAGCTATCTATATAACATTAATGTTAATAAATGTAATACCTACACGCATCATGTCCTGTCTGCCCTTATAATTATCGTAAGCGCTTGACTACATCGTTAGTTTAGTAGTTACCTCATAAGGCTATAGAAACGAGAGCTGTGGGTTCATGCGTATCTATCTGGGCAGTAAAGTGACAAGTGGTCTCTGTCGAAAATCAATTGCGAGATCATGATGCGTGATCAGAGATCACTCTGCAACTTTCCAGTAAGCACACATTACTGCCGTGCTGTAAATCTGTTGGTCCTGCACCTGAATTATTTCCGGTCGTGTCGGATTCGCAATCCCATAAGATTCAGAGAAAATAGATAATGTACTTTTGTATTATAATATTACGTCCAACGCAGTTGGCTAGTCTAGCTGTAAAACCGCTGTGGCCGTACGAGGGAAATAGGACATAATCGTTAATCATAGTTGTTTGATTATACACCAACAACACATATTCGTGAAAAATCTGATACGATCTGCATTTTTGTGTTTCATTTTAAATTGTATGTGATCCAGTTTAATTACATGCATAAGGTCCCATTGTGTACATGTCTAGTTTCATAAGCAAAAAAATAATAATCTTGCAACTTAGCTAGTGAAGAAAACAGAAGTTAACCTTGTGACGTTACGTATAACATCCGAAAACGTGGCATTTGAATATAATATTAACACCATACTATTATATTGATAAACGAGGTGAACCTAAATCATTTAAAAAGTACGATAAATGTCAAACAATTTGGGTAGTATGCAAAGTGAGAACAACGACAGGCGTGCTACGGCGACGCGGATTTTATTAAGTTTATGGAATATAATTACTTGTATAAACTACAGCTTTAAAATATAAGTACTTAGTTTATATAAAACTACGGAGAACAGCAGATAATATGCAATAAAATCTTTCAATTGATTCTTCAGCCACGTTCAATGTTTTGTACTTTAATTACTTTAAAACCTTTAAAATAAGTACCATCTGAAAAGAGGTGGAAATTGTATATTAATTGATAGCAAATAGCACGTAGTTCCAGTCAATACAGTTTTAATTGGATAAACGGATGCAGAAAACATAATTGGAACTTCCGGGAGGTTTAATGACTTGGTAAGCGGCCATCTCTATAGAAATTACTCGGTTAATAGCGTTTTTAACGTCAAAGTAAATAATTCTTTTAATTATATGTTGTACAACATTTTCTGTTGAAATTCTGAATTTTATTATATGCGAGTTGAATTTAAGTGGGTATATATTTATCTTTCACTGATGAATATTATATTATTATTGTCTGAGATAAAACCAATTTGATCGCGGTAACATTATAAGACCATTGTGGGCCTCTTCAAAATATTATCATTCTTCAAGGAACGTCAATATTACAAACTCAATATTCTTGTCATAAAAGCAAATAATGAAAAATTCTATTACTCTATACAGTCGCAGATAAAATCGTCGGTTCAGACGCTTTTGAAGCTAACAGACTAGATTATACCTACTTTATCTTTTTTGTATTAATAACTACGGTAGCAAAGCAGAGGAAAACGAATATAGAATAAAAAAAATATGTAGACATATATATGAATACTGAAAACTCAATTAATGAAAAATTATCTACTATGTATTAGTAATATGTGAGATTATGTTACCAGGGTTGGCCCACCTAGGGCCCATTCAGGCGCCCAGAGATGCTGAGCCCAAGAAGCCTTTCCCCGGTCTTCATTAGCAGATCAACCGAGGCAATTTCCTAACGTTCCGCGGCATATCGGGATGTAGCTTACTAGTGCTCTTGGCCTTCTCACGTTATTCTCACGTTAGGCCTTATAGAGTTAGAAGCTCGCCTCTACATGTGATCAATATGTGAACATTTTGACAGTGCGAGTCATATAGTCTCGCCTAGGCAACACTTTACATGAAAATGTTATTGGTGGGATATAATTTACTTTGTATTTCATATGAAAATTATTAGAGATCGTTTCATTGTCCAGTTTATACTTTGAAAAGTTATTTAATCACAAAATACATTAATTACGTAATACATAGAGCAGTATATTAAAAATTAACTAACACCATTTAAATTTATAAGAAACTCAACAAAAATTTATAAGGCTTATAACCGAAACAGTCAAAGTAAATCTGAGTGAAAGTAATAAGTTTAAATTAGCTCAAACATACCGGTGCGATTAAAAGCTTTATCATTACAATATATTGTGTGTTTTGAGAAAACATGACTTAATTAATCTTATTTTAAGATTTCTATAACATACATAATATGATATAAAAAAAACTTAATTTTAATTGTATATATATAAGACTATCCGATGCAGGTTGAGATGTGATGTGTATTGTATTTGTTATAACTTTGGCTCTATCACTATTCAAATGCAAATGGTTGATGATTGGAGAGACCAGAGACATAATAAAGAGTGACTGGCTCACGTATGAGCGGGTTATTTAGTTAGTAAAGTACCATTTACGTTATTTTTATTTTAACAAAGTATCAATTATTATAAATAAATAATTAAAAGGATATTTCAGCTCAAATATGTTATACGTTTGTTATAGGAATTCATAGTATTTAGCACGCGCTACATTGTCGTTTTTCAACAAACGTTAACTATTCGTATTATGAACGGGTGCAGGAGTATATGCAACACTAAAATCTCGCTTTTGAATTCTACTATATTTAGTACTCTTGAGGGTGTTTTTTGTGAATAGCTGTATCATACTAATTTGTTCTACTTCAGCTGAAATTAAACCTAGTTTGTTTGAGTTTTAGATAAAATATTCTGAAACAAATTTGAAATGAATTTCGATTGTATTATGTGTATTAATATTTTGAAATCGTATACATTTCAAATTTCTAGTCATTTATTGTACGATTGTCGTTAAAGTATTGTTTAAAAGAATATGAAATTTAAGCTTGTCACGTTGATAGTCTAAATTTAAAACGATAAAATTGCGAAGCGCAGATTCTTATACAATATCATGTACTATATATTAGTTTAGTCTTTTTTTCAGTCAGATATTACAGAAAAGTCTTCTCGTTCATTAAAATAGAAATAAAGTTCAGTGAAACAATTTTAAAAGATTAAAATTAAATAAATACTAAATTACTACCCAGTGCTACATAACATATTCAATGCAAAACTGCTTCATCGTAGAACTTTGTCGGCACTCTCTTGTGGTCAAATTATTGTGTTAATTTTATTAATTTCACACAGTTCTACTTTGTCCAACAGTTTTAGTACTGGAATTAACACAAATGGCTTTAAGCTATTTGTTTTTGGTAATTTATAACTGTATTTTTTGTTAATTTTTGCTTCTTTTGTACATATTATGTTATATGTATTTACTTTTAAAAGCAGTATGATTAAATAACGATTTACGTTCGCCTTTCAATCGAGGAGATTGCTGGTTTTCCGTTTTTAAACCAATGACAAATGATTATTTGTAATTTTATTTTAATTAATTACTTTTATTTTAATTGATATTGAAAACCTTCTTTTACATTCTTGTGTTATATTTTTATAAATTCAACCTTACCCAGAAACCATTTTTCAAAAAAGTTTCTTTTAAAATGCTCGTTGAGCATTCAGACAAAAAACGACTTTAATAGCGGAAAAACGATGAAAATCGTCCTTTTATGAGTTAAAACAGTGGATTTAAAATATAGTCAGTACAACTAAATGTCCGAATTTAATAGCAGCATCCATTTGTCAGCTCAGCAATAATATTTGACTACAGCTTTACACCGCTTTAGAGAAACAAACAGTGTCATTATTTTTAAATAATAATTTTGTATTATTTTAAATTTGAAAAATTCGACTCAAACTAAACATTCAGTGTGTACATTTTTGCGTTATTAAAATAAATAAAGGTGAATTAATGCTAACAAAGGCGAAAGGGCATTAACCTTTGTTTTAAGGCTAAAATCTATAGTTATACTTTAAGATCGCACGCGTATACGTAAATGAATATTTCAGTCCAACGCTGATAATGTATGTTTTTATTTCAACAAATCATAGTTATATAACTATGATGTTGTGTGTACTTCTAGAAGTGGACACTATGTACACTTTCGAAACGGTCAACATGTAAATGCTGCGAGTGGTGAATCGCACGCCACATGGCGTCACTACCGCAAAAGTGCTTTTTGATAGACAGTCGCGTCGTGTCTGGTCTCACAGGTCCGTGTACAGAGAATTTTTCATTTAGTGACAAATTTCGATTAATTGCTTTTGATTTTGACTTTAATATATATAGTAAAGTGTAGTCGTTTACACTTTAAAACAAAATACTTGTAAATAAATCATCCTGCATTTGATTTCTCATGTTTGAAAAATGTACGTACTTAAAATATTTTATATTTATGTAAAATGTAAAACCGTGTTTCATACCATTTGTGTATTATAAAGACGGAATAATTATATATGAAGTACTGGCATATAATTCAGTTATATATTATATATTATTATAGTTAATATTGAGAACAACTATTAAATTTATATATTATCTTTTCATAATAAATAATAGTTTTATTCGGATAACATATAAATATTTGCGACAAATACACAACATACATACATTTATATTAATTAATCTTACTCGTATCATATATCATGGTTATTAGGTAAAAAAATATGTAAACTTTTTTTGGAAATAATTGTAAGATCTAGAATTTTTGTTCAATCTACTGTACTTTTGACCTTCGAAATTTAATGTTTTATTAAGTAGACCTAGGATCGGTGGGGTTCCTCAGTATATTATTTGTAAAATTTACCTAAGACCTATACCAATTTTCAGCTCTATGCAAATCAGTGTACATTTAAATATCTATTTTGGTCGGTCTATGGTCTCGAGATTAAAATCGATCTGGCTTCTCTTAAACAACGGTATTTTTGGCTTATAATTAATTTTAGGTTCTTTGATAGTATTACTATATTATATATAAATTTTTGCTATAATAAAATGATGATGAAAATTTGTATTTATAAATGACTACAATAGAATGATGTGAGTATTTTTAAAACCGTCAGGCGATTTAACATTATATTGCTAGAAGGACCTAGAAAATTATAATTCGTCCTAAAATGATTTCAAAATTCGAAATTTCCACCTTCACAAACTATTTGAACATAGGAAAACGCTACTGCCGGACGGGCTGCATCGTCTCCAAGCTTCAACACAAAGAGAAATACATATATAAAAACCAGCTGACCTAAAATTCCTCAACGAAAGCTCTCGTACAATATTTTAACATGGAGCTCGAAAGGCTTAACATCATTGTGTTTATGATATAATTTAACAAAATATTACCATTTTTTTTTATGGCATTTGTTGGCGGACGAGCTTATGGGTCACCTGATGGTAAGTGGTCACCACCGCCCATAGACAAAGGCGCTGTAAGAAATATTAACCATTCCTTACATCACCTATGCGCCACCAACCTTGGGAACTAAGATGTTATGTCCCTTGTGCCTGTGATTACACTGGCTCACTCACCCTTCTAACCGGAACACAACAATACAGTGTACTCTTATTTGGCGGTAGAATATCTGATGAGTGGGTGGTACCTACCCAGACGGGCTTGCACAAAGCCCTACCACCAAGTAAAAAAAAAAAAAAAACAAATCCCCTACAATAAAAATACTCAAATAAATGAATACACATAAGTTCTACTGAAATGTGTAAAATAATCGCATAACGTAGCTGTTCATGTGAGCTCAGTCGACGTTTATTAAAACATTTGCAGTTTAAATACAATTTCAAATATCAAAGAGAAAGAGCCAAAAGTATATTATTTAATAATCGTTAATTGTTAACAAATGCTATAAATAATTTGAACGATAAGCGTAAATAATTCAACCCGAAATACATTAAAAAAGTAATGTTTGCTAAAGAACTCCAGAAAGTTATCACGTTTATTCGAGTTAACATAAACAGCAATTACCCGACACCAAACGTTCCTTGGAAGGAAACGAACATTCCTCGGAGTAAAAGCGGAAAAACGCTACGGAGAAAAAGTTAAATAGATATTTTATCACTTTTATAGCCACTTACTTTGAGCCCCGCGTGAAATATAGTGACTGGTGGTTGGGTGATTGCGTATGCAGCGTGATTTCTATACTGTTCATTAGATAAGTACTAGCGGCCATAATATATTAAAGCGCTTTAATATACTCAATGTAACTTACACTGGGAAAAAGCTACAATATTTTCGTTTGAGTTCTACACACAATCGCCCAAGTATTTTACGAAACCCTCAGCCGTTCTGAAATGAAGTGATCTTAAAAGATGCTATATTTATATACTTGATGGTAGGGCTTTGTGCAAGCCTGCCTGAATAGGTATCATCCACTATTCTATTCTACCGCTAAACAGTAATGCTTAGTATTGCTGTGTTTCGACTTAAAGGGTGAACTTTCGAAAATAATTAAATGATAAAATTGTTATTTAAAATCTCGTTTAAATTTAGAATATTACAAAAAAAAGTTTAAATATTTTTTTATAAAACCGTATACAATAGAATGAGAAAGAGAGCAAAAGAAAGAGAGGAAACGGTCGTTTGCAGGGGGCACAACGCTTTGTCCTTACGTCATGATTTCTGCCAGTTCACTCTACTGTAAGCCACGTAAAAGAACTTTGTTCCATAAAATAAAGATACTCAAATAGGCTTATTTTAAATTGACAGTGTTGGGATGATTTAGGATTCTATTATTTATTACAATTTATTAATCCTAATTTACATTGCTACACGAGTATGTCTTATTAAATTTGACGTTTATCTTAGACAGCAACTTTTTACGTGAAATTAAAGAAAAATATCATCTATTTGTGTATTCATTTTTAATTTAAAACCTATATTATGCAAATGATATATGAACAAAATAAAACAAATAATAGGGTAAAAATAAAAAAAAATCTAAACTTCTTAATAATTCTCTGACACTGACTAACAAATCACGCACACAACAGACAACGCACAGTCTTAAGCATTAAACTTCGCACAGGAGTTTCTTAGGGTGCTTGAATGAGGTATATTTTGTGTTGGAAATATGAAGCTCAGATGAGGTATCTGAGCCTGCTCTTGGAAGGAAGATTGTGCTTCGGGCAGCACTTTTTCCAACTGGGCCCGAAAAGCATCAACGCCGCTTCCGCTTTGAGCCGACTTCTTTCTAAGATAAGAAGACCGGTATCACCATGCCAGTGGCTATAAAGAACTCTGCGTTTTCGTGTACTTCATTAGATCTGAAGATATTGGAATAAGCTATAACTTTCCCCTCATAAGATAAGATGCCTTAGTCTAGCAATGAGATATTAACGGCTTGTCGGTATTTTACTTTTACAAAAAAATTTTTAATGAATATTTAAGTTGAGCGGCAAATGGGCCACCTGATGTTAAGTGGTCACCACCGCCTATAGACATTGGAACTGTTTGAAATATTAACCCCTTACTTCGCCAATGCGCCACCAACCTTGGGAAATATGATGTTATGTCCCTGGTGCCTGTATTTACTCTGACTCACTCACCCTAGAAACCGGAACACAACAATATTGCAGCTTGGCGGGAGAGTATCTAATGAGTGGGTGGTACCTACCCAGAAGGGTTGCACAAAGTCCTACCGCCAAGATGAAATATAATAATAGATTATTACCTACATGTGTTAAACTTCCCGCATGTGTAGAACCGTTTATTGATTATTCAATAACAAGCAAAACATCCCAAATGTTTACATACATAAAAACAATTAAGGGAAAAGTTTTTCGGTCAGATATTAAGGTCAAAGGGAAATGGTATGTAGCATTATCCGCATAATTTCGCGGCCTAACAATGTCGCGTCCCTTGGTTAACGGGCGCCAATGCTTTTTTATACAATGTTTCCTTCCGACCCGAGGACTTTGTTACTGCAATTGCCATTTGTGGGTATGAATAAAACATATGCTTACGTTTTCAGCATTCGGTTCTGCTAACGTGTGTTTTCGACTAACTTCAACAAAGGAGATAAAACAGACAGGATATTGTTTAATATACACATGAATACTATGACTTACTTATAATATAGTAAAAGTTAATTGAAAAATTGAAATTGAAAGTAAATCTTACAATTAATTTTCTATCTTTAACATATTAACATATTATATGATAATGTAAATGCTTTTATAGTTATAATAGCGTTAATGAAGTTTTCGATCAGAGCGATTAACAGACAGATTGAAGCCAGAGCGTCTAGCGGAATACCGTGAATTAATTAATGATAAATTAAACTATTATGAAATTGTACACTATCATTATAATTCTTTAAAAGATAAAGGTCTGCCAGTAAGTCATTAAGTTGGCCCATTATAATATCAGCTATGTATAAGATAATTATAGTTAAAATATATTGGAATATATTGATGGTCACCACTGGTATCAGACCTATTATTTGACGTAATAATCGTAGATCCCGTAAGAGCTACGAATTAAAGATATTTTTTTCAGAACGTCAACCATCCCGGTCTTGGGTAGTCTGCATCCATCTGGTTATATCCATTAAAGGTGTGATTAAAGCCAATGTACATAATGTGTACACATATCCAAATGAACATAATTAAAGCTTTATATAAATATTAGTGTATTATTTTTATCACAATAATAGGTTATCTACAATATATTAAATTATTCATATGATATGTCTTATCAAATCAAGAATAGCTAAACTGTTTTAGCATTCCAATGTTGAGCTTGATTTGCCTTCCTATTTATCGATGCATTTCTAATGTATTCATTAACATCCTAATGTTGCAGAAACCTTGCACGACGGTACATTAGTCGGATTCTCGCAAGGCTTAGTAAATTTACATAAACCAATACAATCGCCTTGTTTTCGACTATCTATTGTTAACATTTTACAAAAGAGAGCGGATTCGAGTCATAGAAGTACATTTTTCATTTTTGAAATAAGTATAAACGTGTTATTCCAACGAGCTTCTCCAACGTGGATTGGAAACACATGTGACGGGATTAATCCAATAGAGTTAACATTACAATATTTGTTTTTTTTTAACAAATTAAGCACGCGAAATCTCAGTGTTGGTATCGTATGGGTAAATGTGCAATGATGATAAGCAGTGTCTTTCAAAATATAGATAGATTGGCACCATAAGATTTTTTTTTTCTGTTTATTATTATATTAGTTTTCTGAAATATCACATACAAGTTAGTCCGTTATATACAAAGCATTTTAAAATGAAACGCTTTAAAAAGTCGATTAAAATTTTAATACCAAAATTTAAATAACCTAAAAAAAAATTGCAAAATAGAACGTTTTCATTACAATACAGAGTGGAACTCGAACATGACAAATTTTAGCTCCATAATTTAAATTCGCCGTTGTAGAGACAGCTGTCGTTTCGACGCAAACCCGTTCATGTAAAAGTTTTATTGTAAAAATATTTATGTTAGAAACGCGACAATAATTTATTACCATTGACGAAATTAAAATAAGTAAATATTTATAATAGAATTTGCCCGTTTCAACACCTTATGGATGAAATTAAGATTTTATTTCTAGTTTTCTTTTTTGACTTACGAGATATTTTATTTTATTTATACGAGATATTAAATTAGTCATGAAATAATTGAGAGGTCAAAAACTTAACCAAAATAAAAAGAAAATTTTTAATTTTGGTAACATCCACCACGTTCAACTATAGCTAAGAACCAAAAATTATTTAACCAAAATCGGTCATTCCCTTTGCCTTACAAATTACCGTTGTTTTATAGAAAAAATACAATTTCATTTAAGAGACAAAAAACTTTAAAATCAATCTTAAATTAAATTAATTCAGCGTTTTATTTTAGAAATGTATTTTTAATGCATTGCTAATAGTGATTGAAAATGAACAAAGATATCAAAAAAATAATAATCAACGAATTTACATTTATCGTAATTAAGCGATACTTACTTTTTAAATCAAAACGATATTATAATATTAAAAGCTTTTAAAAACAAAATAATAATTTTATATTTTATATAAAATTTATAAAACAAATAAAAATTAATAAAATAGTTTTTGAGTACCATTGCTGGTACTTTTTGTAGCAGCAATCAAGCAATACTAATATTATAAATGTGAAAGTAACTCTGTCTGTCTGTCGCTCTTTCACTGCCAAACCAATGAACCGAATTTGACGAAATTTGGTATGAAGCAAACTTGAACTCCAAGGAAGGAGATAGAAAAACAACCACTAAAAAGGGGGCGAAGCCGCGGGCGACAACTAGTAGTACATAAAATGCAAAAAGTACCTGCCTGATTGCGCCCCATTGTCGGACTAAGGCCTTCTCTTCTCTTAAGAAGATTTTGGAGCTTATTCAACATGTTGATAATATGATAACAAACAAAAGAGGTGACAGTTGTATAGCAATTAGAAGGCTTAATGTCAAACAGCCAATCCCAACAGGAGTTTGACATGAAGAGTGCGTGCCAGAGGGCGCGACTTGACAAATAGGCACGTCACAGGCTTGATAAACAACCGTGTTCTGTATTGTTAATAGAATTAACTGCCGTGATTAATCGATTGTGGTCCACTAAATTTTATGTCGTTGTATCATGTCGTTTGGTTTTAGTTCCTTCGTCTTTTTTATCTTTATTGAATTTTATGAATTTAAAATAGAACTTTAATTTCATTTATCAATCTTGCTATTCAATGTTTAAATGAGAGAAATGATTAAAGCAAGAAAATTGATAGTAAGAAGGAAAGCAAGGCACAGACAGTTTTGTTGGTGAGTAATACGTACTAGCCATGAGATGAGTCATGTTTTGGTCGGCAGTTCCATGAGTAACGTCTGATAAATAATATTAAATCTGTACTACTGTCGAGAAGTCACAACTGAACGTGTCTTGCATGTCCAAATATGAAAACAGGGTTGACTGAAAGTAATGTTTATGTACAAATAAAATAGAGCATAACGAATTAGGAACTCGGAAAGAGGTGAGCGAGGTACACAATGCCTTTCAAACCCAAGAACAGTTGTCTCTTCAGTCAAATTGAATAAGTTCCCTGCAGTGCAATGTTATTAGGCATTCCATTGAGGATACAGTAGCGACGGAGATTTAAATCTAATATGTTTGAAACATATTTTTTGGATGGGTTTTTTTATTAAAATATTAAGATAATATTTTTTAAATCTATATTCAGAGATATTGACTACTATATGTTTAAATATAATCGAATTTGCCTAATATTTCATTAATCGAAGCATATATTTTTTATTTATTTGTATTAGGTAATACGATTCTATATATAGAACATTTGATGTCTTACCATCACCACCACCACCACTGACTATACACATTGGCACTGGAAGAAATTTTATAACCCCAATGCGCCACTGGGCTTGTGAACTAAGAAGCTATGACCCCTATGTCAGTACACTGAAGCAGTAATTAAAAAAAATATAGAATGTTAACGGAAAATTATAAATGCATTTATCGCTTGTTTTCTGTAATAAAAATGACCGTTTAAAATATTAAATAAAAAATAATATAACAATACTGAAATGTTCAAATATAATATTAGTAAAGTATCTCATAGATATTTTGTTGTATGAATAGTAACAAGATAAATAACGAACACGTAGAGTTATGTAAACCAACGCGAAAAGCAATGGCTGACGTCTGATAAAAGGACGTAGTTAATAAAAGCAACTGTGACCGGTAAAGTTGGCGTGTTAATTGCAAACATTGCTCTCCATAGTGCTCTATAGTTACAGTGAGAGTGAAATTTGCTGCATTTTATTCGTATAAGTCTGATGGTTTTGTGAAACTCGTGAAATAAAGTAGCTTGTTGAGCTTCAATTTTTTTAAAAACAATATGGGTATTATAAACAGATAGTTAAAAATATTATATCTTTATTATTTATTTATATATTAGCACTTTTGAGTTGTAATTTAACAGAATTATATGAAGTAAAACTACCAACGGAATCTTGATTTTGCCGAGAAGAAACGGCAAAAACTTCTCTTTCCTTAAAAAAAAAACCATCCTTACGTAACGCAAATGCACCGCCAACCTTGGGAGCTAAGGTATTATTCGGTGTCCTAGTGCATGGTGCACACTTTTTACACTGGTTAGCTCACCCTTCAAATCAGAACACAACAATACAAAGTATTGCTGTTTGGTGGTAGATTTTCTGAAAAGTAGGTGGTATCATACACAGGTGGGCTTGCACAAAGCCTTCCTACCATGTGCGTGTAATGTAGTTCAGCACTTCGTATATCAAGTAATCATTTTTACATTCTTGTTTTTAATAACAATAATTAAAAATTAAGTTGTTAGATGAAAATATTGACTAGAAAGGCTGTCGTAATCATACGTGGTCAATAAAACAGGCTGTAACACACAAAGTTGGAAAATACGGAACTGAAAATGTTGCAGTCGAAGTTGAAATATTAATGCACATACCACATGAGGATATTATGCGATACGGCGCCCGCCATTATTATCGTTTATAGTACATTAAATGAAACGATTATTAAATATGTAGGACGAATAAAAGTTCTAAAGAATTATAAAAATATAATTAATTAATTAAATTATCTATTTGCATTTATTTTATATAATTTATAAAATTAAAAAAGAAAACGGGATTTATATAACAGGTAATGAAAATTCGCAAAATAGATTATTAATTCATATCCAATTTCTAAGCAAACAGATCATGTTTGTTACGTATTAATTTTGCAAATAACGTAAATTACTTTTCTGAAAATGTTTCCTACAACAAACAAGCATAAGGAAAATTAAACAAAAAATAAATATGCGATTCAAAAATAAAATTCAAAGAGGAAAATAAATAGAATTTAAAATGTAGCTGCACCCAGACAGTATTTCAAAAATAAAGAAATACTTTACAAATTGCCAATGTCTTCCTGAGTTTTTGTTGCCATTTCATCGTCAGGTTATGAGGAAGTGTCAAAACACCGAGATATATAAAGAAGCCTCGTGGCTTGATGCCAGGCCTGTCGACTCGATCTTGAGACACACACGTGTAAGGAATAGCTAATAAATCTAGTTTTTTTTTTTATCTATATTCTTAGTAAAACAAATATATAGTAGCTAAGATTATGTATACTGTAATAGTTTAGTAAATATTTTATTTTATTAAGAATTATTTTAATTACAAATTATAATGATATAATATAAATTGAACAATGTAGTTTTTGTAAATATATTATGCGACGTTCTGAATCAGCTTAGAGTTAAAGTTGATTGCCAATTGGATGTTGAGTCTAATTATGTATTGATATGTATATATCAATAAATATATGAATTTAAATACATATGCGATAAATGATAAGCGAGTCTTAAATTAACAATAACTTAAACGGTAACAATACTAACAGATCCAACGTTTCTGATTTTATTGTTGCTCGCTTCATTCTGAAATAAAAACGTCTGTATTCAAAAAACATTCGTCACATTTTCAGTCTGCATGTCACAAAAGGGAAGCTAAGCATAAATCCGCTTGTGAAACGAGAGCGCGACGCGGAACCGATGCATACGTACTATTTTAGCGCGTCGTATTTTGTAAGTTACAGCGAAGTGATATATCGATGGTGGGTTGCATTGTGATAACTAGATGTTGCCGTCTTATACATAGACAGAATAAATATTCCACGGCGAGCTGAACTTTAAATTCGTTTCTCTATTTTTATCCGCCATCTACAAATTCGAAAACTTGTTGTTTTTTTTATGTAGATCGTCTAACTACAGCAATAGGTTTATTAGGATTTATTGCAGGAATGTTTTAATTAAAAGTAACGAGAAAAACCCGAAAAACTAATTGTAAATAACCGCTAAGAGAATCTCGAACTTTCATTCCTTCATCACTTAAATGAATAAAATTCTACCGATATCCCGGCAATTTAAAGTTCGAGACTCAATCGCTGAGTCACCTGCGGAGCTAACTTAAATCGATTCGTTTATCGATGCTTCACGAACGATTAACCTTTTACAGTCGTTTTGTTACATAATTTATTAGGGGGATAGTTAAACTATTCAAGTTTTACAAAGTTTCAATTTTGTTATTCTTAGAGGGAAGGAGGTATGATGAAAAATATTAAGATAACTTTCTTATGTTTATATTTTACAAGTTATTCGTTCAATTTTTTCAGGAAGGAATATAGAAAATATATTTATATATTGATCTTAAGCAGTATTCACTTTTACTATTTTGCTGGTCTATATACAGACTGAACTGAAGAGGTCTAACGGTGGTACAAAGTCAACTTATAACCAATATTTGGCTTCATTGGTAGTTTTTAATACTCGGTGAGTCATCAAGTATTTGAAACTTGAACTGTTAAAAGATTAATTTAATATAGACTAAGCTGTTATGGTAAAAATAAGTAGTATGGCGGGCAAATTGAATACCAAAATCATTCCAATTGAGACGTTTTGCTATAAGTCGCTTACCCACTTACTTCAAGTAAAATTTTAATTTTTAATTATTTCTTTTTTTTAATTTTTTGTTACTTTAAGTACGTGACCGGTGACAATAACTAAACTAAAATACCGACATGTGAGTACTTGGAGTGCACCAATTTTGACACCAAAATAAATAAAATACAAGGCATCTCATACCTCATATAAATATTTAATATTATTTATGTATTTTTATTTAAATGCAGTAATTAAATTTGGTCGCAGGGCAATTCATACATTGACTAGAAAGTGCAGATGCGACATCGTAGGTAAAAATATGAAGTTAATATAAAATAAATATGTTTTCAATTTTAATTTCTATCGTGTTTTTTTTGTGTTAATAAATAATATTTTTATCCATTCTTAACTGCTTTTGTTTTATGAAAATATATAGATTAGTCAAATTCAAATTCAACAACCAGCGAACACGACTACTGAAAAAAACTAGTTGTTCAACGCATTATATCTCAGAAATAAATATCGCTATGATAAACATTATATTTAAATTTCAATCGTATTAAACTACTAAATCATTTGTCTTAATTATCCGTGTCTTGTTATGCAATAATAACCATTTACAAGTTATAAAATAATGGTACACAAAAAACAGCATATAGCCTACCGCGTAAAACTACTTGTACCTTCTATCTATTCGTTTTGTTTAGTTTTTGCCGAAACTGCACTGATTTCTTGATCGATAATACGGACAAGTGAAAACACTAGTAATCTTTTTTTTCAAAAAACTGCTTTTAATACGCCATCTCTTTCACACACCGTTAGATTGTAATCTACCTCGCAGATTGTAAACTGCCGAAAAATTGTGAACGGTGATTTAGCTCAAAATAAAACGTTAAAAATTTCGATAGTTTATGATATTTCGGTTAGGTTAGGTTAGTGTTTATAATTTTTTTGTCCCCCGGATCGAAAAAGTAGCGGGTGCCATGCACAGACTGCTACCAAACCTCGGGGGACCGAGGGAGGAAGTACGTCGTCTCTATGCCAGTGTCGTACGATCGATGGCCCTCTATGGGGCGCCTATTTGGTCACACAGGCTGTCGGGTGTCCGCCGCTGCAGGACTAAGATCCATAGTTTGCAGGGGAGAGTGGCATAGTGCGAGGATATCGCACGATATCCTACGAGGCGGCAACAGTCCTAGCGCGCTTTCCGCCTTTGGACATTTCGCACTTTCCGCATTTGGATATGGACGCGAGAGTCTATCAGCAGACCCGCGTCCTCCATCAGAACGGCGATAGCGCACCACCTTCGAGTGCGCTCGAGGCGTTGAAACGGCGGAACGTTAGAGGGCTCTAGTGACGTGGCGCGACCGTCTCCGTTCACAATCTTGCGTGATAGATAATCTAACGGTATTTACAATTTTACGGTGACATATACAAATGTAAATGCCATTGCAGTATATTAGGAGATATTATGTCATATATATAGCAACAAATGGGAGGAAAAGACGTGACTCCAAACAAGTTACAGACGTTTTTGGATTTGAGTGAAATCAGAAAATATAATATTTATTCACTTTGTTCTCAAAAGTGACATATATTATGTAACAGACAAAAGCCTCATTCCTCGCTGGCTGATACATAAAAATACATTGACGGTTTAAAAAAAAAAAAAAAACAGAAATTAGCTTCGGAACGAACAAAAACTTTTTAAATTTTAGTGTGTTCCACAAAATTGTTTGTAGTCGTTGCGAAATCCTGTCCGCCCTTGTTATATAAGAATGATTTGTAAATATCATATTCTATTAGGTATGAGGTTACTTTTCATTAGTGGAATAAAGTGTTCCACAAGGATAAATTTTAGGTCCTTTTCTATTTCTATGATAGTCTATGATATTGTATTGTTTGTTGATGATATTTCACAATTTTTAAGGTTGACAGGAAAACATTAACTACAACGATGTAAACGGTACAATATCACACGTTTGGTCACAACAAATAATTTAGTTGAGAATGCTAAAAAAATAAATAGCTTTTACCCTACCTAATATTATAATATATTATTAAACAGTAACTGTCTTGATGTAACAGATACTATGGTGTTTTTAGAAATAACATTAGGTTCTAAACTTCAGAGGAATCCTCATTTATTTTACATAACAGAAAGACTTAGCTCCGCAGCATAAGCGGTTAGAAAAGTTAGGCACCTAACTCATATTGATACCGTTTCTTTAGTATATTTTGGTTATTTTTATAGTATTATGTCATATGATATAATACTTTGGGGTAACACTACCGATATTGAATCAGATTTTATTTTACAAAAGAGTAGACTGGTCTATTTATAACCTTGGAGCTAAAGACACTCTCCGGGATGTTTTTAACAAAGTAGGAATACTCGCTTTTGCGCCGTAATACATTTACAATAATATTATGTATATTCACAGTAACATTGGTCACTTTGATATAATCAGTGATAATCATTGAATAAGTGATAGTTCTATTTAAATAATATATTTTTTATATGTTGCCATATTTTATACAGTGGATTTTTGCAACAGTGTATTTTATTATAGCAAAGGTTGAGCGGACGCACCATTTACCATAAATATTAGTACCGTAAGCAATTTTAACCATTCCTTAAATCCCCAATGCGCCACCAACCTTGGAAACTAAGATATTTATAAGATGTGATTTGTGCTGTGTATTGCCTACTCACCATTCACACTGGAACACAACAATCCTTAGCAATCTATTTTACGGTTGAATACGTGATGAGTGGGTAGTACCCACTCAGACAAACTTGCACAAAGCCCCACAAACAAGGATATGAAGTTATTTTCAATAGTCCTATATCAAATGAAATATATATCTTAACGTAAAGCCCGTGTATTGATTAGACAATAGCCAATTAGTGTCGATTGATATTGTGACTCACACACGCTAGGCGGCTGTGTACCATTGAGCTACAAAGGATGACAAAAGATTCTTTCATATCAAGTATCTAACAATAGCACACATAAATTCAATTCAAATTGCTTTTTATAATACAATAATAATATATTTACTTACACCAATAATCTGTCAGAACGTCAAACGAGTATTTCGATTTGCATCGTCTGCGTCTCAATAAATTTAATCATATTCCGCCTGGAAAGTAGTGACATTTTCACAATAGTGCATACATTGGCGTGTTCCGTTTAACTTCCTATTTTATTCATATTTCTCCTGGCAATGAAATGACGGAGTTTGTATTGGTTATACAATATTTTTGAAATGAAACTTCTTTAATAGCGATTCGTTATCGATAGGGAGGACACGTCACGTTTTTTTTTTTGCGTAGAGATGTTGGGTCGCTCTGCATCTTCTACAGAATTTTTCACGGGGAATGTTCCAAGGAATTGTTCGGATTAATCCCGGCTGCTGAATTTCACCTTCGGACATCTCGTCAGAATTCCAAATATCACTCGCACCACATAGATGTCCGAAAATCCACAACAGTGCGATTTTTAAGACATTTTCTGCCTCGCACAACCATTCTGTGAAACCAGCTTTCGCCGGCGGTTTTTCCGAGCCGATAGGACTTGGGAACTTTCAAGAAAAGAGCGTGCTCCTTCCTGAAAGGCCGGCAACGCACCTGCAAGCCCCCCGGTGTAGCAGATGTCCTTGGGCGGTGGTAGTCACTTTCCATCAGATGAGCCTCCTGCTCGTTTGCCACCTATAACATAAAAAAGCCATATTTCGCTTGGGAGGAAAAGAAAATGAACTATATATTTGATTTACCACCTATTTAGTACAATACACTCAGCCCACTTAGATTAAAATTTTACTTCAAATATCAAGTTTCAAAGAACCAAAGTTAATGAATTAATCATGTGTTTCATATAGCATTCGCATTTCAACTAATTACATAATTGGTAATATATAATTACATAATTGGTTATATTTGGACACACACTAACGGTCATTAGTCAATTGCTTACGTGTCAGTTATTAATTATATTAGTTACGGTATGACATGTATATATACTTAATTTGATAAGCTTTTCAAGGCTAATTGAATTTTGGATTACACTAACGAATTGAAATAATGTCATTGATTGCATTGATTTACAAGACAGTATCCTTAATTTTGGCCCCTTGCATTTTAATGCAAGAACATACTAGTATATAACATATTCGTATTGATCCCCATAGGATCACTAGTAGAATGCTGAATCTAGTTACTCTAATTTCATCAATCTCCCAGCAATGCCTGTAACAAAAAACAGAAATTTAATTTAGGTTAGTGTCACATTTTTTTTTATATTGCTTAACTACCCTAACATTTGATTTTATTACCCGTCTCGGTAGGTTCCATCCACTCGTCACTTATTTTACCGCCAAACAGCAATTAGTATTTGTTTTCAATCAGTATGTGTGTTCCACTTTAAATGTGAATGAGCCAGTTTAATTACAGGCACAAGACATAACATGTTGGTTCCGAAGGTTGGTGAAACATTGATAATGGATAGTTAATATTTCCAATATGGGCGCCAATGTCTACAAACGGTGGTGACCAATTATTATCAGTTGATCATTAACCATCATCTATCAATATTAAATTTAAGAAAATATATATGTATATTAAGAATTTCATAATTACTATTTACTAGTCGAAGTGATGCGAAGGTGAAATGTCGAAGCATCGAATGATAGCTTTAATTTTGCTTAAGGACGAATATTTTCACTGTAGTTGATGAACTTATTTTTTTGGCATTCGTGGTCCAAATATGGTTGTCATAAAGATGTTGATTTAGGTATGTTCTCTCATCATGGTAACATGCGAAAGCGATCCAGTGGCACCCACTAAAAAGACGGAGAGGGTACCGCTGGTTTTTTTAGTGGGTTTTCCTGTATCTGGGCACCGGCGAGTCCCACATACCACCACACTTCACGTGAGGGTAACGCATAATGCGAGGTATTTTCTCTCGGTCACGGTAGCATACGTGAGCGATCCCGTAGCGTCTCACTATGACGGAGATGGTACCATTAGTTTTTAATGTATTTTAGTATGGTGAGTAGTGATCAAGGGAACCGAGATAGCCTAGTAGTTAGAATGTCTCGCGGTTTCCCGTGGCTTTTACTCCATCATAAATGTGTCAGATGAAAATCCGAGCTCCAAGTCTTCTCCTCAAAAGAACACTAGGCTTTCACCCAATGATGGGATATTTAATGGCTGCTACTTTGATGATAATCAGCTATAATTTCTACATATCCCGCCACTTATTAACAAGGATGCGTAAAGGGATTTTTCAGAAAAAATATGAAAGGTACAATTATGTAATGGTTCTGAATATATATTTACGTGTTATTTAATTAAATTAACCCTTTTTCGTATATCTTGAAAATAATTTACAATACCTTATTACATTTATATTTTCCTCAAACCAAATCACGGCAGTAAAAATCAAGGGTAAACATAACTAACATTCGACTAATCTAATTGATGTATTCTGTATGCTATTTTTGCGATTTAAATTGTTTATACATAGCACCTTTTTTAAATGGTAAGTACAAAACTACTTTTGTAAACAATAGAGAAAAAGAATCACTGATGCCAGTCATAAAGGAATATTTCCATGAGCATCCAGCTGTAAAACTCTACATAGAGCGGCATTATTGCTCACTATGTTTGTTTTAATATCAGTGTAAGCGAGATCTTGGCTTTGCTGATATGCGTGGATACTACAGCGCTTCTGCAGAGCATTACAATGATCATTTTAAAAGCTCCATCACGATTATTGTATTATAAGGATCGTCTTTTACGTTATATGCATATTTTTAAATTGATATGATTTTAATAACCGAATGAACACTAAAATTGATTTTTATAAACGAATGAAATTCAATAGAAACTATTTATTTCTTTTCATTATGTAATAAATTACAACTTAACGATTCCATATTGTGCCATTTCGATGTATGCCAAGGTTTGATAATATCAGTACGCGAGACAATAGAGTAATTTTATTAACATAAGAATTGTTTTAAATAATAATTAAAATTATTATTTTAATAAATAAAAATGAATCAAAAAGATTATCTCTTTCCACGCCTAAGCAGCAAGTCCTTATGCTAAGCTTAAACACTGTCAATATTTACGACTCCCGTCTTCCTGGACTGAAAAACCCAGGACTTGAACCCAGCTTCGTAATCAACAACAAATATAACTCTTAAGATAACATTTTATGATATCTCCTCGTTTCAATACAAAGATTTGACAACAAAACTTTGCATTGTATTTGTATGGTTTAAAAATTATAAATCAAACTAAACGAATGGTCGAATCTTGTATTTAATTAGAATATTTTATAATATGAGCATTAATAATATTTAAATAACTACAACAAACATATTCAGTAGAAATTGCTTTAGAAAATAGCAAAGTAATATAATATTCTGGAGTATAATTGAATTCCATGTTACACCAGATGTCTTCAGGACACTGCACTCTCGCTTCGGAATACGTTTGCTATGAAATATTTGATAGGCGCTTAGATTTTATTTGAAACCGAGATAGCAGGATAGCGTTTGTTTTGAAAGAATTCCGGTTTACTCGAACATTGTGTATCTTGTAAAATAGAACTGATTTATGTTTTATATGAATAAATGAAAACAACAAAGCAGTGATGAACATTCATAGGCTCTTGGCATATTTCACACTAGTTTTAAATAAATTGTACCTTCTAGGCAAGAAAATATTGGTCGTGAAAATAGCTGTATATTCTGATTTATTATCTATGCTAATATTATAAACGGGAAAGTAATTTTGTCTGTCTTTCTATTGTTCTTTGACGGCCAAATCACTCAACTGAATTTAATGAAATTCAGTATGAAGCAAGCTTGAAATCCAAGGAAGAACATTGGCTTTCTTATGCCAACACCTGAAAACCAATCTCTGAAACGCGAGCGAAGCTGCGGGCGGCAACTAGCTATGAAATATATTGAATAGTATACGACTCTTGATTATCATAAGTCGTATCCTATTTTAAAGCAATTGCCCTCATCAAATTAGGTTGAGTATATCTCTGTATTTAATTATGTGAATATCGAAAACTGTTGTACTATTTCTTTTGTACTTATTATAAAAGGAGAAGTATAACACTAATATCATAAGAAGAGCAATGTGCCAAAGATGTACAACAAAATGATCTTCCCCAATAATGGGTACATCTGTACCACATGCGATCATAGTACATTAAATATATTCGTAAAAAAAAATCAAATACACACAATGACTATCTTCAAGGATCTATCATTAGAGATATATTCTTAAGATTTGTTTAAATATTTATTGTCGTTATCAACAATGCTATGAACTTGAAAAAAATATTTTATTTAAAGATAATTTTGATTATGATTTTTTTGTAAATAAATTATTTTACGAGCATTTTAGATAAATATTTTTGAAATTGACGAAGACATATTTCGTTGCGATGTTGTACTTCACCATTGACGAATTATTATATACACGGAATAATTTCATACGTTTAAGGCACTGCTCTACATAATATAATGTAAGTAAACCTGTTCCTTATATTACCTAATATTTTGCCAAACAAACGTTTTTCTTAATAAAACTATTTCTATTCCTCACAACGTCGAGTCCCAAAAGAGGACTCGTCATTTCACACGCAGCAATATATGTAGAAAACACAGAAATTTCGTTTCACCGACCCAATATCGATGCTTTATCGACACGTGTCTCTGTTGACTCAAAGTTTTTCGGCTTCAGTACGTGAAATAGTAAAGAATTTGTGAACATTTTGTAATAAAATCTCGGCATTCAATGACTATGCGTATATATTATATTCTAGAAAGTGATTTATTTTTACATTGATATTCTTGAATCTCACAATCAGTACACAGATAAAACATAATTAAACATTAATTCCCGATTTTCATTTCATTACTTATTCTGAAGAGTTAATACTTGAGATTTAACATACATGAGCGTTTGAGAGTAAATATCGTGTCAAAATAATCGCATTCATATGATAGAAGAGTTAAGTCAATGTTCTTTTCTGTAGATAATACAAGCGATTCGAAAGGCAAAGGACGGAGACAATGAATCCTTGTAAGGAAACATTTTCCTTATACTTATAATATAAGATAGTGTTTCTTATATTAATTCAATCAAAGTATTAATGTATCAAGCAATCTCAACTTCATCATTCTATTGTAGCATAATTACGTAAATAACATCGTTTGATAAAGTGATTGAATATGAAATCGTAATAACAATGATTCTACAAATATATTTATTATTTAGTTTTTCCATAAAACCATTTAGTTGTAAATAGTTTCTCTATGATGATATTCCAACTCACTTTTTTTCATCTTTCAGGCAACTTTGGACACGATACGAAAAAATAAAAAGGGTAATTTTGTTATCTTGGTTTTAATATTTGGGTAAATAATTTGTTTCATGCATATAATTTTGATGAAACGTCAAAGCCTTTTTTTTATATCGCTTACTAAAACATAAAATTCAGAGTCGTCGCGAACGTCAATAGTTTAATTTTTAATCGAATGGATCCGCGAAGCACAGCTGTATATAATATTATTATATACTTAAACCTTCTCCGAAAACACACCTACTTCTTCTGGCATAAGTTTTATTTATATTGATTTAGTGATTCTTTTATGTAATAGACAGGCAAATGGACCACCTGATTGTAATTCACCATAAACATTGGCGCTGTATGAAACAATAAAAACCTCCCTGATGGTCACCACCTATGTGCCACCAACCTTGGGAACTAAGATGTTATGTCACTAGTGCCTGTTTACTGTGAACTGTGTATTGTACTGTGTGCCTTACACTGGCTCATTCACCCATGAAATCGGAACACAACAATATAGGTATTGCTGTTTGGCGCTAGAATGTCTGATGAGTGGGTGGTACTTAACCAAACGGACTTGCACAAAACCCTAAAAACACCAAGAAAAAGTTTCTTCAGTTCGAGTTTTTTAAATATTAGAAAAAAATTATCTTCTTCCGTTTCAGTCTTCTGATTACTATTTGAACATAGTCTAATATACTAATTACACATAAACATATAAATACATCTAATATACTAATTACTGTCTATATCTTACTTTCAAATATAGATCAATTCATATTTTCTTAGCTATTTTAAAGTACGGAAATTATTGCCGAGAAAAAGTGGTTGATGAGTCCATTCTGCTCCGGTTCAAAGCAACTTCCGACTATTTTGAGTTAAACGAGATGCACTATGGCGCGTAAGTACCAAAATATTGAATAGAACATGTCGTCGAACGAATGGGAATGTGGACGGACATTTTTCCAGGTAGCGAGAACATTCACTAACTTTTAACCACCGTCCGGTTCTTCAAACATACTCGTACATATGCAGGTTTCAACTTTGTGTACTAACTTACCAAAAACTTTGAAAAGCGACATTGATGGCAACTAGGTTTTGAGTTTTTTTTTTTTAATATTGTCCAATGTAGAATTACAAAACCAAAAGATGAAACAATAAAAGTTAATAAATAAACCCTATACTAATATTATCAGAGTGAAAGTTTGTATTTATGGATGATTTTTACTTTTTCACGCAAAAACTACCGAATGGATTTATATGAATATATACTGTTTGAATAATGCCTGACGACCAACCCCTAAAACGCGAGCGAAGCCGCGGGCTAAAACTAGTAAAAGCTAATTCACTAATGAAATACAGAAATAGCATGAGATTCTAATTCTTTCAACATCTCATATACAATATATATTTTGTGTCTGTGTATTCATAAAATGAATATCCAACGCTTTTTTAAAATAATAATAATAAATTCGTGTTCTATTTTAAATATATCAATATCTTCTATAAAGTCCACTTCAACAAGTTTAATTTCTTCATATAACAGAATACTATACATAGGTTTGGTATCACCGAATCTATCAAAATGAATATATTCATAAGCCAAATTAATATGTAATCAATAAAATCTCCATTTAAATAATATTTATATTTTTAGAAATATACGTAACGTATTATACTTGTAAAAATTACAGTATTCTTGTAAAAATAATACAACACGGCCCTAAAAGCTATTAAGATTGGTTAACACCGGTTATATGTCGACACGTACTCGCAGAATCAATTAGGGCATTCACTAATACCAGCTGTTTAATATAGACGAGACTAATTTCGCCCCATTTGCTCCTAATAGTATCACCCCTGGTGATTTATGTCACCGATATTTGTCAGGCGCACGCGCACCGTATTGCATCGTCGGAGTTGAAAGTTATAAGGAGAAACGAATCAATTGTTCAATTTATGTATACATTCTTTATATTGTATAATACTTACTTTACTAAGCTATTAATTATATTTTATGATACGTTTTATTATTACGTTATTATAGACTCAAAATATTGTTATATTAATAATAATTTTGACATATCAAATTAATTGATGAGCATCAATTAATTTGATTATTTCAGCATTGATACAGTTTGCCTTGTAAAATCATGTGATTATTCCGATACAATCATTAGTTCTTCGTTTTTAAAATATTAAGTCACAATTTGGAACATTTTGTTTTTTCGAGACAATATAAATGATCAAAATTAGTAGTTATTAATTAGTTAGTCTCACTTAAAGTATTCCGATGAATTGAAGTAAACCATTGTGGAAATATTTTTTAACGTTTTATATTTATAAGAATCAACAGTTTTCGCGTATAAATTAAGATATATTTTTTTGTATTAATTGAATACTTCAGATCTTAAATAAATCAGTTTTCCTAACATTATAAGTGTAAAAGTATGTATTTTTGTTTGTTTTCCAGTATTTAAAAGGCGCAAATAAACATTGTATTATGCAGTAAGCTAGAGATTACTTTTAATTCGAATAAAAAAAACATTAGAAAAACGGCTACGCATTTGTAATTAAAATATATACAATTTTTAGAATTCTTGTGTTGAATTGGTATACATGTTTCCGAGATGACTTAAAATAATTGTTTTTAAGGGACGTCAGCACCGTTAGCTTAATCTACGTTTATGAGTTTCCTGTCCCATTAAAATAAGTGTTGTAAGCGGTTGTGAATCTTTAAATTTAAAAGCAGCAATTCATAACACAAGTAAGTATAAATAAATTACACTATAATATTTTCCAAGATCACTTGCGATTAAATAACAATGATTATTATTTACTTCACTTTGAATTGGTCTGATAGATAGACCTGGGAACATAATCGAATAGATCAATGGGAACACAATAATTACTGATTGTTACTAAAAAAATAAATATATTGACTTATGATTTCATATATTTTTTAATAATATTACAATTAGTGTACTATTTTTGTAATGTCTGGCTGAAAAAAATACTAAACCAGTAAACATAAACCAGGCGCATCGATTCTCGAAGAAGATTTTAGTAGATGTGCTTTGCAGTTTTACTCGCTTTTAATTTAAAGAAGAATAATTACTTTAATTATTAATAAACTATTAATTTTATATTCTTGTATATTAATATGAATAGTAATTATAATTCTTATAGTCGACGTCGTCGTTGTTAAACATTAATAATTACATCATTATTGTCTTCCTTTATTTTAGATGACGGTGTTCAAATGTATACAGATCTCGTTTTGATATAATATTAATAACGATGAGAAAGAAGGCTGTCTCTTACCGACAAATGCAGTATTAATGAGTACGTCGGTTGGTGTAGGATGTAGACTAAGGATAGTCTAGAGAAATCAAGTAAAAAATATAAAGTAAGTTAATTTGTATTATTCAATCTTGACTTGTTTTATATTCTTCGAGGAATAAAGCTGGGATGATTTTAACTAATGTTTAATGCATTTTTTTTGTTATTATTAATTGCAGTTTCAGTAACATTCTTTTTTAAAATATTTTATAAGTGCCTAGATAAATTGCGAAAGATGAGATCGTTTCGAAAAAGAGTTTCTAACAGTTGGCCACTAAGTACACGCACACTAGAAAAGTAGTATGACGTTTGGCGACCGTCAAGCGTTGCCGTCACGCACACCACGATAATAAAGTTGACTCGTTCGTTTTAGTTCTTTTGTAGCAGGACGATACATACATAATCTAAGGGTTATAAAGTCACAAGTGAATATGAGAACCATATACATTTATATTAAAATATTAATACAAAAAAACTAGTTAGATTTCAAAGCTTAGTAAACATTAACCATGTAATTGGTATTCGTTTTTAAAAATTGTTTTTTAATATAACATGCTCACTATAAAACGTTTCGTGCAATTTAAAATTGTGAACTGCGCTACAGTTATAAAAGGGGTTTTTATACAAAAATTATCCCATCGACTCGTTTTATTAAGTGGTCTGTGTACGTTGGCGTCCAGAGAGCACAACGCGTGTGACGTTTAATTTTGTTTGGATATGATTGATGGCTGGCCGTGCACCTAGTTCATTTTCATACTTTGTGCACGAATCACTGTAGACGTTTGTGTATGTATGTGTCAAAGAACTCTAATATTAAAACATTGCACTTGTATACGTTTCATTATGCAAACAACCGACTTTAAAATATTTTAAACTTTATTTCATCAATCTGTACAAATCTACGGTTGAGATACCTCAGTAGCTGGAATGTATAATTGTTCCCAGGACTGCGGGTTCAAGTTCAAGCCAGTACTACTGAAGTTTCATGTTTATTCATCTTGTACTTGATGGTGAAGGAAAACATCGTAAGAATACCTGTAAGTGATGGATGTAAGTCTGCAACATGTTCTCTTTATAGACAGACAGAAGAACTATTCTGGCCTATAAGCCTAGAGATATATTAAATATTATAAAGTCTCCTTTTATCTCAAGAAACGAAAAAGAATTCCACATACATTATCTTCAATCGATGCTGATCACTTACTGTGATTTTAACATTTCTCGCAGACACAGTAGACTCGATGCGTACATATTATGAGCAAAGTTTAATTGAGAATGTTTAAATTAAACAATAATATACGAAACAGAACTTCCGAGATAACGTGTAGAGTAAATATACAATTTCTAATTAATTTGTAATGATGTATTATAGCTACATGTACCCAATATTTAATTACAAACACTTTAAACAACATATATTTAGTTCACGGATCAATAAAGACGTCAAATATACACTTTCTAGGACACAAGACACAATTAATAAATAATTGTTATATCGTCAATTAGGCATTGACTGTCCCAGAGTGTTAAATATATCGAATACAAAGGGCTCTTGTTACCTTTTGGAATTTTTGATGAAGTAAAGAAAAAAGTAACAGTTTGCATCAGTTCAACTGCGCTGTGCGCGCCCTCTCGGTATGAAGAGAAGTTTAGGGATGAACTCTACCTATTAGCTACCACGCTATTCGAACGTGGATTAGTATTTACATGTGTGGCGGACTTTCAAATAATTCATATCGGTTTTTCACGCGATTTTTCTTACATCACGAGAAACTTATATATATGTACATAATGTGTAAAAATAGTTTGAATTTTTCAAATGGGTGCGGGGTTGAAACCATAAGGAATAAATATTTTCAAAATCGTCATGGTTCCATAATTCTTAGAAAGGAATCGAACTCGTTTATTGTGAAACATAAATACACCTTTATTATTATATATAATAAAGGTGTTATTAGGATTGTGAAACATAAATATACCATTCGACAGTGTCACAAATAGAACTAAGTTCTGGGATGTGATAAAACATCATTTGTTTGGATTTTCGTTGAATTATTAATTATAAAATCAACACGGGTGGATTTTGTTATTATGTACGGGTATAATTAATTTATATCCCGATATATTGATACCGATTATGTTTCGTAAATATCAAATAATGATAATAAATCATTATTTTATATTTACGATCACTTAATTTATAATATAATAGCTTTAAATAATTAAAGAAATAGTTAGTAACATGAAACAATAAACTGAACGTAACCAGGGTTTGAGAGTTGAGTTTCTCAATAATTCTCCACCAGATTTACAAAAAATTAATCGTTGTTAGTGTAACAATTTGACAACCTAACGTAATCATGCATCTTTAAATAGTATAAAACAAAGTCACTGCCCGCCGTCTGTACATTTAGATATTTTAAGCTACGCGTTAGATCATAATGCGATTTTTTTTCATTAATAAACAGATTGATTCGAGAGGAATGTTTATGTGTATAATACACGAATATTATAGGAGAGATATTCCAAGAATATCAAATTACCTTGCCGAAAAAAAGAACAAGTATTTTTATTTTAATGTTTGTAATGAAATATAGAAGTTGTATATCGTATGTTGTATCCGTATGAAGCCGGGACGGGTGTTTAATGGTTTATAAGGTTAACATAGCATCATATGTATTTTCGATCTCTATCGAGAACAAAAGGTCCAATTTCGGATGAACTACAGCTAATGAATACAATTCCAACGTAACGAAACCGTCAAAAACTTTTGTAATCCTCTGTTATCCTTCTCAATAAGTATAAATTAAGCAATCATAACAAAACGACTTGTAAACAAGATGCGGGTACGGCAGTTATATAAACAGTAATCGATGTTATTTGAATGCTTAGCATAATATTGAGTGAACGACGGCAGATACGGGTGGCTGTCGCTGGCTCAATATAGCGTAGGAATATGTCACGAATTGGTTATACTTAATAACGTATTAACTTATTGCGGGAATATAAAATGACAAAATGTACTTTGTAAATTTGCTTATCTTATTACGTTCTTGAATTAACGAAATAATTGTTTCTTATTAAAATTACGATTTTTTAAAAAAAAATGTCATATCAGTTTTGCGATTTTGTTTTATGTAACATTTTAATGTATACGTAGTTCATGTATGTTCATGTAAACGACATTTCGTGAATTTTTCATATTTAACTGAAATATTTCACAAAAAAACATTGTTAGTTTAAAATGTTTATTGGTTTCGGTTTTGGTACTTTGTGCAAATAAGTCTGGGTAGATCCAATAGCACCCATTTATCAATTATGTTATCCTTACAAATATATCTGTTTCAAATGGTGAACCAGTATTTTTACAGGCATACATTAGCATCCTAGATGCTACCCGGGCTTGTCGCTGCAATGAATGTGCAATGAATGAATGAATAAAAATATTTGTTATCTAAATAAGAACATTTACATAATTTACCTTTACTTATATAAGTTTATATAATTGTAGAGAAATTTATGTAAGTATCAATATATATCAATAAATATGCTTTATTTTTTTAAAATAAATTTGTAAACTATTAAAAATCCAATACGCCAATAAATTAAATGAAAATTATTTTTTTGTCTTTAACATTTAATTTATTTAGTCAAATGTTTATTAAAAAGAAAGTTGAAAAGTTTCTATGATCAAATAGAGAATACATAATTGCAATATATGGTAGCATCGGCCTTAATTGAACAAGCCGAATGTGGTAATGAGTGTTTCATTATAGGCTCATCGTAAATTAGGCGTCACAACATACCGTAAAGCCGTCGGTACAAGTCTCAGCGTGAGAAGGTAAACATTTTTTTATCGTGGATTACATGTTTAAAAAGCTAACATCACTAGGCAATTACCTAAAAAGTCATAGGATTTGAATAAAACATTTTTATTTTTAAGTAGGTAGACAGACTGACGAATGGGCCACCTGATGGTAAGATCACGTCCCATAAGACACCAATATTGTGAATTAAGATGTTATATCCCTTTTGTTCATTATCACACTAATTCAATCATTTTACACCGGAACACGACTATAACTACAACTATTTCGTGATAGAATAATATATCTACCCAGATATGTTTGACTTCATATATAAAGTATAGATTAATTTCTTAGAACTAATTTTAAGGTGATAATATATGGAGTTATAAAGGACCATCGTTCTTAGACATCGGAATCGTTGGCTTTATTGCTAACAGAACGCTCTAACAAATACGTCAACGGTTCGAATATTACAAAAAGCATTCCGGGAACAAAATGAGAATCTGTAACAGTAAATTTGTCGTCGTTTAAGAGATTAAAAGAGAATGTACCGTGAGATTGAATGGCGAATTCATTTGCGCCATCCCTCGCGACGGGTAATTTATAGCGCCTTTGACATTCTAGTCATCTTGCGAACTTTTTAAGAAAATATTCGAAGGAAAAAATTAAGAAACTCATTTTTATTAATCTTATATAGATGACAGGTAAGCTTAGGATATTTTCACGTTGAAATATCTATAAATCGGATCTTTTTCATGTTTAATATGACATTTTAATAAAGTGCGTATCACTTTATACGTGTAACTTAAAATAATTATGTTTTCTATTATTCAATTTAAGTATTTAAAAAACTATGTTCGCATTTAAATAATATTGATTTAATTAATTAAATTAGAATATATACATTGTCTCGCAGTGTATATATAAGTATATAACCCCTTGTTGTTTTTATCATCCCATATTTCATAAAACTACATAGTCTCGTGTGGATCATTGGATTTCGTAATGGTTTTACTATCCCATGTGGAAAAATAAACAACAACATCAACAGCGAAACCATAATAATAAATAATACTGCTACATGAGATAAACAAAAATATATGATTTTAATTTAAAGAAAATATAATTTGTGTCAATAAACTCATATGATAAATCTGGTGGAATTGTTTTCCATTGTTTCAGATCTAATTATGTATTAAATCTGATACAATGGACAACAATAATTTTAACAATTTTTTTAAAAATCAATATAATACTATATTGCATATTATAGAGAACCGAGATGGCCCAGTGGTTAGAACGCGTGCATCTTAACCGAAGATTTCGTGTTCAAACCCAGACAGGTACCACTGAATTTTTATGTGCTTAATTTGTGTTTATAATTCATCTCGTGCTCGGCGGTGAAGGACATGGTGAGGAAACCTGCAGGTGTCTAATTTCAACGAAATTCTGCCACATGTGTATTCCACCAACCCACATTGGAGCAGCGTGGTGGAATATGCTCCAAACCTTCTCCTCAAAGGGAGAGGAGCCCAGAAGTGGGAAATTTACAGGCTGTTAATTTAATGTAATGTATATTATATAACAGTATATGTCTTCATGATTGTTTTATTGTCCAATTCTTTAGAACTGCCTTTATAGTAGAATTACACGTTTACCTAAACTAAACGGAACGATCCATCAGGCGGATGACGAGAAATAGTTTAAAAGGACAATGTAGAAGCACGCTCCATGCAGTATTATATCGCGGGCAGATGTGTCTCCATAACCGTATTAACACGACCATGTCAACTTTGATGAATGGACGCGTGACGTCAACAATGCAACTTTAACCATCTATTGTTGACTATGACCCACGCGTTCGTAATAAGTGTTAATGCCGCAACAAATATCAAAATCACGTACTTTTATATAGTTTAATTGTTTATTACATTCACGATACAGTATTTAATAGTATATATATTGTAAATAAGCTGCGACGGTTGTAGGAAACAAATGAAAATATTCAATATTAATAATTACTCATACGGTTCGTAGAGGTCTACGATAGATCCGATCGAAACCTATCCGCAATAATAGATCGTTAAAAAATAATGATTTTTAATCGACACCATGTATCCGCAAAATTCGTATAATCGAGATATTCGATATGAAATCTGTGAAATTCAATGACATGACATTTCAACGGGCGGCAATGTTTAAAGTTTACGGGTGCGTTCAGAAAGCTGTGCAAATAATGATTATTTAGTTAGTTTTCACCACTAAATATAAAATATAAATGTTTCATAATCTATTATAAAAATCTGTATGAAATATAAATTATAAACCGTATTTGTTTTGTTTTATTTATTTTCATCTAGTTTTATAATAATATATATTAAGTTAAATACATTAGATGAGCATTTTATTTTATTATATTAGTTGAACAATATTCACAGCACATTATCGGTATTACAAATTCCATTTTACATAAGCCAACCAAGTTTCCACCTTTAAATAACATGAAGTGAAATTAACAGTTGTGTTGTTACAATAATAATATTATGAGCTCTTTGCGACTGAGAACGTTTAGAGTGATAATTACCTTTACATTTCATCGTAGGACTTCAATGAATTTAAGTTTATTGTTAATTTTGCAAGCATATAAAATACTATTTTTGAATATGATTCCAAATATTTGTTGTCTTTACAAAAATCTATTAAGATTTTATTTATATCTTGATCAGACCGTTGTGAATGATATATTTGTGATATGCAATAATTATAATTTATGTGTAACAGTGAGATATACACATAAAAGTTCTTTTACGTTCGGATTACGCTGTAAGTCGTAAAATATTTAACGATTCTATAAATACTTAGTTCGAGCAAATCTTTCCTTTTTTCATGTCTGTGCTTTCGAACACTGATTAAAGAAGATAAAAAATAAAACAAAGAAATTCTGAACATGAATCATTTTTAATTTTCAATCGAGAATGTTCCTTTTGCCTATATTGTCACATCATACAAAAAGTAAATACTATATCCGACAGCGTACTTGCTTTTCTCATACAATTTATGACTTTATCTGTAAGCGATATTTAAATAATATTTATAACGCAAGGCTTGTATTCCATAATAATTTAATAAAAAACATAAAATATTGAATATAATTTAACAAATTGCTATGAAACAGTTCTCCATTATCCTAAATTAAATCAAATAAAATTTTATTTAAAAACTAAAAATCATTCTATAACGTATTAAGTGCATTATACTAATGTCTAGTCTAGAACAATGTTTTTTTAAATATAATTTATTTTCTTTATTTACCATAGCGTCTTGATAATGACATTTAAATATCGAAATATCGTATTAATGTTTAACAAAATAATAAATATACGTACACTAGGAGTCTAGTTTGAAAATAATTTGCATTCATTAATACTTGCAATCTTAAAACAAGATTCGTACTGGATTCTAAGTTATTTTACTTGTAAAATAATGAGTCAATTATCGTAACGGCTATCGCACTGTGTTTATCAAATATTTCTACATAAATTTCACGATCAAAATCAAACTTAATTGCAGTTATATTGTAGGGTTGCAATTGTTTGTTTAGCGGATTGTTCGTAAAGAAATGTTGGACCATAGACATTATCTCCTTATTTTAGTTTCGATCGCAACAAACTTTATAACTCTTGCGAAGAGATTTATTGTAATGAAATCGTATAGGATAGCATTTTCTTGTGCGTGATTTAGTTGACGGTAACAATCGTAAATAGTTCGGTTTGTTAATAAATACTTGAAGGTTTCTGGTTGTAAATCGAATATCGCTTTGATGTTTCGTTTCGCAAAAGTAATAAAACATTGTCAAATTACTACACGCAATATTGAAATTTTATTGAATTATACAGGCCTGTGAGTCATTTTATATCTATACACATAAACTAATATTAATTCGCTTGAAACAATATGTATTTTACAATTTTACCGTTATAAGCAGATACGTTCCAACTCAAGGAGATGCTAATAAAACTTGTATCAAGATTTAAAAGAAAAACATGAATGGTATGAAATATATTTCATATAATAATCGTATCAAGGTATTCTTTTAATAAATTGTGAATATTGTTACAAGTAGAACAGTATACTTGATGGTAGCACTTTGTGCAAGCCCGGTAACTATTCTATCGCCGAGCAGCAATATAAATATAAATATATAAATATTGGACAACATCACATACATTACTCTGACCCCAATGTAAGTAGCTAAAGCACTTGTGTTATGGAAAATCAGAAGTAACGACGGTACCACAAACAGCCAGACCCAAGACTTTTTCTACATCGACTCGGCCGGGAATCGAACCCGAGACCTCGGAGTGGCGTACCCATGAAAACCGGTGTACACACTACTCGACCACGGAGGTCGTCAAAAGCAATGGTTATTATGAATGTTTTAGTTGGTAGCCAGTGTAACTACTGGGACAGGGAACTTAAAATCTTAGTTCCCAAGGTTGGTGGCGCATTGGCGATGTAAGGGATGGTTAATAATTCTTACGATACCATTATTAAGGGGTGGTGGTGACCACCTACAGTTAGGTGTTCGATTTGCCATTTGCACCTTAAAAAATCCTTAAAAGTTTTCAGAACATTTCACTTTCAATTAATGATAGTGTACAAAACTTAAAATATTTAAAAAAGGCCTACAAAATACGATATATAAATCTAGGTTCATGAAGTATCTACAATTAAATTTCTATATACCTTATTAAATTCCACGGGCTGCGATACCTTCATATATTTATATTACTTGGTGTGCAAGCCTATCTGGGGAGCTACGACCCATTTATCCACTTCTCAATATATATTCTGTAATATTATGTATGTACGGAAAAATATTAATGATTTTATGAAAATGTGATACTCATATCATTGGTACAAGGAACAAACACAAACTTGTTACTCCTGTTATTCGACTGCACAGATTCAGTAACTCTTACTGAATCTGTGCAGTGTTGGGCAATGTACGGTTCTACAACAGGATTCCAGAAAGCGTCCAAAATGCTTCTGTTGCCATATTTAAAAAAAAAATCAGGAACGCTTGTCTGCGAAAGGTTACACAATTAGTAAGTTTATGATTGATACCTTGGGAACCACACCTTGGGAATGAAACATTCGCCTCCTGGCTGTTTCGATTCATATTCAAAGTATGTAAATAATAAAATTGTCAAAAAAAAGACCCGCTAAGTTTCTTTCGCCGGTTCTTCTCAGGTCAGGGTATTTTCTTTCCGAACCGGTGGTAGTGTTTAATTTGACTATGAATAAGTAAGTGTAATGCAAGTGTAAGCATATTGAATAAAGAAATTTGAGTTTGAGTTTGAGTGACGTGAATGAGCTAGTGTGACATCAGAAGGAAGGGACATAACATCTCAGTTCCCACTGTTGGTGGCGCATTGGCGATGTAAGGAATGGTTAATATATCCATGTGGTGGCCCATGTAATACCTACATAAAAACACATATATATTTATATGTAATAATATTAATCGTAAATGAGCAAATCACAATTAAAAATATTTATGCTGTATGTCTACATTGTTCGTTATGACAAACATTTAACGAAACTGTTGTGTGCACAGCTATGCAACAGTACGTTTAAATGTACGAATAATTTTAAATTTTCACATGACTATATAAGTTAATACCATTAAGCCTCAATATGACGCCGCTACTTTCCCTGTCCTATCATCTTATATAACGAAGCATAATATATACAATACCAATCTATTTTAATAACGTTAATATTAGATGCATGAGGGGCGGTCTGTTTGTCTGTTTCTCTTTTACGGCCAAACCACAACTAGTATCTGAGGACCAAACCTTAAAACGCGAGCGTCTTCGCTGGAGACAACTAGTGCTTATATTTAAACATCTTTTGTACATGTGTATCAGACTGAACTCCTTAACGGCTGGACAGATTTTGATGAAACGTTTCACATGTATTCGCGTGGATCTCTAGATGGTTTTGATTGGACCCGGTAGATGGTGCTACTATAGGATTTTATAATTATTATTTAACAAAAAATATAAAATGAATAAAATTCCCATTTCACTAGCAGGAAATCGGGGTGAGTAGCTAGTGTTCTATAAAATTCCATTGCAAGCGTTAACACGTTTTGACTCTGGGTATCAGAAGAAATACCTTCTGGCGTATACCAGAATTCTGAAGCTATATAATATATAAGCTATAAGAATATGACAAATTGTGTTAAACCGTTTTTAATGATAGATATTTTACTTATTTATAGAAATTTAATATAAACAGTTTTTCTCATTCATACTATTACGATGTAAATAAAATTATATAATTTATATATTAAATAATTTGTGTTAATAATTCAAATTAAGGACGGAAATCAGAAATATTTAATTTCTGTTTTCCATTGTTGCTTTAAATTAATAATTTTTGAAAGTGTGAAATATAAACAAAATACGAATAATATAATACCGAATATAAACATACATACATACTAATAAGTTAGCCTTTAATATGATTATTGCGCGGACCAAATGTACAAATATTTTTAAACTCCGAGGGTAAAAATAAATGTTTATATTTGCAAGTATAATACTTTTTTTCATTTGGATATAACTTTCACAAATTTAAAGATAACTCTTAATACAGTTAGCATATATTTTTAAAGACTAGTATTTTATCGAATTTGATTCTTAATCAATATTGTTATATATTTAGTATAATGCATTTGCTTTCTACGCAGAAGCCATAGCAAACGTCCCGTGGTCAAACTAAAAGTAATATGTATGTCTTTTCCAAAAATATTTCATAAGGTGTCGATATGGCCTAGCAGAACGCTCTTAACCGAGTATTACAGATTCCCAGCCAAGTACCACTGAATTTTCATATGCATAAGTTGTGTTTATAATTCAAACTCGTGCTCGTTGGTAAGAAAACATCGAGAGGTGTCACATGTTTATCCACCAACCCGCATTAGAGCAGCGTAGTGCAATAAGCTCCAAACCTTCTAATCAAGTCAGAGGTTAGGCCTTAGCCCAGCCGTGGGATATATACAGGCCGTTACTTTATGTTATAAGACTTTTAATCAAACATCGCAATAAAAATATTTTTGCGGAATTCACTATATTGTTACTAAGTACTTTATATCGTCGTTATTAAAATGTTAAATTGCTTAATCCCAAATCTTATTATTTAAGTATATGTACTGGTGATAGTCATATTATGTGTAGGTAATATTGGAAACTGTCAGAAGCTTGCAAACCGTAACATACTTACAATTTAAGGCATTATTTTTTTGTTAGATTATAATAAATCTAAAATTAAAATTTTACCACAAAATATTTACCCATATTGTTATCTGCGCTCTACAATTACATCCACACAATGTTATTTTTACTAGAACATCATTGCATCCACACGTTTATATAAACATTCATTAATTTCATTACTTCCATTAAAAGCGTTCATCATAGTTGTACGTTTGTTGCGGTGAAAATCGTTATAATACTTTGGTAAATTTTGGTAAATTAATTTGTATTATCATTTCAATAATTGTTAATAACTGTTTATGCTTTGGAGTAACGCAGCTACTATCCATACTATGAGCTGCAGAAAAGGGCTATTCGCGCAATCTGTATTCTTGGAGCTAAAAGTGGTGAGTGAGCCAGTCTAATTACAGGCACACGGGACATAACATCTTAGTTCCCAAGGTTGGTGGCGCATAGGTGATGTAAGGAATGGTTAATATTTGTTACAGCGCCTTTGTCTATGAGCGGTGGTGACCACTTACCATCAGGTGGCCCATATGCTAGGCCGCCAACCAACGCCATCAAAAAAAAAAAAGAATCATTGAGGTATAAATTGAAAGAAATCAAGATATTAACGGTAATGTTATGTATGTAGGTAAAAATATTAATGATTTTATGAGAAACTGTGATACTCATAGCATTGGTACAAGGAACAAACACAAACTTATTACTCATGTTACTCGGCTACATAGAGTCAGTAACTATTTTTATGCAATGTACATATGTATACGGTTCTAAAACAGGAACCCAGAAAGCGTTCAAAATGTCGCTGTCGCCAAATAAAAAAAAATGTTAAAGAACGCTTGTGTGCGAAAGATTATTCGAAAATTAGTGAGTTTGTGTCACCTTGGGAATGAAACGATCGCCTCCTGACGAACATCGATTTTATTATTTACAAATATTCAATTTAAAAAGAAATATTATTTCAAATAATTAAATATTTGTAAATAATGAAATTGTCAAAAAAAAAAATGTTTCGCTGATTTTTTTTCGCCGGTTCTTCTCAGGTCAGGATACTTTCTTTTCCAAACCGGTGGTAGTTTTTAATATGACAATCAATAAGTTAGTGTAACGCTTCTATATTGAATAAAGAAAATCAAATTCCTTGATTTGATTTGATTGTTCTATGACGTTTTTAAAACAGTTTTTAAGAATAGTATAAACAATCGCCAATAAATTATTCTTAGTGTCAGGTGAAGTTTATACATTATAATAACATAAAAAACAATAATCACTTATGATAAAAAAATAAAATTCCTTATTTTATCGAAAAGGAAATCGTATTTAATACATGCTTATTATGGTCTAAAATAAACACACATAATTAGTACTCCCTCGATTTATTTTTACATAAAATAAATATTCTTTACGCACATATTTAAATCAATTATACATGAGTTACACTATCGAAATAATAAACAATACACTACTAAAATAGCTTGTAAGGTAACAAAAAAAAAATGACTTATATTTTTAGCGCTTAGCAAACACAATAGCAACAAAACAAGTTTTTATTTTACATCAAGAATTCTGCTCAATATAACTGGTTATACGATAAAAATTCTAAATCCGTAATAAGTCGCGATCCTCTCTTATGTTATTTGTACTAATTAATCACTTTGGACATAGCAGAACTTGATGGTGCGCACATACAAGCGACATAGACTTAGTTCACAATTGTATTCCGAGTTTGGACAGCTACTTGATTGATTAACCCATGTAACCCGTTGTAGTATCCCACGGTCTGGTTACGCGAATAAGATCACTAAACCTGTATTGTGTAGACACATTATTCTATAATCAATTGATACGTTATATAGGTTATTGTATAGGCGGAGGATCAGTGTTTGTCTTTCATATTATAATATAATAGATATATATTATACTACCAAAGACTACATGGACACTTAAGATTAAATTTCACGACAATACGTTTGAATAAAGAATTGATGTACTGTATATACTTTATTATTAAATATTGTTAAAAAAACGGACTATTTAATTTAAATATATTTTGATATTATAACAACAATGATGAATGATATTTTAATAACTAATTCCATATTAAATACTAGTTTAAAAAGCAATAGCATTATTAAACTTGTCAAGTTTTATTTGGTTTTTCATCTAGTATTTTGTAGTAATTAAATTAATATACGAAACTCAGCGGAGGCTCCGACTTCTTAATCGGATGAAACAGTGCAAACTGAATTCTGTGCGCCCTAACTAAATTTCAATTTACTGCAAAAGTTTTGACGCATGCAGGAATGCACTAATTCACTGCATGTTCATTAAAGCTGTTCTGACTCATGTTTGATTTCACCTGCTTTCATATTTACGCAAACAACGGTCACGATTCAAAAGGTTGTTTTATGTTATTGTTAAAATAAATTGTCTCTTTGTTGTACTTAAATATTATTGTTTTACCGAATGACTAGAGCTTATAACTGATTAGTTTCAGGCTGGTCGTATTTAATTCATTGTTAAAGATAATTTGATGGATAAATAATATATGTTTTATTTTAGAAGAATAAGGCATTCAATGTTATTTACAATGATTCATATTTAATATCTATAGCCTTTACCTTCCATTCATTATTTTTATTTTTGGACATTATTAGTTCATCAAACAATGTACCTGAGAATTCAGAATACGTATTATTATTTTATCATCAAGATACTATTAACTCATATTATCTACAATAAAAAAATCATTTATGTAACATACAATTCAAGTTTTTGTAAAACAATTTCAGACGAGATCGCTCACTTGATATAACATGTTGATATTTTTATTTAATTCAACAACATCCACGGGCTCACCGTGCTTTTTTATACACACATATATATATATATTTGGTCTCACATTTTAGTTTCACACAAATTGAACGCTTGGGATAAGATAGTAAACTTTTTCATTCTATTAAAACTGCAATCCAGCGGGCCCTGCTTCGCGCTTGATCAGAGAGAGTACAGTCTCGGCGACTCTGATGTCGCGTTTGTGTATAGACGTCTTGAGGCCCTGCTCTAGGATAGTCCTTTCTGAGGCATCCGCCGCTCGGCCGATGAATCTGCCGATAGTGTCGTCACCATCGTCCGTGTAATAGATACAGGTGTTAGTGTGTCTAGTGACTGTCACAATTGCGTGAGGAAAAATTTCGTGAATATACTAGTTTTTTTTTTTTTTTTTTTAATATTGAACAACATCACATACATTATACTCGACGCAAATTCATTAAATAAATAATTGATAATTTAATAAAAAAAATTGTGAGTAACAAATCTCTTACGGAGAATGCTTATTTCACGTAGTCAACAGTGCAGCTCTACTGCGAGTTGGTGGATACTCATGTAGCATATTTTCGTTTAGCCGCCAAGCACGTGATGATTATTATAATCGCAAATTAAACACATGCAAATTCAGTGCTGTTGTTTGTCTGGGATATCATAATCAGTAATGATTCACATGTTCTCAACATAAAGGCCATCTCGGCTTTTAAAGCCTGTATTTTACCAATTTCTTATTTGTTTTTATGCTTTACAAGCACATTTTGGTAATTTTTTTATTTTAGGATTTGTATATTAATCATTTGTTTTACTTTCGTGTATTTGGTTAATTGATGACTACAAACCTCATTTCTCCTTTGATTTTTATGTGATTGTACGAAATCCTCTCCACGCCAGTCCGACTAGTACTTGACCGGTTTTTATTTATTACATTTACAATTTTTTTTTCCTGAATATTAAAAACGAAATTTCGCTAGCATTCTTTTCGTTTAGCTACATGGTCATACAATAAGTATTTTTAATTTTGTTCTGTATACTATTGTTAGGTAGGTCATCAAAATAATAATTCTCAAGTAAATAAAATTACATTAAATCTTTATTTATAAAGGTATAGATATAAAATTAAGCAATACTATCACTTGTATCTAAGTCCCCAGAGAGAGGTTGCCATCCTCAAGACCAAGGTCCTCTACAAGACCAAGGTTACGGTACAAAAATAATCAACAATATCTGTGACTGTTGTTCTCATAAAATAGGAAGGAAGAATTCACAATTGCACGATCCCACAATTCATGTAGTAGTTGCAAATATAATTACCATATGTATTGTTGTCGACGTGGTGGAAAACTGATGAAAAAGGTAAAAACGGTCACGAACAGAACATTCTGATACTACAACCTTATAGTGACTGTATGAATGAATGACAGAGGAGTCACAAATTTGAGATCAATCACGCAAGGAGGAACTGACAAAACACTAACTCAGAAGCCAAAACAAGAAATAATCACAGAAGACAAATGATCACGTAAAATACATTGTGATGCTTGACAATTAGAATTGTGCAGACACATAAATTTACTAAACTCAAAAAAATATATAAAAACAAGTCGGATAAGCACGTACAACTCAACGTACAACTTATATGTATTACAGTATTACCGTTTTATAAATACATCTCCTAGATTAAATATTAAGAAAATATAATGTATCATTTTAATATAACAGAAAAAATAGACACCTTTCACTGGTACACATTTAATTGGGTCACAGATAATATAAAATTTTAACAAAAAAATACTAAGCGGGATTTATAACCTCTTAAACAAGACTATATTTTTTTAAATTGCTGCTATAAATGACGGAATTAAAAGTATAAGATAAAATAAAACAAAAACCACAAAACAAATTACTTACTAGAACAGTTCAGGTAAGCCAGCAGTTATAATTATAATAACTTTTTAAATACACTTAAAATGAAATATCATTGTTACCGATATTCGTCATGAGTTTGATATAACATTGTACGTATTCTGCACATGTCTACTACGGCCTTACAATGTGACCGTTTAATTCAATGAGTGCCAGCTCCAGTAAGCTGTGAACAGAGGGATTTACAAACACTGACTATACACTCCGGTATTGTCTAAAGGCCTAATAGGCTAGTGAGGTGTGATTTGACGAGTCTGCAGTTGTGATGTTCTTAACTTTTGTCATGAAATACCTTTTGACCACTAATTTACGAAGAAAATTAACTAAAAATATAATAATTGATGTGAAAGAATATTAAGTCAAAGTCATTTAAATTCTTAGTGTAATAAATGTTAATGAAAATGTATTTCCATATTTAAAAAGTCCTAATTAACATGTAAAAATAATATTATTCTTTGTTTTCTAAAATTAATAAATTAGAAGAAAGTTAATAAATTTTCTTTGTTTTCTATAATGAGCGAGTTGCTTGAAGCAATGCAGTTTTTATTTTACTATACGCTCATATTTGTTTATTAAGAAAGTGATTTTGTGTAAAACTAATGTTAATATTTTATTTATAATAATAATGACTGTAAACTACTTATAAAAGTAAAATAATAGTAAAGTTACAACCCGTAAATGTCCCATTGCTGGGCTCAATTCTTCTTTCCTTTGAGGCTTACAGTTTATTCTACCACGCTCCTCCAATGCCGGTTGGTTTTTTTTTTCACGATGTTGTCTTTTACCGCCGAACATGAAATGAATTATAAAACTAAACTAAGCACATGAGAAGTCAGTTGTGCTTGTTCGGATTCACATTTTGTAACCGCTGACCCATCTCGGTTTCGTTTTCAGCATCCACTCACACTGTTGTTACCCTCAGAACGAGAATAGTTAATACATATAATCTTGACAACTTAAACGATAAACAGCAAAATCAGTACATCGGTAATGATACTCGTTAGGGTGCTCTTGGGGATTGAAAAGGATGTTTAAATACTTGTATGTAAATCCGGCAATAAAATTTTTATTTTCGACGATAAATTTTGACCATCCGTCGTCGATAAATTTACAACCCGTAAATTTCGCTAAGGTCGCATTCATCTGCAAGTGTCGTAAAATATTTTATACTAACTTAAAACGATAAAACATTGTGTCAATTAAATTTTAACATTTCAGTTCTAAAATTACTTGTTAGAATAATCAAAAGCTCAACTTCAAGCCGTTGATCGTCGCTGTTACAATATTAGTGGTCATTGAGCCGATCTTTGCGCGAGTATTGCAGGTAGCTCGTAATATTTTTATCGTCCATGCAGGTTTTGAATTTGTTTCCCATATTGCCGTTCAAACCTGATATTATAAATATTTAATATATTAATGCACCACTTTCATTTATGCTGCCTTTAATTCTGTATTTCTATTTTTCTGCGAAATTAAAATTTTGTAATATGTTTTATTGTATAAAAGTATAAATATTTTTTATTTATGGCAGAAATGTAAATGAACAAGTGAACCTGACGGTAAGCGGTCATCCTTGTTTAATGACGTTGGTATTGTTACATAAGGTGTTGCCATCCTCGGAACAAAGTTATTACAAGCCTTATACCTGTAATTACTCAGGCTCACTCACCTTCCACGCCGGAACACAGTCCTACGATATTTCTATTTGAATGAAAAATAATTAGTGAGCAAGTGTTACCTACTAACAAGGACCAGTATAACTTTAACCGCGCAGCGACACTATTTAAACAATATGTTACTGCTGCATAATCACGTTATAATACTACACAAAGCAGCATACACAAGGTCGGATAAGGTAATCTAGATAAATCGTTAAGGGTAAAATCTAGCCTGAGAGCGATTAGGTCTCTCGGATTATTATTTGACGTTAGACACTGAGGCAACCTCGTAATAAAAATACTGGTTTTAATTTCAGATCCTTGTTCAATTACTTGTGGGATGAAATTAGCTCGGATTTGTAATTATCATTTATTTCAAAGACAAACGAGGGATAAGAAAGGACATACGTATACTTACAGCGATGGCCACGTTAAATGCATATTGAAAAACACTCACAAATTCCAAATGGAAAATTATAAATGATTTCACGTCATATCATCATAAACCAAATCATGTGGAGTGGTAAATAGTTTTGACTATCTATAAAATGATTAAAATAAGTAACTTGTGAACGTATTATACGATACTAGAGGTATGAGTACGTTCCGATCGTGATCCAATAAGGATGAGGAATTTTTCAAATTCCTATAATTTGCAGTCGCTATCGCTTTGACATGCACGAGATAGATTGAGAAGAGCACATAAATTACAGGTTAGAATAATTATAATTATACATATAGGTAATTTTCTTATCTGTAAAGAGTGGAATGTTTCTTTTTTTTTTTTTTTGTTAATTATCTAGTAACCACAAGTTAGTTCCAATTATCAGTCACGGTTTTTTTTTTTTTATACTAGAGGTGGCAAACGAGCAGGAGGCTCACCTGATGGAAAGTGACTACCACCGCCCATGGACATCTGCAACACCGGGGGGCTTGCAGGTGCGTTGCCGGCCTTTCAGGAAAGAGTACGCTCTTTTCTTGAAGGTTCCTAAGTCGTATCGGTTCGGAAAAACCGCCGGCGAAAGCTGGTTCCACAGAGTGGTTATATGCACAAGCGATCCCGTGACGCACTTGAAAGGACGGAGAGGGTACCGCTGGTTTTTAGTGGGTATTCCGGCACTCGGTTGCCGGTGAGTCCCACATATCCACCCGCTTAATGCGGGGAATCGCGTAAATACATTTGTCTAACGAATAAAAAAAGGATAACAAGTTGAGCAATAAATACAGACATAATGAAAAAGTCATATCATATTAATGTTTTTAATGTCAGCTAAAAACTACCATCTCGGTAATCCAATAGGATTCTGCGACTTGAAAAATGTTAACGTAAAATATGTAAAGGTTTACCAATAAATGAATGCATTAGCTACCCATAGTTACCTTCTTCTTTCTACCTATAATTTACTTGTTGTTAATATTACATAATGAACGATTTATTTATTTTATTACCCTATCTCGTATTTAATCTAGTGTATGTCACAACGGTAGCGACTGCAATTTATTTTTATTTTCTTTGGTATTAAGTTTCAGAAACACACAATTCCCATAACCTTTATTTTGTGTGATGACCATGAAAATTAGTTTTTTTTCCGTCCTATATCAATAACGTGTTCAATACTTGGTGTGCTAAAATAAATTATTATTAAAAAAAAATATTAAAATATTTCATCAAAGGAATCTCGCAAAAACGTTAGTCGCCATACAAAGTAATTACAATTTCACAAAGCTAAGGAGCACGGTAGAATTGGTACAATATCGAAGATTCGACCAAACACCGGTATTGCACTAACTCGATATTGGCTATTCCAATATCCAAGGCGGATTATATCTATTCGCTGTGGGAAAGTCCAGGCAGATTCAAAGATTTAGATATTTTAGTTATGTTTAGCTACATCTGAGTCATATATTTCATAATGATAAATATTTAACGTTAATGTTAAGTATAATTATTTATTGATGTAAATATTATATTTAGGTCCTTGTATTTCAATATAATCTAATTAAAATCATCGGTGAGTTCAAAAGAATATACTTGTGTAAAAATATATTTGTATTTAAGATTTTAAATTAACATGGTTATTTTTACTACTATAAATATTTGAAACGGGATATTTTTGTTCTCGTGAACAAGACATTCGTAGATAATGTCGAAATATCGAGCTCCACTAAATAAAAATAAAAAAAAATGGTAAATATCCGGTTTCGAATACTTATATTTGTATTTATAATAAAATGCATATATATGAAATTAAATAGTAACTTTTAAAAATTAATTTTAAATGTTAATGCTAATTGTACTTCTTAGTAACACAAAATACGATTTATAGAATTTTTTATTAATATTTTAAATGTCACTTCTAGATTTTAAGTATCGAGACCCATTCTGACGCGCTTTGCTGACTTGCTTGTATCGTGTTTGCCAGGAACAATATTTTAGCGGTTAAAAGTATAAAGGGAACCAGATTCTAACACAATGTCCTATAACATACGAGTATAGCTTATGTTCCGTCGAAATCGGAAACGTAGAGTGAATTATGATTTTTAATATGAAATTGTTGTTTATACTATAATGACATAAATATATTTTTGATGATTTTTTTTAATAATGTTAACCCGTGCGAAGTCAGGACTGGTCGCTAGTCTTAGATATGCAACAAGATGGGAAATAGGTATTTATTATTGAACTGATACGTACGAATTTGAAATGATGCGAAATTTTATTGCTATATAACCACTTAAAGCCTTTAAGGTATATTATAATAGATTTTTTATCAATATATAAATAATAATTTGTAAAGTAGCGTGGAATTAGTATTAGTGTTACTTAATTTCCATTCAGGATAAATTCAAATGTACATACATAATTAATGCGTAAATTAACAGCCCTACATTATGTTAGTGTCCCGCCGCCGAGGACTAGATGAATTATAAACACAGATAAAGCACATGGAAATTCTATGGTGCTTGTCTGGGCTTAAACCTGCAATATCCGGTACAGATACACGCGTTTCAACCACTGGGCCGTCTTGGCTCTTTAATGCGTATAAAATGTAAAATTTAGTTAGATTAGCAGATATTGTATGAATTAAAGAAAAACACAAACAAGAAAATTATCGTCGATCGTCTTTATAATATTACCTACTTCTTCGGAAAGAAGACTTAGTAAAGTCAGTTAAAATGTGTAATTTTAAATATAATGTTCTCATTTGTTACTTATAAATGTGATAATGGCGGAGACATAAACAAGAGTCAGATTTCTCGCGAGATTCCTGTCGATGCGTAGTTACATTTTAAACAATTTTGATATTCTCTCTGATTATAAAACGAAAAGTACACGGAATATTCTTCATTATTAATTATAATATTATTGACGCATTGATCGTCGTTTCGCACTATCAGAAATTTTCATTTACCTCTTGTTTTATAATCTATAAGGATATTATACTATTTCGGAAGTTAGGCATTTTTAAAGTCAGCTTCACGCCAAACACGCACCTCGATCAGGACCTCCCGTAGACGCCCCTACACAGAGGACTTGCACGAAGCCAGTTTCGATGAGATTGATTTGGTTCTTAAACAGCTTACAAGTGGAAGCCGTAGATGAAGACGGCATCATGACAGCTTCTAAAGGTGGGAGAAACCCTAGTACAGAAGGAGCTTCAGATTTTTTTAATTCTCCTCTCTACACTGGCAGAAAAACAGAACAACCACATCTCTGCATTGAGCAGAGATGTGGTTGTTCTGTTTTTTAAAAGGGTGACAAAATCCTTCTGAAGAAATATCGACCCATATCAATTCTGAGCTGTCTATACAACGTATTCTTTAGCGCCACTACAAACCGTATTGCGAGAAGGCTTGACAAATTTTAATCTTGGGTGAATAGACTAGACTACATTTGATAAGTATGTCAGATTTTACAGAAGACTGCAGAATAAAATCCACCCCTGTGCCAGATTATACAGAAGACTACAGAATAAAATTCGCCCCTGTGCCAGATTATACATAAAACTGGCGAATAAAATCCGCCCCTATGCCTTTATAGATTATAAGAAGACCTTAAGTATTGTCGAAACCTGGTTTATTGTGGACTCCTCGAAACGATGCCAAATCGATTTGCAATACATAGAGGTGGTGAGATGCCTTTGTGAAGCCGCTGTCATAACTGTCCAAGTACAGAAACAGCAGACTAAACATATTTCAGAAAACAGATGCATCGCGGAGTGAGACAGGGTGATTTCATATTGCTTAAACTGTTTACCAATGAGGATATGTTCAAGACACTGGATAGGGGAGGTTACAGCATCAATATAAATACCGCCCTCATGACTCTCATCTGCAATTTGCAGATGACGTCGTTTGATGATAATGGTAAAGCAGCGAGCAGGATTTGAAGAACAAAAATATTCAGTTATTCAAAAAATGATAGCTCAGTGACGTGCCATAGGAAAGACGCGTTAAGCAGTGGCACAGGCTGATGGTGATACAATATTGATAAACCTTTAGTATAATCTAAAGTCATTGGTTTCAATTTTAATTTAAATGATTTAAGCACTCATAAAAATACTTAAAGTTAAGCCAATGAATACTTGAATTCATTAGCTTAACTTTCAGGTTAAGATTTTCTCGTAACGAGGACTTGCTGGTTGAATTAAAATTCTTAACATGATCACTTTATAAGAAATGACTTATACAAAAGTTTGAAGTGACTTGGAATATTTAATAAAGCCACCACCCACAAAGCAACCGTAAATTACAAAGACCTGATTTTTATATTTATGCCTAATAAACACTTCTAACGATTTTTAACGATGTTTTACAGTTATTAAATGCGTTTTATTTTTTTACTATTTTAGTATTATGTTGGAAATTAAGGAAAAAATATAAATAAAAATATTAATTTAATTAAGAGAATTAATATTTAAGAGGAATTATATTTAAGAAGTCATAAACTTACTTTTTCAATATTAAAATTATTTAATAGAATTCTAAGTTTCTTTTTTTAATTTACTTGATTACTGATTCATTCGTAATTAAAAAATTTTACGCATCGGATACAAAATGAGGTTTATATTTAGCTTTATGTCTACTGTTCCTATTATCCTTCGACCCTTTCACACTGACGATTTAAAAACGATCGTTTTGATAGAATGACAACATAACACGTGCCCAAAGAAAACACAACTCGATTTTTGCCCATTCAGTAGCAAAATTTTAGAGATTGTATTGAGATATCATGGGTGGCATTACGAGCGTGGATTTGCTACATTTAATAATCATCTATATTTAATATTATAAATGCGAAAGTAACTCTGTCTGTCTGTCTTGCTGTCTAGCTTTCACTTTTGGGATACTGATTAAAAATGATTAAATACGTATTTAAGTGTTTCTAGATATTCTTCCTTTAAGGGGTTAATAAGGGTTGACATTTCTTATATAGATTAGTCTGGAAGTCCGTCATTTTCTGAAGTTAGAAGCACGAACATTTATTAATGGGCTACTGATTAAAAATGAGTAGATACGTATTTAAGCGTTTCTTGATATTCTACCTCTGAGGGGGTTAAATAAGGGATGAAAGGTTTTATGGAAGTCCGTCATTTTTTTAAATCAATAACATGAAACTTTTTTTGGGATAATGATTAAAAATGAGTAGAAACGTATTTAAGCGTTTCTGGATATATTACTCCTAAGGGGAGAAATGGGGATTGACATTTCGTATACAGGTTAATCTGGAAGTCCGACATTTTGAAGTTTCTAACTTCAATAATTAAATTAAAAAAATATTTTTTTTTTGAACGTGCAGAAGGCCTCTTATGGAAAGTGTCTACCACTGCCCATTGTCCTTTGCAACACTTGGATGCTTGCAGTTGCGTTGCCGCTCTTTAACAAATGAGTATGATCATTTCTTGAAGGAATAATAAAGTGACAAATTTAAATAGATATTTCGAAGTACGTAATCGTTTTACAATTTTAATCACATAATATAATTATGTAGTTAATAATAGGCGTTAAGCTATGATAAATTGTTTCAAGTTCCAAATCGTGTAATATTTTTAATGATAATTTTATAACTATTTGTAGCACATCGTTAGAATGTCTGCTTAACACCAAAAAATCCATCAGGATATCTTTGCCGAGTGCGTTTGATTTGCTATTTACCATTAAATGACTCGTTGCAGTCTGTTAGTGTCGATTGCAAATCACCAGTATGAAAGGGGCGATTCAATTATGTAAGTAGCATATTGCAGAATTACTAGAGCCACGCATCAGTCCTACACATTTAGCACTACGTTTTCTTTACACTACAAAGCGTGTTTTATCCATTATGACACCCAAGAAGAAAAGTAGTCTAGGTTCTCAGTTTACTACTGTTAAGTAATAAGCTAACCCTATTTCCTTTTCTCTGTATATTACTAGCAAAAGACTCTGGTTTCCATTATTTCGAAGGAAAATCCTTTGTCTAACTAAAAATAAGAGCTAATTGCGTAAACACGTTAAGCATATTTCAAAGCATTTAAATACCAAAAAGTATCATAAAGATCAATGCCTATTTGTGGTATCGATAATAAAAAAATATATTTATTAAATCCAATAATACCAAACTGTAATTTCTCCGGAGATACTCTTAATATTTTTAATGATTCCAAATTGTACATTTTCATTTATATCCTGTGCATAATGTATATGATTATTAATTGATAATTATCTATTTTCATAAAGCCATATGTAAAATATATGATCGATCGATTAATGATGATAATTGAGTATTATTAATTAAAAGGATGCACAATAGCACATTATTGCATATTATTTACGAATCATTAATCATAATTTGAATTAAGAACACAGTAATCACCATTGAATTCAAATAAAATGTAATACAAAATATAATAATTAAAATATATTTATATTAGTGTATAATCGAATATTAAAATTTTCTTTTTTTTTATCTGAATTAACATTTATTTAGTGCCTCTTCAATGGGTGACACAAAAATGTGAATGGCTTATTAACCGATCCGTTCGCTTTGTTACTTGTTCCAGATCAAAGATAACTATGCGGATTGATTTAAGATATTACACAAAATAGCATTAACAGAAACGGTAACGCCGTGGCCGAAATCGCTTAGGACAACATTATTGTGTCCAGTTTAACTATTATAGAGTATTGTGCTCATATCTCAGGTCTCAGGTCTGTGGTCTGTTATTTATCACTGAAGTAGATAATTATAATGATTTACATTGTTGCAACATAATTTTTAGATTAAATCTTTGAGTTTATCTATGCAGGCCCGGATCTACCGTATGGCTATTTGGACTTCAGCCCAGGGTCCCGTAGATTCAAGGGGCTCCCAGCTAAGTCAAGTCAAAGTCAAAAATAGACGAATCCATAACTTTATTAAATTAAACAGATCGTATGGTTTGCAGCCCTACGAGTCCTGCAATTTATCAAACTCATTCAATTAATTTAATTCAAGTCTACGTTCAGGTGTGTCTTAAGTGGGACCCCTAAGTAGTATTAGGTCAGGGCCCCCTTAACTCACGGTCTGGCCCTGTATCTATGACAATGTATAACGTAATAATAATACAATGTTACTATTTCTAATCTTAAGTATTGTGATTTTTTTTCATCTAATAAGTGTTAACAACAATATTTTCTTGATTTTATTGTATAAATAATAAATTATGACTAAGGTTCATAAATTATAATATTTATATAATATATTATTTCTTATATTACTATTAATGGATATTTTAACTAATTTTTTTTTTATATATATTTTTCCTTTTCAAGGGAAACAAATGATCAAAATAATGTTTATTTGTATTTAAATTGCCTTCTTTTTTCTTAATTTCTTAGAAATCCGGATTATCAGAACTATAGTATTTATTTTAAACAGAAAACCCTACACTGTTTTCATACTGCAACTTACGTCACGGGCAATTTTTCCTTTGCATATTTTTATTTTCATAGACATTATGTAACGCGTATACTTTGTACGTAGGTGTTCTATTTATGTCTACTTTAGTCTATTTTAACTTTTAACCTATTTTAAATATTTCAAGAGTGTAAGAAGGATGTTGAACTTATACTGTTTTATAGTGATTATGCTACGATTAAAAAAAATATATATACATAGTACAAATAATAACAAACCGAACGTTAGTTCGACCTAAAGTTGCCGAAGGGTCTGAATTAACAATATTGTCTGATCGTAAATAGAGTTTTTGCTGCATCTCCGAGGGAGTCGACCCCCGGTCTTCCTCAAACCTTCCCCTCGTCCATAGGGAACAGAGGTGTGACCAGAAGCTATAATGGAGTATGAGTATTTACATAACAGCCAAAGATGATAAAACTAGTCTAATATATGAGGATTTTGTTTATTTGTTTATTATAAAGTAATAAACAGTTCAACAAACAATATTTTTTTTACTATTATACATAGTTCTTAAATAAAACCATGTATACAACAAGCACAAGTATTATATTTATAATTTATTTCAAATATAAGTTTTGACAAAAAAAATCTACGTATGTAGAAATAAAGACTAATTATATAATTGTGTGTGATTGTGTGCGTGTGATGTGAGTTTGCGGTTGTGTGTTATTTAGTGTTTGACAATAAAATAATGATTTTGCTACATAATCGAGTACATCATACCCATTTCAGCTGATACAATTTTATTATTTGTTGAAATGTGTTCGTTTATTCGTGATAATTCTCTTAACTATAGATGGATAAGCTTATTATCATTTGTGGATAATTTTCAATTAAGAGACATTTTAATGATTACTGGAATAAACTATTATATTATATCATTTAGTAAATTAATAATATGATTGCGGGAATATGATAAAGTGAATAGACACGTTAAAAAATTAATAATATTTAAGCACGAAATATTAAATAAAAAAAAAAAAAATCATTTACATGTTTTAAATAGTTATATATATATATATATATATGAAAATATGGGAATATTAAACTGAACTGAACTTTACTCTTATTTGGCTGAGCTAAGGCCTTCTATACCTTTGAGGAGAAGGCTTGGAGCTTATTCCGTCATGTTGCCCCAGCGCGGGGTGGTGGAGCGCTACGCGCACATTCTCCCCCTGCCCCAACAGGCGTCACAGGGCCTAGGGGGCGTCTCGGTACCCCGAGAACCCCCTCTAGGTGTCGGAGGCCCGCATCGGCGGGCCGACCGGCAGGTCGTCACGGTAGCATGCGCAAGCGATCCCGTGGCGCCCGCCGAAAGACGGAGAGGGTACCGCTGGTTTTTTAGTGGGTAAACCCGGCGTACCTGGGCGCACTCGGCGTCCAGGGCTTCGGGGAGTCCCACACCCCCACCCCACTTTCCATCACGTGGGGGAAGCGCGTAACGCGTATTTCCAGCGAGAAAAAAAATAGCGTGTTGTGGTGGATACAAATGGCAGTTTCGTAGAAATTAGACATAAAATGCAGGTTTACTCGCGATGTTTTCTCTCACCGGCATGCACTACATGAACATTAAGTGGGAACCTGCCTGGGATTGAACCCGCCATCATCGATTAAGATGGACGCATTCTAACCACTGGGCCGTCTCAGTATTGTGACTATCACAATATTTTTGACAGAAAATATAGGGCTTATAATGTAAGGTCGAACAAAGGAGGGTGCAACTAAATTGAGTTATGCCTACAACGTCATATATTTCGCGATGTAACTTACAACTTATCCTGACGTCAGTTATGGTTAAAAAAGGTGTAAACCATGATAAAAAAGTTATTGTTTTACGTAATGCGACTTATTTAAAGGTAAAATAAAACGGTAATTTATACCATAGAATAATATATAAGATACTAGCTGTTACCCGCGGCTTCGCTCGCGTAGAATATGTATATATTTACAAATTAGCTTAAAATATTACGTAAATTTAAAACCTCTTCGTATACCACATTGGTGTGTATTTCAGCCTTTAGGGTAAAATATCCTGAAACGCTTAAATGCGAATCAAATCATTTTTAATCGGTACCCAAAATTAAAATTTCATGCTTCTAACTTCAAAATGATGGACTTCCAGACTAACCTGTATACGAAATGTGGACACCTATGTTTCCCTTTAGACTTAAAATATCAAAAACGCTTAAATACGTATCTACTCATTTTTAATCAGTAGCCCAAAAATAAAGTTTCATGCTTCTAACTTCAAAAATGACGGTCTCCCAGAATATCTTATATACCAAATGTCACCCATATTCCCTCCTTAGGCGTAAAATATCCGGAAACGTTTAAATATGTATCAACTCATTTTTAATCAGTATCCCAAAAAAAAATTTCATGGTATTGATTTAAAAAAACTTTCATCCCTTATTTCACCCCCTCAGAGCTAGAATATCAAGAAACGCTTAAATAGGTATTTACTCATTTTAATCAGTATCTCAAAAATAAAGTTTCATGATTTTAACCTAAAAAATTACTGACTCCCATAAAAACTTTCAATCCTTATTTCAACCCCTTAGAGGTAGAATATCAAAAAACGCTTAAATATGTATTTACTCATTCTTAATAAGTAACACAAAAATAAAATTTCATGCTTCTAACTCTAACTATAAAAAGTAGCCTATGTCCTTTCTCAGGCTCTGGACTATTTGTGTACCAAATTTCATCTAAATCGGTCCAGTAGTTTTGACGTGAAAGCGAGACAGACAGACAGACGGAGTTACTTTCGCATTTATAATATTAGTATGGATTATCATTGAATTCGGCCTTGAATACATGAATTGGCAAATTATTCACTTAATATGTTTTTCGATTTGTCAGGGGCATACGGAATTCCATTTTTAGCAAATAAAATAATAAGTTCGTCTGTGTTTTCAGTGGCATACAGAATCAGGGGCCCGGTTAAATAACTTCACAAATCTGTGATATGTATGTATAAAAAAATAGTAGTTGCCCATTGGTCAAAATGCGATCATAATAATCATTATTGAAAATTTGACGTAACCGTATATCTAGCCCATTTTTTACAACTCTTATTTCTATAATGTTTTATTGATAACATCCCAGCTCGTCAATATCTTCCTAATAGTTTAATACTTATCGTGTGACAATAGGAGAAAAAAGTACTAAACTGTTTTGTCATATAAATACTTTTTTGCGTAACCTTGAATTGACTATATTCCCAACGGTGTTTTTTTTATTTAAATTACCGGTGCCTCGTGGTTTTATCTGTGTTACAGCGCCAATTGCTTAGACCAGTTTTTGTTATTTTGATCATGAAACAAAATAACTAATATTTACTAATATAACTTATATTAGTATAAAGTAATAATGATCCATTTCCCGTGAGAGCAAGTTAGTAGATACAAAAGGTCATAACTATGTTTTAAACCAAATACCGTTTTGATTTGTCGTATATGTTTAATTAGTTGTAATTTATCTCTGAAGGAAACATCGTGACGTTGCCCGCATATCTTCAGGGGAGTTCATGAGGACCTTATTAACCTCTTAACTTTAACGAAAGTCACGTCTCCAACAAATAAATTATACAAGAAAATATACTTGTATAACGTTTTCATTTACCTTTATTTTTATCTATTTTAATTATATATGGTATATGTAGTATATACAGATCTGTAATACCATAATTACTTTTTAGTATTAGATTTATATTTTATATGAATATATATTATCTGTGTATTTATGCATCTGGCATCTCGAGTGACACACATCGCGAAAGCGCGGGAAAATAAGATAGAAATTGGCGCGCGGTGAAGACGGTGTTTGAACACATCGAGTTGATATTTAAATACCTATTCTATTTAATTTAACTTGTAAATCGACCTTACATGTTAAAATTACAGTATATTCAATGAAACAGAAAAAATAAAGATGTGCTTATACCAAATTATTTGGCCACCATTGCGAAGAAACGGCGGCTTATAGCTCATCAGACACTGAAATCGTAATAGAGATATTAACAATGAATCTTAGTAGCTTGCGTTTTATTTAGTTATACTTATTTATTACATAAACATAACATAATCAGCCTGTAAATTTCCCACTGCTGGGCTAAGGCCTCCTCTCCCGTTGAGGAGAAGGTATGGAGCATATTCCACTACGCTGCTCCAATGCGGGTTGGTGGAATATGCTCCATACCTTGGGACTTATTTATTAATTGTCATATATTATTACCATTTATATATAATATCGGTAGGCGGTCGGTACGTACGTTTGATGGTACGTGGTAATAAACATTGGCGCTGTAAGAAATAATTGCTTACACCGCTAATGCACCACACACCTTGGGAACTAAAATGTTTTGTCCTGTGTGTCTGTAGTTACTCTGGCTCACTCACAATTCAAACTGAAACAACAATACTAAGTGTTCCTGTTTGGCGGTAGAATATCTGGTGAGTGGGTGGTCTTTAGTAATTGTAATAATCTTCATACATAATACTACGATTAATAATAATAATATGATATGTAGTTGTTATATATAGACATAAATATGAATCCCTATTTCACTTGGTCACGGCATTACGTATGAACGGGTCGACCAATTTCGCTAATTCTCTTTTTGTCGTGTTTGATATTGTCATTCAATATTCTTATTAAAGAAAAATATAACAAAATTGCGTGGAACATTAGAAAATTAAAGAAAAATTAACGATCATATTAATTTTTAACGTAACTTTATGTAGTTACGTTAAATATGTATATGGTATTAATTAATAACGTCATAGCGTTTGACGTGTCAGTTGTGTCAACTGTCAGTTTTTTTAACAAAGCTGGTTATGCGCCAGAAAATCAAAGTAAAAATTTAAATTTATTTTAAGAATATATTTTTTCATCAATTTTACCAATTCGAATTCAGTATTCACAGTTAAGACAGGATAACGTTTGTTGACTTAGGTAGTAAAATATACCCTACTAATTTCTAAAATAAATTAATATGTATACTTCAGTTTTATTGATACTAATAGTTGTTAGAAGCGCTTATAATATTTATATATGAATTATTCATTTATTGATTAAACATGAAACTAAAAACACAAGAAATGATACGTTTACAATAATGTGAAAAGATGACTTAATATATTAAGGACTTTTTATAAAAGGCATGCAATCCTTTTTGCATCCAGATTTCTTCCAGAATACGATAATTTTTATGATATTTTCGTTGTGAATATATTGTAGAATAAAAACCAAGGTAAATTTACATAAAAACATTTTTATTCTTTACGTGTTTGAGATAGAATTTATGCCATTTATTATAAAATCTAACTATTTTAGAACATTTAATATTATAATACCGTATTACTCTACCGAGTTCGTGTCAATCCCGATAGTTACTCTACCTATAAAGATATTATTTTGTGGCCATTAAAAGGGAAATACCATTATTTTATTATATCCTTAATAATTTTTTTAATAAAGTACAATAATTGAGCAGAATCTGGCATCATTAGAACGGGAAAATGCTAAGTAAAAGAAGAAGAAAAGATAGATAAATAAAATTAAACTTTGACTACCTGGGATTACTTTTTAGTGATGAACTCTAGTATTCACCAAAGAATAATACTCGAAATTATTTCGAAGTTTATTTTTGTGATTACTAAAATATGCAATAATTTACACACCCAAAAAAGTTGTCGAAGTCATAACCTTAGCTAATATTATATTTAGCGTAAGTTACATACAATTCACGCTTGTCACATCAATAGTCTAAATTTAAAGTGGCTGAAACTGCAAAACGTGAAAAAAACTTAAACCTTCCTTGAAACGCAATGAATCTTCAAATAAAACAAAGTTCTCCTAAGAAATATTTTTCATTTTATAGATTGATTCTTTCGATGGTCTGATTTTGGAGTCCATCAAGCTGTGATAGTATTTATATTACGCGCTACGGAACATAAAATAAATGACATTAAATTTCGAATTGGAGTCACTACGAATCAATAGCAATACTTTTAATGCTTATTGAATATAAGTTCGGATTTCTCATTTTTAGTGGCTCAATACTGAAATCTACGTCGCGTCCGTGTTCTGCGAGCGAGGGACGTTATCACGCTCGCGGTCCCCAGGGCCGGTCGGAGGGCGACAGGTTCAACTAATGATGGTGGCTTACAGCCATTTTTCTATTTACCACTGTTAGCTTTAACGTGTTATGGTGGTTTATTTTACTCAGCCTTAAGTTAATGGTCACAATTGGTTTGCGCGTGTAGTTGATAACATCGATATACTATCGCATAGTATTTTATATATAATTAATTATGAGTCAATTAAGCTAACTTTAATGCAATAAAAAAAAAGATACGGCCTTACTTATAATGTTTAGCGAGTTATTAGTTAAATAATAATTTCTCTCTTTCTGTCTTCATCGATTTGACATTTGAAAGAAGAAGACAGTATTATTTAACTCATTACCCCGTCAACGACTTTTATTGGTAAAGCATAATGTTAGTTTTTCAAATGACAATTTATAACTACCAATGTTTTAAAAAGTTATGATTAAAACTATTGTTAGTTATAAAAAAATATTGCGATATAATGGGATTTTATCTGAATACTTGTGTGGGTTAAGCTTTATGCTTAACATTATTACTACCAGAGGTTTAATGTTCAGACGATATTAGTTTTAAAGGAAAAAAAAATATATAAAACTAACACCTTGGTAGTTTGTGTTTAATAATTTAGTTCTAGAAGGAGCAGGGGTTACATTTTCTAATGCTTTTCTGCCATTCCTCTGTACTCTGTTGTACTAGTTATGTACAAAATGTATGTACATACGTCCCACGTGAATAGTCGGAAGAGGTAATTTTTGCTACTTTTATGGCATAGACTTCTTTTAGTTGTTTAATTAATTTTATATTATTTCGAGATTGAGTTTTACATCAAATTTAAAAACTGAGTGTAAACGCTTATTTTACCATCATTCGAATCTATTCATCCTTTTAAAAGAGGTATTATTCACTGTGGTATGGGTTGAATCGTAGGCGTAAGTGTTCTGTTTATTTACGCGATGCGACATTAGTGTGCTTACGGTTAGAACTTTAATAAAAAAATCATCTATCTAGAGTTCAATCCAACAACGTAAATAATTAATGATGGTACATAAATAAATCCAAAATGTCAAAATTAATTAATTATAATATGTAAACATAAAAATATAGCCACATAAACCGGCAACGAATTCGCTTTAAGTAGTGTTCGCATGATGGTTGAATTTAAATATTGAAGCTATATCCTTATTATTTCTAGTCTTATTTATATTTGTTTATGAAAATCAACCAAACAAAACTACGACAATCGGTTGAAAAAACAGATGAGACAAAGGGAGTAATAATACGAACGGATCGCCTACATATGAGGAAAAGGGACTGAATTGTATTTTCTTTGCCGATTTGTTTATAGATGTTCAATAAATCAATCACCTTATAAAGCGATTGTAATAATAATGTGTGTGTATAAATTGAGTTCAAATTTAAATAAAATATTAAGTACTATTTTTGTCAGATTCTAGATAACGGTGAGAGTTTCACCTGCTTTAAATTTAGAATATTTAGCTGACAAGCTAAATTAAGCGAAGAGTCGATAGCGCAATGGTTTACGGGCCGCCTAGCGATGTAAAAAATCGCAGGATTGATTTTGATACTTTGGGCTTTGGAGTTTAAAAAGAGAGGTAAATAGGAATATTATTAATTAATTAATTAATTTGAGGCATTGCTACTATTCTTTTTTAAAAAAGAAATTGCTAGTATTATTTTAAAAAAAATGGTTTAGGGTTTGATCTTCAGGTATAAGGCGTAAAATGTAACATATGTCTTTCGTTGGAGTTCAAGCTTGCTTCACACCAAATTTTATCAAATTTTGTTTTGTGGTTTGGCTTGATAAAATGGGCTGTAAGTACTTTCCGAGCCACGGGAGCGTATACACGTCCAATTTATAGACTATGGGCTGTTACTTTTCGCGACAGAAAAACCTAATAACTTTTTCCGACCCGACCTTGAACTCAAAACCACAGCATCTGTGGACTTATATCAAGACTCTACCAAAGAAATCAACATCAAAATGTTATTTATTCTAGTAGGCTCATAAAAGCAATTTTGAATCGTCATGTTACAGTATTAAATAAAATTTTAAACTACTACCGGTTCGGAAAGTAGTTTCTACGGAGAAGAACCGACAAAAAACTCAGTAGTTACTCTTTTCCACCATTTTAATTACAGACTATGTCAGCAAATAACGATTCATTTTAAATATATCCCGCCTAGAAGTCAATAAGCACTATGTTCACGCTTCTCCGTCTTTATGATAATCTTCTATTGAGAATATGCCTTATTTATAAATGCTTTTTCGATATGAGCTTTAAATTTTTTAATACGTCAAGTAAAAAATATATGTGGAATCTTATTATAAAAGTAAAAAAGTAGTTCAATGTTTAATTCTATGTTTAAATCGATTGTACAGATTATGTGATACTTCTTATATATCTTTTACAAATTTAAAACGGCTCTGCTGTAAAATTTACCATTTTATCATTCGCCTGTTTGTAGGACCTATCACTATACTCAAAACTTAAGACAATTTGGTGCAATGATCACTGTTATTAGATTGTTAGTGTATTCAATACTATTCAGAGTATAAAGAAATTTTTGGAAATAAAGTATAATTTTATTGTAGTAATTTTTTGGTACCAATATTTATGTGTTTTATTTTTTTTACATTAATTTAAACAGCTTTGGTTCTAATAAATATAACCTGCTCCTTAAACCAATACTGCTAACAATCGGACGTAAGATTGTATAATTCCTTGTGCCTGTACTTACACTGTCTAACTCATGATCAAACCGGAACACAGCATTACAGCACAGCTATCTGATGGTTCAATAACTAGTGAGTGGGTGTACAATATCCAACCGGCCCTGTACAAAGCCATTACAACGGTAAATGCATTAAAAACTTTCTTTATATGGGTTAAACAAAAGCATTTTTTAGCATTGGAAATAATAATATGTACGTGATACGACAACTGATTTTTATTTAAAAAAAAATGTAAAATATTGTAGTGACTGTAAATTGTATTATAATATCTTATATGTATGTCTATATTATCAACTATTAATCAAAACATATTCCTAATTTCGTATAAAATAACATTACGTAGATTAAATCAAATAAATGTTTCGATTTAAACAAACTGGTGCCGGTAACTATTTACTCAGTCGCAACAGACTTTAGCAGGTAGGTAAGTGGATTTCACATTGCAATTTTAACTAGATAAACGAACTTCAATTTCTTTTTCCCGACAGTAAATAATGTAGCATTTTTATACCCCTTTTATTCGAATATATTTAAAGCCTTAATGTAAATAATTATGATGTAACTTTATAACCTTAACGTATATCAACAGATTCATGGATTGTACTCGTATAAGTCGCACGATATTTATAAACTAATTGTTTTTATAAAACCAAGTAGCTCCCCAATAGTAGTAGGGATCAAATTGTGAACATATTGCGTTACTGAATAGGTCATCCAAGTTAAGCTGGTTTTTATAGGCTATTTTAAGGCAATAATTCTTAATTTATTTTTATTGGCACAAGTGACGAAGATATACGTAATGCCACGGCGTTCTCTTCTAGCGAACCCTATATTATGATGCCTACAATACAAAGTAAAACAAAAAGATATTATGTAAGGACAACAACAATAACAAAAGTACACACACTAACTTAAAAATTATAGCAAAATAAGTGACAGCACATATTTGTTATGAAAAGAGAGAAAAAGACGTGTATGGATTCAACTCAAGGAACTGTTTTCTCTTCTCAAACGTATATATTTTTAATTTGCTTTTTAAATTTTTAATCTTTACACAGTATAAAGCACTTCCCGTCGTCTTCTTTTAAACTATGCAATGGATTTTAATACTGTTTTCATCAATATATAACTACATATAATATATTTATTTGGTGGTAGCGCCTTGTGCAAGCTCGTCTGGGTAGACACGCACTCATCAGATATTGCCACCAAGTAGCAATACTTGGTATTGTTCTGTTCCGGTTTGAAGGCGGAGTAAGTAGTGTAACTACAGGCACAAGGCTAACATCTTAATTCCCAAGGTTGGTGGCGCATTGGAAAAGTAAGGAATGGTTAATATTTCTAATAGCGCCAATGTCTACGGGCGGTGGTGACCACTTAACATTCGATACATATTTATATTATATATGTCGGAGGAGCAGGATGCCGAACAGTTGGGTTCGGGGAATGATCCGACATTTGGAAGACTATGTGGGCGTGAAATGGAGATATTCACAAAATAAAACGTATTTAATATCTTCTAATCACTGTATTAATAGATTCAATAATCGTACATCACAAAACTATCAAAGGATTACAATAATTAATCTCGATTAAGAGCAAATGGGTTTGCAAGCAACCATCGCATTCGAGGCGCTTGTCAAAACATAACGGCTCGCGTTGCCATGACACTTACAACTCCATTCGGGGTGATCCGCTCTTAAAAGTAAATTAGCCATCAAACATTATTGCCAACTACTCGATTCATTAATTATCCAAATCAACAACCAAAGTAATCGTTATATATATTTTATCTCGTTATATATATATAGTGTGTATTATATTTAAAACAAGTATTTCAACTTTCCTGAAAAAAACTTTCTGTTCTTAAATCTGAAACTTGTATATAGACCCTTATTTTACCCGTGTCAAGCTGGGACGGGTAGTTAGTATATTGTATTAAAACGATAGCTGAATAGTAAAGTTTTAAAATATTAAAATAGTTTATTCTTTTCCTTAAAAAATAAATGATCTTAAATATGTACTGAAATTAATATATTCGGTTGGGGTTTTAAAAAAGAAAAATATATTTATTATGCGATTATTGTCATCGGAAATTCCGAAGAGATTATTAGTACGAGATGATTAGTATTTAATAAATTGAAATTGTTGTCGTCTTCTGAAAACGCCGAATAAATCCTCTTACACGTTGAATACCGATCAACCGAGGCGGAGATTAAATTAATATACTAAAAAATTAGATTTTATGCCATCAAAAACTGCAAAGCTTATAAATATAAAAATATAATAGACTTGGTATTCGAAACAGTAACGGCTTCTCTCAAAAAACATTTTTTTGTTCAACAGCTGAAAATGGAATGACAATTCCATTTATATTCAAAGTAATATTTTATTAAGGAATAATACTCGAAACCAACAAAATACCCTTTTTTGTAATCAGATTCGAGTTAAGCCAAGAAGGAATTATTTTAGTAAATATATGATTCTGAGATCAGCTGTGATCTGGTTTTTTATTTTTATAGGTAGATACTGTGAGAAAGATGAGAGAATAAAAAGTCGGAATATTCTTAATTCGTCCAGACACGATTTATTATATATATATAATATTCACTGGGTGGTTGGTTTTGTGCAAGTCCGTCTGGGCAGACTCATCAAATATCTATCGCCAAAGAGCCATAACTTGTCTTGCTGTCTTCCGATTAAAGTGTGAGCATTCCAGAGAATTTACAGTTTACATTTTCGTTGTATGGAAAGATTTATATTTTTTACACTACCGATTCGGTCGCGGTAGTGACCACTCACCATCAGATTTTCCATATTCGATACAATAATAAATTTAAAAAAAGTAAAATTATAATAATGTGCGGCTGATATAATAGCATTCATGTTTTATAATATTATTTAAAATTTTTAATCAACTGTTGTTTTACGATATTATTTTGCCGATATAAAAAGTTAATTGAATTGTTGATATTATAAGCAATTAATATAAGGATAATGCATCTCTGCTAGCTCTGCTTCATTGCTCTGCATTATTTAATTTTAAAACATATTTAACGAGGTGTTAGGGCTTTGTGCAAGCCCATTATAATACCTACCCAGGTAGGAATGCTATTTAGCGCTCTAGCGCTTGATATTATTGTGTGTTGTGTTGTAACAGACACAGGGGACGTAAAATCTTAGTTGCATAGAATAGTGACGCAATTTATAAAAAAAAGTTTTGTCACCTATTTAAATATTTTAAGGTTTTATTCATGATGCTTTTAGTAGATAAAACTTGTGTGTGGGCTCTTTTCTCTCATTCTCAATATGCAAACAACTAAAGATACGTACGAAACAATTTTCATAGAAAAAACATATAATACGTAAACATATACATATACCTACAGTTTTAAAAAATCCCGGTTATATTCCAATATAAGTTACTCCGAGCATGAGTTAGTTTTTGTAGCATTCATTCCGTTTTTTAATTTAATTTCGAAAATTGTGCAAAGGCGAAGCCATAGAAATTACTAAGAAAATATTAAAACTTCTGAAAATAATACACTATAAAAAGTGGTCCTGGGGACTCTGATGCTAGCTAACATGTTAGCTTTCATAAGATAACACAACTTTTTTTTTCTATTTAGTTACTTGATTATATTAATTCTATTTATTATTGGATCTAATATCACTAATTTTGTAATTAAATAATTATCAAAACTCGCTTTCTAAAAATAAGATGTAATAAGTAGTGTGTCGTATAAACAAGTATATTTATAAATAAAAATATATAATCTATACCTTTATATATATATACGAGGATAATGTGTGTTTAGAAGTATGATAACAAACACTTTGAATTTTTGTATATATACTCTAAATTTATATGTATAAGTATCGTATACGGTTCGTGGATTCGTACAATTTTTTAAAAATTTTACAGTATGCATCGAAATTGTTTGGAATAAAAATTTTCAGTTTGTCAGCCCATATCAAATATATAAGTAGGGTTCTCAAAGGCAATACCTTCGTCAAGTATACCTCACTTGACGTACAGAACCTTTTCAATTTGGTTGATATAGATTATCAAGCCGATATTAAGTCTAGAGCTTTCTGATTTGCATGAAAGTTATTAAAAAATGTGGGCTTACGAGGATAACTTGCGATCGTGTCCGATATGAAAATGGAATAAATTATGCAGCTCTAGGTGAATTAAAATATATAATCAATAAACTGAATTAAGTAGAAGTTTTAATTTTATTAGATTACAAATATTCTCCATACATTTATCTAGCTTAATATATTCTTAAAATATACATATATACATACGGCGGACTTTATTTTGAATGTACATATAAAATACAATTTAATTTCAATCTGTCAAATTTGCTCCAATATATAAAAACATTTAGAATAATCAGAGGTTAGTTGCTATTATTAGTAGAACACGTGAATCTTAGCCGAAGATTACAGGTTCAAGCCCGGACAAGCACGACATTACTTTAATTTGTGATAATAATTTATGTCGTGCTCAGCGGTGCAAGAAAACGTCGTGAGGCAACCTGCAAGTTACGAATTGGCTGGATTTCTGCGACATGTGTATTCCTCGAAGCAGCACCAACCTGCACTGAAACATCCATAACTTTCTCTACAAAAGGAAGCCTTTTTCCAGCATCTCAAAGAGTTTATACCTTGTATATATATAACAGAGGTGGCCCAAAACGTGGCAATTTTGTTTCTCCACAGACATGTGTTCCATGCCTTTGGTGTATCTTTTCTATAGACATCAACCTACAAACCGATTAAAATAAAATTATAATTTGTTTTTTTTTTTGTGAGCAAGACTTTATGTTACGTCTTTCTAAGAGACAAGCTATCACATCCAGTCTATCCAATTTCTTATGTTTATGCTATATTTTAATTCCGTCCATAAATATTATAATTTTTAAATATGTAAGACTGGATTAAAACAAAATTCAAACTTCATACCTGCCCTTTTATGACAAACACAGGAACATTAGCTTGCGGAGTTTAATCGTTGCAAACCATAAACCTCACTCATCATGCGCCTAAACCGTAAATTTAAAAGCCTTCGCCACTCATGAGTCTGGAGGGATCCCCTCCATTATCATAAAATGACGGTGTTTCACTTTCTTTTGATGTGTCGTCAAAATAAAAATATGTACATTAATAATATAATGTTGAAATAGAAACGTTATCATTGCTCTCCACGATTTTTACGTCTCTTTTCAAACTTTCATATTTAAAGCGGTCTGATTTACCTACGGGAAACTTCATTTTAAGTTTTTTGCATGAAATATGTAATTTTGTTTTAAAGTGTAATCTACCCCTTGGTTGTTTGCCAAACAATGCCTTAAATTGCTATTTATTGGCTTGAAGTATTTGTCAGCCAGTTCTACTATAGTGCCAAGAGGATACTACACTTAAGATCCATTAATTAGCAATATTTGAGAACTTACGTCGTTGTCTCTCTGGATATTGGTGGTAGGCTTTGTGCAAGCCCATCTGTGTAGGAACCACCTACTCATTAGATATTCTACCGCCAAACTGCTATACTCAGTATTGTAGTTTTCTGGTTTGTAGGGTGAGTGAGCCAGTGTAACTACAGGCGCAAGGGATATAACATCTTAACTTCCCTGTTTGGTGGCGCACTGGTTTGATGTAATATTTTTTTAACATCAGGTGGCCCATTTGCCCGTCCCCCTACCTATTAAATAAACAAATACTTACCAGGCATATACAAGATATACATTCAAATCTAGACAAATAATAAGTAGTGTTGGATACATTTTGTTGCATGACGTGTATTCATCAAAGAACACTGGCGCAGCGTGGTGCAATAAGTTCAAATCTTCTACTTAAAAAGAGAGCAGGCTTTTACCTAGAGGATGAATGGAAAGTGATTATTTTCAATATATATACGTATAGCTGGATGCCACAGATTGCTATTATACAACATAAAGGAAAAAGTATGTGGATTAGTGGAATTAATTCAACTTAAGTGCAAATAGTACATGTTTAATATTTATCGTTGAATCACAGGTTCTCGACAAAAATAATTTAATACCGGGTCACGCCACTCGCGCTTATCGGCTTGTTTGCACTATATTCGAAATCCCCACAATGCGATTGTTTGCCTCGTAAATAATATTTCAGATTCTGTAAGCCATGGTTAACGTAACATTCGTGTTTTTTGAACAAATAATATTCAGTCGTAAATACGATGCCGGTGCGACGAAACTGAATAACACTTCAATTTAATATTAAGCGCTTATATAAATATTTAAAATTTTAGTGTATGACGTTAAGAGTTTATGAATGAAATATTTTTTACATACTAATAGTCAGCCATGCATGCGTTCTCTTAAGTAACGTAATTAATTCTACATTACATTAAGTAAACTAAATTGAAATATATTTAAAAATATATATCATGAATGTACTAGTCGGAATATAATTGGTAAACAGCTATATGGGGTCAAATACATTCTGAACTTCGTATTTATTATCATGAAACCCCATCTTGGTCATTATATGTTATCAAATTCGGGAAGTTAATTGCTCATATTAGTACTTTAGAAGCGAGCAGTATATCAGATATTTTGTTTATAGCATAAGAGGACACTTAAATTTCCACGGCTGGGCAATGCATTCTGTTCCTATTTAGAAAGTTTGGAATTTATACCATATCACATCTATATACACCAGTTGGTACAAAGCATGCTTTCGTATGTCACATTTTTTATTAATACTATTCTGTTGTTGATTTAAATTATTGTTTGCGATGTGTAAATTATTTTTTTAAATATTTGATCTTGTTATTACTACAACTATCCGACAATCTTAGGTAAGGATTTACATGTTCCATTTGTTGGTTCAACTCTAAAATGGTTTATATAGTATTTTCTGTTTCAATGTCAAAAGGATAAGTGTGCCGTTGTTTTTGTAGACAGTCGCCAATGTTGATTAGATTGACAGATTAAAAAAAATATATTTAACGATTTATTACTGTCCTTTTACATGCTGTAAATTATTTATTATAAACCTAATTTTATAATTAAGGAAGAAATCCATTTCCTATAATTTTGGATGGTCAAATTATTATTCGATTTATTTACTTACGTTTTTTTCTTATGTTTATATATTTCAGGTAAATACCGATACAAAAAGAATGCACAAAAATATATAAAAAACCTGGTTTTAGTACTAGTTAAAATTTAATGGGAAAATTTCGGTAAGAGCTGTATTAGGCAGTTGGCTTAACAATAAGATAGCCCGCGGTCAGTAGATGGTTGCGAGACAACTTTGAACGATAGTTTGTGAATTCTGTGGGTCAGATTGGGACGATGTGGACTTTAATGGTTCGTGATAAACGGATTTATGACTGTGAATGTACAAGTATTAAATTATACGGAGCTTATGTTAATATTATAGCAACGGGATACCGACTGTTGAAGGAAAAACCGTCTTTATCGCCTTATTCGCATGTCTGTCCGCTGCAGGCGTAATTTGTATACATTTAAAACTACATAATCAAATTTATATTTAGAAAATGCCGTGGTAGTTTTATGATGTATTTTTTAAAATATTTTTACAATTTTTAAAAGCATTAAATTAAGAAAATAATATGTTCGTTATTGCAAAGTTATGTCGATCAGAAAAAAATAGACCTGTGTCAAGCTCAAATGCTCAAGATCAAGGTAACTTGAACAGGATATAATATTTATATCACATAAAGATCAGTAGGTACCATAAAATAACGTTTTTCTTAAAACTATTTATTAAACATTACTAAGTTAGAATTTTTTTATAATAAATAAAAGTTTATTTTATGAAAAAACAAAATATTAACTAAAATTATACTTACATTTAATTTATTTACAAAATAGTTCAGTCCTTTTTATATTGAAATATAAATCAACTTCAACATATTACCTAAAACACTGATCGATTTTAAAACTCATAAGTTATAATTAGATTAAAATGTTTTTGAATACTAAAATGTGTTTTTTTGGTTTGTACTTTAAGTATTTTGCATACATTGAATTACTTGGAGAATAAAAAAGCCCATTCATGGGATGGGATGGGACGGCAAATCCGACATGACCACAAAGAGTTTCGGCACATGACCAACGACTTTACGTGATCTTGGACGCAAGGGAGGATACACATCTTCAACATCCAGACTCCATGCTGTTACTGAGAAATTTTATAGAAAAAAACCAATAACTTTTTATCGGCTTTGAGTCCAGGAATTGTAGATCTGCGGCTTTATATCTTGCCACTAGACAAACGAAGTTAAATATGCCATTACGGTTGCACTATTATACCAACTACTTTTATTAATTTCGAAGCTAAAATAGTTGAGTAAGTGTTTGTTATAACTCTTAAAATGGGGGATGGTGTAATAAAGTATGACGTTCATAAAAGAGAAAGTGTCGCAGTGAATACAAGACACACAATTGGCGTCAATAAAATTGCGTGGTCGACACCCTAAGCAATAAGCAAAGGCGAAATAGCGCGGAAACATCGGGGGAAACAGTATTAATACTTCTAGTTAATTGTGAAGATATACCGGATGCCTAAAATGTATATTTTCTTTAATTTTAATTATCACGTGTTACTAATTTGATTTGTCGGAGAAATCTTCTGGTAGATTTCGAATAAGGTGAGAATATTCGAGAGTAGAATTTATTTTCTTAATTGGTGGCAGAGCTTTGTGAAAACAGTCTGGGTAGTAGGTCTAGTTAGTGAGGTAGGTGGGCGCCCGCTGATAACATGTTCTAACGGCAAACAGGAATACTTAATATGATGAGTTCCTGTTTGAAGGGTGTGTAGGAAAATATAACTGGTACAAGGGATGTAATATCATAGTTCCCAGAGTCAGTCGAGTATTGGCGATCTATGGAATGGCTTATATTTCTTTGTCTATGACCAGTGAGCACTTACCATCAGGTAGCCCACTTGCCCAACAAACTACCTATTTTATAAATAAAAACATTGTAACACAAATAAATATATTTTAACAATGTTGTGTCAATTTAAAGTTATTTTATAATTGCTTTGATCTCTTTAAATAGCTTGAAAATTGAATATCAATTTTAACATTTTATATATGTATTTACTAAAAAAAAATTATTTTGAGCTATAGAAATTGTACAAGAATATAAATAATAACAAAAAAATATATAATTGATGTAAGTAAAATGCTTCGTTTTAACGCACCGGTTCTGTAGGGAGAGTGCTGTCTACCCTCTTCTACGTGTTCGGACTCGCGATTCTTTCGGCGATGCGCAGTTCATTAAGACCGGCATGAGTGGGCACATCGTATGAACATTTATTGCAAATCACCAATGAGGGATTACTCTACAGTAACTTTTATGAAGATCACTTTATAGAGAAATAAACAGCAAAATAAGAACTCTTTTATCAAAGTAAAGATTTCATCGTAAACTAAATGATGATTATATTTATTCACAATTTGAATAAATTTCATTTTGTACTGTATCAAAAGTTATTTAAATAAACATCTCCAACGTGTATTGAATCAAGTATCTCAACAAAGCAGCTCAGTTGTATGAAATTTCAAAGCCAACACTCATTCATAGAATAACAAATAGCCCTGAAGAATGTACTTCAATTTCTTAGAAGGTTGTACTCTGTTGAGGGGTACGAAGAAGAAACACTGACATAGTGTTATATTAGCCAAGTACGTGAGTATCATTCACATCGTTATTATTAAGAGCAGTTACGTGTCATGGGCGGTGAAAATAAATTGTTTCTTTACACTTCGCGGGACAAAAAGGAACGTGATGGTCTATTAATATTATTACTACACATATTTATCATTCGATATTTGCTATAGAATAATATATATTTTTGTATATAGAGAAATATACAATTATAACAACAATTTTTAGTAAAAAATATATATATGAAAATCATAAATCGATCAATTTTAATGACAGCTTAAAATAAAATAAAAACGGATAGTATATAAAGCAAGTAAAACAGTTAAGGTTTAAACATATTACGTAATTTATTTAATACTAGATCACTTTATTTACTTAGTTGCAGGGCTTTGTGCAAGCCAATCTGGATAGGTACCACCCACTCGTCATATAGTCTGTTGAGCTCCGCTTGAGACAGTACAGCAACAAATGACTTACCATCTCTTTTTCCAAGGTTAGTGGCGTATTGTTTATGTAGCAGATGGTTAAACTCCGAGGCTGATAACGAATATATTACCAAGAACTACCGATACAAAAAAAAAATGTAATCATATATGATAATTTATAAATACTAGTACAAATATATAACTGAGAAGAACGTATCCAGATTCAATGTTAAAACCTCTTTTACGATAAAACACATATTATATATAAGTTAAATCTACGGACGATAAGAGGATTTTTATTATTCTTTCGGACATGTACATTTAATATTATTTTAATCAAGGCAATGATTTTATTGGATCCGTGTCTTTGATTAGTTTCTTCTCGGTGGTAGCTTGACTTTCAATGAACATAGGCTAGTAAGGCTAATCTAGTATTGCCAAGCCTTGCAAATAGATTACAAAGAAGTAATATATTGTTATTTCAAAAAGGAATAAATAACATTATGAGAAATATAAGACGGTATTATTGTAAGAAAGCTTGCGGTACTATAAAATCAGTCAGCATATAATAGGGAATAGTTCATGAAAATAGTATTTCGATATATAAAGACCCCTCTTCTATCAGATGTAATTATCATAACCGTTGCCAACAGAAGCGGTCTTTGTATCGTAACTTTATTTGTTTAAACATAGATATTAGCGCGGGCTGCTTTTTATAAAACTAGGGTCCTATAATTGACTGTTCTTTATGACAAATTGGCCTAATGTATATTATTCATGATCAATACAATTGAGTTTATTTTCAAATATTAGAACGTGTGTCCACTTCATATTTGTTTTGAATTATATGATAATTGTTGTAGAATAATTGTCGTTCAACAATTAAAGTATTATCAAGCAACAAACATTTGTCTTTTACAAGGGATTTCTTATACGCAAAGTTTTACTCATACATTTACATTTACGCTTAATATATTTTAGCAAAGCACTTAAATATCATCTCATACCAAACACTATCGATAGTTACAGTTTATGTCAAATAAAAAATAGATAAAAACACGAACATTGTAATGAAATCTCTTAACCGGCTTACAGGTAAAGTTAGGGTACCTCTATTAGTGTGTTGGTAAGCTCTCCTCTGAAATATGACGAATGACTGGTGGTGGGAGGATGCGGAGATCACCTAGTCTTCATTCACGGTCTGAAATTCCTGGATTCCGTGAATCGACGTGCCACTGCTTCAGAAAAAAAAAATGTACTTTGTCCGTGAGACATACATAGGCTTACTTATACGAGAACATCATCAATAACAGTGAAATAATCATAAACCTTATTTGAGTATTCAATCAAATATGGAATAAAACAAAAAACATTTATTTATTAAAAGAAAAGTCAAGTTATTATAAATCCGAAATTCCTGGTACTATTCATTCGATTAGGTAGAAGCTTTCTACAGATTACAAAGAACATTTAGAAAAAAATATTAAAGAGGCACATTTTTTTCCTTTGCCTTTAATATTTTTTTCTAAATGTCCATAAATCAAACAATACTTTATACAATGTTTTTTTAAATTTATAAACAAATACGCTTGTAATTAATATACAGGAAAAATAATGAACATCACATCATTACGAAAACCTTATTTTAAACCAGCCGAACTTCTAGTTTTACCCTTTAACTTAACCTATAGCTCACAAATCGTCACTCACCATTTTACCCCCTTGAAAAATGTAGCCTATGTTCTTACCCGCGACTCAAAGTATCTCCACATCAAATTTCATCGAAATCGGTTCAGCGATTTAAGCGTGAAGAGATAACAGGCAATTGAAGTTTTTGTTAAATATAGACTAGAATAGTAGATAAACTATTTTCAAATTAATTTTATGACGAGTTTCTGTATAAATGAATTCCTACTTATGAACCTCGAATGGTGATACGTTATTTTAACTATTCTATGAGAAACACATTAATTTTCATTATAAAAGTTACGCCACATTCATAGAAATGCATTCATATGAGATACGTGCACAGAACAATAATATATAATAAAAAAAACGAGTTCATGGTACTGTAATGATAATATCAGTCACGATTGATTTTAAGATAACAGTTAATATTTAAAACATGGACTGGTTACAGTTTTATTAGAATTAGTTTAATAGTTTTAGTAAAAATATTTATTAATAATAAATAAAAAATAACACCAAAATTTAACTCAACTGTATGAATGACTGGTTTATTTGTTATAGCTTGTCATTTACAGTACAACTTAAATCTACTATAACCCTCTTCGCACGAAGCAGTTATTAGGTGAACTAATGGTGGCTTAAGCAAAACAACTCCCCGCGTTATTACCCCTTAAAATTACCATTGTAGGGACCCAGTACAAGACACCCCTTTCGATTATATATATTAAGTTTTGATGATATTTTTTACTAGATCTATTAAAGTAGTATTCAAATTTTGAAACTTTGGTTTTAAACGTATTTTCGGAGATTGGTATTTAATTCTGGGTTGACCCAATAATAAGTTATCTGTAAAGAAATTCTGAGGAGCAACCTCGCGGCATAACACGATTGTCAGATTACCATCCTATCAGACCACGTGAGTGATGATATTCTACTAGAGAGAGATCACTTTTACATTAGCATTACATTTACAGTCTGTAAATTTCCCACTGTTGGGCTGAGACTTCCTCTCCCTTTGAGGAGAAGGTTCGGAGCATATTCCACCACGATGTTTCAATGCGAGTTGGTGGATACACATGTAGCAGAATTTCGTTGTAATTAGACACATGCAGGTCCTCACGATGTTTTCCTTCACCGCCGAGCACGAGATGAATTATAAACACAAATTAAGCACATGAAAATTCAGTGGTGCTTGCTTCGGCTTGCACCCGCAATCATCGGTTAAGATGCGCGTTCCTAACCACTGGGCTATCTCAGCTTTTTTACGCACTTGTTTATCTATAAAATCTTCCGCACAATTTACTATGTGACCTTTCTCTGCTAAGATCGGTCATTAATTAATGTATAAATTTAAAAAGTAAGGGTTCCACATACACGAAAAATGTTATCGTCTTTCGCTTGCCCTTATAGCATTTATTATTTCTTGGTGCAGATTAAAATCTACATTTAAATGATTTGGCAGACTTTTACGAAAGGTTATCTAACTATTCAAGGTCACCGCAGATTACGAATGAGAAATGTCATAAAGTAATATGCGACATTGATTTTAATAATTATAACATTTACAGAATAGGCGCATTAAAATGTCATATGACCATAAGATCACAACGAATCTTTTAGAATTGCATTACTGGTACAATTTGGTCACGAAATGCTTTTGTTGGTGGGTTAGTTCTCCGGCTCTATAAACGTATTTTGGTATTCTAAATTCTAATTCCCTAATCAGCTTTTTCGACACTCGCATCTCACCGATAGCGTGACCATATTTTACTCTACCAGAATTATGTGGCTAACTCATTCGAAGAATGTACAGTAACAACTAAAAGTTCTTGGTAATCTGTATAAAATGAAAATAAATAAATGCCTGTTTCATTAAAGTAAAAACTTAAAAAATTACGTTTTCCATGTACAGCAACCCTATTTGAAGTGAAAAACACCAAGCAATTCCCTTCATTCTTTTATAACACGTAACGCTTGACGGCTCTCACTTTTATCGCCTTTATCTTTAAAGAAAAATGCAACAGTTTCATTCACGTCACAGCACGATAGCAAGAAAAAGGGTACATTTATCAGTTGCGTAAATATGCTAAGTATTGAGTGTAGTCCCCGCTTCCTGGTACGCGAGTAATGGATTGCAAGTCTAGAAGAGACAAAGCCGTTCAGACCTTTAACTGAGAGATAACACCGTGATACAAGGGGCGTGAAACACGTACAATAAAAAAGTTTAACAACTATTTATGTTATCGTGTTATAGGTGAAAAATACTAGCAAGTTTGTGATGATTAATTGTAAACGCTGCCTAAAGAGTGTGGTAATGTTGGTTTTAAGAATTTCACACTTCGAAAAATGCAATGAAGTTATCGTATCACGTGTTACATTACATTTTATTTTGACATCGGCAACCGAAATACAATAACTTGGAGCATAATGCCTAACTGAAAAACTACTAAAACAACATTCATAAAACTTATACCAGAAGGTGTTTAAGTAGGTAATAATATTAGCATTAGTAATATAAGTTTCTGTGCAGTAACCCTCTTTAAATTTAGACAGTAGACATGACAAGCATAACTATCATGGTAAGTAACTAATGTTACATAACTTTCACTCTGTTGATTTTCTTTAGTATGGTATAAGTAGGCGGTCGGGTAAATGGGTCACGTCTTAGTGGGACCACAGTCCATAGACATCAGTGCTGTAAGAAATATTTAACATTCCTTAAATTGGCAATGCGCCACCGACCTTGGGAGCTAAGATTGGTGAAGAACCTTGTGTCTGTAGTTATCCTGACTCATTCACACTTCAAACGGGAACACAAAAATATTACGTATTGCTGTTTGACCCCAGGGCTTGCCCAAAGCCCAACAACAAGTAAATTTGGACATGTTTTTAATACCATAATACAACTTCTGAAAATGCATGTAAGCAAATTATACCTACATATATATAGATACGTGAATATGTCTGAGGAGAAACTTAAATACGTATATTTTGTTTATAAGAAAGTCGTTTGAAATCTTAACCGCTTCCCGCTCTCTCAATTTAAATATCCACATCACTTTGATGCGTTCGCGACTCAAGATTGATGGTGGGCTCACATGACACCCGGCCTGAAAGCTGCCCTTAGATGACTTTACTAACTGTTATTTATGGAGTGGATTCACCCTGGCCTTATAAATCCCCTTTTGAAAACTTAATGATATTTGACCCGACTTCTGAAGCTGTTTTTTAATTCACTCTATAAAAACCGTTTTTTTAACCGTAGGATGGCTCAGTTAGTAAATGAAAATAACTGATGATTGTGGTTTCAAAACTAGGTATAGTTGAGCTGAGTTGAAAGAAAATATCGTGAAAAAATATACATGTTTCCGAGGAAATATGAAAAATGTGTATCTCGCCAAGCTTGAACCGAAGCAGTGTTGTGTAGCAAACTTTTGCCCAACAATGGGACGTAAGCGTTTTGTTAGAGACGTTAAAAAAAAATTGAATAATATAAATTATTATGATAATACTGAGATAATGCTGAATCGAAAAGAGTTTAAAAGAAAAATTTATTTGAATTTATCCCATACGCTACTTTTACTAAGTTTAAATTGCTAAGAAAATGAACACAGAAACTTTAATACAATATTAAGAAGTCGCATGCCTTGTTATAAACTTTAATTTAAATTTTAAACAAGTTGAAATAAATAAACTGTTGTAAACTCTAGCAAACAGTATCGAAAGTTTTCTTAGCTTGTATTAAATTCACATACAATTTTTTTATATGAACAATATTAAGATTGTTCGAGAGATAGCACAATTAAAGTGTACAAAACACATCAACTAAAATGTTACCTTTGTTTTATATATAAATAATGTAATAAATAATTTAATGATCATTTATCTATTAATATTTGAATTTGGAAACACACATAACACTGAGTCAATTTAAAAAGTAGTTTGAACACGGACGGGCAATTGAAACAATATAATCTGATAGCGGCGCGCAGATTAAAAAACGTACTAGACGCTTATAAACGAAAAAGTAAAATTTGTTTCGAAATATTTCAAAAAACAATTATTCCATTTTTAAATTCATATTGTATTCGGATCGCTTCACGAGGGGCGATGTGACGGCCAGTGACAGGCGCAGCGTTCGTTTTAAAAGCGATAAGTCCACGATGACACGGCACGCGTTGTTCCGTGGCCAACTACGAACAGACCAAAATATCGTAGATTATAAGGCCAATTTGTGAAAGTATCGTGTTAATACTTGTTTTGAAATCACAGGAAGCAGCTTCGTTTGTCAAATTGTACGTCAGCAGCTCATAACGTCTCAGATTCGAATGTTGTTTCGGGTCATTAAGGTATATTCTCTTTTACTGTTAATAAATTTCAGGAGCAGCGCGGAGTTGGGAATTTGCCAGAGTACACCCCTGTGCCTTGGAAAGCACGTATTGCTGTTGATTTCACATCTAGTCGGTGCACATTGCTGTCCATTTGACTATAATTGTAAGTGAATGAGTAGACCGAAATCAGGAGAACATCACACTTGAAATTTTACACACAAGTTTGTTCAATTGAAAAATTATCCTTTCGAAACAGCAAAATGTTACAAGGACTCATAGACGCCTATATTTTATTGCTAGAAAATTTTAGTATTTTAAACGCATTTTTTTAAGAATCAACGCCTGAGTTTCACTTTATATGGAATCTTGTATATCGCAAACCAGAAACAGAAGTATAACTCTATTCGCAGACACTAAAACACATAACATTGGTATATTTATAACCCTTTGTGAAGGCAGACGTATTCAAGCCATTAGCCGGTACGACGCGCGAACTATTCGAATTAATTAAATTTAATTGTGTAGAAACGCGAGCGGGCCGTCCGCGTCTCGTAAACGCGAAAATAAATTTATTCCAATTCGCTTAGCTGCCTTCGTAAACACCTACTGTATTCTTGCTGATCAGCGTTGTCGACCAATACACTGATAAGATTAGTTTTCATTATAAATTGAACATTTGTAAAAAAAAATAATGTTTATACATGACACCTGCTTGTAACTTTATATTTACTCGGTACCATAGGTTGACAATTTATAATTTGTAAAAGATTTCATTTCATTCGCGATTAAAAAAATTTCTCGACGTAATATGTTCGTTTACTGTGATAGCCTTTATTATTTGCAATTTGCACTAATTACATAATTGTGTTGTATATATGGTTTTGGTCTCATATAAGCGGACTATTTTGGTACTACATATAGCTACAATTATAAATATCTATTTCGTGTGTACTTATTCAGTTTATTAGCATTGGTATACATAATGAAATATGTCATACAATAATAAAATAAAATTGACCATGGAAATTAATAAAATCTACGATTAAGTATGAAGTAGACAGAAAACTCTGTTTAGACATAATTAGCAATGTTTTAACATAGTAATACCTAAAAGTTACTCCGCATCTTATTTAAAGGGTTTATGTGGGATTCGTGTTCTCCTCGTAACTTTTACATACATCCCATATTGATTATTTTCAGTAAAAATGACGTCAGTATCTTCATAAGGAATGCGCAACAATTTTCAGCCCTGCCATTGACCCTGACCAACTTACCCAAGTATCCATGTATTGTCTTGAACTTGTGGTAGGTCCAATAATAATATGGTTACTAAAAATCTAATTGGGATAAAAATATTGTATATAATAATAATGTTTGTTTTCTATGAATTATTATTATCATATAAATCTATTAATAGAATATTTAAAAAAAAAAAACTATTTCAATTTTTTTTTATTTTATGAACAAAAACTTTTTGGTTGTACCTATTAATTTCTCATTTATATTTCTCTAAGAATCAAATTGGCTGATATATATGATATATATATGTATTGGTAATGATATATATCACATTTTAAAAATGTTACTATTACTGTTATATTTGAATACTTAATGATTAATACTGTGTTTATAGGAAATACAGAAACCAGGAATTCAAAGAATAAGTTACTGACAAGCATTATTATTACTGACAGATTTAAAAAAAAACTTACATGGAATTACTTAGGGATGACACCCTTTAAAAGAATACAATTCAAAACATCCAATTCGTTAAAACCGTTTAGGACGAATCAGTGAACAATAAAATCTCCTAATGTATTTAGTCGGTTAATAAATATTTAACATATTTTGTCTCTATTTCCGTAAGAACTATATACCAGGAAGTCCGATATTCAATAAAAGGCAATAAGCACTCTTTAAACTACCAGACTTGTAGGTTATTTATTTAAGCAGTCATGCTTATAAATAGAAATGTTTTCCCATCTCTATATATATTAAAGTACATGTTCATATTTCACCTGTCACAACCACACACGAACTTTTAATATGTATTTTTAACTTCACCAAAAGGAATACTTGACAGTGCTTTCCTGTGAGGTATCTACGAAGGTAAAATAAAAATAAACACAGTTTTGCTGAACTAAAAATTCTGTTAATCTTTTAATTTTGTATCTTAAAAATTTATATCGCAATATCGATTGCAAAAATAACAGACCAATTTTTTTTTTTTATAATTTTAGTTGTATAGTATTTAAGTTGAACATAAAAGACTTCATTTAAATAATTGTACAAATCTGTTTTCTTGGTGGTTGGGCTTTGTGCAAGCACATCTGGATAGATACCACACATTCTTCAGATATTCTACCGCCAAACAGCAGTTTTCAGTATCGTTGTGTTTCGGTTTGAAGGATGAGCGAGCCAGTGTAACTACAGGCACGAGACGGTGGTGACCAATTACCACCAGGTGTCCCAATTGCTCATCCACCTACCTATATAATATAAAATGTCTTACAGACTGTACACAAGTCACTAAATTTCTAGAAATAACTATTGTTCAAGCTGTTTATACAAATGATAAAGTTTTAATTTGTTAATCATAACAAAAGTGCAGACAAGGATTTCTTTTTTATATGATTTCGGGTGGGCGTGGACTACGTTGAACCTACTGCAAGAGTATTAATATAACTCATCGACTATAGCTTAAATTCTAGCGATATATATATGTAGATATACGAAAACATAGTTTGTAGATTATAATTTATATTATGTATCTCAATATTCTACGCAAATTAAGTTAGCCGGCACGGCAACTCGCTGTAGACGTAAAATTGATTACGTGTTCCTAGATTTCTGCATATTTCAATAACGTCACTTTGCGGCCACGTTTGTTACTTTGCGGAAACGTCCTCATGCGAGATTCCTCGATTAATAATAAAAAATATGAAACTAGTATATCTTCATTTCCAATTTAAAATTCAATTAAAATTAATACATTTGGCATAAAGTTAATCTAAAGTTGATCTAAGAGTTATTTCTGAGAAATCGGTATAACTCACATTATCCGCTAGACATGACAGATTTCGGCCACGGCCGATCTCAAATACCTAAAGTAATCCTTACTAATATTATTTATGTGAAAGTGAGATTATTTCCGTTGTTTGTTACGTATTCAGATCTTAACCACTCAACTGATTATCGTGAAATTTAACAACAAAGGATAAATAGATAGGGTATCTAAATACATAGGGATCTATCATTTTTCAATATGGGTGGGCAAAGCCGAGGCCTGAAACAAGTAGTCCAAAAATCTTTTATATATATTACTTTTTTTGACTCATCATTTTGTTGCATCTACTTTTTTTACAAATGGTTAAAAATAGGATTTAAACATAATGTTACGCATGCTGAGTTAGCCTATCAGCCTATCAGCTAGTATCCAATTGTAGTACTAGATAAACCTGTGGCTTTACCCGCGCGAAATTTATAAAACTTTACCTTTAGCACACAAACCGTTACCTCCAATATTACTTCCTGGATGAATTAATAAAAATTGCAAAACTTCAACCATCTCCATACAAAGCAGTTTAAGCGTGAGGTAACAGACAGAGTTAATTTCGCATTTTTAATATTAGTTTAAATTGATGTAGTATGATTCACCATTTGTACATCTTTCTCGAGCAAATGAGTATTGTCTATCGCTTAGCATCTCTAAATTGTTTTGACTCTAACCACAATTTCTTTTTTTTTTTTTGAATTTATATAAATATTATTTTTTGTTTCTTTTTATTATACAATTGTTGATACTTTTGTGTGCTCTATTAAGCTGCTATATGCTGCTGTTTAAACACTACCTTAAATGGGTATAAAAACATTGGTGTAATTTATTTTCTTTATTGTCATAGTCCGATGAGACATGCATTCAATACGACTGAAATAAATCAGACACAGGATCACCGGTGGCCTACCCTGCCGGTTTCGTTCCTCTGGGCTGTTACGAGAATTCCTCGTGACAAATACCCAATCATCATCGTCCTCAAACGCGAGGCAATTAACTTAGGATATATTAACGTTACAGCTGAAAAATATAAATTTAAAGTCCTTGTTATTGCCACTTGAATGTTTTTTTTTTAAATAGACCTGTACTTAATGTAAATGATGAAGGGTTATTACAGTCAGGATCAACGAGAAATAATCTTACGAAGTGAATATTGGAAGTGAGTATCTATTATAGCACTGTATTTTTCGTATTTTTGCTATTAAAAAGATCTTATCTAAATCAAATTTCAGGGAATTGAAGAATATTTGTAAGGCTTTTTTTGGTTCTTCAAGTTTCAATCGATGTAACTGAGAGTATGACATAATGGGCTACGACCAAAAGTAATCAAATATCCTATTTTTTATCAACGGAATAATTTATATACGTTATATAACATACTTTAAAAGATTTAATAAAAACTTAAATTCTAAATTTTAAAACCATAAAGTGACTCAAAAATCACCTTTATCCAAAAAACAAAATACTTTTCTGCCTCTGTTAATTTCTTCTAAGCCATGCAAAGATACACTAAAAATTTAAGGTCTTAAAAAGGCCTATAGAAAAGACCACGATGACTTCTATCTAATCTATCTTATAAGTTAGATACATTCCAATAGTTGATCCCAAAAAGTTCAACCACGATATCTCTGCTATTAGTTAATGAGGAGTTACCGATTCTGCTGATCCCAGATAATGCTGCAGGTCAGGGTAACCTTGTTTTTATAATATCATTGAAATTACACTAGAATCAGTTGAAATTGCTCATCCATTCGACAACTAGAAAAGCCTTGTTGATTAAACATGGATTTTATTCGAAGTCTGGAAAGTATCTTATTTAGTGCCGTTTTACTATCATACCTGACTATATTTATTCAAAACAGTGTAAACCAGTCTAAAATGAATATTGTATAGTTCCGAAATTGGATATCACATAGTCAGAAGACATTAAGAGGCCAGGGTGGACCGGCGGAAAATTGAACTGGCGCGTTATGCTTTATTCATGAAATCGGTATATGCATTGCTGTTGTTTTGAACACTTTATACAGCTTACAACTAACTTTCAGATATCATTTTAGTGCATACCATTAAAAACCGTATTGTTTTAACAGATATATCAAAATCGCATCACTAAATTAATTCAACAGTTCGATGTTATTTATTTTGTGTAAATTGTTATTCCGTGGTGCATTTTCTGAGCTAAATGTGTTACGTGCAATTTAGTTTTGTTTCCGCTGTTTTAAATATTTTATACCAATAAAAATATCGTAGTTTTAATAATTCTTTACTCTTTTAAATTTTTTGTGTTTTATGAAAAAACGTTATTTTATGTTCATGGATTCCTTAAATATTGTTTATATTTTTTGGTTTTAATATAAATATTGTAAAATATATTTCTGTGATATTTTAGATGCATTTTGTTACAATTTCATTATTAAAAAAAACATACTCTTTAGTTGTAGTACCAAAAACAGAAGATCACGAGAATTTTTCATGAACCTGTCCAACTGTATATTAAATAAAACCGGTCAAGCGTAAATCGGACTCGCGTAGAGGGATTCGAATTATCACGATAGAAAATAAGAACGAAAAAATGTTATAGTTCTCAATTACATATACATCGATACAAAAAATCTAAAGAATAAATAATTACCATTATAATACTATACTAAAAAAAAAATAAGAACAATTGCGTTCGACGCGAATACAAAAATAAAGTACTATATTATTCGGTTAAATTTCTCAACACGTATTTCTTCGTACAAGTTTGCAAAATTAAACATCAATAAATTTAAATTATTTTATATTTTTCTTATATTTTTTTAATAAAACCTTATAATTATTTCAATCAAAATTTTAGTGTCAGTAGTTTCAAAGATAAGGGAGCTAAATAAAGTTTCATTTTTAAAAAACAAATACAAATATTTATATACGTATATTTATAACGAGCTTATAAAAAGATTAGCAACATGCCTAAACAAAAGTTTTTTCAAGAAATTTAGTAAATCATTTAGTTTATAACATATTGGAATATGTAAATAAGCTGAGTGTTGTACAGAGGCGCGAGACTTTCTTGATAATCGGAATGGACCCGAGCTTGTGAATACCTGTGCGAGATGCGTTTCACCAGACGTAGGCCGCCCTTAGTTTCCAGTTTAATTCGCAGGGAATGTTTCAGGGTTGTATTTACGTGAAACAACGATGTATAGAACTTTGTAACGATGTAGACACATTTTGATATACAAATGTAACTAAAATAATTGTAACAAATTTAAAATAATACGTAAGCGTTCCCTTTATACTCCATTTTTATTCGGATAAATATAAACTTCTATAAACATTCGTAAGCATAAACTGCATTTAGTTCCTTCAAGGAGGTTTGTAGCGAAAGAATAATAGACTGCAGTAAACCTATTTATAATACAAAACTATACAGACGTAAGCAAGGAAAACCTAAAAATGTTACCTCAAAAATGTCAACGCTCCCCGATCCGAGGCTCATATATCATGGGGATTTATAACCACCTTTGCTCCTTTCTCGATTTTCACGTAACACCTTAATTTAATATTAAATTTTGCTTTCCACGCTCTTACAGGCGAGCAGATGTCTTTACTTGTTTTGTTATTCATATTTCGTTTTCACGCATTAGCGCCTAGGAAGTAAATGGAATGTCTTCATGTAGATTCAAATAAAATATTCTTACACTTCACGCGTCTAAATATTTTGCTTAAAATGCTTTATAATTTACCTAGCAAGTGAACTTCGAATACGGCATCGCGTTTATGTATAATTTATCTTTTTCATATGATATTCTATTTCAAGAGCAACGGATTCGGAAAACATGAATTATGTTATTTAAAATATATATTTATATACAATAATATTTTCACCCCTTCCCGTCTTGACTTGGTAGGGATACATATAATAATTATTTTTAAATTATATTAAAACTAGCTGTTACCCGCGGCTTCGCTCGCGTAGAATATCAATATATTTACAAATTAACTTAAAATATTACGTAAATTTAAAACCTCTTTGTATACCACATGTCACCCCTATTTCCTTCCTTAGGCGTAAAATATCCAGAAACGTTTAAATACGTATCAAATCAAATTTAATCGGTATCCCAAAAATAAAATTTCTAGCTTCAAACTTAAAAAATTACAGAGCTCCAGACTAATCTACATATATACGAAATGTCAACCCAATTTCCCTCCTTAGGCGTAAAATATCCAGAAACAGCCTATAAATAAAGTTTCCTGCTTCTAACTTCAAAAATGACAGACTTCCAGACTAACCTGTATACATGTAGTATTGTTGCTAAATCTTTTGAAACTTTATTTATTGTTTATCGAAACTCTTTGTGGCCCTGAAAAGGGCCTTTTTATTATTATCTCCTTCATAAATGGTAACGTTCTACTACGGCTTCGTTTACTTCGAAATGTCAACCCCTATTTCTCCCCTTAGGCGTAAAATATCCAGAAATGCTTAAATACGTATCTACTCGTTCTTAATCAGTATCCCAAAAAAAAGTTTCCTGATTTTAATTTAAAATATGCCAGTTTTCCATAAAAACTTTTATCCCTTATTTCACCCCTTCAGAGGTAGAATATCAAGAAACGCTTCAATACATATTTACTCATTTTTAATCAGCATATCAAAAATAAAGTTTCATATTTTTTACTTAAAAAAATGACGGACGTCCATAAAAACTTTCAACCCTTATTTCACCCCCATAGAGGTAGTATATCCAGAACTGCTAAAATACATATCTACTTATTTTTAATCAGTATCCCAAAAATAAAGTTTCGTGTTTTCACCTTAAAACTAACGGACTTCGATACTAACTTTCAACCCTTTTTTCACCCTTTAGGGGTAGAATATCCAGAAGCGCTTAAATACCACTCTACTAATTTTTTATCAATATTCCAAACATAAAGCTTAATTCTACCTTAAAAAATGACTGACTTCCATACTTACTTTCAACCGTTATTTCACACCTTTAGGGGTAGAATTTCCAAAATTCGCTCCTTAATGGGTGTCTTGATATGTTAGTTTATAAGTGTACAGCCTAAAATGTAAGTTTTATGCTTCTAGTTCTAAAAATGACAGTACTTTCAACAACTTACAACCTTTCATCCCCCTTTTCAACCCTTTACACCACTTTTTTCCAAATAAAAAGTAGCCTATGTCCTTTCTCAGGTTCTTTGTGTACCAAATTTCATTGAAATCGGTCCAGTAGTTTTGGCGTGAAAGCGAGACAGACAGACAGAGTTACTTTCGCATTTGTAATATTAATATGGATTTAGGAGATTCCTGTATCTATACAACTGGCTAGAAATAATTTTAAAAAACGTGATAATCTGAATTAAACCGCCTTTAATTTTTCTATTTGAGCTCAGACAGCAAAGCCGATTTTAGTGCGACTTGCGAATTTGTTAAAAGCATTTGTTGTGTTTTATTTGGATTTGTAAGCTTAACTGAGTAAGTAGTTTACTTCAATATTTTGTGGTTTATTTGTTTATATTTTAGATAAATTCCAGTTAGAAAAAAGTTAGATTGTTAATAAATTTTTTAAGTAGATTAAATCTTGGTTTTTAAATCTATTTCATTTCTGGAACGCTAAATATATAATCATTAAAATTTTGGCCATTAGCCTAATGTCATATGTAAAAAGCAATCGATTGAATATAATACTCTGGCCTATCTATTTTAATACTAATTTTATAAAATGTTTTTTTGTGCAATATTTATATTAGTTTATTACCTTTATATTCGTAGAAATTATTTAAAAAAGCTTACACAATTAAAACTATTAACAAAATGTTCTGTCGATTTATTCTTATTACAAATAAAACGTAGATTCCTTTTGATTATCTTTGTTAACACATTTATTTGGTAAAGCCTTTACCGTATTTAATAAATGGGAAGTCAAAGTGTTTTGTAGTCTCCCTCATTATTCCGTTCCGGTAGACCGCCTGACATTATCACCACTCATCACTGAACCGTCACTCAAACTACATCGACAACATTGACACTGTACAAAGCCGATCTTGATGTTATCTGCGACACAAAGATACAATGATGGTCAGCTCGCTCGAACAAGATTTGTACAATTGATTTAATAAATATGAAACGTTGCGTAAATGGTATGTGACAACCTTTATTGTAAGACGTATAAATAATCCGACATGTCGTATTTAGAACGATAGCCTTTTGAGCTGGATATTTAGAATGATAACTTTTTGTTTTTTTAAATTATAAACGCGTTCCTTATTTGATGTGGTTACTTTTGTCTCTGTATAAATATAACGTGATGTTGGTGGCTCTGTTAGCGATCGTGTAACTTCAGTACGACGTGACCGATTAAGGACACAATATTAATTGTTTCGTAGAGACGATAGTTCATCTATACGATCAAATAGATAGAGCTACAGCATTGTGTGTAGTAAATTATAGATGAAATAAGTATCGGCTTAAGGAAGTCAAAGTCACAATATATGTCCTCGTTGATCTCGTCTAGTTGGTCGAATCCAGGTCGGGGACACTAAAGCGGTTAGATTTTTCTTTGAAGAAATTCTTTGTGTTCGTCCTCGATCTCCTTTAGTTATATGAACTTAACTCTCTCTCTCTTCGTATAATCCCATGAACATCCTATTGTTTTGCATACGCACTTATGCCTATATAATATATAATATACAATATCATTCGTAGACTACCTTTGTGAAGCTACCTGATGTAATCAGTCAGTAGGACGTAATATGATATAGGTATCGATGTTGGCATGGTAAAGAAAACTAAGTGACAATGAAGGGATCCGAAAGATTTTGGTCTCGTAAATAATCACACATATTTTATATGAATTCTTAATTTTTCATTTCAGAGTTAAATTTTGTCATCTCTTATATGAACATTAATGATTTAACCTGATTAATATTGTCGACAAAGAAATTAAGCTTTAACTTCTCAATAAATTATACTTTATACATACTTTGATCTTCTATTCGTTGAACAAATTTATTTAAGTATTTAATTAAATCACTAAAGTTTTTTTTTTGAATTTTATACAATTGTATTAGTACAAAAGAAGAATCTATAATTCAATAATCCGTGTACATAGATTATTTATCGTCAATGGCACAGAAGTAATTGATTTTTATAAAAGCAGAAATTCTTAGAAATGTGCCCAAGAAATGTTTCTCGTAAGGACGAAAAAAAAACAATTACTTAACATTAAGATAATTGATTCCCTGTGACGGAATGTATTTACTCGTGGTATTACAGAATTCAAAACCAGTTAACCGTAAAATGCAATATTAAAAAAGGGGCAGTGCGATGCATTTTAATCAAAGCGGTATTAGTTTAATCGCTTCGGAATGTGCGTGACGGAGCTCTGTCACACGGACGTGATGTTTAATGAACAATACTGTCACTGTATTACTTATAGAATATTCAAATATTTTTTGATTTATTTTTGTTAGAGAATATTCAATACTGTAAAACAGCCCGTAAATGTGTTACTGGGCAAAACCTGTTCTAATGTTTAAGAAGGTTAGATGCGAAAACATTTCTAAATTTTATAGAGATTTTATATAACCGAGAGCATCAATAGGTATATTTCATGCTGCTTCTTATATAAAGAATATTTTTTTATATAAGAAATAGAAGATTTAAAAACAATATTGGGAAGTTGTTGTTTTCACTTCGATTTTCGAAAACCTAGTACTTATCGGTTCTCCAGTTTTAGGGTCCTAGAAAGCCATTCTGACTATTTACAGCTTGACTTGGTGTATTTGTGAAAAAAATTACTGTATCTACTGTACCGTATCTCAAGAACGAATAAACAGATTGTGGTCCGCGGTTCATTAATACTTAGATCTGATTAGAGTTTGGAGTCGATCGGTCGAGTTGGTCCGAAAACATTTAAGAAGTAAAATTAAAATCTTTAGATTTTACGTTTAACGAAGCAGAAGAAAAAGATAATGTAAGAGTTCTGAACTCGATATTAGCGGGAAGTTACAAGGATGACTTGCAAGGTCAACGGCTTGTTTAATATAAAAGAAAAAAAGTCTAACTTTATTTGGTCTCAATAAATTAATTACAGGTATAAGCGACATAATATCTTAGTTCTCAAAATCGGTGGCGCATTATAATATTTCTTACAGCGCCAAATTGTATGGGTCAGTGACCACTTTCCATCAGGTGGTACATTTGCCAAAGAAATACCAAAGATATATTACAATTTATGCGAGCTATATTTTTAGTCAGTATGTAACATTATCAAGGGTAAAGCTAAGCAGATTTGAGTGTAGATGCACCCTAACTATAAAATCCAATAAACGAAACGTAATAAACGTACTACTTTATTTTAAGTCCATAAACATTGTTGGACATAAATATATTTATAAAATATTTATATAGAAGTTCAAACTCGTATTGATTTTATATGTGTAGGGAGAGAACTTGTTCTATCTGAACATCTTTATTAAAACTAGTTTTTGCTTGTTAAAACTGGATATACTGCAAAATCAATTTAGACGTTAGTTTTTAGTATGAGTTTTGACTGAGGAACAGTTTTTCTCGTGAAACAAACCTTAAAAATTGTTTTTAATTGTTGTGTGTTGTTTTAAAAATCCAATATGTTTATTTTGTTTTTTTTTTTATGGATACAGTAACTTGACTTTTTAATTAAGTTTCTTAGTCTGTACCGTTAATTTAAATATTTATTCTTTTCAAGAGAAGTCGTTCGTCGATGATTTTGCATACAATTTCTCTTATCATGACTACCGTATTTTGTCAAGTTACAAACACATTTAGCAGTATTAATGTTTAATCCAAATTTTCATTAGTCCCTTTTAAAATCCTTATTCGAAATGAAATGAATTAAAAACAGCAATCGTCTCTTTCGTAGAATTTCATTGAAAAAACATCCGTCAAGCGTTTTCATGGAATCGGCATATGAAAGGGTGTCCTTAATTAGAGTTACAAATTCAATTTAGCCAGACAGAGGCCGATTGGGGACGATATCGGAATAATTTGCATAGTTATTATAAACATGGGTCAGTCCTGCATAAACTGTGGTCGATGACAGCTCCCGTCTCTTGAATGCAAATAAAACAAACACTCAGAATAAAAAGAAACGACATTTAATAATAATAACGTCATTGTCTTAAAATATTATACGAACACAGATATTATTATAAACAAGACTTGTAGCCATAAGCTTGATACAAAATTCTCATAGTATGATATCGGATATACTTACTTACTTATTATGCTATTTCTTTAGGTATTTATTATATTTTAAATTATTTTATCATTAATTGATTCACTCACATCAGTACACCCTGGTGGTAGGGCTTTGTGAAAGGCCGTTCGAGTAGAAACTAACCACTCATTAGATTATACAATCTACCGCTAAATGGCAGTACTATATATTGTTGTGTTTCGGTTTGAAGGGGAATGAGCTAGTGTAACTACAGGTACAAGGGACATCATCACAGCTCTCAGTGCCCATTGGCCATATAGGGAATGGTTATTTTTTTACGGTGCCAATGTTTTTGGGCAGTGGTGAACACTTATCACGCGGTGGCCTATATGCGACCGCCTATGTCATAAAAAAAAAAATTCAAATAAGTATTTTGGGGTAGGTACCTTTGTTAATATATCTATGAATTTGCGTATAACTATTATAGAATATATTGAATTATATATATATAAGAAACACAAATATTTGCCATACACAATAAATCAGACTAAAACAATAATATTTCTTTGACAAATAAAACAATTAAAAAATCTATACACTTTATAGTATTAGCAATCACAAAACAGCTGAAGGAAGTTGATAGAAATTAATAGGAAATGGTTTTAAATATATATTAATAAGTCTTATTTCAAAATCACTTCTTGCAAAATCTAAATCCGCAATACGAAATATGATTTACAAGCATTTCAGGTAAACTTATCTAAGTAAAGTGGAGCCATGATTATCCTTTCAATCACCCCTTTATCCGTTGTAATCTGTTCAGCTCGGAGGGGGGAAGAAGGTCTTACCTTGGTTTAGCGGAAGGAAAATATATCAAGAATATTGAGCAAGAGGGAGCTTACTACATTTGTATACGGATAATATGCATTTACTGCGATTAAATTAAAGAAGCTTCTCATTTTAGAAATATTATATGAATAAACATACATATATCTTCCTTCCTACAGTCAATATTTTCAACGACGGGCGTTAAGATGTTTGTCCTTCAAAAACGAGGCACCAGTATTGATGTATTTTTAATTGCAACAATTTTTCACGGAGTCATGGTGATTTCCTAATAGACGGACTGATATGTACCGGTGCTCTAAGCACGTCAATGTTAATAAAAAATGCAACTGCAAAGTTTACTTGTGCTCAATTGGTGTTTATAATTCATTTCGTACTCGGCGGTAGTGCAAAACATCATTGCAAGTGTGGGATGAAAATCTGCTAAATTTGTATCGACCAAACCACTTTCAATCAGCATGGTGAAGTAAGCTTTAAACCTCCAGGATAGAGAACGCAAGGATATACGTTTGCAGGCTGTTTTTTCTTCGTAGTATAGTTTTCATAGTAGTACAAAAACCAAAATGGTAAAAAAAACGATTTTTTTTTTTAATAACTAACATTTTAATATAGAAAATAGTGCAGTTTTGTAATTAAGTTTTATATCGTAAAATAAAACGAAAGAGTAAAACATCAGTATAATGGACATCCAATAATCGTTTTGTATTGTATCGAGTCACTCGCCTACAATTACCCTACTGGCAGACATCGATCGATCGATATGGATTAGAGTGATCCGTGTCCAACGAAATGTGTCAGCTGATATTTGTACAGAGATGTATTTCATAAAACGTAAATATAATTGATTTTGCAATTAAAATATTATAAATAACTTAAATATGCAATTTTAAAAATTCAACAATTTTGGAATCTATAAATCTGATAATAGGTATTCATATATATATGTGTGTATTTAAATACGACTGAGTATGAGAATAAAGTATTATATAGTCTATTCCGACCACAAGAGAACAAAAACGAAGTAAACATTTGACATTGAATTAACGCGATATCATTGGTCGAGAGCTTGAATAATCTATGATATTATCGCTAGATCAAAGTCGCTTCCCGCTGTCTGTCTGTCCCTATATATGTTTAGATCTTTAAAACTACGCAACGAATTTTGATGCGGTTTTTTTAATAGATAAAATGATTCAAGAGGAAGATTTATATGTATAATACTTGCATAATATAAAACACGTAGAACACAAAATATACAACACATATAGAAAAACACTGATAATTTTAGAGGTTTTTAATGTGATGTCGTAAGTAAACACATTTTTTTTCGCTTACATATACCCTACGAGATAAATCAAAATAATGTTCTAAGTTCGCAATGGCAAATATGTCTATCTCGTAGGGATAACCCACGATAATAATTTTTTATCCTTTACTTTATACGAAAAATAATAGCTTATTTACGAAGCGATTTTAAACAATACAGCATTAATCGTTATCCAATTAAGTACATTAAATACATTGTGCATTTGATATAAATCAATATGGCCATTTACAGCAAGTAATTAAAATGAATATTTTCGAAGATATTAAAGATTTACGACGACATTCTGAAAGACATTCTTTAGTATATTTAGTATCAGCACTGCACCCGTGCGAAGCCGGGGCGGGTCGCTAGTGTACAATACAGCCGAGCTATTAGTAAATCGCATAGAATGCGTAGACTATATTCAAGACTAACAACAAGATAGCATAATAACAAAATAATAGATCTTAAACTGATCCCCTTATCATATGTAAGATACTACAAATATATAATCGGACGTATATATGTAGAATGTAATATGCAAAACGCCAATGCATTGAGCGATGTACTGCACTGATTGATAAGCCAGTTCAATCCCTAATTGCCTTACCTTATCATAGATTAGATCACACAAGCACACGTTGTCGTGTAAATTGGGTATTTCCGCGTGCCATAAATCAGTCAGGGATCGAGGTAAGCCAACCAATACGTTACGGCCAGCCGCTGTCGTATCACCGATACTTTCGCCCGTGAATGTCCCCGTTTTGAGCTTACCCGATTCGTGACTTTCGATTTAATATGTCTATTTTATACGACTATTTTATTCAATGACCCTTTATAGTCAATGTTTTTGGTGGCGATGACTTTAAATAATGGAATAATATTTTTTCTTTGAGATAGACTTGCTATGTTATTTTTCCGAATTCACATGAAAGGAGCGATTAATATAAATCTTTCACATTATACTAGGTTACAGTGCAGCTATAAGATGAATGATACGATGCTTAATATATATTAAAGCCTTTTTATATAGCTTATGTCAACTAGAGCGTTTAACAAAATGAGCCGTAATATTTAAAAAAAAAAAAACATAATAAACCGGGCCTTAATGACAACAAATTTAACTGTCAAAAAATGTTTCATACAGTATAATCAAAATCAAAGCTTTTACAAACACTTATGAATCGACATATTACAAAATAATTATAAAGTCACCACTGATTCGGAATCTAGATTATGTAGAGGAGAATCGGTTAGAAAATCTCTGCTCGCTGGACACGACATTGATTGTTTTACAAAAACATGAACACAAATATAAACAAATCAATTATATAATTTTTATCTTACATATTATGTTTAACTCATATATTATCATTATGATATGGTGTAAATTTGGTCATCACGCAAAAGTTGTTTTTTTATGTTACAATAAACCATATTCTCAAACGTCTTATCATTCATTGACCCCTGACTATCGTGTGCATCGATTTTGTTGAATAAAAGATAAGCATTGTATTTATAATACAAATCAAAACTGTATTTTCGTTTGATAAAAATATAAATAAATCAAATAATGTAAGATAAAAGATATAAAATAAGTTTTTGATAAGAAAATATATATTATATTTTGCATAACGTTAATATAAATATTTTATTAACAGATGAAACACAAAAACCTATCTAAATATTGTCTAACTATAGTCTTAGGATATTTTTAAAAAAATCAAATAAGAATAAAAATTTAATTCATTTTCAATACTGACTAAATTATAAATGTTAATAATATCTATAAATACAAAATGTTTCGGTCGGGTTCAACGGCCGCCATGAAACTGTCATGTGTGATACCTTCGTAGTTGGAACAAGAAATTGCACTCTCGGTCTCATTAGAGTTTGAAAGCTTGTTGTTTGCTTGTTTATATAATAAAGCTTTAGTCGTATCTTAAATTAAATTTATTTAATAGGACATTCTTGGTTGTAGCTGTGGGCATAAACTATTTATATTATCTAAGATAATTTTATTTTTACTATATCGGTAATTACTAACAAATTTGTAATTCATGACGTACATGATTATAAAAACATCATGAATGAAAATAATAATTTCAGATATATTGTGTTAATGTAAAATATATATAATTTATTTGAAAAAATATACACTTTGGCTATACTTAGATTTTGTTAAAGCTATATATTTTCTATAACGGGGTGACAACAAGTGCTTATGCTTACATATGCCGTGGCATTATCAGAAAGGAGATTGAAGTAATTGACCGACCCGTGGACTAAGACTGCTCGTCAGAGCATGTTCTTTTGACATATTAATAGAGTGACCTACAGTATATTCCAGCTACAAGAGGTATGTAGTTTCGAAGTAGAAAATTAAATGATGCTAGTAGTGAAGTGAAGTAGTGTTTTATAATATAGAAAGATATATTAACGAAAAGCTGTATTGAGCACATAAAACAACAGAATATTAGGTTATTTTTTTCATTTTCTTCGATTGGAATAGTTTTTAATTATGTCATCACGGTATCTTGTGAGAGCGACCCTTTGATGCCCACTGAAGACGGAGAGGGTACCGCTAGTATTTTAGTTGGTATTCCTGTATAATAAGTGCTAGGCGTCCTGGGCACCAACGAGTCTCACATAAACTCACCCCCATTTTATGTGGGGGAAACGCGTTAGAGTTCTTCTATCGAGGATAAAAAAGGGTATCGTTGTAAGGGCAAACACACTAAGTGTCATTTTTGTTCTTTTACTATTATAGTCCTTTGGGATAAGATGGACAATTCAACACGCCTGTCAGGCGCAGAACCAACATAATTATGTGCTTTCTGAGACATGGGTACGTAACACTAACAACCTTTTGTCCGAACCAGGGACTTTATATTCTGCAGCTTTACAAGCTAGCCACTGAACGAGGCAGTCACTCAAATCGCTTCGGTTCAATTTCTGTCTGTAAGAATATTAACGAAACTAAAATAATAGCCCCAAAAAATTAATCGAATGTGTATTTATTTGGAGCCGAGATGGCGCAGTGGTTAGAACGCGTGCATCGTAACCGGTGATTTCGGGTTCAAACCCAAGCAAGCATCACTGAATTTTCATGTGCTTAATTTGTGTTTATGCGTGCTCGGCGGTGAAGGAAAATATAGTGAAGAAACCTGCATGTGTCTAATTTCAACGAAATTCTGCCACATGTGTATTCCACCAACCCGCATTGGAGCAGCGTAATGGAATATGCTCCAAACCTTCTCCTCAAAGGGATATGAGGCCTTAGCCCAGCAGTGGAACATTTACAGTCTGTTAATGTAAAAAAAAAATTTATTTAATTTTCTATTCAATACCAAGTATACAACTCATCACATTATTCGAAATTGAAAATAGTCCAGTAATCTATGTATATCAAGGAATTCTACTTTGGAAACAACTTAAATCCATTTCGCGTGATAAAGTCTCGATTGTTTATCGCTTGCGGTCAGACAGTATCTTTAGATTTCTTCGTACGAAAACTTCGCTTCGTACGGAGAAATAATGTATTAAATTTTTTTACTCGTTCTTTTGCGATAAATTTTTAAAAGATAAAGTTTAAGCTTTGTTCATATATACCAAATACAAGTTTGGTTTTACAAAGAAATTATTATAATTACGCTCTCCGATACATTACGTGTAGCGGTTTTTCTGTTCGATTATTAGGTCTTATAATCATATATCTTCAAATTTTTCCAAAAATATTCGAACCTATGGTTAATTTTTCAATAAAAATAGAATAAATTATATCGGGTAAATAAATATCTTACAATGTTTGTTTTTGAACTCTAAAAAAACAGTAGATAAAAATTAATATACAAATAAATTTAATATCCCCATAAAAGTATAAATGTCGATATAAATAATGCAACAGACGCATTTATGGTAATTACCTTATAATGAGTGGAATAAATAATAATCATTTCGTGCGATGTGCATCGTTCGTGTTGTGCGTGATGCGTAACAATTTTTTTAAATTGTGACATACGGTCATACCCTTCATCGTTAAACGTCTTATTAGAGGATACTTATAAATTTTCTACTAATGAAATCAAAATTTGAATTATTTATAATACACTATAGAAGATTATTATTGATTGTCAAATATTTTATTAATATCACAGGTTCAGCGAGAACATCAAACCTGATAGGGACCGGCGTAAGAATATCAATATTTTTTTGTTTAGGCACTATAATATTTTTTTTTTAGTAACGTCATTTGGTCTACATTTGCTTTCATCTTTAAAGTCGTAAGTTTGTTAATAACCTTTAACGCACAAATGGTCGTAAACATTCATTAAGCATCGAACGTTTTCTGGAATCCTGTTGTAAAAGCTTATAAAAAAATATTAGCAATTGTATATTAATGTATTGTCGCCCTAATAATAATACCCTCTTCTGCAGAACAAAGTTATACATCATCCATCGTCGTAATCAAATAACCCAGCAGACGCTGGAGGTGTCCCACGTGGGACGCCGAAAGGTGGAGTCTGTGAACAGTCGTTTCGGCGATGCTCCACAGGTGTGTCGGGATGCCCTGGATCACGTCTGTTAGACCATCAAGATCCAGAAAAAAGGATGCAGCCAAGGTGGCGAAGATCGCAAAAATGGCGATTCCGCGGATTGCCGAGTTAGATTTTCGGCCGAAAAAAAAAACAAAATGGCAGCGAATTCGGATACTAAACAAGCCTGTTCCTTTTCCGTTGCTAATCTTAGTGTACATTATTGTATTGGAATTAACTATTTTCCATAGGAAATACTTAATACATTAAAGCTATTCGTATATGCGACAAACGGTTCGCTTTCAAATAAGTTGTACTACAACAAGACCATAAATAGAAAATACTTGTCCATATTATTGGAATTTCTGAACAATACACACCATATACCAATAAAAACATGATACCTGGTTCATGCTGTAACTATATTGTTAAGAACATTCATATATGTTTTCAATAGTTGCCATGATGATGATTACGATTCAAATTAATAACGGTTTTATTGGCAGTCTGCCCGAACCCTAGCTGTTATGTTTTTTAATGGTTTGCCATAACATATTTTTCTAATTGAATACGGCAATGTTCAGTTTAATAATTGTTATTATGTAAAATAAAGTATAAATTTGTAAAATTCATTAATTAATAGAGGCTCTTATCTATTCAAATTCGACAACGTTTTGTGTGTTCGTCAATTGTTATGTTATTGTTTTTATATATTTTTTCGAAAAAGTATGTGTGTATCAAGAGTAAATTTATGTGTGTATTTTTTCGTTTCGAATATTATCACCAGTTCCAGTCATTTAGTTGAGTTGTTTTACTAAAATCGATTAAGAATTTATTTTAACCAACAACTTTATCGTAATTTAAAAGATCAAAAACAGATAAATATAAGCAGATAAATAAAAGACGTCTATGGACGTCAAGTAGGGAATTGATAGTGTGGGCAGACCAATTTGCACTCAGACCAATTTTTATAAATTGTTTTACTAGCCACTTGATTAAGCGTTGTGTCTCTAACTTGACGTAACAACGTAACATCGTTGTTGCGTGACAGACATTTGTTGAGTGCCTCTTTGATAAAACCCTTTAACCGCTGTGATGGCACGGCGCTTCGATATAAATTTTAGTACCCACTTTCAAAATTGTCTTGCGGATATTCGATAATCTTAATTACGTAAAGAAGTTAAGACCAATAATTAAAAATGTTTCTTTTTTCTGTTTCATTTGCTAATAATAATTTTAAAGATAGAAAATGATGTCTATAAATACCAATAACAATATAATATTTAAAAAAAATACCTATATATATTTAATGATTTTGCACCCAAATAGTCAAAATATGTGAGCGACAATTTGACAATGTTTGAAAAATCATCTTCATTATGAAATGGTACTTTAACGTACTATTCAATTTATATACTTCATATTACGTTGAAGTTATTAAGTTGTTATTTTAACAAAACAAACAGGTTAACCAATGGTCGATAAGCTTGCGGCATTCGTACGGAAATAAAAATAAAGAAATCAATATCGCATTGCAGGGGAATAAATCGTCCTTCACTTGACGATGACATTAATAAGGGCATTCACTCGATTACTTTTATCGACACAATTGTTGTTTTCTACTGGAAACACATTTACCTAACAACATTCATTTACTTTACGTATGATTCATTTTTATAGAAACGATAAACGTTTCTAATTAAATGATAAATGTCTTAATGTATTTTTATGATACGCGATCCATTAAAAAAGTATATTATTTTTATAATACACGCGCGATTAAAAATGAATTATTAATATAGTATAGCTTTTTATCATAATTAATATACATTTATTTTTTATTTCTGTCAACAATATATGATTTTAATAGCTGCAGTATACAGCAAACAGGTGCCTAATTACATAGAGTAAAGCACTAGGTATCATAATATTTACAGTATATATGTAAATGCGAAACTAACTCTGTCTGTATAGCCCTTTGCTGTCAAAGAACTGAACTAAACTTGATGATTTTTTTTTTAACCCCAAGAAAGGACTTCTTTATGCCTTACACCTGGCAATCCCTAAAACGCGAGCGAAACCAATTGCGACAACTAATAACAAATATAACAAGGACATTAAAACGTTATGTACCTTAACTTTTAATACAATGTATACTTTTGTAATATTATTGAATAACAGATAGAACGTTAAATCTCTTAAAACAATGTCAATTAAAAAAGTAAATTATATCCAAAATGGTAGGCTAAGATTTAACTAAGTGTTCTTAATAAAGAAACTTTCAAATAAAATTAATGAAATTACAGCTAAGCGTACAGTTTACGTTGAAGATAACAGAAGGTTTTTCTTAAACAAGGGGTCTTGATCCAATTAGCAAACTCAGAGGCGACTTCCAAAAAGGCTTAATAAATTTCGAGAATGCTATAGGTGCGAAGAAAAGTTATGTGCAAAAAATTTCTTAGCGATCACTTTAGTTTACTTACGATCAACGATGTCTAGGAGGTTACATTAATACAAATAAAAATATAAATCTTGCTCTGTACCTATTAAAATAGAAAATGATAATCAAAATTAGTATCGTATTTAATATCATTTATTATTTTAGCTTTTCACGTTTTATTTTTTAATTTGTAAACGTGTTATAAAAGTATAAATTTCATTGCCTCGTATGGCCTTTTGTTCTTGATACACTTATACGGTCATAAGCGACTATGGCTATTATTTCAATTAAGAATATCTACTTATATGATTAATATTTAAGTTTTATCTCGAACTAAGAACTTGTACCAAGCACATCCTTATTCTCCACACCAGCCCTATTTCCAAGTCTATAAATAGTAAGAGTATGAATACTAAAAAAGTTGTTTCTTAGAATAGAGACGAAAATGGCCTGTAAGAATCAAACTTAGTCCTCATAACCAAGTCTTACATAACACTAGACAGTCCTATGCACTATTGAGATTTCGCAAAAATTAAAATATACACAGAAATAGACCTTAAAAGCATCCTCTCGTTCTAGACTAACCATTAAGGAGATAGTCGCGCTTGGAAGCTCAGGCACATCAATTATTCAACGTCGATTCATTTGAATTGCCGCTTTACGCTTCTTGTGTTTGTACTAGCAGCTCAGCTCGGTGCAATAACGCCTTACAAGCTATTGTTTCTGCATAATGAAAGCCTGTTATTATATTTATAAGAACAAGTTTATTAAGGGCATAAGCAGGTATTGTATTGAAGACACAAAAATTGTATACCATATCGAATAAAATGAGGAAATACGCATGAAATAGAATAATAATAATATTAAATACACAAAATATCTATACTAATGTATATCATATTCGAAAAGTAGTTGATACATATTTTTATTTTCCATATAAAATGAATCAAATTAGTGCAACCTTTTAAAAAATTATAATGTTTTACGCAAATAAATACATAAAATACGTGAAAAAGAAGGAGATTATTAATTTATTAATTTATGATTATTAATTTAATTTTCTATTATACGATAATAAATATTACCGTATAATAGAAGTACATAAAAATCAGATCAGCTGCTGAAAAGGTTTTATCAAATTTAATACACCGAGTCCAATTAACTCAGGTTTGCCTGCGTTTAATTATTAAGTTTTTAATTGATATCCACATACATACATTTGTCTCGTTAAATTTGAGTCAAGTATATGAATGACATAGTATACTAATGTTGATAATGATGTTCGCTTTTGCTATGAACACTCAGGCCACTTAGAAATCCAAGCAAATTATGTATAAGCGATTGCCGTACCACAAATCAATCAATACTTATCAGTATTTATCAGTATTGATTGTTTTGTGGTTCCATATGAATTACTCACAAAACCCATTTGTATTGAACCCGTATGTGATAAGAACATTTATTGGCACCGATTTCAATAGTTTTCATCCATGATGTCATTAAAAACCTTAAATTAGGCTCTTAAGAGTAATTTGAAGTTTCTATTTCACAAAATGTTATTACTTCAGCGAGGCGAACATGAATACTCCCTGGGCAGTAATGGGTTACTATATTATAGTTGAACTCTTTAAATGTTACTCAAGCTATACTAAAATTCGGAAAGTTATAATAAAATTAGAACCGCATATTATTATTCATATCTGTATTTTTTTTTATATGGCTAACGAGCAGGAGGCTCATCTGATGGAAAGTGATTACCACCACCCATAGACATCTACAACACCGGGGGGCTTGCAAGTGCGTTGCCGGCCTTTAAGAAATGAGTACGCTCTTTTCTTGAAGGTTCTCAAGCTCTGACAAACTGGTTCCACAGAGTGGTTTTGCAAGACAATGTCTTAAAAATCGCGCTCTTGTTGATTTTCGGACATCTAGGTGGTGCGGGTGAAACTTTGAATTTTTCCGAGATGTCCTAAGATGAAATTCAGTAGCTGGAATTAAACCAAACAATTCCTCGGAACATTCCCCGTGAAAAATTTGGTAGAAGATGCAGAGTGATCAACAACGCAACCAGATCGGTAAGGGAGTGATCGTCGATAATTCGAGTCGTTCTGCGTCGGATACTGTCAAATAGAAGATGGTATGTTGGTACTTGGGAGCACACCCCCAGAGGTGAGAGCACTACTCCATATGAGGCCGAATTTGCGCCTTGTGTAGTCTTATCCGACGTGAAATACTGTTTAGCCGGCCCTAGTCCAAGAGTTTGTTTAATGAAGACTCGATTTTAGACACAAGTTAGTTCCGGTTTTCGTCGACGTTTTCCCGAGAAATATTAGCGAGGTCGTCTACATAGCAGTGAATGTTCCTAATTTGCAACAGCTCATTGATATGCAGAAGAAACTGAGTGGGTGATAGAACGCAGGCTTGTGGAACACCAGAATTGACGAATTTTAAGTCAGAGCATGCACCGCCGGCAACGATTGCATAAACTGTATACTGGCAAGACAGGTCCATTTTTCGGGCAGGGAATCGAAATTGCGATGCAACGAAAAAATGCTAGCAATCTTGTCACCATTCCACGCGATCATGATTTACTATAGCTATGTTTAATTTTAAGTTATTTGAGTTGGACATAACTTTTTTTAAATATATTTGACCTGCTTTTGATGTAACCATATTTTTTTTAATCTCATCAGGAGATAATGTTGTTAACTCGTAACAGAGCTAAGAAAGTTTTATTCAGTGAAAAGCCTAGATAAAATTAAGGAATTAAGATTAAATTTAATTATTTAATAAACCTGGAGATTACATTATTAAGAATTACATTTAAAAATAGTGTGGATTAATTAGTGCTGGGCAACAATGGAGCCAAATTGATAATTGAACCTCAGTACGACTCGATTCAGGCGTCAACCCTTCAATGTCCCGTTGACAGTTGTTCGATAATCGAACTGGGAACAATTAGCCATCGAGTGGTTAATATCCGTAGCACTGTCACTATTCGATTCCAACGTACACTCGATATCGCAGAGTTAAAATCGATTCCCTTGAGATGCGCGTGTGTGTACCTGACATACCGTTACGCTGGAAAGTTTAATTGGTTACTGACATTATATAACGACAAATTGTTTCCATCGTTCTAATTTCGGATGGTAACACAGATTAAAATACAAGGGAATTTGTTACGTGTCCTGTTAAAGTATTAAAATATTATTTTCATTTACGCTTTAATGAGATTTAAATTTTATTGATTAAAACAACCAAGATGGCGACGAAGGGAAACGACGTTTTTAACAAAATATAGCGAGATCAAATCCAGGCGAGATTTATTAGATTGTCATACTTGGATTAATGTATCATCACGACGGTGATAAAATCATCGTAAGCAATGTGTTAGAATAAGGTCCAAATCTTTTTCCTCTAAAGAAATGGGCTTTGCCCTGTAGTGGGCCATATAGGGTCATTACTGTTTACGTTAATTATTTTTCTTTATATATACGACTAGCTATGCCCGCGACTTCGTGCACATTTGAATTTAACAAAAGAGCTATTTTTGTAGCCTAAACTCCCTATTACATCAGATATCTGCCAGTGAAATTCCTGTCAAACTCGGTCCAGCCGTTCCAGAGATTAGCCGGAACAAACAGACAAAAATTTAAAAAAAAAAAATTTTGGTATATGTGCCGTGTATATATACCAAAATAATATGTACATAGTATAAAGCGGTTATTTTTATATTGAAAAGGACACTCCAATTTTATTATATGTATAGGTTTATTTTCAAATGCAAAGGGATGATGTAACACCACTGGAACTCTTTAAATAGGTCATCAACCTCATCAGCCCTGGTTTCTTGACATCTCGATTTTTATAAAACAAACGCTATATGCTACCCCAAGGTTACTAAAGTATAAATCAGTGAAAGCCGCATCCAAATCGATTAAGCCAATTCCGAGATTAGCAGTAAACGAATAAATAAACAGACAAAAATTCTAAAAATCATATTAATGTGATCTATGGCGTTAATACATACCCCGAGCAATATTTTTTCTCATTTATTTATTACGTTTAGATGGTTATATGACATAAATTTATTTACTCACATTTATAATATTGTTTTTTGCAAAATAATAAGATGCTTCATTCAAATAAAAAAAAAATATTATTTTATAAATAACGCCCATATAACGTTTCCATAGCAAAGTGCTTCTGTCATTCACGTAATTTATATTTGAAATTTGAACCTTATACCTTCTTGCAATCGAAATCGATTCCAGCCAAGTATTTTCAAGTTGTTATTCTTAAGTCATCAATTAAAACCAACGAGGTCTCACAGTAGGCAGTCGCAACAAGCAATAACTTACGAAATACCTGGGCAGGCGTTACAAACATGTACGATTTTTCATATCACCACGTGATCTACAGTGACCCTCGAAACCGAGTTGTGTTCGGGAGCCCTTTTTCATTTAATTTTACGACTAGGGCGGCGCGAAATGTTCGTCTCCCGTATCTTTCGCTTGGCTTTTATTGTTTGTATTTTTTTCACAACTCTACGGTATTCATGGTAAAAAGAAGAGCGCCCATTGTTATCGTTTCGTACGTGAAGTCTCGTCCGTAATCCTTTAGTTTCCCGGGACGCAGATGTTCTCCACATTTTAGATGTTTATCCGTTGCAGGCTCTAATAGTATTCATTCTTTAAGGAAGGAACTTTCTTTTTTTATTTTGTCTGTGTTTTGTAATTATTTTCATACTTGACAAGCTTCTGGATTTTTATACTAGGCAACTTTATCTGCCTATTGTGTCGGTAATAAATTTTTGACGGTTTATAAATATATAAAAAATACTATACGTTTACTATAAAAATGATATTTATTCTAATGCTTGTCACCTTGTTTATTTGCTTATATTATTACTTATTATATTATTACCCCCTTATGTAATATATATATGTATATTAAAGCGTATTATCGTAGATATGACACAATTTAAATGTAGCATCGATAAATAAAAAAAAATCTATATTAGAAATCATTTGCGTTCGTGTAAAGATCGCTTTCGCATGAGATATAAATAAAAATTGATGATTTTGAAGTCACTACATTCGGATATGATCGGTTTTACGAATTTTGCCGATGCTACATTACATCTAAGTTGTGTCGTATTATACTTAATTCAACCTTATTAAAATGTTGACTTTATTAAATTATTAAAATGATTTCAGAATCGTGTTCGCCGAATTCTATAATACGGCCTCGACATCGTTTGAAGTAGTATAGGTGACAAAGGCTAGGCTAGGTAAAATACACGAGGCTCTCAATCCTTGTGTATTTTACACTGTTATTGTGGAAATTCCTCGAAGTCGGATTTACACTTGGCTTTTTCATCAAAACCTAACAAATATACGTTCACGAACCATATTCGTATTTCATAATTAATATGAAATTAAACCATTTTAGTAGCAACTATTTGTCTAACATGAATATTTAATATATTTTAATAACGAATGATTTATTACAAAGAATTATTAAAATGTATATATATATATATATATATATATATATATATATATATATTTATTATGAAATAGGTAAATGAGCAAATGTAAGTGGTCACCAGTAGTTCATAGACTTTGGCACCGTCATAATATTGTCCTTTGCTTAAAACACCTACAACACTAGGATGTTATGTCCCTTCTGCATGTTGTGATACTGGCTCACTCATTATTCAAACCAGTACACAACAATACTGAGTATTGTTGTTTGGGGTTAGAATATGTGATGAGTGGGTGGCCTAGACGGGCTTGCACAAAGCTCTACCACCAAGTAATATACATATGTATCTCACACGTATATATGAATACTTATATATACATTTATATACTTTTTCGTTTGTATTGATTTACAAATGAAATGAAAGAGTGCAAGTATTCCATTGCCACACCGCGGCCTTAATTATAATTGTTAACACGTTTACGATAAATATATGCTAAATGCTTATTACGACGTCAATTAATGTTTCTGGTAAGAGATTGCTAATCATCTAGCACACCCCCTAACTTCAAATACAGACGAAAAAAAAATATTTCAAAAAGTTAAATAAGGATTTATATTAAATCTCCTACAAAATTTATTCCCTTTGTTTAAACACAGCGCTTTACTGACGGTTTCGCATTTTACTAGAAACAATTTCAGCGTTGCCGTTAAAACATTGGTTATTAAGATCTTGAACTAAAATTATGGCACTCGGTAGAGTAAAATTCCTCGAGACCACCTGCGAAGAAACGCGGCTTGGAATACGCGATTACCCTCTCTGCGATGATTTTAATTTGCGACTCACCGTCCTTTTATTAGTTATACCTCGACTAACTAGCTCGGAACAAATGATTTCCAATTCATTATTTTATTACAACTAAGCACTCAAAAAATTTATGATAAAAATCTAACGTTTAAGCTGAGACTGGCTCATTAATAGATTTTTAATGTTTGTAACATCTGAATTATTTTCGTCTTCATCTAAATTGAAATTTTATCTTAGATTAAATTATTGTCATAAATAATAATTATTCAATGAATATAATTAAATTATACAAAAGTTATTAAATCTGAATTAAATTGTAGTTCGCTAAGCTTTCTAGTTGTATGTATCATAAAAATAAAGTTTTATATATACAGTCTTAGATAAAGGCTTAATTTTTCACCAAGTCTCCCTCTAGTTTCTGTATAAAACTTTTGTAGACAACATTATTTCTATATGGTTATTTATATTGTTTATTTTTACAGCTTCAATAAAATATTGAATAACATTAAAATTTTGAGACTTCAAAATAGTACTATTTTGATTTATAACTACGTCCATGAAAAAACAGTAATAATAGAAAGCCTGCTGTGCTGAATTCCAAGCTCTGCTACTCAGATTAACGAGTAAAACACAATTTAAGTACTTAAACATTTTTGGATACCTGTATTAATTCTATTATTTACTAAAAATACTTTTTAAATTGACTTTATAACGAAATTCTGATTAGTACGAGAAGCTTAATGAGAGAAATTCAATGAACATTTCATCTCATTGATATTCAAGGTCCATTTTACAGTAAATCCCGTAAACTGTTATCTTGTCTTTAACGCCTTTTGCCATTTTGAAATAAATGTCTAGTAAAACGATAATATCGTCTTAACGGCGTACCGTTAAAGACTATTGCTGTTTACATAAAGGAAGTCGTAACAAAATATTCCTTTCTCCGTAAACAATATAGGGAAAAGTTTGTCGCAATTTGAATCACTTCGTTGAAAACTATTAGCATATTCCGTTTAAAGTTCGAACCTTCGACATACTTATTATTCTCGTACACATCGCAGATATATTTCGTGACGTCATTTTGCTATATTCTTGTTAGTATTCTCCAACCATTGAATATAAATAATTTATTTGTTTACATGAGCTAAAACATCAAACCTGTGGGAAAACGCCGGCGGTCGTATGAGAATAAAAAGTTAATTACAACACGGCCAATAAGTAAACAAGGAGGACACCCGCGTCGAGGCTTCTACGTTTATTTAATTCTAGGAATCCGACTGCCCGCGTGCAATAGCGTGATGCAAAATAACGAGAACAAAATTGTTTGTCTCTGCGTACATTAAAGGTCTTAAAGAAAATTGTATAATCATTGTATTCAATTGTTAAACTTAATAATATGATTGTTTACCCCGAAGCAATTGCTCGGCGTAAACAATCATATAATTTTTAGTGTGGTAATAAAAATACTCTACTGTAATATTAATTTAGTTTAACAATTTGTTTGCTATTTTCATAATTTCATATATATCATTTTGAGAGAATACTATTGTGTTTAACTAAATTTTACTATAGCTGATTCTATGAACAGAAACATGACATTCTTATATTATATCTCATATTAAAAAAAAAAACACACTTCAAAATGACTTAACATATATTATTATTATTAGATTTAATAATTAAATTGAATTGTGTGGCTGTTAATTGTTTTGAGGCAGATGAAGAGAAGCAACAAATGTAGGGTTACTATTTGTCTAATGCCAAAGCTGAGATTCATCTCGTGCGGTGAAGTAAAACATCGTGAAGGAACTTGCCTGTTTCGAATTAAATATGGCCACATTAGTATTCACTTACCCGTTAGGAAGTAGTCAGGTGGATTTAGCTACAGACAATTATTTAAAAAAAAAAAAGCGTTTGCCAGCAGTGAACCATTAACGGGTTGTTATTTTACCTTTTATGTATAACAGGAACCTTTTTTTTCTTACACGTCGTCACAAGACAGTGTAACGGTAAAACAAAGATCAATGATAAAAAGAGCTATCATTTTTTTATTAAGGCTAAAACTATGATATATGTTAACATTACAAATTTAATAAAGCTCTACTTATCTGTCTTAATATTAAAAAAAATAATCCATAAACCAACAAGTTCGAAAACATTAAAAAGTAATGATACATTTATTTTTACAGAAACGTAACACGATAGCCAGCCTCGATACGGTTATTTTTAGTCGTAAAATTATTTATTAAATTTCTCCACGAAAATTCTGCATGGTTACGACGGTAACGTTTTTTGGAATAAGTATAGAAATCTCTGGAATGACGGTAAGTTAGAACAAAACACTAAATTGAATTTTGCGCATTCCATTCTCGCTCCCATTTTGTATAGCGCACGCAGACAAGCTGCGACTATATGTAATGGGTTAATCAAAACTAATTTGTATTTAAAATTATTTTAAAAAGTACTGAACGTATCAGTATGTTACTATGAGAAAAAGGTGTGGAATCGTCCGTATTTAGTTGTAATTTATTAATACTTCGAATTCCATATATCCTTCCCCCTCTTTTTTTGTTTAATGCCCAGCGCAGGTAGCACCTAGTCTTATAAAGCGATTTTGTTTATTTGTTTCGTTGTCACGTCTTAACTCATGATCGTCATGAAGTTCTGCAAAGTTGTCAGGTTTACGGAAATGGACAGAGTTCTCCTAACAACCTGACCCTCCTCGTCAAACGCGGGTAAAAATAAGGACGGAAACTAGTACAAAATAACATGATGTTAGAAATTATAAGCATCACGTTTAAATAATTAAATCACAATAAAGTTTTGAGTTATTAATTTTATCCTATAAAGTGAAATAAAAGACTGTGACATTGTTTATTTCATATAGGTTCTTCATTAAAATAAATTAAAGATCCGTAAAACAAAGAAATATTTGTGACGTAAAATTAAATGAGCGAGTTCATTTTATACATTCTTTAACTTGAAACAATTATTATACGAGTGCTGGTGTACAGCAAAACTTCGTGCTTGGTACAAAGATTCAATGTCCTAGTATCAGTTATATTCATAGCTTCATCGTTTAAATCGCAACTTATCACCATTTTTATAATAAATAACTCTATACTAATATTATAAATGAGGAAGTACTTCTATCTGTGACACTATTACTACCAATCTACTGAACCGAATTTGATAAAATTTGTTAAGAAGCAAGCTTGAACCTTAAGGAAAGACATAGGCTTTTTTGAACCTACGAACCCTTCACCTCCCGCATCTTAGGCGGGCGAAGCTACTGATGAAAACTAGTTTTTATTATAATTCGGTTAGGAAACCGTTTAATGAATAAGCAACGCCTAGTGTAATGTAATTTTTTGTGTAGTCAAGTATGTTATAATAAATGTTACAAAAGAATAAAACTACACGGACACAGTAATTTTGGATTTATTTATTCATAATCCACGTTTGTAAATTTGGAAACTTACACATAAAGTCAGTTTTAAAAAAATATAAATATGGCTACAAAAAGTACAGTTCCTGCAAGGTATGGCTAAAAGTAATAAAAATTAAAATGTATATAATTTACAAATTAAGTATCGTAATCACTTTCTTATAACTGTAAAACATACATACAAATTCATCGGATATTTAAACATTCTACCTGAGCGTTTTAAACATAATTTCACTATAAATAATAATAGATTTAACATTAATTTTAATAAAGAATGAAACACTAAATATACAATCATTGTCAAAAGAATAATATTCTATCTACAATATACAGGTAACAAACATTAACTATGTACATTTTATATTCGGACTAGTTTACGGTCGTAATCGAGAATTGTTTTAATTTTTTACAAAATTTACAAAAGTGAACACCGAAAGATGCATTTATATAACAATTAATGAGAAACGATATCGATGAACGTGATTTAAAACCTTTAAAAGTTTCCCCAAACGTTTTAACGTCTATTGTTTAAAGTAATCGTTTGATGACAAAAGTTTATCTTTAAAGTAAAATACGGACAGCTTCTGTTACATTGTGGTCGTTAAATATTTTATACTAAATGAGAAAGATCTATAGATTTAACTATTCTTTGGAACGAAGTTCTTTTACTGAAGAGTGAGCTGGTACAAATCGTCACGCAAGGCCCGTGTTATTATACCCAGAGGTGACTTTTCTCTCTTTCTCCTTTGTGTCTTTCTATTATATATGGTTTTATATAAAATTGTTTAAGGTTAATTTTTGTTATTTTTATAATTTATGCGGGATTTTTGATAAAAGTATTATTTCTTGTCATAAATATTGTTCTCAAACATTGTTAATTTATTTCATTTTGGCTGTTATTTAATACATAAAATATAGCAAAAGCAACTTCGTTCCATTTGGGTGTCTCAAGACACGTGTTAAAATGTTTAGAATGCAAGGTTGTATTTCGACAATCTCCTTATAATGTTGACGGAGACGATATTAATGATATTTGACAATATTGAAAATTGATACATTTGACTAATACAATACGATATATATTAGGAGTTCACTTTTATAATAAAATTGAATGTCTAGTGAAATTTTAAATTTCACTTAATAATTAATAATGTCACCTACACACTAACAATGTATGTACATGCGGCAAACCGCATAAAGCTCTCTTAAAAAGTTACAAAAATTTTCAACATATAATAATTAACCTATCTATATGTTTATATACAATTATTGCTATGAAAAATTGCGCTTTAAACGCCTCGAATTTCACCATAAAGTGGCTTATTGCCGACACTTATAAAATACAATAACTAAATGCAACGTTGACATTTACGCTCTGTTCATATGTACAAGGGCATGATACCATTAGTCTATTTGCTGGTGACAAAGAAAAAAGTCCCGTTACATAATAAATCTTACAATAATATAAGCGTTGATTTGGATGCTTGGATATAAAATGAAAATACACTCAACTGAAATATTTCGATAGTAGCAATCGTTGCGTCTCTTGTTCATTTGAACAGATAATAAATATGTACTTATAAATAGCAACTTAAACTATAATATAAATTGGCTTCACCATGATATGCTTTCATAATGATTGAAGAGATGTCAACAAAGCAATTATATTTTAATTAGAAATAATGTCGAATGAAAATTGAACATAAAATTTACGACCAGAAGGTGCTGTTTTCGTTTTTCGGAAAGCTTTTATGAGAAAGTGCCCGAGGTGGTGCTTGTATGAAGAGGATTTTATTACTTCTGAAGTTAATGAATAAAGACATTTATAAACCTTTAAGTAAATTTTAATAGGAATGATTCAAATGCAAGTTATTTTATTATATTTATTTATATATTTCAGACGATTGACAGTCATGCAAAAGAGGACGACGTTTATTTCAATACAATAAGTAACTATCCAAAAATCTTTACGAACTAGTAGTATTAATTGGATTTAAAAGTAAAATATAAAGCTGATCAGATATTAACCTCAGTCTTATTTCTAAAAGTATAAATGTCATAAGCGTTTAGGACATCTATTGGAGTTTTACCATTTATATTGGCAAATAATACGTTTAACTATTGTCTAAAATGTCTAATTCAAATATTTCATACATTTATTTCTTATTCTGGCAACATTGAATAGCCGCATAAAAGGGATAAATAATTCAATTGGCAGTCATATTGTAAAATGTTTACTAAATTGTAAGGCCTTACAAAAAAGTGTAAGTCTATTAAATTCAAATTAATGTAAAAACATTTAAATGTAATATTTTGTTTAGTTTAAATATTCATCCAACGAATATCAAGTACTATCTCGATCGCACCGCTTCAAAGCTAAGCTTTATTTTAAGCGGTTTGTTCTGAGCTAGTAGGTGATGCGGACGACGGCGCAGTCGGCGCACGCGCCCGCGCCAGCGTCTAGGCCAGCGCGGGCGCGGCGGCCCTCGCTCAGGGACGATGAGGATGAGCTGAGCTCAAAGAAGAACTGCTAACTCCTGAATCACTACTCTTTTCCGAAGCACATGGTTCTCCTCCAGCTACAAACTTTACAACATTCAATTTATGGTCGGACTCGCAAGTATCATCTCTCGCACCTCCCGGTAGACCCCCACTACGAACATTCGCCTTTTCTCCGATAGTTCCAGGATATCGTTCAATTCTGTCACATTCAGCATCATCAGGTTGTCGACGACGAATAGAGCGTTTTGCTTGAGGAGCTGGTTCTGGTGGTCTATGAGAGGGCTCGTCGGTTCTATGAACGAGTGGCGATGTACGTACGCGTACTCCGCCGACGCCGACTCCAGCTTCATAGCAGCCAGAGTCGCGAGGAAACTGACGTCGTCCAAATGGTGATTCTCCTCCTTCTGAACTTGAGCCGCCTCCCTCGCCCTCACCTTCACCTTCGCCACCTATAGATAGTTTACACTACTTTATTTATTAATAAGTTACATTTTGAGTTATACTAAGAGAAAGTATACATCTGAAATTACATATGATATTTATGGATTCATGGTTGTATTCGTTTATCAAAACCAGTTTATATGAAGAATTTACTATAACTTACATTCAAGCTGGTGCAGCAGTTGCACAGCGGCAAGGATGCGTGTACGATGATCGGGGGTCATAATCCCCAAATAGTCTAAATCGGATGGCTCAATCTCTTTGAAAAGTTCAATATCTTCATAGCCGTTTCTTGAAAAAGCTACCATATATTCTGGCAAGTCTATTCTTCGTAATAATTCTTCCACAGTTCTTGGTCTAGTTTCCCAGAGCCTTTCACGGCTCTTACACCATTTTGATGATCTCGATCTAATTGTATCTCTTTCAGAGAGCACTTCAACATTGGCGAACTTGAAATTTCCCACTTTGTTATTTAAAACGCCACGCCAGATACCGGACGCATTCATGTTGATTACTTCTATTATATCTCCTTTCTGTTGACAATAATTCTCTATAAATACTATTATGACTAAACAAAATTAAAATTACGTGTTACGTTTACAGTTCAACCTTATGTAGGTTGTTACATATATGTATAAATGCTGAAACATTAAATCAAATAGAAAATTAAGATTCAGATCTTAACCTAAAATTGCGGTTATAAACTCGTTCGTGCAAGTACCACTTAATTTTCGTGTTCTTATTTTTAATTTATAAATCAACTCGTGAAGGAAAACATCATGTTGCATGAAAATTATATTTATACACTAACCCGCATTGGATCAGCTTTGTCTAGTAAGCTCCAACCGTTAACTCAGCAGTGTAATTTTTACTATACATTTTATAAAAAAATAACTGTATGAATTATTATTAAATATACCGTTATATGAATCTGGATATAATAGACAAGTTAATAAAAAACTAAAGACGAAAACGCTACCTTGTATCTTAAGGCATCTTTTTCATAAATGTTGGGGATGTAATCCACGAGTGCTCGAGCGCGACACAGCATTTGCGGTACTAGTAGACTCCGCCCCGCTGGACTTAATTCTATGTTTTCTTCTGCCGAGAGAGACGAATGATTACTACCGGCACGAACCAATGCCTGGGTGCCTGTACATAAATATTATTTTGCTTAGAGGTCTAAATAACATGCCATTTTCAGCCAAAATTATCAATCAAATTGAAATACCTGCTGTCACACATTTACACCGCTATTACACGCTGTTATTTTTAATATTATTTATTAGTAGGAAATTCAATATTAGCTGTTGGGAAAATATATACATGAGATCGTTAACATAAATAATGGGCATTATGGTACATAGAAAGGAAAGACAAACTTATTTACAAATATTTTTATATTACACAGACAAAAACTTAATAAATCCACTCACTACTGCCTGAGCCGCTGGGAAGACTTTCGAAAGAACTATTAGAACAGGGAAATGCTTGATCGCCACTTGTTCGACGATCAGAGGGTACATCTGGTCCTCTTTCTTGTCTTAATCTTGATATCTTTCTTTGAACATCTTGTCGGAGACCTCTTACTTTGCCTGCTAAACTTGACACACCCTCACATTCTTCGGCTGACTGGAATAGTTGATAAAACGCATTAAGCGGGTAGATAAATCAAATGCAACATAGTTTTGTTTTGATATAATTTATTTATTTATTCCCGACACTTGTTTTTATTAATGCAACTCATATATTACCTTATGTACAGTTGCTATATGTTGTGAATCTGTTTCACTTTCTTGATCTTCGTAGTCTGATGACGCCGGCGATAAAGGGTCGATTCCTATCCGATATCCCGACATTTGCCTATAACCTCTTCTACAGTCCCGTTCCGATCGACTTGATTCTAGCGATATACCAGACAACCGCGAACCTATAGATTGGATATCAGATGCAGCGTAATCCCCGCTTTCCCTATCTCTCGCTGTTCGCAAGGGTATCACAGTGGTCGGGTAGGGGCCGCTTTGCGGTATTATTAATCCTCTCCGAGGGGCTCTCGCTAAACTTATATCGCCTGCGGTTCTTAGGGATATAACTCCTTCACTTCTTGGCTCGTTTCTTAGATTTAACGTAAAACAGACACGTCCGTTTTGAAACGATGCTGCTGGTGTTCCGCTTCCCATAAGAAAATCTTCAGGGTCACTCTCGTACGGTGGCTCGTCATACCAGTGCCCCCTTCCGGAGAGACCTCTCGCTTCATCATCATACATATATGTGTCGTCTGTAAACGAGTCTTCAATTAGGCTTGAATGGCGCAGTTTTTAAAGTGCAAACAAAATCATACGTGCTAACATAAAGTCGAAAAAAGTTTACCGGTTAATCCCTCCTACAATGTGGCGCTTTCACTGACAACACTGCGAATAAGCTGTTTACGAACATCGGAAAGCCGTGCGTGGTTGATGCAAAATATTTTAAAACAACATGCATACAGCACTTTGTCGCAAATTAAATATATTTCTTGATGAATGTAGATGAAGTCACTAACATTTTTTCTTTACTTTATGCAACACATAATTATTTAGCAATCACTTGTTGTAAATATACGAGTTGTCTTCTGAGTCAGAATTCTTTAATAACTTATTTGCATTGAAATTAAAACATGATTGATGGAAGATGCACATCGAAAGCAAACCGAATGAATGATGCCGGACGATAAATCAATAAACATTGTCAATAATAAGCATTCCGCAACGATGATCAATAAATTAAGTGTCAAAAAACATCGTGCAAGCAACATGCTTTATAAATAATAATTCATTTCTAGAGGCTTGAATATTTTGACTTTTTTTATTAATTTTAAGTAATAGCTGACATCAAAGCAAAAAGAACACCTACAATAACAATTGGAAATAAAAAATTAAATATATGAAAAAAAAAACAATTTAAAAAAATTATATAAGTCAAAATATAACAAGATGACTAGATACGGGTACAATTCTCGTACAGTAGTGGTCAGAAACTGATCATCTTTTGTAAGCAATGATTAATGTTATTTATTCTGTGATAATATTCTAATGTTGTTAATGAGTAATTTCACATATACACTAACCTAAACTACTAACAATAGCTTAACTTTATAAATTAATTAATAAACAAATGATAACGAAATTATAATGAAACTGGTATTTTTTTCATTCAAATGCATAAAATATGTACAGTATATTTCAACCACAGGAGAAATAAAGCAAAATAAATATCTTTGACCTTGAATTGACGCGATATCATTGGTCGAAATCTTGAATTATCTATGGCGTAAAAATGACGAAGTCGACAAAGTTTATATCGGAAATTTTGAAGTAAAATTAAATTATTATAAGTAGTAAAATGGAATAGTGTTTGTATTATATAAAGAATCGTATGTAGTACATAATATAGCAGAGCTATAAGTAAATCGTATAGAATACGTAAATCTAAACTTTGTTTATCTTTATTCCTTCTTCTCTTTTATCATGTATGACAGCGACGAATTCATTTGACATTTTTTTATTTTATATAATTTATTTTGTTGTATAACTTTATAACTAAATTATCTGTGTAACGTGATTAATTATTATAAAACATTAAGTAATTATAGTGGACGGTATTAATGAATATGATTATGAATCTAGCAACTACTGTACAACACTGTATGAACAATATTTGACATATTATTTTGACGGATTAATTTTGTTATGATAATAGTTATAAAACGTCGATTTAATCTATAACACTTAAACCAATACATTAAATCGTTATTGAATAGAATACCTTATTAAAATCTATTCAATAAAGCTTAACGTAAATTTATATATTATATAACAATAACTTACCCCCAAAAGGTCCGCGAACCCCATCTCGTCCCATGTTCATAAGGCCGTGTCTAATGTCTCGTAATATCTGCAACAATTACCTTAGTTGTAGCAATATTTTTTCATAAAAACCTACTGTATCAACAAAGATATATAAGGTTAGGAAAAAATATTATATATTTTGAACAAGCCAACGTGTATTCAGTTTAATATTTTTATCTTTATTTCTTGGCTAAGTTGATTCAAGTTTACGTTATGAAGAAACTTCTGAATAATCGAAACCTATATTTTATTTTGGCCAAGAAACAATGTAACCTTAATCGATTATTATAATTTGCGAAGCTGTAAGCTACGTAAAATTCTTCGATAATGACGTTATAATTTTAAGCCAGAAGGTATCGTATTTGCATAATCACTGAACGTCGAAGGATTAGCGATCATTACGTTTATTTGCGAGAATTTATAATTAGAGGATGAATTCTGATTCGAATACGTTCTTTTTTTATAATTGCTTTTTAAAAATAACGTAATTTATGGAGTATTTTGTACTACGCTTTGCAAGTATGATGTTCTCTGTCGCGCGGGACACATATTATAAGTATGTGCACAAATATTTGTGTTCTCTATTAGCTCATTCACATAATCCGTTAGGACCGCAAATTTGACACGATCGGAAAAAGCTCAACCGCAAGACCAACAACGTTACGTACTTTTCGAAGCACATAAGGGTAAACATTGACAATTTTCAGACTCCGGGACCGAGAATTCCTCTACAGGAATACCCAATAAACATTGAATGACCCGACTCAGGGTTGAATCGTAGACCTCAGGATCTACTGATTTACAACTAGCAACTAGACCAAGTATGCAGTTCGCAAGTATATTTTTAAAATAAGCTACAAAAGAACTAAGTGTAGAACATCATGGACAAATAGAGAGTATTCAATAATAATATATTTCAACGTGCTTTTGCCGAGGTATACGTGAACACGCTATAAATATTCAGAGGCTGTAATAAAACGACCACTTTAACGTAAGTAGAAAAGTATTGAACGTTAAGTTAATTTATGCACGTTTTGTTACAGAGCCAACACGCCAAGCAAATGGGGGATTTGCGAGTCTCCAGCAAATGAGTTTTTACATCCGAACAGAATGGGATTTGGTAATTACACAACAAATTTGTTTATGAACCTACTTTTGTAAACAAGTCTAAGCTGTTATCGAAAATTTAGACTATATAGGTCTATACTAATATATCTAATACAAAACAATTTCTACTTATTTAATATTATTTAAATAAAAAACACCGCACAAAATAGAAAAAAAATTGAAAGAAATATGTGTTTTATAAATAAAAATTTATAAAAATAAGCAGCTATTTTTGACGTTAATAAGTTTGAATTTATTTTCAACGAAAATTTCCAGGGATTCGTTCAAAGGCTGAACTTTATCTTATTTGAGGTTAATGTAACCGAGGAAAAAATGTTTATTACCGCTGTAAAATTTCAATGATCGACTTTAGCGATGAGTCTCATTTTCATTTCGAATGTAACCGAGTTATTTAAATATAACTTTTATTGCCCAACGTTAAGGTTCATAATTTTCAGTGAACATAGAGAGTTATATACTTATTCGATATTTAGGAGCAGTTGATTTACGAGCGAAACGTACTCGGTGAAGGGCTTCCAAAGTTTCGTTGAGAAGCGATACAACTGCCTCTAATAGGCTTAGCTCAAGATTAGGGCATGATTAGCCGAAGGCTCAGCTTATATATCCAACCCCGTCCGACGATTAAAGGTTGTTTTACACTAAATTTAATGTGTTAAGATGCTATCTAAATTCTACAAATTGCAAGTTGACACAGAAAGACAAATAACATAAATATATTCTAAAACCAAAATAATAAATGTAATCACAAATAAAAACGGTTGTATTTATTAAAAATGTCTCACAAATTAATAACAAAATATATAGTAGAATTACCTCTTCCTGTTCCCTCGCTAATTTATCTTTTTTCTTCATGGCTTCTTGCACTTTTAACTGCAACAACCACAAACTCATTAATCAAACCGATATAACTTGTATTAATTTAAAATACTCGAGTTTTAGTGCGAAGTGAATAATTGTAGTTAGTTAAGGTGTAATAAGAGATTTATAATTGAAAATACAGAGGTAACAATAAGTCGTGTACGATTTAAAAACAAAACACTTAAAACAAAAATACACAATATATATTTCTACCCTCAAAAACTATACTTATATCTAATTACAAATAGAATACAATAAAACCAATTCATCCAATGCATTAACATCATTTAAAAACGAAAACTAATCATAGAACAAAACAAAAAATCAACACTACATGATTTATTCCAAGTATTTAAATATATGTAACTAAAACGAAACAATCATGCTGACATGCGTTCGAAAAATCGCTCGTGCAAATTCGTGCATACCGAATTCTACATACAAGTGCAATGCGTGCTGCCACAATGTTATTTAACAGAACACTTATAACTATAGTAGTAAAAACATGTAAATGAAATTGAAGATATAATAGGCAAATTAAGTATGGGTTCTATAAAGATCCACCTCCTGTTCTTTGAGCATACCAAATATAACCAAAACAATGTAGGCAATGAGAAATTTTGAATTTTGAATTCTGTTACGACTCTGTTGGCAAATTATTTGCTTTGAAGTAAAACTGCAGTTTGTATTCCAACATCAGAAAAAACTTCGAAAATTTGTTACATTGAATTCATAAAAATATTTCATATTTAAAAGACTGATAAAACAAGGAATGTCCGGCGCCCGATTTGAACTTAATTGAAGTGTACGTGTTTTATGATTTTTTTTTTCTTTCCCGTAAACGTTTTTAGACGCTTTGCCATCCAGAGTGTAACAGAAAGTTTTCCTGCGCTGATCGTTTGAGAGATACTGTATATCTGTTGTATGGTTTTGTAACAGCCGGAAGTTAGGCGACTTTATTTTTTACGTAAAACATTGTATATAGAGTTTATTCGAATAACTAATAGAAGTAATTTTAAGCAGGTTAATATAAAAGTATATGAAATTTATAAAATCCCAAGATAAAAACGTATTAAGCGTATATTTTTTAATGTATTAGCATCACCTCCTGTTATATACAACCGAAACAGAATCTCTCAAATGCAAGACATTGCAGGAAAACGCTGGCTCACCCTATGTATAGTTTCTTCGAAGGTGTTTGGTTGGGCGGCACTCATTTGAAAGAAGCGGAGGCGGTCATAGTCTCTTGGGTCAACCATGGACCTCAGAGCTGTGTCAGGTCCAGGGCCTAAACCCAAGCCACTTTGGAGCACGCTGTCTGGTGTGTCAACCTGGAGGAAAGTTTAAATATTATCACACTACTCCTCTACGGGAAACATCCCGTAGTACATAACGTAACAAATCATTTTATAAATATCACCAATTCTACCCTATAATAGGAAAACTTCATATAAACATTTATTATCTAATTTTCAAACAATAGTATCACACAATGGAAGACAAAATATAGTTAAAGACAAATATACAATATTTTATTTTTACTACACTAAGAATATCCTTTAATGGTCCACCACACAAAACCTATTTACTAAATAGTTCTATTAATTACAAAAACAAAATAAAACCCTTAGGAACGTTAACGGAACCTTCAACTTATAAAATAAATTCAGTAAAGTCATTCTCCAACTTTATGGAGCTAAAATATTTCGAACATTAATCAATACTGATGCAGGGCAAGGATTTTCTTCGAAGTTTTTCACAAATATACCTACTTAATGGACTTCATTTTTGTACGAAAACAAAACTTTTTTTTACAAGTCACGCCTTGAAGGATCTCGTTGATTATTGTAAATGAAATAGAAATTGTGTCAATAGAAGTCGAATTAAATGTATGTTAATTCTCTAAAGTATATTTATCTGCATTACCTGAAACATAAATTTACAATAAAGCAGTCTAACAACACGCTAAGCTGTATAAATTTTAGTTCTACTTAAACGCTACTATTTTACAATTTCAGTCTGCGTGGGTGGAACACACATGTCATATTATTATTTAACGTATCGCGAGACGGGGTTTAAAATGTTTGGTTGAATTCGTGGTATTTTAAAAGGCCTATAGCACTAGGGCTGATAATATAATTTAAGTGTCCTAATTATTGTTATAAATGTAAAAGTTTGTTTGTTTGTTCATGCAATTTTACATACACATTTTCAGATGTACAGAAAACGACATAGGGACTAGAAGAACTAACAGCAGCCCGAGTAGGCGAAACCGCGGACAGAAACATGTAATATTATTAATACTAAAAAGCCGATATGAAAATGAAGCCCACAATGGTACGGTTGTAATGACAATATATGTGAAAGTGATAGGGCTATAAATTTTGAACAGTCCGAGTAAGGTTCCGGGTTCGTATTATAGAATCGCTCTTTGTCGTCTATTCACATTATTCCCTTATCAAGTGCGAAGTTAATGGGCGAGCTTTGTATGACTTATGATTAATCGGTTCGTGCCTCTAAAACATCATTGTGATGCATATCCTTAGAGTTTTTAGTTAACTGAGAATGATTAATGATGATTAATGAACTGCCTGTTTAATATTATTTTTTATTCATTAATCGAATTTTGTTGTTTTAATTTTGACTCATTAATTGTGCGAATCTTTTGATTTACTACTAGCGATCCGCCCTGTCTTCGCACGGGTGCAATTTATTAATAAAGAAAATGAGAAGAAGGTATATTTACTTAGATTTTTTATTTATTTTAGTAAATTTATCATAAATGAGAAATTTGAATAGTATAAAATTGGTCGAGTCATTATTTTTGTGAAATTTAAATAATTTTTTTCGAAGGCTTATAGAATACAAAATAAAGTAATTTAAAATTGTGAAAATCAAAATTGTATTATTAAAGAACGAAATCATTAGTGTTTTACAGTCACATCATTAAAAATATCATCCAATAGAGCGAATGATTCCAAAAACATATTTTTGTTTCAATCACAGCTCACATAATGTAACATTTTAATTGCATATGCTTACTTGACCTGGCTACATTCAAATTAAAGCAAGTTTTAATATTAACACAAAACAAACCTAAATACAATAAACTCACGTAGCCGACGTGCAAAGAAAGTAATCTATGTCAGAAGCATAGCTATGAAAATATTACCTCAGTAAACGTGATAAATGCGCCCCGAGGAATAAGTTGCGCAACTTTAAAGGCTTCACTTTGTCCAGATATCCTTTGTTGTGTTTATTATTTGAAAATTTAAATTTTAACATAATATTATTTACATGAACACACATCAAACGTATGTGAAAAGTAATCAAGCATGGCCGTTACCGAAAAATGACCATAATTTCATTTATTAGAAAAAAAATGTATATTCTTTTTAAACAAACCACACAATTAACATAATATTTGGTTTATTTGACAGCATAAAATATTATTTAATAAAATTACAGTAACACCTATTGATAAATAGAATGATATATTGTTTTATTTTAGTTCATTAGTTTATCTATGACAGAAAACAATCTGATTTATCAGTAATAGGTAGAATAAATACTACAACGCATAATATTACAATATAAATTGTGACTTACATATACGACGGTGGAAGCCACGAGCCGATATAAAGATTTATTACTTTTATGAACTCGCAAAGTCGTTAAACTTCAATATTTGCAGTATGCGAAATAATAAACAAAATTCAAAAACATGTACAATACAAATAAAATAAGCCTTTCAAGAAGTAAATACTTTATTTATAAGGATTTTATATAAGTCATACGATAATAAAAATTTATAAGGCGATAATCTATGCTTTTACCGCTTGCACAAAATATCCTAAATTTTGTTGCAAGAGGGTTAACTGGGTTAATTTGCACTGTATATGCTACACACTATATCTTCAATAAACCTCAGGATTTGCATCGTTAATCATATTTAAAATATATTGTTGACAATATATGTTTGCATCAAATAGCAATAATGATGTGTGCCGATGTTTTACGCCAATAAAGTGTTCAGAAAATGTAAAGATTTCCCATCAGACAAATATGGAGCACCTAGTAATCTCTGGGAGAAAATTCGTTTGGCGATCCATAAAGTATTCCTTTAATCCTCTAATCACAGCTGGACAAAGCCCCTTGAACAGTCGAAAAAAGCAACTTCTGACAGGGCTAATCCTAAGTGCAACTTGCCCGATAAGGATTATGCTCGCGCCCTAATGGCCTTCATCCCTTCTCCCAACAAACGGCCATAACTCAGGCGCCGTCTTGGCTCAACCGACTTAACTTTGGCAGCCGTCATTTCTCAACGGCATGCGGTGACGTACCCCAACGTCTGGAGATTAATAAATATACGTGGACGTGGAAAAATGTAGCACTTAATTCGGTTGCGATGAGTTGCGTATTCAGCGAAAGTTCATGTAGTGTCTGTAATAAAGACAGTACATGAACGACCTCTGATAATAGAATTAACCTCGATATATGGCATCAGATAACTTGTGATAATGTTTTACAGTTTGTAATGTCAATTAAGATTCCCTACAACTTTCCACTCGGTATTAAGCAAATTTTATCACCAGAAGAAATTTTAACCGTACTTGTTACATTTAACAAATTTTACTCAATTGGCTGTAGTAAGTACAATGATCTTTTTCACACATTTATGACAGAAACTAAAAACACAAAGATTAAATACCTCGGAAGAGGACATTGTATTCAAAATCATCTCTTAGACAAACTATTATCTAACTACATGCCCCTCCAGCCTAAAAAAACTGGTCATGTTAGTATTGCATACAAATGGGTTGCACGACGCGTCATACTAATTGCACCGAGTGCATGTCAAAGAAGGACCGGCGTCGCGCCGGATCAACATAATGGCGGATGGGGGAAAGGGAATGTATGAAAAAAAAGGAAGGCAGACGCCGAGCTTACGTACTTTCGCTAAGATTCGGTTACACGTTGCTGTTGTGAGAGTGTTTTGTCTGCTATATCATTGAAGATACCGAGGTACTTCCCGTCCTACCTTTGTTATGTCTTAGTTATGAGGATGTAGGTGTCTACTTCGTTTAAATATACTCTAATCCATAATCTAAAGAGAAATAATATAACATAACATTTTTTTATAAATATTTATCAAAAATTGTACATAAAAACTTACACATCTATTTAAATTATATACACAGCTTTTGTATTATAAACAGTTTATGATAAGTCTATTATTCTAAATATTAACACCATAAAAGACAAAAACTAATTGTAATCAAACTAAACACTAACACACGTTGAACACACTCGATGAAGGCTCCGTCCTTAGAGCCCTTTTAAGGTCTAAGACCGCACACTTCAGGGCATGCTCAATATTCTCGGGTGAACCATGCACAACATTAAGTGTATACTTTGCTATCCAAATCTTAATAATAATTACTCACACTTTATAGCTGACAGAAATAATGTTTACCTGATTTAATGTTCGATCAGATAAGACCTTGAAAATGTTTTTAGGTTATCTTAAAAAGTTGAATAATTTGTATCATTTTTATTCTAATATAATAAGAGCCATGACTGTTGGGTCCGGTCTCTAGCATTTTCCTAAAAATGCGTTTACGTTATATTTATACATCACCTAATTAGCACACACGATTTAATACATAATAATATCGGAATTAGCAGGCGTGAACCTTACCCGTTGTGGTGGCAGCGTTTGTCGAGGGCTATGGGAATGTTTTGGCGAACAGGAACCGTGCTTTTCTTTTCTATGGGATTTCAATCCTCGTAACAGTCTTGAAAACGTCGTCACTTTCTTCTTCGCCGTTCCAAGGCAATTGTCTAAATAGTAAAATAATTATTTTATTTTACAATCGATATCAGCATCTATCGATATAGTACACGGTTATTACTTCACTATTTATATTCAAATAATATATAAGGTACACGTTACAGAAACATTCAAAATTCCTTGTAATGTTCACAATACAGTTCCAAATTCTAATGCTCATATTAAATGCTTTGCTGCGTAGATCGCAACGAGAGAATATTTATCTTTTATTTTGATATTAAGACTCGATAAGTTTGTAATTATAATAAATTCTTCATTACTCACCGCTAGGAGGAAACTCATAAAAATATGCAGATCTTGGACTGAGGCAACTGTAACAAAAGATAAATTATATTTTCGTATTACATTGAGTCTGTTTCGCAATAAAAGAGTTTCGTAAGACGGAGTAGGGTAACTATCAATGGTTACGAGATTGTTTGAACAATAAACTAATAAAAATGGATAAGCCTTATTTTTCGGTACTTGAATAAAAAATATGTATACATATATAATATCTTCAGGTTCAAGGTAAAAAGTAATCAAATAACATAATCGTAGAACCAAACAACGAAACACAGAACTGAAGCTTTGAGAATCTCTAGTAAGTTTTCCTAGTAGATTAGAAAACCTAATATAACATTCAACGAGTGTATATCAATCAAACAATGAAGACATCAAAAAAATGATTTGATCTTTCAAATGCAATTTTTACTAGTCCCTCAAATAACCACAAAATGATAAACAGATACACAAGGCAGACTCATCCGACACATGCACATTTCCTAACAATGTTTTCCTTGTCTGCCAAGTACGTAAGGCATTATAAACACAAATTAAGCTCATGATAATTAACCTGTTCTAGCCACCGGACCATCTCGGACTCTAATATCAAATAAAAAAGGTGTATTAAGTCGTTTTGTTTTTATTTCCACATTCTCGAAATATATTAAAGACTTTCACATGCGAGGTGTGCATTATGCGTATAGTTTCTTTAATACGATAGTTTTAGCATTAGTAGTTGCGAGATAAAATCTTGTCAAGGAATGTGGACAAAAGTATCCTAGATGTGTATGATATTAGGTACAAGCGACCTCAGAAAGATTTGTACAAACGTTACGTATACTTATAAACTTTTATTTTCTTATTTAATAAATACTATAATTAAAGTCTTCAAAGAATTAAACTTTTATTTTTATTTTAAATATTGCGACTAATATGTGTAAACATAATACTCGCAATATATCAAGGTTTGTTTTAAATAAATATGCTTTTATAATTTGTTTATAAAAGCATATTTATTTAAAACAAACCTTGAGATAAGACCCTATTTATATTAATACGGGTTAGTGCTTTATTTAATAAACATAGATAATTTTACACAGTGTATACTCGTGGGAAGTTATGTCGGCTAGACTTTACTTTACATACATTTCGTTTTGTACAAACACATCTGGGTAGGTACCACTCCCTCATCATATATTCTACCACTAAGCAGCAATACTTAGTATTGTTGTGTTTCGGTTTAAACTATGAGTGAGACAGTATAACTACAGGCACAAGAGGCATAACAACTTAGTTCCCAGGGCTTGTGGCATATTAGTGATTTTATTTTTATACTATAGGTGGCAAACTGGCAGGTGGCTCACCTGAAGGAAAGTGACTACCATCGCCCATGAACAACTACTATGTAAGAAATGGTTAAAATTTCTAAAGACGACAATGTCTATCGGCGATGGTGACCACTTACCATCAGGTGATCCATCTGTGCGTCCGCCTATTTCATAAAAAAAAAAAACTATAAGAAAATGCCAAGCGCATCGGTCGATCTGCGGACACTACTAAATATAACGAGAATTAACATTAATAAGAACTTATACTTTTATGTATTATATTATTATGTATAGGATTTATTTCCTCCCGGGAAACCTGGAGACAGTTATCCAAAATCTAGGGAATGTAGTCGAATAACGAATAGTGACAATAAATTAAGCCGAGCGTTATCAGGTTGGCAGTATGAAACATTGTACTGAATATTGATTTTCAGTTTAATTGAGTACGCCAAATATAATATGAACAATCACTGCATAAAAATCAATCCTCACAATTTCCAACTGTTGATTGTACACAACCTGGGGCCGATATAAAAAGTCACTTTAAACCGGACAGGATTTGTACTATTTTGATTGCGAAAAAGCATGTGTGATTTTCGTCAATGATATTTAAAATGTTTTAATTGTTCACGTTTGGTAAGTGGTAGTGCCACACTGCATACCTTACGGTTGCAGCCGAATGGGCCGGCACGTCCGGGGAAGTACCACTCTCTCACTTAAAATCGGCGTAAAGTGGTAGTTATGCTACCGCGTTTCGTCCGGTATGTGAGAGTCCCGGAGGCCCGATCCCCCCCCCAAAACATAATGGTTGTGCAGAATTTGGTTTTATTACCCCAGGAGGGTACCATCAGCGACTGCGGTGGAGAATCCCTCTCTGGGCATCCATGCTCAGGACGTAAACCACCTGAGCACGGATGCCCAGGCTGCCCTCCGAATTCTGGGGGGGGCAATTTTGCGCTCGCCACTGTTCGGGGCAAGCGGAGCAGGCATCATACGGCAACCCCTACCACCCTCACTGTACTTTTTGTCACTGGACTTCTGCAACATAAGGGGACTCAACTCCAACTTGAACGCCGTCCACTTTTACCTTGAGACGGCGAAGCCGGCCTTGCTCTTTCTTACCGAGACCTAGATATCCTGCCGATACGACTTTTCTCTCTTACCCCGGGTACAAATTGGAACATTCCTTTGTACCACGAGCTGGGGTGTGCGTTTACGTCAGTGATGATATCTGCTCTCGACGCCTCGGCAGCCTTGAAGAGCAGGACCTATCGATTATCTGGCTGGGTGAAGACTGCGACGGCCATCCGCGAATCTACGCGTGCCTTTATAGGTCCTATAACGGTAATGCCGAAGCCGACCGACTGGTTGAGCACGTCCAAATGGCTACAGATTCCGTGCTGCAGCAAATCCCATCCGCAGAGATCGTAATTCTTGGCGATTTTAATGCCCACCATGCCGAATGGCTTGGATCGCGCACTACCGATCATGCGGGTAAATCTGTTCTCGAGTTCGCTTTAGCATATGATTTGACACAACTAGTCACCTCGCCAACGCGAATACCAGACGTGGAGGATCATACACCTTCCTATGGCTATGGCTACCATATTATCGTCAATCTCTTATGTTATCGCTGGGCTCGTCGGACTACTGTCTCGTCTGGACTACAGTGCCAGTTGAGCGGTACTCACGACCTCGTTTCGTGGACTGCCGGCGAGTGTGGCACTACAAGTCAGCAGATTGGGATTGGATGCGGTCCTTCTACAGAATTTTTCACGGGGAATGTTCCGAGGAATTGTTCGGATTAATCCCGGCCGCTGAATTTCACCTTCGGACATCTCGTCAAAATTCCAAATATCACCCGCACCACCTAGATGTCCGAAAATCCACAATAGCGCGATTTTTAAGACATTTTCTGCCTCGCACAACTACTCTGTGGAACCAGCTTTCGCCGGCGGTTTTTCCGAACCGATACGACTTGGGAACCTTCAAAAAAAGAGCGTACTTCTTCCTAAAAGGCCGGCAACGCCCTGGTGTTACAAATGTCTATGGGCGGTGGTAATCACTTTCCTTCAGGTGAGCCTCCTGCTCGTTTGCCCCCTACAAAATAAAAAAAATAATAATAATTCACTATTTTAAAATTTTAACTCGTAATAATATTTTACATTTCTACGAAAACCCATTTAACATTAATATTCTGAGCTTTTAATTTATATTGACCATATATTACCAGATGAAACATACACTAAAATATTTTATAACTCAATTTTGCAATAGATATCGTACTTAATAAAGGAATGAAATATGAAAAATGATTATTTGAGTTTTTAAATTTTTTTTATGTATAAACAACAAAGTCACATCCTGTAAATGTATTGGGTATTGGGTCCTCTCTTCTCCTGAGAAAGTTTGGAGCATATTCCATCATTCTGCTTATTACATCACCAGGCACGAGATTATAAATGCAAATTAAGCAAAGAAAAACTTGCATTGCCTGCCCAAGTTGTAACAATATTCAGTTAAAATCTTGCTTTACCACTTTTTTTTTTCAGAATAACTTGAATCGTCAATGAAATGAGGGTATACTATAATTTTATATTCAAAATGTGTCAGAATATCTATTGGATGACATATCTTTTAAATACATGATCGGTGTACATGAATCCTAGTACACGTGTAATGTGTAAGCTTGACACAAAAATCCTGTACTCTTAGCTATGAGACACCTATGAGTTGACACTGGATTGGCTCAATTGATCTCTGCTTAAATCATACGTCATAACACCAACAGCTTATTAACTTCGAGTTTCTGAAACGTTGGTCAAAGTCGGATTAACTAATTTTGCCCTAATTTGAACGCTTATTGGTCCTCTGTTGCAATAGCGGACGCCACCAACCAATGACCATTAAGATTAAAGCCAAATTAGTTAATTTCACTTTGATCAGTGTGTCAGGGACTTTAGGTTAATGAGGCTCTGATAGCAACACTTTCGCATCACATTTTAATATACACATTGCTTTCTTATGTACACACAGCTTAAAATTATTCTTGATTATGTCATAATTATAATTGTAGTCTAAAAATATATGTATATTGTTTTAATACATTTAAATTGATATTACTATTGATACAGAGGTAAAATAATAAATTTAAGTAGACTTTTACAAGCACCTTTGAATTGTACTTTAACAGGACTATATTAATCTAGCGACCAGACTCGGCTTTGCACGGATGCAATTTATTGATAAAGAAAATAAAAAATGCTCTTACTGTCAATATATTAACTACGTACATATATTTAATTAAAACCATCTATGTATTTTATATAAGTTTATATAAGTATGAGAAATATCAAAATTAGTTTGAGTCACAATTATATTGTGAAACATAGATCAAAATTTGTACACGTCGTATAGTTTTAAATTTCAGTCAAGGTCAACATTTTGTTCTTACTGCCATAATCCGACAACACCTTTCGTAGCCAACGATTTAGATGCATGTAGTAAATGTTATGTGTGTCAACTAAAGCACGAATGAAAAAAAAAATAGTGTAAAAGAAATATTTTATCTATATTCAATACCCAAAATATTGTAGAATCACGAATCACGAAGATAACCAAGCCGATTAAAATAGACAGAAACGCGGTAAGTTCGATACAGGAAGGCGACCGTATATTGCCCAACAAACACATTAAAAAAAAAAGAAAAGATTAGTAGCAATGCCCTTTATTAATAAAGGTATTACTAATATTCCTATTTACCCCTCCTTTTACAAAGCTTATCACTTGTGTTAGGATTGGGGACGATAATAGCCCAAGGGGTCAGGATCGATCCTGCGACTTTTTACATCGCTGGGTGGCCCGTAAACCATTGAGATATTGACGCTTAAGCTTATACTTATCTGACTGAGAAAATGACTTCACGAATAACGTATAGTTTTTTATTAATCTGTTATAGATAAAAATAATTATTGTGGGTAAAAGGGTAATAAAATCTGCCTAAGTTACATTCAAACCTAAATCGTTTATCGATCTTTCTGTAAGTGAAAGTCGTTTCAAAATTCGTTGAGAAGCTTAGAAGAGGTAAGCGTATATACAGACAGAAACAGAACGTGACTTTGTTTAATATTTTTATTATTATATAGAATATAGATTCTACAAAGAAGAACCGGTCAGAAACTTAGTTAACTACTGAGTTTCATTTACTGAGCCCTTGTGTATATTCCATCTACTTTAAATTCATAACCAACGCCAACTAGTTAATTTAAAAATATACTTAACAAAGTATCTGTTTTATCTTCATATTAATGTAAACAATTAAAATTTTTAATCTCGTTAAAAATGCTCGCGTGTAACATTTTTATCCCACCCATATATGAAACGTGTTAGCATGGTTCTTTAACATGGTCGATCGGGTAATTGCTTTTAAAACAAGCAAGTAACTATAACCGGTCCCGATTTAAACCACCATCTAACCACAGCCACTGTGCAGCTCTCGCACAATTGAGCGCAAAGTTAAACTTGTTTTATCAACGCCATTGCATTTAAATTAAGCCCGTGAAGCCGGGCTATGAGTATATAAGTCTAAATAGTTTAAGAGCAAAAACTAAAAATAACTTTTTTACTTAACGACGTGACTTAAAATAATTAATCATTAATTATTGATGGCTTCGGAGATAGGAGAGTTAATAATGTCAATAAATAAAGGCAAAGGTAGATAGTTATTTACTATTGAGTCGTCCAACTTCTCTTCAGGCAATGTATTTATGTATGCCTATGTCTCTACAAATAAAATTTATAATAAGTATATATACTAGGTTATTTGCGCGTGCGTATCATTAAAATACAATATAAAATGAAAACAAGACGTTAATAAAGAGCAAAAATCAACATTACAATACTAATCTTAAGAGTAGTTATCGAAATAAGTATTTTCAATAAACCTAACATTTTTATTTATTAACATGTACATATATGAGCCAAGTTAATGTTCAACATTGACTATCTCTGATCATATTTACACTTTCCGATAAATGTCAATATCCTATCCATCTTGGAAATAGTCGGAGTGTGTGACGGAGCTTGTTATTATCTATGGTCAAATTAAACGAGGAGCAGATAGCAACATGAACGTAACGAAGCATTGCGCATTTATGCAGGCACTTAGATAAATTCCGGATAGTTAGGTCTCTTTCATGTTGATACCACGCTTAATGACCAATGAGATAAAGTTCCAACTTATACACCCTTAAATTGATTCGGAGTTGTTTTAATAATATATTTTTACTACCAATTAGTACGCAGATAATTATGGCATTTAACACGCTAGATATTTATACATATTTGTATTTCAAGCACGGAGGTTTTATTCAGTAATATAATGATCACAAAAATAATACTCAGCTAAAGAAATATTATATAAAAATAAATAAGGCTCGATGCGACGTTCTAGTCTTATCCAACTTTCTTAATATTTTATGTTGAATATTTCTTTAAAGATCTCTCAAGTTGGTGGTCTAAATTCAAAAAAAGACGTACTGGAAATATGTATTTAAAATGATTATTTTAATGCTACGTAAAGTAAAATATTGTATTACAAAAATCAACCTACAGTTACCATCTTTTTTTCCTACTTTAAAAGGATATAAAGTGGTTATCGTGACTCATGTACAAAGGGTACGCAAGTAGCTGAATAATATATTACTTATATTATTACTATCTATGAGTTATTAGCTTTCATTAAAGATAGGAAAGTTAATTAAAAATGCTTCGTTAGTTTTTATAAACCTTTTTAATGCATAGTTTGTGCTATTTGAGTAAGTTAATTTAATAATATAATATTTTTCAAATTTCGAACGATTGACCGTTTATCAATTTCAAATAATTTGCGAATATTAAAAAAGATAAGTATTGGTGTATTAAGATTCAATAATTAAATTAATAATATACGATTATCACTGGGGAAAAACCAAATAACTCACATAAAAATTCAAGCAAAAACCGTCATAAGATATTTGTATTTATTTAGAAAATAGTGTTAATCTTAGTTTGCCATATAAGCGATATCTAAGCTGAACGCTGTGAATAGGAAACTTCATATCTTTTAGGTTCTCGCCATTCAATTGCAATCTCTACTAGCTTGTTAGTTGCATTCTAGCTGTGTTAATTGACAAAGCGACAGAAATCTTCAGTTTGATGTGTGCCAGAACGCTTGGATAATATTTCTTGATCATTTCGTGTTCGCAATATGTTGAGGTTACAATTATGAAATTAAAAATAATTTAAATAATAAAAGTATAAAACTTTGCACTTCATGAACGTATAAAAGATATAGAGAAGATACAATACAAGAACTTACACTATAACTGTTATTTTAAATATACTGTTGAAAATATTTAATTTAGACTTCAATAGTATCTCTATAACTCAACGTATAAAAATATTTTGTTTCTGTATAATAGCTTGTACGACACCCACAATACGCTCCAAGAGAACATCGTTGAGATGAAGTACTTTTGATATGACTGTTTATTTTCCCAGAGTTCAATATACGTTCGACGCCCACTCAGATAAAAGTATTTTTCGCCAGGAGCTAGAAATATTGAAAGCGTATAGCGCTATTAATTATATTCATTATGAATAATAAATACCTATATCAATAAAGACAAAACATTTATAGAAATATATACCTATTGATTTATTTTTTTAACAAACTTGAAAAAAATTAGGTTATCACCTCGATTGTTTTTTTTTTATTTTAGTAGAATAATAGGCAGAAGTTCAGTGTGGAGACTTCTTGTTTCGTACATATTTTTTTTAGTTAAAAGACTGCTATGCTTATGACAAAGGGTTTAAATACTCAAATTGGAATTTAAAGATAGATAACTAGGAATCGTTTGTCACTTGTTTCTTTAAAAGATAGGTGACTCATTTGAAATGTATTTTCATATTAAATGTAAAGAGTAAGCTTAAACAGAAATTAAAAAAAATATTGTTCTTGACAATTTCTTTAAATTAGCTTGCGTTTACGATATAAAGAAAAAAACGAATAAATTTGTATTTTTAGAAAGTTCATAAGGCCAAAATAAAATATTTAAATATATATAGAAAATGTATCTCGTTTGAAAATATCTGTCAGAACATCTTCGTTTTACAAATAAAATAGCTGTTAGCAAAGAGCAATTTACATGTTATCTATATTAAATAATACAAAACCAAGGCACGCCATCGAGTAGGTTTTACGAGGTAATTCATTAGGCAGACTAACTTGTAGTGGAGACCTAATTAGCATCAAACAAGTCGCCAGAGGGCGCGTGGGTGAAATGTGACAAAGAACGTGTTACCTGATTTCCTGCTAACAAATTTATGAGAATTGATCATATGGATTGTTAAATATTAAACTATTAAGCTGTATATATCAATGTAAAATTGTAAATAGCGTTAAATTATAATCTATCTCGCGTTGACTTGTTAACTGTTAAAACATTGTGAACGGATATTCAATATACATTAAGATATATAAAATTTCCGTAGTTCAGATAATTTGATTAGGTTAGGTTAAAGTTTTTATAATTTAACTTAAGTTCACTGTGATAAATTGTAATTTACCAAAAAATAATACGTTAATTTGTAAGCAGTTGTTTACTGGTGAGGATCTTTTGACAGTTTACAATATCGCGATATAGATTGTAATCTAACTGTATTTACAATTATTAAGTATATCATATCATGCTTCGCAACTTTTACGAGTTGCGAAGCGAGTTCGGTGATTGCCAAAAAAAGTTTTCTGGCGATTGAAAGTGCTGATTAGAATTGGAGTGATTTTTGTTTGTCAACGAGTATTCTCATAAAATTTACTTGTCTGACAAAATTGTGAGCAATTTCTTATGCTTACAAAGAAAGCATTTCTTAATTTATGAATATTTTGGTTTGATTTTAAAAAAGAGTTCTGCATTCTAGGACACTTTTTATTTTTATTTCAAAGTATGTATAAAAATTATGCTAATCAGTCGCAAATTCCTTGGAAAAGAGATTTTATATGTAAAATGAAGGTTTCACTTCGAGGTATTATAGTAATACTATGTAAGTGTTGTATATTATAATAATATCTGACACCTAAGGTAGCTGTAAGATATGGCCACATGATGGTAAGTGGTCACCACCGCCCATAGACATTGGTGGCATATGAAACTATTCCTTACATAACCAATGCTCCACCAACCTTAGAAGCAAAGGCATTATGTCTCTTGTGTCATTTATTTTATTGTATCTGCTATTTAATACATAATTATAAAGCGAAAGCTACTTTGTTCCAACCGGGTGTCTCACGACACCGCTCGTTTTTTTATTATTTTTTGGAAACATTAAATTTCATAGAACGTAATTGTTAACAAAAATATAATACTTAATAAACAAATATGAGATAAACTTGTGCTTAGTTTCAAAAAAATAATGACTGCGAAATCGGCTTCTTCGAAACGTAAGACATTTCTCGGTTCGTTAATTTAAATTTATTTTACTGCTTACAAAGAGATAATTAAAACGAGTTTATTCTTGTACCACATGAAAACGAACAAGATATATTAACGGTTTTTAAAGCCACACGGTATCGTTTAAATACATATGAGTATAATACGCCATGAAGATGTTTAATATTTTGTATTACATTTATATGAATGTTTACCTTAATATAACACTATAAGAATAAATAATTTTATTCGAAAATCAAAGTAGGTATTACAGAGCACAAGTATGTGCTCAAACAAACGCATACTACTTATTTTTTTACAATCACTTTCCAGCAATACCTGAGTAAGTGCAGTGCCAACAGCTTTACGTGCTGTTCGAGGCTCGGGAGTGCAACGACTGACAACTTTCAAACTCCGGAGCTTCTATGAGATTATTGACAGCATAACCTAATCATTTTATATCTATCAAATAAAAATAATTATAATAATGCACTTAAAAACCAAACAAGTTTAATTTCATCGAAATTTCTAGAGGTATATTCGATAAAACAAATAATACTATAATATATATAAAAGATTATAAAAACCACTCATAAAATTTTATTTTTTCGATATTTAATTAAGATTAATTATGCATTACTTTTAGATTCGGTGTTTATATACCTTATTTATATGCTTTAATTTGGCTGGCAATAAAATAAAGTAGTCTCTTCAATGAAAAATAATTAAACCGGTAAATAAACAAATATCAATACATAGGCAAATATTGTCAGATTCGTCAGATTGAAATGAGAGATGGCGCTCAAAGTAAAAGTATTAATGTAAATAAAAGTAAAAGTATTAAAGTAAGCTATTTAATTGAAAATAATCCACAAAATCAGCTAATAAAATAATTGCATGGTAGTACATATTATACATAATTTAGTTCATACTACGAGCACAAGGGTCGGTGATGAAGGAATACATCCCGAAAAAACCTGCATATTTTGCAATATACAAATTCACCAACCCGCAGGCGAGCAGCGTGATGAAATAAGCTGTAATTGTCCAGCACCGCGACATTTAAGGGTTATTGTGAAGACTCAATTTAAATAATATATTTGTTTCAGAACGTTTCGTCTTGGCTAACGATCAAATCGCGTGTTTACGCAGTTTTATTTTTAAATCGCATGAAAGAAAATACTGCCTAAAGAAATATTTCGCGAAAGAATTTCAATAAAAGCATTTCGCAATCTCAATGGTGAGCTCTCTATAATTCTCCATCTTAGCCTCTGTCGCCGATCGAACGTCTGATTTCAATTTAGATTAGGATTTAAACATGCACCGTAAAAGCTTATCTATCCAGTACACCTGTTCACTCAAAATAATTTATAATATATATTTCATTTTTAATATACTCAATATCTTATGTGATGTGAAATAAACATGTATTTAAGTTCGAATGAAATATTCCATGCAGAGAAGTCAACTTAACGATATGCATCAGGGAAATAGATTTTGAGATAGAATCATATTGATTTTGGCATTTCATGATTTTTCTATATACTTGGAGGTAAGACTGTGCACGCTCGTCTGTGTACGTACCACCTACTTACCACCTACTCTACTCCCAAATAGCAATACCTATTATTTTTATATTTCGCTTCGAAGGATGAGCGGGCCAGTATAACTGTAGGCACAAGGGACAGTAAAATCTTAATTTTTTTTTTATAAAATACTTAACATCGTTATTTATATAAATGTATTAAAATATAATATCTTTCATAATTGATTTTTTGCTTACTGTTTTTTTTCTGCTATCAGTATATTATTTATAGTTTTAGCTGCAAAGTAATTTCTAATTAAATCAAATAATATTTACCTAATCAAAACTATAATTCATTCATAGTTAATGATAATATAAGTTATATATAAAAATCGCTCTATCCAGCTCTATCAATATGATGAATCATTTCATGGAATTAATATGTTTATCTGACGCCTACCTCTGGTAATTGTGTTGTTGGTTGTGGATCAAAGGCTGCGTGGGCTGGGCTAGTAGAAGTTGCTTTTGCTGTTGTTGTCGCTGCAACATTTGCTTCCCAAACACGCCGTAACCAAATCCGTAAATTTCATCTTCTTCCTTGTCAGTTAAACAACTTGAAGGCTGTGAAACAAACGAATCATTATTTTTTTTGCTTTTCTGAAATTATGATTTAACGCTGAACTTTAATATACTTATTTATTTTGTATATTTATTTTGTTTATTATCACATATTATGAGAATCTCAATTATCGCACTTTCATCTGTGCGACCCATACCATATATTCGATAAGAGCCCTAAGTTAAGTCAACACACTCCTAAACTGTCACCACAGTGAATCTGTTTTAATTTTGAATATAATTCCATATTTGTGATGAAGTAAATATGTTTTCGAAATACAGTTACTACCTTAAGAGGTTTGTAATCTGAAATTGTTACGATCTATGCACTGAGTGAATAAATGCAGAGTGCACTTTAATACAAGTTCAACAATAATTTAAATACTTTACAACTTCTATTTACTGATAGCGTTGTGAATGTACAATGACTTTATCTATAATTGGTCAATAAAGCTAATAATAAATTTGCACCGATACACTGAACCACTTCATGGTGATAACCTGAAGGTTATTGTAGTTCGATAAAATATTTGATACACCACAAACAGTGATACAAACAATAGATATCTTCAAGATACTAGGTAATGTTTTAAAGGCTTGGATAACGTATTATTCCCACGATACGATATTTCCTTTCCTTAGTAGTTTATTTCCATCACTAGTTGGATCTCCTGTTTTTGAGATAAGCTTTCATCCGATTTCAAAAACGGATTAATAATTCTACTTTATATGATTTTATAACTAGTTTTTAATAGTTTCCGTTGTGTGTCGTAAAATATGACATTGCGGTCTTACCGAATATTTTCCAGGCACATAAATAGGCTGAGAATGTGATGTTGTCAAATTGTTCAAAGCTAAAGATCCAGGACTTGCCGACGGTGGAGTTTGTGGTGTTCCTGTTCCGCCTAGCACCCTCATCCTTGGCGACATTTCGTCCCATTCGTGTCTCCTCAGCTCTTCAAGATGGTCTAATACGTCGCCGTAGTGAGTTGAGAATAGATCCGCGTATCGTGATGCCAAGCCTTCTAAGTAGCCACGATCGCCATCCTGCAATAAATAATGTAATTCAAAATCTTTAAAGAACAAATAAAATGTGTTTAGAACATTTTAGAAACTTTATTTTAAAATACTGATATTTTATTTTAAACATTTTCATACATTCGAAACTATAATTAAAAAACTCAGTGTATCATTGGTGAGTGAAAAAGATAACAAACACAATTATTATATTTTTATTATTTTGTATTTCACAAAGATAAAACTCCTCATTACACGCAAGGTCTGTTTAAAAATTAGAAGTGGCTACTGTAACTGGTATTCAAAGTAACATTTTGCTAATTACATTGCCTATTAAAGCCTCAACTCGAGCAAAGTATAAAAAACCATAATTATCTGGCGCCTAGAGACCTATTTGGTCCTTCCTTCCACGCAATTTCCGCCAAAGTCACAAAAAGAAAAAAACAGAAGAGTAATACCGGACAATTAAATACTGCGGGTCTAAATTATAGAAGAAAATTTAAATTAGCCATGGTAAAAAGATTTCTTAAATGAGAGTAATTAATTAAAAGTCACATTGTAGAAGCTTCGTTGGTAATTCATATAGTCGAACGCGCGGCTTTACCAGCGTAGAGTTCAGTAATGTTTTTCAAAAATATACAACTCATAACTGTATGAAATTAATTGACAAGATATCTTACGAACTAACTTTTTTTTAATTTATGATTATTGTACAAAATAAAACTTTTGGAAAATTATTTAATTGTATTTGATAATCTGCAAAAGGGTTATGTAAGAATTATTAAAAGTTCCAATTCGAATTTCAAAATTAAATGAAAGTTAGCGTACTTTGTCAATAATGTCAACTTTTGTGTATAATGTGTACTGACAGTTACATAAAAATTAATCTTTATTTAAATTTATGGCATGTATCTTATAATAAATTAAAATATTGAGTTGAATTTTAAAATTCCAAATCATATCCAAAATATTCATTAGCATACTAAATTAAAGTTATTAAAACGAAACAAGTTTAATCGACAACATCGTAGACTGGAAAAGAAAATAAACATCAAAAACATTCATCTCGGTAAACAAAGTATTTCATTACGACCTGCAAACCAAAAACATCGACCTCCGGCGAGATTCCTCCATTTCCTTCGACAAACACAAGCGATACGGCAAGAAACATCTTAAACGCTAACTCACTATTAATGGTCCAATATGCAAGCATAAAATATTATTAAAGGAAACATTCATAGACTAAGTTGTGTTCTTGATCAAAAACAAATTTCATTTCGTTTTTTGTAGTCAATGTTTAAATATCGAACATAAATGTAAGATCACGAGATCCATTTAAACTAAAGCCGTCTACTTAATAAATAAAAGTAGTTTATCAATGCAATGGAAACGCAGTCAATAGGGTTAAATGAAGATGGCTCAGAAGTTTAGACGTACAACAGGATGTTATCCATCAAGCCCAAAAGGAATCAGTAGCTAGCCACTGGAGAAGCGTACTTAGAATTCAACCAGTCGCGCGTCGAGTCAAAGATGGCCGAGGGTTTATTTCCATTTTTAAATGAGAGCGGCTGAGAGCTTTGTCGGCTCAGAGTTTGTGCTTCGCGTTTTAAGTGGATTAAATCGCTCTACGCTCGTAAAACCGACAAGTGGTTCAGCTAAGAATTCAAGTAACCGTTCGACTTTTGCATGAGAAAGTGCTCGCGGGGCCTCGCTTCGCACTTACTCTGCGCAATTTGATGCGACCAGAGTTTGTTTATTTTTTTTTTCTCTGTGGAAATCGTGGCCGATTCACATCTAAGCGGGCTGCTGTTGCTTTGTGAATACTCAATGAAAGAAATTCATTAACGCTATCTCCCCAATGAAGCTCTTTTGGGATTAACGACTTGTCCGTTCTTAAGAGATTATGTTATTTACTTATATCATGATTTCTTACATATTTTCGTTTTATCTATACTTCTTTTAGAAACAGTGTTTGTTTATAATAGAAGCAAAAGTCAATCGTACAAACAAGGCTTTGTTATACACGAATAGTATTTCTTGCTCAAATTGAAAACAATGTCGGCAGATTCCAATTTGCCATAAATTGTGATCATTCGTCTCAACTCGAATGAAGTATAGCCATTATTTATCGAAATATACAGAAGCGAGTAAATTCGTTTTCATAAAAAACGTAATATAATTATTGAATTAATTGTATTACATAACAAAAAAAGTATTTGTAGTTCAATAAAATTAGGAAAATCTTATAAGACAAATTCTTATTAAAGTATTTATAGCAAAATGTAAGAACAGTACACATGAATGAACCAAGACAGATTTAGCAAAATAAGGGGCAGGTGATACCGCACATAAATCCTCTTTGGACGTCGCCTCTGCCCGGCACGCGGAACATTGTCTTATTGTGCTACTGGTTCTTGTTTTGTTCGTCGCCTGCGTTATTTCGGATTTGCAATCTCTTTATAGGAGCAATTCTCTTATCCGATTTAATCGTTCAGTCTCATTGTACTTGTTCTATGTGCACTTGATGCGCCACTGAAGCTTTGTAGGCGTTCTTAAACGTTGTTTTCGAGCTAGAAATGCCATTTGAATTAAATCAACCGTATTTTTAACAATGACTAAATGATAAAAACAAACTTCGTTTTTTTTTAAATTTGTTTAACGTATAATATGGACTTGCAGTTTAATGGTTCTCAGTTTAATGGTGCGAGCATGGCTTATGCTGACAAAATATCATGATAATATAAATAAAATAAAAAATAATACGACTGAATTGTTGCTTTAAAAAGATCGCATCAACATATCGTTTACAAACAAGTCACAGTTATCTATCGCTAACTTTCATTCCCTTTAGAGTATATCCAATATACTGTGTATGCCAAATTAATTGTTCCAAATCAATGTTTACCAAAACTAATAACGTAGGTGAGCAGGTAGGCAATTTAAGAGTTTCTTGCAAAAGAAAATATACGCAATTTATTTCTGATCAAAAATAATATATTATGTTACAAGATATTTGAATTAGCGCTTGTAAAAGATGCAACGACAGGTAAGATGGATGGCTCAACCTTACAAGCAGACACATCGATACCGATATCCTTACAATATTTTTCAAAATCTTATTATTTAAAACAATTCGATGAGGATAAAACCGTAACCTTTATGTATGTGGTACATTCTCCAAGCTGATGGACCTTAATAATACATATTACGGTAAATTTAAACGACCTGATTTATTGAGAAAGATAATATAAATAAATGAAAGATTTTTTTAAATATTTTTTTTTATATTGAGAAACAAATATGCACCATATTTGTTTCTCAGCTAAATTAAAAAACTTATAATAACAGCTCGGAGGTATGAGGTGCTATGAACCTCTAAAGCTTATTACCCGCTTGTATTAATTTTTTTGATATAAATCAATTGTATTGAAACCTCTATTGTCTTCGTCTTTTTCTAAATCAAGTAGTTCCATATTCTGCATTGTGTTCTCAGTTTTCATGTTTTGTTCATGGCTGCCGGCGTACAAAGCTATTTTAGCATCGTGATCTCTTAATAGTGTTCGCTATTCCGTTTGGACTGCTGAATAAACTTGCCTTACAATGTCGGGAGGAACGACTTTTAGTGCTACGGCGTGATTAGTATTGGCTATAAATTAATTTTACTCGGTCTTACTGAACAGTAATCGACTAGTATTTGCTCTATTATTTTATAGTAGGTTTTCAATTCTCCGACTTATTCAACTAAGCAATTTTGTAACACGCAAGAATAGAAAGCATAACGTTTGTTATTTTAACTCCGTACCTTAAAATACAAAGTCGAAAGTTGAAATTATTTATATTTTATGTGGACGTAGGATTTTATTTTTTTGAAATAAATTTCGATTCTACTCCTGTGTCGTGAATAATTTACACACACAATGTTCTTTTGAGCCCACGCATCGCCACACGAACTTAATTGTCTGATATTATCTTAAAGTGCAATACCGAGAACTTTTCTCGTTTGTTGTCCTTTGAGGGTTCTTTTATTTTTAAACGATAATTAGTTTTTAACGAAAAACCAAGTTTTATTACGTAATTTTTATTAAAGTTGAGAAATGAATTACTCACCTACGTGCCGTCGCTACTATCAAATCTATTATTATATGATTATAGTTATTTAATAGTATTTGTAAACTCTAAAGATATGAACTTCAAATAAGAATAAAAATGTATACAATAAAATAATCTAAAAAGATTTTTTTTTTTAAATATCATTGCCTCTTTATTTGAAATGAGTCTTCTGTATTCATAAAAATAAATCAATACGATTGTTATTTAAGGCAACGATCCTTAAGGCATACAAATCACTTATAATGGAACGATTTCAAGTGGAATCTTATATACATATATTGTCCCTTTATTTTTTGTAAGCATAATGTTGGCAATATTAGTTTATTTTATATTATGTATTTTCCGCCAGATGTTGCAGAGCCTCTTTAAATTTTGTACTAAATCATATCACTTACAACTCGCGTGCCACCATCATTTCGTTGAGAGTACTGTGCCAGAAAAATACACGACCAATCGACTCTGACTTTATAAAGTTTCAAATCAACCGGTTGAACGAAGCATGAGTGTATTGAAAAAAATCACAAGCCTACATTATCCTATAACTATGCTTAAAATATACAAAATTTATACATATTAACTTGACTCGGAAATAAGGTTTTACAACGAACCTCTCATCAGTATTGTTAACTGATAAATAATAATATATCATAAATTTATTATACCATAAAATATAACAACAACGACGTCGATTTCAACCTCAAAACGCTTTCACATCATGAAGTCTCATTATGACTCACATGCCTAAGAATGCAGCATAGTTATCACCTTTCAAGTAACGGTACTTTTACAAAACATTAAACAGATACATATAATAATTAAAACTTCATAGTTACGTTTAACAACCTGCAAGAACATATTGTTAACGATATTGTGAATATTTCGATATATTTGAATTTAATTTATCCTCATTTAAACAAATAAATAAATTAAAAAAAAAAAATAAATAAATAAATAAATAAATTTAATTGAAAATAAACACTAATAGATATTAATCGTTCTTCTTAGTCATTAATTTAAATTTACATTTGAAAAAGTATGAAAGTTTTTTTTTTTTAAATAATTATTGGACTTAATTCATAGTTATTGTATAGTAGTCAAAGAAAACAAGGTGAATGTATGTTATTATTAGAAATAATATTTGCGTCTAAATAATCTGCATTGTGTCAGTTCTTCTAGTTGAAGTTCAAAAAAAATTAGAGTCATTTCTTATTCCAAAGAATTTCATCGAAAACACATAGTTTAAGTTAAAAAAAAACTTAATATGAATAAACCGTTGGTTTCAAACAACCAACAAAAAGCTTTTAGTGTAAGCAATTTTTTTTTTTATTATAATTCCGAAAACATATTTCAGTAATTATAAGTACCACTTGGAAGTAAGGCTTTGTGCAAGCTCGTCTGGGTGCGTACAATCCACTAATCACTTATTCTACCGCTAAACAGCATTAAGTATGCGTCGTTCCGGTTTGAAGGGTGAGTGAGCCAGTGTAATAACCGTCACAAGGGAAAATGTCTTAATTTTTGCGAAAAGATTAATATTTCTTACAGCACCAATGTCCATGGGCGGTTGTGACTATATATAACTAGGTATGTAATTCAAAAAGGCTGTCTTTTATTTATACTCAATTGTATAATCTATGTATGGCTATGTATGGCTAGAGCCGAGATGGCCCAGTGGTTAGAACACGTGCATCTTAACCGATGATTTCGGGTTCAAACCCAGGCAGGCACCACTGAATTTTCATGTGTTTAATTTGTGTTTATAATTCATCTCGTGCTCGGCGGTGAAGGAAAACATCGTGAGGAAACCTGCATGTGTCTAATTTCAACAAAATTCTGACACATGTGTATTCCACCAACCCGCATTGGAGCAGCGTGGTGGAATATGCTCCAAACCTTCTCCTCAAGGGAGAGGAGGCCTTAGGTCAGCAGTGGGAAATTTACAGGCTGCTAATGTAATTATGGCTAGAAAACATCCCATACTATTCATAGTAGTTGCAGCTGTAACAGAAGTTTACTAAAATATTTGTATACTTAGATATTTCATATCTTAACTTTCATAGATGGGTATGACATTTAATTAAAGCCCTTATGCTCAGGCGTCACCTGCGAGCACTTTGATACATTAACATTTAGATTGTCAGCGATATGAACCGTGAATTTTCAACGTAAATTTTTGGATTTAATTTTGTTTCTCCTATATCTTATTATGAAGTATTCTTACAAAGTAAAAATACCTCATGAAAATTGGCTTTCTCTTCTTTTAAAGAGATGGGTTAGAGCTCTATAAACAATGCCTACAAGTTTCCTCAAGATGTTTTCTTCAAAATTGAGACGAAAATATATAAACACAAAATTCAAATTCGTATTTCACGTAAAACCTTATATATCTAATACGTCATCTGGGTTTACTAATGTAAATAATAAAAACAGTTAGTGTTGTGGTTAATAAATTTAAACACTTATAAATCGATATACAGATTTTCATTTAAACCCCTATGCATACAAAATTACCGATATTAATTAATACAATGTTTAGTGAACTAGGAGTCTCGTTTAGTGGTTACGTAGAGCAGTTTACAATAAAGGGATTAAAAATGCATGTCGAAGGTTTAAATTTATGTACCGGACGCGGTCTTCGATTAAACTTGTTTTAATGAAACTGAAAAAAAAAGAGTATAAACTGGCAAGAAAGAGTGATGAAAATAATTCCAAACTTTAACAATTAATTTGGAAACATTTTGAAACTATTAGTCATATTCAGATTTTGAACATATTAGTATTGGATTTGAATACTCGGTCGATAAAAATAAAGCAATCAAAAAAGTTTATCTAACCGTTTTTCACGTACAAAAACACATAAAATAAATAAATCAATCAGGGAGTAACGAATGTATGGAATCTAGTTGTTATTTATATAATCGAGTGCAATAAAGTTTTTATCTAGGTACATACATATGTATTCAGTCTGTTCGCGAATTTAAAATTTTATACCGATATCGGTAGTTTTACGAGTTTTGTTTTGGTAACATCACTGACATTGGTGTAGTCTGTCGCTAAATGTTATCGTTTCTATTCTCAAAGCGTATGTTAGTGATCTAAGCGTACCATTTAAATTCAATACCAGTTACTGTGCCTTCGCCGCCATGATGGACAATTTATGGTTATCTTTTATCGACATTCTTTGACTAAGTTTTCCTATATTCTCCGCTTAAGTTGCCTTTAAAGCTTCGTGAGTTACATCAATGTTGTGCAATTAAATAGCAGATAATATTTATGAGTAATATTACAATAACATTTCATATAAACTAAATTTAAAAAGAGTTAATATTATTTTATTTTTGTATGAATAGGGCAGAAAGGTACATTATTCCTGAGCATAGGATATATATATATATATATATATCAGACCATTTTCTTCATTAATAAATCGAAATCTAAATAATCTTTATTCAAGTAGGCTCAAAAAAGCACTTTTGAATCGTCGGGTTATTTATAGTGTTAAACGTAAAGTTACAATAACAGAGAATGTCAGTAAACTACAATATTTTTTTTATATCCTGTCTAGACATCAATTAATACTATTTCCACGGTTTTTTTTATATTTAATATAAACTTGCATTGCGTAAAATGCTGTATTTATCAATGATTTATTGGCATAAGCTTTAAATTTTTTAATAGGCCAAGTTAATAACTTGAACCCCCGACAATGTATAAATTGCACCCCTGCAAAAACTAGAGTATAATCATTTACGTTTTACAAACATATATTAAAATAGTAAGTTTTATTAACTTATTCGATTAAAACCTGAATGACAAGGTAAATGCAATTTATTTGAATATATCATACTTAACGATCACTCACTGTTACCGTTAACTATGATATATTACTTACTACATAGTACACTACTTAGTCTGAATATGAAGAAATTTTGATCATCTATGTTATGTATTATTCCATATATTATACGTCTAGTTTTAGTTATCTTAATGTGCTGGTTCTAAGTATAAGGTAACATTATAATTTATTTAAATCCTTGTATATTATAGAATTCTTATAGGAAAACCTCATTTGAAAAACTTTGATGATACTCGTATATTTTAAAATGAAAGTGCAACTTCTTGAGAGCAACTCATATACTGATCCTATTAATGTGTGTATATCTTGTTATTTGGTTAAAAAAAAACATAAATTAAGTTATAAAAATAAGTGTCGATAAAAACATCGAACAACCATTACGCGAAATAAGCAATAAAAACGTTGTAGAAATCATAAACCAAAATGCCACGGCGAATATTGTCGCCTCGAGTTCTATTTTAAAGTAATATCCAGAAAATCGCATTGTAAAAGTACTTCAAGTAAAGCGGAAATGTAAAATCTATAAGAAATGTATCGGGGGAAATTGAGTTTTGAAATTCTAGATGATGCACGGAGTATTCTCACGATAATAAAATTATACGTTCGTCGCATCTCATCTTCTATATTCAGCGGTAATACGATAGACACGGGGAAATACACTTTTAAACTGAAATGGCTTAAGTAATATAATCTTACAGACACTTTAAAAATGCTACGTTAAACTTTGTTACAAACTATAACTGTTTGTAGCGAAGTTTAACGCCGCGTTTTTACGTTGTTGCGCCTTATACATCATAAATTATTTATTAATATAACTACTAATGTCGAAATGGCTCTAAAGTAATTTTTTTTTTTCTATTATAAAACTACTGTTATACGTCTATTTTTAATTGCACTGTATATCGTTTAATCGTACATGAACTACTGTAGATAATTAACTTACAAGTCATTGTATAATCTTTTATTCTCACTACGTTACGAAAGGTACTCGTAAGTAGGTATTTTTTATTTGTCAGCACTTTAATATTTAAATGTTTTCAAATGTATCAAGACGTGATATTTTCTTTAAATTAAATTACGGTACTTAACATTTATGTATGAAACGAATTGCATTTTTTATTTTGTATATTTTATATTAATTAATATTTAATAATAATTTTAATTAAAAATATGAGCCGACATATAATTAATACACTATATATTAACATATCTAATAATAATTACGTTAAGAGTTGTGACAATTAATTCAGAATGTTAAATAAAGTCAATAATTACAAAAACATGTAGGCAAATACAACAAGTTTATTTAATGTATAGTCAATCTAAAAACGAACAAATATTTAACTTTTATGGCTGCATTAGATTTCCACGTAAAGTCCCCAAAATCAAACGCCTGTCGAGTTTAATTGAGCAAGCGAACGGATTGACAATGACGAATTGCTTCTGGGAAGTTAGTCGATGCTGAATTTTGTCATGAACGTAGATGACATACATTTTGATACTATCAACTTGGTTCGGCAGGTCATACTTTTTCCGACAACATTAGAAATGTATATTTACAATGTATTGTCATAGTCAATTATTAAACCGAAAAATAAATAAATGAGAAAAGTTGTTTTCATTAATTTGTACCCCTTTAGTTACTTAAAAGCAAAAATATTTTCATTCGAAGTTGATTTACACCACACGGTAATCAATTATTCTACTGCCAAACATCTACTCTTCGGATTTGGGTGTGTTACAGTTTGAGAGGCCAGTGAGTCAGTGTTTTATTGCGCAAGATATATGAATCTATGGTGCACGTATCTAAGAGCGAAGTTAATTCCTCGCTCTCGAGTTGCCTGTTTGTTCATCTGACTTAATAAAAATAAAAAAAATATGTATAATATTAAGCTATACTTTTCTTGTTTTTTATTAAGCATACAACTAGCATGCTTACTATTTTTAAAAGTACGATTATTTTAAATTCTTAGATACCTGTTGAAAATGTCTATCAAAGTATTTAAAAACAAGGATTGTTATTGTTTATCATTTATTATAAGGTAATTTTGGATTTTCATTGATAAGGATTCCAAAAGAGATCGCCAATATCAGCGGTCAGGATCGTAACAAATATCCTTTGCAGAATTATTTCTTCGAACAATCGGACACACTCGGTAATATCCAATGTTAATTACCTTTGGATTGACAACGTTTGTGTTGTCAACACACACTGGTAACAAGTTTAGCTTATTTAAAAAAAAAAAAATATTTAACCTTAAGTTTTCACCAAAATTGGTACAATTTTATGTAAATTTTGATAACTTTCTGAAGAGTTGCAAACATACAATACGTAACTATTTCAATGCAAACATAAAATGAAACGATGTCAGCTTTTTAAAAAACATTGTTCTTAAGTAATTTGTCATGATAAATTAATCAACACTTACATTCAAGTGTCACGGAAGGCTTATTTGTACAGATAAGAATAAATACCGGTATCCAATTCGACACTTAATAATTCATCCGAAAATTCAAATAAAACGTAAGACGTTCTAAATTTGAATCGTCCAATCTGTCAACGGTTGAGCGCGTGTGTTGTGCGACGGCGAACGGTTCCAAACGACACCGACATGTGTTGTCTATTTTCAGATTTGTCACCGTTGAGACGATTGTCTGCACCGGAATTTAATATGACCCTTTTTTTAAAGTATTTTTTTTATATTAAATATCTAAATCACTATATCCCATTCGATACGATCTTAACCTAGCTAACAACGATAATTTTTGACTTCAAGTTTTATTTTGAATGTAATATCATGCATCATCATAATGGTTTCAACTAAATAGATATAATTGCATACTATTTTAATTTAAGGCCTTTGATCTTTATTTTTTCAAATCATAATTATCGTTGACTATATCTGATTAACACACACAAAATAATTTCTATCCCTACGGGGGTGAGATAAGGGTGAAAATTGGATAGAAGTCCGTCATTTTTTAAAATAGAAACATGAAACTTTATTTTTGGGATACTGATTAAAAAGGAGTAGATACTTATTTAAGTGTTTCTGCATATTCTACCCCTACGGGGGTGTAATAAGGGTTGAAAGTTTGTATTGAAATCCGTCATTTTTAAGATAGAAACATGAAACTTTATTTTTGGGATACTGATCAAAAATGAGTAGATACATATTTAAGCGTTTCTAGATAATCTATCACTAAGGGGGTGAAATAAGGGTTGAAAGTTTTTATGGGAGTCAGTCATTTTTTAAGTTAAAAACATGAACCTTTATTTTTAAGATACTGATTAAAAATGTGTAAATACGTATTTAAGTGTTTTTTGATATTCTACCACTAAGGGGGTGAAATAAGAGTTGAAAGTTTTTATGGAAGTCGTAATTTTTTAAGCTAAAAATATGAAACTCTGTTTTTCGGATACTGATTAAAAATGATTAAATACGTATTTAAGTGTTTCTAGATATTCTACCTCTAAGGGGTTAATATGGGTTGACATTTCTTATATAGCTTAGTCTGGAAGTCCGTCATTTTTGAAGTTAGAAGCACGAAATTTTATTTTTGGGCTACCGATTAAAAATGAGTTGATCCGCTTTTAAGCGTTTCTGGATATTCTACTCTAAGGGCTGAAATACACACCAATGTGGTATACAAAGAAGTCTTAAATTAACGTAATATTTTAAGTTAATTTATAAATATTCATATTCTACGCGAACGCAGCCGCGGGTAACAGCTAGTAAATATATAACTTTACTGTAACTAACAAGTTTATATTTACGTTCAATAGTCACGAAACTTAGTTGGTATTGTTAATTACTTAATCAACGTAGTTAATTAAATCTGTACCAGCAACTATACGCTGTTTGTTATCTTAATGACGAGTAAGTTTGTGTTTGTTTAAATGTCACAACAGATTGCCAATACCAAGTTTTGCCAAGGTGAGAGTATAAAGTCGTTGAATTTATTATTGTTACACTTCCATAATTTTAATTCGATTAAACTCACTTTGATCTATATTTATAATGATTGTTGGCAAAATAAAGGAATTGAACGAAAGTAATTCAGTTGAGTATCTTTAAAATGATTGTACTTTTAAAATACCAAACTTCATTGGCTTTTTAAAAAAAGAATACCTCAATCAATTGAAATCCTATAAACGGTGAGCACGTAAACCTCCGTAAAAGGTACCTTAATTTCCAGGACCAGTTTTTTGACCAAATAATTTGGGGACTGTTTTCAGAATTCAATTGCATTAAAAAGAAGGAGTCCGCTTCCCATCCTCGCTTATCGTCGCGCTTTGTCCTCCGCCATTAAGCTAATTTGAATGGTGCATAGCCTCAAAAAGCTGTTGTTCGATTCTTTTCCTTTATTCCGTCGTTTGCCGCTCGTTGAATTTTGCATGGATTGCATTTACACAACGCACAAGACGGGCGCATTGATGGCGGCCTCCAACAAACCGCGGCGGGACTTTGAGATTGATTGTGAATCATTCATTACAATCCCATACATTGATTACCATTTTAAGTTAATAATAATAAACATCTGAAAACAATTACGATATTTTATGTTAAATTTATTGATACTTGATCACACGAAATATTCGCCCACTATCGTTTGTATAAATAGTATGAATAAATTTAAAATTGTAGTCAATAATTTAGCTATTTTATAATATTATTTTAATTCATCTTTTAGATATTATAAATTAAAAATAGCAACTGATAAATATGATAAGATTATGTTAGTTTTTGACGGCCCTAAATAATCCCTCCGAAAAGATGAGATCAGATAAGCGGCGATCGCAACTGTCATCGGATTAACTAATAGGGCCTGTCAAATGGAATACGGGTCTTACAGTTGAGAACTTTAAGTCTAAAATAAATAAAGAGTATACCCTCGATGTGACGAATGCCCGAACGACATCGTGGGCGAAGCCAGTGACAAACGACTCCTTCTGTCACAGCAGTGATAAATAACTGATTATGTTACACGGCATTTTGCCTTTATAATTAATTGAAAATAGTTATCTATATGCAATTAGATCTCGGATCGGACTTTAATTATGGTCTGTTCAATTCGATATTTTTCCATGCTTAGTAATATACCGCGCAATTATTACGCAAACAAATGAAACATAACCCGTGCTCTCCACATGCACCCCGCGGGCTCGAACATTATTTTATTTCTTTATTATTTTATATCTTTTATTTGAATTGCAATCTCAAAGTGGCTTTTGTTTTTTATAGTTTACTTTTCAACCGGTTTCACGGTAATAAATTCTGTAGACTTTAAACGATCGCGCATTCGAGCTTAAGGAAGCTACTTCATTTATATTAGTAGCGGCCATTTGTTACTGTTGAGAATTGAATGCACATTCTTAATATTTAATGAGGAAGAAATCATGATAGAGGCTACCGTATTTATACAAACATTAATGTCTTTGATGTTCTCAGCCTATGAGATAATTTGTAACGTATTTTAAAAATAATAATAACAATCATTGTAAAATGATCGTTGCCCGAAATAGACGCAGTTATTTCTGTACAGACGACTATAGTAGTTAATTGCCGCATTTTTTCCGCGCCCGACTGCCACGGATTCCGTAATTTGTCTTCCGAGAAATGAGTCGCGTCGTCGAATGCAAGCGACATGTAGATACGGATCGTTTTTTGTAGACACCCCTCGAATTTCGACTGGCGTAAATAATGTTTAGGAGAATACCCCGGGGTAACGTTAGACGAGTAATTACTGTTTTAACTGCTGAGACAGAAACGTCAAACGTAACTTATTTTCGGGGTAAAATTTCCGCTGACGTTTTATCGATTCTCTTTTTAAAACAGATTTAAAACTTTTCGAATGTGAGAGGCAATTGATTAAAAATACATTACGGGTTGTATCGCTTGAATAATTGAATTCGGGTTGCGAGCGCAGAGCGGTCACATTTCAGGACGACATAATGCAATCAATACTTTGACGTACACAATGCGGTTACACTTTACGACCACTCAAAAGATTTACGTGCGACGCTTACGCTATTTACGCGTACTAGCTATATTTACGGGCAATCGTATACACGCATATTATGACGACCATAACTAAACGTATCCACGGAATCGTGAACTCAACAACGAACTATTTTACATAACTGTCAAAAAACTTGACGGAATGGAATATATAAATAGAAAAAAGTGAGAAAATACATCACAATACGTAATCATACCACTATAAACCTATGACGTTCCCCTGCTACCTAGTTATAATAGATGCGTGTACTACCAGGTTTTATGTGGAGGTATAACGCTCGACGATGTGTCATTTGAAATTCAATTACATTGTATTTTAATGCTTGCGTGTAACTTCTTATTCTGATTAAATTGCGGATGTAGTTAGAGGAGTTCATAAGAGATGTGCAATTAAAATATTCATGAGTTTCCTCTTTAAAGGTCCCTTATGGCATTTTGGGGCTACTTGAAAATGATGCATTATTATTTTCAAGTGGCGGTAGTCTGCATGTTCGAGGCGTTCTTATCTTAGAATACATTAAATAGATTTAAAAACGTTTGAGGTTAAGAGTACTAATAAATTATTTTAGCTCTCTGTATAATATGGGAGATTAATGTATTGAAAATATAAGAGGCGAAACAGAAATCTCATAAATAGAAAGAAATATATCAAACGTCATATTATAATGAAAAGGTTTTTTGTAGTCGTGTCACCGTGAACTAAAGCAAATTAAATTTATACCAGTAGTAATCATTGTTTGGTACGTATACTGTTTTATTTTACAAAACCCTTTTCTGATGATGCATAATCTGTCAGAACTAATTTAAATTTATCCTTCTGGAGATGAGACTTCAAAGTCGTTGCCATGTTTTTATTCTTATTGTAATCTAGAAGATTTATGGTACTTTGTCAATATTAATCATTCATATCAATTTGATCTTTCGCAACAGAGAAGAATGATACATTGAGAATAACTTAATATCTAATTATGATTGTAATACTGTCGTATAAATCACAGAACACTATTCTTTTATTCATCGTATTCATATTTTTGGAACTTCTAGAATTTCTTTGACTATGACGGTTTACTATTACACAGCGACGTTACAAAATGATAATACGCAATTGTTTTTCATAAAAAAGCGGGCAAAGATTTATAAGAATCAAGCTTACAAAAAACAATAAATTTTTATAATCACGAATATGTATATATGATACTGATTAATCTTGTTACGAGGATAAAGTATGGATAATGATTAATATAATAATGGTTGGATTCATCAAATTCAATTTTATCACTCTGTTTTGTTATTTAATCCATACTAATATTATAAATGCGAAAGTAACTCTGTCTGTCTGTCTGTCTGTGTGATTATTAAGGTTTTTTGTAACATATGCTTAGTAGCAGCTTGGAGGCTGACAATTGATACTGCTCCAGAAAGTATTTAAAACTGTGACTGACTCTTATATCGCATTAGGTTCGAAAATAAATAAGATATTAAAATCCTGAAAAGTTATATATTTTCAATGTTCTTATTATCTTAAAATGACGAAATTCCATGGAGTTTTTGAAATGTCACATTATTCAAAAGTTGAATTTAATTTCTATGACTGATTTTAAAACTATTTTAATAATATAATTTTAAAACTTATTTAACAACAATGACGAACTTAGCATACGATTAAATGGGCTCATTATTATAATAACCGCAGTTAATAAACATGACTTTGCTAAATGTTTAGTAAAACTCATTACAAAATCTGAAGCACACATAGAAGTTACACGCTTAATAAATAATGAAATGAACAGCGAAATATTCAAACAAGCCAACATATGAACAACAATAATTATTTACTGCGACGGCTGAATTGCAAAACTCGATAAGATTCAGTATTATCTAAGTACAGTTCTTGCTTAGTTCACCATAACGTTTAAGATAACGATCAGTGAGAAATAGCATTTGGTAAGGCTGTAAAATATTAAGTAGTTTAAATACAAATGCCTTTGGAATTAATAATTTCCTTGGTATCTTGAAATTATATTTTATTGAGATTTATATTGCTTATATTGCCCGTGAATTCGTACATGAACTTTAATTAATTATTATAATATTATTATTAATAATATTTTAGTGATATTTGCATCAGTTACAAAAACAAAAACCTTATATTTTAAGTTCAGATCAGATTTTCAGAAATATTGTCAGATGGTATTTATTTAAAAAATAATAAAATTTTAATTTTAGGAACAAATGAAATAGATAACGATCAATAATTAATATAAGAATTGATAACATTAAGTGCTTAAATACATACAGATATTAATTAAAAATAGTTACTGTATAAATCTTGACCGCGTGGAATGGTGGCAAGAATGCTAGCAACATTTCCCCGTTGAATCGCAAATCCGATCCGCTGGGCTAAAAACGAACCAGCCCTCCTGTCACCAGTGGAGAAGATGAAGCTTTTTGCACCTTTACTCCAAGGTAACGATAACGATTGCATTAGAAAAAATTATATTATTGAAAAAACACGCCCAACAGCCACCTCATGGCAAGTGGTCGTTAAGTATAGACATTGGAACCGCACGAAATATTAACAATTCTTCACTTCGCCAATTTGCCATCAATATTGAGAACTAAGATGCTTATAGTTCTTGTTCGCTGACCCTTTAAATCGGAACACAACCATACTAAATTAAGAATGCCAGTAAATATATTGAAAACTATTTGGATATGTTTAAAGCAAATTCTTAAAAAAAGCCATTGTAAATATGGCATATATATTTACATTATATTTGGTGGTAGAATATTTGTCGTGTAACAGACGAACTTGCACAACGGGCTACCACCACTTGGTAGTAATACAATTGTATTTATTGATTTTTTCAGAATAGTGGTAACAGTGACTAACTTCAATATTATTGTACGTTTTATATCTTCTCGAGTACGGCTCGATGGAATAAAAACTGTAGCTTCAAGTAACTGGGTAGATTTAATATTTATTTAGGTAGCATTACGCACTGCCGATATGTTTTATACCAACGAATATTTAGGCCATCGTCTTTAATTACGTAACATGAATAATATTATAATGAAGTGTGCAATTTTTCAGTTTAATTTTTCAATAATACAAAATAGTATATCGGGATAAAATATTAATGATAAAAATAGATCTTGATCACGGATCACTTCACCCTAAGATTGTATTGCACACTGGAAATTAAAGAAAGAAGATACAGGTATAAGTCGCAGATATAAAAAAAAAATATGTGTGAACTATTCGAAAGTACACAGTGCGCGTAGACCTCGTTCAACTCATGTATCAGGAGAGTAAAAAGCTTGCAATATTCATGTTTAACTTGTCAGTCAGCCGGCTTGTAAGTTGTGTTAACATTATTTATTGATATTACCGACCGTTCGAATTGCCGCACGTATGTATATGTATGTATACTATGAGAATTGCTAACTACGCCTTGTTACTGTTGCCGATCCATCAACTTTATTATTGCTTAAAATAACAATTTGGATAATGTTATAGTATATTTGAGGTAACGATTTTCGAAAGAATTAGTTTTTTCTACAAATATATTTTATTTTGTTTCAGAGTATAATTTATATTTAAAGGGTCGTCTATATGATTATATATATTTACAGCATATAAGCTCCTAGCTTAAAATAGATTCATAATCGAAATCATTTCTGTCATTTGCAAAATAAAAAAATAGCTTTAGTTTATTAAAAACGGTAACTATTGAAGTTCTGTTTTATAATTCAAACCAATAGTAATAGTATTTACATTTAATTATCTTGAAATTTGACGATCAGAATTTAAATATCCTACTTGTATAAAAAATGTATTGAATTTTTGTCGTGTGTAGTCTAAAAGTGTCGGACTCAGTCCTGGGCTGACTCGTAAACCATTTATTGTGTTCGCGTTTGAAAGACAAAGTATAAGCTTTTGTAAGTTACTTCTTTACCTACTAGGTACTGCATTTTAAGGTCGAGTAAGATCGTCCATCTTATTTTCTATAATAATTAGTTAGCCGCCAATGGCATATTCAGGTTTTATTACTAATAGGAGTAGATGCTACTACTTAAGGCTTTGGCATATCAATGGCTTTTTTTTAATAATTTACTTCAAACGTATCCAAAATTTCAATTGATGGCATTATTAATTTAGAAGGTTCGCAATGGTGAATGATATATTTTATATATTAAATAAATAGGTCATACTGTGAAGTATTTTTTTCTTTTTATGGCATTTATTAATCTTAAAAGATCGCATAAAATGAAAAATACCTAAGAATTAACGGTATTTTTTTTACAAATTAAGAAACTTTTTACAGTTTTTCATATAAATATATTTATTTTTTGATCTGAACGATGTATGACATATGATAAAAAATTTACTTTTAAACAAAAATGCTATCAATTTATTTTCCTTGCCGTTTTGAGGTGAATGTTTTACATAAGAGCATGACACTACAAAAACGGATTGCAAAAATCGTTGTTTCGATGAATAATAATAATAATTTATTATCTGTCATGTGGGCAACATGCGGCCTAATTCGATGCTCTTCTGAACTTGCGCAAGAATAACTTGGCAGCCTTCGATGTTCGCTTACGTCCTCCGATATACCGCCAAACCCTAGTCAGCGTAAGCCATGCCAAATCTCCTTGAGTTGTTTTGTGAGTGTATAGACTCGATCCAGTCACCAACTTAAGCCTGGATATATGGCAATGGATAAACTTTGCGGTAATAGTTTTGTTTGGCCAATTTTACTGTATTATCGCAGTTGTGTAAGCAATACTCGGTACTTTCCAAGTCGAGCGGCCTTATTTTTATTATTCTTTAAAATAAGACTGAATTCGATCTAATATTTAAAACATCATTCTACCAATCGTTGGATTTGAAATTAATATTTACGTGTAAATCGTATAGATACCACAAAGCGTATTTCTACAATGCGTTTAATTATTACTTTCATTAAATTATAAACATTTATTTACGGTTACGAAAGGAAATTTGAAATAAACAACCACGAAACGGTTCGCTTAATCTAGATTATCCTCTTCCAATAATATTTTGGGGATAGACGCCGTCTTATTGTAGTAAAATGGAATAGGAACGGTTGCCAAATTGCTTTGTTGCTTTCCACGCGTCATTTACGGCTACCGCCAAACTACCCTAACAATAAGATGATCTACTTAAGAACTAACCTATGGAAGAGACAAAGGTTTGTAATCTCTGATAAATACTCTATTGCGTGAAGAGATTTTAAAATACGTGAAAACCCACTGAGTTTTCGTTGGTTGCCGGGCTCGAATTTAATCTTCGGTTAAGTTCTAAGTTTTTAGCCACTGAGCCATTTCGGCTCTTTTTATTCCTATAGTAACACAAACAACTTTGCAGAAAAACTGTTACAATGAATATTATACTGTCACACGATATAAACAAAACGAGTTTTACTTAATGTGATGTAACGTTGTCTATTTGATCGCAATTATAGGCTTCACATTTTTAATTGATAATAGTTACCTCAGCTTTAACAGACACGGATGTACGGACGATTGCCGTTTCCGTCCAGCTCCGTAAAATGATTTCTATTCCTTCAATAACCTTACATTCGTTAGATAACCGTTCGAGCATTTCCCGTTTACTCCTTTTGTTTACGGCCAGGTGGTTAATTAAATTTGAAAGGTTTGACGGGAATAAAACGAATCGATTAAACGCGGACATCAATTGTGAACTTCCTCTTACAACTGGCTTTAATTAAAATTCTGTCGAAATGTTTTGTCAAGCGTTCACTGTTGGCGTACATATTGATTGTTTAAATTGTTTGCTAAAAAGTAGAAAATACGTGAGCGATTTTTGCTGTCATGTAAAGATTTAATTTAATATATAGCGTTATTATTGTAACATTTTTTATAAAACAGGTATATTTTAAATCAATTTTATGCCAAAACAAATTGATGTCATAAATCCTACGATGTTTAAATTATTATTCATCAAAGATTCCTTGCAAATATAAATATTTGTTGGAATGTACCCGAGAACGTTATAAAATATATTTAAAAAAGAAAATGCACTTTGAAAAACCAATATTTTAACTTGTAATAATCTCTACAAACAATTCCCAGAAATCAAACAATGACGTGATTGGCTCATTAAGACCGAAGGGGAGGAAGCGGATCGCGTGATCAACAAAAGATGCACCGGAACTTCGTGACATTAACAAGTGTCGATCTATCTCCGAGGGGACGTTAGTTAGCAGATTGTGAACGTTGTACCGGCGGGCGTGGCAAATTTGCCATCCATAATAGAGATTTCAGGAGTTTCGACCATAGTTTTGTACATGTTCATAAGATAATGGAGTACTCTATTGGAGTTCAATTTTGTTTTTAATTTTATGTACAGTGACGAGATTTTATAAATTTATCTCAATATAAATTTTAGAACTACTTACAACTCTTGTATTTTCTTAATACTATCTTATTAGGATAATCAGTGTAACTTTGTAAATTTCTAAGTATTGTCAAAAACAACTTTTTTTTATGAAAAAGATAGGCGGACGATTAAATTGGCCACCTGATGGTGAATGAACACCTGCGCCTATAGAAATTAGCGCTGTAAGAAATATGAAATATTCCTTCAATCAACAATGCGTTACAAAGCTTGGCACCTAAGATGTTATGTCCCTCGTGCTTGTATTACACTAACTCACTCAACCTTCAATCCGGAACACAACAATACTAAGTATTGCTGCTTGGTTCTAGAATATGTGATGAGTGGGTGGTACCTACCCAGAGAGAACCTTTACTTTCGCATTTACAATATTAGTATGGATGTACAATTGACTCTGAAGTGATATCACAATCTGTTACTTTGAAGATATGAATCAAGCGACTTTTGAAATCGATGCGACATCAAACGACACTACGTTTAGTTTTATATTACAGTGTCATACACAAAGCTGAAATGATAACAAAGTTAATAATACGAATATGGAAGTAGATATTCCGTTACAAAAACGTGTGTACTCTCTATTTTAAAGGCCTCCATATTTGAAATTAAATCATCCAAATTGTATGTAATTTTGTGATTTAATTGTAACAATTACCAGAACAAATAAACTCGTAATATTAATATGAGCCGCAAGTACACGAATACATCAATCAAAATCCCTCCGACCTCCCTTTAAAGGCAGAATTTACCTTAAACGTCGAAAATTCCTCTGTATTTCGCTGAATACTGTCACCTTTCCGCATATCGGCATAAATTAACACAAAGTGGGCGTGAAATCACAGTGTGGTAACATCGATACGCAATTTGCTGTCAAGTGTCGTGAGTGATTGTATTTTTAATCTGTGCGAATATTTGCTATGGATTTTTACTCTTTTTAATATTCCGCAGTTTGAATGCTCTTTAAAGTAAGTAGTCGTTCTTATTATTGTTATTTAATTGTCGGTGCGGCAAAAGTATTACGTTATAAACTATTAGTAGTATACTGAATACTAGTTAAATTATACAGTTATAATTTTATAGTAACACAAAAATAATTAAATTTATTTGGATTTTTTTTATAGCTGTTGCGTTCGGGCTTCTGGGCCATCTGATCGTAGTCGTCACCGCTACACATAGACATTGACTTAAGATATTTTAAACATTCCTTACAAGGAAAATGCGCCCGCATTTTTGGGATCTAAGATGTTTTGTCCATTGTGTCTGTAGTTACACTGGCTCACTTACCCATCAATCCGCAACACAACAAAACTAAGTATTTCTTTACGATTATTGACTGGTTTTAGTGATGACTGATTTGTTTTGGATTATTTATCTAGACAGGTTTTCTCAAATCCCTACCACACCAAATTTTACAACAGCATACAGTCATACTGTTTTTGTTTAACGAATAAAGAAGAATAAGTCGTACATAAGTTTTGCGATTCTGTTAACGTAATGAGGTTTTTATTGTCATATTTACTTTAAGTTGTCTGTTTGATTTTAAGTGAGAGGAGCTTTTTTCTATTTTAAGATTTCAACGTTCCAGAAAAACGTCGTGACACAAGGAATTGGACTATTTTTAAGGAAAATACTAGGATCGATGGTAATAGTATTTAAAAAAAAAATAACTTTTTAAAAACATTAAATTCTTAATTTACCCGTAACAAGTTTGGACAGGTACAATTTATCCATTAACCGAAGAAACAGAAAAACTAAGAAATTTCGTTTAATCGATTTTCCAACTAATAAACAAGTTTATCTGCTTGAACAATAACCATTGTTATAAACTGTTCAACAAAAAAACTTCGAAAACAATAAGTAACATGGACCCGCCTTTCAACTAATTCCCACAGAGAACATAATTAGTCTAAACTTTAGTGCCCCGTTTTTGTACACCCGAGTAATCGCGGGACATAAAATATTTTGACATGGCGATAAGAACAAAGGGGCCGAAATTTTAGCTTATCTTATCGGGACAGAGTGTTGTACCACTAATGACCCGAGACCCACAGTCATTACTTGCTTCCGAGGACCGACAACTTCATTCTGAAAAACGCCTCATTGAACGCTCGAGTTTCAATAGACCTTTATTGAAAGCACTGAAGGAAGTATTTGAAGGCAATAACTGGCAATAACCAATATTCTAAGAAGCCTGTTGCGCTCATAATATTGAAGTTGTATAAATCGCTTCATGTTCGATCATAGGATATGACGAATATACCTTATATTTAGTATGCTAGAATAAATTCGTTTGAACTTATCGTGATACTTTAATACATAAAGTTTAATATAAAATAAATAGTTACAAGATAGAGTAAAACTTAAGATATTACCAGTTCGGAATGAAGGGAGAAGAATTTTGTATAAATTCTCCATTAAATTCTATAAAATGCTAACTTTACACTTTTTTATCTTATATATGATTTTTAATTAAAAATATGACTGGTATATGATTTACGTATAAATTTATGAAATGGAAGAATTTTAGCGGACTTTTAGGATATAGAATCGAATACATTTTGTCGGGAAGGAGCATTGACTTGGAGGAGTCGGGAACAAAACAATACAAATAAATTGACCGTTATTACGTCTTTATGGCTTTCTTCTAAAAGTTAGAAGTTACATTTTAGAAGAATGAAAATAAGCAACCCTTCTAATTACGGTTGAAGTGGTTTCTTTTAAAAACGTACATCTACAGGGATCAAGCGTACAAGGTTAGCTCTGACGGGTAGGATTAGCTCTGCTATAAATGGGATGTCTTGAGGTAGTTTTAAAAGCCGGTCCAAGATATAAATGAAAGCGAACTACCATACCTCTTATAAAAATATGACTATTTTGATGTTCTACTTTGTACATAACTAATTAGTGGTATTTAGAGTGGTAGACAAAGCTCCAAGCCTTTTCTTCTCAAGAGGAGGGTAGACTTTAACACAATAGTGGGACATATGAAGACTCAATTTATATGATATCTAGTTTTATATATATATTTTATAGCGTAATATAGATATATAATATATATCGTATATAGGGTTTTATTTCTTATAATGTAAATGCGCAAGATTTCAGAAAGAAGAAATATCTAAACCTATTAGTTCGGATCACAAGATATCTTTAAATCATTAATTTTATTAGTAATATAATATATTTTCAAAGATCACCTAACATTATCGTATTATTTAAAAGTATAAGTGGGTTTTATATTTTATTTTTATGCATATATTTTTTTACGCTTAAATTATGTTTTTAAGTAATCATGAAAACTGAATATTATTTCAACAAAGAAAAAAGATGTGCTGGACTTGAAAATAATTGGCTTAAATTACAAGTTATTATCATTACTATATGATATATGAAATATTAACTTATTCCTTACATCGCCAATGCGCCACAAACCTTGGGAACTAAGATGTAATGTCCTTTGTGTCTGTAGTTACTCTGGCTCACCCTTAAAACAATAATACTTATAATAGCTGTTTGACGGTAGCATATCTGATGAGTAGGTGATATCTGATGGTAGATGGTACCTACCTAGATAGGCTTTTATTAACAACAACAACAATTATGAATAAGATAAATGTACAAATACCAATAAAATATAATATTGCACCATATATAATCTTAGGTCATATTATTGTTAACATTTGTTCAATATAATAATTCAGATCAATGTTTAACTTGCACCAAACCCCAATGGAAGGAAAGTAATCTTAAGAAAACCTAAAAGATTTAAGAAGCGCATCAACGCTGAGATGCTATCCGCTTTAATTATAATAAATAAATAATCTCATAAAAGTAATCTCTAAACGGACGAAGAGAACATTCGGAATTTCAAATATAACAATTAAATTAATCTCTAATATTTATGTCTTTGAGACATTTTTATATGGAACATCGGTTTTATAGGAAAGTTAGTATTCATTTTAACCTCAGCACGCTCGAATCGGATTAAACACCAAAAAATATATTGTGTATTATATTATAAATATATATATATAGATGATATACAAAGTACGCATTTACTATAAATTGGTTTCAAAAGTAAAGTGTTTCGCGGTAGAATAATCCGTACTCTGAGTTACTTTATAAATTATTCAATATTATATTAATACAATATTAACACAAACTATTTAGAATTTACTTTCAATTAGTATATTGCACGAGTTTTATATCTTCGCATTAAATATATATTATAGTTAAAAGTATATTATATATTAATAACTAGGAACCACGATGGTGTAGTACATAGAACAGGATAAAATCACAGGTTTAAATTCGGTTCAATTTATAATACCCTCTCGTTGGATAATGTAGAAGCCTGCAAGTGTACTATAAAATTCTGTAATAAATGGAATAATATATAAATAGAAACTTCGTCTAAGGGGAGAGGAGGTCTTTGCTCTGATAGTATTAAAAGGATTTTATTTTTACTGTAATAAAAAAAATAGATATATACCTACTATGCAATAGCCAACTTAACAGATGAAAATGCAATGAAACAATTACGTTTGGTAGTGAAAATATTCAGCACTGCAAAGAGGTCATAAAATAGCAATTAGGATTTAAGGGGTAGTAATATATCTTAGAAAAGTGCATCTTATTACAGAAGCGCTGAAAACTCGAGCGACGAACAAATTTATTGCATTCTTGATACGCGTTTAATATAACATGTATTCGTAGTCGAAATTCGATCATAATCATAGTTGAAAATTTAATATAAACATATGAATGTTTCGATTTTTGACATACAGACAAGAAAAATGCACTGGTCTGTCTTTGCCTATAAATATATATGTACATTCAGGTTTGAATCATTATGATTTATATCGTTAAATGCTCACCAAAGGCATTGAAGGGAATTCAACTTATTATAACCCGAACCAAATCACTACTATAAGATAAAAAGTAAAATTATTATTATATTTGAAAACAGGTAATCATTCTCAGTACATTACTACAGTGATTAAGTACAATACACTTACAAATATAACTTCCATATATCAAACCTTAAAATGACAAATTAACTATCGTATGAATAAAATATTAATTAAAAAAGTTATAATCCCTTGAATACAGATCATTTGTCATTCGGCTAATGAAAACAAAAAAAGTCATCATAGCGTCCTCGTTCGCATCGGGTTTATTTATTCGAAAGTTAAGACCGACTAATTCACGGCCGCGTTAAGGCAAACGGTACACGGACAACTTTACACACTCAACTTTTTATGTGTTCCCCGTATGGAATTTATTGCATTTGTCACTCATATGGAGGATGGTAATAAAATTGGACATGTTTATTAACGAAATGAGAATTCAAATTGTTTTTAAAGTATGTTAATGCTAAACGTTTATTTTTATTGACAAACGATTATTACAAATATTACACAGGCATTCACTTCTTATATTTCTTTGTATATATTTCTTTGGATATATTTCTTTGTGGGTACTTTTGTTATTCGTGTTAACCTTATTTAATCTTAACAATAGTATAGTTGTAATGTTTATTTAATCGCGGTTACTTTTGTATCAGTGTTTAAATGAAATCCCAACTTCCTTTTTGTCTCTCACGATTTTATAATATATTTATAGGAATCACCACAAGAAGTCATCTAAACTTTAGTGAAACGAACAGACTCGTCATGAATTGGCGATTTTATAATGAATAATATATAAATATTTTATTCGTAATGCATTTAGTAAAATAAAATAATTACACGTAATCGGACTAAAAATTATTAACGTTATGACTGGAACCTTACATTATTTATATTAAACGAGCAATTTATAACAACATTTATATTTATATAAAAAATAGTTCAGGAACGTCTTGGTTGAATAAATAAGGTCGATTTTATCAATACCAATATACTTTTAGTAAATAGGTCTAGTAAGTGATATCGTGTTGACTCATGTCCCTCAATCTGTTTACTTGCCACAATCCCGGATCGGTAATAAGATGCGACATACGTATTATCTAGATTAAATCCCAAAGGAGGATTAAATATAGAAATATATTTACATGACAACCGTCTCTGGATACTTCTTTTCTTTTAAAAATACTTGCGAATCGATGATTTATTTTTAACGGTTTATTTTTTATACCAAGATCTATAAGATATTTTTTGACTATAAAAGGGAGAAAGTGTTTTGCAGTCTTACTGAAATTTATATCTGTTAAAATATTCGTTTTGCAATCCGATTTATTTTATACGTGATGTGAGTGTATCTTTTTTTTTTAAATTCACTTTATGTCTGTACTATCGTAGGGTATTATTCAGTCGATTTTAGACCAATTGCAAAACTTACTACGCAGTCACTATATACAAAATGATATTCGTTACACAAGATAAATGTAATTATAAAAATTGATAGCATTTTAATAACGGCAAATAAATGTTTTATTTTTACTCTAGCATTGTGCTGCAACAAATTAAGTATTTTTTATCAATATCTACATGGAAAATACAGTTCAGACTTAGGTTTATTCCTATTCGAATGATTGATAACTTGTGCCTTTTCGATCTTGTCAGAGTGAAGAATAACATTGTTACTAGTCTTGTAAACATCTCACTGCATCGAAATCCTTTTAATGTTACGCTCACAGAATATACTAGAAATAGAATGACAAATGAACATTCAACTCGAGACACAAAATCGAGAATATATTATTCGAATTAAAATTTGGCAAAATCTTTATAATAAGCGAATGAGAAGATTATGAAATAAATACGGTCACTAGGTATAAAAGCTAATATATTTTTAATATTTTCAACACATTTCTTTAGACGATCAGTCTCAATTTTTGTCGAATTAAAAAAAATCTTGGCAAGAACTCTGCCACTGGCGAAGCTCCAAATACGCTAATAGGGCAGTTAACAGAGATTCCAAAAACTATTTTATACGAAACAGTAAAAATACGACGAACTGTTGTAGTTGAAACAAAGATCACCTAGGTTTTTATATTTTAATTCTGTACTTATTATATTAAAACAAAGTAAAAATTATGAGCGTATTTATAATTTAGAATCTATTTACTTGCAGATAAACGATTTCCACGTTGGTTTGTTTAACTATCTTCTATAATAAGACAATGCCCAGCGGCTATGGACGTTACCTTATACCTATATGAATGGAACGGAAGCCATATGTAAGATGTCGTAGAAAATAAAAGAAAGTAACTTTCTGGTGGACCACCGATGAAGGCGGACGACATCAAAGGTAAATCTCGGTACACCTCGGACTGTATAATTATCGTGACCAACTGAAATATTAATGCATGAAGGGTTCACATAATGAAGGTATAACAACCATTAGTCATAGTCATACCAAATCGACCTAAGAATTTTAAAACGAAAAAATCAGGCTAAGCTTTGAATAATTTTAAGATTAAAAGAGAAATTATAGTCACTATCGCTTAATGGCATAGGAGTGCGGAGGAAGTGCAGTCGAGTGCACTTGAGCACATATCAACTTATTGAAATTATAAAATCTTGTAAGGCGGTTTTAATTTTTGCTGACAGTGTAATATAGGTTTTAAATATAAAAAAAGAATAGCTAAGATACGTACCTACTACCTACAGTTTAACTAAGTACCTACAGTATAGTACGACACAATTTAAATGTAACATCTACAAATTATAAAAAATAACAATCCATTGTCTATTATGCGAATGTATATATGACATTACAAATTATTACGTTTGCGTAATGATAATTTTCGCATTAGAAATAAATAAGGATTGATGATTTTGAAGTCACTTAATTCCGGTTTGACGATTTTTGCCGATGCTGCATCTAAGTTGTGTCGTACTATATAATAAGAAAATATTAATGATCATAAAAGTAATTTGCTATTAACTTTATTTAAATTGTACTTGACAGCTTTTAGTCTTGATCCACTCTTCAGTAAGACCTATAATTATTTAGCAATTGTCTCATCTAACGCATTAATGCATGCAACATTCTTTTATATCCTGTGTTACGGTACTTATAAGCATGAATGTTAAGATCAAAGGAAAATCCATTATAGACTTCCATTACATTTTCTGGGATAAAGTTTCGAAGAGAAGAACGATCCTTTTGAATGTATGGTTTCTTACCTGCAACAAAGAAAGAAAGATTCTCATTTAATGTACTTATTGGGTCTATTACATTGTAATAATTTGTCGTGTGATACATAATAGCTCTATTGCGTTAATTCAAGTAATGAACACAAACCATTGCTCTCTGTATTTATGGAGTGTATTAAATATCTTTATTGCCATAGCATACAAATAAAACATGTCATTTTATACATTTCTAAACGAGTGACAAACGTCCATAATAACGAAATGTCCATAACACTCCACTATCACAACTACTAAGCTATAAACCCACACGTAGGTAGCTACTAAACGTGAACCTCGACGGTCAATTTCCAACTTTATAATCCCGTTCAATATTGGATTCGATTACATTCCGAGCCCGGACTCCCACAAAGATTTTTATGTGCCTTGTCGTTCATACTGTCAGGTTATATTTGTAATGGGGCTTATCTTTAAACTCGGTATTGAATTGTCAGTGGTATCAAGATGTGGCCAGGAATGGTCGCGACGCGTCCTTAGACTAGATTTCAAACGAGTCCGCCGGAGTCCCATTTAAGGTGTTCGTATTTAAAAGCTGCCGAGCGCTCACTTTTTATGTAACTGACTCAATTTATTTATAAGCTAACAAAACACCAACGTTGTAAAAGTTAGAAAATATTTTTAAAATTCTATTTTTGAACGATGGTAATAAATAATTTTAGATTGTATTTTAACCAATAAACCATGCGAAAACTGACGTATATAGAGACATTCTATGAAATATATAGCTATAAATATTTACTCCATTAATAAAATTTCACCATCGCACAAAGCTTAATTTATTTAATAAATGCAATATTTCGCTCATCAGATTTGCTCTGTAAAGCTTATAAAAAGAAATTTCGTAAGGTTGTTCGGAAGTATTAGTGTAAATTCTCGTGAAAATATATAACCAAATAAAATGTTTACAGCGCGTTATTTGGAATTACTCGGGCCCGTGCGAGGTAGTTATGGTCCCGCGTTACGCATGCAAATTAGCAATTGACTGGCGTTGTTATTTTTTAAGTCATTTTTGTTTTATAGAGATAGTAAAGTCAATAACATTTTCTAAAATGATATTACCTACAATATAACTTATAAAAAGGGTGATGTGATCCTTGTGTATGATAATTCTACCAGTATTTTATCATAATGAAGGCATAGTTATTCAATTACTAAGTATAATTGATTAGTATCAGAAACATGTATTCTTATATCGAGAGAGAAAAAAATTATAATAAGCAGTTGTAATGCATCACCAAGCATAAGTCAAGTTTTTGAAATCAGGTCGTATGCAGTCTTTCAAGCGAATAAGCGATCATTATAACATGAGATGTTAGTACGATCACTGTGCAGACAACCGCGTGGTATTGAAATGAAACGTGAAATTGCTTTACTGTCAAAACGGTTAAATATCAAACAGGAATGACTGTTTATTTAACCATAATTATCATTCATTGCTTTTGTGAATCCCAGATACCTATATCATATATTTAAGACACAATCCATTTCAACCCATAAGTACATATTATGATAAATTTAAATCAAATTAAGAACATTTTTTTTCTATTATATATTGACCAATAAAATTGAGTTGAAACGCTTTAGTGTCACATTTCTCGTATTCCTATAAAATCATAACATAAAGGTACTTGTGACGAATACGTTCTCTTAAAATCAGAATCTAAGTTGAAGCGATAATCCAATTTTGGAATTAAATCCTCGCGGACGGTCAGGGAGACGCTTCGTAACGGATTTTGAGGGAATTTTGTAATATCCTGCAGATGATTGCATACACTTCTATTTTTACGTATCTCTCGTATTTTGAAAACAAATAAAAATGTTTGTACTGGGAAATCTGTCTAGCGAATAACCCCGACGGAAAGTGTCTTGTTACTGTCAGTATTCCACGACATGTTTTCCATTTTTTTGGAATCTAGATAGACGTGGCAAAATTCTATTTTATAATTTTACGATCAGACTACTAGACACCAGAAAAGACTCGCTGTAGTTTTAGAATAATACCGACTTGTATAAAGTAATTTACATTTTCTTTTCTCATGAGCTAAAGAGTGGAATTCCTTTCCGGCGCCTCTGTTTCCTGACACGTACAGCTCGGGTATTTTCAGGAGAAAAGTGAATGAGCAATATTTGAGAACACGAAATATCTTTGCGTTGTCTACACTTTGGCTTTTTATAAGTAAAACATTTTTTAGGTTACAAAAAATTTATTATGTACAATCCTTAACATAATTACTAGATTAATTTGCTAATTTTCGAATAGCAAAAATAAAATAAACTGTTTTATTTACTTTCTATTATTAATTATTATTGTGCATTATTATTTTATACGTATATAATTTTACTATTGAGTTAGTGAAAAAAATCCTTTGGAATGAATGCAAAGATATATTTTAATGGCGCTGCTTAAGTTTATTTATTCAAGCATTCATGAGGTGTTTACATCAGGAACGGCACAACTATCGTATCTCAGTGATACATACGGCTGTTGATTGTTAACTCTTATTGTGAAATTCTTTGTTTTCTCATCTTTTGTTGCTTGTTGTAAGAATATTTATATCACAGTCTGCTTTAAGTTTTAAATTCATTGCACTTCCAAATTGGTTACCGAAAATGTAACCATTTAGGCTTAATCCTGCAGGTTTTCATTATTTAAGCGAAACCTGTTTTCGGGCCGACAGATATTCGGCTAAAACAGTTGAAAAAAAAAACGTAAAAGGCATCGAGGGGAATGCGGAATTGTGCCAAACAAAAGGCGAATGGGACGCATTTAATCCTGTCCGGCCGTCTCGTTTCGACGGCGTGGAAAGAGAAAATTGAATTTATTATCGGTTGTATTTGAGTGACGTGTTATTTCACACGCCAGCAAAGGAAGGAGAAATCCAATCAGTTAAGGTGATAGCTCGGATGTAGTGAATGAACTGACTGAAAATGTCTTTCCGATTCAATTCTGTTTGCACGATTTCGTGTCGGAAATAGAAGTAGTTTACAGCACTTGACATCACCGCCGCGACATATCATTAAACGGTTTCAAAGTAAGCTTATATCTAAGTATAAGTAAATACAAATTATAAATATTTCTTTTGGAATCTAATATATTCTGAGTCGATGAGGTAGCGATTGATAAAACCGATATTGAAATACAATATGTATTAAATTGTTCATATTTAAAATGAGGGTAGGAAAAATGGGCCCAACCCATTCCAATAAACCCATTGAAATGGGTTGTACCTCACCCTATATCGACTCCTTATTGGTTGGAATATGCCTTAATAATACCTAAAGGCCAATACTAAAGTACTAATTAAATTTTAACCAGAATTCCATTATTATCACGACATATGATAAATATTTTTACTTGGAATTGTATTATGATAAGATTACGTATATATTTACATTTTACTGGTTAAACTGAGATTAAATTTACCATTCACAAATAAAATGAAGTTAATACGATTCAAAAACGCTGAATAATATCAAAAAACAAATGATAATGTATGCGAATTGACCTGTATTTGTTCAGCCACATGCCGGGATCCGAAGGTTCACAGGGTCAAAGCAAAAATAAACCTTATAGCACTTGCGTCGGCATAAATCTTTTATAACCATCCATGTTTCATGTAAAATTTTAAAACTTACTGGTTTAATTCTACTCGTATAAAGATATTATCTTTCCAAGACGATCGAAATAAAATTCCATTCTCTTAAAACAGAAAATACATTTTTAAAAGCAACGTTATATTCAATCACTGTAACGTTAATACTTGGAATGTAAGATAAATATTAATATCCATTGTCATACCATTGTCAGTTGGTATCACGGGCAACAGTTGCGACAAGAAAATATTGTCATTCAATCTGTGATTATGATTAAAAATTATACATACAAAAAAAAAGTTTTATTCAGACTACAAATCCGTACCGGTTTTTATTAATTTACATAAAACTTGTTTAAATGTTAATGAGTTAGTCCGGATCTCGTACTCTGGACAGGGGAGATGAACTAAATATCTACAAGGTACGGCATTTTCAAACATGTGTTCTTGTATAAGTATACTAGTTTCCGCCAATGGGTTCGCCTGAGCGGTAGTCAGGCGTTAGGTAATTTTCACCAGTAAAAAAGTAAACTAAAGGTAAAAAGTAAAAATATAAACTATAATCTATCTCTGAACCGAATTTCGTTCAGATCCGTTTGGCCGTGGCGTGATGGAGTAATAAACATTCATTTATCAATTAATTTCTTATATAAATACCTTTAACATTTGGCATAAATGTAAAATATGTATGTAATATATATTGTCTATATAATAAAAATAATGCACATACAATATACTTCTTGATAACAATGTACAATAATCGTGATAATAACCTTGTTTACGTTTTAATTAATCAACAACTTCGCGCAATTTGCATAATCACATGCAATTATAATATTAATATGTGACACCGTGATTATGTCCTTATATCAAACATGGACCATATGGTAAAGTAGCCTGTAAGTATCCCACTGCTGGGTTAAGACCTTGGGTTGGAGCTTGAACGGGGTTGAAGTTCATCACATGATAAGTAGTATTTGTTAAAACGTTAACTTTGTAAGAGATATGAGGCATACCTTAGTTTGCCAATGCACTGCCGACCGAGGGACCAAAATTATGTTACCAGTAATTACACGGGCCTGTGTTTATTAAGTCCGTAATGTCAGCACAATATATGTGACACCTTAATTATTAAGTTCTTTGTTGGTATAATTTATGTGATTATAAATTAAAAACATTTTAATTTTAATTAAACATAAAAAATAATTAAATCTACAGTCGCTCGTAAATTTATGTAGAACGTTTGTGAAAGTAATCATTTAATTATTTTTTTTGTCATTAAAGATATAATAGGTACCAAATAGCCCACAGCGGGACTAAGGCCTCTTGTCTTTTGTTGAGGAGAAGGTTAATGCGTTTTGTTGGACACGCAAAGGTCGATTTTCACTCTTAATATGCTGGTTTCCTACTATGTGATCTTCAGTTAAGATTTATGTATTCCAATTTCTAGTCACTATTGCATCTCAGATTTCACCATGTATGTGATCACGATAAAGCAAAATGTAAATAAATTGTGAACTCATTAAAAATAACCGTAGGATATACATGCATACATACATTTTCCATTTGTATTTTTCTTATTTTTCGTATTAGCAATCGTAAGCCGTAGGCAATGTTAGCAAGGTAGTATTACGAATAAAATATTACTGTGATCTCAGCCAAATTATTGTAACGAACAGCGCGCTTCGATGTAATTGGACACGTCAGTTATGGCAGCAGTGCAAGTTGTAAGCTTAATATGAATACTTTGAAACAAACTCTTAACAGACATTGGCATTCTTCGAAAAGAATTTACGAAAGATGAAAATGTTTATTAAATTATATATGGTATGCTAAGATTTCACTAGAGATACCGTTAACCTGGTATTCTTTTATCGTGTAACCGTGAGCTGAATGTTCAAACTTCTTCTTTGTATGTAATAATCTCGTCATTACCATCTTTAATATGTTATTCAATTATTTTTTTGGTGACAAAACAACGTGGAACTAGCTTCACACAGGCGCTGCCATCAATGGATTAACGGCTTGATGATTAGTTTGTTTTATTATTGGATCTTTAATTAGATGAACTCTCATACCTTCAAAGCAAGAATAAATCAACAAGAGGCATTGTCTTAGCGATAAAATAATTGGTAAATGAGCAACGCCTACATAAATACTTGATCCTTGTAGCTGAAAATAATGATAATACATGCATATATTAAATAAATTGGGCTGGGTACTTTCTGCCCACACAGTCAATTTACTATTTAACGTCCAGAGAATATGTACTATGTGACTGCCTCGTCGTTTTAGTAACAGTAGTTTTGGGTTCAAATTTTAGAGCGGCAAAATAGGTTAGTTGTTTTCCGACTGCGTAGAAATTCTTAGACTGGATTTGGGAAGTTAACATTTTCTACCGCCCCCTGGCAGTGTTAAACTCCTGTGGACTTTTGGACTTTGCTCCTGATCTCCTTCCGGTGGTATCAGTTGATTAGACCTAAAGTTAGTTTGTAAGATTGTCCACCGTTGTCGATATTCGTTTAACAGAAATTCTCCTTGGTGAATTTAAAATTTCGTTTTAGAGACTATACTTTTTTATTTTCTACATTATCTTATACTTTATATAAAAAAAACTGCTTAATAATATTCAATTAAAACTTGTTTAGAATTTCTGAATGTTCTTACGATTTAGATGCAATAATTATTTTTTATTTATTACCATCACTTGTACTCGAAAGATGAAAGTAATGTCAATGCACGAACAGATATGAACACATACAAGTACCTACATCCTTCTAATAAAACAAAATCTAACTCTCATTATTTCAAAACAATTATAAAAAATAAACGTACGGTGCATTAAACAGTGGATCATTGGAGAAGGGGAGAAGGTAGTCTGCATAATTGTTTGTTTTTGACGAAAAAACAAAAAATTCGATTGTTCTGGAACATAGTGAGTTTCCTTCTTTATTATGTCAGTTTATAGTTTGACCGCTACACCAAACCTATACTATAACAGATAAACGAAAATATTGTGTAAAAAAAATATACGTCACTAAAATAGATATAGAGCTTAAACAGCATTCATTTATCTTTTCAAAAAAATAAAATAGACATTTGAATCTTTAAATAAATGGAAATATATATAAGTGAAAAGAACTTTTTTTTTTCAATTTATTTGTGACACAGTATTCATCTTTATCTAAATATAAATAATACAGAAATATTAAACGTTATCGGTAAACATGAATGCGTTTATCAATTTTGATCAGTATTTAGAGATTTAACATGAGATTTGCGTGAGCACTGAGACAAAAGAACTTTGTGACAGAACTTGTACGTGTGACTTATGCACAGTGATCTCTTGACTCTTAAGCTTATAATTTTACTATATTTATTTGTATTTATTTATTGGAAAAAATATCATGGAATGGAATTATCTCATAAATATTTTCTCGTTTCAAACTCAGGACATCATTCACCAATTACAATAGCTTTAAAGTTAATAATGAATGTAAAATATTTACTCGCTGTAAGTTTATAACCTGCGTTAGCGGAACTCTCACGAGAATGTGTATCTACTTTTATACATATGCAGTCATGATTGTTACCAAATAAGTAATGGCCTACTGGATGCAGCTCAAATTATTTGCGATGATGGATGAGCTGTCAGTAACGGTTGTTGCCTGTCACGTTTACACACTTCGGCGGTTGTGTTGCACGAAATGAAAAAGGATTCTGATTACTTTAACAAACCTTTGCGTTCCAAATTATGTTAAGTAATAACTTCTGCAAATTTGCGTGCCGTGACTGATTCGTGATTTGCAATTTTATTGAATGCGGATCCCGTGTAATTATTTTTTTTAAGTCGTATCATTTGTTCTTTTACAGTTTCGTCGCTCAACAATTCAAATTTAAATCTCCGTTAAATAAAATAATTCTAACTTGTAAAGTTATTCGATTCTTCTTTAATATATAAATAATCGTATCAAAAGTAACTAAATAAACAATAATAATTTGTATAAAACCTAAGTTTTTGATACTATGTAATTTAATACACAAACAAGCATTGTTTGAAAAATAATTAAATTCCGTGATGCTGAATTAATAGTAAAATGTTTTAGTATTTAATTTATCAAAATGTTTGTTTTAATACCAAAAGTTTAGGAGTAGTGTAGAGTTCTTTACATAGTATTTATATGAACACTGTAAAAAATTTCTATTTAAAGATACAATAAAAAATCAAATAACATCTTATACTTGAAATCGTATGTGAAGCACACTCGTGATAAGGACAAACAACTTGGTAATTTCAGTAAGTGCTTGTCAAACACCACTTCATATACTAAATCTTAATACATCCTTGAACGATCAGTATTGAGCAGTGATCTTGAAAATCGGTAATACTGTTTCTATTAAACCCAGACACGATATCGATGTTGTGACTATCGATATAAAACGTAGTATCAAAGTATGCCCATATTCTTCCATATTATCATTATTATCGACATTGCCACGATCGATACAATCTATATAGGTACCGATACGATAAACATTATGACTAGCTGCGATATCAAGTATCGATAAATAAACTATCTAAAGACTTCGACAATGCGCATGACTATTTATTCACTCGTACAAATGCATGGAAATGCATAAAAACTTTTTTTTAAAATAAATGTTCTTAGAAAATTTTCATTTGACACGTCATATTCTATAACTTCTTAGGCTATAACGACAAAAAATTCTCAGTTGCAGCCCTGAGTTGGCAAGTTAGCAATAGTTTTCCCTAAAATAGGGAAATCCAACGGTCCTATCCCTGATATTTTTTCAGACGTATTGAAGTCTTTTCGGATTATTACAGAAACGCAAACATCATTAATATACGATCTTAACCAAATTATTTTAGATTATAAAAATAATTTTACGAGATGAAATTTCATATATTTTACAAATATAGCATTTTAAGTTTTTGGATGACCATTCAATTCTTCAATGATCGCAAAAATTCTAGATGAATTATTAATTCAATAGATAAGTATGTTATAATCGTCTGTTTCATAATTAGCTTTGTAGGGTCATTAGTCAGAATACGAAGTTATTTTATCCACATAATGAACACCTCACTGCTTATCTTGGGAACTTAAGCTCTGACAGGTCAGTAAGTTTTGATTTATTTACTTTAGTTTGCTACGCGTTTGTTGTGGTAAATAGGCTGCTATGCGATGCGAAACTCCTAAGCATTTTCTTAACTACGGCTAGAATTCACTTATTTTTCTAATATGTGTGTGATTAACATCTTAAACTATTTATGTATAAAATTATTCCTCAAGAATAACTTTATTCTTTAGAGTGGCCACTTACGAGATATTTGTGACAACGAATGCGCTTAAACGTGCTCTCTATAAGTATAATTTCCGTTACATTCATTTTTACATTTGAAAAACTTCTGTTGTGCGACATTAAAAATTTAATTGATATGTTCAAGATGTAAACTATTTCCACATATAAAATATACCAACATATATTTAGACAGCTGGGATGTAATTAATATTGACATTATATTAGGTACAACAATTATTTGATCAAACAATCGCGTGAAGGGACAAACAGCAGGGGAATCCATTACAAACAATTTGCTTAAATATCAACAATCAGAATAAAAAATATATATTTGTTATTTTTTCGAACAATACTTCAATTGATGTTTGATTTTAGTTATAGTTTATTTCATTTAGATTATTGTTTATTTTACCTTTTTTTCTGCTCTCGTTTTATCGAAGTTTTATTTTCATTTGCGCGATATTGTCCATACAAAAAACGGTTAGGGGATTTGACCCAATTTCCGCATTATTTTCATTATTATTGTGTTGTTATTTTTTGTTCCTTAAAACGTATATGCTATAAATTTTGTTGAAGCTTTTAAAACATATAATATATTTAGATAAATACATTTTTAACACGTTGCTTCGTTATTTAAATTTAAATGATTTTCAAGGCTACGGCCTCTTTTTTAGACGGTTTGGATTTTATTCCAACGCAGTACTTAAATGCGAGTTGGTGGTTTCACATATGACATCCGACTAAACTAAACACGAAATTCATTATAAAATAAAATTTTGCGCTTAAAAATTCAGTGGACATTTCGAACTCCAACCAATATTTTCGCTTAATATTCAAGTATCCTAACCACTGGACCTTACTGTATGCTGCACATTTATCAGCATAAGCATCGACTATTCTTCTAAAGGAAAATAAAGCAAATAATATAAGTTAATCTAACTAAAAATACAACTTAGATTTGAATTGCACCTTATGTTGATAGCTTATTATTCATACTATCACTTTCAATATAATGTATCAAACCCTTTACTTGATGACGCTGGTGTCTCAGTGTGCTGAGAGTTAACATGTGCCGTTGTTTTGTGCCGTGACTACAATTAATGGGAGCATGGTGCAGCGTGTCTGCGTGTACAAAGGACAAGCCTTGAAAGAGCCCTTAGGCGGTGAAGTGTGCGGGCTTAATGGAGATATGCACGCATCGCAAAAACGCACTTTGCGTCTCTCTAAAAACAGTACATTTTTTATATAATATATTCTTCCTATTTGTCAAGAACCATAACATACAAATGATTGCTCTCAGCTAAAGACCGCAGCTTTGGACCAGTCATAGTACTTTCATCCATCTATTCTAACAAAGACAGTTCATAAGCTAAAGAGTGTAAACTCACAGAAGAAAATAGAAATTCTACTGAAATTTTACTTTCGAATAGTTTTATACAGTAAAACGAGGTAACCGAAAGAATAATACACAAACAATGTACTCTGGCCACCCACGTCGCATATTACATTGAATTGTGGTCGCTACAGCACTAAAGAAATAAATGTAAATTGTTTTTATTATTTAATTAGCGCTATAATATTATTCCAGTCGAAGAACTCTAGAAATGCTCAATTAAGTTTATTATGCGAATTATAATTGTTTATTTCAAATTAATTTCTTGAACTGTTTCCATTTCAATATATTTCTACAAAATGAAGACGTAATCAGTAAGATTACTATCGTTACCAATGGCCATTCGAAACCAGTTCAGGTACAATGAGATACTAAGAACGGGTGTGAGTGATACCGATAACGCTCATGACTTTGCTTTCGATTATTTGCAATAACCGTTGCCTGATTAACATTATTTCTTAGAAATAATATTCAAGTTAAGTAACCAGAACAGCTCACGCAACATACTTGGCTAAAACTATTTATAGATAAATTCGCAATATAAGAAATAACGCAGTGCAAGATAGAGTAGACAGAACAAACTCGATAAGTTAGATTATAAAACACAAAATTATAATCTATAGTCTCGTTTTAGTACCTAAACAACTTGTACCGATTGTATAACAACGCAATCATTTATATCAATAGGCTCGCTTGAAATGCGACCAGACCACGTCAAGTTGGTGCATTCATTCTTACAACTAACGATGTGGCACCGCGATGCTGTTCGATTTATTTTCCCAATATGGTGAAAGGAACGTTGTCGCCACAAAGCATAACATCGCCCTCACAACCTAGTACCCGGGGTTAGAAATAGTTCTTTCAGCTAGAATGACGTCTTTTGCTTTAAACATAAGGTTGAATTTTGTATAATCTTTTTTATAATAACCTTGTATACGGGACGTGCTCTGCAAATCAAGTGCGTTGAAGTACGGATGGGAGACGCGTATGAAAAATCGAGACGAGGGCGACAGGATAAGAGGTAAGGATGTAGGGGTAATATGGAAGGTTTAATCGGAAATGCGTGAGTACTTTGTCCTTGACGCACAGTCACCTCGCTCCAACTAAACAAACGATCATTTATTATTTCCTGTATAGATACTTTTTTTTAATTTGGAAATTGTTAACTGTATTTGTTTATATTGTAGGAACTTTTAAATATTAATTTTACAAGTTATTTTTTAATAACTTGACTAAAAAAACGTTTTTCAATTAATTTGAGATATCTAACATTTTGATAAGCAATTTATATAGAACCATAAATAGTGAGAGTTCCATCAATAATTATAAATCAAAGATAAAAGCAAATTTTTACTGAAATAATGAACTAGATTTAAAAAAAAAATAATAATTTATAATAATTAATTTAAAAAAAAAAGTCGAATCTATGTTCAATATAGTATTACGTGTTACGTCAAATGCAACAACGTTATACCAACTACTGAAAAAATATACTTTCGAGTCCCTGTAATGTATTGAAATGAACTTTAAGGTATGCGAATTCAAAAAGATACTTGAATAATAATTATTGGGAGGCGTGACGCCTAAGAATTAGCCCGTCAATGATATCAAAGCGAACGCCAGCTGTCAATTTGTAGTCAAACTGATTGAAGGGGTTGGACCCAGTTGATTAAAATGAATTGCTATAGAAATGTAACCTTTATTCAATAACAGTTAAAGTTGAAATTTAAAGAAACTTCACACATACAGTGATTTCATTACTTGATTGATCACAACTTTTAATGTGTCAGTTGCGTGCAAGAAAAGACTAATGATATTTACGTTAACCCAATAATAAGGACGCTTTGACCTTATTTCCTACAAAAATAATAATCAATTTACTTCAAAATTACACTATGAAAGGCGCATATTTTTTGGAAACGAATATAAATGACTTCGTGAATATCATATATTTAAATACATATTTAGAAGACTATTTACTAGTGACTGATTATTATCCCTGACTTGAATGATGAGTTGGGGGAGACCCTCATCTTATAAATAATATAAAGGTGCAATAAGAAAGGATTTTGGAAAATTTTAATTTTCATACAGACACTCCACCCCGTTTAAAAAATGTACAGCGGATTCTAAGAACATTCTAGAACATGAAGACGAATTGCATGTGAAAACGCCTTTTTGCTCATATTTTTTTAATCCACTACAAGTATAATCAACTATTTATTATAACTCTTAATTAGCATATGTGTATGTTCATAAATACTTAAAACATTACAAAAAACTTCGTTAAGCAATGTGTTATTTTGATACGTTAGTTGAACACTGAAACAGAATTCTTTATCAAGAAATATTATGTAAATTGTCACTTACTTGTGTTTACATTTGCATATACATTAGTTTTGTGTAACTGAGCGTAATATTGTTTAGTTGGGCCGGCTGTTGTAGGCGCGCGTCACGTGTTGCTTGCCCACAAGCATTTGCATCTCAAAGCAAATCCTAATACTCAATTACAGTGTGTGTATTCTTTACACGCTTTAGTGACACGGTGTATGTTGAATAATATATGAATAATTATACTATCACTAGAATATAATAATAAGATTTGTGTAAAAAAATTATACAAGATTTATAATCATAAGTAACTCTCAATTACATTCTCAGGTAAATGTGTTCTTGTTAGTTGGTTACTTACTAAGATGAAATTTAATAATAAACAGCTTTAAATTTAGGATGGAAAGACTCCTATAGAGTTAAAAAAAATCGAAATTCTCGCAAAGCTAATAAATGCTTTATGTCAGATATTTGAGTGAAAATCGAATTGCACAAAACCTATATAAGAATAGCTAAACAGAGCATTCTTAACTGTAGTTCGCAAAGAACAAATAAGGTAACCAAAAAATAAACAACGAAGTTAAATAAAATGCTTTCCTTGATTTCTGAAACTTTGAATCCGAGCATATGTTAAAAGGCCGACCAAGGCAGCGGGGTGAAAACCGCGTTGTTGGCAGGACGCCACACAGTATGTAAATTATCTAGCTATATGAGGTTTATGTGATATATACTCGATACACTAGCCGGTCCTTGTGGCTTCGTCCGCATGGAATTAACTATGCTTTACGCCAAATTACGGAAAGATTTACTTTTAACTATCCAAGAAGATCAATTAATTAATATTTTATATACATAGTTAGGAATTCGTATACTTACCGTGAAGTAATTTTACACCTCAACAATTTGGATAAAAAATAAATAAGTGTATTTGATCGAAATATTGCATTGCAACATTGCTTTGTAATGATGCTTAAAAAATTTTGAATTTTCTTTAAGCATAGCAAATAGCTAGGGAATTATTAACATGCAAAACCTGTTTTAACATTCATGTAGTTGTTAATTTTTTGAAGGTACGAAGAATTAACTTTTTCATATTTTTCCTTATTGTGTATTTTAATGACTCAATAAACAGAAGCAATTTTCACATTTTAGAGGTCGCTGTTTAATTAAAACTTTTGACGGTGAAAAACAAGGATCCAAAGCTTTTTCCACCGTACGATTCAATTTAGTTTTTATACTTCAATAAATGGTGAAGGAATTCAATTTAAAGCCGCCCAAGCTAGAATCGGGTTTTATAAAAAAAATATATATATATATAAATGATATCTGTATTAACGAGATCTGTTTGAGACAAAGTATTCTGAAATGTTTAAAAATAAAATAAATTTCGTTCACTTTTATCCGGCTCTCGGCCCAACTTCACAACTGTGACAATTACGTAGACAACGGATCGAGTGCCGCACCACGGCTGAACCTTTAATTTGTCACGTTCCGTTCAAACTTTCGCATGCAAAAACCTGTAACACAAACCGCGCCCGACAGTTGAAAGAAGCCCTACAGGAGTGAGTTAGCGAAAGTAATTAATCGCGAGCCGGGTGTCTGTCACCATGTCAGACTATCAGCCGGACGCGCACTCTTCTGGAAAATTGGAACTAGCGACTGCGCTGCGAAATAACCTTGCCGTTCGCTAGCTGCAGTGAGCACACGATGTCATATCTGATGTGCCTTTTTGTCCAGTTAACGTTTTGTGCGATTTAATATGCGTTTTCTTTGAAAATATTAACAACTTTTAAACGAAGATCGAAACTGAGATTTTATTTAAGATGAGTAAATTAAAACAAGGAACACTGTGTACATACTACATCCAATTAAAAACCGATACAGTGTAACAATATCAAACATGTTTGTCTTCGAAATTGCGAGGTTCATACATTGATATCGGTAGGTTTTAGTTCGTTACTTAGTCCTCTTATCGGTCCAGTATTTATTTCGTGGCGCTCAAACAAATTTAACATGTTCAAGTTTACACTTTTTATACTATTTTTATATTGTATCGGTAGGCGAACGAGCAAATGGGCCATCTGATGGTAAGTGGTCACCACCGCCTATAGATAATGGCGCTATAAGAAATATTATTAATAATAATACCATTCCTAAGGAATAGTGATGTAAGCATCACCAATCCGCGGAACTAAGATGTTATGTCCCTTGTGCCTGTAGTTACACTGGCACACTCACCCTTCAAACCGGAACACAACAATACGAGTACTGCTGTTTGGCGATAAAATATCTGATGAGTGGGTGGTACCTATCCAGGCGAGCTTGCACAAAGCCCTAACACCAAGTAAAATTTAAAAAAGCTCACATACCGACGAATAATAAGAATCGAAAATTTTCATGTCATAGATCAGCTCGACATTTATTTTAAAGCTAAATACACATATATACTATACATACTACTATAGTAATCGTTGAAAATAATATTTATATATATAGTTATCATTTCAAATATGATGACCTCTTGACCGATTTCGGTCACGACGACCATTCTAAGCTGAGTCTAGCTTAATGTGTGGGAGATATAATAGTGTACATTGTTTACGCAAACACAAGTGCACTCATTATTTCCTTGCTCTCATTATCTGCAACTACAGCAAATCCCACACAATCAGAAAAAGGTAAACGAGGAACCAACGATTTAATTTCTTTCCGAATCCCAGGTTTGTACACAACGTCAACTTATATTTCAGAATATAGTTATAAATAAACCAATAACTAGTTGTCCAATACTATACTTAGGATTATAACCTCAGGAGAAGCAGTCTCATTACCTAGCTACTAAGCCGAGACATTTCGAAAGTAAATAACAATTATCAGAAGGTTATATTGAGTATAAAAATAGTAATAATTACAATTATAAAATTATCTATCCGCGTCTACTTACAATACAAATAAGTAAGTACTCTGTTACTTTAAATAACACATTGAAGAAAAGTAAAAGAAAATTTAATTGTTACTTTGAAATAGGTGCAATTCGAGTAGGGTTCAACGTTTCAAATATGTTATTCGACGATATTGTCAACCAACAAATATTAGAGAACTGTCAAGACAAGACTTATTCTGTGTACGTTTATTATAAACGTACATAGTAACGATTATTTACATATTGTGTGTAATTAAAAAATATACATTTTTTGTATTTACAGATTGCATAAGTATATGTTCATGTTAGCTGATCGTTTAATTGATGAATTGAAACCATTTATTTTGCCAACAAATAAATGAACAACTATGTTGATATTATATTTATATATAAATATTATCTAATTAGACGACATGTTAAAGACATAAAGCAATTTCGGAAACGATTTATTTTTGAATGTATACCAAACACTAACACTAAAATCATATTATTAATGTGGAATAAAACTCTGTTGTAGGTTGAGAGTAAGAATTAAATGAGAATACATCTCCGTCGTATTGTTATTCATATAACATTACCGTATCTTTCTTTTCCAGACGTTTTAAGCGTTGATTATTCAGCAGTATCACAGCGGACCATCTGTTTTATTTCTCGGTACAATTTTTGTTCTTATTACTGCAAAAATAAGGTTGTTTTTTCTATGAGATAAAAACGAAAGAAGGCCAAAGTCTGGAGACATTATTTTGTCACAATGGTGCGTTCCGCCCACTTCGAGGGCTACAGTGAAAACTCTTTGGTGATGCACTGCTTTGGGGAACGAATAAATTTAAAGACAGCCGAGACCACGAGAGTAGTGCACACAATCTCTGTGTATCTCTATAGAGGCTTGATTTAAAACACCCGACGGCATAGTGAACGTCCAGACAAAAGAATAACGACTATATTATGGCAATTTTACTTAAAATATTGCGTCTTGCATGCATCTAATGTGCAAAAAGTTAGCGTTTGCTTAAAAATTCTGAAGTTAAACAACTTTCAAAACAATGGCTGCCTACTTGCTATACAAAATGGGTTAATGACGAAAACTTGTTTAGCTAGATTTAGGTGTATTCGTAAAAAACATTTTTTAAAAACATGATATATCGGTTGGTAAGTTTTACCTCGATAAAAAATCAATTTACATTTATACGCTACGAGACACGGAGCGTACAATTTAAACATAGTAACTAGAACCACAGTCATAGCGTGAGAAGCACTTTAACCACAGCGCTCGTGGCGTCTCCACAAACCGCAAAGAGTGGGTAATCTTATACACGAAGCTTATCGACACTACCTTTCATGGTCGCAAATATCGTATTACAAACACTGTCTTACGAATGTAATAAAAAACTTAATTCCATCGATTTTAAACCTTATATCAACCTGGTAAGAACTTCATTTTTTCTCGAATAGCAAAGGCGTTTGTGGTTAGCGACGACCGATTCATAGATTGCTTTTTGTCCAAGCTGGACGAATAAAAATAAAAAGCAAGCGTTCGACGTAGGTGGCTATCATGTATCGGATTCTATCTTGTGGAACGTTTGCAAGAATTGAATACTCTTACTTTTGTTTCTTTTTTAACTAATCCGATATGACTGATACTGTTTCAAAACTAGCGAACACTGGATTAAAGATATATTTCGCAATACTTTTATATATATTTTCTTTTAGTATGTGTCAATGCTAATTTATATTTAACACGAGTTTTTCTGTGTTCACGTCAACAGAATAGTAAAGGTCGCGTTCTTCTAAGCAAGTCATTTATAATAAAAAGTGTGCATAAACGATGTGACAACAAACCAAACCAAACAAAGAATTATGTGATAAGTTTAAATATCCATTCTTGGCTCCAAAGTCATCACTATCGCCAGAGATACTTAGTATTCGAATTACATATTATTTCAAAGTTTTGAATCCATACGACATTTAGATCTAAGTTGAAATCGACGTTTGAAATATATTTTGCAGGCGTACTGACTTCATTAACTATATATACCGGTAAAATTAATGCAAAGCGTGAAATTTGCTAGAGGAAAATGTTTTTACTAAATTTTACTCGACGGCTTGTGTACTGGATCAAATATTTTTTATACCTACGGTTTTACAAATCCACTTTGCATAACTATTCTGATTTCATATTCATAGTAATATAAGAACACTCTTAAATTCGGTACCAACGAATTCGCATCCAAAGAAAAGTTCAATCAGCGAAATTCGTAAGAAAGACGCCTTGGTTTAATATGCACCTTACAATGGTAGGGGAGCGAGTTTTGAAGGAGTTCTTGTGACGGTACTTTATCTTGCCGCAAGCTCCCCTTTTATCGTGGGACGAGAATACGATTAGAAGTCTTAATCTTTAAAGAACCGCTGACGGAGGTGACCGACATCTTACTTCCATATCTTCGTTCGTCCCAACCGAAGAAGTATTTGAACAAACAATCTTACTATACATTTAATTAGGAGAAGAGGAATGTAAAATAAAAACAGACCCTTTCGCATTAATATTAAACTGAACACAGCGAGTAACTTATTATAATTCTAGTGAATATTTTACACTAAAACTTTTCCCTAGGGTGTTCTCTTGCTAACAAATTTTTGAACAACGGTCAAGAGAACAATGAGAGATCAAAGGGATTCCTTCTCAACAGTCAGGGGTGACTTTTACATGGTAATATTCATCCACACACTCACAACAAAACAATATTAAAGCATGAAGTTGTTTAAAACTGATTTCATTAAAAGCTAGTCATAAAATAGACTAGCACTTAATATTTTCTCATTGAAATACAAAAGTATTGCCCAATAATATTTGTTTGAAATTTTTGTATAACTAGGAACATATGTGCTCCTACGATTGTCATAAGACTCTAAAAGGTTTTCTTATCACGCTATTGATTATACAATAAAATATTTGTCATCATATACATATCTCTCAACATTCTACGAGCTGTAGTGTTGTGATCGCAAATTCGATTCTGACTCTATACTGTCCCTTAGAGTTTAATTATATAATAGAAATTACTAATTTAAAAAAATCTGACATTTCCAGTTATTATAAAAAATATTGTTTAAAAAGTTTAAATTATAATGAAGTCGGGTTGGGTATTTAAATTATAAAGGGTTTTGTTAACCCGGAGAATTTAAAGGTAAGTAATATGTTACTCAGAAGTCCCCTAATTCTCGTAACTTTTAGCAAATTTAACCACGTTTGCTCCAGACCGCTTCTGTTTAGAGATGTTTTTATTTGAATGTCCGCTTCGAGTGTTGCCATTACTTTTAATAATGAGTATGACAGATTGAATTACCTTTATACATATATAATTCCTTCTATTTAAAATATTGGCTAATTTGTAAGAACTATTGATTATTATAAGCTCAAGTAAAACACCATTGCCATTTATTAAAGTCATTGTTGGATAATTCTAGTAACTATGAATTATAAGATGCTCGGAAGCTTATTAGAATTATTTGTTATTTGCAATCAAATTTATCGATACCAGTTTTGCAAGCCACCATTGTTAAGACAAAACAAATGGACCTATCAACTAACCATTACAGTAATGATAGAGAAATAATTTAAACTGCATTAAACTGTCCTTTGAGATACAACAGGTTTGAGATAAAATCGGTAAATCATAAGAGTCAAAAGCGTACCAGCAATTTATATACGTCAGATTATTATCTATAAAATATCTCCTGAAATAGTTAAGGCGCAGGGCCAACCAAAATTCGAAATAATATTATATTAAAATAGTTTTCTAAGAGACAACTTTAAATAACCGAAAACCTTTTCAAAATAATTTAAGAAAGACACGTAAATTGATAAAATTAAAATAAATAACAGTAATTTCGTTTTAATAAATTTACCATTTTTTTTTAACAACGAGGTAGTCATATAAATGATATATTTGATTGTTAAATGCAGTTTTAGCTCTAAATTCATATTTTATTTGCAAATTATAAGTATTTATTATAGTCCAATTATGAGAAAACAAAACTATCATACAATTGTACATTAGGTATGTTTGTTTGTTGTTGTCTTCATTGGCATTAATAATAATTTTTTTATGAGAAATATTAAAATTACCTTATTGTAAACATATTTTAATATAAATATTTCTTATACAATTTTAAATATTTCTGTGTGAAACGAAATGCAGATCGATTTAATCGACGTCGATAAATATTCGCAACATAATATTTCATATATCTTCGCCATACGGATACACTAATGCCGGCGAAGTTCTTCAGGTTTCGTGTACTACTGCAAAAGTTTGGTGTAAACTACGTTACATCGCGAAAACTCGGTACAAAACATTCCACAGGACGATCGATTTGGATTAGGCTTCTGTCCGCCGACCCGACTGAATAAACAATGTGACGACCGCTCTACCCTTTTAACGAACCCCTCACTAGACTCAAAGGAGAATCCACACGTATCATTGGTAGCGTATTCTATGAATGAATTTTAATTCTTCGTGAATAGTACACAACATCATCGACCGAATGAACGATAATTCTGCAATGCATATCAGTCACTCCGTCAGTCAGTCAATGAGTCAGAGAGATTGTGTTTTGCAAATTGTTCTTTTAGAAATATTTGCCAAAATTCTAAAACTTTTTGTTTTTTAATTTTGTTTTTCGTACTAAAAAAACCTTGTTATTTATAAATAAATTTACTAGCGCGTTTTTCTGCTGAATAAATTGGAGACGCTGTCCATTTTTGTAAGTGTCATGCTCATGCACAGCGACAAGTACCGGTGGACGGCCTCATTTAAGATGTGGTCACTAAAAGAGGCCTCGAGGAAGAGCTTAATCAGGAGGTAACTCTAACTGTGCCATTGTGGGGCTCAGAAAACGCTGTGGGTATTCGGTATCCAGACAGGTTTTGTTTCTTAATATTTAGGAAAATTACATTTAACTTTATTTAAGTATTATCACTAGAATGATAATGAATAAAAAAATTACAAATAAAGATTGCAGTTATCGTACATAGCCCAAAGAACCACAACAGAAAGATAAGTGATTTCACAAAATGTTTGATAAATTTACCAACCAATGTCTCTAATTTATCATATCTCATAATGTAAATGTTATGCCAACACTATAAGCACATCTCCACAAAATGTTTGCGCCAACATTGGAGCAAATCTTGTATCTATCTTATCTGCTAAGTAAAGAAGACGCGGTAACCATTTATATTTTTAGATAATAAGTTTAGACGATTGATCAATCACACAATTATAATCTCTATAAAAATAAATTCGATTGTAATTTCGGCCGTAAATGAAAATTGTTGTTTACACCTTGCAATTTAATATTCGCGTGAGAACAAGACATGGGCCGTTCAGGAATACTTGTTTGTAGCTTGTCATATAAAAATAATACCGTGAAGTAAAACTCGAATTTTATTCTTATGAAGTCTAAACGTGAATATATGATACTAACATATATATATATGTGTTTAATTTATATAATGAAAAACTAACAATTGAATTTCTTTACAGTTGGTCTCGGTAGAATGTACATACAACTTTGAACCAGTAAATTATTTACATTTAATTTCATCTTGTAATATTACGATCCAAGAGACATTCTTGAATGAAGTAGGTTCTATCTGGAAACTAATACCAATTTCTACTAACTAATACTTACCGTTGAATCTGATTTGAAGCTGATGGCTGTACCATTCAGGATTTGTGCATTCGAATGATATTCTGGAGATCGAATCGAAAAGGAATAAAGGTTTAAGAACATTTTTTTATTTTATTTTACAAAAACCGAAAAACGATTTCAGTAACGAGACATGTACCAAACTTTTAACCTACTCGAAAGGAGACGGTTTTCATGTCGAACATGCAAGCCAGACGTTTTCTTATAATGTATTCATATCTAAATAGATTTTCCATGTCTTGCTTTAGCAGTAACTGACTTCTACTACATTTTTTATCCAGATATATTGTAAAGTTTCGCAACAATTACACGACGTATTGTCATAACTATTATTTATCAAGATATTTTAGAATGTTGGATCGTGAGAGTAAAGAACCTATTTCGGGAACTTTTGTTTTAATTATATTTTTTTATCTTCTGTAACTTTTCGAAATTAAGGAGTCTAGTAAAACAAAATTTTAATTTTTAAATGAAAAAATAAAACATAAAATATTATTTTAATTACCAGGATCGCATGATATCGAAGAAGCGCTTAAGTAATATACCAAAAAAAAAAAAGAAACCGACTAAAAAAATCTTAATGCGCTAAATTGTGAAACCCTAATTTTTCCGTGCGATACTGAAGAACTAATAGGTAATTTATATTATAAGATTCGATGTAAGGTCATCGCCCTCTACGTTAATTAATTATAAATAAACAATTGTTTTATTACTTTGATGTTTATTAATTTTATTTAGTTATAAGATACATACCACCGAAATAAGTTTTTGATAAGTCGTTAACATCCAATCAGCAACTTACCTGAAATAAAAATAAAGTATTAATAAAGTAACAATATTATTAATTACAATTTAATGAGAATTATAAAAACATATTATAAGCATTTTAGATATGCTAAAAAGGCTAATGGTTGAAATAACAATGATTCGACAATAATAAGGAGTCAGTATAGTTCTATAAATAGTCACTTGTACTTAAGTAAGTATTAATTTATATTAAAATATAGCTGATTGCTGAAATATGGTCAAAGTTTTTCTCCAAACTTTTATGTGAATTTGAAGTGGATTTGTGACGTCAGAATTGTTTTTTGTAGATAATGGTTTTGTGGTGTAGATTTAAAGCTAGGATATGCAAAAAGATTATCACTATCTTTTCAAGACATATCAAGGTGACGTAATGAAAAGATCTTCTGTTCTTTCGTTACTCATGCTAGTGGAATATATTATACATCAATTTATTCATTATTTTTATGATTTTAAAGAATTTTTTTTTAAGAATTAATGAATTATTAAATTTCTGCATAAATTCTTACAATATTTATTTTTAACTCTAGTTTGGTTGTCGGTGTTTTTGCAATTCTTTTCGATTTTATTAATTATTGTAATAGTTTTTACCTAGTAACAGTTTGCATATTTAAGTAGTATATTTGTTATGGACGTATAGTAAACATAATTTATGTTTTCACCTTAACTTCCATTATTCGAATTTCATTAAGGTGAAATTACAAATAATTGTTATGTAAATCGAGTTAAATATCAATAAAATCTGAATATTTCGATAATTGGAACTAACGATAACGATAATATCGAAAACGTGTTTTTCAAAGTGATTCAGTAATTTTAATGTTACATATACATTACCGGTAGATATTCCTCTTTATCTCTGCATTTGTTCATTATGTATACGATAAATGTATGAATGTGAGAACCAAGAAGCACGTCTATACGGGCTAGAAAAACAGCCAATGAACCTTAAACCGGATTCTTCATTCCAGAATAAACTAGAAAATTGAAAAAAATACTACGCTTTGCGTTGTATGCTTTATTATGTTACGAATAAATTAAACTTTCGCTATTTTCTTCAAAAGAAATCCTTAAAGAATCTCCTAAATATATATTACATGAAATTATTGACAGTATCTACATCGATGCCAAGGACACTGTGACAAACAAACAATCATAATATGTATGTATTTTATGAGCAGAACATCCACAATATATTTTTTTATTTGTTTTGTTTTTTTTGTTTGTATTTGCCAGTATACCTAATATTGAGAGATATGAAAATTTTGACAGACACTCAAATTCAAAATCGATTCGAAAACGAATAAAATATAACATTCACTGCCAGAACTGCTATGATACATATTAAAGCGTGTTTTTCTGCTTTTATAATTGAAATTATTTTATTAAAATAGTTCAGTGAATAATTTATCAATCAATTAATTTGGAATATCAATTATGTAAAGATTTTAATGAACATTCATATGATCATCAGCTAAAGGTCTCCTATCTAATTTAAATCTACTCCTGCTAATGTTCAAACATCGGGTATTTTTATAAATCTGGTTTGTTTTATACAACATGCTTTAGTTTAAAATTAAAACTAATCGAGCGATACCAATGCAATTCAATAGCTTGAAATCCATATTAAAATTTTTCTGTATATATAATATATATCACGTTAACCACAGATATATGTATGTATATATACTATTGATATTTAGTGATATTTTAAAGGAACACGTCGAGCACTAGCGAACCATTACTAAATATCGTGCCAACAAAAATATAGAGCAGTTTAAGTTTTGAGAAGTTCACAACTATACTTGTCGCAAAAGTTTGACCGTTAACAGAATATACGCGTTCATCTATTAGGAAATATTATAGAGTTCCGAGGCTTTGCTCCATTCAGTGGCATGTTTATATTCCTATCGCGTGAGTGGGATGCTTCTTACCTGCCCTACACGCTTAATTTATATATTCCAAAATAACCCTTGTCTTTCTGAAAATAAAGGTCAAATTTAAATAACAAAAACAAAATAGCCACACAAACTTCCTAACTGTTATGCCCAACGTTGATTTGAATTATGTTGTTAGGTAGGCACTATTTTTTTATAAAGGCAATCAGTAAGCAATTCGAGCAATATTAAACTTGGGTTTTACGTTATACGATTTCAATATAATACGTAGTATTAAGCATTTCGGGTAAATTTAATTTGTAAATTATTCCTTTCATTATTAAAAATCAAAATAGACTGTATTCAAGTAAAACTATCGAATCTACCGACAAGAACTAGCAAGATACTTGGTAGTTACTCTTTTTCAACATTTGAAATGCAAAGTCATTCAAATACAATTAATTTTTTTTTAATAAACGATTTTAATTTAAGAATTGGCAATTTACAAAGTTACCGAATAACTTGCCCCAAGAAGGATTTATTGTTTTTGCAGAGTCGGAAACTTTGGGTTATAAGATTAGCTTTATTCTCGTATTCGTACAATACTTATCACTGATTCTATCAAAATATTCAATGTTATTGTGACTATACATAACATTGTTGTAAATATAATGTGCAAACTGTAAATATTGCTACTCTGTTAAAATATCCCGAGGGAAGTCTAGGATAAGACTCCTAGATTATAAATAGACCAGACAGCTCTCTTTGTAAAATTAAAACAGGTTCAATATCTGTTAATCCAATGCAATTAGTAATTATTGACGATGGTGAAAAATAATGTCCTCCGGAGTAATTTTGGTCTAAGTGGTATTTCATAGAGAGATTAGCATAAGCTTGTGCGCAAACACAAATCTCTCTTCCTTGACACTCATTATCCGAAGCGAAGAAATCCAACACGATCAGAAAGAGATCAGACGCACGTCCAACGTTCTTTTTCATGCCCGCAACTATAACCACTCCCGCATTCCGAGCTGCTACTGGGAACTGCTCGAGGGAAAACCTGAAGATTGAAACCAGAACACGCTGATCCGCGGCAATAACAACAAGCCACTCCAACGAAACATCAGGAATAAAAAAAAATCTGACTGACTGATTGTGACGATGAGATGACATACATCATACAAACAATTGTTAAAACCTAATTATGTTAATATTTCATTATCATAGTATTCAGATTTCTATTCACATTATTTAAATCGTCATTCAGACTTACAAGACGTATTTACCAATCAAACGGTTGTAAACGTATCCCGTCAAGTATTGTTTGCGTAGTCATGAAGGACTACACTAACAGAATATTAGCTTTGTAAACGCTGGACAAACAGACACGTTAATAAGATATACATGAATTATACCTATACTATTCATGAAACGAGGAGGATGTTCGTGGTGGTGGGGGCTTGTGCAAGACCGTCTGGATGGATATCACCCATTATTCTACTACTAATATCACAACTTAGTGTTATTATGTTGCGGTTTGAAGGTTATGTGAGCCAATCACAAACACAAAGGACAAGATATCTTAGTTCCCAAGGTTGGTCGTGCATTGGTAATGTAAGGAATGTTTAATATTTCTTACATCACCACCATTGTAGTAGCACGGTGGAGAAAACTCCAAACCGTGCCTTGAAAGGGGAGAGGATGCCTTTGCCAAGCAGTGGGACTAAACAAGTTGTTATTTTACATTTTTTTACAGCGCCAAGGTATTTGGGCGTATGACCTCTTACTTTCCGCTTAACTTTTATAAAAAAAAAAAAGTTTAGTACCGAATGATTGGATATAATTTATTCAACCAAAACTCATTTTAACTAACGCTTACAAAGCAGAGCCCAGTTGAAATAACGGAAAACAAGAATAAAGCAACAAACGAGAAATAAGGAAAAAAGAACGAAATCAAGTTATTGGCGATGGTGCAAAGAATAATCTTATTTTGCACCATATCCATTTGGTAAAAGTGAAGCGCAGAATAGTAAAGCCAACGCCAATCAAACGTATCTAAACCAGTTAGTACGCATACAATACAATATAAGCGCGCAAAATCCTATACCAGATACGCGGGGACAATAGCCTGCGGTTACGTGCGAAAAAACGAAAAAATAAACCTTAGTGAACGGTTGAAAACTAAAAGCTAATAGGTTGTAGGTATATATCGAGGATCGAATTGTTTTCTCGTTAAAATTTACGGATTGTTTTATATTTTTATACAAAGAAACGTTCATTTTTTCGTTTAGACATTTTATTAAATACTTGTATCGATCATTGAATATTTTTACAAATGCATTTTTTTTTGGAATTTAAGTATATAAAAATTTATATATTGACTAGATATGTATCGTGTTGATATTTAATTAAAGCTACGGTATTTATTTAAATAGATTCTTACACGGTCACGCTTCTTTCATTTCCCTTATTCTACAATTCCGTCCCTTGTTAGCTTTATAAAGTTGACGTTTTTAGCTCTTATTTTAATGAAACTGTCTTACAAAATAGCGTTGACCTAGAATACCGTACAACACTCTATACATTCAACTAATGCGGATAACATTTCTCTTATTTAAAGTTAAATTCAACAAAAGTGTGTGCTATTTATATTTTTTTACACAGCGCATGTGCAAACAAAATACTTCAAACTAAGCGCAATTTACAAGGTCTTCCCCTCGGCGTAGTCGATATGAATACTGTACGTGCAGGGCGGTGAGGCTTTGAACTTGGCCTCAAGAGATCGTTGACCTTTGCATAGATCATTACAGGTGTTGAATTTCTTACGCAACGCCATATTATGTAATTATCCCATTAGGGCTGTACTAAATCTTGTTTTACTTCTTACAACTTCTTCTTACACTTATTTAAAATGGATAAAAAAACTTAGTAAAACCTTTTTAAGTGGTTTTACTAGTGTTTTAATGAAATTCTACATACAAAAGTTCGCGTTGTTGTCCTCAACAAATCAAACTAATGTCCCGATTTTTTATATTTTGCATACACATAAAATAATTCGATAAATGAAAATGGATTTTATTCCAAGCGAATAGTATAAGTCTCCGCCAACCGTGTAGACCCGCGTCCAAGACGTGTTACTAACAGAAACATTTAGTTCTTATTTTACTCATAAAAATAGCAATGTTGGATGAAATGTTTGCGATTTATTACAAATATTTTTTATTATTTCACAGCAAAAGAAACGTATTTTTATTGTTTATACAGTAAAGGGCTGACTGGCAAATGGATCACTAGTGGTCACCACTAAGCAAATATTGGCACTGTATATAACCTTGGAAACAAAGATGTCATGTCCCTTACACCAGTAGTAACACTGACATATTAAAGGTAGTATCGCCACAACGCTAACGAAGTAACCAGTTTTAACGTATATAGATTAGGTGTTATCCGACGTTATGTACCTAATCAAACGCTGTCCGTTACAAGTTCATCAAAGCGACCGATCGCCGGCCGCTAGATAAGAAACACATTCCTCATCGAGTATCCGAATTATATCTTCAATGTTGACACAGTTGTGTTGGATAAACTGAGATCAAGTTTTAAGCGAAACTACAAAAAGTAACTACTAAAACTAAGTTTTAATCATTGCGCAGGTTGGCCTAGGTTTACCGATCTAGGCGAACTTGCGCTATGATATTCTTTCAGCCTGTTCGGACGAAAGAATATCATAGCAATAATTGTCACAAATTTAAAATGTGCACATGTGTACACATTACTACAATTGGATATTTTTACTATAAATTGTAGGCACACGTACACACGTACGTGTGTCACGTACACAAGCACACCACACACATACGTATCAGATTAAATCCAATAGTTAACGCATTGTTAATAATAAATCTAAGAAATTATTTTTACTTCTTACTTAAGTATTTAACTTCATATTAATATTGCGTGTTTTATGTATCGAATTTCCAAAAGTGTTGAATAAAGCTAGTCATATATTTTTATGTTTGTATACATATGTATATGCGTAAGCTATTTTTATTTTTTTTTGTATAATAACCCATTTTCTTTATATACACCTGAAACTTTCTTACTTGCACTTCAAAGGGGAGCCTGATTAGAGGACTCTTTTAGTCTAACATTTTACGATATATTTATTTTTGTGCAATGTAAAAAGTATTAAGTACAAGTATTAAAAAAAAAAAAAACAATTTATCATACCTATTTTAAAATACTAGCCCGGTTTAACAAGCATTCCGCGCAGTAGTCCACGTAGAAACTTGTAAAGCCCACAGATTAGTTAATACATATAACGATTTTTAATCTGTAATATTGTACGTAAGCAGATTACTTTTTGATTCTAATCGCTCAAAACATTACAGATTTAGAACGCTTGCGCTTTTTACTTACGAGCGATATTGGACGTGTCATTTTATTTGTCCAACTCTGATTTCGGTTCAATAGTGCTGTGTAAACTGGTGTCGGAGATAACCTACGACCGGTGCGCTACTTATTTTATTTTTTTAAACTGTTATATTAACTAGTCTGCTTGATTTACTCATTTTGACTCGAAATACATTCATATATTATATTTCAATACTTTAGTAAATAAACTGTATCAGATATATAATTGAAATAATACTTACATATAAGTCTTACATGTATCTTCCTGTACATTTTCGAATAATGTGGTTCATAATAAACAAACTTCACTCGGAAGTTCGTTTCATCATTTATTTATTTTGGTTGTTAAAGTTTTTTTTGAAGTTTATGTATTTTTAACAATATCATAACATATTTTTTACATAATAAATTAAGTATGTATTATGGAATCAAAATGACAATATCATATAGGAATACACTTTGAATGTTTAAAAAAAAAAACAAAAGTAAGATTGACTGTGAATGTAATCTAAAACAACAAGTCGTGTTTTCAATACATACTTAACCCTCAAATGGGATAGACGTTTTCCTACAAAAACAATTCGTCAAGACGAAAGCGGCCCTACTTCTGTTTGAAAGGAAAAATGGCGGCCAAACAAGCGAGCAAAGAGTTAAGCTGTAACAAAAATCCAACAAAGGGATGATTAACGATTTTCCACCCTCGAACTCATTCAAGCAGTTTCGATATTGAATCCGTTAGACGGCGTAAAAATGAAAGTTTTCTTTTCCCTTAACTCTGACTCGGTGCCACTTTGTTCGCAAAACAAAAAAAAAAGCATTACACCTTTGACAATAAGTTAACCAAGCAATGAGATATATTTTCTGTCACAAGCTGTATTATATATGATTCCACCCTAAGTTGTATTTTATAAATATGTACAGAAACATCTTGGAAGATATTTTTTTTAGGTTCCTCATCCATACTAATATTATAAATGCGAAAGTAACTCTGTCTGTCTGTCTGTCTCGCTTTCACGTCAAAACTACTGGACCGATTTAAATGAAATTTGGTACACAAATAGTCTAGAGCCTGAGAAAGGACATAGGCTACTTTTTATTTGGTAAAAGTGCTGTAAAGGGTTGAAAAGAGGGATGAAAGGTTGTAAGTTGTTGAAAGAATCATTTTTAGAACTAGAAGCATAAAACTTATATTTTAGTCTGTATACTTATAAACTAACATATCATGACACCCACTAAAGAGCGAATTTTGGAAATTCTATCCCTAAAGGGGTGAAATAGGGGTTGAACGTTTGTATGGAAGTTCGTAATTTTTTAAGTTAGAAAAATTAAACTTTATTTTTGGGATACTGATTAAAAATGAGTAGATACGTGTTTAAGCGTTTCTTGATATTCTACCTCTAAGGGGTTGAAATAAATACTTACATTGGGATCAGACTAATGTATGTGATTTCGAAGTTACAAGCTCGAAATTTTATTTTTGGGCTACCGATCAAAAATGAATTGATTCGCATTTAAACGATTCTGGATATTCTACCCTAAGGGCTGAAATACACACCAATGTGCTATACAAAGAGTTCTTAAATTTACGTAATATTTTAAGTTAATTTGTAAATATATTCATATTCTACGCGAGCGAAGCCGCGGGTAACAGCTAGTATTCTATATAAATTTAATTGATCGTCGAGCATCTTCACTTGATGGTATTGCTAAGCATAATATGAAAAATGCAATTAGACGACATGTTAAATAAAACTTTTATTAAAAAACTTAATTTAAATTTACGTTTTTAATAACTTTTTTCATGTAATGAATTGAATCACGAAGTAAATATTTACAAAAAAATGTCTTATTCAAATCACTGGTGAATATTAATATAATCAATTGTTGTTCGAAGATTGTGTAGTTGAAGCCTCGGGACGATTTCTTTACACCCTTTGTACTAACACAGCCTTAATCCAAAAACTCAATAGACCATAAAGTAAGTGGCTCATCTGTCTTCCGCAGTCGCACGAGTTATCGGGTTGCATTTTTTTTTAAATAAAGGATTCATAATTAGCTCATAGTATTAAGTTTCGCGACGAAAACGTAGCAGGTGTCAATTCACCTGGTCAGCATATGCTCGGAACCAGTTACGTTAATTATATTAAAATGTTACTTCAGATATTAACGTGGTGCGCAATTGCTCATGTGTTCGCGCGAAAGGGTTAATTTATTCTTCTGGCGAATGTGCATGGACGCGATTTCATTCGAAACGTTGAAAATAAACGATGCTTTATTTATAACATTATATAGAAAACAAAAGTATTTTATTTCCTAGGAGCAGAATACATTAATATAAAATTTTATTAAAAGTCATTTACATTTTATTACTCATCAAAATCCATTTAAATTATTATGATAGTTGAAACTGGTTTATCAAAAAAGTTCATAAGATTTAACCAGATTTAAGCCGATTATAGGATCCTCTACTAAATGGATATTAGCAATTTATTTCTCGTAAAAGCTTTTAATCTATTGTTTTACAATACTTGACGAAAAAAACTATATTAAAATCCATTATACGAGCCATAAAGTTAAATTCTATGACTATTTCGGGCTTAATTTATTATTTACTATCCAGTTTTGAAATTTACTTTCAAACAGAATCAATTTTCGAATACATAATAAAAAAAAATAGAACATTTTAATAGTCATTTTAAGCGACGTTAATAGTTTCATATACATAAATGACGGGACTTAAGAATTAGCATGAATATACGACGCGAAATAGTTTAAATATCTTCTATAACAATATACGTCAAGTTTGGCTTCTATATGTTGGCACTAAAATGTTTCCCCAAAACCAAGAGTTGTTTGAAAGACGTCATCGTACGGCACACATATTACACAAGTTTCATGCCGCATAAGCCACCTTGCCTTATAAATAACAACAAAGCGTGCCCTTATATAGCGATAAACCTTGTTAATCTCTTGGTTGCACGCGGGTTAGTTTAATGACATAATTAAAAATCCCCAAGCCAAGGGAAAGTTTGTTAGATTTAGTGGCGCGGGTAAGCTAAATCGAATATATTACTGTTATCAGATAAAACCATGATCTTTAGTATAAAAAACTGACTTACTACTTTGACTTTTCAAACGACTCATTCGAATACGTTTTAACCTCAGAAATTTAATTTAATTAGCACTGTAATATTATTGTTAGTACAAGATGGAGTGAACGTCAGTTTCATTATATTTTGTCGCAAATAATATCCAAAATATTAATGACGTATTAATATAAGCCACAAAAATTTGTACTACCTAATAATCACACGACATTACAAAGTAATAAGAAAACCATAGTGAGTAAAAATTTATTTTTAGTCACAACGGGGATGGGATTATTTTATTTCTCTTTTTCGTAACACAACAATCTTTATTTAAGAAGTCTGATAACAGTATAATAGAGTATAAAAGCAGTATTCGAACTTAGTCGTATTTGCGGATAAAGCTTAGTCTCCTCTCAGTTTTAACTAATTAGAAATTTGACTATTCACTAATTATAGCTTGCTAGGAAACTAGTTGGTACCACGCTCAGAAATAGCAGGGTAATGAGTTTTGTTGTTCAACGGTCGTTGTAGGATTAAGGCGCACTGCATAGGATATATCATGGTCGGTGCGTGGAACTACAAGATCGATGGGAGTTGCAAAACAATTCCATTCACCTATCCCAAACTTTAGAAGCGCGGTTTTGAAATACATTAAAGTGAATTTGCATTCACGTTAATTTTACAGTTTCTAAACAAATGTCGTAATTTTTTACGGCGTGATTAAGGTCCCCTCGGCTGTTAAGGATAAGAATTCAAAACTTCAATCACGCTCTCCCTTCCTTCTATAGTCACACGCATATGTGACATCTTAGTATTTTGTTATTTTTTAAATGTGTGCCTTACAAGAGAAAGCTACCAAAAACTTCAGAAACAGTAGTACATCTAAATTGTTAATTAACAGCCGTTAAATTAATATGCTTTATATCGGCTCTTTATAACATAATCCAAGTCGATAGAAAATTACATCGATGTTCTCCTTTCATTGAAAACTCTTTGACAGAGTTGAATATAATAAACCAGTAAAGAATGTTTCATCTACCAATCGTGACTGTGAAGTTAAAACGTTTTAAGAAAGTTATAATATTACTTATATTAAAATCAATGGTACTCGAGACACTGGAATCTTAGCATTGATCAACCTTGTAATTTTCCAGTAAAATCATGTCCGCAAACAATTAAGTGAGCTTCAGACAGATTGGTTTCGTCCCGAGGCGATCGTACCCAGCGTGGAATGTTAATTGAACCCTTCGACAGGGTCAACATCGGACACTTAAGACATGCTATCACCGAATGGTCATTGGGACAAGTGGTTAAACCATTATGGTGTCGTGTGTTCATTAGCAAACGTTTGCTTAGTGATTTGTATAATTGCAAAGACAAATATAAATACCGATTTCAGTCTTTGTTCAACTTACTCTTTACCAAACGTCCATAGTTAATATATAACAAATGTATTCTAATAAAATGTTTTAAGTTACAAAATGTAGGAAATAATAATACTAGAAATCCAATATTGTTTATTTCTTAAATTAATTTAACTTTAATACATTTAAAAGTACTAATTTCGTATAATGATAATACTGAAAAGCCGAAACTCCGCTCACGTTCATGTCGTAGTTGTTTAAACTGTGAAAAACGTAGCGTCTTGTTTAAAACTGCAAAGCTAGCCACTTTTCTAAAAGCATCTACACCTATTTTCATTCCCGTGGAGCCTGGCATTCGTGGTGTGCGAAATAAAAACAGAAACTAAAATAAAATCAGCTTCCATGTTTAATTTAGCGGAGGTTGTCGACAAAAAACCTTAGCTGTGTTGAGGGTTTTTGTTGACCGAACGTAACAACGCAGGAATGCATTGTTCCTGTTATTTTGTCCCCGGTTATAAAAAAAGTCTATATTTTGTTTCGTTCCTGACTCAGAGTTTATTGATGTCACTTAAAATAAGAATTTTCTATGACTCATGATATTTGATTTAGACTTCTATGTATATTGTACTACATAAAAATTTAGTCGGTAGTCGACATTTATGCAATACAGCCTGGGTAGGTTGCCTAACTCATCATATATTTAACCGCCGAATAGCAATACTTATTATTATTGTGATGTGATTTAAAGGGTCAGTGTGCCAATGTAACTAAGGGCACAAGGGATATAATACCTGACTTCCCAAGGTTGCCATCATTCCCGTTAATATTTCTTTACTATGCGTATATAAAAAATAAAAACGAAAATATGTATAATTTTGTAGTTTAAAATTCCTCAAACGGTCTTTATCGGAATAATTTGCTTTTATTGTACACAAATAAAAATAGCATCTTATTTTATTATTTCAATAAGAAATAAGAAGCTTATTACGCTTAAAAAATGAGTTAACAAAATATTAAAGAAAAATTTCCTTTCAGTTTCGCTTTAATCAATATCGAGAGAGTTTTAATTCTGTGAGTTATATGAAATTGGCAATCTGAAGCAATCTTCGGAGATTTTATAAAGAATAACGTTATATTTAAAATCAGCCCCGACTTCGCATGTAAGGTTCTATGCAAAGATTTTTTTTTTATTTAATATATAATACATTTACATAGAAAGTTTCCGTGTTTTTTTTTTCAATTTGACTAAATCTACTAGTACAAATAACACGATAAAACCAAAATAGTATTCACAAAAAAAAAAAAAAAAATCACATGATTAAGTAGGTACATAGAGAGGGTAGGATAGGGTCACAGTTAAATCAAGTAAAGTTGCGATTATATTATTCTAATTTTTGAAACCTAAATGTGGTACAGGTCAACGATTTTATCTCTAGCCACGTTGATATAATTCGCAACAATGCACAAAATGAACGACATCATCATAATGGATTTTCAAACCATATGATTTCAACCCTCATGGATTTAACCCAATATATGCGTTATGTATTACTGATCAACTAATTACCTTTTTTAGTTTTTACAGCGTATTTCTCCTATAACATACTTAAGTAAAATTGACAGTTAATTCAGAAAAAAAAAATGTTTAATGATAACAAGACCAATTTTAGATATTAATCAGATTTCCGGGTAAAAAAAACATTTTTTCAGAGTTAAAAATGAAATTGTTTAAATATTAATTACATCGCGTAAGTAACGTCAAGTAATTGGATGTTTTTATCAATATCCAAGAAGAACAAATTGGAAAGTCGGGACAAAAAAGGGTAGACAATTTACAAGTAAGTAATAAATTAAATGAATCATGGTCCCAGTACTTGCTTGACACCCGCTGAGAAGCATCGAGCCTCAGGCGCCTTGCTTGACGCGTATAAAAAACCTGCCTGTACGTGCGTAGCCAACCCACGTTCGCTATTAACTCTGTAACTTTATCGCCCCATTCATACCAGTGCGCTATAACATCAAGATTCTTTTAGACTGTGATATATTCATCGTATTGTTGTTTATTTTATTTACATATTTACCAGCGTCCAATACCCAATGCCCAATGCCCAATTCCCAATGCCCAATTCCCACTGTAAGACTTAAACAACGATATTAAAGATAGTTCGCAAAAACCATTTTTGATTAAATTATAATTAACATTTTAAAATACACTGCTATAAAATCCAGTAACAAGGTTAGCAAAACTATTCAGTACTATGCATTGAATAACACTTATAAAACATAGGTAACTAACTCTGCATAGGTTTGATGTACAGTTTACAGTTTGACAAATATTTTCCGCAGTTAGAAGGTCAAAAAATATTATAATAGTATTTGAAAAACCGAAGACAGAGAGAAGATAATAGAGCTATTAAATTGAGACATCTCGTATACATATTAGATAGGGTGACATCCCAGGGTGTATCTTGGATCTTCGGCTTTTCTTATGCACTCTTTATAATCACAGCAGAAAGTATAGTCGTTCTCAAACAACTGTACGTATTATTTTATGGTAGAACTCTAGAAACAAAATAACTCCAGATAGGAAGTCGTGTTGAAAGATCGTCCTCAAACTAGTTTTCAGTCATCATTCCACGCCATACGTAAAATGACTGACAACGTTGGAAAAAAAAGACGGAAGAGCTTATGGTTTGGCGTAGTAAAGATCTATCTCAAGCAGTGGACAAATACGGACCGATGATGATTATTATAATTATCGTGAAAATTTAATAAGATTCAATTTAAGTTACATAAGATACACTTCAGTTGGTACACTTGGTAGAGGTATATGGTCAATACTGCCCCCCATAGACATTCGCGCTGTAAGAAATATTAACCATTTTTAATAAATACTCCGCCAACAAAGGGATATAATATATAACGGCCCTTATACATGTAGTAACACTGGGTCATTCACCCTTTATACCAGTACAAAACTTTGCCTTAAAAACAGAATACTAAGTTTTGCTTTTTGGCGGTAGAAAATGCTATATTATACGAGTATGTAATTGACATTATACCAAAATTACACTGATAGTTGTGTGTTATTATATTTTATCTGGAAATCAAATACTCAATTTTAATATTTTATCGATATCGAATTTTTTGGTTCAAAAAGTTTACCCGTTACCGGTCAGTTAGCCGGTTATAATTTTTTATAACTTTTATTTCATATTTTTACAAAAAAATGTACGAAATTCAAAAAATTTTTGATAGCAATAACAAGACACGATGTTGTACCAACATTTGGTGAAAACGGTTATTCAATAAATCTAAATAAACTAGTAGATTATTAAAATAATAAATTCAAATGAATAAAATATTATAAATCGTTTGTGTAAGACACGAAACTTATGTTTTTATTTACGGAAAAAAATGTAAGCGCTCATCTAACGGCCAATGAAGCAAATATTTCGATGATAAAATTTCTTAGTCATCACCTATGAAATATGTAAATAAAATTAATACAATTGCATTAGCAATATAATATAATATATTATGGAGAATATTTTTTGTGTTCAGTAGAATTGAAAAATATAACAACATTTATCCAAATCTACTCAATTTATCAGGTGAAAATGCAGTCAAATAACCAAAGGATAAAAAAGCAATATTTATTTTAATTGTTATTGAAGCGTTGCTTTTATTTAAATTCTACGAAAAAAATGAACCAACCAGGCAACATTAAGGAACATAATGATATCTTCGAAATCCCAAAAGTAATTTAAAATGATCAGGTAGGTTGCAATGATTACGACCGGAAACCTATCATTATTTAAGCGGGATAGTAATTTTTTCAGTGGTCTGAATCAATATAGAGTTAATATGAAAATAATCGAGTTCGCTTGTCGCTTATTACAAACGGAAATGTAATTTGGATGCGCTTAAATGCTAAATTGGAGTAGGTCACTGCAATCACTGAACGGAAATTAATGGAGTACCAAATGAGGAGTAATTTGAAATTCCATGATTAAAATAGTTGCGGGTTCGAGCTTCACTAGTTTTGACTATACATGGAATTATTATGTGATTTGTGTAATTTCATTATCTGAATAATTAATCTAGAGAATTGATTATACATATAGAACAAACTTTGAAATTTCGATTATAAAAAACAGTATTATTTTATACCACATAAAATAAGAAGTGCGTATATAAATGTAATATATATACGAAACATTATACATATCATTTCATTCAATATCATTAGTCACAATATTTGGAAATAAATTACGATTTTATCTATTCCTCCGACATATTCCAAGTATCTTTCGTTACTTACTTGGAAGGTTGAACGATGGCGTTACATTTTTTGGAATTGTGAATATTTTTAAATTTATAATATTTTTCTTTGATATAATTTTGATAGAAATTTTATATAATACTATGAATACCGAAAAAAGTTACAAGATTCAACAAACGGATTTTTTTTTAAATACGAGGGTATACTTTAAGTTCGGAGGGTTCAAGCGGAAGCCAAACTAAATGGCTATCCAAAAATTGTGATTATGATACTAGAAACAAACACATCAAACTACTATACTCAAAGAAATAAGATGATAAACCATAGCCACGCACAACACCTCTGTGGAGATTAGGAGACAAAATATAAATTATAAATACTAGAACCGACAAAGATATTTAATTGAATTAATAAAAAGGATGGTATGCTTTACCAACCTGTCAGCGAAAGCTTATTGTAATACATACTCGTATTATTCGTGATAAATTTAATCTATTAAAAAAAATCGAAAATAAAGTTTATTTAACATTTATAGTTTTGTATTCCAAAAGAAAAAAGGTTATTGTATTTAGAATGAACAAGTTTTTATAATCACACTGTTTCATATTTACACGTATGAATAAATTCCTTAATTTACATAACGAGTTCATTCTTTTTGCAACCTTTGAACCAAAACTAAGTTAAAATGCACTTCGCATCCGAGATTACAAATGCAAACTGTAATGTAGACGTTTTTCACACGTTGTCCAAATAATAGACAATAATTTAATAAGGAATTCGCTTAAATTTTGTAACTTACGTTGTAACTAAATTTGTGAAAATTATTTCATTTCCTAGAAGACAAAATGATATCAACACAGCGATGAATCCTCTGATTTCAAATACAGAATATTGGCAAATTGATTCACGGTTTTTATTTATTAATGGCATATCATGTTATAGTCACAATAATTGAGAAATTTTAGTGCTACCTCATATTTGATATTTCGAAATTTAAATTTTATTTTCAGAAAATTTTGATACAAATATGTTTTTTGGAATCGTACGATCCATTTGTCGATGAACGACAAATTTGAACGGACCACTTTATGTAATCTATTTGATGTTAGCTACAGTTCAATGTTTGAGCTACTGAATCGTCCGACTAAAACATTAAAGCTAACACGAAGTGTGAAACGATGGCTTAGCGCAGAGTTTTCGGATCGTTTATGAATTTCGCTGCATGTTAACTATTTTTAATTTTCCTTTTGACGTTTTCTTCCTTTATATATAAATTTTGTCCTAATTAACATTTATTGCCTAATGGCATAAAGTGCACAAGTGCTACACAAACACAGATGTACTATTATCTATTCTCCCTCATACTTGTAGTCCGATGGGACGGCAATCTAACATTTGTGAAGAGAGAATAGGCAGGAGCAACGGCTTTATGTTCTTTCCGGGGTAAGTTTGTGCACAAACTCAATAACTTTCATTTGACATTAAAAGCTTTTATCTAGGACCAAAGAGTCAATTTAATAAAATAACGCAATTAAAAAAAAACCTTTAACGAATATAAAAACGATAACACGAGATAAAAAATTGAAAAAAGTAAAATAGAACCAAATATCAAACCATAACATATTTGAATGAAACAATAACCAGATGTGTAAAAAGGTTAAACATATTGGAGCTTATATTAATAAACGTATAGCAGTTAGTTATATTAAAAACTGTTTGTAATAAAAGATAACGGCTATATCAGTACGCCACCTAAGAAGCCAAAACAAAATCTCCGTAAGTTTATTGTGAAACTTGCTTTCTTGGAAGATTGATTCGTTTGATTGGGAACTGTTACAAATATAGCTTAAACTAAACACAAATTCTTGGTGGTAGGCCTTTATGCAAGACCGTCTGGGTAGGTACCACAAACTCATCATACCACCAAACAGTAGTAATCAGTATTGATGTGTTCCGGTTTGAAGAAAGAGTGAACCAGTGTAACTACAAGCACAAGGGACATAACATCTTAGATCCCAAGGAATGTTTAATATTTCTCACAGCTATTGTGTATGGACGGTTGTGACCACTTACCACCAGGTGGCCCATTTGCCTGGCCGTCTATCTATATAATAAAAAAAAACTGATAAAACATTCCAGTAAATAAAAAATTTCAAATACGAATGAGCAAGTTTAAAAGAAGAGAATAATTTATAAATAATTATTATTCATTATTCATATCTGTCTTACTTCTTTTGATACAAAGTAAATCACTAGCGAAGTCCGCTGTACGAAGTTCGTACTGCCCAGGAAAAGTTTAGTTGCACAGAACCTCTTAATATAGATTGCATAGATCACTTTCCCGAAGGCCTGAAGCGGATCTATCACTGCAAATTTAACTTTGCTGAACAAGGGAGTGCATGTCGAATTGATTCAGTTATTAGCGCACTTTGTCGAAATTTCACTGAACATTGTGACTTCGATAAACTCAAATATCGGTACCTAAATATATACATTTTTAGAATTAAATTTTACAATAATTATGTACCTAGAAAGCCGTTATTTGATATTAAGGCACATAAGTAGTCCTCCTCAATAAACATCTCCGAAAAGACAAATTTAAAAGGAAAGGTGAAAATGAGAAAGTTGTAACACATTTGGGAATCAAAGAGTAATTACAACTTTAGGTCTATATATCCTAAACAAATATCCAAACACTTCGAACAAACTTTATCGTCTTGCACCTGACAAACTTCAAATTGTACTCACTACTCAACTATGCTGTGACCGCCGGAGAACGTCAGTAGTCTTAATACATATAACTTGTAATTGCGAAGGAACACTATCTATCAATAACATATCATAGTTGTGTGAATAATTATTTTCGAGTCCATTAAAATGTGCATTTGGATAAGTAATGTAGATCATACAATATTTCAAGCCATAACCTTCGTAAAATCCAGAAAGTAAAAAAACTTAATGTTAAAATCGATCAATTTTAGGTTCAATTACATTGACGTATTTATATACTTGAACATATGTAAATAAATGGTTTATAAGAATATTTACAAATCAAAGACCGAACCGAGAACTAATAATAATAAACATATTAAACAAGCGCTTCCAAACGCTTATGATTAATGAACACACGGGACGTTGTTGAAGCAGAAAAACGAGTGAGCGACGTTGTAAATACAAAACTATTAATTCACTTTGAAATACCTAAATGATTTTTCGACAACTCGATATGCAGCAATCTATCAAGAATTAAACTTTGACTAATGTACCTAAAAATGTTTTATTTTTATACAAGCACCTGAATTCAGTCACTACTGATTAAACGTATTATAATTCTTTAATAGGCTATTAGGGCGATAAAAAATTATAAACGGATTTCTTACATTTAAGAGCCCTAAAACAGTTATTACATTTAGTTTGCGTGCAATCATTTAAAAGTAATAAGAGTTAATATAAAAGTAGCCCATGAATACTAAACGTAACCAACCTCTTGTCCAATTCAATTGAATGATTAAACATCGATTGACCTTTACGTAGCTTATCCTATTTGCATAAATCTATTTTGATGAGTTCTGAAGCACTCAACCTTTTTTCTCTTTAAACTGTATGATTTGGACCTTCGAACTTTAAAAGCGTGCAATTTTTTTTAAAGTAATTGGTTTTGCTCTTTTGCATAAATATAACATTAAAAAAAATCTACTGATTTTTTTTTATGTTATAGGGGGACAACTATATGACAAAGTTTTAATCGTATATTTCAAAGAATCAAATATTGATTAGTTTACAAAGATACTTTTAGAATAATAAAACTGTAATTAAAAATGGTGAATGAAGGAGTCACGATAACCATTAATTTTGCCGGCAAATTTGTATGGTTACTTTATACTTTTTTTTTTATTCAACAAGAAAGCATTTGTCATTGATGCAGTGGCATAGAAACTCGATCCATTAAAGGGTGTTAACGTCGATATAATCCCATCAAAAACATAAATGTAAAAATGAGAGCCAAGTCTAATATTATGATATATACCTTGGTTGTTGACTTCAACGACAAAAGAAGTGAGATCTAAATGGGTGCCAAGTTCAATGGTCCTTCCTGAAATTTATTTATAACTTCATAAAATATCATTTCTTCTTATAATTTAGGATAATATATTGTAGCCTAAGGTCTGTTTTGGCTAATACTCAAACAAAGAATATGCAATCAATAGACTAGGCAGCTTCCATCGGAAGGCAGTCGAATAATTCTTATGAGCGCGGTTTCCACTCGGTCGGACACGTCCCCGTCTAGGTTTTATCGCAACGCTCCTATCCCGCTGCTCCGGCGTCGCGTCGCGCGCCGTGTACCGAAATGCCTATTATTATTATTTTTTAAAGTATAATGATTTTGCACCATTGATGTGCGCTAAATGCCAGTTAATAACGTAATAAATACGAAAGCCGACTATACTCAAAATCGTACTAAAACGGAAATATTTGGATTTAAAAAAAATTAAGGGTGGTATTCAACTCATTATATATTCACGTGAAGACCTTCAAATCCACATTAAGACCGGCTGTCATAAGTTTTGATTGCTGGTTCTTACATCATTTTTTTTTTACAGTATTACAGGAACTATAAGTATTTTGACACGTTCATGTCAACAAATAGTTTTTGAGTTATGAGGAGGTCAAAAGTGGCTCCAAATGGTTCGTGTAATATTACACACGGTGCTGCTCGCCAGTTCTGTTACTTGAACTTGGCTGACACGCTACCGCGTGTCTAGATCCGTAGGATCCGTGCACAAACCCCTCTATTACGGAATTAGCAACATAGAGGAAATGATAGATCATAATAGCATACGAAACAGCGATGTATTAGTTGCGCTTAGGAACTCGTACTCATTTGATTTGCTCTCTAGATTTACACAAATTCGCAATCATCATAAGTCAAGATTCAGTTATCACGTAGTATGAAAAATATTATTATTACTATTAGCATTAATACAATTATCAATAATGTCAAATACTGATGAGAAAGATCATAATAGTAATTTTGATTGCATCAGTGCAATTGCAAAATTATTTTTCAATAGTAGTAACATATGTTTGATACAATGCCCGTCAACACGACATAAATATTGGCCTAATAGTCGGAACTGTGATATCGATACGGCAATGGAATCTGTCAGGGCCTTTGTGAGTAGTTCCGGCAGAAACCGCTCCATGAATGAACTATAGTAAAAAACGCCTTTGTTTGGAATAATCTAAAGGAACTACCCAGGTAGATATTGAATCCGAACACTGTAACACTTTACAAATAGCACGAGGATAATTATTAAAATAAGATGCTACTTTACTGATAAATTTGCACGAGAGATATAGTTATTTCATGCTCAAACAACAATAACATTTTACCCTAATCCATAACCCTAATTTTATTTTATTACTAAGATAAGATATTATTAAAAAAAAAAATCTGAATTATAACAAAGATTCTATCTTGTTTTGTGCATTTTTTTCAATACAGCGAAAGATAACAAATTTCATAAAATATACTTGGGACATAAAATGACGTATCCTATGTCAAAAATAATCAAAATGGCGGATTTAAGGCGCCACAATAAGCAGTTTGAACATTTTTTTTCTGTAAAACCTATACGAGTTAGGTAATAAAATTAAGAATTAAAATGCAAGTCAAAAATATATATACAATTATTAAAGTATATAGTTAGATATAATTTTTATGTAAGAAAAATAACAACGTTTCAAATAGTTTCACGTAATGCCCTATACCGAATCTACCAATGTGAAGTGTTTTAATAGATGGCAACTATATTTTAATCTAGTTTTAATTATTTTTTGAAATATATAGACAAAGAGGAGTTATTTTTTTATAGCTATTAAGTTAGTTAATAAAAAGCGCTCTTGCTTGCTTTTAAATTAGTATTAAATTAAATAAAGCAAAAAAAGGGTATAAAATCTACGAATATACAGATTTGTATACAGAGGCTATACTCATACCGACTTATTCCGTCACGAACATATTCAAAGTCAAAGTCAACACTTTTATTCATAATAATAAAATAAATACGTTATACTTGCTTATTGACTGTCAAAATTTTGTAAACATACTTTATTATGGCTACGTATTGAAATTGTAAATGATATTGAGAGAATGAGACGTCAGCAGTGAGCTGAGAGGATGCGTAAGATGTTTGATTTGAAATATTTGCTTATATATTATCTCTTTATAATATTGGTAACTGTAAATACAGATTTATTCTATATTTCACTTATTATAAGTAAGAATATCTGCATCTTTGTAAGTTAATACTAATACCACATGTTCGGTGTTCAACGTTAAACTCAAAACAGGTTTCAAGCTCGAAGCTCGGAACCGGTAAAAATCATCCCAGGCAATTACGGTAGACTCATCGGTTACGATTTGATATAGTACACGATAAAACAGTATTTATAATTGAAAAAGAAAATGTTGTTCGAAACGAACAACAAACCAATTAAAGTGCAAAATGGACACATCTATCCATAACACATTAATTATCGTTAGATTTAATATTTTATTTCACGATTGAGAAATTTCACGACGTTAAGTTCCATCCCGGGAAACACTTTTATGTGCATATGATGTATCGTGTAACGTTAAATAATTTTACTTCTTATTGGCTTCGGTTTCTGTGAAGTGTATACAATACGGACATCCTTTCTTTGGCAGTAAATCACGCTGACCATGTCACATTTATTTTCCTTTCAAAACCTAGCTCGTACAAGCCACAATGTATTCACGGCACGGCTACGCCATTACCAAGTTCTCGTTAGCAAAATTATTAGAAACAGGGTATTGTGTGGGATTCAAAACAAAGAAGTAAGCTAGTAAAAAGTAAGAAGTACGCGGTAGATTGCTTGAGTGCTTTGCGTGTTACCCAGGAAGTAAGCTATGTGATAATAGCACGCTTTCTTTTACAGGTTTTCTCATGACGCCGTTGTGTTAGTTGTGTAATTAAACTCCTAAATTAAATTATCAGATACAATACTAAGTATTTTAGTTTTTTGTTTTGCTATTATAATACAATTAAAGAATTTTGATGAATCTAAAAATAAATCTTATAACTATATATGTGAAGCATAGTAGAAACAAATTGGTATATTACACCATTGATTATAAGTATACCTTTATAATTGTACATTATGAATTGTTTTAATAATGTACATTTCATATTTTTAAGTTTTAAGACAAATGCATGGAATTTGTTTAGATATTCCACGTGAAAACCTTTTTTTTAAATACAGTTTTAAGATTTTGATCTGCGCAATTTATTAGTGCAAATGATAATAATTATAGTTTATTATATATGTTATTTTTATTATTTGAATGATAATTAAAACGTTAAAGTTATATCGTTTAGAACGTTTGTCTATTTATCTTTCTACGTAACACGTGGCAGACGTGCTCACTTTTATTACGACAATGATAAAATGATAGAAGATATCATAAGTCATAATTGACAATAATGGGCGTGGTTCTTCGAATTATTCCGCCTTCTTAAGAACTTGACCACCTACCCGAATAATTAATACAATTTTAATTAAATATAATATATGCCAACCTCAACAAGCAATTAGGGAATAATTACAACGATTATATTTTTTACGTGTCTACTTTGATATTTTAATATCGTAATACCAATAACATTAATATATGAACGGATTAATATCATTTGGATTTAATAAAAATATGATCGAAATATTTCCAACAATATCTTATTTAAAAGAATATTGAAATTTATCAATTAAATTGATTTTGCGGTGATAGAACCTCTATTTCAATTAACGTTTCAAATTTTAAATTTAGATTTTCATTTAAATTACTCTTTTAATATTCGCCTACATATAAATTATATATAATTTATAATACTTGGTGTTGTTATATTGAACACAGACATAACACATATTTTTGTTGAAGAAGTTTACTTCAACTTAACTTGAAATAAGTCGATCGTTTCTTATATGTATGTATATGTACCATATAGCTTACTAGATGTTTTAGATCTTGTTAATGATGAATTGAATTGATAAAATGAATTGAATCGAAACGCGACAAAAAATTAACAAATAAATACGTACGTCGGACCGTTGTGCAATTTTTACTAGTGCGAGGAGCTATATTAGTGATAAAGACAATCTTTCTAAGTGAGTTTTTATATATGTAGTCTTGGCATAACTTAATGCTTTTAGGTCTTTGCTATAAATATCATAAAAAAGTAACTTTCTTTCTAATACTATTAAATTCGACAAAAGAATGAGTTTTGCATTGTATGCATTTTGTTACATTTGTGTGGTATATTTGAAAATTTATTTCACCATAACATTTTGATATTTCGACACCAAAAATTTATACTACGCTAACTCGAAAGTGTGCGCACACTCCGCTAATAATTGTAAGCGTAATATAAATCGATTGATTTAAAAAATTGCCTTTAGTTAGCGTTGTATAAATTTTTAACTTCGTTAATTTTGTATATTTGTTCACGATTTTATTAATACATATAAAATAACATATTTTAAGCAACTTGGCACAAAAAAACGATTTTCACTAAAATTCGAGTTAGCGTAGTATAAATTGTAGGTGTCGATTTGATAATATCTAGAAAACTTGAGTATGTACTAATATTATACTAGATTCACAATGATTAGTATCCACTTAATAAATACATATTATCATTTCATGTTTATCTGCACGTTTACGTATGATGACTAAAACATATACTTCATGTAAGTTCTATTCGCATTTGGCCATAAAAGAGAGTGTATAAGTATTTTGTTAGTCTTTGCTATAAGATTAAGTAACTTAGGTTTCATTCTGTATTTTTATAAGAATATAGTGTAGGTCCACACCCTTCTAAACATTTTTTTAAGTAATACTTTATGTATATATTGAACATCTAATTATCGCCTAAGGCCACTAAAACAGGCTATGAGATTTATCGCAAAACCTAATTTAGAGCTGGGAGGCACGCGATTACAATCTTCTCACGACAGAGAAGGCGCGCAAACTTCTCATCTCCAGGGAAATCACGCACGCAAAAAACTTTATAGCAACACGTCCGAGAAGTGATCCGCCCGGAGCGCCCGAGATGCTATGCCACACACAAGCCGATCAAAAGAAATAACAAGACGCGGGCAGTGCCTCTAAGCGGATGCCTCACATCGTATTATAACATATTTCTCTTTACTTATTCACACTGCATGTACACTTTTATTTATTTTTTAAAATTTTATATGACACTTTCACCAATCACGAGCTTTAACCGCTAGAAGCAATGCCGTTGCCACAAATAATAAACACTGACCGTGGTTGAATATGGCTGGAGACTCAAACGGATGCCGTCTTGAGCAAGGCGCTCACGAAGCAGGCGCTTCAGCTGGATTCGCGGTATTTTCACCAATTCAGCCTTCCCTTCCTCATATTCATCAGCATACTTTGCAGGTTCGACAGACACTGTTGCTTGCTCTTTACGGGTCTCCTCCTCGCATCGACAAGAGTCCCGAGCGGCAGCAGCTTCCTCTAGAGTAAAATACACGGCTGCTGCACCCTCCTCTCTCAAAATTCTTACTGAGTGCAGCAGCCGTTGTCTGTGTGCTGGATTGAGAACACCGATAGCATCCAGATCGGGTTCACCGACCTGTTTGCAAATTTCCAAATCGTCATATCCGTTGTCTATAAAACTCTCCGAATATTGGCCCAGGTGGAGCGAACGCAACCACTCGACTACGATGTTGCCGGTCGTCGACGAGGCCATGTCGCGTCAAAACGCGGGGCGCATCACAAGGCGTGCTCGCGGCGCGGCAGTCGGCGAGAAACTGGCGTCCATGCTCCCCTTTACCCCTCTTCTCCCTCCTCCCTTCACAAGCCGCGGTCGCCGTCCCTAAAAACTACGTGCTTTTGCTTTTTGACATTTTGTAGCATAATCGTTTCAAATCTAAATATCTACATTGAGAATGGGTGATATCATTTTCAACTATTATAATATACTTTTCCAACTTCACCCGGATAAGTAATAAATTAAGGGCTATGTGTTTTATATATAAGTAATATTCTTAACCAACCAGAAGTTTTTTTTCGCCAGTACATACCTACTCTGCTAATTAGATAAGTTATACAGCGAGGTTTTCTATCATGCCTTTTTACGTCTAATATCTTGTAATGGTATTTAAAGTATTGACGTGCAGCTTAAAAGTGTATTTTATTAACAGAAAACGCTTAAGATTAACATTATATTTGAATTAACACTGTGTCAGAAATAAATTTATCGTTAATTTATGCCTATTTGTTAAACAATCTCTCAAATACAATCTTTATGTATCTGATATATTCAGGTTGAGTAAGCTTAGAAAATTCCACAACCTAGAATTTGGTTTTGCATTGCGTTGGCTTAAAAACTCCTTCATATCACTCATATTTTATAATATCAGTATATTCTAACTAATTTTTACCGTTATATTGAAATATAAACGAACTATTTGCAATAAATAATATCTCAACGGCGTTTACATGGTCTAAATATTTGTTATTTGAATTTTTAATTATGATTTACCTAGCTTAAGTTTTGATGTGAAGATTGGCTTTATAATAATAGTCATATTTAACAGTCAGTAATTAATACAAACCTTTAGATTCATCTGAATGTAATTCATTAAATAAATGTTATAAACGGAACAATGATAGGAATTTCTTGAACTTGCCTCAACTTATTGTGCAAACTAAAACAAGAACTGAGATTTATTTAAAGAACCAACATAACTGGTCTAAGTAGATTCAAACAATTACCTTTCCTATTATTGAATATTTAATATCTTGAGCTTAATTTGAGACAAGTAAACTGGAATGTTCCTAATTCGACAAAAAATAATACCACTACGGAGCTCTCTCTGTAAATATATAAATTTAAAGTATTGCTCATACATCTATTTTTTTAAATATATATAGTATATTATCAGACTTGTAGCTGGGCCACCTGATAGGAAGTGGTCGCCGCTGCTCACAGATACTGTAAGAAATAATAAATGTAATATACCACACATCACGTCACGAGTGTAGATCACCAGATGAGAAAAGAATCAGGGAACATCAAATATAAAATAAAGTTTTTGTTTGTGAGTACAAATTTTTAATAATCTACTAATATTTTTTTTATAACGAAATTTTAACAGGAAATCTCCATCTTTTATTGTACCTAATTGAATTTTATGTTCGAATAAAAACAAGACAGCAAAATGTGAGATTTTTACCAACAATATCCAACTACAATAGCAACTTCCCTTGGGAGTCTTCAAAAAACCCCGTTCTAAGTGGATCTGCACTTAGCAAAAGAAACATGCCTTCCAAATTTTAAGTCCATAGATCCAATTATTTCGAAAATCTCGTGATAAGCGAGTCAGTGAATATTTTGCCACCGACATTTAAAATCTATAAATATCTTATTTTTCATATAAAAGTGTGATATACAAATAATTATCTATTATATTTTATTTCTGACAGCGTTCGCCAAAATAATAAAAATAAAAAGCCTCTGTCCTTTCTGAAATTGTCAGCATTATAATATAATATATATATATAATATATATAGTGTTTCGTTTTGTTTGTGGTGTACAATAAAGTATATTTCATTAATTTCATAATAGTTCAATATGCGATCTATAAGACCATGGTAAGACTAGCTGTTCTATATGGATCAGAGTGTTGGGATATAAAAGGGATGACTGAAAGATTGCATGTGGCGGAGATGAGAATGCTGAGAGGAATGTGTGGTGTTACGCGAATGGATAGAGTAGGAATGAGTACATAAGAGGAAGTTTGAAAGTGGCACCGGTAACCGAGAAGCTATCTGGAAACCAGCTGTCTTGGTATGGGCATGTTATGCGGAGGAATGAGGATCATGTTGTGAGAAAGGTTTTGAGAATGGATGTGGGTGGATATAGAGGTAGGGGACGACCCAAGAAACGATGGATGGATTGTGTGAAAGACGATATGGTTAAAAAGAATGTTACTTGTGAGATGACGTCTTACAGAGAAGTATGGAAGAAGAAGACATGCTGCGCCGAACCTAAGTAAAATTGGGATAGGAGGATGATGATGATGAGTTCAATATATGTATCGAGTTAACACTTAATGTAATTTTAGAAAATACAAACAAAACCTAACTCGTGATATTTCAAATAAGTGTTCATTCTACGTAACAAAATAACAACACTAACTTCGATTGATTCAATATTTTTAAACGCAAATAAAAAGCAGGAATAAAGGGGAATAAAAACTTTTATTTCAAAATCTTTTCATGAATTTTGTATATTAGTATTCCATCCGCTGCTGCGAATTGAAATGGTGCCTAGCGAAATTCAACGTGATTTTATGTATCAAAGCTATACGAGGTATTTATTTAAGTTTTATGCTATTTCCGAACTAAAAAAATTAATACAATTATATGTTTCTGACACTCAAGAAAGAAACCACTTTGTTTTTTAAATTTCTGAATAATGACTGTCCTTCGATTTTTAAAAAAATCGTTTTCTATAGTTTATTTTTATTACGCATATGAAACTACATACATACTTACTTCCTGCCGATCGAATGCCAGAGATATGACGCATTTTTTTTTTTATATTAAGACAATCGACTTTGTTTATATTAATACAATCGATTTTATATCGATTAAGCAAAGAAATATTAAGTTCTTATTTTATAAATTGAAACTAACAAAATTGGAAAACGTTATGCAACTTTATGTTCTTAGGTAGAGGAACAAAACCTTAACTTATTGCATAAACTGAAACTAGAATGTATCAGGAATAATTGTATCACCTAACTTAAGAAGTAGCAGTGTAGTCGTTGGTTTATATTTTATTCGATTTTATTGAAATCTTCGACCATCAAATACATAAAATGACAATAAAAAATCTTATACATTACAGAATACCGCAGCATTAACGTTTAGCTAGAACTATGACTATTGGACATCTTTATGTCCAGTTGTGGGTGATACGGGTTACGTTCGTAACGGTTACTGCGTAAAAATCAGAAAAAAAAAAGATTAATTTTATTCGCAAGTTTTTCAAATTTTGATATATTCTGCTATTATATTAAATGTTATGGCAGAGCATCATAACGTTTTCATTGTATAGATTCAACGCTTGACTGCCTCTAGCCACTTGACCGAATCGTCATTTATATTACACTACAACTCTAACCAGAATCGTCAATTCGTAGAATATGTTATTTGACCCGTTTTACAAACACAATGTTATTGGATTAAGCAATTCTAAAGTACTTTAATCATCATCAGATGATGTAAAGATTAGTTAAAATATCTTATACTACCTACATATGATGACACTGTTAATAACATATACATAAACAAGTCTAAAAGATAATTTGTCCATAATATAAGGATTTTTTCACCAGGCGAACATCTAACAACTCTGCAATCAGACACATAATTTCTCAGTCATGAAGGCTTTAAATAGTCTAAACTTCGTCTAGAATTATTGATGTTGCAACCTTATTAATATTAATAGCAGCTTAAATGTAGTTCTGCCGTAGCATTCAACCCTATTTTTATTTTAAATAATATTTTGCAAATGACAATGAGTAATACTACAAGTATTTTTTTGAAAATATTGAATATATAATGTAGCTGTTTGCTCTGTTGTATAAAAATTGGATTGGAGCTATCTTTATACTACAAAATTTGATTAGGATTGAATTCTATGAACGATTTTTTTACGTTTTTAACTTAATTTTTTTTTTACGCTATAAATACGAGAGGACGTGTTTAGTATGTAGGTACTTACTAGTATCTTCACACGTCGTCAGCTAACCAGAAGCAAGAGGTATGGATGGTCACGTTTCAAGTCCTCTCGTTGGGAGAATCCTCAGTGACGCGATCCACATCTCCTTGTCGCTTTTATACACCTATATAGTAGAAGTTTTTCCTAGGAATAAATAATATCATAAACTTGACAAGAAATGTTTATATATTTCATTAACTAAGGATAAAATTATTTATACAAATTACTTTCTTTACTTTAACAATATATATAAAAGCTATATATATATATATAATGCAGGTGTATATTAAACGATTTTAACACATATAAATTGAAACCTTGGAATAATATATTATTCCTTGGTCATTCTTATATTTTTAACATAATAAGCAATATTAAGATATCACTGATTTTTTTTGCTTAAAACTAGGGTTATCTATTTATCTCAAATATCGTTTAGCAAATAAAATGACGCCCGGGACATAATTAATACTACTAACTTATTACAAGATTTTAATGTATTTTAAAAACCCCAATTGGATCTCAAATATCGTTTAGCAAATAAAATGACGACAGGGACATAATTAATACTACTAACTTATCACAAGATTTTAATGTATTTTAAAAACCCCAATTGGATGTCAATAAGACAGGATTTTAAAATTTGTATTTGTACTTACATCTGTGATATATGAAATTTAAATTTTGCGAATACATTGAAAACTGAGAAAGTTTTTCTTTTACACTTATTTGATTATTCTGGAGCCTCATAGTCTGTGTGCTGTATAGGATATTTGTAAAGTGTGAGGCGCCATGCTGAATCACTTGTTAGAGCAGCCTCTGATTAAATAATTGGCAATGTTATACTATGGTATCGGTTGGTTTTGAACCGGATCTCTTTTTGTACTTGTCGAATTATCTTTTGACAGTCTTCAGAGTATATGAGCATCAGAATAGAGAATCAACTTGTATTTGTACGGACACCATTGTGTAATAAAGTCTCCTAATTAGATAGCTAGTCCTCTAGATTGGCCACGATGGGAGAAATTCAATTAGAAAACAAACCAAACGTTCCTTTTTAATATTATACTCTTATTACTATGAACTAAAATAATATTTTAATTAATTCAGACATTATTTGTAAAATTGCACTTTCTAAAATTTGCAATATATGTACATACATATATTGAGATCGATTGAGATACAATATGAAATAACTAGGCAAGTTGTGACAAAAACAATATTTTTAATATTACACGCATTCTAATAAGCATTATTGATGTGTAAGGAAGTTGCTAGTTTTCAATAAATATGTATGTACAATGAGGTTTTATCACCAAACCACCAAAAAGTATCAAACGTACCGCAGTTGCATACTGTTTTACTTTTCTATGCTCTCAACTCAACTTCATGATTGTTTATAACTTTGAAATTATTGTTCCGTACAGTTTCATTACATAGTATAAAACAAAGTCGCTTACCGCTCTCTGTCGTTATGTATGCTTAGATCTTTAAAATTACACAATGGATTTTAATGCGTTTTTTTTAATAGATAGATTAATTCAAGAGGAAGGTTTATATATATAATACGTGCACAATATACTTAGTAGAGAAACACTGATAATTATAGAGATTTCTTAAGTGATATACAAAATAGATCAAAATAATTTACTACGGTATTGTATACCTTACAAAAGGTCTTCAAAAAAGTCCGCGAAGTCTAATGACTGAAAAACTGTGAACGTTGTAAGACATTCTGTAGTATATTTAATATCAGCATTGCACCCGTTCGAAGCAGGGGCGGGTCGCTAGTATAAGATAAACGTGCGACTTTGAATTGACGTATTGGGCATGATTGTTTGTCGAATGCTATAACCAATTGTAAAAGTATTGTCTCGGTTTCACGCGTTGCTCGAAAGACCTTACTAAAATAAGGCATTTAACAAAACACAATGTTATATGTGTCTATGGGTGGTGGTAACCACTTACCACCTGATGGCCTATTCCGACACACAGATGCCGACTTCGCAAAGTCGACACATCCTTAGTGGGGCACGGCATTCGTTTCCATAATAATTTTTTAATCTGCCTATTTATATATTTAAATATCATTAAAAAAAACTTTTGTTTATTGAAGTAGGTCCATAAAAGGACCTACTTAAATAAAGAATATTAATATGATATTGATATAGTTTTATAAGCTCTGAACTTTTGAAAATTATATTTCGCTTCAAATTCATTAATTTTTTAATTTATGTTATTGAATGCTACTCCTATGTATGTCCTTATAATAAATAATAAGTTTAGTGTACGAAAATAAAAATCTACGTTTATATATGACTATAAATAAAAATAACATTTCATAAAATCGAATTGTCTTTTCTCATGGAGAAGTTACTGAGAATAATCCGACACAGCAGTATGTCGGACTGTTCTGTACTGTTCTGTTACGGAATTAAAATTTTATTCTTATGTTATTTTAATTAACTTCAAGACATAAATACGAATAAAGATAATTAAGCTGACTTAACTATCTTTATTCAAGCTAGTTTTAATCTAAGCTTTATGAATATTGTGTACAAATTATTCAATAATTAAATTAACTTTATTTACTTAATTATAATTAATATATTATAATTATTTATCTTTAACAGTTATCATAAAATTTAATCTGTTTGCCCTAAACGAATTCGAAGCAAGAAAAGAACTGGTAAATATTCGGATAAACGACATATGAAATAAAGGCCGGATAGGGCTCGGCTAATATACTTTTGAAGGCTTCTCAGACTTTCTTATCGGCGAAAGCGTATTGTTATCTCTTTTCCTCAAGCCTTTTGGCGAAATAAAACGATATTCCGCAGACACATTTCCAGATACATTCATATGTTTCGTTAACTATTTTCACTTTCCTTTTACGATTTCGCTTGTATTCAAAATTAAAATAAAAACATAAACATAAAGCCTACTTTATTTAAGGATTAACTTTAGATGGTCCAGTGATCAGAAGACGTGATTCTTAACCGATGATTTTGAGTTTATACCTCGGACAAGAACCAATGAACTCATCTGCTTAATTTGTATTTATAATTCATCTCGTGCTCGGCGGTGAAGAAAAATATTATGAGGAAACGTGCAAGGCGGATGATTCTGCCACATGTATCCAATTCCGCATTGGCACAGCATAGTGATTGGTGAATAAGCTAAAAAACTTTTTTTTCAAAAGGAGATATATGTCCAAACGTGGGAAATTAACTTAATTTACTTTACTTTTACTTGGATCACGTCTAATAACTCATGGTACATAAATTCATCGATTATACGCACATGTAATAATAATAATATGCAGTGACATTTATATAATCTGTATCTAAATCAACGAATAACTCTAACTTTAACATCTATATAATTAAATACATAATCATATGCCACATTTATTAATACTGTTTTAAACATTTGTTCAAATTATTTGTGGGCTTTTATAAAAGAATCGAATACCTTGACCCGGGAAAGATGAGTTGACTTTGAGTCGGAAGCTGGGTTTTACAAGTCTTCTTATTTGTTTATACAATCTTTGACACTTTTACGGTCAGTATTATTGATTTTGCTGTAGATAATATTGTTGTTAATTTATTGTGACGCTAACAACAGTAACAGCCTGTAAATTTCCCACTGCTGGGCTAAGCGCTTCCCTCCCTTTGAGGGGAAAGAGCTTATTCCACCACGCTGCTCCAATGCGGGTTGGTAGGTACACAAGTGGCGGTATTGACACATGCAGGTTTCCTCGAGATGTTTTCCTTCACCACCAGATGAATTATAAAAATAAATTAAACACGTGAAAGTTCAATTGTGCTTGTCTGGGTTTAAGTTCGTAATCATCGATTAAGATGAATGCGTTTTAACTACTGGGCCGTCTCGGCTATTTTAAGATTTCAAAAAACCCGGAAAACTCATTCTTGAAGAAATTTCTGGTATACTATAGGGGTATCATACCTTGGGGTTCAAGCTTGCTTTACACCAATTTTCAGTGGTTTGGCCGTGAAGAAACAAACACACAGACAGGCAGACAGACAGAGTTACTTTCGAATTTATAATATTAGTATAGATCAATGGCTATCCGTAACGGGTCCGTTGAGTACGACCTAACTGTTTTTGGATCTCTTAATCGCTTTTTCAATATGAAAATAATAATAATATAATAATAATAACGATGGACAAAAAAAGGCACTTGTTCTAAGACCAAAAGTTTTAAATGTGAAAAAATAAAATGATGGACATTTAATTTTTGATAAAGTATTTTTATTGATAAATATCTCATGTGTGTGAAAAATGTGTATTTATTCAACACTACATAATATCATTATGTATTGTCTAATGAAAACTGTTCTATCATTTCAGAAGTTGAATTCGCAGAACGTTTTTAATGCTATAAAGTCCGGTGTTATATCGGTATTATATCATACAAAAGGAAACAATTTAGTATCTAAAAACATATGTATAAGGAAAATAAAAAAAAATAACCTAATCAAATAAAAAATATATTAAAATTATGTTATCAAATACCCATTATAATTTTTCACTGTGAAAATATAAATTTATAAAGTCATAAATTAAGAGTGATTGATATAGTCCGAACGCATTTGTAAATTATTTACAGTAGAAATTTTTAATTGCAGTTGTACTAAATATAAATGATTATATATGTATAATGTATATTAATTATTATAGATTCAATTAATAAATTCTATTGTTTGGATTCAGAAGAAGTTTTTTTTTTCAAAACTGAGATTAAGTATGTATTTGATGTCATTGTAAAAATAAATGCAAAAATAAGTACGGTCACTGAGTTTCGCAGTACGTGTCGTAACCATTCCAGCGCTTCTCAAATGACACAACAAATCTTATAAAGGAACTATTCCCGACTACGATATTTCGTTTTACGTCCAATTTCCATACGCGGTGAGCGTGAAGGATTAAATGGGGCAAAAGATTGCGTCGACTCGGCCGCCGAAAAGATTTTTAAAGTCTCGTAAACTACGTCTTCTTAGGCCTCGATTTAAAATCTTGATACCTTTTCTTTATCGCCACTATAAAGGATACGTTGAAACAGTATTTGAAACGAATTGCAAGCATACATAAATGTAGATAGATATAGTTTTTTACGAGTATATTTAAAAGGAATTTATATTCTAAGTAGTATGTACTGCAGCATAGGTTGAATAATATATTTCTTTTTCTTATTTTACTATCAAATTTTATACATATTATGCAGCAAATCTAAGTAATATCTTCATTTGCCATTGAATACTAATAAATAAGCAAAATAAGGTCCTTTTTTCCTCCTTGTAACAAAAACCTCCTCGCTAAGTCGGAATAAAACGATTTATCTCCTTGATTTCTCAAGAAAGACGATAATATATTCCTCCCGAAATCAGCGGTGCCCTTAGGATGTGGACAAATGCCCGTCGTCTAGCGTGCTGACACTTTTGCCGGGTTACAAAGCGAATAATGACCTAGTGAGTCTTTCAACTATTTTGTGTCCATTTGGGTCAATTGGACATTTCGAGCTTTATACGTGTTTCTTGTGAACATTTAAAAGCTTTTTTGTTCTTTACTTTTCTGTTCTTATTGTTAAGTAGATAGAGAAAATGACTAAAATTACGAACCTTCTATGTTTTTTTTTAAACGTGACAGTGACGGGATGACACTGAGTTTAGTCTCCGATAAAATTGAATAAGTTTATATGAATATATTAAATGTAGTAATAATTAAGTTAATCGATACAAGACATATAGTTCCGTATTTAAGTAATATAGGTAGAAGCTATAATAATTTATAAGCATAAACATGAAAGATAATGCCAAACGATATCTATTTCAATCAGCTATGTATATGTAATAACTTCATTTAAGCGATATTATTATACAATGACAATATTAAAAATGTCATTTGACTTGTTATATATTTTATTTTTGTAAAGAGAGCAAAAAATACTTTTTTAAATGAAGTTTATTCTCAAAAGACAAAATAAATGTGCACCCTGGCTCACTGAGGGCGCACTGAAATGACCCGATTATATTTGTGATGTTCCTTTAAATCCACGCTCACGTTTATTTTAATGGAGGCTTACGACAAAAGTTTGGGTAGCATTGATATAATAACATGGTTGATGTGATGTAGCTTAAACAAGACGTACTTAAGTTAAAGTTGAAATGTAACCTACACAAATCATATTATTGAATCAATTTGTAATAATAATTAACATTTAAAAATAATGACAACAGAAATTGAGCTTCAAATAATCTAACGTGACTTCCCGCGACTGTATATGACTACAAAACCCGATGTTACAAGCAAAAACGCTAACAAACCAAACCATCACGTCCTGAACTAAGGTATAATCTCATAGAACCCTCAGAATGAATTCATCCGAATTCCAAGATGGCTCAAATTTTACAACGGACGCTTTAATTACACAATCAAGAATTAAATAATATTTTTTAACCTTTTTTGGAGACGGTCAAAAGAATGAAGTAACGGGGGTCCATTTTAGGGTCAAATTATGTTTTAAACAACTATTTTTCAGCTAAATCCTTATTTGAACTACTACAGGTTTCTTCAATATAATTATCAACAATAATTTCCGCGGATTTTATGTATAGTTTGCAATGACCGATCAAAATTTGGAAGATTCGCATCACTATAGGACGGCAATGCGGACAATTCGGGACGTAGACAAATGTGACCAGCTACTCGCCGTGACACGTTCATTGAGCTTTCATTCGGGCAATTTTCGAGTAAATCCTGGCCAATCAAATGCGCCGCTGCCTGTTTGCGTTCACTACATTAAATACTCTTTTTCTACCAGACCTTGAACTTTAACTTCTATTTACAAATTTAAAAAAGCGTTTTAGTTTTATATCGTATCTAATTTATTGCATTAAGCTGCATCTCCACCAGTATAAAATTAGCTGGAACTGTGTGATGTCAACATACGTTGGAGACAATAATGTAGTGTAACTTAAAGTTGGCAACAAAAATATCCCAAAGAAGTGTAATTGATGATGACTTTTTAAAAAATTGTATACAGTTGTAAACACATTGATTTAGAACTGGTTTTGTCTGCCCACAAAATTAAAAATAAATTACAAATAAAATCTTAATCAGTAATTTAGGGAATTGCAAATGAGTTAAAATTAGTTCTGTAGTTTGAAACTTTAAATACGAACATTTTCGAGTGGACGTTAGATATAAGGACATGTACACAAAAACAAGACAAATACGTTATAACAATAAGACAACTTACGAGAAAAGATCACAAAATATTGAATTCTTCTGTGCCATAATTCCAACACATTTATGTATGTATATATTTTAAAAACCTTAAAAGTTCTTTAGGAGAGGTATTATTAAAGGGAATAAAATGTATGTAAACCTATGTATTTATTTTAAGGACTATTTTTATTGCTATATTTTTTATTGCAAAACTTTACAAATTCTTCACTGGTGATATAAAATCAGACATTACAACATTCGACATAAGTGAGCCTCACAAATTCTTTAAACTTTAAATGGAGAGATCCGAACCGGAGTAGACGGGTATAACTCAGCACGCGTAACGTCAAATATTTCCAGAAAATCACGAATTCGATATTAGTGAGTGCGATAGCAGACGTTATTTTTCGCGCAAGACACGATGCTTTATCAAACATTGGGAGACTTGAACATGATTATAAGTGTACGTGCCCTGAATGCCTTCCAAGAGCGAGATTACTGGCACATCAAAGAAACGCGTACAAATTTTCCAACAATAATAAAAAGTACTCTCGTTATCGTATAAATTTCATTCTTATATGTGTAAATTCAATCTTTGTTCGAATCTTTTAAGAGGCTTTGATTGTTTGTGAAGTTTTTTTTTTCTTTAGCATGTATCATATCGAAATTAATATATATTTCTTTGGCGAGTTTTTTAACTTGTTGATAAAATTTATATCGAATCGTATAACAATAACATTTTTTTGATTCAGGAAGATAAAAAACGATTTTGTTGATATAGAAAATTAGCCTCGGCTAAGTACTCACAGATTATCTAAACGACTTAAAACTGTGCAAAAATGTGTCTAGTTAAATACGTTCGGTTCCGTCAATCAATTGTGAATAGTGTCCAACATAGTCACACAGTTCTGAGTTTTGGGTTTGTTTTCCACTCTAACTTTTATTATATAACCCACAACGTATAGAACGCTACGCACAATTAATTTGATTTAACAAAATCTATAGAGATTGTCTATAGAGAATGGCGTGCCGAAAGTATATATACTTATTTATAACGTGATGACGTATATTTAACCTAAGTATGATTTCATTAGTAGCTACTGTACATACTATATTTAGTAGTATTAATTTATAACATTGAATTATATTTCCTTCCATTTTCATTTCTTAAGTTTGGTAGATATTATGAGAGGAGTGCAACTCAAATATTGCCGAAAAATAAATTTCATAAAACGCCCTCGGCATTATTTCCTGCTTACACGCGTCTGCGTGTCACCAAATTTTTATGTTTGCGTGTGTAGTGGTTTCTTGTTCCACTAACCCTGTTTGATCTTATGTGTATTATAGCTCGACGCTCAGCTCCTATTCCCATGTAATAAAGTATAACAAGATATAAACACCATTATTGCATATTATCACGAAATATTACAGGTGTGGAATGTTTGGTCGTATCATTTTGACGTGTGTCGATATTTCAATACCAAAAATAATTTTATTATGATTTACTTTTTTTGGAAGTAACTCTTGCCTGTTTTATTTGAAACTATTTTAGTCACCGACTTTAATATTAGCAATTATATAAGCACTAAATGAGTTTTTACTCCAACGTGTAATAGTTTTAATTTAAGACTTTTATTTTTATTTTTATTTATATTATATTAAATTTATTTTATTTAATTTATATTTATTATGTAGCATTTACATTTGTATATATTTTAATAAGATATTTACCTAGTGATCTAGTTCCAAGTATGACATTAATTCACCAGCACCAGGTGACAGTTGTTCAACCGTGACATCGCGATAACATTTTTAAAGGCCACGTTGCCCGTTTTGTTTCTACTCACTCGATATTATGTGGGGTGAATATTTGAATTTGTGTTATATTACTTACATATTTATTTTGAATTGTTATCCAATATTTCGTTAATGTTCAAAAGATATTTATACCAAAAAGTAGACAGAATTTTACTTTTATTATAATCATAATATTGGAGTCGCCTGCGTGTATTTTTGCTTGTAACCATATCCATCTATGCTTATAGAACAGCTACTGCATGTAATTCGATAATGAAAGATTATTTATTATAGTAATCATTAACAACAATACTGTTGAATTCTATTATTTTTACGTGATACGATCAAACCGGAATCGTAATCAAAGTCCTTCATTGGTCCTTCATTTTTCCTTTATAATTTTTTCCGTGATGTAATTCTGTTGTGATAAAATGTAGCAATCCATTTTACAAATTAAATAAACAAGGCATTTTTTTTTGTGCAAGGTCATATAGATTATATCATCGTTAATTTTACATGACATATACGATTGCAAAGACTAAAGTTTTATTGCAGCCACTTTTATTACAATTTCGAAACGGAATGATTAAAAGTGCTTTTGAAATAGAGATTAATTTTAATTTTCTTTATGTTAACTATGTGGCTCTTTCAACCATTGGGCCGAGCACCCGTTATTACCCAATGAGATCCACATATTTATCTTAACTGAAAACAGCGGGTTGAAATAATGCTAAACAGCACTTAAATTGGGCTGAACTACTTAATTTACCTAAATAAACTTCTGTTTATAAATGACTTCACTTGCTTGGCAATTAAGCAAATCGTCGTGAAGAAATCGGCTTGTATCGCATGCAATTCTGACATGCATTTACCGATTTAATAACGAGCAACCTGGTTGAATGAAGATCCAAAACCTTTACTTTTCAGGAGAAAAGTCCTATAAGTAACTTATGTAGCAGAGGACCTTTATTAACTTAAACTGTATGTACTGTACTCATACTGTCGAAAGAAAGTCGTCACTATTTTTTTTTGTTTATAATTAAGAATATATGCTATTCAATAAAATCAACTATTTTTAAACAATACCTATATGAATCCATCCATCCATAATTATAAAAAAACGATACCAAATGTTGGCTAACATTTCCTGGATGTCTGTTAAGTATCTACTCTCACAAATAGAAGAGCTTATTCCACGAAGCATGAGTCACTAGTCGTAATATTTGGTAGATCATATAAGCCTTTTCATAGTTAAAGAATAGAACAATGTAGCCTTTGTTAGTTCAAATTTTGCGTATTCAATTTAGTATTTAAATAAACAAATGTTTTCGGTAATTCTATAAGTACACTGTGTCTGCTTAGTGCTTACACGAAATTAGTTATAAATAACAAAAACTAACAGATAAAGAAAAATCCATAGACACGATGTTATAGACCATCTTTGTTTTTCAATACCAATATTTTTCCTCACGCGTCATTAAATAACTCTTAAGGCACCATTTTACTCCAGGAAAGAGCAGTAAAATGCCTCGACGCCCTCTGGAAAATTACACCATTCGATTAACTGATAGTCATTATTCTAAAATCAATAGTGTTTCCTGCACGAAATGGGAAACCTTATAGAAAATTGATTCGTAAAAATAAACTCTAAATTTTCTTACACACGCACTCATGTTGCATATCTCAAGTGCTGCGAAGGGGACAGTGAAAATTATTTTCCGTCGATAAATGTGATCACATAATTTTACATCGAAAACTGTATGTTTTCATTCAAGGTAACGTTGTAAATTAGGTGTCGGTATTCAAAGTGTAATCCAGTACCAAACCTATTTTAGAATGTTACCTTCAAATGAAAACATACACGTTTCTTTCGTACATTTTCTTTGCTTATCTATGTAATAAAAATATACAAAAGTAATGACTTGGCATTGCAGTAGCTATGCCATATAATTGCCATAATTTCAGTAGCTTTAGAAGAAAATATTCTCTATTAAAATATCAAATACCATTTAATTAGACAAGATATCAATACAAAAACTTTGTTTCAATTGGTTATTTAAAATAATCATAGCATAATTTACTGATAAAGATGTATATAATAATTGCAGTTATAAAATAAAAAAAAAATAACATGAGATTTATTCATGTCAGGTTGATTTTATGAAGTTGTTTTATAATGTATTCGTTGGTTCGATACGTTGCTTATAGAATAAACGAAGTAGTTGCTTATAGTAAGTTTTTTTTCAGCACGGAATCTCAAAAGCATGAAAAGAATAACAGCCATCAAACAACCGTAAAGATTGAGGACATTAGTGTTGAGAAAAATATTGGAGTCCAGGTTTTATGGAATTTTTGCCAATCAAATGCATTATCGTTTTTCGCACATGTGCCAATGATACTTACTCACTCTAGGTATAATAACGGGCATTTCACCGTAGTCGCATAAAAATGGTTTAGCAGTGCTAAGATGGACTCCACTACCACTTCAGGTGGAGTGATATGCGAGTGATATGTGAGTCATATGCCCACCCGTAATGTATAAAAAAATATGTCTTTATGCCTAGACAAATAGTATTCAAGTTTAAGATTAGAAGCTGTGGATACATTTCTCTCGTGTAAGCTCAAATGGCATTTTTTTTGGCGAAAAATATGGCTCCATCTAATAAAACGTCATTTTGATTGACATTGATTTTTGTATTCGTTAATTATCTCGTGAATAACCTTTACCATTTATCAAAATTAATTGACCGATTGTGAGCCTTTCGTGATTAATTTGAGTAACCATTATTTTTTTCCGATGACCTTGGAATTTTTAACCCTCTGAAGGTAGTATCAAAATATTGACCAATTAATAATAATCACCGACCCTTTCGTACTAGTTTTTATGAGGAATCATCATCTGAGCCGCTAGCTTCTTACTAGGCAAGTTCTCTCATTCTCTCATCAAAAAGTTTAAGCACAGTACTATAGGTTTTTCACAAAGTCATTTTAGTAACTCTTTAAATTTAAGTTGCTAATGGCTAATTACTTGACAAAAAAAACAATATATTTTTATAGGCCCAACCCGGAAGTTCAACTAACTAAGCTAACTTAACCAACAAGATAATTATTTTTGATTTTTCATGTACGTATAAGCATTTACCTACTTATTTTTACAAGAAGAATACGTAAAAGAAATGTGTCATAGTCTTAATAAAGTTAAAATTTTATAAGTCCTTAATATAATGATTTTCTAAAATACAATTTCTGTAGAACAACTACCTATCGATATTATTAAGTAACAGCGCGTCGTGTCACTCGACGGAGGGATTTTTGCATAATAACAGTTTTATATTAAAAAATGTTCTCGGATAAAATTTAAAATTTCATTAAATTCTAAGCTACTTTCTTTTAAGCAGAAAGCAAAAAAAAATACATTTAATGGTTCACTTATAGCAAATTTAACCAGCATTTTTTAACTTTTTATTCGAATTAAATTATAAAAACACATATACACTATTAAATATTAGTATAACATTTGAGTATTAATTTATATAATGTGATTAAAATAAGTTTAGAATTTGAATTAGTTTATAATGAATTGCAACATTGACGAAAACGACGTTTTATAATACACGAGAATTGTTGAAACTCGGACATTTTTATTGAAATATACCGTCCATCAGACATCTATATTTTTACATTACATTAACAGCCTGTAAATTTCCCACTGCTGGGCAAAGGCCTCCTCTCCCTTTGAGGAGAAGGTTTGGAGCCTGTTCCACCACGCTGCTCCAATGCACCCGCATTGGAGCAGCTCCAATGCGGGTTGGTGGAATACACATGTGGCAGAATTTCGTTGAAATTAGACACATGCAGGTTTCCTACGATGTTTTCCTTCACCGCCGAGCACGAGATGAATTATAAATACAAATTAAGCACATGAAAATTCAGTGGTGCTTGCCTGGGTTTGAACCCGAAATCATAGGTTGCAATAAGATGCACGCGTTCTAACCACTGGGTCATCTCGGCTCTTTATAATGAATAATTAATAATGTCATCAATATTTCACTATATTTATAATCAAAAGGTAATATAAAAAGGAATAAAATTGATTTTTTTTTATTAATAATTTAATTTAAATGATCGATAGCCGATGTTGTAGTGGTGGTGTAGAGGTAGAAATAGAAAGAAATACTTCTTTATGGAGTTACATTTATATTAGAATTATATATTTAATAAATTAATTTTGTTATTGTATGTAATATTTTGTAATCGAATTCAGAACGTCATTCGTATAGAATTAAAAATTAATACAAAATGTTTTCCCGCGTAAAATGAGAAATACAAAATTACGATCACAGATATAATGTAAATAGGAGATTTTTGACAATTTTCATTTTATCTTAACCCCAGGATTGTTAAATTGAAAAAAAAAGAAAAAAAATGTCAGTGTGGGCCACGTCTTCCAAGAAGACGACAAGCTCGAAGTCCAGCGAAGATCTGCTGATGTTCAGTAAAAATATAAAATTGCGCCAAAATTTATAAAAATAAAATGTAAAAAAAGGCACGGGCAACTGTAAGCCCGTGGAAGTTGTAAATTAAATTTAGGTTTATAAAATTAAACAAATAATAAAAAATATTCTGTGTACTGGAGTATTTGTTTATTGTAAGTTTATAATCAAAATCTTTACAACGACAATATTTTACTCAAACTATAATACATAGACTAATTCAGACATAGGGATTTTTATATAGAATTTAAAACGTGAGCTAACCATATCCTTGCTCACCTAATAAGAAACAAATGACGACCGCTTAAAATAATATTACTTTCTTAATCTTTGTATCCTAAATTTTATTCCGAAATGGGCTATTGTTTCTGATGTGTGCTTTAAAAGAACCACGATTAACAGGGGGGAGACATAAATTACTTTGTTATATACTTGTGGCAAAGTTCAGAAATGGAAATAATTTTCATAATAATCAACCGCCTCCAGCGTAAGGGACCCTCTGTGTGAAGATATTGCTGCTCACTCTTTGAAATAAAATGTTACCCCAATAATTTTGCCTGTTTAATGTACATAGGAAATTTAATCAAAAGAATAAATTAGAATGAAATTGGAACTGAAACGGGACCCTGTTGTAGAATATAGTCAACGCATCTCAAGCCATGGTATCGCACAGTATCACCGTTGTATGACTCAGATAAATGTATGCTCCCATTAATACCAGTATCAATTATTAAACCCTCAATAACCAGTATGTCTTCAACCCGGCAAGCGAACAATAATTTTTGTGGGGTTAATTTATGTTAATAATTGGTCCCGTAATCGACGAAGAAAGCAAACATTGTGAGGAAACCTACACGTGTCGGATGATACCTATTGTGCTGAGTGTGTAACCTCCAAGATCCAAAGCTTGTCCTGAAACGGAGAACAGGCCTTAGCTCAGCAATGTGACATTTACTGTTTTTTAATGGTTTTTACTTTACTTTTATAGTACGTATTTATAAATGATTCCGCAATAAATTTTTATTATGATAATTTATAGGATAACTTTCATTCTGGAGAACGGAAGAGTTCCCAAAGGAGAGTCAAAATGCAAGAACTAAATCGCAGGCATAGCTCGGGTTTAATAAATTAAAATTATAAATTCTCTTGAATAAAAACTAGGACTTTATTACGGTGCATCGCATCGTGTCACACGACGGACTATGTTCTGCATAATTAGATATTTTTTACTAGCTGTTACCCGCGGCGTTGCACGCGTATAATATGAATATATTTACAAATTAACTTTAAATATTACCTTAATGTAAGACCATTTTGTATACCAAATTGGTGTGTTCTGTTCAGCCCTTAGGGTAGAATATCCAAAAACGCTTAAATACGTATCTACTCATTTTTAATCAGTAGCCCATAAATAAAATTTCATGCTTCTAACTTCAAAATGACGGACTTCCAGACTAACCTATATACAGAATGTCAACACCTATTTCTCCCCTTAGGCGTAAAATATCCAAAAACGCTTAAATACATATACACAAAATTTTGACCGGTATCCCAAAAATAAAATTTCATGCTTCTAACTTCAAAATGAGGGACTTCCAGACTAACCTGTTTACGAAATGTCAACCCCTATTTCCCTCCTTAGTCGTAAAATATCCAGAAACGTTTAAATACGTATCAACTCACTTTTAATCAGTAGCCCATAAATAAAATTTCATGCTTCTAACTTCAAAATGACGGACTTCCAGACTAACCTGTTTACGAAATGTCAACCCCTATTTCTCCCCTTAGGCGTAAAATATCCAAAAACGCTTAAATACGTATTTACTCATTTTAATCGGTAGTCCAAAATAAAATTTGTAGCTTCTAACTTCAAAAATGACAGACTTCCAGACTAACCTGTATACGAAATGTCAACCTCTATTTCTCCCCTTAGGCGTAAAATATCAAGAAACGCTTAAATATGTATCTACTCATTTTTAATCAGTAGCCCAAAAATAAAATTTCATGATTCTAACTTCAAAATGACGGACTTCCAGACTAACCTGTTTCCAAAAGTCAACCCCTATTTTTTTCCTTCAGACGTAAAATATCAAGAAACACTTAAATACGTATCTACTCATTTTCAATCAGTATCCCAAAAAAAAGTTTCATATTTTTAGCTTAAAAAATGACGACTACCATAAAAACTTTCAACCCTTATTTAACCCCCTTAGTGGTAGATTATCTAGAAACGCTTAAATACGTATCTACTTATTTTTGATCAGTAGCCCAAAACTAAAGTTTCATGTTTCTATCTTAAAAAATGACGGACTTCTATACAAACTTTCAACCCTTATTTCACCCCCGTAGGAGTAGAATTTCTAGAATTCGCTCCTTAGTGGGTGTCATGATATGTTAGTTTATAAGTGTACAGGCTAAAGTATAACTTTTAGTTCTAAAAATGATACTTTCAACAACTTACAACCTTTCATCCCCCTTTTCAACCCTTTACAGCACTTTTTCCAAATAAAAAGTAGCCTATGTCCTTTCTCAGGCTCTAGACTATCTGTGTACTAAATTTCATTTAAATCGGTCCAGTAGTTTTGGCGTTAAAGCGAGACAGACAGACAGAGTTACTTTCGCATTTATAATATATAATATATTAGTATTAGTATATTATTATATATATATTAGTATTAGTATTAGTATGGAAGTATGGATAGTATGGATTGAAAAGTATTTGCGAATACTTATTAAGAAAAGCACTTTATTGGCAGTTTTATAAATTAATTAAAATGTTATAGACATTTCATTTATTTATTAATATTTATATATTTTAAAAATGATGTAATCCAAATCAACTTAAGACGTTGTCTGCTATATTATAAGCTAAAACTTTGTTCGAAATGGTCTCTGTCTTCTGACATTAGTTGTATGCATATTGTTTTAGATTTTAACTTAATATAACTAACAAATTTGTAGCTTAAGGTTTAAAATTATTTTAAAGTAATAAATGCAAAAGCGGTATTTATTAAAATAATTAGCCAATAAAAACTATTTACAATATACAAAAACAGTTTTATAAAATTCATATACAATTAATTACAGTTCATTGTAATATAAATTAAACCACAATTGTCTTATAAATATGAACATTTTGAGCCTTATGTAATTATTATTTTAAAAAGACCTTATGAAATAATATTATCAGAGTAACGTAGACCAGCGTGATGATATATCCAGCCATAATGGGGTCCCACATCTGTATAAACTACGTAGAGTTTTGGGTCACAGAATGTTTGACCAGTCAATAAGCCGCACTTAGATAATACCCCACGAAGAAACCAACTGATTTTGTGATCGGGCTGCATAGTGGGAACAACGAGCCCACCCCCACTGTCTCCGTTTCGAGGATTAATACCTGAAATCATTTAGTATGCTATTAAATAGATACAATTAAATTTGTTGATAGGGCTTTGTGCAAGCCTGTCTTCGTAGGTACCAACCGCTCATTACATATTCTACCGGTAACAGCTGTGATTTGTATTGTTGTGTTCTGATTTATGGATGAATAAGCCAGTGTAACCACAGAGCACAAGAAATAACATCTCGGTTTCCAAGATTGTTGGCGCAGAAGGGTGGTAATTATTTCATTCAGTACCAATGTCTGTGGGTGGTGGTGACGAGTTACCATCAGTCTTGCCAGTCCAACATCCCATTAGATACCAAAGAAGCTACGTTGTGAAATAAACTCCAAATCTTCTCCTGAAGAGGCAAGAAGGCCTTCGAATGGAACAACTGGTTTATACTTTTTTTATAAGATGAAGATAATTTATACGATCATCTATAGTTGAAACTTATGCGACATTTTTGAGGAGTTACAATCAACATATATTTTTAATAATTATTTAGATAGTCATATAGAATATGTAACAGAACATTGAGAATTTTAAAATTTCACTTCTCATAAAGGATATCCACAAAAAGGGTGCGTGTGTACGATATACATATGTATATGTATATCGTAAGTGATTATAAAACCATTACTTCTCTGCATTCAAAATGAAACACCAAAAAGTAATAATGATATTTATCTGACACGGCGACCATTTTCAACGGAGAACAGCCAAATGTGCATGAATTATTATAGTCCTTACGTGTTCCCACAAACACAGGTACGCCTCTATTCCGTAAAGATATAACAATAAACTTTTATTAAAGGTTATAATAAATATAATAATCGTAATTCAAAAATAAACATATATATGGTAATCTTCGAACTGAATTTATGATTTATTTAATAATGTTATAAACTCACCAGTGTTCGGTCCAAAGCCCGCGCAAATTGTAAATTCATTAAGCAATTTCGAATACAATTTAGGCATATATGCAATGCACGTTGTGTCGTTCTGTATTAACGTGTCCGTCGATCTAAGTGTGTCTGACAGCACGTTCTGTTCCGTTGTCCCAAATCCAGTCACCTGTGTATAATATTATTTGATATATATATTATTATATAAATTACAATATTAAATAAACAACATAAAAAATATTACAATCTCGACATTATTGTAAATAATTGTGAAGGTTTTGATATAACTTTTAATAAGAAGCTATGATGTTTTAATTATAATTTTATAAAGATTATCTAAATATATACTTTAACTTGTTTTTATTATTTGTTTCCGCCCACGCGTATAGAAAATTTCATGAGGATCAGTTGAGTATTTAGGGCGTTTAAGCGTAACAAACAGACAAAATACTTTCACGTTTATATTAGTTAGTATCTTTATAATTAATAGTATTAGATAGTAGTAGTAAGTAAGTGTGAAAACTAATTAAAGCCTGTGGTTAAAACGTCCAAAGTCCTTTAGTCCTATAATATAAATTGGGTCGAGACTTTCCACGAGATAGTTTAATTAATTTACCCATTCAAAACTTTTTATTAATTTTAGTACAGAATAATATTAACTCTTATTATAAAAATAAAGATTATTTAGCAATTTTCATAAAATGTAACTTGTATAGTTCTCATTGTATAGACTATTTATATTAATGTTTACCACAGCTGGCTTGCCAAAAAGCGCAGTTTTGTCGTACACTGGCCCCCAAATACAAATAGGTTGGACGTATTCAGTATAGCGCAGTTTATTTACAACTACAATAGCGAGATCTGAAGTAGCGTGCTCTGTACTGTAGCCCGGATGCAGAATTACTCTCTCAGCCTGGAATAAAACAGTATAAAAGATGGATTAATACAAATGTATGCTAACAATGAAACGAGTTATGTGTTAGGTACTGCGGTGTCGTTGTAAATTAAATTTTATGTTATTACCAGGATTGTAATAAACTATTTATTTTAACATCGGAATTAAACATTAAAAATTAATGATTTGAGATAAGAATGGAATGGAATACAATATAATATTTTTTTATGTAAATTTATATAATGTTATTAAAAAAGTATCTCTAAAAAACACTAAATCGTTTTAAAAATAATCGATTTAAAATAAATGTTTGCATGTAATATTAGTTTGGTATCTCAGAAACTTACTTTCAATGTTTGTCTACCAGTCTCATTCATATTTTTGAGGTTTGCAACACCGGCTTCAATGACAATTCTCTCAGTTTCTATTAAATTCCCTTCTAAGAACATACAATGTCCAGCTAAAATTAAATTTACAATCAACTAACGTAATTACAAAAAATACACATTTAAGACAATAACGAAACTAAGTACATATAAATTTATTTATTGCTTTAATAATAACATATACATTACAATCATTTATCGTAACATTTAACGCTCAACCGACCGTGCACCGTAAGTATCAAATGCCTATTACGAGTTACTAAGGCTTTTATTTTATTTTCGGTAGGCAGACTGCAAACAGGCCAGATGACGGCAAGTCGTAACCACCGTTCAATTATATTGACTCAGTAAGAAATCATTACTATCTGTCACTGAGATGTTATTTCCCTTGTGCCTATAATTATAACTGATTGTTCAATCTTGAAACCAAATCACAATAATACTAAGTATTGCTGTTTGGTGACACAATGTGTAATACTCATCAATTATACCAAGCAAAGTGGTCTTGCACGAAACCTTAACATCCCGTAAATCACAAAGGCTACATTTCATTTATTCATTTAATATAATTTATTTGAGACAGAAATGTATAATATATCGTCGTCCTCAAAATACACTTTTAAATTAAAAATCTTTTCAAAGGATTGTATAAAGGAAACGAGAAATTCAATCGATCAAGGAAATAATTGAATAGCGAAGGAAAACGTCCCCACCGGTTAGAATGGCAGTCCTGGTTATAACGTTTCCTCCACACTGGTAATTCGCTAGATTCGTATTTGGTTTTCTTATCAATATCGCCACATGCCATGGCCAGTCCCCAGACTTAGAATCGGTTCGTATAGAAGTCAATTCTCCGTGTTCTAAGGCTCTCCTACCGCAGTAGTGTCGGTAATCTCTGTCGTTTGCCTTTGTCACATTTAAAGAATTAATCGTTTGAGTGGCCTAAAACACAATTAATCTTTATTTATTTTTATTTTATGTATTGATGTTCAAATAGTTACAGATAAAACAAATATATACATTAAATTAATAATAATATTAGTATAGTTTTGAGCATAAAGCGTAATAACCAAATGCTGTAAATACAGGACGATGATAGAATTTATGTATTAATAAGAGATCCTTTTATTCGAAACCTCTTACTGAAACAATGATAATATTAATTGAATTACTTTAATCTTCATTTAATAATTAAGTTTAAATTAAATAAATATCTCACTTACCTTAACATAATCGTTACAAAGCACCATTTCATTAAGTCTAAAGGTCGACACAACAGGTATTTCGGGGGTAGTACTTCCATTAATTGATGTAAATATGTAATATTTCTTTGGAACATCACCTTTTGGTTTGAATATGAAGTCGTGTGACTTATTTTTAATAATAACAGTTGAATTATGCGAAATCTAAAAAACATTGTATTCGATTATAAAATAGTTTCGTTGTAAAATCATACGGACAATCATTTTATATCTCGTTAAATTAATAAAGCAACGACTTCAGAGAATAAAAGAGAGTTACTCATACATTATACGACTATTGTACTACTAATTATTGTTAGTGTTTGTAGTAATCATTACGATCATATTGCAATTATAATTCCAATAAAAAAATAGCTAAACAACTATTTCCCGTTTGATAGTATAGCAGTCCACTAGCAAAACTTCAACAAAAAAAACATATTCAAAATGAGTTTAACCTTAAACGGTATATTTAAGAAATAGTATAAAATATTATATAAAAATTCAAATTTGGTTACCCCGTGGAGCGACATCTGCTTCTCAAAGGTGATTTCAATCTCCACATTCACTAACTTATGGTATAATTCTAAGTCTATTTCACCGCGCCACAATAAATCCGTTATTTTGTCGAAATGTATCACACCAAGTTCGCACGGTCGGTATCTTGTTAAAACTGGTCCCGTGAGCGCCATAGAATGCACTTGCAAAACGCATAGAGATAGAACTAAATAAAGCGTTTCCATTTCGTTTGATCTATTTTCAAATAGACGAAAAATCGATCACTAAAATGCTTATGATTATACACTAAACACTATCTGCTAGCGAGTTATACGCGAGTAGTTTTATCAGGAATTGACCTTATACAGAGTGTTCTTTTAATATTACAAAATATTTTAAATATCAGTGCAACTATGAACTAGTTCAGATTGGATTTGATATGATGAGCGAACAACTGCTCCTTATAAGTGAAAGTTTTCCTTGACTCATTGGGGTCACACCTTTTTCAATGGAATTTATACATGTATTGTCAAAGTAAATATTATTATATTATTTAATTGGGTTATCGTTGCATCAATTAGTCATAACAACGTATAATTCAGTTAAACAGATGTGATCTGATTACCCACTTGCCTAAAGGAGTGTTGTGTAATTCTCTTTTGTACACCTGCGTCAAACACAATGAATCGATTATTATATATTATTCTTATATACTAAGCATAAGAAAAAAAAAATATTCAAATAGTATTTAATGCGTCTTCTACTTATATTTTTACATTGACGTATTAAAACTAACAATATTTTAAGCCAATATTTAAATATTGAATACAGACAGACAAAAGTTATAGAAATGAACTCAACGGTCCTCTTTATATCATTTAGTCCTATCCTGTTACGTTTATAAATATCTCCCTCCCTTATATACACAGAATTTACAGTTTTACTATATGTATAGATAATATATTATATTATTATTGACATAATATCTGTTACATGTAACACCCTCGGGACCCCTACCCACTCGGTGTCGTCTGGCGCGTTTAACGCAGTACTATTATATTCTTTCAAAACATCTGAAAGAACATAATAGAACTGCCTATTATAGAAATTATTAAAACGTAGAGAACCGGTAACTTTTAACGCTCCTTATAATTTAAACTCATATTTTTTTGATAAAAACCTATAAATATCAACCTTTATAATAAGAACTTAACGAGTATATAAAATTTGGTACTACACTGATTATAATTTAAACATTATATGTGGTTCTGTTGACCCCAATCTACAAGCCTATGTCATGGAAAAACACTTTTTTTGTAAAATGTTTGTAAATATATATACACCTTAAACTTTCGCGATGCACGAATAATAAGACTCGTGATCACTACAGGCGAAAATCAGTTGAACCGTCTCACAAAAGCTTTGATCGCAGTATAATTCCGAATCCATATATACAATCTTATAACGTACAACCTGCTCAAGTATCTCTGTCTGTCTGTTAGACTTTCTCGGCTAAACCTCTGAACCAATGCTGATGAAATTTGGTACAAAAGAAATTTGAACACCAAGGATGGACACAGGCTAATTTTTCTTATCCTTAAATGGGGTAAAGTTATAGATCAGGGGTTGTATGCAAATTCTTTAAAGATTTTCATTACAAACTGAATTCCTCGGTCGATTTCGCGAGTTCAGCTAGTCTTGAATAATATATGAAATTGATTATGGATTCGTGAAATAATGGCGTTTTCTATGTCAATGAAATTGCTATCGGAACTTTGGAAGTATGGATAGAAGTAGTTAAGTTAAATTATAACGTTGTATAAATAAACATATATATTAATCGAGAACTGCACTATTGAATAATGTAGCATACTTAATAAATAGTAATATGTAAATCTTTGTTTATCTTTATTGTAATAGACTATAATCTACTAAATCGCCTAAGATTTTATGGGTATGTGATTATTAAGTAATTATATTTAAAATATTTCTGCTCATAATTTTTCTGAAAACATCATAATCTTTATAAATGATGCATGTTTGTCTTCCATGCATATCTTCATGCGACTGTAATTAAAATTTTGAGAGATATTTTGCATACGCCCAAAAAACAAGATTTTTCTTTTTGTATTTTCACCTTAAATATAAACCTTCTATGTACCTACATTCTGTGCGTAGTTTGTAATACTAAGTAAAAACTAACAACGGAAAATAAATAAAATATATAATCATAAAACAACAACATTCTGTGTTTAGACTTAAAACGCCTAGTGAGTGACCTTATTGGCAACCTTTAATCTTATCTATACAGAAAAAATTGTTTTTATTATGACCATTATTGTAGGTATTTGAACGACTCGAGAACGACAAAATCAAAACAATTTATCAACGGAAAACATTTAATATTCTTCATATATTTATTAAGTCTCAGAAAAATAAAACATTATTTTTATTTGAACAAAAGTACACACATTGTATTTCCATTGAACAAAATACGTGGCCGCTATGTCAAAGCATACCATCCATGCCAATTAAGGGGGAAATATTAGAATAACATTTTTAAGAATTCCAAGTGTGTTTAACATTTTGCTTTGTCTTTCATAACGCTTCACAAACTATGTTGGTAAAAACAACGGTATTTTATTATGAATTAGCATTATCATTCAAATTCCATATATGTAGGTACGTAATATGCGAAAATAATAAACATATAAAAGCCGTATCTATTTACAAAAAAATATTTTTGTTTGATATTAATTTCGAGACAATTTACAAATAATTACGGGCAAAATGTGATGTATGATCAAACAAAAGAGTGTTATTGAATTTATCGTATAATTTTATTAATAATTCTGTTGTGATAATATCTTAAATTCGCTTATATTATTTTAATCATAAATACATTAAAATTTTAATAATAAATTAATAATAATAGCTATTATTATTATTTGTTATTGGATTTATTGCATAATTATATAAATACCAAAACTTAATGATTTAATAAAGAAACAAAAAGACAATAGAAACAATTAACCATGTAAATAAATAGATCATTCCACCCGGAAAATGGGGAGAACTAAGACAAAGTAAATACCTACTTAATGGAATATTACTACTATAAATATTTATGTTATAATAATTTTCGAATACGTATATACCTATTAACAGAAAAACCTATATTACCAGCCCTAATTCCTTTATTGTTTACGAATAATACTTAAATTATAGATAATTTGAATAAAACAACTCTTAAGTTTAAGTTGGTTCTGTTTATTTCGCATCAAAACAATACGCAAAGTGAAGTGAAGTGAAAAAAGTACCATTTTCTTATGATCAAAGCCTTATTCTTTCTTTCCTTGAAAACAAACGATCCTGTTCTTTCTTATATGACAAAGACGAAACTTTCCCAAGTCGACGTCTGGAAATATTTCTCTTGTATAACTTTAATCTCAACTCAGCTTCCGACTTCGAGCATAGTTCTAATCTTCTCTGTAATTATAGCATTCGATCAACATAATTGTTATAAATTATTTTAATACTACGTATAGTTTAAATGAACAAAAAAAAAATTCATTTTTAAGCTTATACTAACTGTGATGACGCATATAATGTTTGTTTAATTTAAATAACAACACATTTATGGAGTTTATGGCTTCGGTGTGAGTACCATTGACGGCGTGAGGTTTATTTATATAATTTTATATAATTATGTATCGTAAACACAAAACATAAGAGAACGACTTGGCTCTATATTTAATACCACTGACTGAATGAAATGAAATAAATAAAAAATTCGGTTCGGAAAAACCGTCGGCTAAAGCTGGTGCCACAGAGTGGTTGTTCTTCTCACGTCAAGGTAATTTTTTTCCAAACCGATGGTAGTATAATTTGACAATTTTCGACCACACACGTAGTTCTCGCCATCGTGTTGAAATCCTCTTATGATTCGTTTTCACTCTGTTGCCTCGTTGGATTAAATGATATCTTGTTCCCCAAGGAGAGCTCCGTCGAGCCGCGAGCAAAGCACAGCACAGGAGTAAAGAAACGATGCCGTAATGTACCCATTACGATTTTAGTGGGTGGATTATATTAAGACCCTTGTCTCGGACTAACCGAAATGAAATAAAAAAAAATCAATTCAATTTATATGCATCCATCACGTAATCATTACATACATCAAAGTACACGTATAAAACAAAATCGCTTACCGCTGTCTGCCTGTCCCTGTGTATGCTTAGGTCTTTAAAATTACACAACCGATTTTGAAGCAGTTTCTTTTAATAGATATAGTGATTCGAGAGGAAGGTTTTATTTTAGAGGTTTCTAATGTGATGTCATATATAAACACATTATTTTGCGCTTACATTGCAAACGCTGGCTGAGCCCTACAAGAAAGATGAAAATAATGTACTACAGTATTGGACACCTTAAAAAGGTCTTCAAAAAATACCGCGATGGTATATGTCTATCTCTTAGGGATAACCGACAAAATCATGTTTCTTTTACGAGAAATGATGGCTTATTATCTAAGCGATTTTAAACACATAATACAGCTTTAATCTTTATCCAACCTTAAATACATTGTGAAATTAATATAGATTAATATGGCCCTATACAGCGTGCAATTTAAAATATTACAGATTTAAAACGCAGGGACATATCGGTTTGTATTGTCTAATGACAAAAAACTTTGTATATAATTAAATTCTGTAGTATATTTAGTATCAGTATTGCTGGTCGGTAGATTATTATAAATAAATATGCCAGTTCGTATCCCACGGCGTTGTCACTTTTATCTTTTTACATAAAGAAAAATGACAAAAGTGTCTATCGGAATGACAATATGTTTGGATTCGTCTTCTTATTTACTAATAAAATGTTTTCTAAAAATAAAACAAATATTATTAAATAAAATCAATGAATAAAATGGAAGCGAACGATAGGTATCGTTTTCTCGAATGATATAATGATACGATTGGATCGTGGAACCCTCACAGCGTGTCTGATATAAACATTTTTACTTTTACTGGATAAGTCGAGTAAGTATTTTATTTCAGTATCCTTTATTAAATTCAAGTTATTTTTAAATGCTGCTTGGTACTGAAACCTGTTAAACATACCTTAGAATTCTTCTGTTATACTAAAGTTAACGGCAATTAAAATTCTGCAAAGGAAAAACAGAGAAGATTAAATTTTCGTAACGTTTCGTATGCCATCCTTTCCGAGCTGAACAACGGTCTAACTTCGATTTACTTATACAAATTAATTTATATCAGATTTTATATATCATGATTAAACAAATGCAACATGCGACAATTACAAATTTATAAATATATAATTATGTATGATAAACACTGTACATACATATGTGCACGACTTGGCTCAATTCTCTGTAAATGGCTGCTGAACTAACAAGCGTAGATTCAATTCCCACTTGTGACAAATATTTGTATAGGTCATGGGGGTTTTTTGTTTATTTGCTGGATTGTAGACTTTCGTAGTCTGGGTGGTTAGGTTTGTACTGAATATATTTTCGAACGCCAGACATGGGGTGTCCCAGTAGGGGTCTTGAAGTGTTAGGAGTCGTAATGACAAAAAAAAATACATTTTATGTTTTAAGTTTTATAGTCTTCATACACCAGCACTTCAATTACGATCATAGATGTTTTGAAATTAGCTCTAATAATGATAAAATAATTTGCTGTACATAAAATTTACCTAAGCTTATTGCATATTCAAATAACCTTTTTTATTTTTTAACCTCAAATTTTTAATGTTCTTAATTTTGTTAGAATTTTGTCAAAGAATAGACTTTAAATTTACAAACAGAAAGAATACCATAAAAAATAGTATCGAAATGATAACGTCCTTTATTTTAAAGTCAGTTTAAAAGCTATTCCATAATACATATATTTAAAACAATCATCTACTTTAGAGTGAATTTATTGACACTAGAACTATTGTCTTTGGATTTAATTAACTTTATCTCTTTTTAGAGAGGCTTATTCTGATTACCTAACGCTAACATATATTTTTTTTATATATTTCCTTACTACAAAGAGTTAGTAATTACGAGACGTTACATAACAGCTTGACACCTGTGCTTATTTGCTTCTCTTGATTATTTGTTTGCATAGAGAGTAGATAAATACAGAATCTGGGACATTTCTAGTTAATTTATGGGAGAGATTACTCCAATTAAGTCGGGGCGCTGAGAATGTCCTTAATAGATGTTTTATGTCTTACACACTTCAACAGATGGCAAACAAGCGCGATACGTTTAACGAGTTTTAATTGGTATTATTACTGACACTTTATCCGAAGCAACTATGACCTGTCATTCATTTCAATAAAGTTTTTTTTACATTTAACATCTCTCCTTACTTTCAGCTAAATATGATATGACCGATGTAATTTATTTTTGAAAAATACAAATGTTTGCATCGTGTTAATTTTGTGAATACAATTGTTATTCCTGTTCATTCAATTAATATAGCATAATTATTTGTTAACAGATTATATAACATTATTATTAATATTAATTAATAATATAATTATATACACATCTATTATTAATTATTATATTTAAATTAATTAATGTAAAAAAATGAATATAAATTATACATAAATGAAGCAATATTGTATAAAAATATAGAAACTGTAAGTTGAAATCAATAATATTAATACTTACCTGAAATGAAATATTATATTTTAATAAAAGGAAGTACAAGAAATTAAGTAAGTTATTATTCTGCGTCAGTATTTGAGTACCAATAGTTGCAGAAAAATCCTAAGTAACAACCGACTTGTATTTAATTTATTTAGTATTAGGAAAGCAATGTGAGATCCCAAACAATAGACACGTTTAAGCTCAACTAAAGGAAATAAATTATATGATTACTATGGAATCATTTTAAGCATGTCTTTGATAAAGGTTTTTTTTTTTTTAGAAATAATAAGTATGTTATCTGCTGAGTTGTTAAGATTATTCTGGATTATTACTATTATAGCTTGCCTTATTCGGATTTATAATCAAAATCGAATGTGATACATTTTAGATAAATTTAAAGGTTGGTGGTCGTAATACTAATAGCTTCGATTATACTATGGTATAATCTAATTCTATGTGAAAAAAATAAACCTTACATAATTTCGAAAGACATTTAATGAATTGATTGTGTTTACATACCACCATTAACCTATACAGATCTTCCATTCTATCCATACAAATATTTTTTAAATAAAAATCAATAATATTTATGATATAACTTTTCTTCATTCTACATATTATCTATAAATAATCGTAGCCTATAGAAAATCCACTATCCCATGTGTCAATATTCTAAGAAATACTCATTGAGTTTGATCTGAATAGCTATTTTTATCTATTACAGACTGGTAAAAAAATAATACCGATTTCAAATTACTTCTAACCAAGGAAGCGGTTCGCTACATATGGGTGGTCGGATAACTGAGAGTAACAATATTTTTTTAAGCAGTTAAAATTACTCAAAATTGAATCTTTAAGCCGAGGACATATTTTGACTTATGTTTAACAATAAAATTACGATTCAAATCATTTTTTTAAACATATTTATTCTCATTTGAGATACTTATATAAACTAATAAATAAATAATGGTTATCTCATGATATACTTATATAAACTAATAAATAAATAATGGTTATAATATATATATGTACACACTATATACCTACTTAATATTTTATTGCTAGGCGGATTCTTAATCTTCTTTAAATTAATAATAAATCCTAGTCCAGTAGATACCTTTAAGGGGACAACGCTCAAGGTTCTGAATTAAAATCCTGACACCGACAAATAAAAATTTAATAAGATTTTTCTGTCTAGAAATTTTTAGTAGTAGCTTGAAGTTTGGATGTTCTCAGTGTATTTAACTCCGTGCCTCGGAAAGCACGTAAGGCCGTTTTTCTTAGACCTGAATCTTCTCAAGTCCTGTCAACAGCTGCCGTCCTATCATATTCATAAAGAAAAGAGTGCACTTATGTTTGAACGTACTCTTACATAAGTTATTGCGTTCCAATTTCACAAATCACGACGCTTCGAGCGTGAGTAAATCACTAATTATATATAATGCCATATCACGGTACATCTGCAGTAATAGATACTAGTATGGTATCTAATTCGCAATCGCATTATCAATTCATTTAGTATACTAAGTATAATGACATTTTAATTAGCAAAATGATTCATTTTGGATTAATTTCACAAAATATTCCATTATCGCAAAGGACGCTGCCGGGTATCCAATTGCAATCTGCCTAATGAACAGACATGGAGATAAATCACTAACGCCATAATTACAAAGGCAAAAGTAGATGTATAAACAAAGGGTGGCTTCGTGTGGCCATTTGTTATTTATTGTCAATTTGTGTTCGACTCTGCGACCGTTCGTTAGCGGCACGGTAATAAACTTATTAAAAATGCCTTCGCTCACACCGTTATGCAACGCAAGCTATCGTTGGAGTGAGAAAGAATTTCATGTTTAATATCTACGTTCTAATTTCAAATTAATTTTAATGTTATTATTTTAATCGAAGTGCACCTTTTAATATTTCGATAAATTCACTAAGAATTCAAGCTATTGTACCACTAAACATGCCAGGTTTTATTCAAGCTAAGTACAAACATACACACAAACAAATATTTTCATTGTATATGTTATTTTTGGTGTATGAAACGTTAAATTTTTGTTTACATGCATTATCAGTATTCAAAAATATTTATTTTTGTGTAAAACATACTAAATGAAAGGGCGACGGTGTAATTTTATTAAAAGCCTTCGTTCATTTAGTTGGAATACTTTCACGACTAGCAATTAAACGTTTAACTATAAGACTAACTATAAAGTTAAATTTCTTGGTTATTCTTCTTATATATATATAATAAGCTATATAATATGTATATTTATTTAAATGTATTTCTATTTTCACAGCAATATTTTTTTGAAAACTTATTATGATTTTAAAATCAAAATATAATATCAAATTCTAAACAAGGTTTTACTTATCCATGAAACAAAGCGATTAATGATTAAAATTATTTTTTTTAATTTGTTGGGTGAAAATCCTGCTCACATGGTTGCGATAACTGGTTGGTTTTAAAATTCAGTTGCACGATTTGAACCAACGCCCATAACATCTAGATTAAAAGAAACTTTAAAAAAAAAAAAAACATTCTCGTCGTTTCAACCAAAACATGTTTTTGTAACTGTACCTACATTATTTTACTAAAAAAATTTAATTCTTTATAAATTGGTGAATTTTTTTTATTGTCTGTAAATAAAAGTAATAATGGAAGAAACGTACCTCTCAAATGGTTTTTACTATTCCGATAACTCTATCCGTAAACATTGTCGTTGTTAAAGCGTACAATTCTATTTACAAATGCTTCCTACGGCGCGTTTTCAAGAGATTAAACTTAAGATGGGTAATATTTTTCAGTCGCTGAAGTTGGAAAGTTTCCTTTGTTGTGTACGGAGTAAGCAAAGGGTGCCGTTTATCTAACGAGAGGCAGTTGAAGAAGTTTGTTAATGTCAATGTCTACGTATGTACTGGGGAGTTTTGAATTGTACTTTATGTATATGTTTAAAATTGAAATTATATTTTTAAACTATCAATTTATATAAGTAGAATGATAGTCCCGCTTTTTATACATCATTTAACTTCATATGTTATGTGTGAGTCAAAACTAGCGACATTTTTTAGTTTCACGAAACGGATTCAGCTGGTATTTGCACTTTTGATTAAACAATCTTGTATGCTAAAATTTCTTTTATTTTTACGTTCATTATTAATTTAATTTAAAATAAACTTAAGAAGAAGTCTAATTTACTGACTCATTATTATATTACTCACAATTATATCGAATAAGATTTTTTAAATAATTCTACTATATTTTAATTGTAATTTTTCATATAAATCCTTTTAAGTGTGGTCAAATCTGGCACATTAATCAGGCGTATCGGACGATTCCGCAATACCGAGTAGATTCGTGATTTATTGGCTCGAAGTCGGAAAGGCACCGTCTACCACCTGTCTGGTTCTGTGACTTGTAGCTATTGACTAAATAGAATGGAAACTAAAATCAAGCTGTTTGATGTTCTTCCAGTGAACGTTTGCATTTACAATCTTGTTTAAATATAAAGTTGCGACGCATAAATTTAATAAAATTATTAATGTGCTTTGTAAATAAGTGTAAGTATAATTCTGTTCTTAATGTTTGCGAGTGAATAAAGCGCGTTGCAGTATTTCTACTTCGATAAAACTAAATGAAAAAAATAAATACAGTTTTTGTAAGATTCATCAGCAAGCCATTACGTTTCGTTCGCTATGCAGCAGAATGGAAGTAAAACAATAATGCAATGTCTTAAAGCATTGGGCTGTAACTATCTCTCCCTGTAATAAAGGAAATGTATTTTTAAGTCGTCGCCGTCGCGTCTTCGCCCGAGTTCGCTCAATTAAGTGCGAATCTGATGACGCACTACAAAAACTAATTAATAAGTTAAGTGTTTATAAGAATAGAACGTTTTCATAGGAAAACCTTATCCATTTCAACTTTTCTCATTTATTTAATGAGGACGACTGCGACTAAAATCAATTACTTTTATTGATATAATTTCAAAATGGGATATCGTTGACACGGCAGTTTCGATTCCTAGAATATATAATTTTTGTAGGGTGTATCAGTATTGTTTATTCAGTGGAAAGTGTTACAAGTTTTATTCAAAATTAATACATTTTCATCGCAAAAATAACACGATCAAAATAATTTACGCAGATACTTGAAAATTGACTCGCCTGATGGACACCTTGGGTATGTTTTTTCTACTGAAAAATAGCAAATAAAATTAGTGGTAGAGAAATTAGTGGAAGGGCTTTACACAATAATTACATTGTCATTTCTTAGATTATTTTCTTGTTTTGCCTGGAATCGCAAGGCTGATTTAAAATATTTAACAAATTTAATAAATCTTACATCACATAAAAAATATTAAATATTACGTAGACTCACATACGTCTAGCTAGCGAGAATGTTAATTAAGTTGGAGGCAAATACAGACTGTGAAAGAGCAAATAGATTTAATTAATAGAGCACGGCCGTGTCTTAGAATCAACGGGATCTTGTCATTCGCAAACAGAGAAATGCTCTAGGGCTATTTAACAGGAAGCCCATAATGCGAACGGCCAAATGTCTTCTTACTTTGAAAGCTGTTGCGTATTTTAAAGTATACGACTGCTATAATGAAACCTAATAAAAATTCTAATAACAATTTTGTTTTATTTAAAAACATCACATTGTAAATATTAATTTCATGAACTTCTACTACTATTAATAACTATTTTATAAATATATAATATTAAAAGGAATAATTTATATCGTAATCGTATTTTACAACATCATTTTATTGTACTGACTAGCTCCTTGACAACATAGCCTGATACTTTATGTCTAGATATAAGATAGCAGATCCCAAGGTCCTGAATTCAAACCCAAGGTCGAAATGTTAAAATTTTCTGTTTTTTTGTCGAAAAATTCTCAGTAGCCGCTCGGAGTCTGGAAGTTCAAAATGACACCACGTGCCCCGGAAAACCTCTGGTCCCGTGCCTGTAACTCTTTAATCGACAATAATAATATTATGTTTCTAAATATAATTCAAAATATATACTAACTTTTAACGCCTATCTCGATAAAATAAACACAAATAAATATTTAAAAGTAAAAATATCTTAACTTCATAAACGAAATGACTACAGATAGTTTAAAAGGTCTCCTAAAGTATCCTTTTCATCTACAAGTAAAATAAAAGAAAACTATTCAATTTATTCCATCTTCAGCGACATCTATCACTAAATACGGGAACGTGAAAAGAAATAGCTTTTAATGTGAAAGGATTCTAAGCGAAGGATGTCCTTTGGCCTTGCGAAAATACACCCAATGCAATTACCGTTTCCCAGTGCCAAGGGCATTTCACGAGTCATTTTCACACTTCACTCACCTGCTATGAATAGGCAAATTAATTGGTAGCAACAAGGCGACTTTATTCGTTCATTCATAGCATTGTGCGTATTGTACTTACAGATCCCGCGGTGACTCTGACATCTATTGTTGGCAGATCATTGTGAAAAGCAGAGCCTCCGGCACAAACACTAGACTAGACACCGAGAATAGACATGGGCACTCAATATAATATACAATGTTCATTTCTATTTTAACTTATACATTTTAATTACGAATGTTTGTATGTTGAATTTTGTTACTTAGACACGATCGAACATATGGACGGATTCTTTGCGATGAAACCTGTCACGTACGTTTCGTGCAGCCTGGTGTATAAATTGAAAAGTGGGACGTTTGATGGATGATACTTTTCTATAAAATAATATAATTGTACACTTAGATTCCTTCGTTAGTTTAAATATTAACTAAATATGCTTAATTTTATGCACCAAATCCTTCACAAACCTAAGAAACAAACCAATATTTTACTAATTTTTTTAGTGAAACTTCTACATGAAATGAAAACAAACACCATGATAAAAAAATGCCGAATTAAATTACATATTACTATGAAAAATAAAAAAAAGAGTTTTAGTTTAGTAGAGACTTTGTTTTACAATATATCATAGTTTAGGAGTTTTTCTTTACAAATTTAACGATAAATAGCTTTTGCTAAAGTTTTAACGTTAGTTATGACTTACACAGAAATATAACCATTATTAATGTTGTACAATGAAAAATTGTACTAAACTAGTTGCTACAGGGTTTACTGTAACCGTTTACTTTCTAACTTTATGAAGTACTCAGAACCTATTACTTTTTAACAACTTCAAATGACCAAGAAAGTGTTTCCTAGGAAGCGGAGTCGTAATGATAATCCTTCGAACTGTTACTGACAAAGTTTCACTTCTTTTTAGAGATTAAAAAGTTACTTTATTAATAGATAAAGTTGATAAAAGTTACTGAATTTATGTATCATTTAAGAAAAACATAACGATATTCAAATCATTTATTCTAGGTTGTTTTATAATTTAAACCAGCTCATTATTGTGTTGCTAATTTCTAAAATGACTACTGCAACATCAACGATCGAATTATGAAGCTGTAATTGTTCATACCAACGTCGAACCAACAAGTGTCTGTCGGTTTAATTCTAATAAGCTTTCGAGCCTGAATTTCCAACTCAAGTTGGTATTTTAGAATACATTCAAAATAACGCTACTTTCATATTTAAAGATTAACATTGAATTTGGTTAAATGCACCATTAACGCCCAAATGTAACGTATATTTATGACTCTTACGTTAATAATTATCACTAGGCCGATTCTGAAAATAATATATCCTCCCACAATATATACATAATTCCATAACTCCTCTACCTCGACTCAGTATCAATATATCTTGTTCTATATCAATTAACATCATTATTATTTATACTAATACAACTCACTCATCAGATATTCTATCGCCAAACAGGAATACTTAAATCAAATCAAATCCAATCCAATGTATTTTCTTCAAGTAAGCTTCACGTTTTTGAATTGTCAATATTTAAACACTACCACGGAAAGCAGCCTCCAGCGAGAAGAAACGGCAAGAAACTCGCATAGATACTGTTTAAATAAACCACACCCAACCACAATTAGTGTTCAATCAGTCCCGTGATGGACTTTTTTGTGTTTCAGTTTGAAGGGTAAGTGAGCCAGTGTAAATGCAGACACAAGGAATTTAAAATCTCCGCTCCCAAGTTTGCGCATTGGTGTTATTTAAAGAATGGTCAATATTTCTTACAGCGCCAATATCTGTGGGCGGTGGTGACCACTTACCATCAGATGGCCCATTTGCCAGCCATAATCACTAGTTCATAAATATTTCTTTATTATAAATCTCATGCGCCGGATTCTTCTATATAAAGTTTGTTTCGGAATGCAGTATTCGCGAACAAATTATAATATATTATTTAAATGTCTTTGTTCAGTTAGGTATATTAAGCGGTTTTAATGCTGAATGGAGGAGTAATTCTCGTAATAGTCTTTAGGTAGAGTTAATTATTATTATGGAACATTAAAACAACATATAAGAAGAATGAAAGCATATGGATCGGTGATCAAGTATTATTGCCGTCGGCCGATTATTGGCCAGCAATAAATTTTCTTTTTATTCAGGCAAAAAAGTTCCCCTAAAGGAAATTTTGAAATGGATGCGGAAATCGTCTGTCTTTATACATGTCCACTGTCCATTTGCAGGTTGATTTGTTATTTCTCGTTATTGTTATTGGACTTTTATGTTTTTTTGCATAAAACGCACGAAAAGAGCTTATTCGCAAATAGAATCCTGGATTTATTTAAAAAGTTTTTCAAATAAAAGGTATTTACTCTTTCTTCGAAGATATACCCAGTGCTACAAAAGCGCTACAATTATTCTAGCTCCTAAAAGCAATACTTAGTTGGATATTTTTTAATTTCGGCTTTTAGGGTGAGATATTAAATTGTAGCCTGTAAGTGCCACACTGCTGGACGAAAGTCTTCTTTCTTTTTATAAGAGAAGTGGTTATGGTCTTTGTTACACCACACTGCTCTAATACAAGTTAGTGGATATACGTGTGGTAGGTATCATCTACTATCCAGTTGCACCTTATAAACTCTAGGGGACGCCATATTGAATGTATCCTTTAACCAGCGGACGATTGAAACGCTTCTAATGATATTGAAACTATAACAATACATTAATTACATTCATTTTTTACATTATAATAGACAGTTTATAAGATATATGAGAACAGATGTACATACAAACATAGCTGGTCGACACTATGTTATTCCGTACAGAGTCCATAGTCTTTTCAAAATACAATTAAGTTGATGATGATTCTAGTTTATTTATAGCAGTCGAACCTTTATAATATCAGTAATATCATTAATGAGACCAGTGGAAATTGCTTATACCCATTCAACGAATAGAAAAGTTCGGATTATCTTCAAATAGCTGATCAAATTTTCTTTATAATTTCTCCCTCTTGAAATAAAAAAAAACTTAATCAAAATCGGCTTAACCGCTTAGGAGCTACAATGCCCCAGACATACGAAAAATTCGTAACACCCCACACGTACTCTTTTTTTAATTTAAATAATGCAATACGAACCTTTTTTGCTTTTAACAAAACCATAAGTTCAAAATAATAAAAAAAGTTTACGACACATTGTATCAAAACACCAGACATTCTTATTTTACAGTTTCTTTTTATTCAGATCTTACACATATCCATTACAACCGATGACAAAATGCATTACCTCCACGAAATCAAACCGGAAAATATTCCTGTCGATGGCAATAAAAACACTTGGCTATATGCAACCGAAATGCAGCGATTCGAAAAATATTGGAATCCGTCCAATAAGTTCGAGTAATGAAAACAAGTTTACAGTAGAGGTATCTAAGAAGTTGGTCGTTTTCGTACGAAATCTCAGTACGTTTTACGATCGAGACAATGGATGGTTGCTGGTGTTCGTGTTGGCAGAGGGCCGGGGCGGCGATGCGTATAACTCATTTTACGCTTCATGTCATCAACCCGATCAGGATCCGTATTCTGAATCAATCGACTCGAAACTTAAGTCGACGGTCGCACTCGTGCGGTGAGTATTGATGAGACTTGGAGGGTATAATAATTGTTGTGCTTATTGCAAGAAATTAATTTATAATTTAATTATATTAATCTGCCAGAAGCAACCGAATTGTATTAAAATATGTGTGGTTAAATTCAGGTGAGCGAAATTTTATTTGATTAATGAATGAATGAATTAAACAAATTTATATACATATTAAACCACCATTTAAAATGAAATATTTCATACATTCAAATATTGCTATTTATGATATGACGAAATTGAAATTTGGTTGGTCGAAAAATTAAAAAACCACAAATAATCTTTGCCGAAAATGCAATAGGAAGTTTCAAGGGAGATAATTTATTGCACACACGTAAAGCTTTCGGAACTTTCGGAAAAAGTTAAACAACGTTAAACTTTTCGAAGTCATAAGTGCGGAAAATATTGTTGGAGACTCGTTTTGAAACATTGATAACAAGGGAAATTATCCGGTCTGTTCTAGTACATTTTTTTGTTCATTTTATGATTTTAACCTTTTAATAATATGATATTCATTTTAAATGAAACATAAAAAAATGTACATTAGAAATTTTCCTGCTTGGATATTATCCAATCAGTTACGAGTACATCGTTAGTTTAGTTACTTTTGGAGTTTTAGTGGAGATGTTTGTTTTTTCTTAAAAAAATATTTTATTATTCACTTTTATAGTTAAATAAGTGTTAGTACTCTTATATTAAATATTGGTACGCCCTTCTAAACACGAAACATAGTTTTTCTTGCTAAGTAGATTTTTATCGTGTAACTTACTTAAGACTACCCTCATAGATATAGTGTAATTTACACAGCGTAACGATTTAGTTTTTGAGAAACAACCTTGGAAGACTTCGAATGTATATATTTATTTTTTATTTTATTTATTTATTTTTTATTTTTTATGGCGTTGGTTGGCGGACGAGCATATGGGCCACCTGATGGTAAGTGGTCACCACCGCCCATAGACAAAGGCACTGTAAGAAATATTAACCATTCCTTACATCACCTATGCGACACCAACCTTGGGAACTAAGATGTTATGTCCCTTGTGCCTGTGATTACACTGGCTCACTCACCCTTCTAACCGGAACACAATAATACAGTGTACTGTTATTTGGCGGTAGAATATCTGATGAGTGGGTGGTACCTACCCAGACGGGCTTGCACAAAGCCCTACCACCAAGTAAATATAATATATCCTTTATCGAAACCGATTGTAACCGACCAAAAATTAAAAAAAAAATAATAATTTATTCACAATCGGCAAAACTATCGTAGGTCATACAAAAATACAAGCAATTTTTACAAGTCAGCTAAAAACCGTGCTGTAATTTATTGAGATGTATTAGAATTAGTGAGAAAAGATTTTTTTAAAGTTGGGACGTATTTATAAAATTGAATCGCACAAATAATTTCGATTCGTTACTTCGTTGCTGTATGAAATACGGAATCTTAGATATGGCAAGAGGCACTAAAAACAAGAAAAACACTAACTTGGGCGAGTAATTTATTCACTTTGATATAAAAACTAGTGTAAAGTAATTTGTAAGTTTGCCTATTAAAGTTACTTAGTGCACTTTTATTTTCGTGATAGTGTGATAATAACTTTTACATTGTAATTAGAATGTTTCAAGCTAATAAAATACAACGTAGACTTGATCTGAATTGGACGTTTAATATTAAAGATTGATTTGGGAAAATTTGTTTTTAAATATTAATTAGTATATTTTGTAAATCACAATGAAAATGAATGCAACGATTTTTAAATAAATATAAATATAAATATTCGACAACATCACATACATTACTCTGATCCCAATGTAAGTAGCTAAAGCACTTGTGTTATGGAAATCAGAAGTAACGACGGTACCACAAACACCCAGACCCAAGACAACATAGGAAATTAATGAACTTTTTCTATATCGACTCGACCGGGAATCGAACCTGGGACCTCGGAGTGGCGATCCCATGAAAACCGGTGTACACACTACTCGACCACGGGGGTCGTCGAAATTTTTGGTTGATATGATACTATTTGATGTCCTAGGCTTATCTGAACGATATATCTCATTGGGTATCATGTGATAACACCAAGTTTTATGCTTCTTTCTCCACTTGAGTTTTACTAAAATAGAAGATTTTCATTTATTTTATTCCCTAAAATTTCCCATAATATTAAAAAAAAAAAAATTCATTGTCCAAAGTAACTTTTTCTTCCAGTAAAATAAAGGCGTAAATCACAACATAAAAATATTGTATTCATCTAATAAAGAGGTCTTAGAGATCAGAGAATATGTGAAATGTGTGAATATGGGTTAAGAGGTCCAAGATGGCGCGGGACAAAAAAAGAAAGGGACAGGACGTACAAAGGCGAACCTTATTAAGGATAAAGCAGGAATGATGAATGGTTTTGGGTTCATATTCAGATGAATATATTATAAGCTCCTGAAAAAAAGAAACCATTTCGAAGACCGATAAAGACAGTATTAAATATGACGAAGTCATAGAAATGTACATTATTGCTATAAGTATAAAATTAAATATTAATTCATTTGCATTTAATTATTATCACTATTTCTATAGAAAAATGATATCATATATATATATTTGTAAATAAATTAAGTAAATATTTTCACTTATAACATAATAATATACTTTAACGAAATATTAATTTTTAAATTTTCAATTTAAACTGAAAGTACCTACTTTTCTAATGTATTTCTTATTGTGCATAGTTTCAGCTCGAAAAATTTAAAATAAAAATAAATTGAAAATATATCAAAATAAATAGCTCCGCAATTTTTAGCACATTTTTATTATAATGAAACGAAATCAACAAAAATAACCATTTTAATATCCGTTGAAAACTTTTAACAAAAGGCTTCTTTGGCGAGAAAATGTAAAGAAAACCAATGTATGCGGGCGGCGATGGAAAGTGACGCTGGGATCTGATACGATTCATTAGTATAATGAGGTGTTAATGTTTAATGGCGTTTTGATTGACCCATGCAAGTATCACATAGCCTTGAGCGCACCTTTGACAAGGCCTTTGACTCGCGTAAGCCATCAGCTTATGACACTTTCGTATATACAAGCTCAAGCAACATCTAAAAAGTGTTCGGTTGTGTATTTAGAACCATGTAAATATTTAAATTAATTTAATTTTCACTTTTTTATGTCATTTATTGCTTACTATCGTTCGCGTGTGAGGGAGTCGGAGAGGAGCAGGTCTTAGGTACATTTTTCGGGGATAAAAGAAAAGTATCTGCTATTCCAGACTATGATCTACCTCTGTGCAAAATTTCATTAAAATCTGTTTAGTTGTTGATTGAGTAACACATCCATCCATCCAAACTTTTGTATTTATAATATTAGTTACACGAGTCAAAATTAAATTCAGATCAACATTTTTTTATAATCAATCAAGCATATTCTAATATCTCGTATTGTTAAAATTAAGGAATGCCTTAATTTATCTAAAATATTTTAAGGTTGTTGTAAGAAATATATTATGTAATCAATAATAAAAATGATAAATATATTTCTGTTCATGTTTCTTACAAAGTTTTGGTATATAAATTGTCTACGGTTCTCTTATAAAAGGCTCCGCTCGATTTATTTCTTTTATTTCCAACAAATTAAACAACGTAGTATATACACTAGTAATATTTATATAAATGTATCAACAAATTTAACAATTTAGCTTGAATTTAAATTTAAAATAAAAAGATTTTCTTTTCAAAATATTAAAATTTTAGCTATAAATAAAATTTCTTACAGCGCTATTTTTGTATGATATAAGGCCGGTATCAAGAAATTTTAACTATTCCTTATAACAATATCCTTAGCCAACCAATCTTAAAAACCACGACAATGTGTCCTTGGGCCGGTAGTTACACTGGCTCACTCACCCTTCAAGCCGAAACACAATAATATTAAGTATTGTTGTTTGTCAGTGGAATATCTAACAAGTGGGTGATACCCAGACGGTCTTAGTCAAAGCCCTACCAAGTAATATAAACATTTATAATCGATGAATAATCCTAAAAGATCAATTGAATATAAAAAAAATCACAAATCCATTTAGAGTTTCATTTCGTTTCTCATTTTATAGTTGAGCGTTTACAAAAGGAAAAATCCATTATTCCAGCTGTCTGAACAAAGGCAATTAAGTATGGTAGCTGCGGCTGTAACATATCCAATACACATTCATACACACACGAATACGGAGAAAATACTAACAATTAAATACACTTATCAGTGTAAGAATCTTACAGTTACACTGTCCATAAAGAAATGAGAATACGACCCATTACTTTAGCTGTAAAGCTTTATATACTCTCGTATTACGTTTTGTTTTACTAAGATTTTATTTCTGAGGACAATTAATAAACATTTAAATAAAACGAATCGTCTTAAGCTCAATTGAATTACTTCGAAAAGAACACACCATTATGCTGAATTGGGCAAATGTTTCTGGTATTTGTATTGACTTTCACTAAGCTCAGCTGCAGATATATACTTATAAAATTAATATCTCCTTTCAAATATTTTTTTTTATATTAATCGCCAAATACTATCGTTCTTTAAACGACAATTTTCATTTAATATGCGACCACGTTTTCTTTAAGTACAGTTTGCATAATTATTTATCAATTCAATTTACATTATGTTTATCTGATCAAATTAATTATATTATTTAATCGTTGTAATCATGTGCCCTTATGAGTTAAGTTAAATTGAATTGTTCATTAAATTTCTATAACGCTTTTGATTGTAAATGACGGGATAATATTGAAATTCATTACATAAATTCCATTCGTAGACATAAATACAATTTGCTGCTAGATGATAACGTTGACGTAGAAATATATTGGATATTAATAAATATTTTCGAGTCAACTATATATCGGAATATATCGGAACGGCCTTATTCTCATAGGATTAAGAATATTTCAATAAATTAGCTTTTGAATTTTGCTCCAAATACCGATATAGACAGCTAAAAATTATTCAGTACGAAACCCCTCCGAGGGGGCTGAAAGGGTTTAAACCTCAAGGGAGGTGTCGAATCATTCAAACGAACTTACTAACACGCTCCCCAGAGTTTTATGCACTTGTTAATAGTAGGCACAAGCTACAACTTTTGGCGTATTGATAGACATACTATTAATATAACATTTCAAAATTTATTTACTTGAATGTTTATTTATATATTACTTGAATATTAATAAAAATAAAAGTATAACTATTCATTTACTTTATTTATTACGTTCGATTAGTTGATTTATGTATTAAAAACTATTTATAATTTTAAACTTCTTCGATGTATATAAACACGCAAAGAAAAATAATTTAGTACCTTTTTCTCCTCCTTTTTTTTAAATTCTTTACTTATTTATTATTAGTGTGGATGCTATTTTGTTATCAATTAAAAATCTAGAAGAAGCAAATTTATTGTTACTTATAATTAGAAATGTTCGAAACAGACAAAATTCATATAGGTTGTTCTTCCTCAAATTATAAAAATGAATTAATTTATTTTGTTCGAAAATCGAACTGTGCGAACACCTAGTTTTATATAACACAGAATGATCGTGAAAACAATGAACTGTTTCAATATAATTCATATAATAACGAAGTCCAGAATCATGAATAAATTCATAATAACTCTGATATTCATGCATATAATCTACATCTGACCCTTCTTCAGAATTTCAACGCTAATCTCTTTTAAATTAAAACAATATATTATCCGTTATACCTCGTGAATATTACAAAACTGCAATTTCCGTATCAACGCGTTGTAAATACGTAATGCATCCCATTCTGTGTTTACATTAACTTCAGGTGAGGATGTGTATGAAAATACTCGTACGATGAAGAAACAATTGTCAGTTGGAAATGAGAAGATCGCGTGTCCCGTATGTACTCGTATATTTTCGTAGGTAAAATTTTATTCATACATGAATTAATACTACTTTGAGCGTGTATCGCTTAGCGGCTCTAATCGGCTGTAGATATGTACATAGACCATTGAGCTATTATTATTTACTTTTCATGTATATGCTTACAAGTTTATTTGTTTATATGCGTTTATTTACAGATTAGTAGAATTCGGGTTAAGTGTTTATTGATTGTCGTAATATTCTAATTACCTTATATAATATTAATACGTGTACTTTAAGGAGGGATCAAACATACATCGATCGAAGGTAGGTAAGTACTATATATATATATGGTGTTCATTGTCAATAACAGTTATTCCCATCAGAGACTAGCCAACTAAGCAGGAAATATTATAGGGCCCAAGTTTGTGCGCATGTGAACTCTGTAGGGACCGACGGCTTTACGGCCGTTCCGAGGAACGGAAGTGTTAACAATATCGACGTCCAAACTTCAAGTTGCTACTAAGAAGTCTTGACAGAAAAATCCATAAACTTGTTTTTGAATACCTTGTTTACTATTGCTCTAAAATATTGTAGAATAAGGTAATAGACAAGCAGAGGTACCGTTTATACGTTGTTATAATTATAATTAAATTTTGCATCAACCTTGTCTATCTTTGTTATCTCATGAAATATATGAGTTATCTAAATATAACACCGTTTTTTTCTAATAAGTTTGGCGGACGGAACAATGTGTCACTTGATGGTATGTAGTCACTACCATAGACATTGACGCTGTAAATAATAACCATTCCTTACATCACACCAATGCGCTAACCCTGGGAGCTAAAATGTTATGTCCATTGTATCTGTAATTACACTTGCTCACCCTTCAAACCGAAATACAAAATTACTAATATAATTATATCTGTTCGGCGGTAGATTATCTGATGAGTTGGTAGTACCCAGATATGCTTACACAATGCCCCACCATCAACTACCTATGAAAACTTACGAATACTTTATAACTTTACTAAAAAAAAGTTAGTATACTTAATGCATAATTTAATACTAGATAGGTACTTTATTAAAGCTAAAGTAAACATTTTATAACCCTCAATCGGAAGATCGGTTTTCCATTCAGATGTATAGAACTCGATATCGGTAGAAACATAATTCTCCTCTCTGAAATATTTATATCATGGTCTGTAGTGGTGCTAGGGAGCTACGTCGTAAACCCTTCTGAAATAATACGATACGATATAACCAAATATAGGCATACATATTAATATAAGTTACATGATTCGTTATAAAAAATACATAAACACGATATTTTGTTATAAAATACTATCATTAAAGGGATAAATATTACAAGCTTTATTAATATTTGCGTTTTCATTCAGTAAACTTATGTAAAGAATACAAAAACATTTATTATTATTTAATTTGTAAGTTTATTTTAAAATAATCGTATGTCCCATAGTAGTCGTCGCGTAGGAATAAACGAATAGCGGTTATACCGAAATCTACGATGTTAAGACCAGCTCTCGAGTTATGGAAATAGCTTTGGCAAGCGTTGAACACCAATTGTTATAGCTCCAACCGTATATTAAAGCTATTGCTTAATAATATGCTTTAGTTAATTGCCCATTCGACTTTCTTTATGTCTACTCCAAATTGACAAAAACCCTCTATTGAAGCAATTTTTAATACCACGAAACGATTTAATGGTATTCGATTTATTTTTATTTATTATCTATAGATATAACAATAAAATATACGGCTCAAAATTATGTATATACAGGCGTTGGAATATTAAACGTGCTTAAAACAACAACTGTGGAAATAGAACTGCACGAGAATATTCTAGAAACCACAGAGCACCTCCCTCTACGTGACAACAAGAGACTTTGCGGTCTTCAAAAGGATTTGTGCTTAGCTGTCTGAAAACAAGAAAATGAATATGCTGGTTTATTAGCATAGAATTGGAGCATTATTTTAGTTGATAATTTTTAAAAGTATGAATCATTTGACAAAGGGGAATTAAATTCATGACCATTCTCAGACAATTTACAGTTTTCTTTAATAGCTATGATATAACTTTCATTAAATTATACACACGAAAGACTGTTTATAAAGTGTAATTCAAAAATAGTTTTGAAACAGTATATATATACCAATACATTGATACATTGTTAAATTAACAACATGTATGAATTATTATATTCAAATTTATCGCAATGAAAACTAATTGACATTTAAAAAAGTAAAACGTCCTTTGTTACATAAGCAAAACATTTTGATTATTCTCATATTTATTTTATTACAATATATTTTATTGTATGGATATCATTTCAATAGTAATTCATTTATATTTCGTTATTGCTCATAGTTCTTTCAACTTTACAAATAATATTTTAAAAATAAGTCAAATACACTGTTAGAATTTTTTTACACCTCTGATATAAAAGCAACAAAATAGGAATGACTTGGCTTGTTTGAGTGAAATTATCATATTGACAAATAACCTCAAATTGTATAATATTTTCTAACCTTTGTAACATAACGGCCTATAGTATTTTATATTTAAAATATATCTGATAAACATAATATGTTCCTATTTTCTGTTGCTAATTATTCACAACAAATATAGATTGTCTATCTATATAAATAGAGATCTCTATTTAAACATGGTCAATATTTTTGATTTGTTATTATTTTAAAAAAGCAATGTTAAAAAAAAGTAAATATACTTCTTTTAAATAAGCTCCAAAGTAATTAATACTATTTAAATTTAAATCTAAGGCGAGGACAAAACAATTCACGAGATGAGTCTTAGTGTTTTTTTTTTAATTCTATTAATTTTTTAAATGACATTTTTTTTAAAATATTCAACGCATATTTAACTATACATTCTTCATATTTTTAATAATGATCTTTTAATTATAAACGATTTTCGGCTCTACATAGGGTTACCATTGAAAATCAGCGTTGGGTTTTTGTAACCCAACTTAGAAGCTAAAAGCACACCTATTTAAGACAGACATTAAGACAGACTACCATTGCTTACCAAATCTCTTTTTGTATATTTTCTTTTCTTTTTTGGTGTATTTTTTTTTTTTTGTAAATTAAGTAGTATAATCTTTTTTTTGTTGTTTATACTTTTTATGATTGTGCCGTGTCCTAAATTAACATTTCTTTCTTATTTTACAAAATATAAAAATAAAGATATACTTTATTCAAGCAGACACCTACAAGAACATTTAAATTGTCATTTTACAATGATTCATAGTGCTTGGCTGAACCAAAGTTTCGCAGTAAGTAACGGAGCGCTTCTGTTAAAGGAAGCCTTAAAACTAATGCCTACTTGAAGGTATCTTTTCCGTCTGTGAACGTCAAAAAATCAATACTTTGTTTAACAGTGTATTTGCATAAATTTCGCGTTCCATATTGCAGATAAAACGCAGTTTGTCAACCTTAGCAGCGTTTACCCTGCTTATATAATGAAGCATGTCATAACATTTTTATAGTAAGAGACGAACCATGAAGTAGGTTTAGTATAATAACATTACCTCAAAGCCCCTGAAGTATCGTAGCTCTTATTCTGTTGCGATTAAGCATATTTGAAGCTTAATATACCCTTGAATTATACGCAATTATTGTATTTAATATCTTCGCTTTTTATTGATATCAAAGTTTTGTGCGTGTCTTATCTGGAAAATCGATATTTTTTAACAATACCACGGTTTACGATGCTTTTTATGTTTTATTTATATCAGACAATTAAATACCTTATTATAAAAAAAATTAAAAAGCTGAATAGTGACTGTAGGTAGTATATTTGATCGACGGTTATGCCAGAAATCATCCGCCATATTCTATTTCTAGTGACGTCATATCGTGAATGTTACGATAAATGGTCATGTTGATCCTAAGTTGTCATAAATAACTAACAATTTAAGCAAACTGCGTAATCCGTACTTCGTAGTCCGGAAAAATAGAGTTATATAAATGAATGAAGACCTTATGCATCCTACTTAGCATACTCGACATTTTTCTCATCATCAGCCTCGTTGTATGTAATTATAGTTTACAATATTCTGAAGTAAATCCCCCACTATGTAGAGGATCGGGAGCGAACAGTATACTAAATTACTATAATGGATCCATTTGGCAAGCCGCTAAGTAGGCCGCTGAGTTAATGTATGAAAACCGATCGAAAGCTTCGTGAAACTTTGTCGAGGATCAAGAGTATCGAGAAATAAACGTCAACTATCCTTTAGATAATGTTCGACCAAAAAATTACATATAAAATAATTACATAAAAACATTACTTACATTATTGATTGATAGATTAAAGAACATCGACAAATAAATAAGTATATATTATTGTTTATTATTAGAAAATACAAAACAATTAAGACTCTGTGAAAAAAGCAATACGAATTATAAAACCTTGTATTTATCATCTGAAATACGTTAAAATGAAACCAGTGTCCTGGTGGTGTGAACGTCAGTTTCCGAAAATAATTAAAAGAGGTATGAATGAAAAGCTTTAATAATCAAAAAAAAAATAAACGAACACAAATTGTTCTGGCTGGTAACGAATAGGAACTAACAAAGTCTATGCCTGTTGCTCGACCTGAATAATTTCTTTAACACGATACAAGAGTTCAAAGCGAACAGCGGTGTATACAATTTTTGTACAGGTAAAGGAATTGTTCCCCCTATTCATTATAAAAAGTCTTTACAGTGATACTTTGTTATTTATCTTTCCATTGGTCGGCCTGTCTGTCGCGTTGTAAATTTTAAACATTTTCAGTATTTTGAGACTCATTTATTGTAACGAAATTTTTTCTCGTATAATATATCAGTATTGACGTCATTATTAATACCTTGATATATTTAACAAGTTTGTTTATTTTGGCATATACATAGTTGATACAAAACTATCTAACACTTGAACTTTGAACTGTGTGGGCCTTTCTGATGGTTTCCATTGGGTAAAAAAGTGACCTTAGGTTAATAAAACAACAATTTATTTATTAAACAAAATTATTTTTCCATACTAGCAATACCGAATGACGATGAGACTTACTTATTGATATTTATTAACTCAAATTCTTGAGAAATTGCATTCGCTTTTGTTGTTTTACCGTAACGTGCCAAGCGCTCTATTTGTTTTCTTTTTTATAATCTGAGTTTATTAATTTTAGTTTTAAAAGTAGAAAAAAGCAATAAAATTTATCTACAGCACCGCACATGTTCCATACTCTCGTATGCCCTAGGGCCCTTGAATGTGTTAAAGCGGAAGGGGCCCGCCCTTACAATAGATTTATAACATAAAAAACATTCCAATTGCGAAAAATAATTACATTTAATACAGTATATATTAGGTAGATATAGTATATTACGAGTGTCCAAAATGCCTCCCTATGTATCCATATTTTTATTAAACACCCGACTGAAAATTATTTGGAAAATAAGCCTTCACTTCTTTACCTCAGGACTTCTAGGTTTCTTGTTCTGATCCGGCAAAAGAGAGTAGAGGTCGGTGGCGAAGAACGGTACAAGAGAACGCCTTGGAGTATGCCGTCATTTCAATATATAGATATCATACGTTAAAAATATATACCTGTAATAAAAATATAGCAATATCGCAGTTTACAATAATTGCTATTATATAATTCATATAAGGTTTATTATACACGTCTTTGTATCGCGTGTTCGCGGCATCAATGATTCCACATATCTATTATATAAGACAATAACTGTAACACAATTCCAATATAATCAACTCAACTAATCCACTTTCCTGAATGACTATTGGCGGCTGATAGCACCTATCACATGCTATTTGGTAAATTACTATGAACGTATGAAATATTTTTACTCGTACAACTTTGTTTTTGGTGATTAAATTACCGTGTGCTTATATCTACTAATATGTGTATAATAATAATTTATGAGTGTATAATACACGATTTTAGCTTGGTATAATTGTATACCTACTATTACTACTATTTATTAATATCATCAAAATAAATTATACAGAATATTTCGAGGTAATTTTATGCGTGAACCTTTGTGTTTTGAACTTTACTTAAATGTTAATGATGTTATTACCCATGTCAAGATATACACATGAATAAAATCAACAGTAAAATTCCCAGTGCAGCCAACCAGAAAATATTAATTTAAATTCGTTATACCTTATGTCGTTCCAACTATTTGTCACTACATCCGAAAGATGTTTTTTCTTTTAATAAAAAATAAAATGATTGCATAGTACTTTGAGGATAATTTGAATTATTTTGCATAAACGCGCTGAGATACACTGAGCGACATGGGACCAATATTAAACAAACAGCTGTTTTGCGTCTCCGTCGATAGTTGAAAAATAAAATGAATTTCTTCAGACAAAAGAAGGTGCCATTTGGTTTTCGAAATTAAAACAATGTAGATCGCCTTCTCAACTCATGAATATTTCAAGATTCAATTTTTTTCAAGATTAATTGAAGATATTTCAAGATTTTTTTTAAGCGGTTTCATTAATTCCGTCACCATTTAATACCTTAATAACACAGGAAGTATGGCAGAATAGAACGTTTGGCAAGCCACCAATTCACCAGGAAAAGTATCCCCAAAGACAATTGTCATCAGTTCTTTTTTTTATGGCATTGGTTGGCGGACGCGCTTATGGGCCACCTGATAGTAAGCGGTCACCACCGCCCATAGACAAAGGCGCTGTAAGAAATATTAACCATTCCTTACATCACCTATGCGCCACCAACCTTGGGAACTAAGATGTTATGTCCCTTGTGCCTGTGATTACTTTTCTCCTACCTAGACATAAAAGTCTTCTAAATACTTGTCCTTGCAGAGTTACACAACCTACTGCGTTGAGCCAATAAATGAAATATGCAGGGCCGTATTATGCATTAGGTCGGGTAGGAAGTTAGAAAAGTGTAAAGAGGCCTCGAGAAATGCATTCCCTAGGGTGGCCCCCACATAGTTCATCCAGCCCGGAAATAAGGAGAAGAATGAGGATGATGATTATAAATAATAATATATTTATTAATGATATTTAAAATATAGCACATATTGTTACGTTACTCTAACTTAGCATTAATTTTAAAAATATTCTGACTTCAGTTAGCTACGTTATTAAAATTGCTAATAAAAATTAAAAAACCGTCTCGACCATTGGCAGAGTATGGTACAAATATCTTTACATAATACATAATCTTTTTTGTACCTCACGTTATCAATGCACTGCAGTCTGTGACGTTACATCGCTTGTCATTGTAATTACATTAGCTCACTAAACATTCAAAATGGAAGTGGAACTGAAAGTAGCATCAATTCATGTTTGGTACCAATCCAAGCGCAGTGATGAAAAATTTGCCTTTTGTTCCAGTAAAATTTTCCAATTTTATCACGAACTAGCTACCGGACCCGACGTCACCCGATTAAAATAAGGGTTTACCCAAATATACTTTTTAATCACCTATAAATATGTATTATAATTCTATCAGTGTCGGTTTGCATTAACTGCTTCTACTGAAGGCATCGCGTCTATTTATATTTCTAATACTATTAGTATATATGACAATATTGATTTGTACGGGTATTCCCAATAAAAATGTGTTTTTTAATAAGGCGGTTTTTTGTTACCTTTAATTGTTCTAAAGTAGTATTCTTTTTCGGAATTGATTGTAGTGACATCTATAAGGGATAAATAATTAAATATAGAAAACAATTTAGAGATCTTCAAATTGAACATATAAAGTTGTTTGTTTGATTTTGTCAGCGTTCGCTTGGAATGCGCCCGGACCGTCAATTTTAGTTCGACTACGTTGTCATACTAAGGAATCTCTCAAATACATGCAATATATAAATTTACTTTGTAACTTTTTTCGTTATAAATTCATATCTCCTATCATAATTTGAAAATTCCAAACCATTTGGATTAATATTCCACCGTAAATTTCCCACATAACAAACAAAACTTGTTACGAATGTTATAAACCGATTATGCTGGTGTGCACCCATTTCAGTCTCGATGACTTGACAACTGCGCTGGAAATATTATAGAGCACAAAATTCTTAATTCTCAATTCAATGGAATGTTTGGTTCGATGAAAGTAAGTTTTCGCGTTCATTAACAACTTAATTTTACGCGTTTTCCGAAATACGAGTGTGAAAACATTGTAAACTAATATTAAGAGCGCGAGAAATTTCTACTGCTTCAACTGGGAAAAGCTGTTGGCGATATGCGCTCCTTTTCCCACTGCCATAAGCATCGCTGGATTAGAGAGGTTGAGCTCTTCATAGCTGTTAGAGGCCCTCATAAACTGATTATCCGTCGGGACAACACGTAAGGACGCGCAAGAGATCCCGTGTCGCACCGCGCAGAGACGAAGTGACTCAAATCCTACTAAAAGCCTTGGAAATCGCAGTCTAATAAGTTAGCCACAAGCCCAACGAGGCAGTTAGATTACCTCTAACTCCTTCGCTCTTAAACTGATGCTATCGTCCTGACTGAATTATCAAAGGAAGTCTCAGTGCGATGGAACTTATTATAGTGCACTCTTATAATCCGATATCGGACGGATAGTCCGATTAGCAGAAAGAGTTCAAAAGCTTAACCACCTTACTATACTTTAAGAGGCAAGGGAGTAGAATCACTGCCATTTTCCAGACTTCAAAATGCTATTGAATATATTTCAACAGCAAAACCCTCAACAAAAACTGAATCTGCGTTAGTATTATATATTCACAAGACCAACAAGACATTACTATATAATATAAACAGGATAAATATATAAGATAAGCTGGAGAGCCGAGATGACCCAGTGGTTAGAACGCGTGCATCTTAACCGATGATTTCGGGGTTGTGTTTATAATTCATCTCGTGTTCGGCGGTGAAGGAAACCATCGTGAGGAAACCTGCATGTGTCTAATTTCAATGAAATTCTGCCACATGTGTATTCCACCAAATCGCATTGGAGCAGCGTGGTGGAATACTCCAAACCTTCTCCTCAACGGGAGAGGAGGCCTTAGCCCAGCAGTGGGAAATTTACAGGCTGTTAATGTAATGTAAAAATGTTAATAAGCAGGATAACGTAAAATATTTTCGTGTAATAGTCGTCATTATTACCCAAGTGATTGTAAGCTACAGAAGCTTAACATCCGAATAGTGCATGGCCTTGCATTAACAAGCGTGTAACAAGCGTTCCGTCTGTCCAACTGCCACCTTCAGAAGTAATATGCGACGATCAATTGAATGATTGAACCTAAACTTTGTCCTATGTAACACTCTAATGAACTGTCTATTTATACTCTTGTATGATTTAATTTGATTTTCAAATGTAAGCATATAAATATTGCGTAAACGAATAAGTGATACCAGCATAAAAAATTAGTATTATTTTATACGTAATTATCATGTTCAAATAGCTTTATTTTTACAATGAAAATGAAAATCAACAGAATCAAGAACAATTAGTGAAAAATCATGCATGTACAATTACGTTATAAACCCGATTTTTGTTTCGATAATTTGCCGTTTAATTTTATCGTAACAAAATAATCCGCCTGGGAGGCGCTGAACAGTAAGCTGAGGCTATTTATTTATTCAATGAATCGTAAACGCCGTCGGAGTGGGAACACTGACGTCTGCATTGTGATGCGTTCAATTAGCAAACGTTAAGAGTCGGATAATTGGTTACCGTGGCGTTTTTTGTGACGATTCAATTGTTTTCCAATTAACACTTTCCTTAATGAATGTCCTCTCGAATTGTATTCTGATTTGAGTGTTGCAATAGAATTTTATATACGTGGTCATTCTTTGTACTGTGTGTCGTATCTGAATATTACTGGTATTCAACATACCAATATAATTTTGCAATGATTCAAAACAAGTTATACATTATTAGAGAACGATATTCCATAAAAAAAAAAACACTATCTTACTGTAGTTCACTACAGGCAGTGAAAAACTTTTAAACTATTTAAGTTAGTTGGTGTTTTTTTAACAATAATAACAAAAAAAAATAACATAATATTATTCAATAATAATGCAATGTTAATAAATTAACGCAAGACTTCAAAATACGTCATTCAACTGGAACAATTGTTACAAAAATTTAACAATGTGTATATCTCACCCTCGAATCATAAATGTTATTTCAAGTGTTGAATAGGATTTTTCTAAGAAAATGGGAAAATTATATTCCTTTTGAAGTCACTGTTCCTCCGCTGCACCCCGCATCGTGCTAATTCTATCCCTCCGTCCTTTGAACCGCTCAAGTCAATCGAAAAGTCGATCCCTTGGTTAAACATCACAAATGAAAAGCGTCTATTGGGGAATGTTTTAAGTAATTGAAGAAACTGAAAGTGTTTTCGTGATTCGTAAATGAACAAAGAACAAAATTCGAGTTTTATCGCTGTTATTACATTTATTTAATTTCGCCTCATCCGTCGCCGAATAAATTAATTGATTGTTTCTCTCGTTTTTGTTTTATTTTCATTACTTCCAATTTGTTTTTACTTTGATAATAATTTGGCTGAAATTGAATAATGGATATTCAAATTGGTTTCAATTTATATCTTAACGCACTTAATCTCGTTATTTGTACAATATAATAACAACCTTATTATTGAAAACTGATATGATTTATTAACATAATACGATATTTTCTTAAAAAAATACTTGATAAAAAATAAATACTGCTTATTTATTACTTATAGTTGCAATATTATAAATGGAATATATTACCGAACGAAAACGAAAACATATTACAATCATCATAATTAAACGTATGTCCATTATTTTCAACTTCCAAATATGCGTTTTGAAATACATGTATTTGTCAATGTAAATTGTCATAATCATTGAAAAACGTGAACAATCAAGAAATAAATCTCTATATGAAGGCAAAGGCAAAAAGTTCGTTAACGTTTTATCTTGTGTGTTTTTTTAAATAATATATTCTTAACATGCAATTTAATATAAAGGTTCGACTACTGAGCGAACGCTAGTTATTATTATGGAACATCAAATTGCTATAATGATAATCTTCAGTGCCAACTATTACATTGACAATTGAAATAAAATAAACGTGTCTCCTTATATTTAAAATGCACTGAACTTTTCGTAACAACAAAGAAGCGCATACCAATCTCCCCAAGCAGGGTTGAATATTGACAAGTCAGTTGGAATAATATCTTTTGTTAACATCAAGATAAGAATATTATTTTTTCACTTCAGTTGTTCGGAAGATTGGTAGTACATCTGCTTTCGAAGTTAACTTCTTTGGTATCATTATTCCATCCATATGATAATTTATATTTCAATATTAATACAATATTCGTATCAAATTTAAATATAAATTTATTAATAAAAATATATTCTCCATTGGAATGATCATAGGTTTTTTTTTATTTATAATAGGTAGGTGGACTAACAATGAACCACCTTATGGTTAGTATAACCACATTGGCGCTGTAAGAAATATTAACCATTACTGAAATCGATGAAAAGCCACCGACTTTGGGAACTAAGAAATTATGCTAAGAAATTATATCCCTTATGATATAAACTCTTCAATTCGAACCACAACAACACTAATTGACGCGGTACCTACCACTGAGTGAAAAGTAATTTCAAACATATTTAAGTAAAATTATGACAGCGATGGCTGTAGAATTTGTACTTAATCGGAAACAAAGAGCGAAAAGATGTTAATTTCTAAAAGTAAACAGGAAATAATGAACATTACGCTGGAATAAAAACACTTTGAGTAATATAACCTTAATCATATAATATTATAACAGTAAGATGCTATAAGCGTAACTCCAGAATACCGCAAAGTCAATTTCCGTAAAATTATATTCATCCTTAAGCCACTTCTGTATATAGCTACCAACATAATAACAGTAAAACGCTGACGAGATGGCAGAGAATCTAAACCGACGAACTTATCTTAAACAGAACAATCAGATAGACAAAATTGAACCTTATAATCTACATACTGAAGGATTTATAATGGAATTTTTGGATTATACTAACGATATTTATTACTTTGACGCAACTGACATGTTACATTTGCGCGGATAAACTTTTTACAACTTTGAAAATTGTCAGAAAGTCGATAAAGCCTATACGCACTGTGAAGGCGAGTTTGTAGAGTAATCAAAATTTCAAAGTTTTGATGCGTTTCTGTTATGGTTGCGACGAACTATTCGCCGTTTTATTATTAACTTACTTAAAAACTTCGAAAATGTTGATAAACGACGACTTGTACATTCAGTAGTATATTTTGGAAGATACCATCTTTATTTGTAAGGTTTATTTGTAAGTCAGTCATACCTAATTTGTGGCTGTCATCTAGTTGTAGACTGTATTTCATATATCTTATATTATTATCGTTTTGCATTTTATATTTATATAATTATCATAAACATATTATAGAAATATGAGGAAATAGTTCTAGAGAACAATTACTCAAAATAATTTATAATTAGATAACAATCGTATCTATGATATCTGTGATAGATATGATTGTTATTGGTTGGTTATCTTGATGTGATTGATATCTTGCGTTACCAGACTATATTATTATAAAATTGCAAGACAGTGACAAGTGATCACGTGATACAATGTATTGATTCTTTGGCGGTATAATGTTGGCGATAAGGGTTGGGGTAATTCTCTGTGTAATTTCACACACAAACTACTTACATAACATTCAACGGTGTAAGGCTAACACTTTTAACCTTGCTTTTGTGGAGGTGACCTCTTATCGTAGCCAATTTAATACACCACCAAGTTAAATGTTTATTTATTAATAATATAAATTTGTATTATTAAGTACATACTAATCATTAACTAACATTCGTTTCTACAGTCTCACAAGGAAAAGTATGGAAGTAGTAGGTCAAAAACTTTACCTAGCGATATTCTCTCAGGACTTAAAGCAAACTATAAGTCGATATTATTAATACTTATAGGGCTTTTGTGGCTCCATCTGAGTTACCATTTACACAATTTATTTAATTTATTTCAATTGTTTTTCATTACGTGCACAAGAGTGATTTAGAGTACGCAGATAACTTATCATATTAATCACAGATAACATATTTTCTCGTCTGTATTTTACTATGATTGATGATAACAACAGCCCTGGCTGGTTCCTGACCGACCTGAAAGAAAATATATGTCACATATGTGCGATACCTAAAAACATCTGGTATTTTCACTGTGGGAAGTCACTCTACTCTAATTAAAAAAAAAAGTAATGTCATTTAATAAAAAGTAAAGTAATTTAATTCAAATTCACCGTCATCATCATCGTTTTCCTCTGCAAGAAAAGTAAAGTAAATTCCATAAATGTCCCACGTATAACCAAAGACTGCTCTTCTCATAAGAAAAAAAATCACATACATATTTTCGCCACAGTTCTTCAGATAGCGGATGACACAAATCTCAGAACTTTTCCGACACAGATAAGTATTATCACGATGTCCTTGAAGCTTCTTAACACGAATTCAACTCTTAAAAACATCGCTTGCTTAGACTTGGACCTAATTTCGAGCTTCCGATTCCGATATCCGAATCAGAGATTCTGAATGTATGTATATTTTTTTAAATACACATAATTCTGTTGTGTAAACGGTAGATTTTGAAAGACTGGGAAAACATACAAGACAATAGCTATATAGAGGACTATAAAGTTTAGTAAGCCGCGTTGTCTTACCGTCTTTAGGGACTATGTACAGAATGCGGAAACGAACGGACAGTGCTTGGGGACTTCTAAATAAAACGTTAGCAGCATATAGACGCTATGGGACAAAACTAATGGCCGTACGAACTATACATTTTTCGTTAGAAACAAAGTTTAAAGCTTCGTAATTTAACGATGCGTTCGAAGTATTGCTAGAAATCACACATACCTCTCTGACTAGATTTATATCTTACTACGGCTCATTAAAATATATATATTCAACAAAGTTAACAAACAATAATGAATATTATTATTCAGAATTACCTTCCTTTACTGAATTATTTATTTGCTGTGTCGTACCTATTTAAAAAAAAACTGGCCAAGTGCGAGTAGAACTCAAACTTATAAAATTAACTATTTACAAAAACGGGGAAAAAATCATGTCTGTTCTATTGGAGCCACCTTAAATGTTTATTTTATTCTGTTTTTTAGTATTTGTTGTTATAACAGCAACAGAAATACATCATCACGGTTCATGAGATACAGCCTGGTGACAGACGGACAGACAGCGGAGTCTCAGTAATAGGGTCCGTTTTACCTTTTGGATAAGAAACCCTAAATTTATTTTTTGGACTTGAGGTGACATTTTTATGATGTCATAATTTCTTCTGACATCAGAGAACTTCAAATACGTTGCTAGACTGTAGTTTTCACAGCAAGGCTGAACTTGATATGGTAGAAAGAAGCTGAACACCAAGAAATAATAATAATCTTTATTTTAATAATAAAGGTGACGACTAATATTTATAAAAATAACCTCATAAAAAGGTTAAACCCATAAGAAATCGTCGGTAAAAACAGCTTAAATAAAAATGAAAATAATATAAAGAAAATCGTATAATGTTTTCCAAATATTATTACGGATGATAAAAAAACATTTACATTGAGCGTATATTTCAAGATCGACAGACGAGAAAACACAAAAGAGTCATTTACTTGCGATACGCATTGTGAAGCATACTAATGTCGCTGTAAGGGTTACCCTGCAACAAGTTTAAGCCCTCCTGGGACAACTAAGTTACGTCTAATTTGCGCTGGTCTCTTCCCAAAAACCTATTTAATTTGAACAAAAGAGCCCCTTCAAATTCCACTGCTCATTTAAACAAGGATAGTTGGTCACGCGTTCAAAACCAAGAAACGTTAATTCTGGAATCGACTTGGAATGTAAGGAAAATCTACATTTGTAATTAATGAGCTATAAACTTCTGTTCAAATGAAATATGTTCTCTTTATGTAAATTAAGTAGCTTGGGTAGTATTTGTTTATGATATACCTGTAGAAATTATATTCAAGTACTGTTTCTTACCTATTGTAAATATAATCAATATTGCACGTCGATAGAAAATTCACGTATGATATTTTTTGATATGTCTATGTCTCGTAGTTCCTGAGATTAGCACCGAAACAATTTTAATATCAAGACTGTCACATTTGGTTTTAATTCATGATGTTTTCGAAATAGCATGTAAGAAAGATCTTTATATACTTACTCCTTGTCTTAGAAAACGAAATATAGAACCTCACGTAAGAAGCTAATGCAGGAATAAAAGTTGGGAACTTTATTGCTGGTGTGTCTTATCTAGTAAACTATCAGGTTGTTATCTTTTATACTCGTGCGGTCAAGTCCCGAGTAATTGCTCGCTGACCCAAGGAACTTATAAATTACAAATTACATGAGTAATAATGGACGCAATGAACTGTTTTTCTATATTCTATTTTAGTTATTAATCGTAAATTAATAAGTTATGAGTATAGATTTTTTAAGCTAATTTGATTTGTTATTTAATTTTACAATAAATTAAAATAAGCAAAGTATTTTATAATAATATAATATATATTGCTAAAGAAATTACTTAATAAAAATTTTTCATTTTACTTTTAAGGCTGACGACCACATGAATTTTCTTGGTATGTCTAACTATATGCACTAACGCTAGGAAATATGAACCACTTCTTACACATGAAATGGCTATGATTAGCGTCAGAAGAACTGGCTGGTGGGTACCACCCACTTTATTCAACAAGTTATTTAACCCGACTGGCACCCAAAAATCTATGAAAACATGCTTTAAGTTTCAAAACATAAAACCTTTACAAATATCAAACTGATTATATTAAGTTAGGTGATATAGTCTATAGACAAACCAAAGGATAAATAAATCGGATATTTTTGTTAAATAAAGGTATATTATTATTACGTGGAAAAACAAGAACTCAAATAACAAAATGAAATTATAATAAATGTTGGAGCTTATGTTTGATGATCAACGCTGAATAAACAAATAAACCGAACAATATGAAACATTGTAGAGCTTGCTGTAATCTATATATCAAGGGGTCCGTCGATGATGAAATATTATTCTAGAGAGATTACTTAAACAATGTGACTTATTTTACGAATGTCAAATCAAAGGTTGAAGGAAAAAAAACTAGCGTTTATCTAAACTTTTAAGTATAGCCGTATTTCTACACAAATCATATTATTTTATTTTTTTTATTTGTTTTGGATTGCTAATATGAGAAACTATAACAATTAGAATGAAACAGATCTAAGGGCTATCATATATTATATGCTACCACCATTTGCAAAAAGAACATTAACCTTCAGAAATGAAATAATATGCAACAAAAATATAATGAACAAAAAAAAATTAAGAATTATATTATATAGTACTAATATATAATATGGCTGTATTATAACAAAGGCTTATTACAATTCAGTTGACATAATAAAAAAAACAATACAATTAATGCCACTCTAGGGTGTAACATTAAATGTACTTTTTTATTGTTTTTCCGGTTTTCATACTAAATTTGAATATCCTTTTTGCGCAACATCTTATTCATATAGCTTATATCTTTTAATTTAATTCATAGGTATCTTATAAGCCAAGTATTTTTCGCATAACAATAGCGAATAGCAGTCTCTTACTAAGTTTTTCTTGTTAAAGAAGATCAGACGGCAAAATACCCGATGGATGGCACTGGTTGGCTGGGAACGGGGAAGGGTCCTATTGTGAGACGCTACATATGCGATGACACATTGACCTCGTTTCATGTCAGAAAACAATGTTAGGCGCGGAAAGGAAAGTGAACGAGCAGCGCAAATATTCGTCTTTAATTCCAATTTAAATCTTTGTGCCGTTGCAGCTGAAACACTTTACGAGTGCAAAAAAATCTAAAACATATAACACCCCGTCTTATTGCCTGCAATGGTGACAGGACGGCTGTTACATTTTCTGTCCAGAGATTCGGAATTGCGATTCTACGGCGAAATGCTGCTGGCATTCCATGCGGTCATGATTTTTACAGTAACTATTTTTAATTTTGATTTGGGTATAAGTCCGCAATGTACTTTACATAAATATCATTTATGTAAAGTACATGCTTAAACGGTATGTTTTTTACATTTTTCCTTTGGATATCAGGTTTCAGAAAATCGATAGTCATTTTTATCAGTACCAGTCACGTGACCATTTATATTGTTAATTTAATCTATGTTATAAAGATTTAAGCATTTTTTTAATCGTATTCTGATTTTTTGCTTTCTAAATAATATAGTAACGTAGCTTACACTCTCAGTTGCTTCTATATAAATATAGTTCAAATTATTTGACAAACGTTAATATTTAAATATATTTTCGGAAAACAAAATTGCGTCTTAACTTTCTTATTTGGACCAGGACTTTCGAAATAAAACATTTTTAATTTTTTTTGATTAAACGTATCTCCTACGGTTGAGTTACGATCGTTTCTTTGGTTTACGATTATAGTTTTAGAACATACTATTATATTGTAGGTACCCATATAGTTGTATATAGACTAGTACTTTAGTACCAATATTCAAATGTTTTCCTCTGAGACATTTACTGATCGTTTGATGGTTTGAACTGTGCTCACTCGCCTCAATGATATTTAATGCTAAATATGTTTCCTAATTATGATAATGAAATGAATTGAAGATCACAGTATCTTTTTTCTATTTAATTGAAGGTTATGTGAAGTTGATTTTCATACAAATACATTTTGACACAGGATATATCAATTAAATTGTATCTTGACATTTTCACACCAAGTCAATGGCATTCTTAAATAAGGTACATATACTTTGATTTTGTCAATATGTATATATATATTCATAAATGAAAATATAATTAAACATGTTGTCGTTAAATATTCACACATACACGCCTTACGCATTTACATACATTTACCAGTTGTTTTGTTTGTGTGTGTTGATCACGCGCGACGGTGTGGCAAGGAATAATGGGCCTATTCAATTTAGCCGCGTAATAACTTCCAAATTATTTTGTCCTCAAATTGTTTCGTCGGCGAAATCAATTAAAATAACAATGACACAAAATTTATAATGTATGCGAAATTAGTATTAAAAGACTTTTTTTCAACATTTATAATATTGCTTTTGAAATTATTTTTCTTTTATTTATGAAATATTTTATAATCACTTAGCTTATATAACTGAGACAGAAAAGGCAAATGGAGCACGCAGAACATTATAGTGTAGTAAGAAAAGCGATTACCTACATTTTCGTTATGCGAAACGACGTTTTTTTTAATACGCAAATTAATAAAGAAATATACTTGAATTCGCTTTTGATTCTGTATTCGCTTTTTTTGCTTCACTTTAATGCTCCGAGCACTCCATTCGGATTTTGTTTTATAATCCTGAGGCTTATAATATTTCCTTATAATATCAGAAGTTTCTTTAGAAGCCCCATAGCGAATGTAAGTTCCACTATGTAAAGGAATTAATTAAGTTACTCTGTCTTATACGTACTTTGAAACGAAAATAAGAACAGAACTTGATACAGTTAACAAAAAAAATTACTGCTTATGATGTTATGAATATATTTTTTCTTTGTATAATTTATATACCTAAATGTATAAAAACAGATTTCCCATGAAAACGCACGCGGCTCCCATCGCATTTTAGCGAGGGAGCGTGGGTTTTATATATAAAAAGTCCTTTCTTGGAACTCAAGCTTGCTTCATACCAAAATTCATCAAATTCGGTTCAGTGGCTTAGCCATAAAAGCATAACAGATTGACAGACTGACAGAAAAAGTTACTTTCACATTGATAAAATATTCGTATAGATTATGTCACAGTTTACTTTCCTCTTGTTAAATATTGTTCGGAATCGCTAACAAAATGCAAAGTCTCGTATTCGTACGGGTGAAATTAAACGTGTAGACATTTAGATTATTATTAGATATGCATGTACATTGTACATACATATAATGTTATCTAGGTTCTGCTAGAAATTTGGACACATTCGCTTGAAGTATCTGGACCAAGGATTTTCTCTCTCAATTTTTTCTGTACAAAACAATTATTATGAATATTTAAAACATAGCAAAGGTACGCGATGTTATTTTATATTTCCAGGCGATACGATAAATGTAATATTCATATATTCAAAGTTTATACTTGTCACGGTAACCATAAAATGGCCATTATTTCGTTCGATGATCCAATAAATTACTCTATATATTTGTTTAGTCTGACCAATGTAACATAACCCTTTTGTTTTATAGGATAACATGCGGATTATATGTTTCTATTTATGATATAGAACATCGTTTATTTTATAAAATCATAAAAACATTATTATTATTTGTTGAGCGGCTAGTGCATCGTAAATAGTCTGACACTCCAAAATCAAAATCAAAATATACTTTTTTTTTTTTTTGTAGGCTTTTACAAGCACTTTTGAATCGTCATTTAACAAACTATTTAAAGCAAAGCTAACACCGGTTCGGAATGTAGATTCTACCGAAAAGAACCGGCAAGAAACTCAGTAGTTACTCTTTTTCTACATCTACGAATACAGTCATGTTAGTAAATAAGGAGTGGTGTTTACACGCGTCAGGTAAGTTAAGGAATATGTGACTATGACTATGAGCAAGGATGAGAAGTTATACAGCATACATTAAGAAAAAAATATTATAAGAAATTTCTTTCATTTGTTCCGAATGCATACCATACCGGACTAATCACTAGATTGAGTTGAAACTTTGGCGCTCAGGTAGTTTCAGAAAGTGCTTACAAAACAATCACTAAAGAGACTAGGAAGCGCGACCGGCATCAGATACATGAACATAAAAGATGGGGATAGCGTGACTTAAGATGTTTCGTATTGTAAGCTGTAAGCCTATAAATTATTTTATATAAAATATTTATAAATAATCATTTAAGATTGTATAGCTTTTAGGTATTGAGTTATATTCAATCACAGAATTATATAAATGTGATGAATACTTTTTGGTTTGACATTTTTATAATAAAAGTAGAGGAAGAATATTTTTGAATTTGACATGGGAATTGTTAATCTGGGTTGAAAAGCGGAAGATAATGGATGATTGTAACAAAAACTGGAAAAATAAATATTGTAAACTATATTAAATATTGTTAATTATTTGACGTTCCTATTTACTTGAACCTGGGTCTTCAATACATATTTGGCGACAAATATATTATGAGAATTTATTAGAATTTATTAGTCAAAGTGTCTGCTTGCTTTTCGGGGCTCCGTTCTCACATGGCCGCCGAACTGTAATATAGCTGAGACAGCCCTGTAAATCTTAACCAAATGTCGAGAGTTCAAATCCGACCTTATTTAATGCCTACCTTGTATTTATAATTCATCCCACGCCCGGTGATGAAGAAAAAAATCTTAAGGAAGCCTACACGTGTCGTATGAAAATCTGCCACGTGTGTACACCGTAATGGAACATAGTGATGGAACAACCCAATGCTTTTCCTTCGGATGAGAGGATACTATTTAATTACACACAGTATAATTATTTATTTAAAGTATTCCTTATTCGAAATACTAGAAAAAATGTTTACCAATTAAATATAAACGATAAATCGTGAACAAGATTAATTAAGTTGCTAAAGCCTAGACAAAGCGCAGCTTGGCTACAGCCTACTAAGACATAAAAGACAATTTCAACGAACGATAGCCGTAAGGCGGGTACGTGGCGGTCTTTTGTTGCTACACAAATAAGCCTTGTTGTGTTCGAGGGGTCCCCTCATTACGGCTCGCTTCATTACTTGCTTGCGAACGTGTCAATCTCACAGTAGACGCTCGTGTCGTCTCCATCGACATCATCGTCTCTAGAGACATTAGATCGTAAATTTTGATGATAGAAGGTCCCTGTGCAACATCGTTTCGGGACCGACCGCTCATCCACATATTCCAGCGTTAAACCTTAGATAATGTATTGTCTCGTGTGTGAGTTTATGTAATTCCAGGTGAATGACGGGACATAAACGATGTAATATTGACGGAATATTGGGCGGGAAATTTAATAATATTACATAATTAATTTTCGATGTTTTTTTTTTTATTTTATGCACACTCGGTGACTTGACTTGGAAATTGATATATATGTATAACCTTTGTGTTAACGGATTTGGCTTGTTGATATTTCTATAATTTAATTATATATATTTTTAGTTGTTTTATTAATGAATTACAATTTTGTCGCACATAATTATGTATCGTAATGGAATACTACGTTTTTTGTTGAGTTCCTACTCCTTTCGACTATTAAATATAAATTTTATGCTCAATCTTCATAGTATTTTTTTACGATTACGAGTATAAATGCTATATATAAACAAATTAAATCTTAAATTTGGGAGTTATTTAAAACTTTAATTACAACTTACAAAGTCGTCGATCAGAATAACACACAAATGAATTCATACGGATCACCAGAAATACCTACACGATATTACATAAACATACTTGTCGTGCGCGAAAATTGAACCCGTGTCACAACCGCAATAATAATCAGTCGTTTACGAGTTTTCCAGCCACCTTAAGAAACGATATATTGTGAACTGCCAGTAAAAATGTTGCCGTCACGGGTCACTCTGTTTCCATTGATAAGTTAAATAAAATTTTATGCACTCACATTCAGCTCAGCCAATCTACAGCCATAAGAATTAGGCTTACTAAACAATTATGATTCAAATTACATACATAATAAAGGAGTAAACTCGTTATTAATTAGTAATATTGAAATCATGTGTGTGAATCGCTTATTCAATTACAGAGATTATTGTTCCTTACACATAAACAATCATTAGATTAATTAACCTTCGCTATTACGAAGCAAATGTCAATTTACCTTTGGACTAATAAACAAAGATAACAATTTTGTATAAAGGTTATCAAAAAATTAATTAATTTAAGACTTTGTTTTTACAGCTGATTAAGAGAAGCTTTCTGTAATTCATAAAATAATGATGAAACAAAGCTTTAGCCCTTGTGGCCCCCGTGAGCAACCAGTACTCTGGCGTCCTCTAGTAGGAGCGGGGTCATAATGGAATACTTACATATTTTCGAACGGAAATTCGGCTGCAAATAGTGCAATTTTAAATGATGTCTGGAAGCAAAAAGTGTTTTTTAGGTAAGAAGGGGCTTGAGATGATCTAATTAAATTCCTAAGGGCTGAATTGTATTTTTCGTTATACTTGTGTGAAAAATGTAACTTATTCCAAACGGGAGTGGGCGGTAAAGTGAACATATCGAGTATGACAAAAAAGTTATTGTGTAGAGTTGGTAAAGACGCGGCTTGTGGTGGCGGTCCTTGCTTTGCTACCGCACGCCGGTACCGCGAGCCGCGCAAACCCCGCACTATCGGTAAAGCCACCTATGTGATGAAAGATAATATCAATGTTATTATCATTTTTTTATGGCATTGGTTGGCGGACGACAAAGACAGAAAGGTGCTGTAAGAAATATTAACCATTCCTTACATCACCTATGCGCCTCCAACCTTGGGAACTAAGATGTCATGTCCCTTGTGCCCGTGATTACACTGGGTCACCCTCGCTTATTCAAGCACGAATAATAAAGTCTTTTAGAGAATAATTAGTTCATTTTACAGGTGTAGTAATGTATATGTTACTCGTCGGAACATATAACAAATGTGTCGCTAAGACTTGAGCTTGAGAATAATCAAAATAAGTTGATTGTACTACATCGCAATTATCTATCGGTTTACGAAAAAATTATAAGGAGCATGGCTGTAGCCCGGGGACTTGTTACAGTAGTGTAGTACTATACATATTTTATCGATAATGTCGTCGGTTCGTGTTTAATTTGTAAACTGCGGCAGCGCTTTATTCTGACTTATGAGTTTGTAACTTTATTTGATGGAATGTATCCAGAATACCTCAAGGCTTTATTAAATCCCAATATTAAAACCACGGTCGCTGAGAAGTCTGGTTAGAACTTGTATAGATACCAATCTTTAAGCATTCGGAGTAACAGATATGGTCAGCGCCGGCCCTTGATCAGGGTTATCGAGATTATCTTTCTGGTCCCTTTGGTCGATGCTTTTACTTGACATAAATTACATTTCGGTTAATGATAAATCTATAGGTAATTATTATCTAATATGGAAAATCAAACAATGCGCCTTAACACCTGATTCGACACCCGCACTTTTCAAAAGGCACCATCAACATTCGGTGGAAATTGTTTCTCACGTTTTCACCTTTCGGTCTTCTAGATCCAGCGCTGAATATGGTCTTGATTCTAAATCCGCTCCCGTTATTACAGCATGTTTAGCAATTTTATAAGCCTTGTCTCCTTTAGTCCAATATGAAATTCAAATCCACTGTTACCATAAAATCCACATTACTGAACTTTCTTTAGAAAATAATAAATGTAATCTTACATAGAAGTATGTTATGGTATTTTTCATGTGCCCATTACCTAAGTTGAAGTCCACTTTTAATGTAAAAAAAAAAAACACAACATTACTTTGTGTGTTTGTACTTATTTAACGCATAGAGTAATGGATCTTTTTAGATCGTGCAATAAGATTATTTCCATCACATTTGTTGTAATGGAAGTACGACTCAAAACTGCGTAGAAAATGAACTTCTATTTCTATCATAATTAAATAATATTATATATAGCGCCTTAGGTATATGTTCTATAAATCTTCATAGGTGGTAATATTTTCTACATTAAATCAATATAGTTTGCTTTGTGTCGTTTTCATCAGTATTTAGAATTGGTTCAAAAACTCAAAGCGTTATATTGAGTTCTTTTTTTCATTTTTTATCCTCCACACATATTTTTCAGTCCGTGTCTTTAGTGTACCTTACTATTATCGATTGAGTAGTTATATGTGCCTGCCTATTTTTAAATAGAGGCTGCAATCTTACAATAGATTTTTTCAATTAAGCAGTTTTAGTTCCGAAAAGGTCATAATTGTTGTTTACTTGTATACAATTAGAAAATATTTTAATTTATTATTATATCGGTGAGTTATATTGTGTTAGCTATATAGTCTTGAGTATAATATGTGTAATATATCGTAAATTCTCGAAAAGAGAATTTATGAGAATGTAAACTTTTTATTAATTCACGATACTAATCTAATAAGACTAATCATTAGTTTAAGGAACTGTAATTTTGTCAATTTTATCTCAGAAATATCCCCAAAAATGCCTCTGCAATTGTGACTATGTATGAACGAATGTTCGAGAATATTTCTTTTGCGTCGTTACGATATCACAGATCATTTGCATTTTTCAAATGACAACCAATGATGATAATGATATAAAATACGACTGACGTAAGACGGTATTCTTTATTACCATACCTATATATATTTTATCAACATATTGTGCTGAGGGCAGGGTTAAGGTTTTTAAAAGGCTTAAAAATAGTATTAAACACTGTCAATGTATGACAAATAGAAAGATTTGAGGGCAAACCCTGATTGTATATTCAGATACCACTATAGAAGCAATTGATGAGGTACTTATGTAAATAGTTTAATTTAAACACAATGTTTTTATTATTGTGCAGTAAACTTTTCTGGAACTAAAATTAAAATTATATTTTAATGTATAGTTTAAATATTTAGGTACTAATTTATTTATATGATATACCTAACTGCATATACGACGGCGACTGCGATAGATCAGCGGCACGCTCGTCATCGGTAGGACCTTCTGGTACAGGGCTTATGGCGTAGGTCTCAGGCAATTAACACGATGATACAGTATGACAATTCTTGTATTTTATGTAGGTAATCAGCAATCACAAATTATTATATCAGTATATATCAGAGTTGCTTGAACCAACGGTCCCGTCTGGAAGATCCGAACTGTATCGCTCTTTATAATAAAATTTAACTAAAGAATTAAACATGTAACAGTTATCCCGTCTAACGATTCCGATCACGTGACTCATTACGTCACGGCGTTCACACCTCACAGATACAAAAAACTGAATTACTAATTATTCGTAGTCAACGACATAATATATTATTACAAATAGAAAATGAAATGATATTTTTAAAAAAATATTGTAATGGCGGCCAATAGACATTTTTCTTCTATGACAGGCCATCGCTAGATATTCGGACAACTAAGCGGACGCACGAGTACCGCCAACCGTCGTCCTTATATATCCGGTCGCAGTGTTGCTATTTGTGATTTTAATTTTCTTTTAATAATATATTTGAGTTATATTGCAATGAACCTTAAATAAAGAAAAATAACGATCTGTATAATATTACGTCTGTGTGTACATTGAGACATGTCTGAAGGGTGACTACAAATCTTTCAAAGGATAGCGGTTTCTGCGGTCGCGCGACATGCGGGTATTATCCGATCTCTTTGAATATTAACTATTTCGCTCAACACAATGCTTCTGTTTGTTCATTGTAATAAGTATTAATTAAAGTTTAATAATCATTTTCGCTAATTCACAAACGAATTCGACATAAGCCTTTCAGTACAAATACGAATGGGAGCTTAATATATATTCATTTTCGTACTTAGTATATTATTTTAATAATATAAGTATAGTAAAAGCATTGATTTTCAGAACTTAATTTGGTAGGTAAGTTTGTATTTAAATATAATCACTAATCTCCCACTGACTGTAGGGCTTTGTGCGAACTCGTCTGGGTATCTACCACCCCCTTATTAATCATTAATAATTGCACTAGTTGGTGGCGCATTGACAACGTAAGGAATAATTAATATTTCTACGGATGGCGGTAACTACTTATGATTAGATGACGCATTTGGTAACCAAAAACTATTGAGAATTTATATTATGAATAAAAATTTTCTACAAATAAATTTTATATATTTTGGCTACCTTATTATTACTAGAATAATATTGTTAGGTATCGTTGTATAATAGGTAAGTACAATTCTAATATATTCTACCGTCGTCGCGTAGATTACTTAGGTTAAGTAACGAAAACACATTTAATTTTAATATAACCGTAACGACATTATAGTTATTTTTCGAGTCAATCTATATACAAAAGTATGTATAATGTTTAATTACTTTAGAACAGAAACAAAATTCAAAGTTTATATACAAATTACCTCTCTGTAAGTACCCACCTGTTAAGCATCACCTTTCTTAAATATATAATATAATTATATTATATTATTTGCACAACCATTATAAATGTAATATTTATTAAAGCGCCATCTATATAAATGACTACAAACCTCGTAGCTTAAAGTCACTCAATTGTCGTAAAAGTCGTTATACGGTTAATTAAAAGAGGGCAGCACATAGTTTAACTTTTATTCTACTAAAAAGTTTGAAACTAATCTGGTAGATGGCGCTTTTAAAAGTTTATTATAATAATGATTTTATTATTTTGTGCTACTTTGTAGAATTAACATTAATTTTTTTAGTTTCAGTCGAAAAAAAAACCTTCTGAAAATCAATTGTTTACTGAGTATGTTTAATTTTTGTGTATATCTTAAGTAAAACTTCAAATTCGACTATAATAAAGTTAATCTGATTAACTGGCGCTCTTAGAATTAATCAGAATAATTATGATATTAGGCTGTTTTATAGGAATAAGTTACACTTTTTTATTTAATTCCTTTTTTTAAATCGAAGGTTTGTATATATTTAAATAATAGGAAGATCCTTAATCATTTTGTAGGTACCTAAAATATTTCGATTAATATTTAATCATATTTTTCTATAGTTAAATAGTATTTGTAGTGTATTTATTATATATATATAAAAGAAAACAAAATTGTAACATTATCATGATGGAATTTATTTTTCTCTATGTCAATGATAGATTACAGTTTCTAAAAGTAACCGCATACTGTTAAAATACATTAAATATAATATTGTATCATTTGCAACAGATAGATTTAACGAAAAATATATTTACCATGGCTGATTTTATTGTACCTATTAGCTACAAACTTAATTCATCAGAATATCAGGCTCAATATGAGCTATCACAATTCTCGACCGTCGGTCCATCCTACTGATAATTGACAAGGTCAAGGCGAATTTAAAACTCAACATTTCATCATCAATAACTTTTATTCATTCATTTTTAACTTTATATCACAGTAGGAAAAGACCGGGCGAAAACCTGAAAATTACACTACCAAAGCGTGCAAGTAACGTAACAGTAAAACTAGGTCGTTTGTAATTCTCAGTGGAGAAATCATTTTCAAATACCGGATACATGGAATCGATGTCTGTTACAATTTTAACGTTACGTTACATAGATTAATTTGAACAATATTTCAGTCTCGCTCGCAACTCAAATGCTTGATATAAAATACTGTATCCAACAATGAGGTTTTACAATCACTTTCACAAGTTATCAAGTTAACATACGCGTGTATGGATAGAATATATTTCATGACACTATTTGATCGATATTCAACTATAGAAACGACCACGTCTATAATAAGTTAATGACCTACGAAATGCCCTAATTAATTAAAATTACATTCAAGGCATCTGCTTCTTTTATCATAATTATTGGATTTTCGTCACTAGTATGCGCGACCGCATCTTCCTAATTTCATTCGTAACTTTAAATTAAAAATTAAACTAATTCATTTGACTATCACTCATAATTCAACATTCAAATATCAAAATAACAGAACAACACTCAAACTTCAATGTTCTAATACTTATTAATACATCTAGGCTTAAAATCACAATGAAGTGTTGAATGAAATAGGGTTATCATTGGTCTTTAGAAAAAATTGGTCGAATAGATATGTTCAAAGATATAGCGGGCTAAAGCCCATGATAAGATGCTTTCAACTTATGTTCGAGTACAGATATGGTTTGAAGTTACTAAGATATGAATTGATAAATTACAACCATAGAACGTTTGGTTGAAGTCTATTTTATAGCAGCATTGAAGGTCCCGCTTCTTCGCCTTTGTTTCCGATGGGAAGTAATTAGTACACGTATATTTGCTTGAGTTGAGGTTTTAGCTCAGGCGGGATCGTGTACACTTCCTGTTCGGGCTTCTTTTTCACGAGTCGCTTCCAACGACCGCCGATGTTCTTGCGTAAACTGCGAAAACTCGCCCGCTCGTTACCAATAGGCTGCATCAAGTTGTCCTGCAAATAAAAATAATAACAAATTAGGTTTCGGTATCAGCAGATACAAATAAACAGTTTCAAACGCGTATTATTTCCTCAAAGTACGTAACTTTCGTGTCCATTTAATACCGTTTATGTATGATGTGTTGACCCAAAACAAACATTTCTTTCCGTTAGCGACCCCGGTGCACGAGTGCATTTGCACTAACTTAAACCATTGTGTAACTGGAAGTCTGTTTAAGTTATTTTAAGCCCGTTGCTATCCAAACGTTTAAAGAAGGTCGTCCCGTCGAACGTTAAATATTATTATTATCAAGTAGGTACGCGGAAATTTGTAACTGTCGCTTTACAGAACGTTCCAGCCAGGCTATTCAAACCGCGGTTTTGATATTAGGATATAAATATGTTTATTTAGATGTTCTAATCAGAAAAAAAACTTCTCTATCGTGATCGGTCCTAGTTGTGTTCTATCAAATTTATTTTAAAAGTTTTGTCATCCACTCTGACTTGAATAAAAAAAATTGCAAATTGAACGTTAATGTTATACGCATAAGGCAAGCCTTGAATTCAAAGTCACGTTAGCATTTAACGCTTCCTGGTATATTTACAATATGGGTGGTCATGCTATACCGTTCAATGTTTGCTAATAAATCTCAATGTACAACCTAGCTTTATAACAAGTACTTGGGACAACAATTAGACCGTGATATTAAGGTTAAAGCATTTACGAGACTGCAATTTTAAGAGCACAGCTCTTTGCATTAGCCTCCTTTGTTCGTTTAAGAAAGAAGGTCGAACGGTTACAACATGTTCGCCTTGCACAGCTTTCTACTCGGTAAGCGTGTCCCGACATTTAAATTTATTTTGCACTCAGATCGTCATGCAACGACCAACTCTCTCTTACTTGGTGGGGACGCAGGTTGGACCAGTCACGTTTTCTTTACATTGTACCTAACTTTTCGAAACTCCAGTATTATGATACTTAAGAACTAGAAAGTTGATAATTCTTACGCATTTTATACCGCAGTGGGATTTAGGTCAAGAATAACAAACAGATGTGATTTGTACGCTCTATTCTAATTAAACTTTAACGAGTTTAGTGTCTTGAAAGATAAATGTTACTCAATCAAGAAGTAGTAAGTTGTTTTTGTTTTTAACATTACTAACCTGATCATGAGGATAGACGTAAGGCGGAGGCAGCGGTGGTGGGAACTGCCACAAGGGCTGCTGACGAAAGGCAAGAGGCTCAGGCGGTGGTTGCGGCGCGGTTTGGAGCACAGCTTCGGCTGGGTGCACCGAAGCCGAGTGCTCCTCACGCTTACGCAGCTTGCTGTGGACGATACGTATCGCCATCATAGTTCCATTATTCCCAACCATGGTAACGAAAGGTCCTTCGACACAAGTACAAGTAAACACACTGGGTTGGATCACAGGTAACAAGTTCCAGTCGGGCAGTCACAACATATTCAATTCACAATTTCACTCACAGCCGTATTGCGGTCTAATCGACGCGTGTAACTAATAACTAATTTAAATAAATTATCACAATTATTTTGTAAGTAGAGCTATTGCACATATCACTGCTCGTAGGAACGCGCGGTAGACCGCGTTATGCGAGCTTCTGCTGCTCGGTGACTAGAATGTTATCGTGAAGATTGGCCGGCAGGTGCCTAGCAAAGCGCTCGCTCGTGCCAAACGACCTCTACGGAGTACTCCATGCGTCTGAGTTGAAGTGGAGGGGCGCGTATGGCTTTTATATATTCGCATCTGACGCGGCGCCAGGGCGGAAGGGAGAGGGAGGGGGCAGAGTTTTGACGATGTGGCCGTTTTCCGTGAAAAACTACGAAGTACGAACAGTTGCGATACCATCGCTCGCTCTCATATTATCGTCATGGTAATGACGCATCCAATGGCCTAACCGTTGGTTTGTCCCGCTTGCTCAAGCCACAAGATTAATTTATCCGTAATTTAATGATATAGCGCTCAAAACCCAAATGGCTTCGTGACGACGGCTGTGAGTTGAAATTGGAATATTTTGAACCTTAATAATTAGGAAACATGTTATGAGCTTACATCATTTATATAATCATTAAACATACATAAGAATAACCCAGAATATTTTGTCAATTCCATTCAGACCGAAGTCATGGCAACGCAAGTAAAGCACAATGAACACGCCCTCGTTATGTTGCTTCAGTTATTGCAATAGATAAGAGTAGGCCTGTATTGATTTCATCGATAGCAACAAATCTGAGGGATACGACATTTCACCATCAACTGGGTTCAAAGTCCATAAAATACAAATGCACAGTCGCGTATACATTTAACGCACAGCTGGGTCTATGGATAAAGTAAACGCAATAACTACAAACGTTGCATCTCACTCTAACAAATATGTATTTACGTTAATAAAAGAGGAGGTCTGTATATATATTACTTCAACTTAAAAAGGCAAAGTAGGGCTACAGGGCAAGGGAGATCGGGGAAGGTGCATTGCCCTTAGTCCGTTCCCAACACAAGTAAGCCTTCGGGCTTTGACTCGAATGTGGGATAAAAAACACAGGTAGTAAGCCATTAATAGCTGTTACCCTTGAGATGCGTCTAGAGGATATCGTCAGTCAGTAGCGTTGCCATTGATTCAAGAATATGTGACATTTTAATTAGAATACTAAAAGTAAAGTTAATATTTTGCGTTTAATCTTGTGAGTAATGTGAGAAAAATATAGTGAATGGATTAAATGTACCTAGTAGCGCTTAGAGAATAATAACAATCTAACGGAATAATACACTTCAGATAAGATTTGTATCGCGTTTTAAATGTATGTCTGATTTTTAAATGAAATCAATTTGACATTTAAGATCGAGGTGAATAATATATATAATTAAAATTACTATCTAGTTTTTTAATTTGTAATCACACCTTGAAACATACACGGAAATATTTTTTTTATACTCAAATTGTAAATATTAGTAACAGTTAAGTTTATTTTGGTTATTTCAATGTTTTACGTTTAGAAAGTAGTTACTTGTGTATAAAATACTACGGATTGTTTAGCGTTAAGGATATATCATTGGAACCATTGACGTCAATTCATGATGGGAGTTAATAGGTGTACATTTTTAATATGATCTAGAGAGTTTGAAGAGCTTGTTAAACAGAATAATGTATCCGATGATTGCGATCAATGGACATTTAATAGAACAATAATTTTCTCGACGTATCCATACAATTTAATGTATTATTATGCCGTTTGTTAAACAAACAAGTCTATGCCTTATGGCTGTAGTGACGGTTCAAATAAATACACCATGACTATGTTACTATCGGAATTTCGCTCGCGAAGGATTCGTTTAAAAATAACAGTTTTGTCTCGGATTGCCTCTTGCCGACTGTCGACCTCGTCGTCTTACTTAAATGATCATTGTGTAGATTTTATGTATTATACAATACCCTTGTATTATTGTATGTGATATTACTATTCTTCGTGGTCAAAGTTTTGAATCGAACTTTAATAATATTCGAGTATTTTTTTTTTTTAAATAAACAAAGATGTGACCGTTACAACGGTTTTCCTACCTACTAAAGTGTCTTGTATCGAAACCTCAATTAGAGGTTAAATATATAATTAAATTTAATCACTGTCAAAATTATTGTAACAAATATCATACAAAAGTGAATTTTGTGATTGAAATAAAACGTTATAAATTAAACTTGGCAAATCTTTTATCTCTTGGCTTCCGTCGTTTCTCAGACGTTGCAAGTCGTCTCTGCGAGGTTTGTTTACAGACAACCTCTCTTGTATTTACGAACGTATAGCTCAGCAGTTATATAAACGTTGGAAGAAAGTCATCAACTCCTCATACATGTACAACACATAAGTAAGTATAATTTATATATATATATCTGATATGCTTGTTCGAGCTACACAAGCATTACAGAAATAAATTCTAAAGATGCGAAACACCATTAGCGATGTACAAGTAGAATTATTTGAGATGACGTTGTTAGTATACTATATATTTTATAAAGCACAACGGAGTTTTTATTGTAATTATCTGCTAGGATTTTTAATCTGTTTCATGTGATCCAACGAATTCCCGGTGGACTCCTTTGTTAAAGCTTATTGATGCGTTTGAATTCTCGATGTGGCCGTGAGGTCGAAATCAGAGTAAGGCAGAAATGGCAGGTGCGCGGACCGTACGTCTTGCTCTTACTTTATAATAAAATTGTTATTCATTAATACTGTTGTTATATTTATAACTCGATGTTTCTTTAAAATTTCATACTGTAAATCCTCATACTCAAGTAGGTACTAAGCTCTAGAAATTAATACTACGCTTGTCAAGATTTTTAAAATCTAGACAAATTTCAGATTCTCTTAAATTATTGATAGAAATAAACGATATGCTGTAGTGAGGGTTGTATATCCAGTAATACCTTTATTATTTACCATCATCCACCACCATCATCGTTATACAATTAATAAACGTAATAATAAGTACTTAGTTAAGAATTTGTTTTGGTAACTCATTTCAAATAAATGTTCAAAATCACGTGTTCTATTTTCACGTTATATCATACTTTACTGACAGGAAATTGTAAGTTACTTTCCTATAAATATAATACATTTCGTGAAAGTTAAAGTAAACAATAACATAAAAATACAACAACACGAATTTGTAAGCATTTTTACAATTTGTCTAGGTTTATTATGTATGATATCATATAATCTAGTTTCTGTTCCGTGGCTATTATTGAAACACGTTTAAATATATTATAGCTAATGTATTATAAGGCAACAATATTTTTTATTCATCACGCATTACGTTAATTAATTATATCTTAAGTATATTCTCTACATTCAAGGTTGAATAAGACATTAAAAGATAATCGTGTACTTACTGTTGAAAAACCCTAATTCAAATATTCTTACTCCGAAATCTTGTAGCATTTCAAATGACGTTTTTCCACAATCATGATAGTAATTTAAAGTATATTTCTTCTTGATGAAGGTAACTAATGAAGATACGTTTCTATTCTTATTTTTCTAAGTTTAGAAGGCATTGTACGAATGGTCACGACCTTGGTCTTTCTTACGGTCAACGATCAGTTCCTGCTGTACTCATAAATAGGTATAAACTTTTTTGTTCGTATTTGATTGATTCATGCTACGGTATTGTTAGGTTTTAACAGAATCGCATGTTGTATAAAATAACCAGTCACGTTTGAGGTAGCAGCAGTCTTGGCATTATATTAAAATAAACTGTCTAAATTACTTTAAATTATTTGTTATTAGTTCAATGCGAACATTCACAAGCTGTATGTATGCTGCGAAGAATTTACCTTGACCAGATAGGTGTCAACCTTGATGGCAGTTAGTATGACAGAAAACGAGTTTCTCTGCATATACTGACTTATTCATTACAGATGAAATACCCAATTCAATTTAACATTTACGTATTACTGGATCAAAATCATCATATATTTAATGCAAAGAAATAAACCATAAGATAATAGTAATCTGTAAATTGAATTACCCGCGTTCAAAAGGGTTGTGTTTGTTTCTCCCGCAAAGGCAGATTATGGTCTTGTCGACAGACAGAACGATCAGAGAGTTGTGCTCCAGCACCACACCGACTTCGCAGTTTTCCTCTTTACACTTCATCGCCTCGAAGGCGATCGGAGCGAAGAGCATCGAATGGCAGGCACAGAGCACAGGCACTTGACACAGCTCAGTTGGGCGGAAAGGCGCCAACGTTTGGCGCTCGTCACGTTTTGGCGCAGACTGCCGGCCAGCCGACAGTTTTCCTACTGCCCGCGCCGATTCTACGGTGACTATTTGTCAGGCGTCGGCACCAGCACCACGCCTCGCTCACCGCACCGGTGGGTGGCGACTGAAGCACGCACCTCTCCCGTTACCTTATTGCTATGTTATGGGGGCTCGACCTCGCACCGCGAAAGCCCTCCGATAACATTTAGCATAGTCATATTTAAACCACTTAATTCAACTTGACAAGTTTGTAATGCTGGCACGTATCGCGTTACTGATTATATTATTAGAATGTCTTTAAAACCTGTCCCAACACATTTACCTTTTCTTAATTACGATTACTTAAAAGCAAAACAAATTAAAGTATGTTTTTTACTAATTAAGTCGAATTTTGTTGTGGTATCGTTAAAGCAGAACTTTCTTATCAGTTTATAAGAAAAAAAAAATTACTAAGCTATTGTCATCGTCTTCACTGTCTATTTTACATTCAACCATAAAACGATCTACTTTCGATTTGAATAAATCCAAACAATAATTGAAGGGCTTTCTTTTAAATGTTACCATTATCATTTAACAAAAGGAACATAATTATTATAATCATAAATCAATAGCAACACTTTAACAAAACGTGTTTCTTGAAACTAGTTAAATCAGAAATGTTTTATTATTTGGAAATTTTGCAAAACAATATAAAATTCAAGTTCGTAATATATTATTGTCTTTCAACTTTGAGATAACATAAACCCAATAAGTACCCATTTTGAAAAAAAATTAAACGATATATGTTTGGACATTTTTTATCGGCGCCTATCATCATTTCTTACTATGCATAATTTGTAATACGAGAATAATAGTTTTTACATTTGGACAAATCACATTGTTGGATTAATTCCAATTTTCTTACATTCTAGCCACATAAGCAATTATAATATAATATATAGTTCCGTCACAGCGTAAATTATTTCCTTCATAAAGAAACAATGACGAACAACGTCATTTAAAAATTCCATAGTAATCTTTGCCATTAGTAGAACACATTTAAATATATATACATATACGTAAACCGTCAGCTGACAAAGGGTTAGTAACAGGGGTCGATTGCCCCTCATTTAATTATAAAGTGGCACAAGTATGGCGTACTGTTTCATTTTTTTCTTTCAAATAATTAAATTAAATAGCAAGTACGTATCATAAAACATTTACTCTACAAAAACATCTAATTTTTAATTAGTAGAAAAACTGAGTTAAGGCGTATAATCGACATTTGCTTCAAATTCTTTTTATCTAGGTACGTTGGTACTTAGTTTACATAACAGAGGACATTGAATAAGACAAAGAGTATATACCTATCAATGACTACGAAGAGGGCAAAGTTTGTAAGTACTGAGTTACAGCCTACTCAGTTACTGATATAATTATTAAAAAACAAGCTGATTTACAATTTAAATAAAGAATCCTTTGAAAATAATGATCGTAAAACAATTACATGCGAATATATAGAACGTTAAATGTAATTTAAAAAAAAAATTAAACAATCCGTGGCAGAAATTGTGCAGAAACTAACGGAACTCTGTTTAGACATCATTTTAAACATCCGTTTTTCCAAAATGTTCTTATTTGAAATGAAAAGTTTCCAGCCCTCCAGGTGATATATGAAAGTGTATCACCATGTCAAAGTCAAAAGCATTATATTCGTAATCCGTCACGAGATAGATACAATTTTAACGTTACCTATCGTAAACCAGTTTGTACACTGCCACCGAAATGAAATAAGCTATTTTAATTTATCCGCACTATTCCAGAATACCGTTGGGCGGTGATTTGCGATTTAAAACAGCTAACAAAAACGTTAAGAGATAAAATTCACAGCTATTACCGCTAAACTACGATGGCCAGGCGGGTAAAAATTGGCTCTTATCCAAATATACCCGGTAGACCTTGGTGGCGCATTGTTGTATAATATGCTTTAATTACTCGTAATCTAGTAGCGTCGAGTAAACTATGCACAATTTTTTAATGGATATATAATAGCCATGAGAACGCTACGTCCTTGATGACAATAAAAACTATTGCGTACCTACTTAAATTAACATCCTAATTCTGCCCTAATGATTATTTAATTATAAATAACACTTAACAAACGACCTGGAATTTATGATACTTTATCAAGAATAAAGCACGTATTTTTATACAATTGCAACTGCTGTGTTTACAATTTCAAGAAATCTTCGCACCTGTTCACCTTCCTCATGTCGTCTCCATTCTACTTGGGATTAAAATCGATTTAAAATGTCTAACTCGCACGTCCCTATTGCGTTTCTCAAATGGGAAAGAAAATACAAATTGTATTTAATATAAGAGGTTTATTATCGTATCAGGTTGTTAGTACCTAAAAAAAACAATTCAATTTTATGATCCAATTCCTACATCTTACGATATGCAATATCCATGTGATTCAAATCAGATTTTATTTATCGACGAATACACTCTACTTATTCATTTAAAACTGTACATTAAAAATGGTACGAAACTTGAAAAATGCCCAGTGTAAAGTAATATTTAAATAATATTCATTCGTTCTCATTATTAGTTATTTTGTATTATGCGTAAAATAAATCGGCTTAAATTTGATAACACTTATGCACGGCTTCACCAAACCAGTGTGCTAATTAAAGTACCTACTGGACGCCATCTTTGGCCAACTTGGTTGTTTAACACGCATTTATTTAAAAGTTGATAATTATTACCTTTTCTATAACAAGTTTATTGAAAGTACAAATACACACTAAATAAATATAAAAAATAAGATATGTATTACTAAAAATGTTTATAGATTTTCGTAGTTTTGATTTAGATTCATAGATAAAAATGTTTACGCAATTAAAAAGACTACTTACATTTTTTTTAACACTCGTCGAAAAGAACGCTTTATAATTGTGATTAGCATCTTCACTTTATAACACTTATTTGTAATCATCAAAGAAGATTAAAGTGAAAACTGGTCAGTTAATAAATCGCGAAATAATATTGTGGCGATTACGTCAATTAAAACAAATGAGGTGGACGAGCGACGATTCTTTAATAATCAAAAGTAATCGCTGCGAAATGACGATAAATTATTTAATCTACCTTCAACAAAAATAATATAATCAAAACATTCAACTATCGCTTAGTCTACTTAATAAAAATTTAGAAAGCTGACTGACATAAAACGCTTCGCATAAACCGCTGAGTCTAAAGGGATGAAATTTTGCCGACGAATTCCTCGTGGAATGCGGATGAGCACTAAGAGAGGAATTTTTAAAACTCATCACCTAAAAGGGTGAAATTAAGGCGAGAGTTTGTTAAAGAGTTCGTAATTTTTGAAATTTATAAATATAGATATCGGTATTTAAGGTTCCGCTTATCAGTAAAAGACCACCGTTATGGGATATAACGTTGATCTTTTACTCATTTGGTAGACGGATAGTATTGTTATAATATTCTTATATCTTTCTCTTCATGTAAATATTTTTCCTTATCCTCACCTTTACAAATTGAATACGTCGCAATTGTCGAAGATATTCCGAACTTCGTTTTCGTCCAAATTATTCTGTCTGTCAATTTGTCGAAGGACAATGTCAAAGCGATTGATGGCTTTATATAAACGATTGTCGACGTCATTTTCCAATCTTCATTTATTAATTGGTCACGTGATAAATCGAATACATAATATCATTTCCATTCATATAGGTCTTGTCTCTAAACGAAATCAATTGCTATGAGATTTCCTCTAAACCCACGGCTATACGATAAACAATTGCCAGTATTGTTACGAAATTATCTCTTTTATCGTCATATCTGTTGTTTTATCAATCGGGAACTTGCTCTGTTCGTTTAAAATAAATAATTCATTAGTTTTTGTTTTGTTTCGTTGAAAATTTTTATCAATAACATTTGCTATCATGTTATTTAAAAAAAAATTAAAAATTATTAAGAATAGAATCTAAGCACAGAATACTTTTTGAACATATACCTATTATAAAAACGAACAATAATCCCAGATAAAAAACAGAAACAGAAGATAAGCTTAGTATAGAAAGGACTTAAGCAATAATCGTTTACAAATCCTTGGATACAAGCATCTGACTCGGCCGCTCTATTGCCTTGAGCTCATGATTAGTAGAATTGTCTGAAATGCGAGGCGGTTTCTGCCACAGCAATTACATCATCGAACAGATGTTAGGTAATTGTTAAACGGACACGTAACATTTGACACGGAACTATTTAATCTGAAGTTACACGAGGTTACCGCATTTACACGATGTCCTGAAGTTAATCCGAGGAGTAGACGAAATGTCACATTAAATTATTCAATACGATATGTTTATGACGCAGACTGACCAGACAAGTGTGAAATTACACTAGCGACTGAGAATGCAACAAGTCTTGGTAAAATGCCAAAAGTATCAAAATTATCATTTCAATATTATATGTAGTTATGATGCTAAAGAAAAAACATTCATATAATAAAATATTTATTATTTTTTTTATAACTCAAACTATCGTCCGTGACTAAGGACTTAAATGTTCTGTAATTAACCTTTGATAATTATGCACGGTTGATTGAACATTTGTTGAGATCGGTATAGGTATTTATTTTAAAAATCCAGACAATAGTTAGCAGACATGTCCATATAGATAATGTAGTACTTACAATAAAGATACACCAAAGGAAAACGGATACGGAAAACATGTTTCCCCACACAGATACAAATTAACAAAAAAAAAACGCATTGATATTTAAGATTTAATTTTACATGAAAAATAATATATGTTAGACTTTTTAAATAGCAACCACTAATACAATCTTTTTGAAGTTGGATGAAGAGTCTAGTACTTTAGCGCTTGGTTTATGGTAAAATGCTATCCACCTACTTACCCAAAGGGTAGTTAATACTTACATAAATATAAAGAAATTTATATTTATATATTATATGGTAATAGTGTACTATGTATTCTATTTGTATCACGTATTCTATTTGTGGTTACGACCTCGAGAAAATTGTTCCAAATATGATTGCCAAATGTTATAAAGTCATAACGGTTGATGAATATGGAATCTCACTTTGCTTTTACTCTGATTGAATCTAATGCAAATGCTTTTTGGTTTATTGATTCATGATATTCATCTTAGCTCTAGAAGACAACATTCTAGTTATCTATTTCCAATTTTCTGATCAATATATCCAACAATTATATATTAAACGTTATTACGAGTAAATATTACAATACTCGTTGAATGTTTCAACGTGTAAGAACTCATAAAACTAAAGTGATGCTTGGTGTTAAATTTTTATAACATTTTTACGACGACGATTTATATTCTTCAAATCGATATTATGTCCGATTACCACATTTATTTTTATCGATATTATAATAATATATATTTCTTGCAACTATGTTAAAACTACTTCAATTGGATTTTTGATTTGCCAACGTTATATGAGGACTAAATATTCTGGGTTTCTCATGACTGCTTGCGACTGAACTTTTCTTTCACAAAAAATATGATGATTTAAAGAGAAATATATTTTTTGTACTCACTTGATTGTGAGAGCCAGCAGCACAATTATGAGCCCAACGAGGGCCATGGCAATCACTACACCTCCGATCATGTAATTCGCATCATTCGGGGCATCTGAAACAAAAGAATTGCAGTCTTATTAATTTAGATATAGGGCAGAAAACTCAATAAACTTAAACAATAAATAAGGATGTTTGTGGTAAAGGAATATGAAATAAATAATAAACAACAAATACTGTGGTTTATATCAGATGTACCTATCTGATATAATGTTACCGCAAAAAAAAACTGGTTTAAGAATGATTATTACCGTGATTCAGATCGCATCACCGATAAAATTTAAACCTACAACAATATAATGTATGTATTTATAATTATCATTATATATATTTTATCAATGCACTGATTTTAACACGTACATACATGTTCTAGAGATGCTTGTACTGAACGTTATTTTAAATAATACTTATTACGTAAAACATACACTTAATTAAGTCAAAACATTTCAATTTATTCTAACATCATTGTGCAATAAATTATGGAAATATTTACTTCCTTTTGTTTTTGTAAACGAAAAATGTAAGTTTTTCTCAGACGTGGCTTTATTTTTCACGTTTTCTATGTATTATTGTACAATGTACTCAAACCGCTTCATACCAGTTTTTATTAACCGTACCACTTTGCACCAATTGTACCGCTTTGTATCCTCAGGCCGCGGACGAATCGATAATGAGGGAAAACACTAGAATTACAAAGATCGATGCCGTGCGGGACACGATACAATAACAACTGCAATTTGTTACACATTAAGCAATATCTTTGTTCTTTGAATCTCTGCTTGCACTAATGATATACCACAGATTATATTTATTGTATTACCTACCATAAAGGCTAACATTAACGGTAGTTTAACTTTGTAAAGGAAAATATTTTTTTATAATTGTATCAACTTCAAAGTACTTGGGAGCAAAAAGTTTCCTTGTGATTAAAAATAATCCTCCTTATCAAAATTCTAATTTGAATTTCCAAATTATTATTTTTTATTTGTTCTCGAATTAAATATTTTATATGAATGGTGATAAGGCTGAAAGTTATTCGAATAAAAAACGAATATTAATCAAGGCTAACAGACGAACTTGTACATACATAAAGGATTACAGGTCTAAGAACTTACAGGTCATTGATCTTTGGCATTATTGTCAATGTTTTTTTTTATTTTTATACAGGAAAAGGAAAATACTTAAATTCTTAGAAGGCTGTAATGTAAAAATAAGGCCAAAGTACATAAAATACGACACAGCCGTTGTTTTTGTCATCACATATTGAGTCCATTTTATTTATTAATATTTTTCTGATAAATTCAAAATTATTATAATTATTAAAATATGAACTTCTGTATTACCAGTCTTAAGGTGCAAGTAATGTTCTGGGGATAATCCGAAAAAATATTTTTAGGAGAACTTCTGGGGCGCTTCACCGGTGCTCCCAGACTTGACCATTAACGAAGTCAACCTAATTTCTAACATTCAAACAAAATCTCCTCAAACAGACTTATTACCGTCTTATTTCCTTATTCCTTCAAAATAATGCTGTTCAAAGTACCAACAGTTATCAACAATGTTAGATAATTGGTAAGGAAATTAAAAAGTTACTAAAGTTAAAACAATAATTTCAAAGAGTTTGTATTATAAAAACTAATTACTCCTACTTACAAAATGATAAAAGTTTATTATGACACCTTCAGATAATAGCGTTTTATTTCTTAGAGCGTTGTGGTTTCCTCAATATATTACAGTTATAATAAAATAGCTTATGTAATAAAACGAGTCGTATTTGAAGGTTTATACAGAAGACATCCGTAATTATTAAGATTTATTTTTACCCTAATGAAGACAGTGCCTAAATCAAAAGATTTGATTTGTTAATATAATTAATCATTTAAAGTCAAAATTATGATTAAGATTCTTCTTTCAGGCGGACTGGCCACGGCAGTTAATAAGGGAGACTGCGTTGAAGATTTTATAATGCTCGAAATAAGTGTGTGCTTTTAAGCCTACCTCACTGTCACAGAGCGATGGGACAGCAAACCCGACAATCTATTTTTACGGGATTTCAACCCAGGAACTTGTGATCAGTAGTTTTATGAACCAGACATAAGACCAACGAGACAGTTATCAAGTTTGTTAATCCAAATAATTTTTATTTAAATTGGTCGTTATAAGCGCGTGCATTAAAATCGACCTCGACGCTTTTTAGTATGTATAATATATAGAAAAATAATATTCTAAGTATGTGATTTTAACTCATGTTGATATAAAATTTTAGCTAAGTTGTTAGTAAATAGAAAAAAAATAACGGTATTTTATAATAAACGAGAATACCTTGTCCCAGAAAGTATGTATTGACTTAACCGAGACGGAAATTGTAATTATTTTTAGAATACTTGAGTAAATGAAACAAATTAAATCACTCCACTCAATAAGTATAGAAGTTGACCTTGATATCTAGTTCTATTTACTTTTTAAAGTGATACAAAAAATATTGAAATAAAAGAGCAATGTGAGCTTACAAAGCGAGTCTTCCCAAGAGTATATTTATAGTTTCACAAATAAAATAATAAATTATAGATAATAGATAATAACATATTTAATATTAAATAGGCCTTAATGATCAGATAAGATCAAGGATTAGACATAAACAAATTATAATCAGATACTTTTATTAAACAGAATAGGTATGTAATTGATTACGTAATTGGAAATTCCAATAAAATCAATTCAAGATAAATGGTAATAAATAAAAACAGTAAATATTATAAAAATATATAATATATTACTCAATAATAATATATAATAACATATAAAATTTAGAATATATTTGAAAACATTTACTTAACAAAAAAAATTGTCACACTAATATGATTGTTATCGGTTAATTATGTGTGTTACAATTTTGAATTTAGTTTTAGTTATATCAATTAAATAAAACATGACTCAGTTAACGTGTATAATGACCACGGTACTGCGAAGTCAGGTGTGCCAGTGCATCGTCCTCGCGATCAGGGGTTAATGCTCCTATCCTATCATCTAGGGATACTTACCCAGATATATTTTTACAATTTTAAAACAATTTAATCAATGTAAAGATGTTAAAAATGATAAGTAAGTTAAATTAACATTGTTTTTAAGCATAACATATTGAACAAGAAAAGTGTACAGACTAAGTTAGTCTATTCCTGAATATTTTGTATCGCTTTGTTGTGATTGGAGGCACATACACATTAGACAGCTTAGAATCTACTTTTGACAGCTCACTGACATTGTAAGGAATGACTTATATTTCTTAAGCTGGCTTCCCACGGCATGTGATTTCACGGGCCGCGGTGCGTTAGCTCGCGCTGTAGCACCGTGGGAAGCGTGTCGCCCGTGCTAGCAAACTCATTAGTAACGGCCCTTAGGATCCATCTGAATTCGGTAACATAAAAAGTGATATGAGAAACAGATGCGGGGAAAGATATCTTCAGAGCATGTGTCCATGAAGGAAAGCGACCAATACTTATCATGTTGCATATTTACTCGCCTGACTTCAACTATGGAATTGTGATATTCTGTAAATGAGCTATTGTATAAATCTACAGTCCTGTGAAAATCAGACCGAGAAAATATTCAATGACGATCCACTAGTTGTGGATCATGAAGATGGTATTCTTCATCGTTTTTGTGCGTACTTGCCAGATTTATTACGCGTGTTGGTTAAGAAGCGTTTTTTTCTGCAGGATCGTATTGGATGGAAACCTATGCCATCCGTTGCCTTTGAAATAGTTTTAGAAAAGTATTTATATATAATTGGTAATCAATTATTAGTATGCTCTTTTTATAAAAATATTCAATCTAATCGAAATAATCTCACCTATCACGTGTTTCTACCATTAAATAATATTCGAGACGTTCATTTTTTTTTTAAATTCATATTTGACTATTTACATGATTGTTTGAATGTTGAATATATACACATACATACATACACATCGGTGAATGTGACATATCTATCTATATTTTAATACGTGAAGCAAAAACTTTTTACCTTTTTTATTTTAAACATTAGACACACTACCATTTGTTAGACACATACTTTTTTTTTATCTGCGTCACCGACCTTTACAGCGTCACCGAACGTTGGGGTGAGTGCTAAGTTTGCCTTAAGGTGAACCCTTTTGGGCTCGAGAGTGACGTTCGTCCTGAGGGTGTCTCCTATGAGATCGCACCTCGGCTCAGAACGCAGTCGGTGGGGGGTTAGACACATACAAATATATGTTATATTTATATTAATATGAAACATTTATAGTGTACGTTCGTACTGCCACTGACAACACATATCATGTCAAAGTAAAAAAAACGATGTCGCTCTTTTTGACATTTTTTTTTTTTAATGTAATAGTGCCAAGGTATCGCCGAGATAAGCCTTATATATTATACTATAGTTCGAATGTGACTTATATTTTTAATAGCAACGCATAACGGTCTAATTTCAACTAATTCACTTCCCCTATCTTTTAATGTAGGCATGTGTTTTATATGTATATTGTAAGTGTGCTAATTAATTAAACGAATTTATTTGAATTTTTTTTTTATTTCTCTCACAACAGAACATAGATTAAGAAGAATAATGTTGATACTTATCGGCTGTTTATTTATGAAATCGTAATACAGAATTCGTTACACTTTACATTCGTTTAATTATTAATCGTATACGTAGCTTTATTGATTTCCGTAACTGAACACGTAAAACCTTATACATTAAAATGACCGCGAATGGCACCTTGATACATAATATGCTTTTGTCAGCAATATTCAAGTAAATATTTTTACACTAGTGTTAATCCTTAGAAATGATTAAGTTATATAGCCCGTCTTATACTACATGGTAAAAATAATTAATTACAAAAACCCGACGTAATTGCCGAACAACGATCCTTTTCTATTCAAAACTTTGATGTCAATAAACTTGTTCACCTATAATATCCTCTAATACGAAAAAATGGAATTATACAATGAATTTTACAAAAAAGTTTATCTATGTAATATGTTTATAAAAAAAAGATGGGGAGTTTGTATGTTTAAAGGTATTATTTCAGAACCAAGGTATACCTTACCTTATTGTTCGATTCCGAATAAGTCTAAATTATTCTTGTCGTCACCACCTCCCATAGAAATTAATACTTTAAGTAATATTTACCATTTCCTACGTCGTCTTACCTTGGAAACCAAGATGTTATGTACATGGGAACACAAAGTAATTACTCCAGTTTAGCGGTAAAATACGTGAGGTGTAGGTACCTATTGGGTACCTATCTAAACGGGCTCGCATAAAGCTCTACCGCCAAGGAAATATATCATTATATATTCGTTTCTATTTAAAGTTGGTACGTGTCATATGTAATTATTTTATTGTTACAGTTGTTTAGCTGATGCAATATTATTACTTCGAATTGCGTAGCCATATATAATTGTATTATTGATTTTTATCAAGCATACACACACATAAACGAGTTCCTCATAAGGTTTTTTTATTGTTAATTTAATCATTTAATTTCACGTGTGTGTTTTTAACACGGTATTGTGTAATAGTGGTTTGTGCAATATATTAATTTATCGTTGAAATTAAAATAAAAGTATAGTATATCTTGCATTGATTAGTATACCTACATTATTACAGGTATCGTGTGTCACAGCTTTATAATTGGCGCCGTCTAGCCTTTAAATATGCTAGATTAACGTTTTTATCATTCCACGTGTAACCTTTTTCCACAAAAGGCTCAATAGTCTCTACGCGACTACCGACAATGCGGATTCTGCATAAAAGAACTCTAAAAGTAAATAAAGCGTTTTATTTAAGTGAAGAAGTTAAACGTAAATAAATTGAACTGCCATTACCTGACATCACACTATAAAGAGACAAGGGAATTATTAGAATTTAATAAATTATTACAACAATCTGTCTTATTTCAGGAAGTATAGTTGGTTATGATCGTATATTATGATAAATTAGTTTAGAATTAATTACGAATTTAATTTAAAAGATTAAAAAATCTAGATATAGAAATACATAATATGTTTCCGCTCAATACCGAATACGTGTTAGGTGATCATTGAAAAATCACTTATTATTTTCTACAGATTTATTGTTTTATAAAAAAAAAAGTCACATTAACATCTTACAAGGAGTATTAATACAATAATGTCAAATAAAACAATATCAGAGTATGTCACACGGTGGCTATCTCTCTTTAGAGCCGCGCGTGACATTTTTTAGTGCTTTCATACAATTAAGCGGCGAAATCCGGTTCGAAGCACGTTTATATCACGAAACTCGACGGCTCTGTATTGGATGCTATTGCGTCAATGTTACAGATTCCTCATAATCACAAAACAGTCGAGAAATTTCAACAACATCTTGTATTTGTAACGGTAATTAACCGTGATTTAAATATTTCCATAGATATCAACTATTCTTCATCTGAACCAGTTTCCTTCTTATGTCACTGAATTAATATATTTCTCCTAATACAGAATTTTATAATTAAATTGCAGTCTCATTTGTTGTCAAAGGTATGGCATGAAGTATTTACTTTTAATTTACAAACTTTTAATAATATAAGTCATAATAAAATAATTACTATTTTAGTTCAATCCTATTATTCATTTCTGGTTTCATTCCGGTCCCTGCTATTATTGATCGTGTAGACTAGCCTAAAATGTATTAATAATACAGAAAACAGACGTAAGTATATAATTATTTTATCATCACGTATTGTAGTAGATACGTAAATTATATAAACGCTAATCGTACCTATTCAATCGTAACGTCATTTTTACATACAATTTTAATGGTGGTGATACTTCTTAAAAAAACATTTAAAAATACGAAATAGAGTAGGCACCTAAATGCACACTGTACAGTTTTAATATGAAATATATTTTTAGATAAAAATATATGTTCAATGGAATCTCACATCGCTAAGGAATCTATAAAACTAATATTTGTGTGTACAACGTGTTATAGCTTAGAACTAAATGTTAGCAAACAGTAGAAGAAGCATATCAGACACACTTCAGTTAAAATACGTACGTTTAACAAATATTGTATCACTCATTCAATATTTGTTAAACGTACAGTAGTCATCGATACAAAAATAAATTACGTACGGTTAAATAAAACCGTTACTGTAATCGATTTGAACGGTAGTGAAAGTGACTTACTTTCAATCGAAAATTCGTATCAAAACGGTGTACAATTTATGTTCTGTGAATGATAATATGAATCAAAATCTTAACTAATATTATTTAATATCGATTTGTGAAATAGTGAATAGCTGATATTTTCTTTTTAATAAAAAAAAGTTTGTCAATAATTGTATGTAACTTATGCTAGTTAGTATATTCATTAAAATATTGATTGAAAACAATATAATAAAACCGACACTTTATACTATTTCAATTTGTGTTAAATCAACAATTATACAGGTTTTCATGAAGTAGACAAAAATATAACGTGTCAACGTGATCGTTTACGTTTCATATTCCTATTTATAAAAGATCAATCGTCAAAGTCGGCCATATTAAATTTCGCTTACAGACTACAGCTAATAAAAAGTACTTTTTGGTTTCATCAGTGAAGATAGAGGTTTGCAAAATAATTTAACAAAATATTAAAATGAGAATGTAAGTATTTAATTACTGACAATTCAACGAGCCTTTCTTAAATCATTGATTTTATTGTTCATTTATTTTGGGAATAAAACGAATCAGATCTAAACAAAAGTACTTAGTATTGTTTTGTTCCGGTTTGAAGGGTGAGTGAGCCAGTGTAACAAAATATTTATAATCTACTATTTGAAAGAGAATCTTCGTGTGTGTTCGGGGCACACGACGAAAGCATGATTATAATTATAACTTTTTTTTTCTGTCGAATATCTTTGCTATATTTACATAAACGTAGAAAATAAATCGCGAATTTAAATCAATTCTTTAAAAGAATTAAATGGATTCTATTTTTAAATTCACTTCGTAAATAAACACACGAATATTTTCTATATGAAACATCATAAACATAGTTGTCGTGTCCTGTTGTGGACTCGTTTTATGAATTACTTAACTTTTAAAGCAGTTGATCGTTTTATTTCCATGTGTTAAAGATGTTAACTATATTTAATAAATTATTTCATAATAAGCCACGGTTTCTTCGGTGATAATATCAATCTATATAGGAATTTAAAAACAAAACAAATTATGTACCATCTTTTTTTTTTAGTTCGCTAAACATTGAATATAAACTATTTAAATATCGCCCTGTGATACTCAACTTGTACTTTAACGCATATTTCAACACTTTAGTATCGGCGAGAAATTTATATCGACAGCTGTAATTTATTGAGACCAGGGGTCAGACAGGCCGGATATAACTTATTATATATTGTAAACTGTTATACATATTGTTTCCTTAATTAGTCATATTAGTCATTTGAACATATAGGACTTATAATTGAAATATTACCAATTTTAAATCGACATGAACAACACAATACCCACACGGACTATTTTTGTGGGATCTACATATGCTCATTTTTGTTTCAACATTCAAAAATTCGTTCCATCTTAATGCGACTAAATTTGCTTTTAATTGGTATTTAAATGTATTCTTATAGTGACCCCTTGTGAATCTTACATAAAATGTGTCCGTCATTGTTTTTTTTTTTTTTATTTATTTGAAACACTACTGGCATATTCAGAAAAACAATGCAATCAAAAGTACACGGACTGATAAAGCGTGATGCACCATTACGGATATTTACAACACTATGGGTAAAATAATCAAAAATATGTAGTTACGCTGATAAAATAAGTATATTTTTCTCATTAAATAATCATATATAACAACGAAGTATATATGATACACGGCATACATACAAAAGCTAGTGGCCAAGCTGACAACATAAGAGACCGTCATGCCGTTTGCCGTCACGACACACAAGTCCGTCCTGCCCAGGGCGCGCCAATAGTTCTTTCAAATCGAAAACCATTCTCGCACATAACTGATGTCAACATCGATACGATTATTTAATGAATTAAATAAAGAACGACTTTCACTATTATCCTATGACACATGATTTCTTTTGACGGAAGAGTGGTCCCATTAAAAAGAGAAAGCAACGATAATTACTGAGAATCAGGCTGGAATAAGACATGTCAAAGTTGCTTGGGAAATATTAAGTTAGTTTATTTATTCTGTTATCAGTTCTTACCCGATGTACATATGTATTAACGTATTATATGCATTTCCTTTATGAACTTATTTCAAATTTTAATTTAGTAAAATGCGCGGTTGAATGGCCTTATTCGAGACTTTCCTCGTGAAGATTGACAAGAAGATACCTACCCAGAACTTTATATCACATTATTGGTCATAAAAATTCAAAGATAACTGCGTTGAACCAGCGGCTGACTAAAACAAATGGTGACAATTTCTCTAGCGTAACCATGTTGGAAAGAAATCCACTGCTGTATCACGAAAATACAAACCTGTATTAATAATTAGGATAACTCATGAATATTAAATTAGTTATGTAATTAATTCGATGTGAAATTTCTTTTATATTAAACAGAGTTATGAAAATTCGAATATACAATTTGAAAAAGTTAATTCATGGCAGTAGCGCCAATATTGCAGAAACAAAAATATCAATAACTAAAACAATTTAGTAGTAGTGATTACCATCAAACCTAAACAATGTTTAACTGAAATCGGTAATCGTTTTCAGAAACCCAGAACTTATATTGACCTGAGTCGGCCTTTGAACCCATTGTATTTTGATCTGCAACTTTATAAAATAACCACTACACCAAGGCAGCAGCGAAATAATTATATTCTACAGGAAGAGCCATCTAAACCAGAATAAACACTGAACTACTATAACTGATTCCAAAAAAAAATATTTGTTTAATCTTACCCAATTTGAAGATGGGGCTTCGACCTTAAATAATCTTTGTATTACCAACCTAAATTGATGATCTAGATTTAAAGAGAAACAAACAAATATCTAGCACATTCTAAATCAAAAGACATGCATTACCACAATTTTATTCAGGTTAAAATTTCCTTCAGATTTCTCTTACTAAATGTACGAATGTAGTGTCGTACAGATCTATATCTTCGTTTATATTCTATATGAAGACCGAAGTAAAATAAGGGAGAGGAACGAACGGCAAGGAACGCTTACCCTTTATGATTAAAATAGATCGTACATTAAACTTGATGACTATACCGTATATTTAAATAGGTACTATTGAAGAGTACACTCTAAGATTCCGAACTGATGCATCAGCGCTTACTGATTAGTTAATATTCTGATACTAAAGAATAAGTTGAGTTATTTATTCGACTATAACTCTTATATTATACGGAAATTATTAAGTAAGTATCATAAGTTAGAAAATCTGATATAATTTTTTTTTTTTAATTTTGGACAACATCACATACATTACTTTGATGCCAATGTAAGTAGCTAAAGCACTTGTGTTATGGAAAATCAGAAGTAACGACGGTACCACATCCATCCAGACCCAAGACAATATAGAAAATTAATGAACTTTTTCTACATCGACTCGGCCGAGAATCGAACCCGGGACCTCGGAGTGGCGTACCCATGAAAACCTGTGTACACCCTACTCAACTACGGAGGTCATCAAAATATTTTTATGTGGTCACGTATTATATGAGTACGAAATTATTTTAATTTAAAAAGAAATACTTATTATATATGATGTTATAACAGTTTTTCCGTTTATACTTTACGAAGTATTCATACCCAATGTTATTGTTTTCTTTCGATTACATAATATAATTGTAAAATAGTTGACTGTTACGTCATAAATATTATTATGTAAAAATACAGCGTAATCGCTTGGCATTAGGATTATCAATATAGTAATTAATGAACCCTCTATATACAGTAATAAGCATGATAAATTTCTTTTGATCGTAACCTGAAGTGTGTTGTATAATAAAGTGTTGATAATAATTACGTTACTTTTATCATTTAAATTAATTGCATGCAACGCGTTCAAGTAATTATATATTTTGCTAAGTCATATATTGTAACTTTTTTATTGTATATATTAAATTAAATATTAAGTATATTATATAATAATATAATATGCCAATGTGGTAAAGATAGCTATAAATTTTTTATTGTATGTTAATAACGTAATACTTTACCGATCTGAGGCTGAATCAAAGATGGCTGATTCGTAGTGAAAAATTAAATATGTGCTTGGATGAGAATATCTGTCTAAGACTAAAAGACTAGAATGAGCGCAACGTAGATCAATTTTCATACAACTACTTATTCATATAATGTAAACGAATACTTGTGAGTAATTAAAATTACAAATGAATATAGCATGATTTATTTATTTTACTCTAACTAGTAATGATAAACAAATCCATAATGGTTACGTTTTTGGCGGAAATAAGTACGTTTATATATTCAGAAACTCAGAACCAACAGTAAGCCTACTCCATCGATATGGGTTCACTAATCAAAAGTGTGACCGACCTTTATTTATTTATTTTGAACTTTAGATTGCGAGATGTTCATCCTTTACTAAACATAACTTTCAAGTACGAGTGATAATTTTTTAACAATTTTAATACGACTTGACAGCAATTTGAACAGAAATACTTTTTTTAATGAAACATAATGATTGCATGTCTCAAACAATCAAGTAGTAGGCTGTCAGTCCATTGAATAGTTAAAATAAAAATTATACCGGAGCGCTTTGAATAGAAGTCAACGGTCAAGGCTTGCATTTAAAACTAATTCCAGTCTGACCTTAAGCTAGGATACAAATAATATTGATTTGGATTCCAATACAATATTAATCACATTTATAGTTTCAAATGTTATTTGATTGACATATCGGCTAGCTGTTCAGTCAAAGTTCGATCAGTAAATGAATGCATCATAAATATTCTATATAATCTTTTCTACATAATTGGTGTATAATTTTTCCACGCTTTACCACAAACTTAAACATTTCCGGTTAAAATCGACGAACACCTTTACCTTCTCAGAATTCAGAGGTTCTTCTGCAAGGTTTCAAACATTCCTTTCCCATTTTTAACTATCAGTAAGCAAGTATATACAAGCAATAGCAAGTATTCACCCCAAAAATGAATAAAGATTTTATTTGTCGTTTGACTTTTGGTGTTTCGTATAATAATAAGACCATAATATCATATTTTAAGAAAGTTTTAGTCGAAATATAAATCCTTGCCACTCGAATATACGCTATAATATATTAACTAAATTATAAAAGTTACCAATAGAGCTATTCTGTAACAAGGAACTCGAATCTCACCGCAGAATGCGAGTTCGGAATGGCAGAATGTGATATGTGACAGTGTCTATAATAGTTATAAAATTTATATGGCACACGTATCAAAATTTCACGAGTGAGATACGAAGTGAATTCTTACAGTTACGCACTACAGGACTTTACGTCTTCTAACGTCTCATTGTAAGCATTGTGATATTTACGTTTCGATTTAGAATTAAGAGTACAAAACGGAATGTGACGGGTTGGTTGAATATAATATGATCAAATGGTATTGAATATATGTTGGTTGGTCTGTTTAAAGAGCAAGGAGGTACGTATGATCTAAATATACATACTGTATAAATATATTTATATGATGAAAAACACGTAACTAAGTGCACTGAACTAAATCACTATCTCTATTCAGGTCACATCCATGAAGTCTTCATAGCGTTAGTTTCCGAGTAAAAACTCTGACTATCTTGTGTAATATTATGTGCGAAGTCTCACTTACGTTTATGAATCATAAAGTACGACGAGCCCATACCTATCTAAAATATTTACATCATTATATTCAACATCTGGCGGAAAGAAGTCTGCTTGTGTATTTATAAAGTGTCCATGTTGTATCCGTTTCCTCTAAACTTAATTTGTGTTACCTGTATACGTGTGTTTGTTGTTTAAACATAACCATTATGTACACGTTTTTATTACGTATAGGCTTAAATATTAGCCACATAGAGATCGCTTATTAGTGTTTGTACAGTATTCGAAGGTTGTCTGAAAAAAATACTTCATATTCGACGATCAAATCTTCTAAATATATTTTTTTTGATACTCACACGATTTATCTAAATCAAACACAATTAATATTCAAGCAAATATTTCATAGGAACTACTTAACAGCATACATTATTACGTACGAGCAATATAAAAAAAAATACACAATTACTACACATACGAGTCAGTACATATTTTATTAATTAATTTTTAATTACAAAAATAAAATGATAAAATATATGTATATTTATTATTATCTTGACATTTAATAGCAGCTTGTATATATTCCGTTATGAGGTTGTATCTGGTTCTCCAATATACTTGATTTCCGTTACCGTCAAGGGCTCGCCTGGCGCCGTCCTGACGCGTTCGAACGGTAATGAGGACAACTACAGCGGATGTGAAAACTACACCATGCGTGAAACTAGTGTATCGAAAAATCGACCAAACATCACTAATGTATTCATACACCCTAAACATGACATATTTAAAATGCAGTTTTTATATTTTATATACTTTATATCGGTGAACATATCACGTACCCAGTCACCGGGTGGAGTTTGTCATGACAGATCCTACATTAATATTTTAATATAATTCTTTGTATCCGTAATGATATTCTTTTCCATTAAATTGTGATGATATACTTGGATAGTTTTTTCTAAAGCTTGTAATCTCGAATATATATTTTTTTAATTATTACATAGTTTTTATTTATGTTTATGGAAATATCGAGAATATCAATAAACTTTTTTTATAAACAACGTTTTATTTATGAACACTAAGTATGTTTAGACGTTAGCGGAAATCATTAAGATGTTGTTGCATTAAATCAACATTCGTTAATTTTTAATGTTTATATACAAAAAAAAACTATCTATCTAAGAAAACATAGTAATATCCATATCCACCATTGTCTGAATAGATGTATTTATTCAATTTGTTTAATGAATGTTCCCATTTTCATCTCATATTGTGTTTATTAGATTTGTTTAAATAATGAAGAGCTGATTTATTTTATGAGACCGTATGCTATATATATACATCGTAAATTTTTATATTATTATTTTAATTAATATTTAACTATACATTGTATTCCTTGCCACATATTATACAATCGGTCATCTGTCCAAAGGTTGTCTGGATGGGGTCGCTGCTTTAGCGTAAAGGCCACATATTGCAGCTAATACAATTTAGAACATTTAGAATAATTTATTGTGTACCTTTGTCACGTTTTTAACATGTTAAAGTGCAATATAAATACATATATAACTGAATTTTTAGTAACAAAATAATAAATTTTATGAATTAAAGGTTTAATATTATTATTGTATATATTTCTATCATAGGTAATATCGATGCCGATATTTTAACTTGAAATAATTAAATGTAAAGAATCTGATGTCATTTTTTGTGGTATTATTGATTGCTTGTGTACTATGAGTCATATAGTATAGTATTTTACCCAGGAAATGAGATGTTCCTAAAGCAGATTTCTTAAGTTTTAGGGACACAGACAGGACAAGTACACTAAACACACAATAGCTAAGTAATTGTTATGACATGTTACGGCTTCTAGATACGTAATAAATTAATAATAATAAACTTACGGAATAAATTATATTGTGTTAAATTTTTTTGGTTAATTCAATATTGACATATTAAACGTTTGACGGCTTCTCCGAATTTGTTATCATAAAACCATATTAGTTAAACCAGTGAATTAATTTATTTATAATAATATCAATAACAAATTAAAATATTTATAATAATATGTTATTTTCAATAGAAAAACCGTAAATAATTAATATGTTTTATATGTTAGATTGTATTTAAAGAAAATGTGGGTGTCTAGTAAACATTTTTTTTTTTCGATAGCGAGCAAACGGAACAAAATATTTACTCTACAATTCTCAAAACATTGCATTTTTACAAGGAAAATAACAATTACACGAGGGAATTTTTCATGCGTAAACTGTAATTAAAGCATCGTTTACCAATTTAGTAAAACAAAGGCAATGTTCAAATCCATCGGGTTCAATAGGCAAGTCATTGTTGTAACTATACCTATAGACCGCTTATTCAAGTCTGATAAATAAACAAAAAAATACATTTTAGGACTCTGTATAAATCGTTACCAAGTAACCGACGCGACATTTATATTTCATGCATAGTAACACGGACTTATGTCATTTTATTACACGTGTAGTTGTTTGTTGTTGTAGTTTAACTGACAACGTGTTCCTGGGCATTTTGCAATATGACCTTGTGAGTCGAATGAACTTTTCGATCTAATTAATGATTGGAAGAAAGAGTTAGGTAAATTTATATAACTTTAATTAGTTAATATGACTTTAATATGGAATATTTTTGTTTGAAATTTTTATTCATATAAAAAAGGTATGTACAAAAAATAATGCAATTACATTGACGAAACAATCATAATTATTTTAGTGATGAATCACGATTCGAATCATATGTTTTTGTGTCTGATTCGAGACGTCTACGGAAAACCCGAATTAAAGTTGTATTAGACGTCACACGATTGAGATTTTATACGTAAAAAATAACAAATTCAACATTGGTAAGATTTTTGTTTTGGATTGTGTGTCAAATAAAACAATCTCATTACCTCAATTTTATACTTAAAAATGCCTTCATAGTTTTCCTATATGATTCTTATTCGTCTTATAATTAATAAAAATATTTTTATTACACGTATGTATATATTAAGTATTTTTGTATTTTATAATAGAGAAAATTGCAAAGAATGGCTTGTAACAGACCATGCCAAGAGAATCAGTGCATGACTTATCCTTCCAGAGACGAATACAGCAAGGCGTGATTACGATACACGCTTACGACAAAGTTAAGTCTAGATTTCTCAATACATACACGTTGTTAGTAAATAAACTCTTTTAGGAAACATAAACCAGTATGTAAGCACGTTGCTAATACACTACACGTAAAATATGGTAACAGTATATTGTATCGATAAATATTTGTAGTTTAACTTATTTATGGAAGATTTTTTTTTAAAACAAACACTGTTTTTTTATCGAAATATACATATTACATTTGTCGTAATACGGACAAAAACATATTTATGTTTTGATAACATTTTTCAATCATCAATTTCTAGGGGAATTACCTATACGTATAAATCCTACGTCTAAATATATTTAAAATAAATCAACTGTATCTACCAATGTAATAAGGAACTAGTGAGAATTAAATGGCTTTAATTGCGCTATTCGGTGGAATATAGCGCTAAAAAGCTTTACTGTAATATTTATAACTAAAATCGTTAATAATTATAGCGCTGTTTCAATGCTGGAGTTACTAAATCAAGTATGCCAAGGTAGGGCCGCGTCACTCAATCATACTGTGGCCCACATAAATAGATAACTCATTTATTATAAGCCTTATTACAACGTGTTAAGGACTAAGGTAACTGGTTGCATATTCGCTCATCATTGGGTAGAGAGCGGTTCAAATCAAATATGAATAATACGAAACTCATGTTCTAACTTTGTTTGAATCTATTATCTGCCGTTAAAACAGGTCTTGTCGAATCGTAAGTAATGCTATTTTGTAAACCCAATAAAATTTTCCCAAGTTTAAGAAATAAGGAAATGTTAAATTTTATTATCGTTATATGTTAAGTTCATTGACGTATTTATATAGAACCTGTTAGTTTATTATTATTGTTTATTTATGTAGCAACTTTTATGGTTCATAGTGATGGTAGAATATATGAGTGGTACTTACTCAGAGGGGCTTGAACAAAGCCATAGTAAATATAGCTAATTTTGTACATTACAAAATCACAGAACCATTACAGTTGATATATTGTCGACACAAACTATTTAAAAGGGTCAAGTTAAATACTCTTTAAAGGTGTCAAGTTCATTTTACCATTACGGCATTAAAGTGGCACTGAAACGCATAATATAACTTAAATATTCATAAATAACACAAACATGTCGGAACAAAGTACACTTTTGAGAATATCAAGGGTTAATTTTAATTAATCTCTGGTTTAATTCTCATAGAGTTTCATCTGGAAAAAATAAGTTATATAATGTCAAACAACTTTTCATCTTTCGATATATTAAGATAACCTATTTACCGTTAAAAATTGTCCCGACGTAGTACGTGCAATGTAATATTTTACTCATATAAAATATTCTCCCTCTTTTATGACAACATTTAAAATTTCTACAGTACATATATCCAACTCTGCCGTATCTTATTTAACATTATGATTAATTTTCAAGTCAAAACATAATTGAATTGAGATTTTTTTTTTATATGATTATAGGTAGACTGACGAGCAAATGGGCCACCTAATGGTAAATGGCCACGACTGCCTATAGAAATATTAACCATTCCTTACGCCGCCAATGCGCCAAAAACCTTGGGAAAAAAGATGTTACGTCCCTTGTGCCTGTAGTTACACTGCCTCAGTCACCCTTTAAACTAGAGCACAATAATACTGAGTACTACTTTTTGGTGGTAGAATACGCTACGAAGACGGGCTTGCACAAAAGCCTACCAGCAAGAGAATAAAAAATGACATTCTATATACATATTTTTAAAAACTCAGTGTATGTGCTTTAGCATAGTTTTTAAGTAAATTATATTTTTTTAACTGAGGTCGTAAACATCGTGACCAATGTGTTAATATTGCTGCAATTTCATTTATCACCACGACCACTAAAAGTCATGAAGTTATAGCATTTCATATGAATGTACAACGTATATAGGTTAAATGTTTGTCTAGAAATTGAATATTTGCCGAAGTATAGTTTAGGTTATACTACATTCGAAGTACTATAATGAACCACTATCTACGTAGTATTACTAATATTCCTACATTAAATGATAATAGTTATCTTTACAGCGAAGAGTCTACTGCGTAAAAAAACTTAATAAAACGGAGACCGATTAGCGCCAGATTCTATCGATTATTTCGTATTTATCGAGAAATTTACACATATAGGCATAATTAAAAAGAATATTCAAGGAAAATATTCCTTGGATTAGCGGAATAAAACCTAATATCCTACACCACTAACAGGAATGGATATTTCTGTCTATAATATAATATTTTAGTATAAAGGTATCATAATTATGAATTTATCTCGCTGAACGATTACCATATAATTTATCTCCGCAAGATATTTCTCCGCCTTGGTCCCTAGACAGCGAGCAGAAGTTAATTAAGTATATCTGAAAAAATCCTAATGGCGACCCTGCTCAGGTTTAACATTAAAAATTAAATAAAATTTTAGTTTTTTTACTTACTTATATTTTGTTTTTTTTTTTAGAAAGCAGCTCTGTCGACTATGATGAAATTAATTATTGTCTACATGATAATCAAGCTATATTTTTCTATCTTATTTTTAGGACTTTATGCAACAAGGAAAAGAGAATAGAGTTTCATTCGTTCGTTAGGTCCATAAAGCGAAAGTAGATAATTTATTTCAAGCTAATGTACTGGCGCTAACTGAGTGAAACAATTGAAAGATTTCACGAAAAGATAAACGATACTCAAGAAATATCCTTCAGTTTTCAAGTGCAAAGATTGTATTTGAGAATTCTCATAAAGATTCTATTTATAAACTATTATAACTATTGATATCGTTTTAATGAAGTACTACTTAGTAGATCATTTATAATTAGTGATTGTGTCGATTAACTGCATTTATTGCTACAGATATCAAAAAATCCCCTACAATTTTCAAATATAGGGAAATACATCGTTTTGGATCTATCGTTGTAGCGAGCTGATATTATATAGAAATTCACTAATCTGTAGCGTGTTATAAACACTTTTAGCAACAAGCAATAGATATATTGTAACTGAAGATGTTTAAGAAATTCATTCAGAATAAATCAGAAACGTATGAGATCTTTTATCATTCAGTTGGAAACAAAAAGTGTGACTGAAAAACGTCACAGCCTGTGAATAATTACTAAGAAAACACTATAACTTGCACGCAGCTGTAGTGTGATCGTTCACCCGACACGTGACAGTAGCCATAGAGCAAACAGCAGATACGCCATCGTAGAACCAGACCATGCCAACGTCCCATGAGGTTGACCTTAATTATGAAATGAAATGTGAACTTAGGTCCGATGGTATCATGTCTCGGAGATTATCTATAAGTGGCCTCCACGTGCCTCGTTTATGATATAATTGTTGGTATCCGGTTTCATATAATAAAAAAATACAGTAACTTTCTAGCTGTAAGTAATTTTAAAAAAGGAATATAACCAAATAGTTGATAATTAAAAAAAATGTAATTTAAAAAGTATAAACATGCGTTTTCCTTGGTTTGATGGTTTGTCCTTCTGTTACACTGCAACCGCCGCGTTAGAAGGTTAGTTGTTTTTATAAAATTGAAACTACTTTACTTGAATAATAAATAGACGAAGTCATCTTAATAATTCAATCATCAATTAGCATTTAAATTGTTTTAAAATTGTATCTCTGTTTATGTAGATAAACTGCTATTTGAACATGACACAATTTATTCGTTTTTTTTCCTCTTTTCTCGAGAACATTATGTTGACCAATATCTTAAATAGTTACTACTGTTATATAAAACAAATTTATCTACCTATTTGACGAAAAATAATAAAATTTTAACCATAAACGAACTTCCCATTTGACGGGTAAATGTTAGCAAAATTTTTTTTTTTTTCAAGAATACTTTTATATTTCTTCAAAACTTAAAATCAAGCGGCTCGTTAGCGGCTGATTTCTTTGTACATGTAGCAACTCTTTAAGGACTTATCTGGACTGAACCCGTCACCCGGCATTATACGATTATTATAATACTATAACGACTGATTTCGAAACGTTACTGTGATGCTATTAATGTGCTTCGGGTTTCTATAGACCGGTTTCAACAAATTTTGCAACGTTTTAAATTAAAATATAATGAATCATTCGTATCCATGTTTTGTCTCTTTCTCGCTTGTTAATCACTCTGTATGTCTGAAGGTGGCATTTAATTTAGTTATATTGTTCTCGTTTCACCATTAAAGTTACGGTTCAAATCGTTTTACCTACTCTTATACTTGGACTACCTGTTATATGACTCATAGCTAGTTACTGTAAAATTTAAATGACTTGATAATACATAATATATTATTACTATATGTTTTGTTTAATTTGGATCTTCTCATTCGGAAGGAATAATTGAAATCAATCCGATATTATATGCAAATCGAAATTTTGACTATTGGTATAATTTCAAAGTCTCCAGAGTAAAACTGTGTGTTTTTTAAGGGTTATCACATGTAACATTGTTTTTTTTATTTTTCACTCATGAGTTTATATGCGTGTTTGCGTACGTTTACGTACTTACAGAAAATATTTTCATCGACATGATAATTTTTTTTCTTTTGTTCTGCGTAGCTTGAGTGTAAAACATTACCTACTTTATATATACACACATATATATTTAAACAATCGGTAAATATTTTAAAACTAATAAAGTAGCGTGGATAGATCAAATAACACCGTTTAAGAAAATTAGCTTACGTTGTTAGAAGAAAACGAGGTTATTATCCCGAAGGTTGAAAGATTTTTAACTTCCTTACAATGATAAAATTAATTAGCGAGATAATAGATATTTATATAACTTCAAACTATACTTTATCTGTTCTCAGTTGATGTGCGCGTGATTACTAATTAAACGTGATATCCCGTGACACTCGGTTCTCAAGTAACTCTAATCAATACAAAAAACTGTATCTTAAATGCCAGCGTTAGTGATAAAAAAGATTTAAGTAAATTTATCAATACAAATCTGTTTTTTTTTATCGGACAAAATATTCCAATGTTATGGGTAATTTCCATGATTATATAAGCACGAAATAAAAACAGTTATACTCTATTTTTACACAAGTTAACATTTGATAAAAATGTTAGGGCGTTTAATAGTTATGACTCATTGATTGAATACAGGTAACTGACGGGTACTTTTGCTAGTTTCCAAGAAACACGTTACGTGTTTGTAAACAGTCAATAAGTTACGCAACCATTTCTTATTTAATCTTGTCACTACTTGGTAAGAGACATAAACAGCCTCTTAAGATCTATATTGTATATTGTACATAATGATTTATTCAACTTAATCCAACTCACATCGCTCAAGTGATATATATACGAAAATTATTTAGTATTATGGAAGAGTTCGTTCAATAATCATTTTTAGTACCGTCGTAGTATTATTAGCTCCGTCCCTCTGAATTTTTTTGTATTAGACTTTGTTTTAGTTTCAATAATTTCGTACCAACCATTCATCGAATAAAGGAATAGGTACCTACTTTAAATAATTATATCCTTGATTATATGATGTGATGATTATATTGTATCCTCAAATGTATAGGTAAATGATTTTATTATAAAGATAAAATGAAATCTAACGAAAGTTTTTATAGTAAAAAAAAAAGTATACAATATATATATACAAATATAAAAAACTGTTTTTTTATAGAAATTCTAACTGAAAGACACACCTTCCTGCTATTTACAAATATAAACTTATCAGTCGATACATTGTTAATTGCTATAATAAAAAGATAAAACAATATTCACCTAATAACCTTGTTTGATTCTCAATATGGGTCACTTTAACGACCTGAATTAAGTTGAAGAAAATTATCACGATGGAAATTTATATAATGTGTTTATTTGAAGTTGATTAATATACAAAAGTTCGACTGTTGACGGTAATATTCCACTACGTTCCCGTACCCGTGTTCTTGTCGTAACAATCCGCAGAAGCCATAAGAGTTTCAACATTTTAATTTTTAAATGACAGCACTTTTTTATATCTAATAATAACATTTCCGTTATGTAATGTATGTAAATGAATAGTATTTTATTATATGTGAAGTCGTAGCTACAGAATATATAACTACTATTACTTTTTAATCTAAATAATATGCTCTAAAAATATGTTAATACACTTAGTATTTAAAAAAAAAAAAGTTGGATTTATAATGAAATAAATTGACTCTATATCTCTGTAATAACTCGGTTTATTTAAAAAACTAAAATGTTACAACATTTTATACAGTTTCAAATTATTAATAATTGCTTGTAGTATGGACCACTATTTTAGGATTTAATAATCATTTCATAAAAACGGATAGGAATGAACGGAAAAATGAAGATAAGTAACAATGTAGTAAGATGTAAAAAAATCCATTGTTATCCTTTTTGATACATATTCTATTAAATAAATAATAGTCATGATAAATGCTTAAATTTTCTATTGATGGGTGTACATAAATTGGACAAGCCGTTTTATATAATTTTAAATGTACCTTAGATATATTATTTATGCTAGTAATTTCAACGATTCATTAAGTTTATTTAAAATAATATCCTATACGGTATTACCCAATGCATTTTCCCTCTAAAACCATAAATTAATTACAAGGAATATGAGTACGGATATTATGTGATAATGTAAATTTATTAGTTTTTAAATATTTCATATATGATTTGAACAATATTTTATTTTTATATAAGCAAAAAAATACTTCGGCCTATACGTTGAAAAAATCTTCATACGACATGTTTTTGAACAATCTATAAACTATAAAAAATTAATCATTAAAAAGAAAACGTATTCAAAATATTTTTATCTTGTTTTTGTTTGTGCATATTTAACATTCGTAATGCGTATAAAGCGCACTGATAAGGTTCAATTGTTTTTTTGCCATAATACTTATTATTGATTATTTTTACGTCACACTTTTATTTACTGATAACCTTTTAATAATTTGTTGAAAATATTAATCAATGCAAGTTTAACTTGATACCTATTACGGACATTATTTTGCATACGTTAAGTTTATAAGACCTAAAATCTTCCTCAATCATCGGACTATCTACAATAATCATTTAGGCTATTTTTTTATTTACCATAATTATTATAAGTACATAGACATTCACTCTAATAGTTATATCATCACATCACTATGTAGATAGACTTGTTTGCAATAATGCTTTTTTTTCTATAGTTAAGTCGAGATGGGTCAGTGGTTAAATCACGTGAATATTAACTGATGATTGCCGGTTGAAACCCATGCAAGCAAACACTCAAGTTAGTACTTACCGACATTCTTTTAAAGTTCATAAATTTGAATCCGCTATATAAATTCAACAGAATGACCACATGAACGAATTGATCTCAATATAAAATGTTATTTCGTATTATTATTTATACAATCTATTGTATAATATCGGCCAGGCGATCGAGACGTTGACGTACAAAAAAAGTCAAGGGCAACAGTCGGGTCCCGAGTCTTGACCCCGTAACAAACCTCGCTGTTGCTACCCGTTCTGAGCGTTTATTTATCTATTTTATTTCTTTTAATTCTAGAATATATTTATCATATTAAAAAAATTCATGCAAATTTTATTAGCAATTTGGTACTCTGTATAATTGATCTCGTATCGTTTATATTTGTCTACAGGATATAGTCATTGATTGACATAATAAACCCATCAAAATATATATTATAATTATGACGTCAATATGTTTTTCAATATATAATCTGTTTAAAATACTAGCTATGAAATTGCAAAAAACTTTTCATCGAATTAAAATAAATTATTAAAAAATCCTTAGTAGTTTAATTATATTATAATTATATTACTATACATACCATATAGTTAGCTATGATAAGTTAAGCTTTCACTAACAGTAAGCTTGTTACACTAGTTTGTAAGCTTGTCTCTGTGGGTATTACGCACTCTACAGCTGCCAAACAGAAACACTTTCAGTTGTATGTATAATTCAATACACTCAGTGAGCCAGACATTATGGACGTCTTTGAACATAACATCTTTGATTCCAACGTAAGCAACGTATAAATATTACAAGCAATATTTCTTAAAGTGAGTTAATTGAGGAATTAATCTATAAAATCTAAATTAAAATATAAAGTATTCGAGTAAGATTTTACAAACACTTTTGAAACGTCATTTTACAGAACTAATAAAAGCTTCCACCGGTTCGGAATGTAGATTGTACCGATAAATATTAGATGGCCCATTTGCCTTCTGTTATAAATAGCAATCTTTAAATATTACTTTACAAGCTTAAATTTATAGGCGTATATTACACAATACAGCACTTCCCTACTAACCCTTCCCCTCTCCTGACCATCACATCTGATTCATGCTTGTCGTTTAAGTATTGTGTCGGTTATTTGGACAGGGACCTTGTTAAGCAACAAAAGCGAATACGAAATCGTAATAGAATACAGATTTGCGGTAGTACGAAACGAAACGTATTTTTCTTAATACGACAAGAATTTATTAATTAAAGTGACAGTACTTTTGTTGCTGCAGTATAATGTTCCTCGAGTTCCATCCGTCTTTTGTTTTATAATTATAATAGCTGCCTTATTACTTATTTATTAACATTTCTTAATTTGGGTAAGGTTCAGTGTTACCTTTAATTTCGTCATATAATCGGTAAAAAGCCTATATGCCTATAAGGAAGTGATATAGCCTATGAGATAATATAGAAAGTTCTATAACAAAACAACTATTTGTATTTAATAAAATAAAAATAAGTTCAAGGTCAAAGAATACATACACTTACTTAAAAGAGGTAGAGATTTTTTATTTTGTATTTGTAAATAATTTAGACAAGCGATCACCTTCGTTATGTTTTCAGTATCTGAGAAATAACGTGTTGTTTACTATTTGGCTCTGATGTGATAGAATACGGTTGAACCGAAGCCAAATGCATATTTTGCAAAACGGTGTAATAATAACCCAGACATCGCTATACATTCCCACCAATGCGACTTACTTTGTGTCGCAGTCTGGCTTTTAGTCACATGACAAAAACATGTACATGATGAAAGGAAATGCCTTTCCTGGCACTGAATACAGACTAAAATAATATTCCTAAAAACGTAAAAATAAATTCAAATAACATGAAATCTATATAAACAACAACGCATTTTTTTATAATTTTTATTTTACTCCGTTACATATGTACGTCGTACGCATGTAGTCGACGGTTCAATCATATCGTACGCAGTAAATCGTTCAGAGCACACCCTCGAGAGTACCATTTATCATTATAAGTTGTAATTCATGTCATACATTATTTTTATTGCGCAATATTACTGCAGTGGGAAACACATCTATATTCAAACAGAATTGACGTCAGACGACGGAACTCTCAACCTAAAAAGAAATGGGGCACTATGTCAATTTCTTCAAACTACTTTAAATGTCAATAAAATATAATTTTTCTTTTTCAATGCAGACCATCGAAACCCAAAAAGGAAAATTAAACTTTATTTTAAGCGTGAAATATTGTTCATATGATAATTCTAAACAGTTCAACTACTAATAAACTCATAATCAACTAATAAAATAATTGTATAAATAAATTAGGTGAACTTATTAAATGAAAAGTGAGCTAAATGTGATTTAAAATTAGAGACTAAAATTCGATTTTTGTAAAGCAAAACTAATTCTTTGGTGACCCCATTTGAGAGAATTATTATTAAAGATATGTAACTGGATACGGCAGACGTGTTCCCAAACTAAAGTTCTCAGAAGAAATGAATGAGAACGAACGAACAGAAAGCGCATAATTTATTTTTATTTTTTTATTTAACGTCGTGTCGCAACGAATCTGTGTGGTCTTCAAAATTAAGTGCGATTTTTGTTGAAATCTTAAGTACCGATAAAGATATATAAATAAATTGATAAGCATTTTTTCAGTGTTCATAAGTGTTAATGTGCATATTATGAACTTGAGTTTGTTTTATAGATAAAATTTACCCTACGACAATGAATTTGCGATAAAATTTGGCCCAACTACGTTTTCGTAAAATATTAGAAATATTATTTTATTTTCATTTTAAATATATTATGAGCTAAAGAAATCAACTAGGTACTTCACTCCAGTTAGATAGCCTCACGACACAGAAGATTGTATCTACGTAACGTTAAAAGATAATTGAAAAAACTGTCAGTATAATACGTTTTACGCATGTAACAGTGCCATAGCAACATGCTACATTTAATAAATTCGCTTTATTTTATCAGAACCTACTGAATAAAGTGTGGCAGCACCGAAATTCCCATTATCATGAGCTATTTAAATACATCGTTACAGACACAACATAAATTATACTCAGCTTTATCATTATAACACTAAATGCAAAAGTAGTAAATACTCCTTTGAAAAGTATTGAAATAATTTTTGGCACTTTGTAATTCTATATTGATATGTCTGTAGACGACTATGCGTAAATATAATAACCGTAAATATTAGGTAACAGCCTCGTTGTATAGAAGATATTTCGGATCGTATAAGTTGTGGTTACAGAAGTTTTCTTTGTTACTAGTCGACCTCGTGCTATCAAATGAACGAGTAACGCCTAGAAATATTTTATCATGTATCCAACTGGTGCTTTCTTTTTATAAGTATTTTAATATTGATCTGACTGTATTCATTCTCAACTACAGGTCATACGTAATTTTACACTATTGAATTAAACTTTTATCACACTAATAAATACATGTATCTATGCAAATAAATAAATACATACACCTATAAAAAATCAAACAAGACTAGATTTTAAATGAACTAAAGTTTACCAACGTCTTTGGAATTTCGTTCATTTGGAATAGGTTAAAGTTTCGGCAAAATAGAGTATGTAAATCGTATATAATAAAAGTTCCAAACCGTTATGAGCGAATGAGAAAACTGATGTCACACGAGCAGGTAATTGATCAAACGAGTTCAAAGAAAACATTTCCTAGAGTACTTTCTACACCCGTAGAATGTCGTATTTATCTTTATTTTAGGTGGATAATGTGATCATTATTTTTGTAATATTTACATATAAAACCTTCAATTTAAAAAGGCAATGGAAACAAATGGTTACCGCTTAAATTAAGAATGAGCTATTTTATACAAGACTACGAGGTATAATTTAAAAATCGTCTTTATATGTATTTCAGACTCGCGTGTTTCAGGGCTGGAGAAGTCTGAGCATGTTCAACTAAATAAAGAGCTGTCAGAATAGGAAGCATGTTGCTTTATACAAACAAAAATGGAAATAAAAATAGTCGGTTACGTCCTTTGAAATGTTTACGTTTCATTTTCTTTGTAAGGTAAACCTTAGCCTTATCTAATTTATAATAAAATCGTCTAAAGATTATTGTAATGTTTCTTTACGAATTGGATAAATTTTGGTCGCCAAGACGTAACGATATTGTCTTGAAACGTTTAAACAGCCGGTTTAAAATAAATGGAAGGCCATACGGAGCGACTAAAACAATCATCGCAATATTAAAGTGCGGTATATCAATCTTTTTTGACGTCAATTATACTTTTACGTCAAATATCAAACAGACAAGAGAAAATGTACAATATTGCAATTTAGTTAAATTTAAACAAAAGACGTCATTAATTGTTCAAATTAATAACAATTCCACATCACAAGACTAGTCACGAATGTTTTTATAACTAGTAAAACTTTCACGGTGACAACGATTATGAAGTTTATTATTAAGGAAAGTCGTGACTACTGACATACTGTGAGTCTCTTTGCGTCATAAGCGAAAATAGTCTTTGTGATGAGAGGAATACATTCTATAAGCCCATGAAATGAATAGACGAGAGCACATTTACACGTGATGATCATTACAATAGTAATATAAACATGAATAGAAATCCTTGCTGTAAGACTTGAAGAATTAATTATTTCCATAGTGCCAAGAAAGGCTAACCTCGTTAACTACAAATAATACGAAACTTATGAACAAGAACATGAAACGTATTTTTTATAATATATCTGATGCTGATTGGTTACCCCATAGACAATGGCGCTGTAAGAAATATTAACCATTTCTTGCATCGCTAATTCGCCATCAACCTTGGAAACTAAGATGTTGTGTCCCTTGTGTCTGTAGTTACACTGGCTCATTCAACCCTACAAACCGGTAAACAACAATACACCCATTATTACGGTATACAGTATACAGTACTACGGTAGAATATCTGTTGAGTGGATGGTACGTACTCAGACGGGCTTGCACAAAACCCTACCACCAAGTGACACGTCGTTGTCACGTCAAAAGTCTAAATTTGAACCAGGTGAAACTGCGAGGCGCAGTTTCTTATATATAATAATGTTTTATACTCAAGCTTGTGACGAGCGCTGCATATTCTGTTATAATTATTTTTGGTTTAATAGGCATTAAAATGTCTCTATTTAGTCTGTTTTTAGTATAGGTAAATATGATATTATACCGAATCAAATTAACGATATATATAAGACCTATAAAAACAACATATCGTTGAAAATAATGTAGAAAAACATCATAAAAAGTGAAAATACCTCACTTGGATTTCCTCTGAAAAGTTGTACCTGCTTGTCCGAATTGTAAAGCATTAACGGTAATTTTTATTTGCAGGTAACCTTTAAAACTAATTTGGTATTAATTTTGATAAGGATTTATTCTGTGTCAAATATCTTGACCTATAGTCACCGGGATTGGGTGAACGTCAGTAGGTAAGTGAGCGTTAAGGCAAGCTGGATTATTATATAACAAAGAAACTAGAGAACTGATTTCAATGTAAAATACGTGATTTTGCATAAACTTCATGTTTACGGTTGTCACGATATTAACAAAGAAAATAAACCCTTTGAAAGGCTAACATTGATGACAGCTTGTAAACACGGTTTATATATAGAGTATTTGTATGTAATTTTTTTTTGATTTTCATGGGTACCCACGCGGTACCCAAATGGGAGTCAAGAGACTAAAGTATAAATCGATTTTTTCGTATTTAAATATACATATACATTAAAACGTGCGCGTAATTTTAGCTCCTCTTTTTTTATGTTGCCTCATAAGACGGTGCTATGGAGAGACCTATCACCTTTAGAGATAACTTTAGAATAAACAATCAGATGATTTAATAAGTATTCTCAGGTCATGTCAATCTAGGCTATTGGGCATCCCAGAGTTAGGAAAATGACGGTGTTACACTTTTGCAAGTGCTCTTCTTCGTGTGGTCCTGCCCTAATGACTCTCTGTTCGCGTCCGATCTTAGATTGTCATCCCAATGGAATAATGAGTGTTTAGAATAGTAAGCACACCTGTGTTTGTATAAACACCTGCACACTATCATTTCTCTTGCGCTGGCTCATCGTTAGGATTGTCTGTCGTAATCGAAACTAAACTAAGGGATTATTAATGAATAATTATTTTATTTTTGCCTAAATATTAATGATATTGCAAAATAAAACACCAAAAATAATTCCGCTTTCCCATACATTCATTTTTAGTATTACGATATGGCAAGTGTTTGAGTTGAGTCTACTTTCACTTCATAGAAGTTATTTTCTAATAGCTCGTGATTTAACTAAACATTTCCGGAAGTATCCATTATTTTCCAATAAATCCTGTAAATACATTATTTATTTCATAATGATATTAAATGAATAATATATTTTTTTAAATCATTTTTAAATTGTCTACCTTAGTCAAGAAATTGTAAGAGCTTTATACTAATTTTATTGATTAAAATATTTTTTTAGAATCAATTTATTTATAGTTTATACAAATTTATAGATTTTTAGTATCGTTGATTTGCTTGGGTAAAATATTTGAAATGAATGGCTTGAAAAAGAGTTCCGAAATACAATATATACTTCTTTAAAAAGCGTGTAATTTTAATTCGACGATTTTCATGTAGGGAACTTTTGGAAATAATTAATTAATGTATACGTTTTAAATCGCGAGATATTTTATGTCGGTTTGGTTGACGGTTATCTCCATTTCGAACCGGTACTGGCGGTACCCTGTACGATGGTTCAACTAATTCGTGTAAATGAAGATGAAATTCTCATCTCACACCTTTGCATCGCCAACGCCTGCTCGAGTATATATAAAACATATAAGTTGATTTAAAACTCTAAATTTAAATTGCTTTATTTAACTTTTAGAATTAACTTGCTCTTAACATACATTACTTTAATATCAACTACTTGAAACGTGGAGACACCATTGGATATTTAAGTCTCAAACAGCACTTGAATTAGTATCAAAATAGAAAGTGTCTCTCATTTATAATCTACTTAACATATGACGTCAATGTGACATGTTACAATTTAAACATTTTTTTTCTCGTTTCTTCCATACAATTATAATAAGGATAGGCATATCACTCAGAGCTTTTATTCAGAACTGTTTTCAAAATGAAAAATGAATTAAATATCACCGATCGTATTTTATTTTTACGTATCGCATCAGACTGTCTGGCAACATGACTGCCGTCTGAGATATAATTCTATATAATCGTATAAAACCGTCTTCATATTTTTATAACTATTGACCGCGATCAAAGAAATTTCCAGATTATTAATAAGGTGACGTTGTTTTAACGTATTTATTTAAAGACATTTATAAATGACGGAACTCGTATTTTTATTACGGCTAAATAAATATCTACATTTATGTTTGGATGATTTTATTATTTCAATTTAAGACTGACTTGCGAAATAATCTCTTTTTTATACTATCTTGTATTTTGGTACAACTCAAATCCACTATGCAAAGTAAATTTTAATTCTCTGCCTCGCAGACAGCAATACATAGATGTAACAATATTAAATTGAACTCTAAAGAATTGGCGTCTTTAATCAATGAGTGAGCGAACGCAATTTAAAACTATCTTTTTATAGAATCAAGTCGCTATTGTTATTTAAAGAATCGAATCAAGCCAAATTTATGTCTATAATATTATTTGCTTTATAAATAGTAAAAGATCAACGCAAATACTATGGCTCATAATATAAATATTTGTTTATATGATGTAAGGTTTTAATTTCATAGATTATGGATGTACGTATGTAAATAAATGTATTTGTTATATATCGTGTATGCTAGGCAATCAAGTTAACAGAGTTCGTAATTTAATTAATTTATTAATTTGTATTGTTTTGTTTAAAACTCATTAGTCTCAACTATTGATTACGGATCCAAACCCGGGCGAATTCCACAGTATTTTCAAGTCCTTATGTTTTAATCTCGTACCCAGTAGGGGGAATTTAATTTAATACTTTCCTTATATTTTTCTATTAGTTTATTATTTTATATGCACTCATACAGGCAGTATTTATTATCATTAAACAGAAACCGCTAGCTACGTTCCTGATAACTGTATCTTGGATATATGTTTGTCGTTGTACTTTTCCTATGTACGTACTACGAGAAGGTTGTTTTAAGCTTCTTAACATAAGCTACAAGTGCAACTTTCTCCTTTGAAATTAAGTAATATTTATAAATAACGGTTTTAGAATCGAATGCCATTTATAGCGAAGCTTACTGGTCTATCGCAATACTTGGCAGTAATGTAGTTAACGGACAGACGTGAACTCTAGCAGATCAGGTTTGCGGAAGCCGGTTGAGGATTAGAAAATACGTTGTTGATATTGTTGTGAAATCATAAAAGTAAATACTTATAACACTTAAACTTAAATGATAAATTGTCTCCATTTAGTAATTAATTATTCATTTAGTTGGGGGCCAATGTGAACATATGGTGAAAACGGTCTTCGCTTTTTACCAACTGCTTTCTTTAAGCCAATCCTCTCAGAGACTACTAATATAGGTAACAACAAAAACCTCAGTGTAAGTTAACGCGTTCGTATGTTTGATCGACAGAAGCGTAGCATACTTAAGTCCTTTTTTACCCCCTGAAATTTTTGGGACTCACCAGTCTCTTAAGGCGCCTAGTGCGCCGTCGAATACTGGAATACCCACATAAATAACTAGAGAGGGTACCGCACCCTCTGCATCTTTTCGGGGGCGTCTCTGGATCGCTTCTTATTCTTATTAATCAGTGTTTTTGTTCTCTTACAAGTACATAAATTCGATACTATACGATTTGTCTCCAAACTATTTATACACTTCCGCGGCATTTCGTAGATTAGATTTAGATATTGGCAGTGAGCTTTATATTGTCATCTAGAATATTCTAACGCTTGCATTTGAAATATTTATACATAACTAAAATCATTCAGTATGTGTCATATATTGGAAGTATTGTAAATGTGTTAAGCCAAATTTCATGTCTAGGTATATAGTCTGTTTCTTATACTCCTAAATATTGGAATTATAATGGGATATAAACACCTACTGCTAAAACTAATAATGGAAAATATACATATATATATATATAAATATTGGACACAAAAAGAAATTGAAACATTGATATTATTTAATTAAAAGCTCTATATAAAATATTAAAGATGTCGCTGAAAAAATAACTTTATAAATAAAATGAACTATACAAACAAAGAGGTAATTTTTTTGTGAAATTCTTGGACACTTAAGTAAGTCCTAATGTACGTAAGTTTTCCATTTAAGAGTATTTTTGATAATAAGTCAAGTGGGTTTGTTCACCTGCGTGTTTGTATGTTTCCGTTGGGTTCAATGACTTACAATAAAACGGTCTTCTCGTTTATACGGTCGCAGCGACTGACGCATTTGGGGCGTCTGGGACACGTCTAAATTTGTTTCCTATCTTATTATTCATTGCACATTTAATTTGTGCTAAATGATAATGCATATAAGTGTTGATTGTATTAAGTATAATGGATAAAAACGCTGAACGACGAATACATAAGCGACAAGGGCATCTATAGTTTACTGCTCAAGTAAGCTGCTTTAGTGTTAACATACGAACGGAAATCCATAAAAATTTTTGGTACTAAGTCTATTTATGTAAATAATAAATACTGACATAACATTGTCATGATTTGGTATTCTAGATAGAGTGAATGAATTTGTATTTATTTTTGGTTGATGTTTATTGGTTAATTAACATAGTTAATGTTGCCTGAATTCGATTTTCGTTTACTGTTATAGTTATTTTATATCGCGATCGTGTTCTTAGAAAGGCACAGTACGAATCTTTTCTGATTAAACATTATATACCTACGTGAGCTCATTTCATTGTCGTGGCCACTTAATTCGTTTTGACCTTGACAATTAAATATATTTCACATTGATAAAAAGTGCCCATACAACATTTGGACCTAGGTATTACCGTATCGATATTGAATTATATCCCATCTGCGATTTACAGCGTCGTACTGGCCGTCGTATCGATTACGATGTCTCCCACGATTAGTATGTTTAAAATATTAACTCGTATTAATAAATAACCTTGTAACAGTTTAATTATTTTTTAAAATGTTTGATAATGTTTTTATAAGACAGTTATGAGGTCGAACAAATGGGCCACCTTATGGTAAGTGGTCCCCACTATCTATAGACGTGTCTATTGGCGTTGTTAGAAACATTAATTGTTATTTATTTACGCCAACGTGGCGCCAACCTTCGACACTAAGATGTTATGTCCCTTGTGCCTGTATTTACAATGGGTCCCTCATCCTTCAAACCGGAACGCAAATATAATTGCTGGAAGGTAGATACGTAACCACCGGTGGTACCGGCTTGCACAAAGTCCTGTCACCTAGTAATGTCACATTTGCAAATAATTCTAATTCCGAATATATTACGTGTTACATAACCAAAAATATATCAAATATTCTATCATTGATTTCTTTTTTTATAAAGGTTTTAATTAATTAATTTAATTAACGATGCCGCATATAACCCAGCGTGCCGTTACACAATCAGTCGTAATATTTCATATAAACGGTTAGGCGCAGCCCAAATGTCAGTATTGACGTCATATGGGCGGCTCCGGCACTATATATAATCCTTTACTACGAGCAAGGGCTAAGTGACTGATGATGCGTTACAATAGCTAATGCATACATAAAGGCCGACCTTACGGCTAATCGAGTTTTCATACCTAGGTTTATATAGTCATTCTAATATATGTAGAGAGTATTATTATTTTGTATACATTATAAATCTTATTCATATAACAATATATGATTATGAGTACAATTTGTTTGTAAATATGTTTAATTTTAAAGGCTATTTTGCGTTGTTATAAGTTTAAAAGTTACTCAATCAATGTCCTAGTGTTATATAAATGATGCTTCTGGAATAACTTTGTTATGATGGTAATTATCTAAATGGTTAATGTCTGTAAATAAGTTTGCTGGAAATATAATTGATTTCTAGTTCCAAACTCGATTTACGCAACACTTCAAAGACTAACTAAAACGTATATACGATATCGTACCTGACCTTAATTAGAGTAGTGATCCACATAATGTCGCACTACGATTATAATATGCACTTCTATGCGTTCTAAAAGAAATCAGATGGAAATAACCATTGGCAGAGTTTAGACTCATTTGACGTCACTCAATCCTTAACTGCAGAGGGGCCCTTCGATGCACGTGCGACCTATTTACAAATGTATTAACTCTAAATTCGAATACTGATTGATGCCAGTAGTTTCGGTACGATTTAATTTAGATATATACAAATATATGACATAATTTGGACTATTGATTTATACATAAGAAAGATATAATGCTGATAATTCACTTATTAATTTGTGTTGATATGTTCAATATTATGCGCCTTTTGTTTATTATGATTTACAATATTCTTATTGGCCATATTTTTAATGATTATATCGGTGATTTTAGGAATAACATGTTTAGATCCAGTAATTAACATTTATAAAACTCTAGACACGAACAAAATGAGTATTCTTGATTTTGGTTATAAGCCCACATTTAAAGGCAAGTAATAGGCCTTTGATCTGCTCGGTTTATTTGTATATAAATATATTTTTCTTTGTTAATTATATTTAATAACCATAATAAAAAATATTTGAGTTTTTCTTGTTCTCTTATTTTGTCATTTTAGTATTTATTTTGTCAATTTTGATCTGATTTTACGTGTCGTAAATATTATTACGCAGATTATTGTAAGAGATGAAGTGTCGAATCAAATGTATGTTACCAAAAAATCACACCTTTGGCAATGAGCTTTTACAATTAAATATATGGGACGATAAAATCTACCTTCAAAACGTGTGCGTATTTTGGAATCAAGCCACGGTTTTCCGCAATGTACGTTCGAATGATCGTTTGTTTTTGATTGCAGTATATTAACAAATAATGTTTATTTCAAAAACTTAACTAAAATACCGTGGAATAAGGTCTAAGTTCGAATACAGCAAATTTTGTGATCCAAGATCATAGTTGTGTTTAATGATTTTGGAGGATAACGCTCGTATCTGTCTTCGCAAATCAAGCGCAACGTTTCAAAGAAACTGCGTCTGCGTAGTGTCTATTCCGTCAGTGTAAGAATATTGCGCATTTCAATTAGTCATTGTTGAGATTTACCTTCGTGGTATGTTTTAATTGAAGCAGATGTGTACAAATTCTTCAGTAATTCCACGAATCACAGGGCAGTTATATTTCATTTCTGTTTATAACTGTCCAAACAAATCCATCTATTACTGAAAAAAAAAATTTGCGTAATTGTGTTGTAATTTTCTATAAGACTGGGAAACATTTAGAGGGAAAGGAAAATAACTTTATCGATAAAGTGCTAATCGAAGCTGTTATCGTTATAAACAAATGACCGATCAAATAGCAAAAAATATTTCATAATTTATTTTTAATATAAAAAAATGTTTTTGATGTTTATATCAAGTTTAATATTTCTTAAAAAATATTTATGAATTTTTATGTCAACGTCTCTTGTTAAACCTACTTATCTCGTGTGGACATAGTTATTAGTGACTTTTATTTTTTGCTACTAATTGTATAATTATGACGGTTATTTTCCTTGTGAAAAGAATAGAGTATAGTCATTATAAATATAATTACAAGACGGCTAACAGAAACTACACGGTTTCGATAAATTTTAAAAATTATATATAATACATGATTTTTCATAAATAAAAACCAATAGCGAATTTCCTTTTCGTAAATATCGGATAAGTTTTAAGTAGAGTGAAATTTGAAAATAATGAAAAATAATTTCCACTAATGCGAAGTCATTTTGTTAATATTTTTATTCTAATTACTTATTTTGCAATTCAATAGAATCTATAACTTGTTCTATACGTGTATCGTAAAGCAATTGATAAAAGCAAGGCAAGAAATCTAAGCAAACATCATGTCATTGGTATTGACAATCAACAGTTTAAACATTGTTTAATCTGCTTTATTAATTAAAGTATATTTATATTTTATAATAATAACAAAAGCTCGATTAGCGTAACATTATAATTTTGTTTTGCTTGTAGTAATAATATTCATAAAATGACGTAGGATACGACATATTGGATTGCGTCAGAACACAAACACCGACTAACAAAATAAAAACGTAGTAGCTACGGTATCGAAGTAAGGTGACCAGTGACGTATTATGACGTCAGAGCCTCGTATTGATCGCCCTAAAAATATCCCTTCACGGTCAACCCCTGCCGTTAATATATTGCAGCTAGAACTTTCAATAGTTAATTATGCCTCCAAAAACTTGGTATTATTATGCAAATAACCCAAATTATAATTATATTATATGTAATTATATTACTGATTACTCTACGTTATTCTATAGTCTATAGTAAAATATTAATATAGAGTATATCATATAGTTTGGCAAGAAATACGTTAGAAAGCTTATCCTTGTTGTTTTTTTTTTTTCTCACAAGTATTACACATTTTATTTTGACGTGAGGCCCAATTTCGACTACTGTTTCATTTTATCAGTAAAATGTAATTATATGAAGTCGAAGTCAAATTAACATTAAATGTGATGGTAAGGTGCTTTGTATTTTCAAACATATTCGTTACTTTGTAAGAAGGTATAACAAAGGTTTTTTGACCATTAATTAGTTTTTTTTAATTACATTATCTTTTATAAAAAAAATATATAATATTAGACAACATCACATACATTACGCTGATCCCAATGTAAGTAGCTAAAGCACTTGTGTTATGGAAAATCAGAAGTAACGACGGTACCACAAACACCCAGACCCGAGACAACATAGAAAACTAATGAACTTTTTCTACATCGACTCGGCCGGGAATCGAACCCGCGACCTCGGAGTGGCGTACCCATGAAAACCGGTTTATACACTACTCGACCACGGAGGTCGTCAAAGTATATATAGTAAGGTACTTACGAAACGTATACGTATCTATATATTTTTTAAGGGAACCCATATAAAAATACCTTTCTAATAATCACATCCTACATCTAGAAAACTATATATTTATAATACTTTAATCTGATCATTGAAGATAAATAAATATTTTTGTTTTGAGTAACTTAATTAATTTTCTATTAATTTATGGCTTTCTTATTGGAAAACGCAGACGAGAACCACCCGAGGATGAGCGACCAGATTCGTTTTCAACCTCAATATTATAACTCCTATACAAAACGAAATTAAAAAGACGTCAATAAAATGTCGTATTATATTGTAGCACATGCACCTAACTCGACTCTTTCGTGACTCTTAACCCAATGAAATAAAACCTACTTTCCCTTGATACAATTTCTAAAGAATGTCACAATTGCGTATCAACTCATGTCAGTCTATGACATTGGCGGTAGAAAAACATCCCACGCTTGTTACGTATTTAGCGTCACCGTATATACTATTACAACTGGTTTCATAACTACCCAATTCTAACCGACCTACTGACCATGGCTTAAAATAAAATATATTAGAAAATCACAAATTCGTGTTTTTGTACTAAAAATTCGCAATTAAAACCAATCGTAAATAAAAAAAGTTAAAATTATCACTGAATTATTCTAAAATCTAGATCATAGTCATCTATTGATACATCTACTATACGTCACGTTAGCCACATATGTATAGATATTGTTATTAAAATACTTATACATATTTGAAAAACTTCAAGTGCTTGCGTAATTCATCTCCTTCACAAAATATTAGTTACAAATTACTTTACAATTGTGTGTCTTTTCATTGAGGTGATATTTAGCATGCAAATAGTATTCAATTGTTTCTGAACGAACTCGCTAATCAATACCTCATTTTCACGGAAAATCCGTCAATAATGCGATTTGTTCCTCTTCACTTATTATTATATTATAGCTTTACATTCACGAGTTTTTTTTAAATGTACAAACCAAAAACACACATACAGTATTGTGGTATGGAAGACCGAAGTCACCTGACAAAAGTGCTTTAAATTACTAGGCTTTGGTGGTATATTGTTGCAAATTATGTACTATATCTGCAAAATAATAAACATTTATTTATTTATATATTCATACCGATTTAAATCTCAAATATGCTAATATAAATATATCACTTTGATGTTTGTTGTAATAAATTACCTACACGAAACAAATTATTTGTGATTAATGAAGTATGAAATGTGTCTAACGGAAAACGATATATTATTAGTAATTAACTTATTTTTAATCTATAAAAACAGAAACGAGATTGAAATGCATCCATTAAAATTAGGTTTATGGCGCGAACTAATGTAAATATACAATGTTTAGCAATTCTGTAATAAATAACTTTCCAATTTATTTTTATATAATCGATTTTCTGATTTTCTTAACTTTTCTTGTGTGTTTTATAGTTAGACTATTTGATTATTTATGTTAGTAATTATACAAAAACTAATACTGCGATTTTTATTTACACTACAAAATAACGTAATTCGACGTCATTATTTTAATAGTTGCGCAAATCTACAAACATCACTATTCATTGCGAGTTTTCTTCCTGTACAGCTAAGATGTCCTTGATTGACATATACGTTAACTGAATATACAATATGTGCGTATTTTATTATATTTTTTCTCTTATTTTTTATCTACCTGTAACTATAACCAGATTGTGTTTTTTTCAAACGTTGCCGTGAGATCAGTATGTTTTCGTTCAACGTTCACTGTGCCTCTGTTTATTCGGAAAACTGAAATGTTTTACGGAATAACGTGTACTAACCGCACTCTCTTTTCACACATGGCTTTTAAACTAAATACGTTTATTTTTAATATTATTCTTGCTGGAATATATTCCAGGTATCGGTTAATTGTAATTGGTAAATAAAACACTCTTCGTTTCGAAGTAAAATTATAGAATAAGCGAATCGACGATTAAAATTGCATGTGTTAGTTTCTTTGAATTTATGATTCAATTTTATATTCCATTGGAATAATAAGCACAACGTAAAATGTTATTCATATGTCAATTCCAAATACAAATATTTCTTGAAAAAATCATTAAACATTATAAATGTCTGCTACTGTTAAAGTTTTTTGCGAATTAAATTAAATTCTTTCTAAAAATAATAATCTGGTTGTGAAATAGATATTTTTTGTAGTAGTTCGAAATAACTTTTATCATCACGAATACCAGAGAGATAGTTATCACAGCTTCACGTAATTAATAGCTCAATAAATACCATAAAACTAACATTCGCAAAAGCACGTCTGTACGTACGCGGTGCTCATGCGTAGACCATCCGTTCTTTTTTCGTCTTGTACAAATAATCAAGACGATTTTAATTGTTAAATCGTGCCTGTCCGTGTGTTCTAAATATTTCTTGAATTAAAGCTTTTGTTTAAAGAAAAAACAGCTGATTGCATTCGTGAAAAGGCTAATGAGCTTATTAAGGATTATTTATAATTAAGTAGGTATAAAAAGAAAAAAGAAGCCGAGATGGCCCAGTGGTTAGAACGCGTACATCTTAACCGATTATTTCGGGTTCAAACCCAGGCAAGCACTAATGAATTTTCATGTTCTTAATTTGTGTTTATAATTCATCTCGTGCTCACCAACCCGCATTGGAGTAGCATGGTGGAATATGCTCCAAACCTTCCCCTCAAAGGGAGAGGAGGCCTTAGCCCAGCAGTGGGAAATTTACAGGCTGTTAATGTAAGTATAAACGTACACTAAGTTAACTGCTGTTTATTTTTTACACATACGATCGTACAGCTCGTCATCTTTTAATCTGCTGATAAAATAAATTAATATCATAGTTGTTCTTTGAAATGAAAATCATTAAGTATACTTATATCAAAACGATGGCAATATTTGCTAAAAAACGTATTTAAAGAACAAGTTTGTTGATTTGAAGAACTTTGATATATTATATAAATATTTATATATATAAACGAGATAAGATAATTAAATATTCATAATTCAATATAAAATAGTGACGAATACAACAGTCCCATTGAATGTACTTTATTGACTCAGTTGAAGATTCTGATGAATCAAAATAAACTATAAATTATAAAAATAATTCATCTCTTTCTGTCATCATTGACTTGACATTAGAATGAAGAAAAAACAATATTGTGAATTAATCAACATCTAAACAACACCGATTGGTAAATCCGTAAATCATAAATAAGACATATGTGCTGGTTTTTCTGAAATAAACAAATACTTGTTTGTTTATATAACGAGAAAAACTGTTACACAGAAAACAAAGGCAATTAATTTTTTTTTTTAACAAGTGATCAGTTTAATTAGTTGTGGCATCCAAACAGGAAAACAAATTGCGTCGTAGCAAAAACGAAAATAACCTGTAAACAAAACGTTGTACAGGAGAGCTGCAGTAGTGGAAACCAGTCTAGGTTTTAATTCGGTAAACATAAAGTTTAAAATACGGAAACAATTTATAATACTAACGTTTGATGTACGTAAATCATTCGCAGAATTAATTGCGACCATCAATTTATCGCAGGAACTATTAAATTAAGGACGTTTAACGCATGAATTTTATACCATTGTTTCATTTTTTTTTTCTAGTTCTTTCTCTAACGATGCTTTATAGTAAACAATGTAGACATACATATATATTATATAACAAAAACAATGGAAATAGGTACGTAATAATAAATATAAAAACTGAAACAAAACATTTTTTTTAAAGGTTTAATACTTATATCTCTATTTGCCCGTTAGTTTTCCCTCGGAAATTAAATTACAATTTCTTGTGTTAACTACACATACATTTTTTCTCCTGTATAACGTTTATTCGAATAACAACTCGTTTTATCTTCTATCTCTTTTATTCTTTATTGACCACAAACAATACTTTTGTAGGATGTAGATACAAAAGACGGATTTAACGCCTATTAGGCATACTCTGTTAGTCAACCTTTAGATCGAACAGATATTAACATTGACGTCATATGTTATAAAAACGTTTAGAAATACATATATATAATATTTCAGGTTTGAAATATACCTACACAGTATAATTAAAGCAAAAAGCAGTATATTATGGTACAGGCTATTTGAAAGTATATGTATATATTTATTTACTTTCTAAAACTGCTATAGAAAACGGCATGAACTTATATAGTTTTTAAACGATATTGTAGATCGACGTGAATTTAGTTTGAAGAATTTTTTTCATTGTAATGACAGTACATTTAACATTGGACAGAAAATCGATGTCGATTAAATATTCATAAAGAAAAATGAACTTGACTAGAAATCGACTTTTCATTGCAGTTTTGCTTGGAAACAATTTAAATTCAAGACGTAATTTATTCTTAAAAACCTTTATTCTCTATCACACGAAGTTACGATTCGAAATTGAATTTTTTACGTCTTTTTATATGAAGTTTATCATCGAATTTTCATTTCAAAAATTTAATATAAATCTAATACTAATTTAATAATGTGTAGATATAATATTACTTTAACTAAAACTCCTGACCGAAGTTCGACCATGTTGTGGCTAATCACAGCGCAGGATATATTTTAAGTGCACAAGCGCGTGCACAAACACGTATGCACTCTCTGCTGCCACTCTCATAATCGGATGGGATCACAATAGCACCACTAAAAGTTTTATGTAACATTGCTAACTCCGTAATGGAACTGCAACTGAGAATTTCTTGTCATAATACAAATACTTTACTTGGGCTTTGTGCAAGCCCGTCTGGGTAGGTACCACCCACTCATCAGATATTCTACCGCCAAACAGCAGTACTCAGTATTGTTGTGTTCCGTTTTGAAGGGTGAGTGAGCCAGTGTAACAAGGGACGTAGCATCTTATTTTCTAGGGTTGGTGGCGCATTGGTGATGTAAGGAATGGTTAATACTTCTTACAGCACCTTTGTCTATGGGCGTTGGTGACCACTTACCATCAAGTGGCACATTTGCTCGTTCGCCTATCGATATCACAAAAAAAAAATAGATTTTTTTCCGCCCTGGGATGTGCACCCGGCAATTATACATATAGCTTAATATGCATTTTTTAAGCTGACAATTTGACTATCGAGGCAATACTTTTAAATATAAATATTTTTTGAATAACATCAAACAACGTTTATTTTACTAATAACATCAGACAACGTTTATACAATAATTCAAGTTAAGTTTGCTTGACAACAAAGGAGTTGTAGTATTGAATATTATAAATAAATCATTTGATATTTATTAAAAACAGTGATACCGATTTTAACTTATCATATATACGTATATATAAAAGCTACCAAACTTCCCGAACATACCGCTACATATTTGAAATGATTTAGTCTAAGCGATGTTATTATTGGTCGATCCTAGCTTTTCGGAGTATTGTCGCAACTTTACCTGAAACGAGCGTTTAGATGAAGTCAATAGAAATATAAGTAACAACGTAATCTTTTTTAGCACAAAGGTGTAAATAACACGTATTTATGATTTATCACGTTTGTTGACTAAACACGTAGAAATAACAAGTCATTCGGCTTCATGTCTGTACCTCTGTATTCAAAGGATTCGTTCGAGTTGAACGAACGTAATATATGAACCCTTTGTTTACACTACAATAATATAATTATTTCTCTTTGTATCCAGGATATTTTATACAGGACTTATTGGAACCGAGCCAAGAACTTACGTTTAATTCGATAGTTGGCATTGTTATCTTTATTTATAAATATATAAACAAGTACCCCTAGAAGAAGTAATGAGTGGTGGCTCAGAGCTAGAACATTTATTTTCGTTTAGGAATAATAAGTTGTTTTTCTTTTTTTAATTACGTTTGTCTTTCAATGTTATTTCAGGTACAACATCTTGAATAATTGAGATTTCTCTTTTTATTATTATCAATTTAAATTTATTCTTAACCGAAACAAAGACCAGTCCAGACCAGCATCCAACAATCACAAGCACGTGTCCAATAAAATTTCTTGCGCCAAAAATATTTAAAAAAGATACGGACATAGATTATCACATAATTCTGGTCTGGTCTTAAATTAAAGTAAGCAAAAAGTATTTTTAATTAATGTAATACGACAAAAAATAGTTGATGGATAAAGTATTTCATTGCATTGTTTTCTGAGGTATTGGTACGTAGCGGGCATAGATAATTTAACTAATTAGAACGTAAAAAAAAAGAAAAGAAGCATTACATTAAATGATTATGTATATAAATCTTTGTAAATCATATATACGATAAATGATGTTAAAATGTTAAACATTCTATTTTCCTTTTGTTCTAGCAAATTCAATAGCTTTTGTGCGATATCGGAACAAAAACTAGTGTAAAAATCTTCAGCATCAAAAATTTTTCATTGATATGGGAAAAAGTCCTTCATACAAACTACAACTACAAGTATATAAGTTTATAAAATCTTGGCTATAGAATACAAAGTAAATTTAAGATACTTAAATAACCAGAAGCACTCATAATGCCAAATAAAATAATAATATTCATTTTATTGCACCAAATTAGCTAGATGGCGATCAAAAGACAGTTAAACTAATTTCTGGTTCAATGCCAAGTGCAACACGAATATGAACTAACGGTTTATTCTTATCATATACGAATAGATTCGAAGTTTCGAGAGCGAAGTATATAATATTTATATATAATAAATACTGTAATACATATCTATCATTCAATAGGATATATATGTTTATTGGAAAATGCACAATATTTAAAACAGAAAATAAAGCAATAATAAGACTAGTTGAAAAGTGTAAAAAATCTTGAATAGGTTGTGTCGAAAAGGGATTCCTCATTTCCTGTTTCATGTTATAACATGGTGCTTGATCTCGAATAAGTGTATGTCCGAGTGATACGTGTTATTATTTGGCACATGCCAATTAAATGCCTGAAAATTAGAAGTGAGCAAAGGGAGTATGTGTAGCTAATATAAGCTAACATGTACAGCCATGGTACTGGATGCATGTTCACTTAGCAGCAAGAATTACTGACAAGTTCAGTGTGGCAGACGATAACTCCACTGCGATTAGCTAGACGTAGAATTCTTCTAGTACAAAAGGTTCTTTTTCTGATGGTTACGTGTAACATTTATAAACGTATCTGTATTTGTCTTACCAATAATTCAACATTATCTAATAACAAAGTTTTGTCTACTGGCATACTAAGAAGTATTTGTTTATCTTTAGTCCGAAGCAAATTAATTCACAGACAATGGAAATATTAAGCATTAATTATTCCTTACGTTACAAACTACAACGTCTGAGTTTTTATGTACCTCGTAACACTGGCAGACACACGCTTAGCACCGGAAGAGAACTGTACAAAGGTTTCTTTGTAATTTGATGTTTAAATAAAAACATATTAAGCGATATACAAAAAAAATAGTGGTATTTAACGAAAACTTTTGTATGAATATATACGTACCGCGGATGTGTATTTTTGTTTGTTACTTGAAGGACTATCATTCCGAGGTCACCGTCACCAATTACCCTTACGAACCTTAATTGAAACGCATGCTAGTAATAATAAGCTGTGTCATGCAATAATGCTAATCATAAAGTAACGTAACAGACAGACGATGTTATTTAATGTTTTTGCGTATCGATAAACTTAGGAGTCGTTTGTATTCATAGGCCAACTATTTTTAATTTGCAAAACTTGCTACCGCGTTCTTTAATATCAAGGATTCGTTTGCACTTCATAGAAACCATTAATTTTGAAAGTATGCTTATTTTTCCTTATACCTATTTTGATAAAAATAGTTAATAACTGCAAGTGACTTCAAATGTTTTAATTATAAACGAATAAAATTTATGCTTTTATGAATAAATTATTATTAATAAATGAGATTATTAATACACTATAATTATTACACCAAATAAAGACATAATTATACGCACAAAATATTTGCCTTCTAGTAGTGTAACATTCTAATTTTACTTTAAGCCGAAGAACTTCTTAGCCTTATATAAGTCATCTTCCTTCTTTTAATTTAGCTCTTAATAATATTTAGGTACTAATAATCGTAATAATAACACTTTAATGAGAAACAAATTCATAACAGGTACACTATTAAAATATGTAAAATATTTTAATGAAATGTTTTTGAGTGAAGCTGTCTAAATTTCAGTAATTAGATTTGATACAACACTAACACATAAATATATTGTTAAATATCAGCTCAAGTTAAAAAGAGATTATCATGTAATAATCCTGCAAGTATTTTAAATGGTTTTTATGTCAACATGAGGTGCATTTTTATTTCACGTCTTATATTTAAGATGTAAATATTTTCGTTTAACAGCGGCGATTTTAGTGAAATTATATCATAATTGCGCATTTAGCGATTTTTTTTTCGGATGGTTTAATTTCAACGTTAATTGAAGAAGATCCCAGAATTGTGGTTCAATAAATATTTCACATTAAGTAATATTTATTTTATAAATACGAAACAGGAAATTTAATTCGAATGAGGAATGATTGGCACGTTTAAAAATACGATCGCGGAAGATGTTTTTGTGTCCATTATATTTCTGTTCAATGACATTGATTATTTATTACATTCGAAACATAATGCCTAACAATTGTCTAAATAACGAAATTAATTCTCATACATAAAAAAAAAATTAGATATTTATTTAGCATTAAATAATTTTGAAAACGTCCATTTATTTATTATGTAATATATCGTAGTTACTCCTACAAAAGTCGCTATGTATGTAAGTATGTAACGATTAAAATGGCATACATAAAATAAAAAAAAAAAACACATAGCGACTTTTGCAGGCGGAACGACGATATTTTTTTTTATTCAAGTACCCAAATTATTTCTAAAAGTAACAATAGGCAATAAAAAAACGACATCAGACTATTCGATATAAAATTGAATTCGAAATGAGTTCAAACTCGTTACAAAACAATTTTCAAACTGTACTATATTCGATTGATTGGCAGGTTATCTAACGGCTTCATGTTATGCAAACAACCGCTAAAATAGTCCATCAAAATCATCACGTCTCGTACCAATTTCATTACTCTCAAATAAATTGCGACGAAAAGCGGCCAAAGACCGTTGCTCCCATAAGAGTTCGTTGTTTTATTTAAAAAGTATAAATTTACTGATGCTAAATGATAGCATTTATCGGAATTGCGACCATATCACCCATGCAAAAAAAAATCTTATCTTTAATATCTGTTTATCGTTCCGCTTGTGGCCATATCAATTCTATTCTCAGTAAAATATAATGTACAGGATTTTTTTAAGATTACGCGGTAAGGGTTAGTAGGTCAGGTTTTTGGTGTGAGGTATAAAAAAGTTAAGTCGTTCAAGCTTGTTTCATATAAATTTTCGTCAAGTATTTTAGCTGTAAAAGCGTAACAAACAGACGGACAGAGTCACTTTTGCATTTATAATATTAGTTTGTATCAGTATACCTATTAGTTTCGAGTATTGACTACAGACGATTTATTTGCTCGCGTGAAAATTAACGAATATTAATTCCACCTTTAAATCTTATGTTAATAATAAGCCTGTGTCTGTTAGTAATGTTTTTATTATAAGGAAGTTTTATAATAATTAGATAATGTTTTTTTTTTAAATTTATTTTGACTTCTATTTCTGCCAAGAGGACACAGATTATTTTGCCAATGTCACGTGCGAAATGTATTAATTATGTAGAAATTTATAGAAATGTCAGTGTCATAGAAAACCAGACAAAATCAAGAATTCAAAATATATACTAATTTTCAAGTAGGCATTTTGAAACAATTTTGAACAGTATAGTGAATTTTACAAGACTATACTTAATGTAACTTTACATAAAGATTTCATAAATTAGTTTCTACTAAATAGTTAAAAAAAAAAAAAAAATTGTACGCAAAGTATTGCGCTACTCTATACCTATTGTTTATTTTTTAAAAGGCTCAGTTGTAACGTTTGGCCGGTGAATGTTTTTATTCGTTTATCAGACAATCCTTCAAAAAAACGATAACAAGTATTTGTTTATATGCGATCACAACAACGTAGTAAAATATTACATACAGTCATACACAATAATAGTTGCTTATTATCGAAATTATCAAAACATCCGATACGTAATAAATTTAAAGAGCGTATTTGATTTATCTTTTATCTATCTATATTATGAGTAATGTAACGGAATGATTATAAGTAGTTGTGTTATAATAAAGATATGCTTATCTTTTAATGGGAACAAATTATCATCTTGAATAATATCTAAAATTAACATATAACTCACCTAAGTAAAGTGGGATACGTCATATAGTGATTTCATATTCAAAAGAAAATACATTATCAATACTGTATTCATTATCATTAGGAGTTAAATGCAATGTAGCGACTTGCTGTTCGAAGTTCGATGGTACGTCTTGGTGGTAGGAACAACCACTACCAAGACGCACCATCCACTAGTCTCATATTCTACCGCCAAATGAACGAATAGATTATAATCTTACGCTTCTAAATCTTAGTTGTAACTAAAATTGAATTTTTTGTTAGAACAATTAAAGTATTTGAATTAATTTAAATTCAACTGATTATTACAAATTATATATTAAAATGTAAATATAACCATAAACGTAATAATAATAACGCAATAATCTCAGAAACTACTTTCTGCGTGATTTTCATAAAAAAACTGTTTTTAACCGACTTCAAAAAGGAGGAGGTTATCAATTCGTCTGTATTTTTTTTTTATCAATGTGCAGACTAATTCACTACGGAAGCGGTACCGCTATCCATCGCAAAGTATGTATACGCATAATATACACTTATTAAATTAACCGTCACCATAAACAGTGATTCACTATAAATAATTATGAAATGAAATGATTTCCACTTACCAACATGTGATAGTCCGGTGAGATCAGATTCTGTAATAAAAAAAAAATGCGTGAAAATAATGGTCATGAATGCGTGCCCACAATTAAATAGAACAGCATTAATAATGAAGAATGGTATTTTTTTTTTTATTTTAATAAATTTTATGGAATGTGAAAAACATTACAATGCCAGTTACATATTAAAATATTAAAAATTATATTCCTAATGGTAACTTAATAGTACATTCATTTCGTATTTATTTATATATTTTAAATTATAAATACTGTATTTATTGTACAATACTATATGTAATGTGTAAATTAATTTTAATTTACAAAAGAGAACTTCACAAAACTATTAAAATTAAGTAATTCCATATTAATTTAGATGAATATGAATATTTACAAAGTCATAAATTACTCGTCGTTAACTGTACAAAATAATATGAAGCACTCTACTCACTCTAGCTCGGAAAAAGTAACAAAACACCTATTTACAAAAAAAAGTATCAATCAAAATATTATAGGTATATACGTACGTAATGTAGTAACGAGTAATATTTACACCATTTCTGAGAAAGTAAGAATTATAGTTGTAACGATTCAATGAATTTAACATCACATATGTAATAATAATAATTATATTTTATGACGAAACCCACAACAAAATGTATGATATAAAATAAAAAACAATTCATTACATAAAAGAAAGCATTGTCTTTGACGTTCGAATTTCAAATTATGGCGGAACATTCGTACGATATCCTAAAAATGAACGTTTTTTTTTTCTATGCATTAAAGTCAAACATTTCTACAGTCAAACCGGATGTGATTCAAATGTAATTAATCGTTAAAGGAAATATCAATGTCGATAGGAAATGAAGAATACATGGTATTTATATACGACATTGTCTTCAGATCTTCCGGAATTCTTGTCTGTATTGTATAAATTTAACGTCAACCCGTCCTCGGGTTAATGACCGTAAAATTTAAAAACGAATTATTTACAAAACTTCTTATATGGTAAATAGTCTTGATAGTTTTGAGGAAAAATTAAATAATCTGTGTAAGTTTATCAATAACAATATCATAATGTTAACCGATAATTGTCTTAAATTAATGTTATCGGGGAGAACACAGATTCAGGAAGACATATTATAACACTAAAAAGTAAATAAATTATTATTTATATTTACGAATGAATTTACTATTGTCAATTCAATTATTTTGACCCCTAACATACTAACAAGTGATATGTACAGATAGTAGGGTAACCTGGCTGCCTGTGGTTGTCCAACAGGACTAAGACCTCGTCTCGTTTTCGAGGCAAAGGTTATTTTTTTAGTTTAGGCCTAGTTTTGATACCTCGCATATTTTATCCGTTTGTAATAAATACATATATTTTATTTTAAAATTATTTGTCATTGAAAAAAAACTAGAGCAGGTAATTGATATATTTTGTAATAAATTAGATAATAATAGTTGTACAATTCAATTCAATGTAATTTTCACATTCAATATTAGTGTTTTTATTCTGTTTGTGTAAATTAGAAAAAACGCAAGACAAATTAAAAAAAAATAAAATGAGTTTCGTATAAGACAGGACATTTTATTTCAATAAATTGATACAAAAACAATATCGTGGACACTAATTATCTTTCTCAAATCGTAAAAAAGCTTACTATACGCTACAATGGTAACCACAAATGACGTAAAGAGTCGTGTCAACAAAAGATATGATTGCAAAACATCACCCCATATTGTTATTAAAAACATTGCGTTTTATGTACCCAAAAACATCTGACACGTACTGCGATAACTAACATTAATAGATTTAAATGAGTCGTTCTTGTTCCTTATATAGATTCATGGATCCATCCGTATTACCATTTTAACATTGATAAGTATATAACTGACGTCAAAGACCAAATATATGTGGTTAATGAAACACCTACGAAAATATACAGGAGAATTTTCGTGAGTATTTATTTATTTATGTATGAATATATCATACGAATATTATAAAGAGAGTAGTATTATGTTTATAATACAAAATCTAAAATAAGTTATTATTATATATATGTCGATAACATACATTTAATAATAACTACTTTCTTAAGTTTCAAAATAAGAAAAATTAACGCTTGATTTATATTTAGAAAAAAAAATAACCATATAACTGAATTTAAAACGTAGGTGGATTGAGGTGTATTTCTAATGTCGCTTACAAAAGTAAATACTCGCTACAAATATAATTTACCAACAAGCACAATTTACTGAAATGGATTACAAAGGTTTTTGTCGTTTAAAAATATAATTAGGAACTTCCTTTTTTGTTACCTTTTTGCCATCTCCGTTTATGTGATGTTATTTTTTTTTTTGCTCATGGTAAAATCGAACATCCGTCGCTAAACAGATTTATTCCATAATATTGTAACTTTAGCGTAAAGTAACACGTTCTTAATGACCTTATAATTAATCTAACGCAATCCATCACGAAATTTCCCGTCCCCAATGCCGTTTAGATAACACATCGGAAGGAGGTTTATATTTCTTATCGTATTTATATTTACTTAAGTGTCAAGGGTCTTGCAAATCTGCCGCTGAAAATAGCGCGACAGTTATTATCATGCCCCCTGTGGATTGTAAAATGTAAAAACAAATATATTTTGCTAAATAATAAGATATATTCATGAACAGAATACTATGTTGTTATTAGCAATATAAAATAATGACGATACTCTGGACATAATAACAAATTAATTACGAGTTGATTTATTTTCATATTTTATGTAAAATTAAAAATATAACTTTTTTATATGAGCTATTATTGTAAATTAATTTAGTCTTTATTGTTAATCGATCTTTCAATATTTTTAAATTATTCCACAAATCCTAATTTCATTCAATGTACGAATATAAAATTTTCGCCGGACTGAAAAGTAGGAGACATGTAAATCAATGTAAAATATTTTAAATCTGAGAAAATTAATTTCGCACCGAACGGTATAAATAAAAAATAAGCATTATAAAAATATTATCTTACGTTTAATTAATACCTAGTTACTTTAGTAACTATTCCATCGGTACCAGTGGGTCAAAATAAATAAAAAAAAAATAAATAAAATAAAAAAAAAAAAAAAAAATTAAAATAGTCCTTTAATCCGTCATTCTATGTTGCTCAATTTGTTTGCTTGTTGTTGAACAACTTGACATCATAAAATCTTGTCATCGATTTATTATTAGTAGAATTATATAAGATTATCGAAAGGTTAATTCCATTGGCCACGAAGTAGTTTATTTAATAGACGGAACATTGGACTTTACAATAACAATAATAATAATGGGAAATTGAGTATTGTTTCTAAAACATTGTCTACACGTGTTTCAATATTCAGTTACCTACGTAAGACTAGGCACACGTTTTGTACGATTAAATTAATAATTTCTAGTGAACGAGGTTTTAATGATATTATATTGATGCCTCAGAATAACCATTCGAATTATTTTTGTAAATTGCATGATACAATTAGTAAATGTATCAATGATCATTCTATTGAGGATAAGATTAATTTAGTTATATTTTTTTTAATTACAAAAGACGGCACGACGAATATTAAATGACTTGCACAATTTATTATTTTCAAAGTTAAGACTTAGGTGTTATTACAATCCTTTTAAAAACTCGCCCGAATTTTATTTCTGTTGAGCTATTGTTTTATTACACACGAATTCTAAGGATTCTTAGAATTTATACGACTTTATATTTGTTTGTTGTTGGTCCAGTGGCTTGATATAAGATCACATATTCAGATGTTTTGAGTTCAAACCGCAGGCCAGGCCGATAAAAGGTTATTAAGTTTTTCTGTCGAAATATTCTTGAGCTATTCTAACAGCCCGAAGTCCAAAGTAGTTGGATCTGCCTCAAGTTTGGCCGCTGTGACCAAAATCGGTCAAGATCACCCCATCATCAGCAATATCAATGAGTAGGTATACGTAGCTTGTAAAAAGTTGTGAGTACGTTACTTACATTATACGTAATAATTACCAAAACATGATTTTCCTAATTGAATCGTACTTGAATCAATCTGTTTGCAGAAAATTCCGCTGACCGATTTGTAATGTGTTGCAACGTTTCTATGGGTTTTCAGACATACATTAACCTGGTATTACAAAACATTGAACAATACGTACGCTGGCTATATGTACATTGTACGTATAGCTTTATCTGAGTGAGTTGTGTTTACTAGAGCGATAAACCAGAAACCCTCCAAGAGTAATGTATCAATTTTCGTATAATGATCGATGAAAATAAATTAAATACAAATGTCATCGCTTACGGAACTACGTCAATATGTCCATTAATAAATATTCTCATCTACTAATGTTTACGAGTAAAAATAAATAAGAAATAGCGATCATAAAATAAGATTAATGTCAACTGAGATGGTGTCATAGTACGATACGAAACTGACGTCGTTATTTTGTTAGCATTAATTAATTTTCCATTAATTTATCATTATATTTATCAAATGAGTTTTACTCGTCAGTCATGAGGTTTTAATGAAATTATACATAGTGATAAAGTTAACAATTAAGTACTTACCTACCAACTACTTTATGTAGGTAATCTGGACTACATTCTTACTTAGGTAGTGTCCAATATGATATGAATGGTAACGGAAATGTTACGGTACCTCGGTACCTAGGTGCTTATTATATTGTGTACTCACGTATAGTACTTATTGGGACTGTTACCAAAAATAGGAAAAAGGACTTAGCGGTTCATTATTTGTCATATTATAATATGAATATATATGTTACTAGTTGTTAGCTGCGGCTTCTCTCGCGTTTCATTGGTTGGTCTTCAGGTGAAAGTCATAAAAATATAAACAATGTCTATTTCCTTGGAATTCAGGTCGGTGAAATTTGGTTCAGTGAATTTTAGTATAGAAGTATATATATATGTTTAAAGAAGTGTATAGAGGCTTATACACTGCATACAAAAAAGATTTTCGTTCAAAATTTATTTATTGGGGGCAATTGAGTTGGCATTGTTTATAAAATTTTACATCATCATAATAGAATTGTTTTCCAGTAATTTTCACAAACCTCCTTAAAGGGGTTTTGTCAAGTATACGGCCCTCATATATTCAGTATACGTATATTAGGAGCTTAGAGATTTGTCTGTCTTTTTTAGAGATATATACAAATCCTCTACTTGAAACTTGAACCGATTTCGATTACATTTTTCGTATGCATTTTGAGTTAGCACTGCGATCGAAAAGTAAATACATTTATTATTTAAAACCCGGACGAATTCGAGACAGGCAGTTGGTACTATATATATGTATATATATAAATAACCAAATTTGGTTGTATGTGTAAATAAAATAAAGCATCAAAGCCATAACGTATTGAATTGCAATTATTTCGATATTCAGAGTCAAATGTAGCAAACCCCCTGTTGAGCTATCAAATTGCTTAAATGTTTTTACTTGTATATTTTTTATAATAATTTAATGTATTTCAATTATTTTATCAAATCCTTCAAAAATATTATTTAAGCATGATGGGTAATGCCATCTATTGAGAGAATCAATACAACTGTAAATAGTTGATACTTTGTAAAACGCCATCTATAGTAAGTTATCTGAATAAGTATTAACACAGCGACATCTAGTGAATTTCTATAGTACTTCATAGTAAGACGGTATTTGTACGAAGTACGTACTTTTTAGACAAGATGTCGTTAGTAGTCTTTCAATATTGGATTGCTTACGACATCTAGTTAAATTTTTTGTAACTAGCTCACGGCGCAATATATTAAAAATTTAATAACAGATGTCACTGTCATTCCAAACCCGATCCTCGTAGAAACAAAGATAAATTATTACGTACTTGAAATAAAAAACTAATAATAAACAAACGAAGCAGGTTAAATGATACATACCAGTATCGTTGAGTAAGCCATGAATATCTGTCGTCGACCTGTCGGCCGACATTGCTGTAACAAACAAGAAAATAGCATTGTAAAACATTGTTTTTTATTTACCTATTCATAATTTTTTATTATATTCATAATTTTAGGAAGTCTTAAACCTTACAATAAGTTATCACTTGCAAAAAGAAGCTTCTTAACAAAATAAACCTAATAAATGAATAATATAAAATATAGTTCGGTTGCTTATATTGTTTATGGGGTCGACGCATTGAGCTTAGAAAAAAGCAAGAAAAACGTTTTGATATAGTTTTTTGGACACTTTCTGATGCCAAGCGTTCGACTCGCGTTAAATTTTGAATGTTTTTTTCTGGTTCTACCACCATAAGGATTGGATTATTGAGGCAATGTTTCTGGCAATTCAATGTTTTCAGCGGATTTCAGCTGTTCTGGCGGAAATAACAAAGCTTAAATGAACATTACACTTTTTTTTTCATAATTTCTGAATTGATTATACTTTTGAGGAACAATGCCGTGTTTTGGCGGGTAAGCTAACAATTTTTACAGTCTTATTACGAACGAAGTCGTTATCTCTATCTGTCATTCAAATTGCAATGTAAAGTAGTCTTACTTTACTTACAAAGATGTCGTCTTAGTAATTATAGCCAAGTAAAAAATGTATTTCAATGAAAAATTTGTACTATAAAACCATTTATGCAGTAAGTACCTTACCTATTCTTAATTTTACAAATATTATTTAAAATTCTTAAAGACCACCAGAATTTATTTAAGCTTAATGTAAAAAATTGTGTTGTTTTTACCATATTGCTTACATATTGCTTACATATAACATAAATGACGAGACATTTAATTATCTCTGCAAATAACGAATAAAAGAATATATATGAAGAACAATTTTAACCAACATGAAAATAAAAACAGCAATATATTTCCACCTTTGATTTAGTATTTATATTTCGATTCATGGTCGTTTAACTTGATTGCGACCCAAGGCGTTAAACCGCTAAGCCATTTCGTTTTCGTAGGTATGTTGGTAACATAGAGCTAGTCTAAACACTAGTCACTGACGTCACTAATAAAAGTAAAAGCTAAAACATGTCCACCTGTCCGTAGACTTTTTAATAATTATTTGAAATTTGTTAATTTTTTTTAATAGAGTATTTTTACATTTTAGCATATCGTCACGAGTTATATGTAAAACGAAAGACTGCTTGGTACCTTTGAAAAAGTATAATATTGGTAGGTAGACGGGCAAATGTTCCACTTGATGGTAAGTGGTGACCACGGCCCATAGACAGAGGCGCTGTAAGAAATTTTATGCGATTTTCCTTATGCGCCAACGACATTGGGATCTAAGATGTTACCTATATCTCTTTTGCCTGTAGTTACACTGGTTCACCCACAGTTCAAACCGGATTACAATAATATTAAGTATTGCTGGTTTGGAGGTAGAATACATGACGAGTGGCTTGACAAAAGCCCTACCACCAAGTAATTAGCAGGTGCATAGGAGGTGTACATTTTCAAAACGTTCAATATTGTAATTATATCGGACTTGTTTGCTTGTTTTTTTAAATCAACCAAAATATTTCTCACAGAGAAGATATCACCGGCTTAAATAATATTTTTTTGAATAATTTTTTTTTCAAATTAATAAAATGTGTAGCACCGAAATCGAGTTCAATATTTCAGCTCAATCAGTTGCTAGAAATCGGCTTTGAATTCAGTTTTGTTTCAATATTATATACATATATAATGATGTCCTATTACTGATCATAGTGAAACAAACAGAATGGATATGATGCAAGTGAAGAATATGTCTCATATCTTAGACGATTATGAGTAAATTATACAATTTCTAGATTCAATTACGCGTGAGTATCTGTTTATCCGTTATATAATCAATTCCGTCATAACCGCGGTCTGCGGACAGCGAAGGCCGGAGCAAACTAAGCGTGACCGCTAGTGACAGGGCTGTTCTGACAATTTGATGTGTGCTGTGTTCTGAGTCTACGAGACTATGAATTTACTACTGCTAATCTTTTGCACGAAGTTTCCAGTTCAAAAATATCTTATAATTCTTAATTAGAACAATCTACATAACAGGTACATACTTAAAGTTTCATAAAACTTAGTCAGTTCTGTATATAAAAAACAATAAATTCTTTTTTTTCTGGGTTCGAATCTGGCCATAAATTTTGTTTTTTTTTTTAATGGAAGACATTAAAAAATTCTCAGCAGCAGTCTGTTAGGAAGTTATTAATTCGTCTCGAAAGGCACGTTGACTCAGTGCCTGATCTCTTGCCGGTCGTGACAGATTAGCTTCCCCTCGGACGGATGTGAGTGAGGGAAGAGAGGGTTTGAAGCACTCGTGTTTATGTTCACATTTATCTTTTATACTTATAAAATAACATGACCTGACTGACTGATTCATCATCGCCGAGCGTAAACTATTAATTATATATTAGGGCCATGAGATTTCGTGAGTGATCGTTTTATTGGGTAAACACTCACTCACATACTCATTTCATTAAAGTTAATCTGTTAATATATTCAACTGCCACACGAGCAAAGCCGCGAGCTACGAGATCTTATATTCTGTGTTTCTGTGTTTAGCCGCTGTGGCCATGTCGATCGTGATACTATTGTTATAAAAAATAATTTTAACTTGAATTTACTCAATTGTAAATTGAAAAATATAGTTTTTATTTTCAACGGTCGTATAATCATGTAAATTTTGTGCTACTTACAATTAATAGAAGCTTAGATACGTCTATAATAAATTACTTTTAGTGCACTTAAATCTAGGTATAACATTTTAATTTTCGATAATCTGAATCTAGATTCGTCGGCAATGGTCGCCTTAGTATTTCGTATCACTCGACTAGTTTTAGTACGCCTAGTTAGTATTTCGTAATGGACTCAGAGTGCAATTATGCTGGAGTCTGACTGTTCGAAACTATCAAACGTAATTACTATAAATTAATCCAGCGACCAAAGGTATTTAGCGTAGACATATATACATAATTTGTCAAAGAAAAGACAGCTATTCTTCTCTTTTGTTTGTCAAACGACGTATTTTTTTTTTGGGTAGATTTTGATGACTATTGATATCAATAAAAAAATTGTGCGAAACGAGCAAAATTTACTTAACAAAATAGACTCTCCTTATAATATCAATAACGATTGAGTCGAACCATTAGGAGAATACAAAAAAAAGTATATTAATATGCCACTTTTCGGCCCATCAACTCATATTAATAAAGTGATTCAAATTAAAACCAGATAAAATATTCCATTTAGTTTCTTAAAAAGCAATTTTTATTTTTTATTCATATGAATCTTATTTAAGGATAATTTAATTTTTGCGTAACTCTAATCTAAATACAAAATTATATATATAATCAACCAGGTTTTTTGATTATCGTCCATAATATCGTCGTGACTGAATGTTACGACAGACATTATCGATTACTTGCACATAAGGTTTGTCAGGTGAAAGACCAGATGAAAGATTACGTCCAGCATCATCGTCACGGCGATCTTTTAACCCCACAGGTTAAAAACGGGAACTTATACTAGGAACATATATTATAGTCCTTCTGCTTCTGATTACATAATTTTATTAGACATTTCCGTAAATAAAATAATTATATTGTTGAAAAGTACGATAGACAGCTATGATTGCAGTAAATTGGTCTTTTGTGGTATTTCTTTTTTATACCAGGTAGTCACTAATTGACCACTTTGACCGTTTGATGGTAAGCGCTGACGGTTGTTCAGCCACATTGCTATTGTGAGTATAAATAAATTGTTCTCTAATCAATAGGACTCCTTTAACGTCGTTATATATTAATGTACTTCTTAATTTCCTGGCTTACTTTACACTTGCATAGCCGAGAATAAAAAAAATATAGCATTTCTTATATCGAACACGTGTATTTTTCACGTTTTAGTAGTTGTCACCCGGGGCGACGCGTCGCTCGAGTTTTAGAAGTTAAACGTCACGTCAGGTTATAGGCATAAAAGGTAACCTATGTCCTTCCTTCATCGAATACGGATCAGTGACTTTGGCCGTGAAACACCAATAGACAGACAGACAGAATTACTTTCGCATTTATGATATTAGAACACATGTCATACAAACTGTTGTAAAAAACTTTGAGCTGTATTTAATGAAATAAAACTTATTCCGTTTGATTTCTTCGAATTACGCGAAATATTTATTCAATTCAATTTGCAAAGATTAAGATCATACCTCGTTTAAAAAGATTCCTTAAAGAGTTACTGACCTCATAATTGTATTTATAAAATATTTAATTCAATAATGTTAGAAAACAAAATAACATAAGGAATTGGCATGCATTGCTTGGCATGCATTGCGTAAATATTATATGAACGCAATGTATGCCATATGTATTTAAATGCTTCTTGTTAGTAATGTTCTATGTAGTCATTGCATATGTGATTAAGTTTTTTAAAAATAAATCCTTGATACACACATACGGCTTATTTACACAATATGATTAAATGACTTTAATAACTGGTACAAGTTTTAGCTTCTACGATAAGTAAGCTCCTCGAACTCCTCATTGTCTCCGTTTTTATATTAACTTTCATATTATAAAAATGTAATCTTTTATATTTTTGTTTGTAGTTTTCCAGATGAAGATTTTCCAGGTGGTTACATTCTGCATGGTAAATGCTTCGCGAATGTTAACAGACTGGCTTCGAAGACTGCAGTACTACATTGGAACAATGATAAGTGAACTCGATTTCCTTACACGCCTCATGGAAGTTCTGGAGGTGCTATCGTATATAGAGCTGCTACTACTGTGCAGAACTTCTCTAAGCTGTCATCTATACTACATAATGTAAGTCTAGAGCTAACCATTTCTCCCGATGTAATAATTAAGTATTCTTTGATATCATATTGAATCCTATTTTCCTATATTTGTGAGGTTTACGACGTATGGGCATATTCGGAGTACATGTGTAATATTGTAAGTTGTTCAGTTGCAATATTGTATTGAAACTTAATACTTAACTAAGTATTGGCACTCGCATAAATTTTAGAATCATAATAGAAATTAAAACATCATACCTACGCGTACTGAGCAAATTTGATGTCAGATAAACACAGATTATATCGAACACTTTACTGTTGACATAATTTAAACCATTAAAATCTCATGTTATTCATTAATTAAAATACTAAAATATAAAACTTGTCTTTTATTGTTTCCGCTACAGTAGCAAAATTCTTTTATTTAATCCATTGTTGTGGGTAATTTATCATTCATACAAAGGAAAACGGTTATTTATATTACGAATAAAGATGTTCGCACGTTAAGAGGAAGCAATTAAATAACGTCGTTTCTTGCTTTACACAAATCTGAAATATATTATCTTAATTTTTGTAAATAAATATTTACTTTATATATATATTTTTTTAATAATATTTTGCATCTAATACTTACATAATATCTAAGAATTATCAAGTTGAGGATATGTCAGTAATCAACAAACATTAAGTTTTCTTTGAAGTACATAATTATCATGATAATTTTAACGTACGTTAAGGGAAAAACCCGATAGTCGTAACATATATAAAATAATACAAATACCTTCGCATACGAATCAAGTTTGCAGTTTGTACCTTAAACTATAAAACGAAGCAAAAATATATTTAACTAAAAAAATATCAACGGTACATTTTGTCATATAATGATTATAATATATACATATTATATACTTATTTATAAAACATTAACCACAATACGACCGCAATGATCATTTATTACAAGTCATATAAATATATCATTTTTTATGACATTTATCAGACAAAAGTAAATCAGTATTTACATTTATATACAAGTAGATTCGTTATACTTAGGTATAGACAAGAAGGTTTAATTATGAAATATTAATTGTCGCCTTCGCGGATTCAGATGTTAAGCATAACAAGTAGCGTATGTTCTTCTTTGGAGTCAAGCTTGCTTCGTACCAAATGTATCAAATTCGAGTCAGTGTTATTTTTTCTGAAAAAAGGTCGTATGTAATTTATAAAATAATGAACCTATCTTGATTACATTGTATTTAACTAAACTTTCAACTAAAATGAAATTGTTTTTTTTTTACCTATTAATGTGAGTTATTTTATTTGCGATATGAAGAGTCAATGAGCGACAATCGTGCAGTTATTATAAACGTCAAGTAATATTACCGGAAAAAAAACATTTTTCATCGGTTATATCAAGATCAAAGAGACCATGGTTTTAGTATGTTATGGTGAGGCGGATATTACCTTGTATAAATGCGTGAAATAAATAATAAACCAATTTTTCCATAGATTTATATAACAAAATCACAACATTTTCATAAAATCACTCTTAAAACGTCATATGACAATATGTTTTTAAATGTAAACCTACAACCGGTTCGGGATGTAGATTCTATAAAGAAGACCCAGGAAGAAACATAGTAGTTATCCTTTTCCAATCATTTATATTATTAATTGTTTTTGTAGTTATGTTAATAAATATAATGAAATTATGATTGTAATTTATTGTGCATGAAAATCAACGAATACTATTTCTACACTTTTATGATCTATTATCGACCCGCCCTGGCTTCTCACGGGTGCAATGCTGATGCTAAATATACTACAGAATGTCTTACAACGTACACAGTTTTTCAGTCATTAGACAATACAAACCTCGTTTGCAATGTAAGCTAAAAAAAGGGTTTATTTATGACATCACTTCAGAAACCTCTAAAATTATTAGTGTTTCTCTACTATATTGTGCATGTATTATACATACAAACCTTCCTCTTAAATCAATCTATTATAAAAAATCTCATCAAAATCCGTTGTGAAATTTTAAAGATCTAAGCATACATAGGGACAGACAGCGGTAAGCTACTTTGTTTTATACTATGTAATGATTTAGTCTTTTGTCGGGTAATACGCCTTATTAATTAATGACTAGCTGAACCTGTGTCTTAACTCGCGTGGAACTTATAAAACTTTACTTATAGCACAAACCGTCATGCCTCAGTTTCTCCTTTTTTTTTGACTTTGATCATAGTTAGTAGAGGTTTCGCTACCAACAATTACCTCCTTGATATAATATTCTATATTCCAAAGTTTAGATGGATTGCCGTCCGTTGGCTCAACGGATCTGAATGATCTGGCATAGAGATAGATTAGGTCGCTTTTTATCCGAAGCCGCGGGCGGAAGCAAGTAGTCAATACACTTTAGATCTGTTTTTTCCCCCCTTTAATCATATTCTAAACTAAGAATCGTCTCGTTTTTCCTGTCCACTTCTAGTCTGGAAAGTTATAGAATCGAAGGCGTTATTTATTCGCGATTGAAATAACTTGTGTAACAGATAATCATTACCGTCATCACGATTAACCTTGAACTTGATGGCATAAAAAATCTCCGCCAACATTTCCATGTGGTCATTGTTTGCCGACACAATACACGATGCGTTATAGTCGTAGTGTGGCTTCGGCACCATTATCTTGTCACGCATTGTTGAATTGAACGACTGTTTTATATTTGACTTTTCCAGTTTTTTGTACCAAAGAATGAAGGTTCATAGTAGTATTTTAAAAAGACTTCAGCGCCTTGACTTTATATCATTTGTTTAATATTCAATTGTAACTATTACGCTTCCGTGTACTTTTGATAACATTCTAATTATACAAATCCATTCAATGACTTATTATATAAATAAATCAGTATGCCGTATCGCACTAAAAGATTCTATTTTTGCATTAAAATATACATTGTTTATATTATTTGTTATTTATTAAACTGACTCCCACATCCAACAGTATAACATTAGCATTCTTTGACACCATTTCTGCGCATGCGCCGTGTGTCAAACAAAAAATGTATTCGCCTCGGCACCATTTTACAAACTATAAACTTTAATAATAACATGTATGCGTATTATTTAGCGCAAATAAGTGCAATGTTTTTTTTTTATTTATTTACTTGAATTAAGTATATTTTTATTATATAAGTAGATACACGTAGATTAATTTTATAAGAGATTAGTTGACGTCCTCGGTTTCGCTAGCGTTTTAGGGGTTGGTTGTCATGTGTCAGGTAAAAAAGTTAGCCTATGTCCTTCCTTGGAGTTCAAGTTTGCTTCACACCAAATTTCATCAAATCCGGTTAATTGGTTTGGCAGTGAAAGAGCGACAGACAGACAGAGTTACTATCACATTTATAATATTAGTGTAGATAAGTCTGATAATTTTCAATAAACTTATCACACTAAAAAACAACGAGGAAGGAATTCGGATAAAATATAAATCGGAAGTACTTCAAAACAAACAATTCAAAGGTCAATTAAGACAATTTGTATTCATACCGGTGTCACGGGCCGTGTTGCCAAATAGAGATATATCACTGGCAATAACGCCCTGTGAGGTCAGTACCATTGTATTCCATGTTTACGTATTCAATCACGCATTGAGTTGTTATTTAACAACTTAATGACATTTAATGCACACTTAATAAATATCGAATTAAAAGGGAGATATAAGTCTTTCGCAACGATAGAGAAGGACAAGGATGTTCAAATATTAGAATGTTTAAATACATAGATGTATTTTTAAACAATAATATGCTTTCGAAATGTGTTAATTATATATTTATATCTCTATTTAAAACTAATAAGTATAAATATTACTCATTGCTACCAGATTATAATTAAAAGCCCTTTTCCTAAAATAATTTTCTATCATTAATATTATAAAAGATAGTCTAATAATAGTTCAGAGTAATTAGTTTGTAGAATAAATTAGATAATTTTGTATGTATCTTAATCTATGAATCTGTATTCGTTTAATTATCTTGAGCAATAACATTACAGAATAGGATTTGAGTTGTATTGCGGTATGGTACATGAGGTCTGTTTAGGAATAGACGAATAGATCAGTACGATATATTTGTCTATTCCTAAACTGACTTCGGCTTTATCATTGGCATTATATTTACATATATAGGGCATACTCTTTTTTTTTAATTTTGCGGTAAATTTGCGATTATCGCCTAATAAGTTTACGTTACTTCAATGGACATCAGTCCCTAAACTGGGAAAAGTTTAAGACGTTCTTAATTAAGTATTATTACCTTAAAGAGTTAAAATAATTAAATTACTGTGATAAGGATGCTTCAAAGAGAAGGTTATTTGTAGGAAAAAGAAGAGCCCTCACAGGTCTCGTCGTGATAGTAAAGGTCACTGACGACATTAATTTAAACGGAAATCAGTTCAGGATATTGAGTGAAACCCTTTCTTAGCACGCTAATAGTTTATTATAATGATCCTATTCGAAAAATATGACCTGTTGTAGTGTTGTATGTGATATTTTTACAGATATAATTTATTCTGCGGATTAATTTAGTAGTGAGGGGCGTAAGTGAGTAGATCTTTTTTGCAAATTACAAAAAAGAGCTAGACCAGATGGTCTATGTATAATATTGAAGCTTGAGATTACCGTCGGGATGTTTTTAATAAAGTGGTTATACTTACAGTTGGTTGCACAATATGTTTACAACAATATAGATCTTTTTGAAAGAAACGGTGACAATCATTGTATAGACTCGAGGAGGAAAGGTAAACTAAAAACTCTTAGATAAAAAAGCGTGGACTCAGTATTTATCTACTGACATACTTTGTAATTAAAATGGTGGAAAAGAGTAACTACTAAGTTTCTTGCCGATTCGTCTCGGTAGAATCTACTTTTCGAACCGGTAGTAGATTTAAATATAATTCAAAACTGTAACATGACGATTCAGAAGTGGTTAAGAATATTTTGATTATGATTTTAATATAAGTGGTCAGTGACACGCACTTTGTGCTCGCTCCGTGCGAATCCTCCGTAAACCTACCAAATACAAATCAGTATTATAATAATATAAAAATTCTAAAAATGGTGTTTATTAAAATTTGGGTTATGTTTTTCTATTAAGTTTCTTTTTTGTGTAGCAATTTCATAGTAAACCATAACATTATTTGAATATTTAAATAAATACAGAAGTAATGTGAATTGTTCAAATTTATATAAAATTACTATATATTTTTTATTGTTATGAACAAAAATATAATATTCTTATAAACAAATAGCCTTTCATTATGAATGCATAAATATTTCCTGAATTTTGAGGAACAAGACAATTACAGTTTACATTAATTTCACTTTATTAACAAATCCTTTTTTAATAACCTTCACGTTTTCCTTTTATATATCAATGAAAATGTATTTCACAAGATACGCATCTCGACTTCATAGTTTGAAGTTAAAATTAAGGTTGACCTCAAATTACATATTTTATTTAAACAAATCAGAATCGTTTTAAGCGATCTCACAGTTTGTGCCAACACATCTATTTTCCAGTCCGTTTTTATACGACTGCTCAAGAAGCGTAACGTTTTCAGGGTATGGATGTGAGTTACTTTAACTTTTAAATGCCTGAACAGATCTGGCGGATGTATGGATTATCGTTAGAATCCTTACAACTTCCTGAGTGACACTACACTGACTATAAATTGATTCGTTCATTTGTTAATTTCGATAATCGTGTTGTACTCGAATAACTGCATGAAAATCAACGAATTAATATTCGTTAATTCATGCGTTAATTCAAATATCCTTGTCCAAATTGTAAAGTGTGAATCGCAGTTTTAAAATACAGAAATCCTCTAATATTCATTAAAGTGTAATTTATCTTAATCAGATTTAGTGTCTGTGCGGTATAGAAATTGAACGAAAGCTTTTTTCTCATTTTTTAAAATAATTTCATGCATATTTTTTTCTTGAATTTTCTATAAAAAGTAAAGGAAATTGGCGGGAATTCTGCAGGCGATTCTATACTCGATTCGTTAGTTAGGTCGTTTTTTTTCGTGAATCGAATAATTAATTTGTATTCATAGGTTTTACATCGATACTAATATTATAAATGTGAAAGTAACTCTGTCTGTTACCTCTTCACCCTTGAACCGATTTAAATAACATTTATTATGTAGATAGTTTGAGTACTGGAGAATGACATAGGTACGCTATATTTTTTTAATTAACCCCTCGAGGGAGTTAAATTGTGGGAGACGGTTTACGTGCTATAGGTAAAGTTTTATAAATTTCGCGAGGGTAAAGCCGCAGCTTCAGCTGGTACTAAATGTTTTTATATGAAACAAATATTATAAATTCATGGGCGACACACTGGTTTATCCAGATTAAAAAAAAAATCAATACGAGGAATATATTATATAAAACAGTTGGAAGAATTATTTTATAAGCTATAAATTAAGATAACTCATCAACAACACGCAAGATCAGCTAAACTAATAACATAATGATAGCTTCCAAACTTTTATTACGTACTCACGACTAAGAGACCTATATACGATGGCTGTCTTATGTATTATAAAAATACTATCTACTCGCCCCGTCTTCACACGAGTTAGAAATAAAGGAAATGAGAAATGTGTTTCCCAAGAGAATGACAATTGTTAGTTAGCATTAATAATTAATATGACATAAATGTAAAATATGAATAATATCGAAATTGTTTTTTTATTGTGAAATGTTGATCAAAGCTTTTGCTGCCAATGCTGTGTGTTCTTATTTCGTAAGAGAAAAATCAGAATGGGATTATAGTTAGGTATGTAGGTTCAATTTGTATTGTTATAGCCAGTTATCTATCCAAATCGGTGATAAAGTATTATTTTAAATATAGTGTAAAAGATAATTTTAATCTATATTTAATACCCACTTAACCATATGCACCTGAATAAGGATTCATAATGAATTGGAGAATATGGCTTCGCAAATAACTTATAGTTTTTTTTTCTGTAATAAAATTATTTATCATGAGTTAACCTTAAAAGATAGACCTATAATATCGCGCATCAAAATCCGTTGATTGGTTTAGAAGTTAGCAAAAATACAGACAGTGACAGAAGCGACTTTTTATACTAATCATTGATACAGTTGTAGATAATAGATTGATTTAAAAATATATGTAAATTCAAGTTATTTTAAACATATGTTTTAAAAAGGAAAGAATTGCTGACAGAGATTGACATTCCCAGTAGCAGTGGAAACGATATAGTGGTAGAACAGGTTTTGTTTTTAATTAAAGACGAATGTGACTGAAAGAATATTACCGACAATGTTTATAATTGCTTATAAAATTTCTTTTTTTTTACATGTCACAGATTAAAAATAAATAAATGTGTTTTTTGTTTAACTGGGCTTTTGTTTGATTTCTATCTATATCCATATTTTATTCTGCAGTTTTCACTCTACATGATAAGCAGTAGCTTTGGTGCTTAAGTTGATGATGGAGTACCGTGATTGCAAATAGATCTTTCGAGAACATCCATTGCTGAACACAGTAAAATACACATAGTAGCATGTGCAATGTTTAGAGGCCATTCTTTATATATATAACTCATTGTTTTACTTGTGTATCGTGAATGTCACTGAACGTTTGCTTCAAGACTGTAAACATTTTGATGTTTTTATTTGTGTGTGTTGAGTAAAATAAGAACCTTGGATAGATAGGAAGTGGACCCAGTAGATGGCATCCAAAATATATATTTTTAAGTGTAGTAAAATTCTCATTCCGTACGAAGTCCTATCTGCCGTAGCAAGATATTATAGCTGATACTTTGCAAATGCAAATTGAAGCCATTTTCGTAATTAAAAAAAAACTAAGTTCAACTAGAAATAAATAAATCGAGGTATCTGCATCTTGCGTGTATATGCAAATGACATGCAACATCTTATCAACACGAGACAGATATACTCTGCATGTAACCAGTTCTGTAGCAATGGCAATAATTACAATATTTTCTCAATAAAGTAGGCATACTTCGAGTATGAATATCGAATTACCTTTTCATTTAAGCGTCTCTAACATAATCAAAGTATATCCTCAAGGTTTAACACCTAGTAAGCCAGTACGATGGTAGTATTATTAAATATATTTTCTCTGTAATATAATTTTAATATAGTCTTCGTTACGAAAGAAAAAAATCCATAAAAAAAATCTAATCAAATAGATTATATAAATATTATATTAAATATTGTAGTATATTTATATACATATAGCGTACTTGTATATTTAATTATTTATAGTAACTTGGTAGCAATCAAAAAAACGAAATTAAGTTAATAAATTATTAAAAAATTTAGTAAGGCCTTAAGTATGTTACTAAAAAGTATTAAAGTAAAAAGCTACAAAAATATCTCCTGTCTTGAAAAAAATGGAATGTGTAACGTGTATTCAAATACAGAATATCAGCATGTTTATATCTCAATGTAAATACGGAATCCGCATGACCACCTAAACCGAGAATATTTAGCAATTATTTACCTACGTACTTTATGAATTTTCCTGTTCGTCAATGCAAGGTGGATACCTAATTTTTTATATTAATAAAAAAAACATTACCCACTTAACGGCCCCCTCTGAACGAATCTGTGTCGGGGCTGAGAAATTCACACAACAAATATATAAGGACGAGCACGTAGACCACAACCGATCCTTACTAACATTGTATTATATAAATACTACTTTTAAGAAGGCTGTCGTAGGTTTTAGGTATAAAAAAGTAGCCTATGTCCGTCCTTGTGGTTCAACCATGCTTCTTATCAAATGTCATCTATTCAAGTCAACGATATAGCCGTGATAGCGTAATAGACAAACAGAAAGAGTTACTTTTTTATGGTATCGGTAGGCGTACGAGCAAATGGGTCACCTGACGGTAAGTGGTCACCACTAAGAGATATTAACCGTTCCTCACATCAACCTTGTGAACTAAGATGTTATGTCCCTGGTGCCTGTACTTACACTGGCTCACTCACCGTTCAAACCGGAACACAACAATACTGCTGTTTGGCAGTAGAATAACTGATGAGTGAGTGGTACTTACCCACAATAATATCAGTATAGATACTGATATATTTTTTATAAAGTAAACATGGTAAAGCGCGTTAACAAACTATAACGCAAACGCTCAAGCAAGTTACTGCCTAGCGCTAAATACGCAAACTATTTTTTACAAATAAGGTACAGATCGTTGAAATGGCGCATTTATCTAGGTTATCAGTATCTAGGCCCCGTAAATCTAAATAAGACGATAACAAGTACATATTCTAAATCGTAAAATATATTTTAAGGCCATATACTTATATACTAACCTTTTTGTATGTTCAGAGAAATAACTAAATTATTCGTACTTTGCTTGAGTTAAAGGACAAAAATAAGTCTCCTGTTTAAAATAAAAAATGTCCTGGTACGAAAATTGTTGGTACGACTCAACATTATTAAATAATAGTACATACGTATTCAAATAAAACTTTACCTTTTAAACATGTAAACTGTTTTTATTAAATTTTTTTTTTGTAAATTGAAAAATAAAATTTTTAAAAGTTGTAGTTACACTAAAATCATATTAGATACAGAGGACGTTAAATCATGAGGTTACGCATTTTTATATGTTAAGAGTGCTTACGACAGAAAATACATATTATGTTGTATATTACAATACTGACATTAGAAAAATATATAAACCTTGATTCAATGTTGACTAAAGATTTCCTAATAATAATACTAATATTAGTTGTGTATGTATATAAGAGCCGTAGCTACGCGTTGGTTCGCTATTTCATAACAAAATTTAAATTACCATAAAAAAACTTAATAGCAAGATGATTATAAGATCAAAATAAAATAGATCTTCAAACACAAATTTATTTCTCCGGTCAGTAAGGTCTTTTAAGGAGCAATGTATTATATAGAACAGGTTCCCGGAAGCACACAAACCTCTGTTGCTAAATTAAAAAATATTAAAAGATATATCTGTCTGCAAAAGTATATAATTACATAATTAAGTTAAATTATTATTTTTGTTAATTAAGTTGTTAGGTATTAAATATTATAAAATATTAAAAAAAAAAACTGATTTTCTTGCGCCGGTAATTTTGTGATTTTTTTTCTGTTCCGAATTGCTTGTAGTTTTTACTTTAAAATAAAAAATACAATCATTTTTTAATTTAATAATATTTATTAGAAATAAATGGTAATATACATATGTTATATAAGGATAAGCTTAGAACGCCAAGTTTTCGACTGCGCAAAGTCAATAAATCATTATTGGGGCAAGGTATCCGTTTCTATAAAAAAAATCCGCAGACATTTTTAACTTTGCCGTTTCATAGATTCAAGTCATTTGTAAAAAATACATTTAAATTGGTAAAGTAGGCATATTATTCGATACAAGATTATATTCATGATAAAAAAGCGTGGAGTTAATGCTTGTTGGCTTCCAGGCAGGAGACATAACATACATATATAATTGTATTTAAGTAACCTGACTGTATTTTTAGATGTTGAAAAAGAGTAACTACTGAGTTTCTTGACGGTTCTTCTCTCTAGAATCTACATTCCGAACCGGTGGTAGCTTCACTTTAAATAGTTTGTTAAATGACGATCCAAAAGTGCTTTTAAACGCCTAAGTAGGCGTTTACAAACACTTTTAAAAGTATACTTTATTCAAGTGAATAAAGTATATTTTGATTTGATTTGATTTGATTTATTACTGAACCATAATGTAATTGTTTACGTCATTCAGTTAATGTTGTGCTAAAATTTTAAACTTTGTATAGTTGCTTATCATCATCGCTTACATAGTTTTTAATATAAGACTATTTTAGACTCTTCTCTTTTTATGCTATCCGGTTAGGCATATGACTCCAAGCCACCTGATGGTAAATGGTAGTGAAGTCCAAACGCGAAGATGGCCATTACAGTCAGGAGAATGAACTGCACAAGTCGCCCTCGACATGGTGGCGAGATTAGCATTAGCAGCCTGTAAATTTCCCACTGCTGGGCTAAGGCCTCCTTTCCCATTGAAGAGAAGGTTTGAAGTATATTCCACCACGCTGCTCAAACGCGGGTTGGTGGAATACACATGTGTTTAAATTAGACACATGCAGGTTTCCTCACGATGTTTTCCTTCACCGCCGAGCACGAGATGAATTATAAACACAAATTAAGCACATGAAAATTCAGCGGTGCTTGCCTGGGTTTGAACCCGATATCATCGGTTAAGAGGTACGCGTTCTAACCACTGGGCCACCTCGGCTCTACGGCAAGATTAATTATTAGAAATTGAAAAGCTTAAAACCAACAAATGAATTTGCTTTTTTTCTGATAAATGGCAATCATAAATTATCATAGCTAATAATGTTTAAAGCCGTGTATATCTCGAACCTGAGCTATAAAATTATTATCTGTATAATAATTTTAAAAATACGAAGATTAAAAAGAACAGATTACAATACGAAACGTATTCATTTTATTTGGCAACGTCTGATTTTTTGTTGCTTGTCCAATTTAACTAGTTTGCTGCATACCTGAAGTCATGCTGTCGATTCTAGAGCTATGAGCTTTAACTCTACATATAAGAAAGAGATGTCGACATTTTGTAGTCCTGTTTAATTAGCTTAGGTTATATATAGCTAGCAACAGAGTCAGTATCAATGTAAATTTTTCATACATTTTGTTGACATAGAATTATAAGATTGTCTACTATTTTTAACTCGTGTGTGCCGTCAGAGCTTTAATTTTTAAGCGTATACATTAAGGCTATATTGCATACGTCAGCCACACGGGTGTATGATTACGTAGAAGCAATTGGTCAAAACATTTCCGAGGAGGGTTGGCAACTGTAAAAATCTGCACAATTATAAAATGCTTTACTCCGCACACCGCACGGCCATATAAATAAATTAATAATGACAACCCAATTATGATTTTTATGATTATTGTAAAGGTAGTGTTGATATTTTAACACTTAAAAAAGTATTTGCTTCATAAAAATCTATATATTCAAATTAAAACATTTTATTTATACCTATAGTTATAAAATGTTATTTCCTTATTATTAATAAATATTATTTTATTTTTAACCGACGCTTTGAATGAAAAATACTTTTCTGATGCTAAAAAGATTCGCGCATTTATATTGTTACAACTGGTTCCATTCTTGACCGTGATAATCGTTTATTTGAAAGATAATATATTCACTTTAAACTTTAAAGCATAAAAACCTTAATCGGTACCCAAATGATATATTAGAAAATTAATTATTTATTATTGGCAATGTTATACACTTAGAAAAAAATATATATAAGTACACAATTAAAAGGTATCTAAAATATTTATCGTCTTCAAACATTTCAATTAAATTAGTAATGTAAATAAAATCATAACAGACTCAAAAATCTATAAAATAACTGATCACAATTACAAAACGAAATTGTGTAAGTTAACAGTTAACTGTTTTATTTAATATGCGGATACGTTAGATCCAATTCTTTTTTTTTCTTGTGCTTTATATTGCAAGTCACCTCTTAATAATTCAAGGTGGTAAGTAGAGTAGCATCTGTGATGATGTTCATATCTCTTCTCCTGTAATTTCTTTGAATCGTGACTTGAAACCTACTATTACGTGTATCAATTTAATTGACATGACAATATACACTTTGGACGGTAAATTAACAGATAATTATAGGTAGCTGGCTTTACATAATAAAGATTATATTATTGCATACACAAAATATAAAAACTCCTTATTTATAAAAACTTAAGACGTCATAGATACTTATAATAACGTCATGTTATCTACATGACATACGAAATAACTACGTTAACATACTATTTAAAATGAGTAAAAAAAAATTATTAATTTTTAATATTTTTAATTTAACGTTTTGGCCAACTATGTTCGATTAGTATTTTTGGTGTGTAACATCTTTCCTTTCGTTTTCCTATAATCCGTGATTTCCTACAAAGTGACGGAAGTGTGTAACAGGGAGCCAGGGAAACGCGCGCTATTTGATTCGACCAATGAACGCACGCGGTACTATATAATCTTAACATGGTATCAAAACATTCTTCGAAATAATATTAAAGTTACTTATTACTAAGGTGACATTTCTGATGTAACCCACTGTACGATTACTATAAGACTGGTTTTGTTCCTATTTTATAACAAAGCAATAACTAGTTATTAAATAATCAGAGACAGATATTTATTCTTCGTATTATAGTTGATATTTATTTTATGTTCATACTTTTTAATCCTTCAACGAGCAATTGAATGGCAATGGCCTTGTATAAGTGGCTTGGATTGTCAGTGCGTTGTTGATAAGGTAACAAAGATACCGGCGATTGATAAGAAAACAATAGTCGGAAAATTATTTAGTAAGTTATTTCTACAAGTGCTGGGTATTTGAAATCAACGAAGGGTTTTTGCTTTTAATATCAAATATGTAAGCATTTATTTACGTCATAACGGTTACCCGGTGGTAGGGCTTAGTTCAATTCCGTCTGGGTAGGGACCACCCATTCATTAGATATTCTACCAAAAAGTAATATTCATTAATTTAGTGTTTTGGTTTGAATGGTAAGTGAGTCAGTTTAACACAGGCCCAAGGGACTTAAGATCTTAGTTCCCAAAGATGGTGGCACATTGTAAGGATTGTTTAATATTCCTTATGAGCCAATGTCTACGGTCGATTGCGACCACGTACCATCAACTGGCCAATTTGCCAGCCTAACTATAGTACAAAAAAATAACGGGTAAATGTTCATTGGAAATGTTGCTATGTAATCGCGTAGATTTGAAAATCTAATATCAATAATTTGTGATTTCACTGCTTTACTGTTTAAATATTCCATCTGAGATCTAACAATAACATATTACTTAAATATGTTTAGTTATATGCACACATGTTGTGTTTATCTGGGGCTTAATAAGAATATATTACTCTCCAATCTGCAGAAGAAAAGCATGTCATATATATTGTATGTTTTATTCAAGTTTAACTGTGATTATACTTTTTATTTCGGCAGATCAGATTATCTCGAAAGAGTTATAATTTTCATGGACATAAGCTGACACTCGTTACAAAAATATACGAAACTTTTAACAATACAGCGTTGACATTTTCTAAAGCCAATACGTATGTCTATATTATATAAATAGACAAAAACAAAGCATTTCAATAGCATTTTCTTTTGTGTTTGTGATTTTTTGTCGCATTTTCGACCAATGGGTGAACTCTTGACAATATTATTATACATTTTCAATTGGATGATTTTCAATTGATTATTCAGAGTCATATTGTCAAGTCATCGTTGGGCTTTTGCACTAAATATTATTTTGGATTCATTATATTTAATGGGATGTTCGATGAGTAAATTATTTTCGTTTCTTCCTTAATATGACCAGCGTATTTGGGTGACCCAATGAAGACCTCATGAAGTTTATTTGCTTGGGTTTATTTAATTGAGTCATAATGTACAAATCATCATCATCAAATATGAACCAGACTACTAATATATTTATGTACGTTTCAAAAAATATAATAGTCAGTTGATAACAACACGCAAACAAACATGCCATTTAAATAAAACGTGCAAGTATTAAACACAATAGTTTATTCAATGTCAACGGCAGATTCTTAAGAAAGCATAAAATAGATTTTCACCGGCGTCATAGCGGGGTTTGAATAATTGAAGGGTTGTTCCCTCCAGACGGAGGGGAAATGTCAATAGAAAATGAAATAGCTACGTCCGCGTATGTGCTTTATGTAAATTCGTATAAAAATATTTCACTCATATCATACATACATTGTTGTTTTTTGTTAAATTATATTTTTCATGACATCACTATCATTATTAACAGATTACAAAACAAGAATTTGAAAGTCACTTAAAGCCAATCCTATCTTTAATTTAGAGTTTGTGTATTATAGAAATTTATACGTACATCCAAGTGGGTGTGTGTGCATATAAGTGTGTATTTATGTATATATGTATTATGTACGTTTGTAAATGTTCTTTTTATCTGTTACATCTAAAATTCGATACGATTTCATAATCGAATGAAGTTAAAACTGAATAAAAATGTTTTGATAATAGAATATTATAATTGGGAAGTTAGAGTTGGTCTGAGTAGATCTATAGAGTATAGATAACCTAATGACATATGGTACATTCCTATTGTTATCTTAAGAAGTTTTATTGATATCATATTAAACATGCTACCAGAAGCATAACGCCTTAACTTTTAAGATATTTAAGTGCACTTATGTATTTATATTTCTACACAACATTGGAGCTAGGCTTAAAGTAATAATAGATAATAATAATAATGACAATACCAAAAAGCAACCTGTAAGTTATTACACTTTCTTATAAAGGATTTAGATTCAATTGTCTGATGTAGAAATTACGCAATAAATTATTCAACAATGTATTCTTACATTTGAAAACATGTATTAAATTTAAAAAATATATTTTGTATTGCAGCATTTAGTAGAATTGAACGAGACGTGGAAATAAAATAATTCGACGAAGTTTGAAATGCAATCCTTACATGATATTAGGTATATAAATTATGTAGGTACTTTAAATTTGTCATTCTATCTTTAAGTATGTATATACTATATATTATAAGATCTGGTACCGACCTTAAATTTATATATTATTCCTATTTTAAATTTTGTTTCGATGACTCTTATTATTACAAGCTTATAACACGAACAACATCAGAAAGTAGTGGTATTGGCGTTAAAAATACAACCCATAAATAGTTTTAAAATAATCATGAATAATTAATTCTTTAGATTAAGGTTAAATATAGCTAAGGAACTTGTTCGTGTGATTTTATGAAATTAACCAAAAGTCAAAAGAATTAAACTTATAGATACATATAAAAAACAACGACAAATATACCTTTCCTTTCAATTGTTTTTGTTTTATTTTATTTGTCAGAAATGCAATGAAATGAACCGATTGAATTAAATTTGTCTTTCAACCAATTTAATTCAATCTCAGAGATCAATAATAATTTCCTTCCACTATTTAAATGAATAATTAACATTTGCAGTTGGTTGACTTTAAAGTATTTTATGACAATAAGTTATTGTTTATTTGTTAAAATATTGTTTTATGCGCTTTGCGGCAGATATCACTAGTATTAATTTTATCATACATCGCATTTATTTGCAATTATAAACGTTGAATCTGAAACCGAGATAAAGCTATCAATCATTACCTACGGAATAAACTACTTAAATGATATAATAAAGATTTATAAAGTATACAACGGAACACGTTTTAAATTGCTTTTGCTCATGAAATACGCCATTCGTTGAATTTCAACGGTCAAAAGTTTCAATGACGTGACCTTTGTCCTTCGTGTGCTTTTTGGCAAATTGGCTATTTGTTAGAGTAATGGTAGCTCCACCTAAATCCCTAAATGTAAATAATATTTCTAATCTGACCTCTAAAGCTTTTTATGGAATTATACATATTTTAGTAATCTGATCTACTCGCATATTTATAAAACAAGTGAGTGTCAAACTCGTTCACTAAGGGTTCTTTGGATTGTTTTATATAATGTTATAATTAAATTATTCTATAAGGATTCACATATGTGCCGTGTAGGCTTAGTTCCATCGTTCCAAGTAGTCTTTCTTCTTTTGAGTAGGGAACCCTAAAAGCATACTATAACCTTGAAGACTGTACTTAAGTGGTATCATATTAATACTAAAAATATAAGTATTACATTATTACTTACTTTACGAATGAGGTATATTTTAAACTATTAAGATAGGAACCATTCTTAGAATTTTATTATAATTGTTATTACTTTTAACATTACAAAATGTAAAATGTAGGTATTTAGTAAGTACGCGAATTATTATATTCTGTTTTTATTGATGTATATTACAAACTTGTATATGATTGTAACATTAAGTACCGCCGCATACATCTCAACCGCCCACACCACGCTAAGTATTTTAAGTAAAAAAAACTGAATTTACTTTTCTTTTTAAAGATTCGATTTAAAGTCAGTAAAGGTAAACTCGTATTAAACGATTATTGTCGCTTATAAATATCTGAAATATAAGAGAAATAGCGCTGCCGGCCTCAAAGGATATCCCAACACTTAAAACCTGATGAAAATAAAGAAAATGATTTAATATAAAAATAATTTATACCCTGTTACACTCAGGAAAAATGTCACTTGCAATTTATTTTTTGAATTGGATCGTTAGTTCTGGCATAGTTTAAAAGTAAACTCTATCGAGTTTCTTCTGAATGATTTGTCAATTTAAGCCAGCTTGACAACAACTGGTCTCCCTCGAAATAGCTGATCCCTCATTAGTTCCGGAAATAACCCATTATATACAAGCACACAAAATTTTACCTCTTTGTAATATTAGTATACTTAGATTAATTAAATTACATAGATTGTATATTTTCATGTTAAGAACTAATAATGAAAATTCTATATTTATTGTTTCATTTTGAATTTAATTTAATGTTCTGGTCATACAGGACTTCAGAACGATGGTATGGTACTTCTACTTTACACATTGACACTTTGTGTAATTATAATACCTGCTTACTCCGTGATGTGCCGCTAACGATGTGATCTAAAATTTTTATCCCTTGTGGTTGTAATTACGCAGACAACCACAAGGGATAGAAATTACTTTAATTATCTTAAAACTTGAAGAATATTTTAAGTTGTGAACACAATATAAATAATTTAAAATAAAAAAAAAAATACATATTTTGGCGAGAAAATTATTCTTGAAAGGTGAAAATCGTTTTAATTTCATCATTAATACGCGAAAAGATTTTATATATTTTATTACCAATTTTGTTCCCGTATCAAATAATGCTATTTGATGTACGAAAATCTTCGAAATTACTCTATTTTTAGTAGTTTTCTACGTCGCCTGGCTATGATGAAAAACAATTATGTTTGATTCAGAATCTTCAATTATGGAATGCTGTAGCGTGTTATCGTACACATTGTTATGATCAAACGTCGTTAAAGTAGAGATATCTCTTTAATGCCTCAGATAATAATATAACGTGTTTACAGACACGATGCTATCGTGCTTGTGGCTTTAAACTATTTGTTTAGTTGTTGTGTAGTTCTTCCCTATATTTTGTAGTGTATATTCTAGTTGCTTTGTTCACTTTATATTGTAGTGCAATTATGTATATACGTCATTTTACCTCTAGAATAATATTAGGGTTCTAATTATATTAAATATAAATGGCCGTGGCGCAACTAGCCTTATACAAGCTCAATCTACATATGTCGAGATTATACTTGATCATTATTAGTAAAAAAAAAATAGTAAAATTTACGTGGCGGTAGAACTGTGTGCAAGGATACTGGATACCACCCACTCATCAAATATTCTGCCGCCAAATAGCAATGGATACTTAGTATTGAAGAGCCGAGATGGCCCAGTGGTGTTAGAACGCGTGCATCTTATTTTGCCACATGTGTATTCCACCAACCCGCATTGGAGCAGCGTGGAGGAATATGCTCCAAAACTTCTCCTCAAAGGGAGAGAAGGCCTTAACCCAGCAGTGGGAAATTTACAGGCTATTAATGTAATGTAATGTAACTTAGTATTGTCGTGAACCAGTTTGAAGGTTCTTGTGAGCCATTGTAAGTATAGGCGCAAGGGACATAAAATCTTCAACATCATCCCAAGGTTGGTTGCCCATCTGCCCAAAAGCGTGAAATTCAAGTCTGTTAAATCAATAGCGTAAATTTTTTTTTTATGTTAGAGGTGGCAAACGAGCAGGAGGCTCACCTGATGGAAAGTGACTACCACCGCCCATGGACATCTGCAACACCGGGGGGCTTGCAGGTGCGTTGCCGGCCTTTCAGGAAAGAGTACGCTCTTTTCTTGAAGGTTCCCAAGTCGTATCGGTTCGGAAAAACCGCCGGCGAAAGCTGGTTCCACAGAGTGGTTGTGCGAGGCAGAAAATGTCTTAAAAATCGCGCTGTTGTGGATTTTCGGACATCTAGGTGGTGTGGGTGATATTTTGAATTTTGGCGAGATGTCCGAAGGTGAAATTCAGTAGCCGGAATTAATCCGAACAATTCATCGGAACATTTCCTGTGATAAATTCTGTAGAAGATGCAGAGCGATCCAACATCTCTACGCAAAGCCAAAGGATCAAGCAGATCGGAAAGGGCTTGATCGTCGATAATTCGAGCCGCTCTACATTGGATACGGTCGAATGGAAGGAGCTGGTACTGGGGAGCACCCGCCCAGAGGTGAGAGCAGTATTCCATGTGTGGCCGAATTTGTGCCTTGTAGAGTCTTAAACGATGGGCCGACGTGAAATACTGTCTTGCCTTGCTGAGCACACCGAGCTTTTTTGATGCCAATTTGGCGTTGCCTTCCAATTGACCGCGGAACTGAACGAAGCTCGAAATATGGACGCCAAGTATTCCTATACTAGCTGTGGCGGCTAATGGAATGTTTTCAAATAGTGGAGATACGACAAATGGTGTTTTTTTAGCAGTTCACGCGCAAACTTGCGTCTTTTTGGGGTTGAAATGGACTAGGCTTAGCCGGCCCCAGTTCTAGACTTTGTTTAACGAAGACTCGATTTCAGACACAAGTTTGTTCCGGTTTTCTTCGACGTTTTCCCGAGAAATATTAGCACGGCCGGTGTATGAGGTGTCTACGGTGCTATCCTCTAGATAGCAGTGAATGTTACTGATTTGCAACAAGTCATTGATATGCAGAAGAAACAGAGTGGGTGATAGAACGCTGCTCTGTGGAACACTAGCATTATGGACGGATAACATCGGGTCCACTCGACTTATGAATATCCAAGGAAAGAAGTGCTTTACGAACTGCACTTTGCCGGAATGTGACCTCCGGCATCGTGGTGTCACACCGCGGGATTGTTGGTGGTGACTTTCCTCGGTCATCTAGAGTCGAGTTCGCCGCGAAGAAAGAGCCTAAAAGATCAGCTTTCTCCTTCGCGGTATGGGCCAATGACTCACCGTCTCTGTGCAAAGATGGAAAAGAGGGCTGACAGAAATTCCCTAAGACAGCCTTAGCGAGAGACCAGAACGCACGTGTTCCTGAAGGGAGGCGCACCGGTCTCTCGCCAATTCTGCCAATGTAATCCGTCTTCGCCTTAGCAATCACGTTTTTGAAGGACCTAGAGGCAGAGTTATATTCCTTTCTGAATGCGCTGGTATTTACATCACGAGACGCCGATGCGTTAGCCCAGTCTTGGCAAGTGAAAGGTTGGCGGCGCATTGCTGATGTAAGGAATGGTTATTTTTCTTACAGCGCCAATGTCTATAGACAGTGGTAACCACTTACTATCAGTTGGCTCGAAAGTGAAGTACTCATGTTATTGACACTTATGTTTTATTTTATATTCGTAAGCTTTGGCATAATTATTCGAAAAGCGAAATAGCTCTATTATTATTATAAAATAACTCTTAAGCCTTGTCACAACTCTTTTTTATAAAATATAACAGTAAATATATTTCTTTAGATAACGATTCTGATATATACTTGTCATCAATTTGGTGGCCCAAATGTGGCGGTGATAATTCCCAACGGACAATAGTGTATTTCGAAGGTATTCCAACTTTATCGTCTGGTTTTGATGAGACGGTAATGGGAGAGGAGGCAGGACTGACAGACACATTTTACACAACTCGATTGAAAAATGGCATGGTAAGGCTCTTTAATCGCCAGAAAATAAAAATCTCAATCCACCCATTTTTAATTTATAATTGTTTTCAATGCAATATTCTCAGGGTCATCATCTTTAACGAGTCATAAACGTATTAAGGCATGATACTTTTTCAAAGATAACATTAAAAATTTGAACGTATTTATAAATAACGTTAAGTAATTATAAGAGATATTCAGTTTTAAAATATACTGTTTAAATACAAAGAATATATAATCATTTTCAGCCTGCAAGCTTGTGCAAATTGATAAGAAGTGCCAATTCACTTTTAAATAAAGACACATTTTTATCGTTATAAAGATCGTTTTTATAGAAATTAGTTTTTATATTAGTCCTCATTTAACGATTTTTACGTGATGGTAGGGCTTTGTGCAAGCTTGTCTGGGTAGGTACCACCCACTCATCAGATAATCTATCGCCAAACAGCAGTACTCAGTATTATTGTATTCCGGGTTCAAGGGCGAGTGAGTCAGTGTACAAGGGATATAACATCTTAGTTCCCAAGGTTGTTGGTACACTGGCGATGCAAGGAATGGGCAATATTTCTTACAGTGCCATTTGCTATGGGCGGTGGTGACCACTAACTACCAGGCCGACAACTTAAATGATAAAAAAAAATTCAAGATTTTAATATCGAAATGAAACAGCTGAAACAACAGTTTAAATACAATGTCATTGCTAATACACTTGAGATTATTTGTTTTACGAATATTGTAAGGTTATAGTGATACGAGTATATTATAGGTACAAAGTTTATATTTATTTAAACAGGAAATTCTTTTTGAGTATTTGTATAATAGACTTTTTTTAAAAGTGAGATATTTACAATTCAATTTTAATGGAGAAATAATTAAATTTAAAATTCAATTATATTTTATGTAGTAAATAGAAATTTTGAAAAAAAAACCTTCATAAAATAACCTTTAATTACTCGTTTTCTCAATAGTCCAATACATCAAATATTGTTTCAAATATTGTCTTTATTTGAACTTAAATACAGGGCTAGTTTAAGATTAAATCTTTTATACACATATATAGCCGAATTACAATTGTAGCCGAGGGAAAAGCTAGTATTCGTAATCGTAATGATGGCCTGCTGCTTGATAAATGCCTCGTTACAAAGAAGACATATTTATTCTTAGTTTTTTTGAGTAACGGGCGGGTCAATGTCCTTAATTTTTTCACATGAAAATATCATTACTCTAATTGTAACGAGTCACACGTAAACATGTTTTTGTTGAATATTTCGAAATGAGAAACTGACAAAAGAAAAATGTGCAAAAAATACTGCAAAATGTTTTTAGGAACTGTTTAGAAGAAAAATTACAAAGTGTTTTTTATAGTTCAATTTATTTTTAATATTAATAAACATAACAATGTGTGTTGACTTAAAAAAACATCGAATACATAGTGTATGTAAACACTAGTTTCTGCGTGCGACTTCATCCGTGTGAGTAGTTGTAGCGTACCAACCACCCCAGGTGTAGCTGCTTGGTACATTTTTCCGGGATAAAAAGTAACATATGTACTTTTCCAGATTATAGTCTGTGGCAAATTTCATTCAGATCCGTTGAGCCGCAAACGTATATAGATAAAAATAGTAAGATCATTAAAATAGTAATATTATTGTAATTTGCCGCTATATTTAAAATCACACAATTATTATAATTGTTGAAAATGTTAAAAACATATAATGGCGCAAAAAATATATATTATTTTTCTTAACCACACAAACCATTGCAAGGCTTACTTCGGAAAGTCTTGAAGTCAGCTAAAATTAACTCAAACCTGTACACACCTTTTTTTAGAATTCTCTATGTACTTTAATCTTTATTTCAATTCGATTAAAAAGTATTAGGGTTGATTCCGCGAGGAATTAAATATGCAACATACTCGTACGTTTAATTTTTTGGTCCGAGTTATATTTCATTGTCTTAAATACGAAATACATAAATACTAGCTGTTATCAAGGTTAACAGCATGTTATAAAAGTATTAATAAGCTGAGTTGCAAAGAGGATCCAAGCTATTTTTAACATATAATAATTTTATAAACCATTATACCAGTAATACTTGATAAATTTAAACGTTTTTATTGTTTATCACTGGGCCATCTCAGCTCGAGATGGCCCAGTGGTTAGAACGCGTGCGTCTTAACCGATGATTTCGGGTTCAAGCCCAGGCAAGCACCACTGAATTTTCATGTGCTTAATTTGTGTTTACAATTTATCTCGTGCTCGGCGGTGAAGGAAAACATCGTGAGGAAACCTGCATGTCTCTAATTTCAACGTAATTCTGCTACATGTGTATTCCACCAACCCGCATTGGAGCCGCGTGGTGGAATATGCTCCAAAACCATCTCCTCAAAGGGAGAGGAGGCCTTAGCCCAGCAGTGGGAAATTTACAGGCTGTTAATGTAAAAATGTAATGTAATTTATCAAGCATTACTAAGTATATTTGAATTTTTTTTATCTCATATGTGTGTTTAAAAATTAATATAACAAAAAGTATGTATGTGTGCAATTCACATACGGTAGAAGAGAAACTTAATAATTAAATTATTTTTATTTTCGTTTGTCGACGCATTTTCGTTTCACCGAATTTGAAATATAAACTTAAAAAAATTAACTTAAAAAAATATCTCACGGACATTTAACCGAATAGTTGATAACGATAAATTCGTTTCGTGATTAATAACGCAGTAGTAACGGCGCTCGCCACATGCTAGAAAGGTCAATGTTAACAGCTTTTGAACTAAGTATGTAACTACGTATTAAGTCAATACACTCTACTAGAGAGCATGCAGAATTTTTAGTATTAATACTATAATAAACCACTAAAGAGAGAATTGATTTGTATCTTTGATCATAATTAAATGCATATACAATTTCAGGGGTGTTTTCTGTAGAAAATCACATAGGATACCTAAACCTCTTATGCAGACAATGCGGCGGGCAGGAACTAGTTATTAAATAAATAATTTATAGTTTTTGTATCGAATGACAGAGGTTAAAACAATTATATATAAGATAAACTAAACTTAAATTGATACTGCCTGGTAACAAAATCATACACACACAATAATTTAAAACATACAACCTGAAGATAAGATACATCAAACTTACGTTAATTAATTATAAATGAAGTAACAATATTCTTAATTCATTTAAATATAATGTATCAGAAATGTCTTTAATAGATTAGCTTCTAAATATCGAGAAGTGTTCGAACGAGTTCAGACGAAGTAAATAAAGTAGATACGATGTAGCTTGTTTTAATATTATACAAGCCTTTTAATCTTTTCATGTTCAGATTATTTAATTTATTTATAAGACAAAAAAGGTATGTGTCTATCTGTTAGTGATAACCCACAATAACATTTTTTTGTCTTTTATTTTTTACCCCAAAAATTTGGCTAATTTTCGAAGCGATTTTAAGAAATATAGCATAAATCCTTATCCAATGAAACACCTTAAACACATTGTTATATATTTTCGAAGATATTACAGATTTAAAAATTGCGGAAAGTAGCGTTTGCGGTGATACCGGCCGGCCGGGGCGGCGAGAGCGTGCTATAGGCGCGTCGGAGGCCGCGGTTCTCCCTGTAGCAGTTTGAATTTAGCAGCGATCGGACGCGGTTATTGTCGGAGCTCTCTAGCGAGGGAAATAACAATCCATACTTCCATCACAGTCTAAAAAACCATACAGTCGTCCAACGAAGACGTTTAGACAGGGCAATCGTGCGGGGTGTGAGGGGCGAGAGGCGGGAATGCCGAGCCCGAACTGCAAACAAAACAATGTTAGTAGTTCGGGACACATCATTCAGGGCTATCGCGTGTCTGTTTTTTTATTTTTTCACTTTGTATCAAAAATGTAGGGTGTATTCCGTAATATACATGCTGATTTATATTACTATATTATATCAGTATATTGGCCAGTGATAATTACGTCATAAACCAGACGCCATATTGTACCGGTGAGATGATATAAATGATATCGATTTTTTGACATTACCACTGGCCAGTATACTGATGTAAGTAAAGAATTCAAAATTGTTTTCATTGTTATATTAAGTTATAATATTGTTTTAATTATAATATTGCTGACGATGTTGATTTGCAATAAAAAATAATTTTATAAATATTGTTTACTTGTAACAACCCTGGCATCCTAACGGCGTCTAGAAGTTGTCGGCATTTTCCACGAGATCAAAGGCGTCGTTCTACTATATTATTTTTTATATTGTGCTTCCATACTAATATTATAAATGCGAAAGTAACTCAGTCTGTCTCTCTCGCTTTCACGCCAACACTACTGGACCGATTTAAATGAATTTTTTGACATTTCGTATACAAGTTAACCTGGAAGCCTGTCATTTTGAAGTTAGAAGCATGAAATTTTATTTTTGGGGTACTGATTAAAAATGATTTGAATTGAATTTAAGCGTTTTAGGATATTTTACGCCTAAGGAGAGAAATTGGGTTGACATTTCGTATATAGGATAGCTTGGAAGTCCGTCATTTTTGAAGTTAGAAGCATGAAATTTTATTTTTGGGATACCGATTAAAAATGAGCTGATTCGCATTTAAGCGTTTCTGGATATTCTACCCTGAGGGCTGAAATACACACCAATGTGGTATACAAAGAGGTATTCCATTAACGTAACATTTTAAGTTAATTTGTAAATATATTCATATTCTAAGCGGGCAAAGCCGCGGGTAACAGCTAGTAATTAATAAACTAAATAATAATAACTTTTTCGAGCATGTTTACTATGCTTTTATTGCTTCAGACTTTAATATATTATCTTTAATATATGTTTAAATACTTGTTATGTAAATTTTACATTTTTAATATTCAATCTAAGTGAATTAATAAATCTACAAACCGCCTGTTTTTGTTTATTAAAGAAATAATGTTTTGTTTTTCCGAACTATTCCACTTCAATCGCTATATCTAGAGACAACAATAACTAATCGTTTCATGTCAAATACGACAGATGTGAGTTCTATCTATCATGTATTGAACATTGATTGAACCATTTAGCTATAATGTATAATATAAGTACTGTTAATTGCTTTGTATGTTTCAAAATCCGTTTGTTCCTATTCCTTATAATGCATTGATCGATTTAACGCAGCCGCGATGTTTCGTTTCAATTTAAAATTCATGGTTTTACTTATTTATTGCTTACGTAGTAAATTCGGTTTCAGTTGACTATAATAAGAATCTTATATCGTGATTCTTGCAACAGGCAAGTTAAACAATGATTATTCCATGTAATTGAGCGCATAAACAACTCAACAACCACTTGGAGGCTTGGTATTATATAACTAAAATAAAAATATTTCCAATAAGGGTTCGTGTTGGGCAGACAACCAGTTCGGAGCGTCACGGTAGCATGCGCAAGCTTCATGACGTCCCCTGAAAAGAAGAAGTGGATACCGCTGGTTTTATATATTGCCATACTTCATGTGGGGGAAACTTGTAAAATAGCCCACAATTCTGCCTAATCCTTTATATGCAGTTTTTATATTACGTCATCCCCAATAAATGGAATAAAGGCAAGCGATGAAAAAAATCATGTAATATTTTCTTATGAGAGAAATTAAAAATGCATAGCTCTCAATATTAAGAACTCTACAAATAATATGTAAATTATATCCTCTTAACAAAATCAGATGTCAGTTACGCTTTGAGTTAAAACTTTTACATGATGTTTCGGTAATTACCAAAGCGGACTAAAAATGTTTGCATGATTTTTGAATAATAAAAAATATTATGGAAATTTTGTATGGCTAATAAATATTACATGACTGAAAACATTTAAAAAAAAAATCAAATCATTACTTTGAAAGAAAATTACTTCTAGGTATGAAAAATTTTAAAGCGGACAAAATCATTTATGACGGCTTAGAAAAATTGTATATTTTATCTGTATACATTTCAAGACCCTCTCCCTTAAAACTATCAGACGTTTAAGCTTCATGGTTAATATGACACCCCACGTAGGGCCTTTATAAGTGTATATCAGCAGTAGGTACTCAAATTATTATTATTTGTCCTAGTCGATTCTAATTCATGCTACCGTGTACCTTCATCTACTTGTAAAATGAATTTGACATAAATAAAAAAATTGTATTAGTTATTTTTATATTTATAATTATAAGTATTCTATATTGTATTTGAAATTAATAAAAATAAATACTTTATTCTTCCATTGTGACTTTTTTGTAAAAAAATTTTTGTATGGATTTCAAAACGAAATGCAACTAAGCATATAAAAAATCATCATCATACTTCCTAATTATTCAACTTAACAATTTACTTTTTAATTCAGAGGCGACTTGCCAAAACGCATGATATTAAATTAATATTTTAAAAACGTTTTACTTTCATTGTTTAGTGATGACGTCAAAGCCAACAATGTCAAGAGACCATTTCTGTTAACCGAATACAATGTCTGGATGCTCGTCCAAATTTCGTAGTTCAATAATAAAGTTTACAAGTGAATAGGTCGTATACGCATTCCATCCGGTATAATCAAAGATGGTCCGGTGGCTAGAACACGTGAATCTTGAACGAAAATTGTTGATTCAAGTAAAATACTGAGATACAAAAAAAAAACATTGGAAAGAACAAAAGAATCTGTCTAATCGCATTTCAAGAAGCTCATGGAAGACGCTCTAAGCCCTGTCCTCAGAAGGCCTCAGTCCAGCAGTAGGAAATTTTACAGGCTTATGTTTTGTTGTAAGACATGTATATCTTACAAAGTTGCATAACATTATCTTATATTCATTAAAAACGTATTAAATAGATCTCACACAAGATTTAAAAAAAACCGAACATTATTCTGAGTAGGAATTTTTTATAATGATTTCTTATAGAAAAGATTTTTTATAATGATTTCTCTAGAAATAACTTTTTATTAAGTTATTTCTATATCAAATTAGCATTAAATTTTAATTAAACAGCAGTCCCAGATTAAAATATTATCTAATTATGTTCGAAAATTAAGAGAAACAATTAAACAAGATACGTAAATAAACCGAGCCGAGATGGCCCAATGGTTAGAACGCGCGCACTTTAACGTATTATTGCGGGTTCAAACTTTCGTGCTCGGCGGTGAAGGAAAACATCTCGAGGAAACCTGCATGTTTCTAAATAAAATTCTGCCTTAAAAATAAATATATACCCCCAACCCGCACTGAAACAGCGTGGCGGAATTCGTTCTAAGCCTTCTCAAAGGGAGAGGAAGCTTTAACCTAACAGTGGGGCGTTAATAGGCTGTTAATTTACGTTACTATGAAATAAAATATCTATAAATGTCGTTAAAAGTACGATATATAGAAACTGACTAAAAAGTTTCCACATAAAAAAGTTCCTATACTGGATTTTTTGATTCATTTTCTTTTTATTCTCATGGTTATAACGAATCAATGTAATTACGAATAGCGTTAATTTACTGTTACAAATGTTTCAATTTCGCTTCTATTAGCTTTTAACACAGAATTTTGCTATCACTTAAATAATAACAGCGATTATCTCATACAACATACAGTATTGCTAAACTGTTTTATATTGAAGTCCTTTAAGAATTTAATCTGAATAAATATGTTCGCGACATTTTACTAAATAACATACAAAATACATAATATACCAATTACATCTTTAACACGTATTTACTGATTTCTCAACCGACATTTTTAATTACTACCTTATCATTACATATGAATCACTGAAAAACAACTACGTTACAGCAAACATTGTTATCTATGTAAACACTGTGAATGATTTTAAGAGTGGTTTTTGATGTATTGCTTCGAACCAAGGTTGAGGTGTTCGTTGTATTAACAAAACAATTTGAATCTGGACTTTAAAAATGATAATACCGATCATATGGAGTATTCGCAATAATTTCGTATGTAACATAATCCTTAATGCATAATTTGCTCATTGGAATACAATAATACCCCTATGTGCACACAGTATTACTTTTTTGTATATTAATTACTAAATTTTTTGATAAGATAGTTTTGCGTTTTAAGAGAATCATTAGAAGATACTTTTGCGTCGTAAGTTTCTAAAAACGTTTATTTATGAAATTCATCGTTAGTTTGTTATTTCATTCAACTCCCTTATATGTTATTAACGTATAAAATAATGAGAAGCATACGAGATATATTTTTAATTCCATCATTTTAGCAAGGAACTGTACTGAAATGTACGTATATGAAAAAAGTTATTTAGAATTCATAAATTTTACTGTGTATAACATATTAATCATACTAAGTCATGTTTTTAAATATGGTGTTTCATATGTTAGAAAGATAAACGAGTAAACAATTGAAAGGGAACGATGTGTATACATTGTTGTACCGTTTTCAAATTGACGTAAACAAATTCGATTCAATTTCAAAATTTCGTTTGCATGATTTTGAATTTTATAAAAATGATGATAAATCATATTTAATAACAACAAACTCAGCTGGGCATTGGCCTTCTAATTAGTTCCATGCGACCGGATGTTTAGCCGCTTCATGAGCAAATCACATCACAATGAAAAACATATTTGACTTTACAACTGTTAGCGCAGGTTTTAATGGAGGACGACGAAATATTGCTACCCAGATTTTAGTCAAAATTTTAGTGATCTATTTATAGTTTATTTATTATACAGAACATTTTAACAAAGTATTAATTTGATAGGGGTTCATATTATGTACCAAAATTCCACTTCCATATCGTAGATTTTTAAAATAAATGCTATATAACCTACGCTATACTTTATATAAATATTAAATTAGTAGAACAACATTTTTGACAACAAATAAATAGAATATTGTGTAATAGATTTTTTTGTACAATGAAAGCCTTGTTATACGAACTGGCTAGCGAAATACGTTAGTTCGATCGTTATAAATTATATTATCATCGCTAAGTAGGAGGAAAGAAACGAATGTTATGTGTGAAAGATAATGCCTAGATTATGTTTAGTTGATCTTCAAACGTGGCCCTATAATGACACAAATATCACGTTCGGAAACGTAGTTTCAATTCTAAATAATTTTATTATAACTATGATTAAATATAACAATGCATACAAATAGTTATATGTAAAAATTTAATAATATTTTATAAAAAAAAAATTGTTTAAAATCTTAAGCATATTAGAAAAACATAACAGGTCTTAAATGCCTAGTGTCCTCTTCAGAAAATTATTTATTATACATTCTGTACGCGAGTTGCCTAAAACATTTGCAAATCGGTCGCATGACACAATAATAAATATTGTTAAATGTCGAGACTGATTATAATAAATGTACATTGTATGTCTGAAAATAATTTATCTATATAGCATACTAAATATAAAACTAAAAAAAATATATTGTAATGTATTATATAACTACTCCACAGCGCCAAATAATGGATTCAGATTTTGTGATTTCCTTTTAAAGTAGTTTCAAACTACACTAATAAATATTGTGAATATAATAAAGTAACTAAAAAGTTCCAACATAAAAAGGTTTCTGTTCTGGATTTTCTGTTTCATTTGGACTTTGATCCATACAGAGACAATTTAGCGCCACCTATCAGATCTTAACATAGCTATGAATCATCATCCCAACATATAAATCTTTTGTGTGAATATGACTTCAATCGGTGTCGGAAGTTACACGATTTATAACAAATGCACGAGCGCTACTTTATTTCTATAGATATTTTGTATATGATTGTTGTGCTGTTTGTTATATAATCTATCTTTACCATTAAAAAACAAATTGACGTTTTTGCACTGCGATACAATACACTGCGGACTCAACTACTATTATCTGTATTTGGCTTAAATTGAGTTTTTTAATCTTTGGCAAAAATAAATAATGTTTAATAATTATAATTAAAAAAATTATTAAAGCATATTTAAAGACTATTGTAGAAAACATCATAATCGTCTGAATATAAATTTATAATAACACTTGTTAAGCATTTCAGCTTACTAAATTATTGAATCGAATATATGTTTACAATAGATATGTAAAAAACATTGAATGTAATCTGTCATGTACTAGAGACGTATGACCTTTACACCTGCCGCGTGATTCATAACTGCTGGTTCAAGTTCAACAAATAAATGGTTCGTTCAATAGAAACCTTCCTGTTTATCCTCCCAGGCATGGGCCGTAACTGGCGTGACAAATAAACACACGATTATATTGCTTGTTAACGATGATATTAAAGGTAGAAATCGAACAAAACGGACCACAATCACGATATGGGACCTTGTCGTGTGCTTCTCATGCTAGTCACGTATCGAATTATAACAATCATCGAATTATTTTTTACTACACACATAAAATAACTGATTCATGAGAAAACAATATTTTTAGAATAATTCTGTAACTATAAAAGTAAATATAAATATCTTTTAAATTTGATAAATGACGCACAGAAATTTGATTGGTTGACAATTTTAATGCAATATAACATAAAAATAAACATGAATTTTATAAAACTATTAAGTGTTAAATTACTGATAAAACAGTTTGATTGAGGAAGTAATTGCTTGGTTAGCTTAGTCGAGACAAAGTCTAGGAAGGAAAGCCGAAATTATTTTAACAAGACCGAAATAACGCGGAAGACAGTACATAAGCGATAACACTAAGTGGAAATTTCCTTAGTGTCAGTTCTGAGATTACAAACAGTTTGTAATCCATCACGACTGGTTGACTTGAGTAAATTCGCAAACGTTAATATCACAAATAGGGTGTGTGTACACTATAAACTCAAGATATGAAAAAAGTAATAAACGGGCGAAGAGCACAAATACAGCCTACTTAGTTGATTTGAATTGAGACATGAATGTATTTGCGATGACGTATTTGTAAATGACCGATATTTAGATTAAGTCCGATCCCTCGTTGATGTAAAATATTTTTTAGAGGTGGTTTGTTACTTTCTTAATTTTTTTGACAAACATACAAACTTTTGGTTTCGTTGATTTTAGTCATTCGAATAAAACAATAGGGTGATATTCAAATAATTGGTAAAAATATACATTTAATTACAACTTTGTGTACATATGAGCAAAGTCAATAGGAAATTTATTTAATTTAGACTTTAGAGTCGACACAATGATGCTAACGAACACTCGAATTTAAATAATTTAAAAATATTTACAATTTTTGACAAACCGGTCGAGAAAAAAAAAGTAAATAAATATTCAGTCGATCTAATACAAGAAATTGACGAGGTTGTTAAGGTACAATATACATAAAAAAGGCGGATATATAAATGAAAACCGCCTTCGTTTTAAATCGACTGAAAAGCTGTAAGACTGGTTTCGTGATTGCAAATATTATTAAAAAAAAAAAGTACGTTTTTTGTGTAATGCACTAAGTAAACTTCTGAAATATATATTAATATAATGATAAAAACCTTCGATACAAAGAATAAAAAAAACACTTGATATTCGTGTGACATATCACATATATAAAGTAGCAGTTTCTTAAATCATTTTAATGATAAAATAGATTGCAAGCCTTTATTCTAATTTAAGCAATCGATCAATCGGCGTGCAAAAAATACGCACAAGCAAATTATTTCCGTATGAAGCAATGATTAATAAATTTTATTCGTCTTCATATATTAACGTCGACCAATTCAATTAAATTTAAATAATCACTTTAATAAGAATGACGTTTAAATATGTTATAAAATTTAATATAAAAATTTAATATTACACTATATGGTAAAAACTTCACGAGTATTTATAATTCTAAATCGTGTAACGGAAGTCAAAGTTCAATATTTCTAATGAACCTTTATTCTTAATATTCTTAAATAAGTTATTCGCAATCTTTAAGGTTTTTGGTGAAATGGGATAGGCTATGACGCATAAAGTCAAGGCTGTGCGTTAAATGGGACTGCGGGTAGTGCCATCACTTAACCTATTGTTTTTAGGACGTGAAAATAGAACAAGGTGATAACAACTATTTTTCTATCTTAATAAACTACCCAATGATGAAAATATAATTTCGGTTGCAGCTTTACATAACCCAAATAAAAGTTAGTAGACCTAATACAATTAACAAATTCCTAAATTGTAAAATATCACCGAGATGACACAGTTGTTCGAACGCGTGCATCGTAACCGATGATTTCGGGTTCAAACCCAGGCAAGCACCACTGAATTTTCATGTGCTTAATTTGTGCTTATAATTCATCTCGTGCTCGGCGGTGAAGGAAAATAGTGAGGAAACCTGCATGTGTCTAATTTCAACGAAATTCTGCCACATGTGTATTCCACCAAACCGCATTGGAGTAGCGTGGTGGAATATGCTCCAAATCTTCTTCCCAAAGGGAAAGGAGGCCTTAGCCCAGCAGTGGGAAATTTACAGGCTGTTAATGTAATGTAATGTAAAATATCACCGTATAAATAATGAAAGTAGAAAGAGGGAAGCGTTTTAATCGATTTATTTTACGATTCGCATATCATTATCCGATAAAAAATACACGTAAATAAAATTTAATATATTAAAAATCGTAAACTCGGATATAAATCGCAAAAATTGGGATTGCATTTGATACAATATACCATGTTTCAGGTCAAACTCTTCTCAAATCGCTCAACCGCTTCCACTGTGACGAGTGATAACGTACTCTCCGTATTATTTAATCCGGCATTATCTTCTCTCGGTTGTATTGACAAGGTCACTGCGTCGCTCTCGATTGCGATCGTAAACATTTAATTCGTACAAGGCTAGAGAAGTCAAGCGCTGTTTATAGCTAAAGCCTCTTTCATCTGTAACGAATTAGCTAAATCTAAGATAGTCATTGTAGTTTTACAATTAAGGTAGAAATATGTTGAATATGTGAAAAATTGCGTTATCGCATAGTTCAATACACACGTTAACTAATTCTTATTGATTAGGTAAATGCCGTTTACTTTACGATTATAAATACCTACGTACGTGTATATGCTATTAAAAATAATTTGTTTACGTAAGGAATATTTTTTTAAAGAATACGTAATACACAAAAAAAAAAAAATCTACATATTGCGTTGGTGAACGAGAGGTTTCTTAGTAGACATTTGTTTTTTATTATCTAATTAATAATTTTACTTAAATAAAGACTAATAAACAGTGGATTTAAAAATGTTTTTGCAATCTTTGCCTTTCTAAGTAGTAGACTCATTTTAATTCATTTTTAGAAATATTTATTTGAAAACAATGTGTGCAATGTTTACGATATTAATAAAAAATAAATAATGAATATGTTGAACGAATGAATTTTGCCTATGAATGGTATTCAAGGTCTAAAATTACAGTAATGCACGAGAGAAAGAAGCATGTATTCACAGAATGTGAAGGTAGGCAACGACCTCCCTCCCAATGGCATAATTAGTGCAAGTTGATACACGAGTTGATACATGCGACAATACTTTTGTTGGACCAGTGTTTAAAGCTCTCTAGCTTTAACTGGGTATCTCTCATCATATTTTCTACCGCCATACATCAATACTTAGTAATTGTTATGAAGCGTAAGTGAACGTTCACATGGGACATAACATCTTAGGTCCTTGGTTGGTGACACATTGGTTATATGATAAATTATTAATCTTTCATAAAGTACAGTCTATGGGCAATGTTGATCATCTTTGAAATTTGATTAAATTTGATATGAAGCAAGCCCGAATCGAATGGAAGGATACAATGCATGGGGTTTTCATACCTCAAATCTACGACCGCCCTCTATAACAAACGAGCGCAGCCGCAGGCGAAAACCGGTATGTCATAAAAAAACGCGAAAATTGTGCTTCGCGGGCATAATCATAAAATACATTATTTAATAAATTTTGTATTTGTGCGTATTTCATTAAAGGTTTTAATATTCAGTTAAAAATAATTTAAGATATTTGTTATTATATTCGACTCAATTATAAGGACTTGATAGCGAACACAAGACAATAAAACACGGAGTATAAACATGTTCTATCACGTACGCACTCATATGAAGATGCAATTGACTACTTTCCTTTGTACTTGGTGTTGAGAGCCTCTTTATAAAACAATCTTTTTTTTTATATGTATTTGGTTCACTGTTCAAATAAAATAAAATTTATTTACTAGGATGGGGATAGTGGAATGTTTTATAGCAATGGATCTTATCTAAAGGATGTAACAATAAATGTCTCTTATTGACTATTTTTATATCAGATAAATACGCAAAATATTGTATTGAAAATAACGCTATTCACGCATCGTTCATACGAGTGAGTTGATTTTTTTTTAAACTGCTTAATTTCAAAAAAAATATTTTAAAATGTATGTATCTAAAATGTATATCTAAAATTAGCAACAGTGAAGTAAAATAGGCCCTAAACTTTTCTCACGAGAAAACAGATTAATTCTTAATTTTTAAAATTTTATTATTTTTTATAATTACATATATTTAACAGCAAATATTTAATAAATTTCATTGATTATATCAAATATATATTTAATAAAAACTGCCAAGAAATGCATTCGTATTCTAACGGTAGCTTCATAATACTATCATCAGAGCTTGAATGGATTCGTTATTTCAGTTATGTTCAACCTCGCAATACTTGATGGTAACAAGGATGCGTGGCGCTTGTAATCATGGGCACGTTCATAACCAATACATTATTGAAGTGAAAAAGATTTTATAAAGGAAATGACCAACTAAGATAAGTCTCACTATTTAGTTGGTTGACGTTTATGATTATTGCTCCCAATAGATCATGGAAGTGAAAGAACAGAGCATACATCTGTCTTTGTCTGTTTCGTTAGTTCATTTCAGGGGTACGTCGTAAACGTTTTTAAAGTCACAGTCGGTTTTAATAAACATTATTCAAAATATAATCTTTAGAGAAACAGACCATTAAGATATTGAACGTGTGACTTATTTTCCGCATACCTGTCTTCGTTACCAAGTAATTAACAAAGTATGATGACTGAACTATATCTATTATTAGGCTACAACCTGACGATTTGTTTAAATATGCTAGTTGTACATACAATATTATTCTATTACAGTAAATGCTTGCGACAATCCTATAATGAGTTTCATTATAATTTAAATGAGGACTAATCCGAATCACACAATTTCTATATGGATTGTTAATTCTACTATCTTAAGATCTATTGTACGATTTTCTTTGCAAAGTTTCCTTGCAATAGCTAAGAAATGAGTACGATAAAAGACTTAAAATAAATGTTTCATTCATTTTATGCTGTAATTTAAATGATCTTAAGATATCACGATTTTTACGAGTGCTTTAATTAATAGCCTTAAATAATAGGTTTGAATTTAGAACGCAAATTGAAAAAGTTATTTTTTTTTAATTATGATTTTAATAAAAGGTCATTTCGTAGAGGATCAATAAACTAATTTTATTATATAATTACTTTCGTTAAGTCATATCGTCGAATGTATGAGAACAGTATCCTGAAACATGTCGAGTATTCATCAATAAATAATATAAGAGTAATCGAATAAACAAAAATTTATAGCTTATTTATATGTGACAGAAATTTACCGCCAGACAAGTGCCTCCAACTCTCTTTAGAAATGCTTTCTAGTAAGCTATCCGCAACCACTAATGGTTTTGGCATCGATATCGATAACAGTGCTTAACACAGAAAAAATTCTTAGTAGCTCTTACGATACTTACGGGTGGAATAGTTCTATTCAACTCTGTTTACATCACGACTAAAACGGGAGTAGTTATGAACTTACCGGTGTCAACAGGAATAACATCTGTTGTCAGCTGAACGGCAACTGACGCCTCATACGTGTCGACCTCCAGTTTTCTTTACCACTAATTGAACTATCACAGAACTCACAGGCGCACTGTCATCACAACCACTTTGTTTACAATTCGTTGTTCGCTTTTTTTTTTATTTACACTTTTTTAATCGGCAACGATCCCAACAGTTTTTACGTCGGAACTTAATTTTCCTCTTCCGACAATTTAGCTGCTGTTAAGAATATTCGTACGTCAGAGATTGAATACTAGCTGCTAGATTGAAAACTAGCTATTTATATCCTAAAAAAATTGATAATAAACACATTAACTTTAAAATATATTTCTTAATTAAACTTTTTTGTATTTCTTATTTTATTTCACGGGTCGGTTCTTACTGCAACGATATGACACTCAAATTATTAAGTTTTGAAAATTTGTAATTAAAATATTAAATAAAACCGGAAGATTTGTCTTATATTAAATTGTTATATATTAAAAAAAAAAGTAATAAATTTAAACGTCAAGGAGTGTTGATTAGTTTAGTTACAGTGAGTGATCGATTTTAATCGCTATCATTTACTTTTGCAACCGCGTGATTTGATGTCACATGATTGCTCTTAATACCGCACAACTTTTTACCATGTCAAACGACAAATTAACTTAATTAGAAATATTTTTTGATTGATTCATTGAAATGAATTCGAACGAATGACACGTCGATTATGGAACAGTTTAAAAATTAATATTTCTGTGCTAATTAGATATTTATTGTATAGAATCGATTCTGAGAATGTGGCATATAATCTACGAATGCCTTTGAATATTTATACCTCGTAAAAACGTTATGACTTAACGGCTTATTATTTTCAAGTTCACATCATCAATAACTAATGCAGCGAGCCGCGAACGCACCGACAGCACGTGACCGGCAGAAAATCATTGTCGTCCTCTCCTTGATGTGATAGAAAATGTATAAAATGGACTTCTACTCGAGTTGTATGAATCATGGAATATTATCCTTAATAAGCGGAGCAAGGATAAGTCCGTTTTGCTTCAAGCCGACATTAGTTTCACATACTTAAACCAGCTCGAATATACTGTATGCGACGGACTAATTGAATCGTAATTTTGTCGCGTTTTACACTATTTATGTCTTACTCGCCACTTCACTAGCATATCCATAATAATGATCTTAGAAAAATATTTTAAAGTAACGTGGTTTCCGCATTTATTAAAATTTCTATGAATATTTATGAAGTCGAACAAGCTACAGCCACCGGCACGGAAATCTCAAATACGAAAAACTGAAACGCACGACATATGGCTACGTTTTTCGCGGGAACGAGCGAGGCAATGTCAAGAGCATCCGATACTGAGAGCGCGATAAGGGCTTTGTTTTATCACTTTCTTCGCTATTGCATAGATTTTACGTCTCATTCTAGAGCGATGTAAAAAGTTAAGCAAACGATAAGACACAAAACGTATACGATTGCCGATAAATTAGTACCTGAGTACGACCGCGCGTGCGGTTTGCGCGGTGTTCGTCACACGAATGCCGCCTTGCGTCTCGACCATTGTTTACAACACTAATTACATTTTCGTTTCGATCAAGTTTACCGGTCTAAGGCTGTGACGGAAAATCTGGCTGGTGTCCAATAAACGTCACATGTCATAGGGGGACTACTGAGAAGCGATATTGGCATCGAACTGAACGATTCTATATAATTATGTTATTAACATAACATTTTGATTTTGGGGGTCAAATTATTCTGGTTATGGCTTAACTACCTTTTTTACTCATTTGTTCAATTAAAACGTTAATGAATTCGTATAAAAAAATAAAACGTTGAGCCAAGTAAGCACAACGAAAAGCACTTTAATCAAACCGAAAGGTCGCGGTTACAGATCAGGGCGTGTATTATTGAAGTTTTGCACGAGAAAAATATTTTGTGTTTTATATTCATCTCGTGTTCATTGATTAAGGAAAAAATGACATACGTTCATTCGTCACAGCCTAGTATTGCTTTTTCCTTAACGAGTAAAGAGGTTTTTGTCTAGGTTATTACTTATTTTACTTGAAAAAAAAAAACATATATTTTGTGAACGTGATCAAATACAACGTTAAGTAAGAAAAATTATATTTACATTAAAAAGTAATCTGAATACAATAGAATAAGTTGTTTTAGACAGAATTAACGAAGTAAAATGACTGAGAGGTACTATATGGCAGAACGGTGTAATAAAGACACAACATTTATTTAATTGACTCCAATTACGTAAGTTTTTAAAGATATTTGTTGAATTGCTTTCTGTTTACAGTTTTAGTTTATTTCAGGTGTGATTTTACGTGGTATATCGTTTAGAGTTTGAAGGAATATCCTGCGAGATATTCAAACTTTTGCTAAAATAAAATCGTATCTATATTTTTTTATCATATATATTTTTTATTACAAATTTATTTCCTTGATAATCTTAATATCTATCTTATATTATTAAAAAAAAAAAACAAGGCTACATAAATTTAAATGCTACGTAGAATGCGAAGCATGAACTATTTGATTATTTACTTGTCATCAATTTATTTTAAATAACCTGAGTCGTGATACGTTAATCTTAAAATTTTATTGAATGTTTGAAGTTTAAATAAAACTAAACCTTATTAACAGGTTTGCACGTCTTTAAGATCTAACCACTGAACAAATATAGGAACTATAACACTAACTTGCTCACTTTACTCTGTCATGTATAAAAACAATTCATTGTCACATGACATTAACTTCACTTAGTCTTTAAAAGAAGTTGGTCCCCTGTTACTCCACTCCCGTAGTGTGTAATCAATTATTTTTTCCACGATACACAAAAACAGTAGACACTTTGACTGTATAAAAATATAGTACAATACTTTTAATAAGATTTTTTAAGAGGATGTTGAAAATAAAATCTTCAGTGGCGTCTTCTTTTCCAAATTGATGTAGTTTTGTTTGAGTATCAACCAATAAATTAAATTCAGCATTGTATTTAGAAAATATTATCAGTATGACATCCAACGTATATTCATTACATTTTATACAAATTACAATAACCTTTAATAGCGATTAAGAAAATTCTTATAATATTATTATTATTAAATAATATAACATGAAAAATAAGTAAATTATTTTGCTGATTGATTTTATATTTTATTATACTTCGTGTTTAATGTAAATAAGTCTAGATCAACACTAACTAGTATTAGTTAAGTGTATATTTGGAAGTATTGCTTCTGACTAATGGTGAACAACTGAGTCACAGACATCAATGCTCGTTCGCTTTTAATAGGACGAGAGTAATTTAGTCGACGGACGTAAAGAGAAATGCAGACGTTACATTATTTATAAATCATGCAAAGGGCTGAGTCACTAACGTGATTTTGTTTAATTATAAAAAAGACACTACTCCAACACTAAATTGCAACTTCAAATTATGACGGATATATTTATATTCCTATCTTTTATCAGCAAAGTTTCGAAAATAGTGCAAATGTTAAAAGTTACTTATGAGTATATAAAATTATTTGTATTACAAATTTAGAATTAAATAAGTGATACTTAAAAATAGCTTCAAAATATATTATTGATTTTTAATAGCTATTGAAGGTTTCCGAGTTCGAGCTCCAATGTAAGATGTGCTCATAAGTCTAAATTATGTTAATATCTTAAGAATTACATATATTTCATTGCAAAGTTTTCAATCAATACGACTGTAATAAGTTAGTTGGTTGGAATACAGCTACACTTGTAGCAATTTTTTCTTTAATAGAGCAATATTATATGTTTATTTACTGAATAGTGATAATAGAAATAAAACGAATAGATGTTATTAACTCCTTGCTAATAAACATTGTATTGACGTCATATAGTAGGTAGCTGGAATGCTTTGTCTTCTTCGTTCAAATGTTAACTTACTGATTACAAAAAGAGAAAAACCAATGCGTATATTTTCACCCGACTATCGATGCTTATTAGTAAGGACTAACAATAGAAGTGAATGATGAATAGATAAGTTATAAGACTTTAGTTAAAATTAGGGTGAAGTAAATATAAATAGTACGTTCTAATGTCTAGAATTGTCTCATAGTAACGAAGCGGAAATACCAGGTGTTCGAAATCAATATGCATTAGGTTTTTCAAGCAAAATTCATTCGTGATTTTAATGTTTGCACGATATACATTACGACTTTTCCTTAAAATTTATGTCAATAAAATTAATATTCCTCACGAGTAATGAAACTTCGAAATGTTTGTTATGAATATTTATATTCATGTAAAATATAGTACGTTTATATACACGAGATAAAATAATTATTAAAAACTCATTAAATCCGTTGTATCCTTGGTAAATATTACAGAATAAAATAAATCTATTTTTATACAAGATATAATGAAAAAAATATTTAGATGGCTTACTAGATAAAACTCTGAAGGTCTCTAACAAAAAAAGCTAAGAAAAACATTGTAAGGACGGTGACGGAAATAGTTTTATGACCTCCTTAAAAAGAAGAAGTCACAGTACGACATTATTTTTATACCTTATTTATATTATTTAAAAGGGCCTGCATGTTTTTCTTGGATTGGCAATCTTCTTTTTATCGGATTGCAAATTGTTGATAAAAAGCTTGCATTGAACTCTATAACGACGACTTCTTTATTGACTCAGAGTTTATCTTTGTTGAGTAATTGTCTTAGTAATAGTAGTGAGCACCCATTTGTGCTTTCTTCAAGAAAGTCCCTCTCGTCTTCACCTTATGTTATTATACTAATTAATTAATAAAATATTACTTTTCTTTGCTGAACGTTTGGAAGTTTTCCATTATTGTGTTGTAATACTGTGATATTTACTTCTAAATTATTATGAATCCTAGCAGTTTGATTTTTCCTACAAATTCACATTACTTATTTACTTTCTAAAACATTCAAATATGTTTGAGCTTAAGTATGATTTTCTTGGAACAAAAGGGTTATCAATTCTAAACTGGATCATGCATTTTTATAACAAACATAATTCATTCTTTTTTCAAAGAGATTCAGCTATTCATTAATAAAAATGAACTAGCTATTTATAATAAAAGTCTACTATTTGCCTGTAGGGGTAAATTATGAAGTTTTTTAATTTTTAATTAAAAAGAAAATTTATCCATCGACAATTTGTATAACGCCTTAATAATAATCATATCTATAATAATAAAATTAGGTAGAATCTATGTCTCACGACACAATAGAAAGTTCTTGGTATTGGCATTTACAAGAAATGCATCGGTATTTTCATTCTTTATTCAATAAATTATATTTTGATATAAATTTAACTCAAACATTTTTTATAGTGAATTCATAATTGAGTAGAAAAATGATATAGATTGATTTAAATGACGTCATCAATTTCAGTGCCGTAGTAATACGAATTGGGACTAATTACATATTCCCACAAAATGTGAAAATGACACCGAACACTGGTAGTTTAGTACTGATTCATTTACTATTAATAGTTTATTTAACTAACAAGTTTTAATTCATCATAATAATAAACCAGAATATTGTCTTTTAACAGCAATAATTTTGGCTTTTTTAAATATTATTAAATAAATATTTATTCTACATAAAGCATACTTCAAGCACGTGATGACATACATAGGATTGACTTTGATGGATGTACTCTGAGGTCGTACACCTGAATATACTTGATTGTCTCCAAATGCCAACGCTTTTATAATCAAATAAATGTGAAGTAATTATTATGTAACACCTGACATTTGCAATAATGAATAATTCGTTATTATGTTTTATGTAACTAACAAAGTTTTGATCTACGATGTTAAGATAACTCATCGCATATTACTTTTAAGATACTCTTGACAACATATTTTAATCTGTCCAAAGGCTACCTACAAGAGGCTTCCTAAAACAGACTATCATTTGTCAAATTAATGTAGTAGCTTGTAATTGCTGACTGCTAGATTATGGCCTCCGCATCTTTTGCCGAGGCGAGAAGGTAGGTAAACATTCTCACAAATGAATCAGAATCTTACATGCTGGTTTCTACGCGATATTTTCATTTACTACGGAGCATGAGCTAATTTTTTAAAAATACTCGGTGGCAGGGCTTTATGCGAGCCGTCTGGGTAGGTACCACCCACTCATCCCATCCCACTGTGTCGGAACACAACAATACTTAGCCTTAGGGATATTTTGTGATTTATCTAAGGCTTTTGATTGTGTGCAATACGAAACTTTGGTCAGGAAGCTACGTCATTATGGAATTAGGGATACTGCACTCAGTCTTCTGATTTCGTATCTGAGCAATCGGATTCAGAGGGTTGATGTAAATGGAAAGTTCCTCAAGCCGAAGCTTGAAGGGTGAGTGAGCCAGTGTAACTACAGTCACAAGAGACATAACATCTTAGTTCCCGAGGTTGATGGCGCGTTGGTGATGTAAGGAATGGTTAATATTTCTTACAGAGCCATTGTATATGGACGGTGGTGACCACTTACCACCGATGACCCATTTTCTAGTCCGCCTACCGATATCATAAAAAAAATACAAATTGAACCCGTGATAACACAGAATTTCTTATCCGAACTTTCCAGACCCACTGGGTTTTATCCACTGGGCCAACTGGGTTTTACAGTGGCCTTTTTACAATTCATTATTTTGTATTACTTTGCAATCAATTGTAAGTATAATCGTTTATTTAGTGAATTGAAGTGGTATATATGTAACTTCAAGAGTTACGTAGAAGATTATGTGAAGCATGAGTAAATGTAATATAGATAGATTTCGATTCGAATGCCTCGGTGGTTTAGGTAAACCGGATTCTGCAGCTGTATACTATCCTTTATGTAATGTTACGGACCCTGAGGTCCTGATTACAAATCCCAGATCGTGCTAAGAAATTCTTATCATCGTTGATTTCAAGGGTTGCTCAAGTGTATCATCATTAACCAATAGATCTAGCAATACAAAACAAAGAAATGATAAGATCTGCATTCAATATATTAAGACATTTGAGGAAAATGTTTAAATAACTTGTAAGTTCATTATTAGGCATTATGAATAACAATGAAGATAAACACGCTAAGTACGTGTTTATCTTATTTTATTATATGTATAGTACGTCAGGAAATAATATGAGTGAGTCCCCTTTAAGAAAAAGAACAAAATATTCATAACAAGCGTTGTACTGGCAAAAATATGTTTAAATTATACTAAATTAGACATACAATTTTAGTAATTTTAACTTGATGCTAGCGTTTTGTTCAAGCCCATCTAGGAAAGTATTACCCAATCATCAGATATTTTGTTCCAGGTTGAAGTGAGCCAGTGTAACTAAAAACGCAAGGAATCTTAGCTATCAAAGTTGGTGGCGCATAAGCTAATAAAGAAAGGTTAATATTTCTTACAGCGTAATGTCAATTGCAATTATGGTTCACCACTAACATCAAGTGGCGCATTTGATCGTACGCTTCTCTATATTATATTTAAAAAAAACTTAAAGTGTAATCAGGAATCGTGTTTATATTTTTTTCCGAAACGTCAGGACTGATATATATTTCGCAAAACTGCGACTTGACTAATAAAAACTGTGAACTCCGAGAAAATTGTGACGATTCGAAATCGACAAATTTGTATACTTAAATTTCATTTGAATTGTAAGCATAATATTAAACCTATGTTCATTTTTATTATATATTTTATATTCTGGTTTTAACCGCACTAAGTTTCCTACAGTCATTCGGTTTTTTTATCAAAGCGCAAGGCAGTATACAAACCAAATAAAATATATACGAATTATAGAACTACATTATTCATTGCGGAGCCAAGATGACAGTATACAGAAATCGGGAGATATAATCGAAAGTCAACAATTCAAATCCTTACGCTCGGTCCCGTTTTATACTCGGTGATGATGGAAAATTTCGTGGGAAGTCCTACATGACTCAAATGAAATTTGGTCAAATGTGTGTGCAAGCTGCCTTGTGGAAGGAGCTGCAAGACTTCTCTTTTAAAATAGAAGCAGTACTTATAGTATTTAATTTTTCTTAAAGGATAAATATACTTCGTAATCAGATTAAAGTTAAATGATACGCAAAATACATTAAACAATTGTGATTACTTATTCAAGAGAATTTATTCTTAGTATGTCCATTGCGTTTGTTTATTTTCGAGAAACGTAAGTCGAATATTTTTACATAAATTAAATAATAATATCTACGAGGGCCGCATATTCAGTAATTTGGACAAACATCAATAAACCCATTCCTAAAAATACTGAATATAAACAAAAGATTAAAAAGACTTAGTTTTTTTTGTATCATCTTTTACTGTTACAAGTAGTTGAAATACAAATTAACAAATAAAGAGGAAATATTAGGGTCTGTAGTGTTGTAAAGATGTAATTTTTTTTATTGAAAAAGTAGCAATCATAATGTACGACTGCAATTATTATTATACGTTTATGTTATATAAGAAAATGACGACTATAAGAATATAAGATTTACTCTGTAATAAATTCGATATATATTTTCTATGTAATATGGGCAAATGGACCACCTGACGGTAAGTGGTCACCATCGCTCATAGACATTGACGCTGTAACAAATAATAACCATTCCTTACATCGCCAATGCACCACCAATCTTGGGAACTAAAATGTTTTGTTTCTTGTGCCTGTAGTTACACTGGCTTACTCAAACTTCAAGCCGGAACACAATAATAGCAGGTATTGCTGTTTGGCAGTAAAATATCTGATGAGTGAGTGGAACCTACCCAGGCATGCTAGCACAAAACTCTAACACCAAGTAGACAAGATTGATATTACACTATTAAACAAGCAATTCAGAAGTAGTTGACAAAATAAAACTAATCAATATCAAGCCACTTTAGTTCAAAGACATGAAATCCTAAGTAGTAAATCACGATTTTTCCTTAACGCATGACGTAAATTGCTCAGGTTGAGATTGAGTATTTACGAACAATTCAAGTCACGCTTTACATTGTGTGATAATAAATGGATAATAAAGATTAGTTGCCAGTAAACAAAATTGAAAATAGTTTGGCTCTTTTGAACGAGATTTACATAAATGTATATGAAAAAAATATACTTAAACGGATTGAACTTAATACACTAATTTTTGTATTGTCAAATGCTGTCTCATAGGACTAGTGTCGTGCAAACAGACGTTAGGACTTTGGTTGGAGTTATACTCCCATGTCTCAAATATCACGCAAAGTCGTTGTTCCGGTTCGTCATCGCTCTCTAGTCGTGTCAGATTTCCGCCACATTAGGCCAGAGCCGGATTAAGGGGGTATCCGAGGCTAGCCCTAGGGCCTCCACAAGAGATACTTATCCTACTTTATAAATTATAATAATTTGTACAAAATTGCTTGTGACTTTAATTACACATTAATTAATTTAAAAAATATTATTTAAATAAATTTAAAAAATAGTCCCATAATTTTGGAATAACAATACATTTGTTTATTATTAATACCTCAGACGCCAGATATTAAATTCAATCTTTTTTTTAATGTGATAAATGACGAACAACAATCCCAACTTTCATATCTTATTTTACACTCTCAGTTTATTTATTTTAAACGTAATCATACCACTTTTTATTCCATGTTCAATATTATTTAAATTTGGAAAATCTTTTGTCACTACAAGTCTGCGTTTCTTATGGTATTCCTTTACTAATTTTCATCCTTTTAGAATGGTTTAAGCAGTGTTTTGTATGTACGTTAGTAAAATATATTACATTTCTATCGAATCCGATTGAATTTTGTAATAAGTAGAGATGAAAAACGGAAAAAGTAAAAAGTTATAAATCAAGGCAATCCAAAGCCACTCCTATTCGCAAGTGAAGTACATCATCCATCAAACCAACACAACAATATTATATCTAAGCGATTAATCAGTAGGCAACTACTTACATAAAATAAATTCATGGCTATTTCATATGCTGTATGTACCTGAAAAGAATATTACAAGGTTAATTTATATTATCGGTAACAGTTAGATATTAAAACAATATAACATAAAGTACAATTTCACAGAAATAATTTTATTGTTATCTCTATTTCAAAGCCTTAATCTTACAATAAATAATTATTTTATTATAGATGAACAAATTACCTATTCTTTTTATTTGTTAATTGTAATTCATTGCATTTATTTATAGATAAATATGGATAAGTTGGAATTGACGGCCGGTCGGTATAGAACGAGTCAACAAGTAAAGCCCATAAGATGTTAACCTCTCCTTCTAATTATAAGTCAAAAAGCTTTCATGAACATGTTTTGTAACTTTGATACAGTATGTGTACAAAAATATATTTTTGAAATCACTCATACCTATATTTATTTTGTTCAACAATTTAATGGGAATGTTAAGTTTTTTATTTGTTACAGTAGCAGCCCTTAATTAGAAGGGGTCAATGTCGAGGTCTTCTCCGGTTATTATTATTCGGTTAGTCGGATTGATAGGATAAAATTCCCTTTGTTTATTCACGAGTTGAGTTATGAAGGCAGATTAAGGCAGTGAAAGTCCAGTGTTGCCTGACTGACTGACTGATTTGAAGTGATCTTCGATTAAAATACGCGTATTCTCCCTACTGAGGCAATATAAATATTGCGGTGCATAAGCGAATGAGCAAGTAATATTTCGGTAAAAATATTTACACAATATATTAACACTATTTGCATACAAAATCGTGATTCACATTACTTTTTATGTGTGAATATAATGTACATTAGCAATCACCTGCTAGGTACCTTAATTAGGTATATAAAACTTACGTCGTAAAACCGATGTATATATGTATATATCACATAAGCACATACAAAGTATGCGATGTGAAAATTTTATATTTAAATACTAAAAATATATTTGAAATATTTTTCACTAAAAAGTGAAGCATTTTCTGTCTGTAATTTTTCCACTGTGCGTGGTTTGGTTACATGTATATTTATTAAGCGGATATTTCTCTTGAAATGCTCACAAGTAGCAGGACAGTAATAAAAGTAAAATATATTTATATTTACAATTTGCTTTTAAATATATTTTTCACAGGTACATTTAATACGTAATAGATTATCAGTGTCCTTGTCACTGCATAATATACAATATTGTTGGCAATAAATGAATCGCAGTAAATAGCCTTTAATTATTTGATTTTACTGTTTCCATACATAAATATACCTAATAGTCTTAAATATGTTTTATTAGTATTCATTATTTATGCAGCGCTGTGCAGTAAATAAAACATAAAAAAAACACTGAAGCCGTGTACATATCTTGTCTCCTTGTGCTCCTTTTTTCAAGATGTAAACTAGAAGGATTACTTAACTTAACTTTTCGATTTTCTTATATTAGTCATAGTAATTCTGTTTATTTGTAGTACCCCGGAACAGCGACCCGGTGTATAAGGTTACTTCTTACGCCCATTTATTTCTATAACGTTTTAAATGATAATTTGTTTACATAAATATTGTTCAAAGAGCATTAGTTGTAGCAAAAGTCAAAGTCAAAATCATAATTATGTAAATTATGTAAATAAGAATTTGAATAGTGTAACTAATAGTTATTGTTAGTTTAACTCATTTATTAAAATTAAATTTTAGTTACAAATATTGCTTTTTGAATTATTATTGTTATATGCTTAGTTTTAGGAAACACATTGAACGGGTCTTTGAATTTGTATAACTTATCATAATTATAGTTTACCAATTAACATCCATACTTTGTGTTTCCCTGTTCCATGATTTGCTTGAACATGGTGAGTGAGTCAGTGTAACAGCAACACAGTATACAACATGGTTAGTGGCCCATAACCGGTGTACTATCTCCTACGTACGAAAAAAAAATCGATCGAGCTGTATATTTTGATATATCTAGACATATTCCAGAAGTAAGTCGGTCCAGGTACGACACGCCTGTTGATCCCGACCATGATCTTGGCGTAGTTCACACCGAGACGGACACGCCGCGAACACTCGCTTTTTTACATTTCGGCAAGTTATTGTACAATAAGTACCAGTTTGTAATTTATTTAAAATGATTTCCTCACTCTTCTGAAAAACAGAACCACCTTATTTTGCTTCAATTTTCCAGAGCATACGAATTAAAGGACCGGAGTCCCACTTGCCTTTAACGACTTTGTTATGATTACATCATCACTAGGTGGTTGGTTGCTTTAAGCTGCCTTAGAGTCGCCTTAATCGCCTTGATCAACGGGAACTCTTAGGAGTAATAGAGAACACTCTTTACTAACATTGATTTTAACTAGTTACTTTAATCTAAAATAATAAAACTACTCATTAATTAGCTCTATTTCCCTCGGTTACTAGTATCAATCTGAGATAGCAAGATTAGTACTAGGAAATGAGGGAATTATTATTATTAGAGATGATACAATGCAATTTTTTTGTAAATGACATTGCAATAAAGTTTTGTGAATATATTCTATAAAACGTTATCTTAATACCTAAAAATACATAATGCTTAAAACTGTTTTCTTATTTTAAAGTATACATATAAATAATATTCGATTAGTTAGTAGTAAGTTATACTTTTATCTTCATTAGAGTACAAATGTAATATAGTTAATTACTTGAATTTCGTTAACTTGGTTGCGCAACCTCATTAACCGTTAACTAGTACATGAACACTCAACTGTGGTCACAGTTCAATTGTTACAAGACTATACACGTTTTTTAATTCACGTACATAACAGCAATTATGATAATATTCCCGTGACACTATTAAAACGTTGAATATACAATTATATGAAAAATAGGAGAAAATAACATTGACATTTATCCCATATTGAATATTTATGTCAGTTTTTTTTTAATTACACGGTATTTAATTAATTACACAGGTTACATAAAATATCGTGAAAGGAATCATAATTTGTAATCTATGTTTTAATATTAAATGAAATATAAATACATTCTAAATTAAATAAATTCTGGCAAAATTAAGACAAGTCATATTTTTGTAGAATTACTATCAATAATATGAAAACAATCGTGTTTGACCTTGTTGACTTGCATTAAGCGATTTAAAAGTTAGACAGGGCACCTTTCATATACATAAGTATACGAGTTCACACAATGTTCCGTGTACGCGCAAACGTCTTAACGAGATTGACCTAGGATAACTGTTCGGAAGTGGTCGATTGTATGTCATTTTCCTCTTGACTCGTAGAAGGCACGAAACAGTGATGTTAATCAACTAGACGAGTCTCACCTCATAAAAACAAATAAAAAACGAAAACATTTTGTATTACTCACGATTGTTTTGTTTACATAAATATGATTTCTGATGATTCGGAATAAATTATTATTTTACAGATGGTGACGATAATATTTAAATTTTATTATTATGTAAAAATGAAATAGTTTTTTGTAGAAATCAATTTGATTTAAGACTACGATGTGTCTTAAGAACACATGCGTAAGAAATATTACTGATAATAACCCGCATATATGTATGTCAAGTGTAGCTCTTAATTAAACTAACAAACGGAACAACCTTGCAACGTTACCGGATATGTATCTTTTCTTCTTATTAACATAACTAGTTTATATAAACTATCAATTCGATTAGCAATTTAATGGAATGCAGAACAGGTGTGATTTGACAAGTTCTTTATTTAAAACAAAATTGCATCCACAATTAAGGGGTATATTCTATTTGTTCTAATTTAAAAACTAAGTATCTATTGAAAAATAAATAATCGGTAATAAAAGTTAAAACTTGTTCTTCCGTCCGAATTGGTCTGAGTGATCATGTGACACTTCTAACTACTTTATTCCTTGAACCTTTCGAACGTTCGAGGCAGTGCGTCGTCGGCCGCGCCCAAGGCAAGTACAACGAACGAATATAAAGTCGTTCAGTGCTTACAGAAAAACAAATGTTAAAGGTTATAATATAACAATGTAAAATGGAAATGAACTAATCTTTAATCAGGTTTTAATTATAAGAGGCACTTTATAATATATCAAATTCATATTTTTTCAAGTATTTTCCATGAACATTTTCTCGTCTATAAAAATCTTTACAATGACTAATTTGTTCTTTACTATGATTCCCGAAAAAATATTATAATCGTGATTATTTTAATAGCATTTCGTTAAGATCCTAATAGTGTAACTAACTTTACATCTTACTCGCTGAATATCCAATCAAGGCCATACAAGATGGAAATTGAACACTACATTGCGTAGGTGAATCGTCTATCCGTCGCGAATACTTTTTGCTGAACTTGCATAGTCCACTTTAATTCATATTTATTTAATTAGATCAATGTTCAATAGCGTCGCTAATAAGTCTATAAGGACGATATAGATTTTATTCCCTGTTTAGTACTAGTATTTTTTTTAAATAATACACGTGAACAATTTCTAGCATTCCAAATAAAAAAAAAATACCATAAATACATTTTATGTATTAGTCGGTGTCACTCGAGGTGTTGTAAGAATTGTACAATACCCTTATATATACACTTCCAAATCAATTGAGGCATTTAAAAGTTACGACCGACTGAAGAAACTCTTGTATAGTCTATTCTAACCAAAACAGGACAAAAGCCAAATAAACGACATTTGACATCTAATTGACACGATGTCATTAGTTGAGAGCTTGAATAATCTAAGATTTTCATTATCGATTCGCAAAAATAATTGCGTTTTGAGCGTCGACGAAACTGTTCTCGGAATTTTGGAAGTAAAATTAAAGTAGTTCAGTTGAATAGCGTGGTATTATTAATAAAGATATATTAGTCAAGAACGATCAGTGCACAATATAGCCGAGCTATTACCAAATCGTGTGGCGTAAATCTAAGTTTTTTTTTATCTTAAATTACTATACATAAATTCATATGTAAATCTTGATCACACTCCTCTCCAGGCAGTACTGTAATAATTAACATAATAAGATACACAAGTTTCTGTATGCTTTTAAAAGTGGTGTAAAATGTGTACGGAAAAGTACAAATGGGTTTTGTAAAATTTTATTCCAAGACGAGCAAATATTTTTTATTACTAAAAAAATAATACTTTGAAAGTTAAAAAAGATACTTCGTTTTTGCCGACTTCGTCAAAGGATGTCCTGAATTGGGGTACGAATCGAAATGGCCTTTGTATTAGCATCCGCAGATTTCTCTAATACATAGTGTCCGGTTACCGCGACTTATCGTCAGTGAATTTGTGATTGTAAGTATTAAATATAATCAAATGTACTTAATTTGAATTCGGAATAAATTAATAATTAAATCTCACATGTGAAAACTTTTTGTTACATAATATTCTTTATAATACGTCACATTCGACAGTTTTAACACATAAAAAAAAAATTACTGCCTTTCTTCTGTCTAATTAAAATGCTATACGAGAAAATGTCTTTAAAATAAAGTAATTATTTACACATATTTAATTTGCACTTATAAACATCACGTAACTCAGCGTTTTATACGCATTTGTACACGATCTTTTTTTAACTTTCTTTTATCGCAACTGTACTAATAAAGATAATTAAGACTGTAGTAATACCAGTGTAGTTGCCTTTTACATTTAAAATTTTTAATACCAATGAATATTTAACTATGAATTACTTACAGTAGAACATACTTAAATGTATGTACATATATATAATTAATATCTCCTTGCCGAGATCGCCCAGCGGTTACAACATTTGAAATTTAACCAAAAATTTCATATTTGAACCCAGACGAGCATCCACTGAATTTTCATGTATCAAATTCGTATCTTTAATTCATCTCGTGCTCAAGGAAAACATCTAAACCTGCTTGTGTAAAATTAGTCTAGCGCATGACAATATCACATAACACTGTCGAACCGTTGACTAGTCCTTGAGTTTTATTTACGAATTTATTATATTATTCATTTGAACATATTTTAATCATACAATATAATCCATCAATCCATTGTTCGCAGCATTTGTTATTCAACTATGCAGGTATCTCGAAGTATAATCATAAAGGGTGCAATCAACACAAAACATATATTACGGAATCACCGTTAATCTGATTATCATTCGGTATACGCGCGTAGGCATAACATAGTGTCTATCTACTGCGTTGACATCGAAACAACAGCTTGAGTATACGATGGTATCACAACTCGATTACGTCTCGACTATACAAAATTAAATCTCGAATAAACATATTAAATTGTGGATATTTCGCTATAAAGATTTACAACTTATGGTACATAACACATAGTGTACGTGATGTTGTATTTACATTAACAGCCTGTAAATTTCCCACTGCTGGGCTAAGGCCTCCTCTCCCTTTGAGGATAAGGTTTGGAGCATATTCCACCACGCTGCTCCAATGCGGGTTGGTGGAATACACATGTGGCAGAATTTCCTTGAAATTAGACACATGCAGGTTTCCTCACGATGTTTTCCTTCACCGCCGAGCACGAGATTAATTATAAACACAAATTAAGAACATGAAAATTCAGTGGTGCTTGCCTGAGTTTGAACCCGAAATCATCAGTTAAGATGCGCGCGTTCTAACCAGTGGACCATCTCGGCTTATGAGGTGTAATATTACCTAAAAATTTGTTTTTATTTTCTTGTGAATCCGATAGAGATCCGAAGATCGAGTTATTGAAGTACTTTTATTGACATCTGTTCCCGATATCGATAAGTTTGAATGTAGTATAACTCGGGAACTTTTCCGATTCAATTCATTGACATGATTATTTTCAGAATTTCTTGTCTTTTATGATAATAATATTAATTTATAACAAGTAAAAAAGGATCCTAAATAGGCTTAAATAATTGGTCAACTTGGTCACGATATGGTCAATATAGTAGAAGACAACTATCATTCGTAGTATTAGCATTGGAAATGAGAGAGCGTGCTTCGTTTACATTGAGCAATAGGGTAGGTCAGACATGAGTGTTGGTTTAATAGGGAATAAGTATTCACACAATGCAACAAATATGCCGTAACTTTATTTAAGTTTATTTAAGTATCAAATGAATGACATTTCCAAAATGCAATGGTATATTTAAAATCTTCGAAAGTTTTCATCTTCGTCGTATGAAGGACTACGCACTCAAGATATAAACATCGTTATTATGAAAAAGATGATCTCTTTTCTCTAACCAGTTTAATAAGAGTAGCAATCAGACGCTTCATAAATTATCTTACACATTTGACGAGCGGTACAGGCTACAGTAAATACGATGGCGAGGCGAGCGTGTAATTTACGAGATCCAATCTCCACATTCGCCATTACGTATTTCGAAATTCAGACTTTTTAAGAACTAAAGAAATATATTTTATAAACTATAGCCGATTACATACTAGTATATTTATTTATTCAAAATATTTATATATTATTAAAATCAATCGAAAAAAATGCAAGTATAACAATATAAATGTGAATTTAAAGTCTGTAAAGACTTGATTTATTCATTCATATATGGTATTGAATTAACAAAAATTGTTGTAATAAAAGATATTATACAACTTGATGCTAGGATGTCAAAATGATATTATAATCGTGTTGCTATTTTATTATTTCAGGCGCTTTCTCGTTTTATATATTTTTTAAAATGTCAATCTTTGCCTTTAAATAAATCATAAAATTAAAAAGATAACTTGCATTTACTATGTTTCAATTACATATTAAATAGATTACGAACGATATGAAAGTCTTATTTTTTTATTTAGAATCGAACTAGCAAATAATAATTTCGCAGAATTCAAATAGAGAACATTGGAGATATTCCAAATTTGAATACATAAACACATATGTCGGTCAGTGGTCAGCCAGTTTCAACTAACGACCCAGTGCGTCCAAGTAAGAACATGTGGATTATGAGGACTCGGCAAATTTCACTGCGACATGACCAACATACGCTCGTTGGATGAAACAAGTTCGCAACGTTAAAACCTAAGACAAAATAATTCGCAAGACTCTGAGACAGAGAAAGTGATTACATAAGCCTTGATGACTGCGACAAGATTCAATAAGTGACTATTGAACTTAATTTAAAAATATCTTACAAGTAACAAAATTTATACATACATAATTCGTTAATTATTATGTTGATATCAATAAAATTATTAAACAGTTGTGCCAAATAAATAAAATTAATGTTTCTGTTTTACTGTATTTAAATTGTATTGAACTTGTCTTCAATTATTTTGTGTATAATTATGTGTTTATCAGCGATATATTTTTAATTTTTTAAATTGGTAATAATTTCTACAATTTACTATGCATGATCTATGAACAATATTAGTTTTGATATTATCTTCTTTTCTAGAACGTTGGACGTTTACCTCGCAATGGCGACCTTTAAATATGATGCACGTTCAAATAAAATGCAATAATAAATATATAACATAATAATTGCTTTGTTTGGCGGAAACATTTTCAGCTTCGATAACTCAAGGTTGAAATAGCTGTTTACAGGGTCGAGGGTGTGATTCTGACCCGAATTTATAACATTAAATTTGACTAGAAACTGACTAGAAATATTTTTATGTTTTAATTTTATTTTCATTTTAATAGGCAGACAACAAAATCGCCTTATAATGGGGTAGGGCACCCGCTTATCTCCTTCTAAAGATAACTAAAGCTAAGTTGTTGTGTCCCTTGTTGTAATCACACTGACTTACTAGTCCTGAATCGTAAATCAGCATCAAAATCTTAACTGTAACTATAATGTAGAGGTAGAATAACTTTACTTATTTTAACCTACCCAGACTAGGTTGGAAATACACACCCCTACCATTAATGAAATGTTCTGTATTATTAATAACATTTTCCTTTATTTTGTCTATTACATATATCAATTTCATTTTGTTTTTAATTTAACTGGAAACAACAATACCACGCACATACATAATTACGTTATTGACTTTTATATGTCCTTGGATAGAGTCAAAATTGTTATAATAAAATAACACGAAGAATAACTATAGATATGAATTTAATAAACATATACATAATTAAAACAATTCTACATTCCATTATAATTTTAGACTTATTTTTTAAAAATTGTATTCAATGATTTGTATCGAATAACATTAGACTTAACGTTCGTTTTTTATTTGAATGTTTTGAATAGAGATACATAGTAGGAACATATTGACTGCATAAAGTAACCTAACACGATATTATTGACTATTGTAGTAGCAAAAAATCCTAAAATAATATCATGTAGTATGGTAAAAAGGTCTTCGAAAACAGCATGTTAAAAAAAGTATTTACGCTTATGTATGTGCATTATTTTTTATTATTTAATATATTTGATTCAAGATTGATATATAATAACCATAAGTATATGTACAAATTTAAATGAAAATCAATTTTGCTATATTATATCGACATATGTATGTAATTAATGTAATCGGTTAAAAGACGGAAGGAGTCGTTATTGTTGCACAAAAACCGTAATTTTGGCATCACTGATATAATTTGCGAAAACGAGTTAGCCAATATAAAGGAAACCTGTTTAATATTGGATGTGGAAGTAGTTCCAAGTCGTTAGTGTTGCCATGATTTTGAAGTTTGTTTGTTTGTAACCATATTTGGTTTGAATTGAATTACGCAATCGAAAGGTTAATTGAAATAATTAATGTTTAATCTTTAGTTATTTTTATTTACTTGATTGTAAGATTTTGTGCAAGCCGGTCTACTTAGTAGGTCCGATAGTCATATATTTTAGCGCCAAGCGGTGATGCTTAGGATTGATCTATTTGGATTGAAGGATTAATGGATCAGTGTTACAACATGCACAAGGGTCATCACATCTCACTTCCCAAGGTTGGTGGTGCATAGGCGATGTAAGGAAATCCTTTAAATTTCTTCCGGCGCCAATGTTACCTACTATAAAAAATATTTATTTAAAGTACAGAAATAGCTAAGAAAAATATTTATTCCTTTTTTTATTGTTAATTACAGGGTTAATTCTGGGCGAAACAATTGAGCTTTCGTGTACATAACTGTTTTCGTGTACAAATCTGTGTCACTTGTTTTTATAAAAATTCTTCCCTAATAGAACTTAAAGCTTAGAAAAGAAAAGAGCTCTGTCGTTCAGTAGGATATTCAATACTGACTTAAAAAGCAATAAAATTATTGGATTTTGATCAGTACTTAAGGAGATTTAAGAATTATAGAGCCATGGAGGTAAGATAAAAAAGCATTGGGCAGACTTAGCTGGAAACCAACTGAAGTTCCGCGTTACATAGTTATAACTTAATAAAATTAATAATATATTAAATATTATAACAATAATTTAAAAAAAATATGATTCATCTTTGTTATTGTACTTAAGTAAATTTCAGTTGGATAGACATAGGGGATAAAAGCTCTTGAAATTAATTACTTAAAATGTGTTCTTCCATACGTACAGAACGAATCTTATATATTTATATATTTCATATAAATTTTAATTTAGTCATTATTAAAAATAAAATTATTTTATGTTGAGAAAATATTTTTATGCAAATTTATTGTGCAAATATAACTGATGTTAGTTATGTTTGAGCGACGCCCCTGCTCAAGTTCTTAAAAGGTTAAGAAGGTTTAATTGTACAAGAGTACATTATTACGTAAGAAAAGAATAAATAAATATTATTATTACTAATAAAATATATCTCGATACAAAAAAAAAATTCGTTGACGTTAGTAGATTGTTGGAAATGTTTACGTAACCACAACCACAAAAAAGCAATACAACGTGGAATGTCAATTGTTTATTTTGTATGTAAATGATTAAATTAATGTCTTAATTTCAGTTAACAAGGGCAAAAGAACAAAAGCTCATGGTCCCTTCATACGATTGCGTAAAGTAATAAGGTACCGTGATTTGAGAACTTGTTTGTCCTTAGTGTATTTTGAAAATGATTACTTCAAATTCAATTAGCTTTTTTATTTACCAATAAATAGCAGTTTTGACGATAAAAAGAGAATTACATAATTTGCATTGATGTATAATATGAGTGTTTATTATTTTATTATTGGTTAGCTACTGATCTATATAAAATTATTGTACTGTTTAAAAAAAACATTTCGAATGTATTCTTTTGTGAGTGTGCATTAAAGGTTTTATTTTCCAGAAGTTTTATCAATGTGATTAGTTATTTACCAAACCATTATTAAACAATAGTGTATAGAAATTGAGCATTATGCTTGTTTTCTAAAATCAAGCTGATATGAAATTCAGTAGTTTCAGTATTTTCCCAAATTAATGACATTATTAGGTATTTTCATTAAATACAGTCAAATTCACTAGTACTAATTGTAATGTTTTCAAATATCGGTAAAATTTATATGGATACCGTGCAAAATTGATTGATTAATAAATTCACGATATAATAGCATGAAAATAACCTAAAACTCTGGTGGATAACATATTCATAGTCGACAGTATTCGAGCAATTTCTATTCATATTAAATGTGTTATTTATTTTTAGTGTGTTTCAAACAACATTATTCACTTTTAACCTATTGTTCATAACACTTATAGTGTAACACTTTAAGAAGCATGTTCAACATTTTTTGGAAACAACTCCGTTTTCAACATTACCGCAATACCGCAATACAATTGCGGTAGTGACCACTTACCATCAGGTAGCCGTCCGTCCACCGATATGATAAAAAAATAATAATAATAGAATCTCACAAATGCCCAAAAGATAGAAACAAATTTACCCATTTTTACTAAAGGTCCAGAATACATTAGTGGAAACTTGTTAAACGTTAATACATATAAGTAAGTACCTACCTTTAAAACATAAGAAATCTAACTAATTTATGTATTTGATACCTTTTTAATAATTAACTTTTTAAACGTGTCTGAAGTTATCTTATCGTAGTTTATCTTAGTTAGTTAATTCAATTATTAATTATTATGTCATCAACGGAATTATTTGGACAAAGCGGTCAGAGGTTAGTTTGTTTATAATTGACATATCATACGTTTCACAATAAAGAGATTGTCAAAATGCGTAGAAGTCCGGTTGGTTGTTTGGGTCGATTTACAATATTTTTATATTAATTGAAATGTTTTAAACAAGTTAACTAATAACACACATAACATCGTTTCTTTTATCAAATCTATTTTGAAATCGGCACAGTGAACACATACATTACTTTTACTAATATTTTTAAAAAGAAGCTAAAATCTTCTTGAAGTGAGAGGTTAGGTGTGTCTGTCTACGTAGTTTGCGTGTTACGTGTATTTTATATTTTAATAAATTGTTAAATTTCGGTACAATGTCGAATCTCAAAATGGATTTAATTTTACTCACTTTAAGACAAACACTGCGTGATACCGCGCACAAGACTAATCCCTGGCCCGGCTTATCAGATACTATTACATTTTTTTTATTTTGTGTGAGAGTCCCTTGTTAAGTAAGTGCCAATTAAATCTGCTCGAGTAACCTTGTGGTATTACAGCATAACTTTTTTTGAAAACAAACCAACTGATCTTGTTCAGCTTGCATTGAGTGTTTGGATACAGTGACTCGAACCTCTCCGTTCGTGTTGCATATCTTAACGACACTATTAGCCACATGTGTTTCTCTATCGTTCCTACATTGTTTTTAGCAAATCTTTATGTAAGAATTACAAAGAATAAACCAAATAAGATATAACTAACGTCAACATAATATAAATGAAAATGTTTACAAACCAAACATATTAATATAACTTTGTCGATTAATACGTCAAAACAGTCACGTATTTTAAAATCGTAAAGCGACAAAAATGTCATTAAACAGTCAAGTTTAGATATTTTGAATTGGAACAATGAACGTTTCGTCGCGTTTGCTGTTATCAGTATATACGAAACGTACCTAGAACCATTCCAAATGAATATTAAATTAGGTGTTTTAAATTCCATTTATACTATGTTTATTGATTAGGAGAGAAATTAATATACGTATTAATATAATAAAATACGTAATACTATAAATCTCGTCGCGGTCTCAGACGATTTAATGTATTTTTTCTCAAATTGTAACGTGAGAAGGGTAATTGGTGATAAAATTAAAATTGTAAATCAACTGGGTGGTCTTGGATCTGTCCATTCAAAATTCGACTGTTCAGATTTTGTGGTGTGGATGTCGATTGTCTATTTTTTGTCGCACAGCAGGTTGCGTTTTTTTTTTTTTAATTTAAAGTTTATAGTTATACTTTGCACGCGTTAGGTTTGCATGTACTAGGATTTAAGCCCATCGCTTTTTATTAAATAATTAGATGTAATAGTTTTATAGGTTTTATAATACACTCAGTATGTAACAAAACAATCTTTACGAAAACTTACTGAAATGTGCTAGCTCTCGCTTCTTTTCTTTATGTACAAAACTGGTTAGCTACTATGACTTTTCTTTTATATGTCTGTGATATATGTCCTTGTATTCCAACATAGTTATTACCATATAAATGGACGGAAACCTTAAATATGACGATACGACTATGAGCTTGATAGAAGTCTCTGCCCTCTTCAATAGTGTGTACAGTCAATTTGATAATACACAATTTACACAGATTTCAATTGCTAATAAAATTGTGTTGTGTGGAATAGATTATTTTATAAATCTTAATAATACGATGACATATGTATTTTTAATAGTATAGCTTTTATTGGTGTAAGTCTGTGACTGTCAAAGTCATGTAGAAGATATACGAGTAGATGAAGGAGATCGATCAGTGAGTTGGAATAAATAGATTATTAACATAAATAAATAAAAAAATGGAATTTTTATAAATAACACATTAAAGAGATAATAAAAATAACTACGCTAGCAACCGACTACTACGTGCACATACAATATAAGACTATACAATTATCTCGGTGTACTAACGATTAGTTATAATAAAATATGAGTAATATTTGTTTTAGTAGAGCAATAAATAAATCAAATATAAAATGTTTTGTAAACATTAATCGTATATAATTGCACACAAAAAATGAAACTGTTTGTTAATATTTATAAAACTCGATAAAATTATTGATTATTTATAGTATAACGAGAAAATTAACTTCACTTCAATAGTCTATATTTAAAACGGTTGGAACTGCGATGCGCAGCAACTTCTATAATAATATTTTATTGTACAACTTACTACTGTTAGTGTATTATTTATTGGTTAAGTATTTATTTCAGTTAGACGTTTAAAAAAAATTCTCACCGTTGTTTAATATAGATATTCCAATGGTTTCTAAGGAATAATTGAAAGGCTGCAATGAAAAACATTACACAGGAAGTAATGGGACAGCCGTATTAAGATAAAAATATATAATGATGACATACAATCAACTCATTCAAATGTATAATGGTCGACTTAAATTGTCTAAACTACATTGTTTGCAGTTACTACTTTCAAGCACATCAGCTTGCCTTGACCCAAAATAACCACTAACTTGATATGAGCACCTTGAACTAAAGATTTATAAATAATAAACTTATCAAACATGGTCCCTGTAAACAAATTGATTATTGCTATTGCATTTTTTATTTATACATTATATTAATTTAATAAATAATATGTAAATAATATTGGCTTAATGTGAAAGTCCAAAAAAATTTTGGTATATCAAAGCCAAATCAAATATCGGTAACACAGATAAAAAAATCCTATTTTTTTTTTAAATTCTTATCTGTATTATGCAATTAATTCGAATTTCAAACTCGAAATAGAATAAAAAATATCTTCATACAAGTCGGTTTTAAAAGTAGATAATTTCAGACGTAAAGAAATTAATGTTATACAGCTTACCCGCTTAATAGTTATAAATACTAAAACCGATACTGTATCGGTTTTTTTTTTCAGGTAACACTAGAGTCGGTTAGGTTAGCTGGCTTTTAAAAAGAATGAACCGCTCTTGATATCATAATTACATCGCTAAGAACGGGATCTAAGCTACTATAGCCCTTAGCGAGAGATTACACTTTATTACAACCAGAACACCGTAATATAAAGTATTACAGTTCATCGGTAAAATGAATCGACTCCCTTGTCATTCTAGTGACTTGATATACGACCGTAGATCTTAAGGTCCTGGATTCAAACCCACAGGTTTTTCTGTCAGTAAATTCTCAGTAGCAGCCCGGAGACTGGCAGTTGTAACTCCCGTGTCTCGAAATGCACGTAAGACGTTTCTGCGTTTGAACTCATTCCGGTCGTATGTGTGGGTGAGTACACCTGTGTTTGCGCTCACACGTGTGCACTATGATATGCTCTGCGTTGTTAGCTAGTCTCCCTTGAGATTATCCGCCATGCACGAAATCGATTTCATTAACTAGGCTTAATGAGTGGGTTATACCCACCCAGGCGGGCTTACACAAAACGTAATGCCAATGTATAAAAACCACATGCCATTTAAATGTCTTCGCTCATATCCCTTGTTACTGTCAATAAACACTCAACTAATTTGCCTGCCATTAATATTCGTAATACAACATATCATAAAAGTGAAATATATAAATGAAGGTTTTAAATATCCGTATAACTTAACACCGGATTATAGAATGTTTCTTAGAATTGCTTTAACGTATTTAAAATTACAATTTTTTTTTATTAAATTAAATGATTGTTTTGAACTTCAATACACATTTTACATACGATAAAATAATTCTAGAAGTTTCTGTGTGAATGTGACTGTGTGCTAAGGCATAACAAACAAGTTTAACGAAAGAGTTAGTTTAAAATCATATGTAAATATGCTTATTGTTTTGCCATGCCATGATGATTTCGTAAATTGTTAATATGAACGCAAACAACTGCGGCCCGTTACTAACGAGATTTATTAAAAATATGTATTTATTCACTTTCAACTTCTTGACATTTAGCATATTTAGGAAACGTTCTCTTGGTATTTTTTATGTAATATTTGTACACGCCGATCTATTCACTCACGAAGGTCCTTCGCGTTAAATATAATTATTTTTTAATAAAATAAACTTAAGAAATATAATTTAATTTGTATATTTTGCTGTGATTACTCTTAGTCGTCTCAGGCGCACTAAGATATCTTCTAATCACGAGCGCCACTCACTACATTGCTTGCATATTATAATTCGAGGTGGAGGGGCGCGCCTTCATGAATGAATAGATAAAAAATATGTTGTAACCACGATAAGATTTAATGTCGCTAAATATTGCATAATTATTCTTTAAAAATTAGGCAATATTTTGCTATGTAACCTTGATTCATGATTTTTTTTATTAATAGTCATGGGTTTAATAGTATGATACATAATGTAGTTATGATTTAACCTGAACTTGTAAGCACAGCCAATATATACGGAACGTTAAGACATTTGACTTCTTTTTTTGTATACTTTGTTTTTTTTTTTTATAACATGGGCGGAAAGATAAACGGGCCAAATAAACTGATGGTGAGTGTTCATCATCGATAGTCAATGACGCTGTAAAAAACATTAAGCATTCACAACGCCAAAGCGCCACCAACCTTGGGAACTAAGATGTTGTGTCCCTTGTGTCTGTAGTTACTATGGTTCGCTCACCCTTCAGACCGGAACACAACAATACTGACTGCTGTTTGGATGTAGAATATCTTGTGAGTCGGTGGTACCTACCCAGACGGTTGTTATAGTTTTAATACCTTTGTATTTCTATCATATACTATTACTATAAAATTATATTTATTTTATATTAATAATGTAGATGTAGATAAACATTAATTACTAATACCTATAAATGGGTTTTTATAATACAACCACGAAAGATGATTAAACAAGGGATTGATCAATTAAGGTTCTCGCCTTAAATCCTATTTTTACCAAGGTATAAAATAAAAAAATTAAAATTATAAAACAAAATGACAGCTAAGGCCCGCGTGATGTAGAGTCATCTTTACCCGAGTCACTTTCAATAGGGCCTCTACTTATAATTTGGTTGTTTAATAGTCGGTTCATATTGTGTGAAATATTTATTGATTTTTAAAAAAATATCTTATTAACTTCTTTGGAGTTAATAAACACTAAAAAACTAACGATGAACTAGTTAGAACTTAGAACATTTTATATATTGCAATCAAAAAAGTATCGTAACGAAAACTTAATAAAGCAATTTTATTTAGATTAATTAAATAAGGTATTTATAGAAATCGTTTTTTTTTTTTTTAAATAAATAGAATCGGCGTTTTTGCATTAATTTAGAACAGCACTTTTTTAACGATTTCAGTAGATAAGGTTTTTATTACGATACACATTAAGTACTTGATACAGTAGGTGCCGTAACACAAGTAAACTTGAAAAAAAGAAAAGGTTTTTAAATAACCTTGTATGAAACCGAACGCGTCTGTGCTCGCTTCTGAGTACGAGTAGTTCTTTAAATAGCTACATTTAATACTTATATTTGTTGATCTTTTTATCCAAATGTGCACTAATCTGATACATGAAAAAGAATGCATTATATTTAAGCATTTAAAATGTCAAAATTATTCTTGACCTTAAAATTCTGGTGTCGTTCTCAAGATTAGATCTTACTTAAATAATAATTATAACTTGCGAATTTAAATTAGGTAACTTTATATTTTAAATGATATACTTAATATATTATATTAATTAATCATTCGATATTTAAATGTATTTCACACAAAAAACTTAGATATTATTTGCATCAGAATGTGATGACCTAAAATTGAATTTTATAGAATAAAAATATTGAATTAAAAATTAGTGGGCCTTATGTACGAATCGATTACTTAAACGGATGTTATCTTAATATTAACCTAGCTTGTAGACACGAATAACTAATTCATTCATCGTAAGCTAAAGATTATGATCAGTTTCCTACTCTAATAAAATTAAACACGGGATAACTGAATTCAACACCTGATAAATTGCAACAAAGGAAATATTTAATGTATTGAATTGACGTAACTAGTATCATGTGACTTAGTTACGTCAACTGCACTTTTAGTTTTAGTACGCAAAGCCAAGATATAAACTATACGTAATCATTGCGACTTTAATCACATTCATTTCATTACTGATTAGTGACTTAGAATCAGATTGAGTCATTATTACCTTGTCCCGAAAAGCAAAGATATAAAAACATAAAAAAATATTGTAAAGAAAAATAAATAGTAATTATTATATATATCGTACTGCGTTGTTAATATTAGAACAACTGTTTGAACGCTTGTGTGTGAAAGGTTATTATACAATTAGTGAGTTTATGACTGATACCTTACACCTTGAGACTGAAACGATCGCCTCCTAGCTATTTCTATTCATATTCAATTTATGTATTTAATAAATTTGACAAAAAAGGAGACCCGCTGAGTTCCTTTGACCGGTTCTTCTCAGGTCAGGGTATTTTCTTTTTCGAACCGGTGGTAGTGTTTAATTTAACTATAAGTAAGTGTAATGCTTCCATAGAGTTTAAAAAATATAAATATATTTTTGTAAATATACGTTAGAATATTTAAAAAATAATCTTACATAATATGACAAAAACACGTAACCACTCGGCTTTTGTTCATTCAGATATGCACTCCAAATCACAGCTTCTACTGGAAAATTTGCCTTTGAGAACTTCGTGACCGTCAGTCGAAGTGGAAGTGTATTATTTCATATTGCTATCTTAATTATTAAATTAATATGAAATAGAGACGGTAAGACGTCATAAAGAATACACCTTTATTCGAAATTAAACTAAAATCCGACTTTAAAACCTGTGACCTTCATCGTGGGTATAAATCAGTACCATAACAACGCTCTGATTACCCAGAAAAGTAATTGTTACGTAAACCCTGTCTGATATAACTTGTACGTGAGACTGACCTACCGACTTGCGCTTTCTAATATACTTTCACAGCTATTGTGAACATCGCCGGTGTCTTGACGTAACTGCCGAATGGGTTCCAAGTTGATTCTGATTTTGCATATCCAAAAATCTTAAATTCGTTTCATATCATAAATTATGAGTCGATTTGTAACAGACACGGTCCACTGACCGAATTCACTAGGAAAGTGTTATCAGACTTATAAAATGTTATTTATGTTTTTTTTTTTTAATATTTTAAACAAACACTATTCGGTCATTTATAACCACGGTCACGGATATTAATATATATATTTTTAATGTTATATAATTTTTATATTATAATTTCACTTTCATGAAATGACTTTTTAAAAAAGTATAGTTTTTTTAGATAGAGCATTTTCCTCTATTTATTTTTTTGTAGTTTTGTTTAACCGTTTTACACTCAATCAAAAACTAGGAAAACTTCCTTTTTTGTTCTCTTTTTCAATATTCCACAAACTTAATCTTTGTATCACGTTAGCAAAAACATAAATTGAACTCTGTAATCGACAAGCTTGAATGACTTTAACCAAAACATTATTTAACAGATATGTTATTACTCAACGATTAATAATGATTGCGCGAAAATTTTAAGTACTATGCGAGTAAAGTTAGCGAATGAAATAAATATTTTAAATACCAAAACATTGAGCAAAATAAATTGATATTAAAAGCATGCATTTAACGGAAATAGAATGTATTATTTTATTCTTTTTTTTAAATCAAATCACGACCTCTAATATAAATTATGTAATCAATAATAATTGTTAATCAATTGTTCTTTTGTTTTAACAATTTGGAATTCAATAAGTACAATATTTTACGTATCGGTTTAATATTGCAGTGATATAATTATATAAACCAGGAACTCATACCAGTCCTGTGAAATCAAACCAGTATTTTGCTCTATAACTTGCATCTGTTTCCTTTCCATTTCCCGATATTATTAGCTCATGTTATGGCGTATAGATTATTTATTAAATATTAATATAATTTTTAATCCATAATTGTGTAGTTATAAGAACTAAGAACGAAACTCGTTTGTCGTGTTCATCGGAAGTACGAGAAACACCGCTATAGTTTATTTGAGCGGAATGATGTCACTGTCTGATCAATGTTTACGTTTTTTGCTGTCAAACTTTTCTTGCTTAGTTGTTTGACTAATTTTAGATGACAGAAAAGACATGAAACTTAACCAAGTCGACGATGTGAGTTATTTTGTTGTTACTTTAATTTACCATATAATTTAATATGTATTTGTTCCTATTACATTATAATGACAAGTTACTATTCGTTAGAACGATAAGTTTGGTATAAGTAATACGCAGTAAAATTACATAAAAAAAATATTTTATATCTTCATTGATCAAGAACAAAAGAAAATAAATGTGTTGAGCTACATTACATAAATCTAATTAATAATGTAATATTTTATAATAAATATCTTGTTCATGAGAGGTACCCGGGGATTAACCGGTAAATATACGTTTGAAATTCACTAAATTAATTTAAATATAACCTTGGTCTATTCCCTGCAGGCTTAATACGATGCTGCGTTGCCAATAAACTGACAGGGATAATAAATAATATATGTGAAGTGGTAAGAGCCGAGATGGCCTAGTAATTAAAATACGTAAATCTCAATTGAATATTTCGCAATAAAGGCTGACCAAGTATCACTGATCACTGACTTTTCATATGATTAATTTGTGTTTGTAATTCATCTCGTGTTCGGTGAAGGATAACCTAATGAAAATCTTCCACGTATGTTTATCAACCCGCAATGGAGTTCAGAGTGCAGGCATGTTTGAGTTCCAAACATTCTCAAAATCATAATAGGTCTTGGGTCAGCGCTGTTGTTACTTTAGTTTACTGTGGTAAGTAACAAATACCTACTACTTAATATTAATAATCTTTCATATAAAAATAAATGTTTTCTTTTTATAAGTGATTTATGCTTTCGTATTTGCATTACGTTTATACATAGGTTTTTGACATAATATTTTCAACAAACAAACGGTGACAAATGTTTAAAAAAAAAGAAAAAGCCAATAAAACGCCACTGGCTATCAGTCAATAATAAAATGAAATATAGATGTAGGAAGTTTAATCTGATTTCTGATACCAAAAAATTAGAGAGAAATCATTACGAGAGTCAGATTTTTAGAGACCAAGTAGTTATTATTGCATAACGCAAACGAAATAAGAATGTAAATCAACAAATATAATTTAAATAGTTATTATTAACAGAAATACATTTTACGTCTTCTTTGAAAAGATTTGTGAAAATGTATCGCCTGTCCATTTTTGTATTATTGCGTTGTTACACATACGTCTCTACACATAGTTATATACAATAACAGTTAACATTCTACTACCAAATAAGCTGTAATTGGTCAGAATATAATCTTTATAAATACATACGTTCACTTAGGTAATTTATCGAGGAATGCTCGACAGGTTTCGGGAAAACAATTCTCCTTCAACAGGTTTAAATCAAGTCGCCGACTCGATAAGATCTGTCGTCATTTTATTTTAATAATAGTAATTATATTTACATAACGTTAGCTATATAATAATGATTACGATTAAAAGTAAACTGAGAGAATCTTAAATATGTAAACGCTGTATACCATTTACGCGGGTAATGATTACAATGAGGAAGACTAGGGCGACGGCTTTGTCTATTAACAGTTTTCCCACGTCAACTCTATAAACATAACGCTCTTATAAGGAAGCTATATACAAACATTGTGCAGTAAATGATACTACGGGACGGGACTTGTGTTAACTTATTTCTATTACCTTTGAATGTGTATTCATCTTTATCCTGTATGGTTTTTTTTTGCTTTTACGTCCGTAGGCGCGTTATGAAACAGTGATGAGAGTGAATATTTATGATGCGCGCGCACCAGGTTATATGAGAACTGCATGATGAAGTTGCTCACTAAACCGCCAAATTAAATGTCAAGTTGTTCGAAATAGAAAACTTCACATCTTATCTCATTTTACAATTTGTTTATTTTATTTAAATTTGTCGATGCGTGTTATAGTAATCGTGAAAAAAGATGAAATTATATTTATAATTCTTCTATTATTATTAGTAAGAAAATTATAATTATTTTATTGTTAATAATTATTTGCATGCGATTAAACACTATTTTTAATTACTCCCAAGAAGTAGAACTTCTCACGCGCATACATAAATACACGTACCTATCTTATTTAAAAAAGGACTGCATTAAAGCAAGTTAATTACATGGATGGAAAGTATTTATAGATTTTGGCGATGATAGAATATAGTTACTTACTTACTAATATAGTTTACTTGGTGGTAGGGCTTTGTGCAAGCCCGTCTGGTTAGGTACCATCCACCCATCAGAGATTCCATCGCCAAATAACAGTACTCTGTATTGTTGTGTTTCAGCTAGAAGGGTGAGTGAGCCAGTGTAAGCACAGGCACAAAGGACATAACATCTTAGTTCCCAAGGTTGGTGGCGCATAGGTGATGTAAGAAATGGTTAATATTTCTTACAGCGCCTTTGACTATGGGTGGTGGTGACCGCTTACCATCAGGTGGCTCATATGCTACCAACAAATGCCATAAAAAAAGAAAAAGATATACTGACACCTGACAATGTATTGTCGACCTCGGTTAAGATGTATGCCTCTTGTGCCTGTAAAACACTCGCTCAATCACCTATTCAAAGGTTGGTAGCAGCAGAATATTAAATAATAAAGCGGGTGACTTTATTGAACATTATAGAAATATACCTTATTTATAATTAATTAAATCATGTCATTTCACGTGACTGATTATGTATTAATAAACTAAGTACAACAATATTAAATCGTATAAGGATAATCAGATGTATGTCAATGCCTTCTAAGAAATCAAGTGCCTAAGTATTTTTATTTATCGCGAAAAACTCAACGCAGATTAAAATGATAAACGTTCTAACGTGACTAAGTTATTGTATCATCAATGTTTTTATAAAGTTCAATGACCTCTTGCTAACCTAATTTATGCCAAATTACATAATCAAAAGCCTCACGATCAGGTGGGTTAAATCCTTTTCATTATATGGAGGATTTTATGCTATAAATCATGACATGGTACATTTCATGGGACTAGCATTCTTGAGCGCTTAGTTTTTACGTGTCTGATGACTAGAAATCAACTGAATCCTTACTTTTCTCATGGGAACATAACAACGCACAACATTGTTGCTTGGTGGCTTTGCTAAACAATCGAATGCAGTGCGACCAGCAATAAAATTGTTTTACAAGGAACTGACGTAACGTTGAAGATGCTAGGATTGGCAAACTCACGATAAATCTTAATACAATAATTCAGTGTAACGGTACCGTGTTTGTGTAAGAAATGTATAAGGTGAAACAAATTTACTTACTACTCTCGTGTTGAAGAATATTTTGTACGCGTATAGAGCAAGTTTATATCAACATTAACAAAAAAATGCCAATCGGTCTGATATTTTCTTACGGGTCTCTCGACACATAAGGGATATGAAATAAATTCAGAATGTTATTATTTTGTAATTAAGTAATTCATTGTGTTATAAGTTTCTCTTTACATAATATATTGAAATTCAGATTTATAATTGCACTTCTAAGTCTTTGCATAGTCATATTAAATGCACCGGAGGCAGATGTTAAAGAGCCTGTTGCATTGGGCAATATAATCATTGATGAGATTTATCTGCACAAAGCCCTACTTGGCTACATCCATATTTTTACGACTTTCATGAATATAATATACTAGCTTACGTCCCGACTTCGTACATGAAAAAAATATGCTAAGTTACTCCCTTGCCACATGAAGAAAATTTCCAAAAATATTTTCTTAGTGAGCGTCTGCGACTATGAAACTAGTGACTATGTTAAATTTCAATCGGACTTTTATTTTCGGAGATCTCATGACGAGTCCGTAAGTGGTATTTCATTTATGTATACACATATATAAATACGTAATAGCAGTATCGTTCATTATAATTTTTTATTATATAATTTTTCCGTGAGTTACTCATTTGCGTAAGTACCGCTTAGCACGTTCATACATTTCAAATAAAATTATATTAATAAATTTTAACATAGAAGAGACGATGACACTATGCAATAAATTAATTTAGAATAGCATTGACTACGTATTTATTGACTTGCAAATACTCACACGTGCAACAGACCAATAACCAACAATATTACGAGTCAAGTTATCATAAAAACAAACAATGATTGTTTTTTATGTCTTAAAATATTAAAGGTAATTTTTTCCACTATACTTGTAAATCAAGGATAACCGTTAAATGGTAACTTAGTTTAGATTTAGTGGCGTGAACCTTCTAATTATATTACATTAAATTATTAAAATAAAACAAAAAACTTTTACAACATATTGCTGATAAAAAGCAAATAAATACCAACTCGCAGTAAACCAAAAATGCCTAATCATTTGCTACTAAAAACAAATTTCATTTTGGTTCTTACAATACCAACAATATGTCTAACAAAATCTTCATATTTCGTAACAAACTATTGTACATACTTTTGTGAACTTATATAATATGCATAATAATTTATTAACGTAAATAATGTACGCCTGTAATGTGCCCTTACGATGAAATCTATGACAGGAATCTTCGAACGTACCTCTGTGCTAAAGCCGCTACCTTTACTATTGAGCGTACCTTTACAGATCATTTGTTTTGCTACTCTTTCAAAGCCTTTCAAACCGTTTTATGCAATATAACAATTACTTGAAAATAATCCCTTGTTAAAAATATAAGCTTGTCTATAAAAATATCAGAATTCTATAATATTTTTATTCAAACCGTTTTATGCAATATAACAATTACTTGAAAATAATCCCTTGTTAAAAATATAATCTTGTCTATAAAAATATCAGAGATCTATAATATTTTAGGTCCGTAAGGTCTACACAATATAATTACATGGACTACCTACAAGTCTCAATAACAACCGCTCAGACTTATACATAGATTCCATTTATTTAGAACGCCACTTACTTTTATCGACTTCTGTCGAGTCAAGGCTCCTTAGATCATTGGCATTAATGAGTCGTAATCTCACACGTAGATGCTATTTACAAAACAATGACGATTTTAGAATTAGATGATCCTTATCCTATTATTACTATTCAAACTGGAACATACTATGTGTTCTCTTCTGTATAGTTGGCAAACTACTAAAAGGTCCACCACAGTAGTCAATGGACCTGCGACATTTGAAGAGTTGCATCATATTGGGAAAGCATCTGTCATCACCGGCCATGAAGGAACCGGTATTTGGAAACTCTCATATTATAGCACTCTAGGAAAATTTTGAAGGAAAATCATTCCACAACCAACACGGCCGTGGAAAGAACTATCTTGACGGTCTTCCATTCGTAGAATGCCAAGAACACACACAGGAAGCCGAATTCTCTCCGAAGGCTTAAATAATGTAAATATTTTGTTTAGTATTGGGTAGTCGATAAGTCTTATTTGCCCGGTGCTGGGCGGAGTCAATGGGGCAGAGATCAGAGCACGGCTCTATATGGGGCTCTATATATTATATTGTAATTCGTACGAGTATGCTTGACTTAACTTAGACATTTGACTTAACCTTTGTAGAGCGAAAGCCAGTATGAAGCGCCATCTCGCATATTTACAATTACAATATCTACACCTACAATAAAAATAGATAAAATAGATAAAGTTTGTTTACCCTTATGTATTTACAGCGTTAGTAGTCAATCATCCATACTATCCATACTAATATTATAAATGCGAAAGTAACTCTGTCTGTCTGTCTGTCTCGCTTTCACGTCAAAACTACTGGACCGATTTAAATGAAATTTGGTACACAAATAGTCTAGAGCCTGAGAAAGAGCATAGGCTACTTTTTATTTGGAAAAGTGCTGTCAGAGGTTGAAAAGGGGGATGAAAGGTTGTAAGTTGTTGAAAGTATTCTTATTTTTAGGACTAGAAGTATAAAACTGATATTTTAGTCTGTTACTTATAAACTGACATATCATGACACCCACTAAGGAGCGAATTTTGGAAATTCTACCCCTAAAGGGGTGAAATAGGAGTTGAACGTTTGTATGGAAGTCCGTAATTTTTTTAAGTTAGAAACATGAAACTTTGTTTTTGGGATAATGATTAAAAAGGAGTAGATACTTATTTAAGTGCTTCTGCATATTCTACCCCTACGGGGGTGAGATAAGGGTAAAAATTTGTATAGAAGTCCGTCATTTTTTAAGATAGAAACATGAAACTTTATTTTTGGGATACTGATAAAAAATAAGTAGATATATATTTAAGCCTTATTAGATATTCTATCACTAAGAGGGTGAAATAAGGGTTGAAAGTTTTTATGGAAGTCGTCATTTTTTAAGCTAAAAATATGAAACTCTATATTTGGGATACTGATTAAAAATGAGTAGATAGGTATATAAGCGTTTCTGGATATTTTACGGGGTTGACATTTCGTATACAGGTTAGTCTAGAAGTCCGACATTTTGAAGTTAGAAGCATGAATTATTTTTTTATGGCTACCGATTAAAAATGAGTTGATACGTATTTTTAACGTTTCTGTATATTTTACGCCTAAGGAGGGAAATAGTGGTGACATTTCGTATATAGGATAGTCTGGAAGACCGTCATTTTTGAAGTTAGAAGTAGGAATCTTTATTTTTGGGCTACTGATTAAAAATGAGTAGATACGTATTTAATCGTTTCTTGATATTGTACGCCTAAAGAGAAATAGTAGAAGTTGACATTTTGTATACAGTTTAGTCAGGAAGTCCGACATTTTGAAGTTAGAAGCATGAAATTTTATTTTTGGGGTACCGATTAAAAATGAGTTGATTTGCATTTAAGCGTTTCTGGATATTCTACCCTAAGGGCTGAAATACACTCCAATGTGGTATACAAAGAGGTCTTAAATTTACGTAATATTTTAAGTTAATTTGTAAATATATTCATATTCTACGCGAGCGAAGCCGCGGGTAACAGCTAGTATAGTCATATTTTTTAAATACTTTAATAGCTGACTTATTAACTGCGTATTATATTATTATGTTATGTTACAAGATATTATTAACATAATATTGTTTATTTTATTCGAGTTCCTTTACATTGATATGTATTGAGTTCTAGCACTTAACGTATTTTTTATTGATAACCCTTAAATGTCCTTCAGCGCGACTCTCTTGTTAAGGAAAACTAATTGGAACTTAATCCAATGTGCTGTTCCGCTGCATGTAAGCGATAATACAAATCACTGAACTTCTAATGCGGGTTTCCTGTTAGTTTTTTTATTCACAATTTAAAAATCTAATTAACTGTCCCATGTATTAAATAAGTATGATCTCTTGTTTATGAATTTTGTCAGCTATACGAAATCACTGTTTGATATTGAAAAACATTCAATTACTGCAATTTATTTATTACGAGAACTACTCTTGGATATTGTTTAATATGGTGACTTGTTTGGTTGATATTTCCATTGACTTCATAATAAAAACTATCATAATAGATATCTTATATAAATAAGAGATATCGTTTCATATTTACCAGTAAAGTAATGTCTTTAAATATATAAAACCGAAAATTAGTTTGATATAAAACTCTTAATTAGGCAAGTTATAAATTTATTAGTTTATAATATAATTCGGTTCTAGATGGTTGGTTGGCATCGTGAGAACCAAAGATACACGATGGCGTTTTTGTGAAATATCAAAATTTCTATCTATCAATCCGCTTACATTCAACAATCCATATGGTGGCGGGATAACTTTTTTCAGCAAAACTTTCCCGAAGACGATAAGGCATCAGGTCCAAATCCTGCAGTTAATTCGTTTCGTGCAGTTAATAATACTAAACCGACCCGAGTAAACGGAATGAAGTCAAAGCAAAGCAAAAAAGATGATGTAGTTATAAGAAAGATAAAGATAGTTTGTCTGAGAGCAGAAATCTTAATAATTATCATACCCGTTTGTATGAGATTCTCATTATTGATGACGTAGATCTCGAGGAAGGTTTATGTTTTTGTCTTTAATTAAATACAGACAATTATATAACGATGTCGCAGTATTCATAATTGCAAAGCATTGTTGTTATAATAATTATAATTAATTCAAGCCTCTTAGTCAAATAAAATCATTCAAATATTTATAATTTATTTAGAAATATTAAATTTTTTTAAAACCTTTTACGACATTGATTATTATTTTTAAATGTTCATTATAAAAATAAAAATACGACTTGGAGTCCGTAGATTGTTTCGGCGCTATTATCAATTCAGAATATTTATCATCAAACATATTCAAAGCCTTAAATAACTACGCAAAACTGTGTGAGTTTCATATTAACACTATAAACATAAAGCTATAACTAAAATGTATTCGTGTATTGTACCAAATAAATTTACATACAAATGCCTTCAGTCGCGTTTCGTTTTCACATAAAATGTCTTTTCTGTATAAAGAAATAAATTTAAAACTTACAATAATCAACATACATAGCCGACCGGCTGATCGAGGTCACGTTGGCGAATATAAACTATAAATAAATTTATTATCCTTCCACTCGCATAGTTTGACTGCAAAGAACACTTAATTTTTTTATAAGTCAAATAATTAGCTGAACAATAGTCCACAAATTCAACTCCATAGAACGATCAAATTTTTTGAAAAATTTTAAACAGATTTTCGAATTATGACGTTGGTTTGTCGTTTCACACGGAAACAAAATAGACAATAATTAAAGAGCGGATTACTATTGATTTTGATGATGTGCAAGTGATCAGTTATATGTATGTCACAGAAAAACAATTTTTATAGGTACATATTTTAGTATCGTAATTTTTTTTTCAATCATTGAACTATTATAGCAAAGTACAAAATATAGCATAATTAATACAATAACTTAAGAAATACATATGTGTATAAATATATATAAAAATGGCATTGGTTTTGTTTACTGACTGTTTGGATGACTGGCGATTGGACCACCTTTTTGTAAGTGTCACCATCGCCGATATATATTTACACCGTGATAAATATTAGAATCTATAGTCAATACGAGTATACGCTTACCCTTTATTTGCAATGGTAAGGTGGTACCTATTTCATTAGAAAAGTTTATACGTAGAATTATGTTATAAGAACTATCTCGAAGTTCATTTGCAGAGCTCTATCGTGATATGTGACATTGACTGTTATCATTATTATACACGAATCGAAAAAGCGTATCGCCGTAAGTCGGTTTTGAATATTTTACGAATCATAAGTTTTTCAGATGCGAAGGATATGTTTTTTTTCAACTGGATATATTTTGTAGATTCTCTGTAAATAGTGCTATTATTAAAGATTCGACATGAGCTATAACAAAAAGCATATACTCATTCAATTGATGTCTTAATTACTATTATTAACTTTGCTATAGTAAAGTACAGACAATATTCTTTATTTTCAAGTAAAAAGTATACGAATCATAGGAATGTGCATTATTTTGCATAAACATTTATCAATTTATTATTGTTTCACTATAAATGTATTTAAATAAACATAATATTTTACAATTTTGATAATTACGTATTATTTAATATTTAAATTTTAAACACATATAACGCACATGAAATCTCATGGCATCAGTTGAATATCAAGTAATATTAAATATTACAATCCTTTATAATTACAATTATGATCAACTTGATTGACTAAAGTAATTTATTTTTTATCGAAAAGGTGAATTGAAGCCGATTATGCTGTCATAATATCTTTCACAGATGTGAGTTTAATAACTAATTTTGTAGTTCTGTAAATTATTTTAGCTCAAAGATTACTGTCAATATAACCTCGACATATAAAATATATAATTAAAAGTAGATGACGTCAATTTGTGTGCTCGTTTCGACAACTAGTTAATTTCAAAGTCAAAACAAATCGACAATAAATATTAAACGATAAAGTTACTTCTTATCTCCACTTACATCACAATAATTGAACTGAAAATTTAATTTTATGACATAATTAATTCGTATTAAAATATTTGACATTATCTTTTTTATGACATTTGCATATTATATTTGAGACGTTTAAAAAAAATAAAAACCGTAGGAGAAATTGTGATTAAGTAAGTAGCTTAACAATTCTTGGTAATGAAAATATATAATAGGCTATTTGACAATGCGAAAAATAGTGTCAACTATTGTAATCAGTATATATTATAGTTTAAAAATGGTTATTTATTAACGAAAGTTGAGAATAATAATTAATTTAAAAAATCCATAAATAAAAACGCATTTTTTTAAACGTTTGTCACGTGACACAAAATGCTCCTGATTGGTCGGGCTTGGGATGACGTAACTTGCTTATTAACCTCGTTTGCCTACTGTATGCGGGATGGCCCAGTGGTTAGAACGCGGGCATCTTAACCGATGATTTCGGGTTCAAACCCAGGCAGGCACCACTGAATTTTCATGTGCTTAATTTGTGTTTATAATTCATCTCGTGCTCGGCGGTGAAGGAAAACATCGTGAGGAAACCTGCATGTGTCTAATTTCAACGAAATTCTGCCACTTGTGTATTCCGCCAACCCGCATTGGAGCAGCGTGGTGGAATATGCTCCAAACCTTCTCCTCAAAGGGAGAGGAGGCCTTTAGTCCAGCAGTGGGAAATTTACAGGCTGCTAATGCTAAAAAAATGTGGATTATATGTGCCACAGATTACAATACAGGCAAGTGACGTCACCGACCCCATTGCAGCGCCATATTGTCAAAGTAGCGTTTTCGCGCGCTATTTAAATATGGAATTTTTAATTTGATATTTTTCAGCAAATATGTATTAGAATTAAAAAAAAACAACTTTTACTGAGTTCCTCAACCTCTACTAAATGATATAAAATGGTTTTTAAAACCAGTCAAATAGCCTTTTCAATTATATGTAACGCATTAGTTCGCACTAAGGTCAGTCATAGGTAAGAAGAAACAGTTTACTTTAATATAATACACGAAACAAGACCACGCTTATAAGTTGTACAAAGAACTTGAAGTTGCCGAGTGTTAAATATTACTTCGGTGAGCGGATTTATAGTAAGTATAAAAATTCTGACGCAAATGTCATTTAAAACTCGTTTATTTTAATTATAAAACTTTTATTTAATTTATCGTCTAATTATATATGTAAAAAATTCAACATAAATTTTATGCAAGTATTTGATACATTTTTACAATCATTATTTAAAATTAAGCGAATAAACGAGTTTAAACGCTCAGTCTTATACAACAAGTGCCATTTGCACCAAACTGGGCCTTCGATTGACTTACGAAATTGTGCATAAATAAACGTATACCTAAATTCGCGACATTACCCAATCATTCGCGTCTTGTTCTGTGACTTGTGGATTATATAACGAACATCCAAATTCCTTGCATTTCTTTTATTATTTGTGGGTGGTACCTACCCATTATACTCAGCCTCCAAGCAGCAATAGATAGTACTCTTGTATTACGGTTTGAACGGTGAGTGAGTCAACTGAGGTGTAATTGCAGGTAAAAGAGACATAACATCTCAGTTCTCAGGGTTGGTGGCGCACTGGCGATGTAAGGTAACAAAATTACGGCACCAATATCTATGGCCAATGGTGATCACTTACCATCAGATAGGCCACTCTTTCGTCCTACCTATTCTATAAAATATAAAAGAGATAAACAAAAAAAAGTTTTCATTGTCATTATCATAGTTCGATTCATTCATGTACCATTGGCGCTTTGTATATTTAAAAAACTCTGTCTCTAGTTAGTCTAGTTAGTGTACGTCTGATAGTCATATTCTCTCTTGTCCTACGGCATAATTTTTAGCTCGCTGATATAATAATATTAATACATAACACTCTTACACACTAGGAACTGAACTGTTTATCATCTTGTAATATCTAAAATTATGAAAGAATTATTATTAAATTGTCATCATATTACATTACCAAAAATATATAAAAATAATTAAAATATATTAAATAATTAAGGAAAATAATTGTATTATAGGGCTTTGACTTATAGCTCAGAGAAAACTATAAAAGAAAGCACTAAGTTTTTAAATTCCTATGTGAAGCGGAAAGTTCCTTTATACTATGATACGGAATGTAGACGTTAAATACGCTAGCAAAAGTACCCACGACCTCTGCTTACTATAATGAATCATTATAATGTCAACAATGAATGTTTTTCTTTTAGTGTATATATTATTCAAAAGCCATTTTATCACAAGATAAGAATAGTTACGAGCAGGTGTTGATGATAAATATTTAAAGAACATGCATGTGAAATGGTCACAATATTCATGAATAAATCCGAGCCAATAAAATTACCATATCGGGTCTGTGAACCATACATACCGAGGTCCTTAAAATTAACAAGCAACTAATTTCTTATTTTAAAGTCAATCGAAATATGTTTCCATGACCTACAATAGATATCACTTGTTATAAAATTCATACACAGCGATGTCTGATTATATTATTTTTTGTCGTATCGAACATAATATCAACATTCTATAGCTGAGAAAATTAGTTAACGATAGGTCGTTGATCTTTTATCTGTACATAGAATAATAAAAATAAGAGAGGTGTCCGTATATGAAATATTATTGTCACTTGAATTTTGAGATAGCTACATATATTTACTTTTATAAAACAACTAGAAGTAACGTCGTAGAACAATTTGATGGTGCTCTAATCGTAATAAGCATGTTTCCGTTAAAAAACTCTGTTGTATAATAAAATCACGCATCTGGAAACTATTAAAAATTTAATACTACAAATTTCTTGCATATTATTACTTACTTTTGACTTTTAAACAAATCAAATGCCACGTTTCGACCTAGCTTCAAACGTATTTTTTTTTTGAAAATCCATCCATTCATCTTTATAATAGGCTCAGCAAAACGGTAATAGAATTTCACAATCAATTAATATTTTAATATTAATTTAATACAAAATAATACGAATAAAGTACATTTAAAGCAGTCATTTATCTAATTTATTAGTATTCATGAATTTATGAATGCGAAATATTTAAATAAACACATTAGCTAAAGTTGCGATACACTATTAAGTATTCTGATGAAACACCTAAACGGAACGTAGCCCACGTCATGTCGACGTCTTTTTTCAACTTTTGAATATACCTATATAAAATTTTATCTCAAAATATGACCGTAACTTTTAATTTGAAAAATCTTTTTATTATACATTTTCATTCTGTTCAATTTTGTTGAGTAAAATCATTAGCTAATTAGGAATTTTAGAAAGAATAGTAACTAATATTTATTCGTATAATCTATAAAAATTACTCATATTGGTTTGATTACAGAGTCATACACTAAAATCTTTATAATACCTTAGGTTTATGAATTGTATTAGAAACATTTTTTGTGCTTAATAATCTCATTTCACGACGGTGTATCAACGGAATACAAACCTTGCAATTTATTTAAACAATGAAATTGACTTCGTGCTAAGCGGTGAAAGAAAATATAACTAAGAAAATTGCACGTTCAAAGGAAATCATAGTGATCGAAGTGGTATGGAATAAGGTAGGAATTGTTTATTTTATAAGTAACAACTCATAATTTAATTTATTATGAAGTATACTGTACAATACATTTTGTTTTTTAATTATGTCTGCGGCTTATTTCATGTTATTTTTTGACTCCGTCAACTGACGCATCGTTGAAACTGTTATAGCTTGAATCATTGCAAGCTTTTCACTCCATCTAACAACAAACTGTATTTTTAAAAGTCATATATAAATCGTTAAGCAAATGTTAGCTTTTCACGTTAAAGAACTACAGTTGTCCGACAATAAATAAAATAGGAAAACGGTAAACCAGGTTCAACGGTATTTTAAACATTTAGCTATAAATTAACATCCTCCGGTGAATACCAAATCGCTTGAAATGTAACAGAATGAACATTATTGCATCTAGTGGTACAATGTTTTGTCACACTGCAGTTATTCAATTTAAACTAAATTCTAAGAAAAAAAAAATGTTCCCAATACTTATGTTGAAATGCTTACAATTGTAATTTTATGAAAAATGTAATCGATGCATTCAAAATCAATGACCTGATTGGTCATAATTGGTTTTAATTGTAAACATATAGCAGCTTTTTAAGCTAATTAGTGTATGTAAGTCAAAATAAAAAAGTTATTGTACAAATTATGACCGCGTGGAGTGGTGGCAAGAATGCTAGCAGCATTTTCCCGTTGAATCGGAATTGCTGTTCTCTGGGCAAAAAATTAACCAACTGTCCCGCCAGTAATGGATGATCCCGGGATTTGTAACATTTATACAATATTCCATGTCGTATATCCCGCAAGAGACGAGATGTTATGTTTATGTTTTAGAAATCTTTTTTTCACAATTACTCAACATGTGTTTCAATTGCAAATTATAATCATTTGAAAGAAATAAAATATATAAGATCAATTGAATATATACATTTCTTTAAGAATCTTGAGCATATCGTTTTCGCTGATTTCAGTCACGTTTTCCATCCTCAATGGCCAGTAACGAACTACGCAACGGATTCAATATTTATATTCGATATTAATTTTCAAAGGCCGCATTAATACAGTGATTGATCCATTCGTTTTGAAGTCTATTAATCCTAAACCATCATATATAACTAGATGGGTTTTTATATATGAGGTTTAGAATATCTAATATCAAACGAATTTCTGTTAACCCAAGACCGCTCAGAGCCATATTTAGTAGCCATATTTATATCACTGTTTAAGACACTTGAGAGTTAAGTTTAGAATTATTGGGGCATTGGATGGGTAAAATGCCCCAAAATTCTAAATTTGCTAGAAATAATACAACGTAGCATAAATAAATTTTCTAGCTTACCAACGTCAGAAGTGGATTATTGTTTCTTAAATTAAAACGAGATAACCATAAATATATCCCTATTCAATAAGAAAATTAATCACGTATTGCACATGAGTTTACAAAACCTTAATGTAATTTAAAACTTTAGCGGTAAGTTTTAATTTACTTTAAAAGTTAAATATAGAAGACACAAGAATTTAAAGAGTTAATAATAGTTTAATATGTATGGCATATATAACACGAGTGGAATTTAAACGAATACCTAATCCGAGATCTGTAAGTTAGGATACTCTGCGCTCCACCTACGCTGATTGTTAACAATGACTAGATAAATTCATAGACAGGGTCAAGTGCGCGTGAACTGTAATGTAATTTGACGCTTACAATTGAATAGTTCACTTGTTCAAATCTTTTGTATAATACTTCCTTGCAAATAATACACGATTATATAATAAAGATGTTGCTAAATTTGCCTAAATAATAATAATAATAATGTCTTAGATATGTAACTTAATTAAATATTATAAATATGATAAAAAGCATGATGCCACGTTTATTTTTAAATTGGGCTATTAAAAAAATTAAATTAAATTAATGTCACTAAAGTATTGATAAATAAGGCATATTAGTCAATACAAGATTATATTAATAATAAATGAGCGTGGATTTTTTTTTTTTTTTACTTTTATTTACAACATCCACGGGCTCACAGTTGCCCGTGCCTTTTTTTACATTTTACTTTTATACATTTTGGCGTTTTATATTTTACCAAACATCAGCAGATCTTCGCTGGACTTCAAGCTTGTCGTCTTCGTGGCCCACACTGACTTTTTTTTCATTTTAAAATAATATATACCTAATCTATAATGAATAATATATATTAATATTAAATAAGAGTGGACTTACTATTGGTTGATTTCCAGATGTTCCAGAACTATATAACTTAATTGTGCTTTATTGACATACATTGTAATTAAAATAATGGAAAAGAGCTACTACTGGTATTCTTACTCCTTTTCTCGCTTATATTTTAAGAACCAGATGTTGCTTTACCTTTAATTCAACACTGACACGACGATGTATAAAGATTATTCATCAGATGACGACCACTGTGGTTGAGTAGTGTGTACACCGGTTTTCATGGGTACGCTACTCCGAGGTCCCGGGTTCGATTTCCGGCCGAGTCGATGTAGAAAAAGTTCATTAGTTTTCTGTTTGTCTTGGGTATGGGTGTTTGTGGTACCGTCGTTACTTCTGATTTTCCATAACACAAGTGCTTTATTATTCTTTAGAGTTTTATTTATTTTTGTTATTGTTATTTGAGAGCCGAGATGGCCCAGTGGTTAGAACGCGTGCATCTTAACCGATGATTTCGGGTTCAAACCCAGGCAGGCACCACTGAATTTTCATGTGCTTAATTTGTGTTTATAATTCATCTCGTGCTCGGCGGTGAAGGAAAACATCGTGAGGAAACCTGCATGTGTCTAATTTCAACGAAATTCTGCCACATGTGTATTCTACCAACCCGCATTGGAGCAGCGTGGTGGAATATGCTCCATACCTTCTCCTCAACGGGAGAGGAGGCCTTAGCCCAGCAGTGGGAAATTTACAGGCTGATTATGTTATGTTTATGTTATTGTTATTTAATTTACAGACTCGTGTAATTTAATTGATGAGAATGATTTTCCTCTTTGGAATCTAAATTACGAACGGCGATAACTTTAATGTAATGTTATATTATAAAATAAAGATTGATTTGATTTTTTATACTACAATCCTGTATTGATTGACTATTGATATAAGTTCTTTATAACGAATGTGTTTTTATAAATATCTCTTTGTGTACAAATACAAATGTTTTAATAAAACGATATACATCACCATTGCTGACAAAAAATATATATTAATTTATGTTTTAGCGCTTGAGCGAATTTGTTTTATAGGATTTGTGTTGACTTATCACGATGACTAGCATTTAATGTAACTATAACTTACATTCATTAAACAATCAATTTCAACTACCTATACGCTATAAATTTACATACTTTATTCGTTACTAGCTGTGCCCTGCGGTTTCAACCGCGTTAATTTGTATTATGCATGTATTACTGAGATAACGTGTACAATTTATTTTTTATTTTATTTTAGGGAAACAAACAATGACATGACACTTATGATATAAATATACAATATTACATACATCAGCTAAGTTTCCATTGATACTAATTACACAGTGATTAAAATTAAAAAAAAAAAAGACTAACATACATAAAATCAAGTGGGTAATATTATACAATTAATGAGATCAATAAACATATACTAAGGGAAATCTTAAACAATTATGAATAAAGTTAAACAAACGAAATAAAATTAATACATATTCAAATTCATGATATATGGAGTCGTTGAGACATTTATTACATACAAGCCTAGCAATATATATATATATATTTAACAGCAAATGAGCTCAATGATATTTTTTTTACTTCGGACTAGTCGTTCCTAAGATAAATGTCTATAGCGATAGAGATTATTATGAATGTTCGTGAATAAAACATGATTATAACTCGTTTGACTATAGTCAAGATACAGTTAGTTAAATAATTAAGTTTTAAAGTTACTTGCATATGTAAAATATTTGCTCTATTAAGCAAGCCGTATCGAACAGTTTATTGTTAAAAAATGTTAAAACGAATTGATCCACTCACCTAACAGGTTAAAAACTGAGGCATGGCGCAAAACTAATTTATTGAACCGCAACAAAAGGCGTATAAACCGCAGAATGATTTGACAGGCATTAAAGTAATCGTGTCAAAGTAATTATCAATTTTTTTGCTTATTAATTGAATCCATCTTTAACATCTTCCTAATAGTGTAATCTATGCAGCTTATACGATCATACCTATACTAGTAATTAGGCAAATATAAGCTCAATGTAAACCTTTAATTGAACATCGAAATAGATGCATGTATATGCAGACTATATTTTTATTTACTTTACAAAGCAATTCTTATACGTACATAGGATAAGTCGAAAATCTAAGTTTATTTCTTCATCCCACAACATACAAACATTTTGACAAGGTTGACAAGACCAAATATCTGAACACAACGATACTAAGAGATCATAGCCTCGAATCACTGTGATGAACTAGAGCTAACCTTTTCGGTAGTGATAGAAGTAATTTGTGTTCTCTCTGAACACGCAGAGCGCGGTGCAGATACATAGATACACATCTATTAACAAAACAAATTAGAATATTTTTGACACACAACGCGTAACAGCAAATTTTAACCAATTAATATTAACCGTGCGAGGCTTGGACGGGTAGCTAGTACTTAAAATAACTAATAGAACTTTCAAATTATTTGCACTTCCAACTCGGATCTCACGAACTCACTCGTATAAGATTAATGTTACTGAGAATAGCTAATTAACTTTTTTTTTAAATTGTACATTGTGAATTTTTTTCTCATAACCGGATTTCACTACTAACATACAATATATATACAAGAGTTAAGAAATTATTATTTCACCAGTAGCATGTGCTGTATGATAGTGGGTAATGGAACACATAAATCTTCAATAGGGTCGCAAGTTCAAATCCGGCCTGTAAGTTTGCTACGAAGTAATGTTGTTTCAACAATATAGACTCTATGTGTAATAAAAATATTTATGATTAGAAATTATAAAAAAAAAACGTAAACAAATAAATAATTATAAAAAAACACTATGAACTCTATTGGCTTCAAATAAAATTGTTATACAATACATTTTATTTTAAGATTGCCGACGATTACATCTCTCAACAATTTACATTTAACATTGGCAAACACGAACTAACTCTTAATAGAATAATAATATCGTACAATTTTCAATGGCAGCTTGGAAACAATTCGAATTATTTAAGTATGCGTTCCTTCACAATATCCGTAATTGAACATTAAAACTTTAGCCGTAAATGTACCTACTTATACTTTTTCTATATTAATAATGAGGAAATAAACGATTGTAAAAGGTGTATCATTAAAACAGGTTGCTTGGAGTTAATTATCGACAAGGTAATTTAAATTAAAACATAGAGTTTCATTATTTATCATGTCTTTTTTTATATATATATATTTAAACGGTAATTGCGAATTATGATTTCTAAGTAAATACATATTTACAGAAATAATTACTGTTACTAAAAACTAATTCTTTTGAGATATCTACTCGGTCTTAAAAAAAACTGTTGGCCATATCTAATATCGATTTAAAAAAAACGTAAAACTTTATAAATAATAAAGTTTTAAAAGCATAAAAATAAAGTTTTATAAAACTATACAAAGTAAATGAAAGTTTAAATAAATAATTAAAGTGAATTGTTATATTAAAATAATGTGATGTAATTTTTAAAAGTAAATATTATTCAATTAAATAATAGTAACCTTATAACTAGCCTTTCTCCTGCTTGTTATAGATCAACTTAGATAACAGGAAAAACCTAATTCTGAGCACCCAATTCTGAACGAGACCTCAGAAATTTATTGCCAATGTGAGTCCTTTTTCTTCGGCTAAGCCTGGAGTAAAACACGTTAAATAATCAGTAGCAAACACATAACCGAGGTTTCCATTTTCCCTACGACTGCAATACAGTGTAATCATCAAAACAAAGTTCTATCAAAGTGATTATATATCTTATTTTTTTCTGATTTTGTAAAAAAGTAACAAAAGAATACCAACTCAAACTCAACGTCGCAAGAAAGTATTCGATTGTTCTTTCTCATTTATATAACTTTCAATTTAATCTGAGTATAATCTAGTTAATGAAGCTATTTATATACTCAGCTAATTAAAAAGTACATTTTATTAAAGAATTTTATTATTATAATACCGTAGATATTAACATATGCTATAAAATAAGTATTCAGGTAAATTAATAGAATATTAATGATAAAATCATGTATCCATTCATTGCTCAACGTTCTACTGTTATTATTAAAAACCTTTATGATATTCGATGCAACAAAATAAAAGAATAATTCTCGCACGATTTTATTCAGTCACCGTGAACTTAACATAATCATATTTCTGAACGTATAATCATTGAATCTTGTATTGAATAAACTGTCTATATCGACCAGTTCTCGTCCGACGGTCAAAATTCGGCGTTAATTATCATTATTATTATTGAAAATTTGGTAAAACTTATAAAGGGTTCAAAAAAAATATTTTACTACTCTATCGGCTTATTTTTTACTGACAACATTCAAGCGCGTCAATAGCTAACAAATAAAGAAGAAGGATGAAAAGAGGAAAAAGAACTGAAGTGTTTTGTTTTATTTACATCTTTGAATAAATTTAGAAAAAAACAGTGGCCAACGGTTGATCACTAAGTAGGCGCATACTAGCAAAGTAGTATGATGTTTGACGTATCAAACGTAACTGTTATTTATACCAATATACCAATAAGGTTGATTCCTTTGTAGTACGATATAATAATTATAGCACGGCTTGAAATTTTTTTTTGTATTTATTTGACTGGGTGACTTTATTTTGTGGAACTATCAAATCAACTAAGTTTAAATTAGATATGCGTTAAGCATCTAAAAAAGTTAGTGAAAATAGTGGGGTAAATGGTGAGAAAAGTACTAAAAAACTCGAATTTCTAACTCAATGAGAACTATAAGGCTTACAAATTAAAATAAAATGTCATCCAATAACAGTGATTAGCTACTAAATAGATCAAAGAATAAATAGGATAGAAGAAATAATTGTGTTAGATCAAACAAACATTTTCCAAATAATTAACTTTATATTATATTACATAAAAATATGTAAAGAAAAATTAAGCAATGTGCAAAGGCGCATTAGGAGTTCATATTATTGTTAAAACATTTTTAGTTTTAAGATATATAATGATATAAATTTAAACTTAATTTATAATATGACACATCAATTAATTATTTAACCATATTGTACTAATTTTAAACAAGATATTACTTATTTATTTGCGCATACTTTCCAGTATTATATTTAATGTTAACATCTGTTTGAATCACTAATTAAATAATGACATTAATATCACTCTATGCTGACTGACACTGAAATAAGTAAACATTTAACACGTCACTTATAGATCTTATGCTGTGTATTGATGAATTTAGAATTTATTTATTGGAATACTGTAAACATTTTTTCCTATTAGAATGATGTTCCTATATGTCTTGTCAAATCAAACCAAACGAGCCTAAGCTCGTGACGGATACTACTTGTCATTGAGCACTTCCACTATCCAACTTCTAGTCTCTTACAGGTCAGATCACCTCGATAGTATAAGTTATCATTTGAACTAAATACACGTGCAGAGCTTAAATTCTGGCCACAATTGGATTTAATTAAATTCGGCCTTCTAGATCTTCTTATTACCTGGGTGCCTTCAAACGAGGCGTGAAGAGGCATCTTGCGGGCCTCATGGCGAGGACCAACAGTGCAGTTCATTCTCGTCGTCATCATAAGTACTGACTTTGTTAAATATGTATACTAGTGAATGAGTGCTTAATTTTTACTTAGCTTCATTTTTTAAAGTGTTTGAAAATGAACAGAACGAAGGTACAAAATATGAACTTACAAAATGCCTTCCTAATTGTTCGTTTATTGTTCACATAAATTTCACAATTCGGAGTCGATGCGAAAATATTTATCAAAAACTAATAAATTAGGAAAACAATATTACGTGGTTCGTTTTAATATTAATATTAGGTACTAAAGTCATAAGGTTTTATTTCCTTTAATGTATTAGTATGATCAAAACGCGGAGCAAATACGGATTCATTAATTGTATATGGAATAACGGCAGCAGAACTTTAATACAGGTTCCTTTTATTTTAAATAAAAAAAAAAGACAATGATTTCTCAAGATGGAAAAGGACAGAACAAAATCAACATTCTCTAGTTCAATAAAAAATTAGCCGAATGAAACTCTGTCTCTGTCTAATACGATAATAACCTTTCAAGTTGGAAAAGGACAAAGCCAATAAACAAAGCTACAAACAACATTATCTCATAGTAGAAAATTAGCTAAATCCTGTTACATCTCCGTTGACAGCTGATTAGTTCAGTCTGTGTAAATAGGGTAAGCCACGCATTAGTTGCATATTACTTCATTTAAGTTTATTGACTTTAATGGGACGATAGTAGGGTGACGTCACAGTTAGACATTATCAGTTTTAAATAAACAAACATTAATTATATTTTATAACACACATGCATGAAGAATTCGATTCTGGTGAAGTATATTTTACTACTACAATTTTTTGTGTCCGTTATTATTATTGTATCCGACAAGATCCCGTTACGCGTGTGGTTTCGTCATTATAGACACATTAAATATTAAACTAATTTCAATTTCATTTCGGTCTTAATGTAGTGTACTTAAAATAATTAGAATTTCAAGTTTACATAAGAAAAAAAAATGTTATTAGCAATACTTGTCTGTTGCCTTTCAATGATCAGAGAGCTATATTCATTAAATATTAATTGGTCTGTTCGTCATTATATTTGTTTTACAGCTTAGTACAGACAATACATTCGATTCGATCATGATCCGTACATATAAATAATAACATCAATCTGAGTATACATTGAGCGAGTTTCAAACAATAATATAAAAACTCATTGGTTAATAAAATGTAAAATGAAAAAAAAAAAAATCCTTGTATCATTAGAGAGACCAAATGACATTGGATCGTTACGTCTAATTACACGCAGAGCAATGTAAAAATTTAAATACAAAAGATAATATTCTATGTCCAAATGTCTTGTTTACTCAATTGGCTAAAAATCGGCGCGTATGTGGAAACTCACGCAAGTTTGATTCTTGGCAATAAAATATTATAAAGTTGCTTGCGATAAAGTACTGACAATTAATTTTACTGTTGCAAAATCTGTGGCTGAGTTACGATAAACAAATTCAGCAGTTACTTTCGTATAATTTAAATAATAAAGGAGCACCGTATTTGTCACCGTATTTGATAGTTAATAACTGCTATTTAAATATTTCACGGCTAAGCTTTGAAAAGATATGTTATAAAAATATTTGAAAGTCATACGATCAACAGGCACTAAAAAGAGAAAATAAACTAAAAAATTTGCTTAAGCAAATATAACATGCGTTTCGTATTACCGGGCCGGTTCTTTGGAACAACATCGATCTTGATAGAGAAACCGATAGGTGTCTGCTGGTATCTTTCGAGATAACCACTTCGAATATCTGTCTGTCAACAATAAATTTTTTCTATTTTTGAAATAAGATTAGCTTATTACTTTATTATTAAAATGATATTATCATTAGCCTTATTTTTAAATAATTACCATTTCTTCAAACGCATTATTTTCCTAATCAAATATTGGAAAAAGGACACACAAATGGACATTTATACTTTTCGAAGTGATATAAATATTTAAAGTAGAATGTAAAAAAATACGTGCTTCGTTTTGTTATCAATAGCACTCACTGTTCGATTTTAAACAAACAGTCATTGTTTTATGCCACCATTGTTTATCAAGGATGGTCGTAGAAACCTGTATAATTTAAGTATTTAATGATTACGTTCACGCATTATCTTACCTGATTCCTGCGCATTTTGCAGATGATGTATGTGGTGTAGATGGGCATAATAATGGTGGTGGTGCAGGATGCATTCCAAATCGGTGCAATTCAACATTGTGACGGGGCGCCGGCCGCGCCGGCAGCCGTCTGTTCACTCACGCTCGCTGCACACTTTCACAAAACTATTCCACTGCCACTTTAATACGTATCGTTGTCACATCACGTTATCTCCTTGGACACCAATACCGGACTGACGCACATGGATCAAGTCTGTTAAAGACAGTGCCGTTCAGTCTGTCACTGCGACGATTGTCGCCCACAACACTATAGACGCATCGTTTTTTCTTTTAATATTATTTACGTTAAATAGTGAGAGATCACATCACTTAAGAACTCCGTATGACGTTTGGAGGACAGAAAGTATCGATAAGACGATATAAGTGCGCGAGTTCCGTCGGCTGCAGAGAGCGAAGCGTGCGCGCAACACTTGTGGCGCGCGACTGTACACTGAATGCGGCATGCGAACGGCTACCACCACTCCCGGTCTCCCGACCTCGACCGCGGTCCACACTTGATGGAAGCCTGGCTTCCATATCACGCCACCTAAACCCCGAGCACAGGTATAACAACGTTCAACGTCCGACATTCATTATTATCATCTTAACATGGCACTGGGTTTCGTTTTACGAACGCGGTCTAATCAGCATGACCTACAATCTTATAACAATAAAGTCAGTTGGAACAATCCAAACACTTGTATATTTATCACTTAATGATAACAAATGATAAATGACATAAACAATATCCTCTTAACAAATCATCCAACGTTTTAGAAAGAGATTGTCAAAAATGATTACCTAAAGTCAAATCCATTCGATGCTAAATAGTGGAGAAGTAGTTTGCGGAAAAATGGAAAAATAACAAATATCCGCAATGCAGTCCCAAGGTCAAGGTACCTGCTTACCCTGAATGCTGTACCTGTAGACGAACTTTCGAGCGAGCGGTGCGTGTCAACAATTGCATATGCTTTGTACTCGTACTTGCCAAGAAGAACAGTACATACACGCTTTACCGTGTATCTTGACAAATAATTATGTTTTTTATGAACTTTTCTCTTTCATTATAATTTATAGTTTTTTTTTTTTTACTTTCAAATAATTCATATTTTCGTTTATATTTATTTTTATATTCTATATTTGTAACGAAGTCAGGAAATTAAAGTTCAATTATTTGCCTTAAGGTTGGCGTCGGAAATTTTAACTTATGACCTTATGAATTTCACACGACTGTGTTATAAGGCAAGATACATCCAATATTTTCGTAGTCTCATAAAAACCTTTGATATAAATCCGTTTAACACAGGTGTTGACGGAAATGTATCTAACGCCATAACGTTAATAGGATTCGATACCTTTGTGCGCGCCGCATATTGTCCTCGTGAACACGATCGCATACAATTACTATCCATAAAGCACGGAGGCATCTTACGTGGAATGCATTGGCTTAAGAAAATGTTGTTGTCTAATACATGGGTTATATACTAATACATTTACCTTAACTCTTTTAATATGAGTGCAATCATTTATATAACTTAAAACATCAGTCGGAATATTTCAATATACATAAATACTTGTTTTTTTTTTTAATTGATGTTTTTTATTTTTATTTTTACTAAGATAAGAATTGATTTTGTTTGTTTAATTAAACAAAAACAATTATTTAAATTTCTTGATATGTAATGTTTTAATGTGATCGCAGATACCAGCTTATCAAGAAACTTTATAACTGGAGTTCATCAATATTAAGTTTGAATACTACTTTAAATTCAACTCGTGTGCATTGGTACCAAAAGTGGAGTTGAAAAATGTTTATGTGATAAATAAAACGCATATGAGAAGAAACAAAGTTAAATACAGTACTTCTACAGTTAACTTCGAATGAAAAAAGTACAAAAAAAAAAAAATTGTAAATAATAATTACTAGGAACTGAATCGTATTTTTTCGAAACTTATATATACTTATAATATAACTTATATATTTCATTACTGAATTTGTAATTTGTAACTTAGCATAAAATGTTCGACTGTTTCTGTTGTTTATTTTAAGATATTGACTTTTTATTTATTGTTGTGCTGTTCTTGTGTTACACCAACCTAATTATTTACTTAACTCTATTGGTATTCCAAAATATATTTCACGGCCACTTGATTTTTGTTTTAAACAAATGTAGAAAACTCTGGAATGGATAGAGATCGCACACATCGCCCGTTATTTGTACCAGTACTCTCGCATCAACTATATTAAAATTTAATATTGAAACCTTGAACGAAAATCGTCCTTCACCAAATCCAGTAATTATGCTTTCAAATTCCTATTTTAAAAAAAAGTAAAATATGAGGATACTATCGAATAGAATTATACCTCTATTATGACATCCTCAAACTCAAATATCTTTGAGCAATATTAAGCAAACCCAATTGGGCGTTGTAAAATAATTTTAGTTTTTACTATTTTAAACTTTTGTTAGGACATTAGCATATATTCTTAGCGCGAGCCTAATGTAAAACAATCAATGCAATCCTACAAGATTTTTAGTGAAGATTCAAAATCTCTTGGCGAGTATTTCTGGCCCGAAGCTAATCTTTCCATTCCTTTAATTTTCTGACCAATTTTGTTTTTGAATTACGAGACTCAATTTTTTATTCATTCCAAACCACACTAGCAACATACAACACTGGAGAGATAAGTATGCGAGTTGATATCATTAGCTTCGGAATGAGACAAAATATAGTTAGTGAAAATATCCGTGCCCGGCATCTAGCTTTATTGATTAAAGAATCAAGCCAGGTTGCATACGTTAACCTTTTAAAAAAAATGATAAACTTTTAAACAATGAATGTTTTCGCATAACAATACTAGAACCCTTGGGAAATAGTGCGAAATCTTTTTTAAGCATACATATAACATCCCGTGTTATTGCCGAAATATTTTCCGTCCATGGAATCGGATAGGCGATTAAACGCTCTTGCGTTTATGCTTCTAGGATAAATATATCCAGAAATACATCAAACTCACCACCAATTTACCACAGATAATGATATCTGGAAAAGAAACTATACTTATTTTGTTGGATATATTTTTACAGACGAGTTAGCACACTGCCCACCTCTTAGCTTCCTGTATAATATATGCTGATTTGTATTTATTTATGAATTATTTTAATATGAAGGCTATATTTAAATACAATTCAGTGATAAAGGAAATGATATGTAGCTTTCTGAAACAAATGAAAACATATTTAATATTGGGTCATTAGTTCCGAAGTAATCTACGGAATTGTCTGTGTCCATCTCAAATTTTCCTCCTTATATTACTAGTATTGATAGATTAGATCATATATGGGATTTAAGAAAAAGGTCAATTTGCCTTTACGACCTTTTTAAACAACTAATTTAATATTCTACTCTTTATCAGGATATGCTACAAGAATATCCCGATTTTCAGTAAAAAATAATTGCCCTAAAACTTATGTATTCAGTATTAATGTCCTTACGATTAATATCAAAAATCATTAGCGACAGATCAACGAATTTCATAGTGTAATCTCTATAGACAGTCACTGTAATGCTATTGTAAAATCTATATTTTCATAACAAATGACTGAGTATTTTAAACAAAACTGTCCACTAATACAACTGCAATTCGATTGCTAGAAGAGCTGGTGCTTAGGAGCTCCGTTTGATATTGAAAGTGGAAACATAGTGTGTAAACTATCCTCTAGGAGCCATTTAATTTTTGGAATAAACAAGATTTTATATTAACTTGAATTAGCACTGTGCTAAACTTAGTTGAAATCACCGAGACTGGATCAGACAAGTGGATTTTAATTAAAGATTGCGGCTTTACATCTGCGCAGATACCTATGACTTTTGAGGTGATTGTTATATGTTGGATCATTATGAGTAAATCAGAAAGATTAGATATTTGATGTAATTCTAGTAAATCCCCAACCTAAGGTGGTATAATAATAAGACTTAAAAACTATGTAGTGGTTTTTTTTTACTGATATATCATATTAAGAACTTGAGGGTCTTTTAAATAAACAAACCTTACACAAAATAAAAAAATAGAATACCTTTTAAACGACTAAAAACGATATAGAAAATCTTGAAATTAAATGTGTATTTTTGTGTACAATTCTGTTTGTACAATATATGGGTTGATTGCATTATATCTTTACCACAGATTTAAATATAATAGGTATATTTCATTGAAGACAGCAGTTTTTATTTAATAGGATAATAATAATAAATAAGATAAATAAGTAATATCTAAAAAAATGTGTAAGTATTCGATCATTAAAAAAAAAAGTCCTTAACAATAATCGAATGAATTCCAGAAAGATATTTTTTTCAACAAAAGATGTGTGCGGGCACAACTTCCAGTTTTGAGAGAGTAGATTCGAGTAATTACCTGATTGTTTCTGTAGTCATTAAATGCCTTGTGGAAATCCTCACGCATCAACACGCAGGTGCGGCTTGCCTCCATTTATGGTGTTTCAATTAAATCGCTTTTGACCGAAGTAGGCGGTCGTTAAACTCGAACACGGCCATAGTTGAGACTAGAAAGGGTTGCAATCAGCACTTACATTTGTATTGAAGAAAATGTATATTGCGTGTCTCCATTACAATCGTTTAATATATATTTATGTAAAGTTATATTTCTGCTATCGCATGCAAAATAATAGTATGAGAGTTAATTAAAAAAAGCAAACCGCATACAACTAAAAACGTTTCAAATACGAACATAACAGTGTTTTTACCTCAATTAATTAGCCATATATTTAGTTTTAGCTGATATTTTGATTCAGTTTTTTAACTTTAGAAAACACAAGCATTTAATATCGTGTAACATTATAAGCATAACTTGGAACACATATTTTTATTATAGCTTAAGTTACAGTTTCAATAAACAGCGCCTTTAACAATATTGTCTACTAACAAGACTGAATCTAAGGGAGATTGCTAACAGCCAACGAGAGCCACAGCTAATTTTTTTTTAACTCGCTTTACATTTTATATTAAAATCATTTACTTTTTTAAACATCGATGGCTTCTACTTCTATTTAACAATTCAATGATTATTTATATTTAAAAAATGTAACTCTTAATAAATAATCAAAGTCAAATTTGTGTTTGGTGGAAAAAAATACTTTTGACGGCGGTTTTTCCGAATCAATACGATTTGGGAACCTGCAAGAAAAGTGCCTACAGATATCTTAGAGTCCGACAATGCAAGGTGCGTTCCAAGCGTCCCGGGTTCGAAAATGGCCGTTGGTGGTCCTAGTCATTTTCCATCAGGAAGCCTTCTGTCCATTTTAACTTTAAAAACACAAATATTGTACTTATTTACTTTTATTGGTGGTAGGGCTTTGTGCAAGACCGACTGTGTAAATCAGTTATTCTACCGATAATTGACAATACTGTTGTGTGAGTGCAAATGTCTTTAAGAAGTCATGACCACCAACTATCAGGTAGCTCATTTGCCCGTGCGCCTACCTAAATATTAATATAATGATTATTACAACGTATTACTGCAACTCCAAAATACCTATGGGAAATGAGTAGGTTATTTTTTAAATAACTATTTTTTAAAAAAAAAAAGGTTTTTTGGTAATTTTAGTTGCAAGGTGAGCGCACAAACATAAGTTGTGTTTTAATTCAATATATTTTTTAAGCTATGAGATCTGATTGAAAAAGTTTAAGAAAAATTTGAATAAGAACAGTCTATAAACTTGAGAAACATAAAACATTTTTTTAATAATTATTAATAATATGTTGACTACTAATTTAATTATTAATATTATTTATTGCTTGAATTATATTATTTTAGCACAAATGTTGTATTTTTTGTGGCTTAATTTAAGGGTAATGTCTAATATACTAATTTTGCAAGTATGCAAATCGGATAGCTCTACCCGAATAATTAATACAAAGGCATTATTCTAATAAAAATATTTTTTATTTATTTTCTTGTTATTAAAGGACTCAATTGAAGTATTTTATAAGCAAATTTCTTTAACGTCGACACAAAAACAAGTTTGCAGAACAGAACAGGTCCGTTGACTATAAAATTAAGTCGATAAAACAACACTTTAAATCAAAGTAATTTTGCGTTACGGTAAAATAAAAAAGTAGGCTATCGTATCAGATGATTTAATAGCGGTGAACAGCATAAATTGCATGGTGTCCATACCTGTCTCTCACTACGTCACTTGATACTTAATTTAGTTTTTAAACTTAAAACATACGTTAAATGTATGTTGTAGTACCCATATCCAAAACCTTCATTTGGCACATTTGCAATTTTAAAGCGGTTTCCATAAGCCCGCCTCAGTAGTTAGACATGGCAACTGACTCTTCAAGTTTTTACTACCCTTTGTGAACGCCGACTCGAAATACCTTCAAATTGACCGACGATACTCGCTGGATTCTTCTTGTTAAAAGATACGAGAGGCTCTCAAAATGCATGAGTTTTTTAGTCTTTGAGCACAACTGCAAAATAAGTACACCAAGATTACATTGAAATTGTATTAAAAATTCAGTTTGAGGAATATATGCGTGAACTGGTTATTATAATATTCAAGTGTTGATTACTAAAATTTAAATAAACGAATTTCAAGGTTTATTCAAATCGTTGTCTAGTACATATCGATTTAAAATAACTAGAAACCAAATGATTTATGCAAATTCGTAAATAAATGATCATAAATAAATCACACCGTTGTAGACATTTGACCACGTTTCTCTTAAAATCGCGCTAACTTGTGTTGCGCATGCGCAGAATTCTAAAGCCAAAAGCAAATAGAAAGTGCGAATACATGTGAAAGATTTTTAAACCATACTTTAATAAATATATTTTTTTAAATCTTAACATTATTCGTAATATTATTGCTATAATTTAATGCAATAGCTACTGTTGAAAATTTTTGAGATTTACTATACATTACTTTTTTATAGAATAAATAATAACATCAGACTAACAAGTGATTAAACATTAAAAGAGTATTATATTAACAAAACAAAGAAATGTTTTTTTAATTATGAAAAAGGGTGTGAGGCATGATGCTGGGTTCATCCAAGGCAGTCTCGGGATACGTGATTAACTCCAAGAGTCTAAGGTGGTATGGCCATGACGCGTTTCGATTTGATGACTATATTGAAATAAGCATCCGTGACATATTTATCCCTGAGACTTTGTGGGCTCCCAAGTAAGCGATAGCTGGATGTCGTGGAGCAGGACCTGAGAGTTAATTGACGAGTTTTGGACGATCGAGTGACGTTTTAGGGCTTATATTACCCGATACGTCTCTCACACTCCGCCTACCACTGCCCTGATATTACGTACACCTAATACCAACGTAATATTTTGTCACCTAAAAATCGTATTTCTAATTACTTCGTCTTGCATATCTAGCAATAAAATATATTTTAACTTCACTATACACATATTATGTCTCGTAGTGTAAATGCTAGTCGAATCTAATATATCTTGAGTTAGTAATATGTCTTGAGAAAATATATATTAGGTAAAACCAATATTGAAAATCTATGATTTCAGTCTAATAGAAATTTAAAATTGTCTACATATAATTTCATTGATATAATAGATTATATTAAAATTTTGATTAAAATAAGCATTTAATACCATTTCAATCAATTTTATATTAAATGGGTGCTCCCATTTCACTTAAATTCTTAAGTGCTTATTTTCTGATTATCGCTAGAAACCTGCATATTTCTAATTTAGGAGACATGAATATCCACTTAACCGCATTGACGTGAATTGAGAGTTCAAGACTTCAAACTTTCCAAATCAAAGTATATTTTATTCAAGTAGGCTTTTATATTGGAATCGTCATTTTACAGATTAGTACTAAATCTAAAGCTACCACGGGCTTGCAATCTTTATGATTATGAAAGTCAATTTTTTCTTTTTATATTTGAGTTGATTGAATGAAGGGTAAATTGGGAATTACGATTTATGACGTATTAAAAAAAAACTGCTTACTAGATTTCGTTCAAAGTTACTGTTCGAAGTTACAGGGGGGGGAGGGGGGACATTTTACCACTTTGGAAGTGTCTCTCGCGCAAACTATTCAGGTAAGAAAAAAATGATTTTGGAAATCTCTACACAATTTCTACAGGTATGGGTTTGACGAAAAAAAAAATTTTAAGTTTTCAGTTCTAAGTATAGAGAACCCCCAAAATTTTTTTTTTTTTCTGTTTTTGTGTGAAAATCTTAATGCGGATCACAGCTATATACATACCAATATACATCTACTTACCAAGTTTCAACACTATAGTTCTTATAGTTTCCGAAAAAAGTGGCTGTGACATACGGACGGACAAACAGACAGAACCCTAAAAAGTAAGCAAATGAAAAATTCGAGCCAAGCTTTCCAGGTGAAATGGTATCAATACCTATGCTTGTTTGTTGCTTATATTAAATACTATTTTTTTATTCTGTTTATATTGTAAACTAGTTATTTTCATTATTTTTTGAAAAAAATTATCATAATAAATATATCTGATTTTTTTTTCTGTAATAATGATTGCTATGATTATATAAAACAAAAAATTAAAAAAATCAACGCATATTAAGCAAATAACAACATAATAGAAGTTAGTGTATTACTGAAATTGTTTTTTTATTTTTTTATATATATAGTAGTAGTCATAAAATATATCGTAATAGATGAGTAATTTGCGATTAAGATTAATTGTAGGCCTTGTTCTAGATCAACACTCCTATTTGTTGAAGTTCGTGATGGTTGTCCGAAGCAATATGTTACTAAGCTTGTCTATTAAGCTCTGATTTACCCTTGACATCAAAACATCGATGATATGTTACACTTAGTGCAAATAAAGTAATAAATTACTTTATATAATTTAGCTGTCTGTAAAATTTCAAACGAGTTTTAGTGACCGATAGTGAAATACGTAATTTTCAATGGAACGATAGTAATTATATCCAGTTGGTAACTAAACGATAAATATGCTAATTGCGTAATAAGTATCTATTAAAAAAAAAACTGACGAATATTTGTAACGGGTTTTATTATAACATGACTCGTCCGCCATGTTGGACTTTTAATGATATGATAATAATTTCAGTCTAAAAACGAATATAATTTTCTTTACAATAAATTTTATTTATAAAACAAAAATAATTTATTAAAAAATTAAACCGACTTCAAATTTAGAAACACCTAGTAAACTAAAAATTAAAAAAATATATATTTTTAGGACTTACGGAAAGGCAAACAAAATTCAAAAACGGATTTGCCTAATTTACCTCTTAAATAAATATATTATATATATATTATTTATACTTACTCTGTTCCCTAAGTTGAAGTGTAACTAACTTAAATTACTATATTAAATTATGATACGACTTTTAGTTTTCGAAAAATTCGTCGACAAACATACAAACATAAACTTACGAAATTAAGTATACGTACTTGGAAGCCTAAATTGATCATGATACTCAAATATAATTCAATTCTAACAATGTTACATACATACATTTCGAACTGATAACCTCCTTTTTTTAAGTCGGTTAATGATAGCTACACATTGCATAAAGGCTATAACTATCTTGACTATACCATTAATTAACCATAAGCTTTTGATAAGTATTTATTTAATTAAATACAAAAAAAATCTATAAAAATACTGAATTAGCTTATGAAAAAATCGTATAAATTACCGGTGTAAGGACTATGTGCACGCCGATCTTTGAAGATACCATCAAACAATTATTCACCACAATGTGTAATTTTATGGAATGCTTTGTTCCATTTAGAATAGTGAGTGAGCCAGTGTAACACACGCACAAAGGACAATTTTGTTATGTGGGATTTATTTCAGTATAAATATATATAATATATAATATCACTTAGTTTTCGTTATCACATCGAAGCCCTAGTTCTCGGTCGGAAGATGAATGTTTTCAGCGTAAATGCACCGCTGTCTGCACTTTACCGCCAGTGTAGGATATAAATTGCAATGAGATAACTAATTGATTCACGCAAGCATTTTAGAACACAGCTGTGCGGGCATTTACTTTCTAGAGAAAGTCGAATAGAATTGCTGTCAAGTGACTAGAACGTACTGTCTGAAGTCAAAATTAAAATTTATTAAATAAATTTATTTCACAATATGCTCTAAATATTACGAATAGATTATGAATACAAGATTTTCGAATATTGTTTTTTTTATAATATTATTTATTCAAATTTATTAACATAAGAATTGATAACATTAAGTGCTTAAATATATATACAAATATGAATTAAAAATAATTACTGTATAAATCATGACTGCGTGGAATGGTGGCAAGAATGCTAGCAGCATTTCCCCGTTGAATCGCAATTCCGATCCTCTGGGCTAAAAACGAACCAGCCCTCCTGTCACCAGTGGAGACAATAAGGCGAGATATTACACTTTTGATGAAGGTTTTTGCACTATTACTCCAAGGGCCAAGTGTTTCGACAGCAAATGGGACAAAAAAGTAATTTGACAAAGAATGGGACAAAATTTTCATTTTTATTTAAAGAAATAACATTTTTTAAAAATTTAGTACTTAATCCTAAACGTGTTGCTATCCATGAAACAGGCAACAGTGATAAAACTAATAATATTAATGAGGAGTCGGAATTAAATTCAATTATTGCAATATAATAATTATTAAGTATAAGGATCTGTCTTTCACTTATAGCATGCAATCAAAAATTAATAATAGAAAAAAAAATGACATATATATATTAAAGACATTATATTACGTAGAGAAAATAAAATCGCAGAGTCCAGATATATTAAAAATTCGTCATTATATTAAATAGTTACGCGTACTGTTCTTGTAATGCATTAAGGAATTTAAAGAGATATTTCTGATATACCATATGTTCTTTGCATCGAATCAAACAAAAGCATATTTCCATCTGATGATGACGTGTAATTTTTATTATTTGATATTAATAATAAAAATTAAATTAAGCGATTAATACTTGGTATGCCAGATCACATACGGTATTATTGACTAAATATAATACAAATAACTTAAACAGCTTTAAATTTGTAATCTAGAATTGTAATACTCAGTGTTCACTGTTAATGGAAATAGCCAATTACGAACAAAACGAATACAACCTTCGTAGTTCTAGGCTCCGGGTTGCTACTAAGGCCCGACCTAAGGTTTTATTCCAAAAAGCACGAGATATGCGACACACAGATTCTGCCTTGATCTTTAAAATTTACGATTAAATCCCGAGTTAAAAAAATATCTAGTCACGTGTTTCAAAACCCACAAACTATTTTTATTGCAGCTGTTTATTCGATGTGCTGTTCTTTGCAAACATTAAAGCGAATCAATAAACTTGAATGTGAATATTCTATTTAATAAATATTTTAATCGATATGACGTAATAGTAACGACTACACCAACACCTTTCATTATGTCTAAAGTTTCATGTTTGACGCTGTTTCCAATATGTTAGGACCGTGACTGCTTTGAGACGAATTACATATGCATTTGTTCTCTTGCAAAACGACCGCTATCCGCGAGCCTTATGTCTGTCATTTGGAAATACGAACTCGTTAATCGCTTTACATCTTCGTAAAGGCGTTACGAAAGCGGATTACGAAAGTTTATAGATTTTGATATGACTAAAATAATTTAATTTGTCTTTGATAATGAAGTCGCAGTCTGAGCTAGTCCAAGTTAGTTGTCAACATGTCGTATCGGTTTATTGTTATCGCTCCAATAAAGACCAGTGTTACCAGAGTATTAAATAAAATAAATTTATATTTTAATAACATATTTTGTTGACATAGTCTGAATTTAAAGTGCGGAATTTTAATAGGTTTTTGTTTATTTACATACTATAAAAGACTAGTTTATTTACATACTATATAAGAATACTGAATACTAAACTAGAAATTGTATATCGCTGTAATAAAAGGGGGGTAAGGCAGTGCGCTTCCACCTCAGCACTTCAAGTCAACCTCACCTGCTCGTGTTACCCCCTGCTAAATAACAAACAAGAAAATGGCAACCGTCTGGTGGCGGTATATCCACTAACCTAAGCTGTCTCATGGCTCAAGAATATGGATATTCTAATGAGGCTGAGACAGAACAGTCGGCATCAGTGTGGGACGTTGACTTAGGGCGCCGGCGACTATGTATCAAGTATACTCACAGAGCTTAACCTTCTAGTTAGGTTCACTACGCACTCACGTGACTTGGACAGGCACGATGAGTTTTAAAGTCCGATTTAAATTTAAATGAAGATTTTCAGATTTTGAGTTTGATAAAGCGACAACCTTCTCGAAATCCATTATTCTTTCGATTTTAAGTCGCGATCCGTCCGGAGCAATAACTTGTATAACTCCATCACGCGGCCAGCACTTGTCCACTCCAAAATGCCGTCTCGTCGCTAAAAATAAGTCATGTTGGGCTTTGGTCAAGAACTCGGACAGGGTAACACCGGTACCCTTGAACTATGTTTTTGCGAACCAGACCTTACTTCGCACAGAAACATCCGAAAACTTAACCACAATAGGACGAGGTTTTTTCTCCGTTTTACGACCCAGTCGATAGGATCTTTTGATGCAGGTCGTAGAAAACTGGTCGATATCAAGATGTTCAGCGACAAGACTGGTCACCCGCGCCGAGGTGTCTTCCGACCTCTCTTCAGGCACACCGTGAAACAGCAATATCTTCCTACGGGAACGCATTTCAAGTCGGTCAAACTCACATGTAAATAATTCCACCTGACGTTGGAGAGAATTCAAAGCCGTGATGACGAAGGTTTTAAAAGCGGCAAATTCCGTAGCGAAAAAAGTGACTGGAGAATTAGTTTTTTGGAGATCTTGCTGGAAGTCCTTCATCGTCGTATTGAATTGTTCAGCCATTGAGGCCAATATATCTTTAATCGACTCCATTGCGGTTAATTCATTTGTAATCAAAATATTGGACACTCTTCAATGGCTTTTGCAACGCAAATTAGCACAGGATAATATTTGCTGGATGGTATTGTGAACTATCAGTACATATTTTTTACTTTTTGCGTATTATATCGTATTTAATTAAATAAAAACTATAATTTCAAAACAGAGGTGATGTTATTATTTTCAACGCCTACCCGCGTTTTTTGCTGTATTGTTGGAGCGCCTTAGAGCCGAAACAACAGTATAAGGAATTTCGTCTGGTTTTTTACCCACACGTGACAAAAACTAAATGGAATAAGGTCAAAAGAACAAAAATATTAACATATACAGAGTAGAGTTAATTTATGTTTTCGTATATAAAGTTTTTATTGCTTTAGAAACTCAAGATGTAAATATAAAAAAATCCAATTAAAACACGGACTAGTCCCAATGTAACATGAGTTGAAGTAACAATTACCGTAAAGGCAATTTAGCGTATGAGACTGAAACGAATTATGCATCATTCAATTTTGCAAAATCTTTTTCTAAACAAAACATATGTACCTACTTTCTAGTCCAATGGAAAGTCTCAGTTACGTTGATATTGAAATTAATGTAATTCGTACAGATTATTTAATAAAATTTAACTTATAAAAAATATAATATATTTAACGGTGACAGGGCTTAATGTAAGTCCATCTGGGTGGTTACGACCCAATTATTAGATATTATACCATCTTCACATTGTATAAAACAAAGTCGCTTTCCCTGTCCCTATGTCCCTTTGTATGCTTAAATCTTTAAAACTACGCAACGGATTTTGATGTGGTTTTTTTTTAATAGATAGAGTGATTCGAGAGGAAGGTTTTTGTATATAATACATAGACAATATAGCTAATTAACACTGATAATTTTAAAAGTTTCTAACATGATGTCGTAAAGAGACACATTTTTTGCGCATATATTGCAAACGCTGGTTGAACACTATGAAATAGATCAAAATAATGTACTACAGAATTGTACACCTCAAAAATGTCTACAAAAAAGTCCGTGATGGTATGTGTCTATCTGTTAGTGATAACTCATAATAAAATTTTTTGGTCATTCATTTTTTACCACAAAAATTTGGCTAATTTTCGAGTCAGTCATTTTTTAAATAACAAACATGAAACTTTATTTTTGGGCTACTGATTAAAAATTAATAGATACGTATTTAAGCGTTTCTAGATATGTTACGCCTAAGGGGAGAAATAGAGTTTGACTTTTCGTATTCAGGTTAGTCGGGAAGTCTGTCATTGTGAAGTTAGAAACTCGAAATTTTATTTTTGGCCTACCAATTAAAAATGTCTTGATTCGCATTTAAGCGTTTTTGGATATTTTACGCCTAAGGAGAGAAATTGAGTTGACATTTCGTATATAGGATAGTCTAGAAGACCGTAATTTTTGATGTTAGAAGTAGGAAACTTTATTTTTGGACTACTGATTAAAAATTAGTAGATACGTATTTAAGCGTTTCTAGATATTTTACGCCTAAGGGGAGAAATAGAGTTTGACATTTCGTATTCAGGTTAGTCTGGAAGTCTGTCATTTTGAAGTTAGAAGCTCGAAATTTTATTTTTGGGCTACCGATTAATAATGAGTTGATTCGCATTTAAGCGTTTCTGGATATTCTACCCTAAGGGCTGAAATACACACCAATGTGGTATACAAAGACATATTACATTAATGTAACATTTTAAGTTAATTTGTAATTATATTCATATTCTACGCGGGCAAGGCCGCGGGTAACAGCTGGTAAAATAATAATACTTTGTATTTTCGTTTTTAGGTGTAAAGGACGATTGAGCCAGTGTGAGAGTGGGTTGGTGGGCCAAGCAGGAGGTGCTTGGCCCACTCGTCAAGCCTCGAGGTCTTCCTCCTTGCCCGGGTTTTTCCTCAATGGTCATTAAGTGTTGACCCAGTGGTCAGGGTCTAATTGACCCAGTGGTGTAATTAGGCCTTTATTAGGTTGCCATGTCCGTGTGGGTGTCAAATCCGAGTGGGTATAAAATCCGGTGGTTGCGTCGTCATATCGTTCCTCCAAATAGTCGTCGTCAAACATCTTAATTCCTATAGCTTTCGATGCAGTGCATATGTATAGTATTTACCATCTGGGTGCCTATTTTCCTGTCTGCCTTTATATATTTTCAAAATTTCTACATTACTTTGAAACCGTTACTGATAATTACTTAATAATAAAAGGCCTAAATTAAGATATAAAACATTATATATATAACAATAATTTTGTTCTATTGGGGAGACTATGTTTTATTTTTAGTACTTATATTAATCAATTACTTTAGTTCTCCACGACTGAGTTCCCCCATTTTGTCAATTGATAAATTACCGTAAATAGACTTAGTACATCGGTCTAGATTAGGACAACGACCTTTTGACATTTGCTCAACAAATAGGAACTATTATCTTAAACGCTATTATATATGCTTCGCAAATATTAATATTCAGCTATTCATATTAGTATTAAGTACAGGTTGGATCTTATAGTGCTTGTGTTCAAGTGAATGACCTCTGTGTTTACAATAAAAGCGTCACTTGTTGTAACAGCATCATATAAAAAATTGCATATATCCGTATCTGAATTTATTTGTTGGATTCTATACTATCAGAATACGGGAAATATCTTAAAGTATTGTATGTCTTATAAAGAAATAGTTTAACACTCATAATATATGTATTACCTACCTCTTTGTATTGTTTTAAATTTTATCTCGTAAAATATTGGATATTTTGAAGCCCTATACTATTTCCATATAAATATGTGTATATAACATCGTAACATAAATAATATTAATTTATATGAGGTAAATATCAAATAATTTTGTCTTGTAACTCGTAACTAAGGAGTTTTAATAGACAATTAAGGCAGATTAAGGCAGTGACGATCAGGCCTAGGTCAAGAGTGGATCGCCTCGAATACGATAGCTGCCAATCTTATTATCTTGTTTACACTTAACAAAGCTATTCTTTTATCATTCATTGCTACTACTGATTGTTCAAACAGTGGCTTTTATAAGGACAGTCTCACAATAAGCCTGCTTATACGATAACCACAATAACACAACCAGCCAATTTATGGATTTTTAAATAAAAAGTGGGTATGTGTTTGTAAAGGACCCATCTGTGTAAAAACACCAAATAAAAAGCAATTGCGAACGCTTGTATATGAATGACTTAATGCAATAATGGACGGAACTTAACGACCCAAATTAAAAACATAAATATCAAAACATATATTTTGTTCAAGTTGGTACTAGTAAATCTTTATATTACAGGATTTATTTGAATGTTACGCAACCCTCGGTTTTGAATATAGATTAAATGATTGGTATCCTTTATGTAAATCAACGCATACAAACTCCACGACTGATCTTAAGCCAATTTTTTTTCGAACATAAGTACTAATAATTTAAATCGGTAAAGGTAAAACACTGTACTAACATAAAAAGGAATTTCATTCTATAAACTATAAGCGATGGAAATTTTATCATTATATTAATGTGATATAATCATGATAATGCACGACGCGACTATCCACGTCGTTGAACAGGTGCTTAGAAAACATAGAACCCTTGACATGCTAATTATACTCTCACTTAATTAGTTATTTGTTAAACGTATTGTGACTCTGTACACAATTTGCAACTTTTCTCGCGATTCTGTTTTCATTAAAGTTACTTTAAACGAATATGTTATATTTACCAGTTGAGTGAATGAAATAAACACGGATAAAGATTTTATACTTTATATTATACTAGCTGTTACCCGCGGCCTTGCCCGCGTAGAATATGAATCTATTTACAAATTAACTTAAAATGTTACGTTAATACCTCTTTGTATACCATTAGAATATCCAGAAACGCTTAAATGTGAATCAACTCATTTTTAATCGGTTGGCCAAAAATAAAATTTCGAGCTTCTAACTACAAAATAAAATGACAGACTTCCAGACTAACCTGAATACGAAATGTCAAACTCTATTTCTCTCCTTAGGCGTAAAATATCCAGAAACGCTTAAATACGTATTTACTAATTTTTAATCAGTAGCCCAAAAATAAAGTTTCCTACTTCTAACTTCAAAAATGACGATCTTCTAGACTATCCTATATACGAAATGTCAACTCAATTTCTCTCCTTAGGCGTAAAATATCCAAAAACGCTTAAATGCGGATCAAGTCATTTTTAATCGGTAGCCCGAAAATAAAATTTCATGCTTCTAACTTAAAAATGACGGACTTCCAGATTAACCTGTATACGATTTCGTATACAGATTGACATTTGTCAACTCCTACTTTTTCCCTATAGGCGTAAAATATCAAGAAACACTTAAATACGTATCTACTCATTTTTAATCGGTATCCCAAAAATAAAATTTCTAGCTTTTAACTTCAAAAGTTACAAACATCCAGACTAACCTGTATACGGAATGTTAACCCTATTTCTCCCCTTAGGCGTAAAATATCCAGAAACGCTTAAATACGTATCTAGTCATTTTTAATCAGTATCCCAAAAATAAAGTTTCATATTTTTAGCTTAAAAAATGACGACTGCCATAAAAACTTTCAACCCTTATCTCAACCCCTTAGTGGTAGAATATCAAAAAACACTTAAATACGTATTTACTCATTTTTAATCAGTATCCCAAAAATAAAGTTTCATGTTTGTTACTTAAAAAATGACTGACTCGAAAATTAGCCAAATTTTTGTGGTAAAAAATAAATGACCAAAAAATGTTATTGTGGGTTATTACTAACAGATAGACACATACCATCTCGGACTTTTTTGTAGACATTTTTGAGGTGTATAATTCTGTAGTACATTATTTTGATCTAGCTAGTAGGGTTTAGCCAGCGTTTACAATGTAAGCGCAAAAAATGTATAAATTTACGACATCATGTTAGAAACTTTTAAAATTATCAGTGTTAATTAGCTATATTGTCTATGTATTATATACAAAAACCTTCCTCTCGAATCACTCTATCTATTTAAAAAAACCTGCATCAAAATCCGTGCGTAGTTTTAAAGATTTAAGCATACAAAGGGACATAGGGACAGAGAAAGCGACTTTGTTTTATACTATGTAAAGATGTAATATAAAAGTTAAGGTACCGCGCTCGTTTATCTCTGGCTGATAGGGAAAGGTTTTAAGAACATTTACTTTGTAACTCCAGGCAAAAGGGGCAAAACATATTAGTTCCCAAGGTTGGTGGCGCATTGGCGATGTAAGGAATCGTTAATATTTCTTACAACGGCATTGTCTATAGAGGATGACCTACTTATATGATAAAAAAATAATCAATAAACTGCATTTATCAACGTTAATCACAATTTAGTTACAATTGTAAACATGTTTACCAACATTCAGAAAATAGAAAATCGAGGTTTATTTTTAGCGAATATTGACGTCAGCGTTGTCAATTGTATGAATTATCTTGGATGATTTGCGTACGGCAAGATAATCTATAATTGTTCAACTGTTCGTATGTCTTCGGTTTCTGATTCCCTCTACATAAATACTTTTACATATAAATTCATAGATTAAATATCTGGTGAGTAGGTTGTGTTCGAATTAGCCTGCAAAGAGGCCCATTATGACAAAAAAAAGGATATCGATGTTCTGGTCATAATTTGTCACATTTTTTTTTTTATAAAGTTGAAATATATTTGTGGTAAGGTATTTTTTATTTATTTTGTTTAAGAAATTACGATACAAATTTATTAGGTAATGGCCACGAAGCCTACTTTAAACGTAATAAAGTTTAAATGTATGTGTACTTAAAATAAATATTTGCATATTGTTGATCTAATGGCACACTTGGATATTTAATTAATCATCCTTTGATCAGTTCTGCATTTTTTTGTATTAAATAAATTGTAATGATAATTTATCGTTGTTAATCTTTACATAGTATAAAACAAAGTCGCTTTCTCTGTCCCTATGTCCCTTTGTACGCTTAAATCTTTAAAACTACGCAACGGATTTTGATGCGGTTTTTTTTAATAGATAGAGTGATTCGAGAGTAAGGTTTATGTATATAATACATAGACAATATAGTTAAGTAACACTGATAATTTTAAACCCTACTAGATAGATCAAAATAATGTACTACAGAATTGTACACCTCAAAAATGTCTACAAAAAAGTCCACGATGGTATGCGTCTATCTGTTAGTGATAACCCACAATAAAAAAATTTTGTCATTTATTTTTTACCACAAATATTGGCTAATTTTCGAAGCGATTTTAACCTATACAGCATTAATCCTTATCCAATGAAATACCTTAAATACATTGTTGATTTAATATTGATCTATTTGGCCCTTTACAGCATATGATTTAAATGAATATTATCGACGATATTACAGATTTAAAAATTGCGGAACATAGCGTTTGCGGTGATACCGGCCGGCCGGGGCGGCGGGAGCGTGCCTATAAATAGCGCGTCGGAGGCCGCGTTTCTCCCCCAACCAACTACGTTCTGAGCCGAGGTGCGATCTCATAGGAAACACCCTCAGGTCGAACGTCACTCTCGAGCCCAAAAGGGTTCACCTTAAGCCAGAGTTTTAACAATCGCCCCAACGTTCGGTGACGCTGTAAAGGCCAGTAGAGCCAACAGCACTACTCAATCAAGATACAAAATACCTGCGGTTCTCCCTGTAGCACTTTGAATTTAGCAGCGATCGGACGCGGTTATTATCGTAGCTCTCTAGCGAGGGAAATAACAATCCATACTTCCATACTTACTTAATATTATAAATGCGAAAGTAACTCTGTCTGTCTGTCTCGCTTTCACGCCAAAACTACTGGACCGATTTAAATGAAATTTGGTACACAAATAGTCTAGAGCCTGAGAAAGATCATGGGCTATTTTTTTATCTGAAAAAAAGTGCTGTAAAGGGTCGAAAAGGGGGATGAAAGATTGTAAGTTGTTGAAAGTATTGTCAAGTTTAGAATTTTTAGAACTAGAAGCAAAAACTTATATTTTAGGCTGTACACTTATAAACTAACATATCATGACACCCACTTAGGAGGGAATTTTGGATATTCTACCCCTAAATGTGTGAAATAGCGGTTGAACGTTCGTATGGAATTTTTTAAGTTAGAAACATGAAAGTTTATTTTTGAGATACTGATTAAAAAGGAGTAGATACTTATTTAAGTATTCCTGCATATTCTACCCCTACGGTGATATAAGGGTTGAAAGATTGTATAGAAGTCCGTCATTTTTAAGATAGTAACATGAAATTTTATTTTTGGGATACTGATCAAAAATGAGTAGATACGTATTTAAGCGTTTCTACATAATTTACCATTAAGGGGGTGAAATAAGGGTTGGAAATTTTTATGAGAGTCAGTCATTTTTTTAAGTAACAAACATGAAACTTTATTTTTGGGATACTGATTAAAAATTAGTAAATACGTATTTAAGTGTTTTTTGATATTCTACCACTAAGGGGGTGAAATAAGGGTTGAAAGTTTTTATGGAAATCATCATTTTCACTCTAAGGAGTTTAATAGGGGTAGTATATTTTTTATATAGGTTAGTCTGGAAATCCGTCATTTTTAAAGTTAGAAGAATGAAACTTTATTTATGGGCTACTAAAAATGAGTAGATACGTATTTAAACGTTTCTGGATATTTTACGCCTAAAGGGAGAAATAGTGTTAACATTACGTATACAGGTTAGTCTGGAAGTCTGTAATTTTTGAAGTTAGACGCATGAAACTTTATTTATAGGCTTACTGATTAAAAATGAGTAGATACATATTTAAGCGTTTCTTGATATTCTACCTCTGAGGGGGTGAAATAAGCGATGAAAGTTTTTATGGAAGACCTTCATTTTTTAAATTAATACTGATTAAAAATGAGTTGATTCGCATTTAAGCGTTTTTGGATATTTTACGCCTAAGGAGAGAAATTGAGTTGACATTTCGTATATAGGATAGTCTGGAAGACCGTCATTTTTGGAGTTAAAAGTAGGAAACTTTATTTTTGGGCTACTGATTAAAAATCAGTAGATACGTATTTAAGAGGACAGTCCTTGCGGAACGCCTAAATAGCGCTTACTATTTTCGAAATATCTTAAAACTGGAGCATTGATTATGGATGAAAAAAAACATTCAGTATCTTAATAGATAGATCTCAAGTTTCACCGCGTGATATTTATAAAATTTGTATCAATAACCTGGTAAATTAATCGTCAACATCACTCCAAACACTGAAATCGACCTTTTCTATTAACGTTTTTTAAGCTATTTAGCGGCTAGTTTATACATGTATTTTTGGTTAAATGGGGACACAAAAGTGTAAATAATAAGTTCACCGCGTTCAATTTCTATTATATCTCACAATATTGTAGTAATTATTATTTAAATATTGCTTACTTTTTGGCATTCGTCGTCCATACATTTTAGTATGGAGAAAATGATTTGACGGTTTTGACTTATTATTCGACATCGCTGTCAATAAATTTTCAGTCCCTCCCCAGAGCCCAAGGTGAGAGCACGTCAATTTTTATTTCGAGCCGACTCTTATAATTTCGCAAAACGTCTACGCACACATCGACAAGTTAGCATAAGGGTGGGGCGCGAGTGTCGTGGGACGCAATTGTTAATTTTTACTTTTCAAGAGACCAGATGAACTCAGTAAGTAAGTATTACTAACCGGTTATTGTTTTACTCATCTTTGCTTCTATCTATTTAATTTCTATCTAATTCAGAATTAAATGGGAAAACGTAAAGAAAATTATCGAACACATAAAAAAAATAAAGGACTAATTAAAAAATAAACAGTATGTAACAATTAAAAATAAATCTGTGATAATTTTAATTGTCTAGATTCATGACATACAGCCTGGTGACTGACAGACGTACGGACAGACAGAGGGACGGACAGTGGAGTCTTAATAATAAGGTCGCGTTTTTACCCATAAGGTATGAAACCTTAGAAACACTACTTACCAATTTTTTACCTTAGTTTAGTTCGTAATTGTAAGTTGAATTGTTATGTTTTTTACAAAATGGTGATGATTGATTAATATTAACATTGTTTAATTTGAGCTTCAATTGTTATATTTGTGAAACTAATTTAGATTTTGTATATGTATAGTTGTATTTTAATTTTGTGTAAAGGCATCGGGTGCATTCGGACAGTTAGACAGGGGGTATATTCGTACGCGTACGAATGTGCCCCCTTAAATTTCATTAACCACCAGTATATCAAAATTATTTTTTATGAAATAAAATGCATAAAAACATATCTTCCTATAACACCAGAAGTCGTAAGACCTTATCCTATATCTGTTAGAAACAGAAAAACCAATGAAGGAAGAAAACCGGGTAAATCCATACTAATATTATAAATGTGAAAGTAACTGTTTGTCTATCTCGCTTTCACGCCAAAACTATTGAACCCATTTAAATGAAATTTAGTACACAGTTAGGTTAGAGTACAACAATGCCATACAAAACTATTGTAAACATCTCATATATACTGATTGTAAAGTTTAGAATAATCAAAAAGTAAACGAAGGATGAACGATTTTATTTTTGTTATTTTTCTAAGGAAAGATTTATCGACCATTAGTCAAGTCACATATTATTAAGTTAGTTCTTTAATAAATAAATATTTTTGTAATAATTAATAAAAATTTAACGATTTTAATTGGCTTTTTAATTACCCTATATGAATCTACCCCATGGCGTACGAAAGTACCCCATTTATTTTACATTTACAACAGTGAGTATTCCTACTTTATTAAAAACATCCCGAAGAGAGTCTCTAGCTCCAAGATTATAAATAGACCGGTTTGCTCTCTTTTGTATAATAAAAACAGATTCAATATCTGCAGCATTACCCCAAAGTAATATGCCATATGAAATAATACTGTGAAAATAACCAATATATACAAGACTAGCGGTACCAATATTAGTTAGTTGTCTAACTTTTCTAACCGCGTATGCTGCGGAGCTGAGTCTTCCTGTCAGGGACGATAAATGAGGACTCCACTGAAGTTTGGAATCCAATGCTATTCCCAAAAAAAAACCGTAGTATTGGCTATATCAAGACGGCCACCATTTAAAGATATATTATAATTTTGCTTTCTAAAATTTGGTTGGGTAAAAACTACACATTTTGTTTTTTGAGTATTCAAAACTAAATTATTTACTGTAAACCAATCGTGTATCTGTGATAATGCACGGTTCACATCGTCATAGTCAGTTTTTTCCTGTCTACCTTAAAAATCAGTAAAGTATCGTCAGCAAACAACATTATATCACAAATACCTTTAACGTAGAAAGGAAGATAATTTATATATACTAGAAATAAAAAGGGACCCAAAATTGATCTTTGTGGAACACTCATTTTTAACGTAGATCCAGAAAACTTTATGCCATTAATGAAAACTTGCTGGACTCTTTGACTTAAATATGAAGCAATGAGATCAAGAGCTTTACCTTTAATACCGTAGTATTTGAGCTTATAAAGAAGCGTCTCGTGTTCTACACAATCAAATGCTTTAGACAAATCACAGAATACTCCAATAGCATTCTGTGATTTTTGTCAAGCATCGTAAATATGTTTAAGAAGTGCTATTCTCGCATCAGTTGTCGAGCGACCTCTTGTAAAACCGAATTGCTCACTATGAAAAATAGTATTTGTACCGAAATGGACGAGAAGTTGATTAAAATATTTTTTTCGAATATTTTACTTAAAAATAGAGTATTGCAAAAAATTATATTTAACTCCGTTATTTATATTTATAAAATTTAAGAAGTGATTATTTAATGTGTCTTTACTTTAATTTAATTCGGTATATCTACCAACCTTAAAATATCAAGAAAATAATAATTATTATTTTGTTAGACGAAAGCAGTTGAAACAATAAAAATCATAATGAATATTTGGCATCTTAATGCACTCTGACCGCACCCTATGCTAACAAATAATTTATAATTGCGTTTGCGAGTGACAACCTTATAGCTAATACATTACTCGTAATTAAATGTATTTTTATAAATCCTACGTTATGAACGCGCAATGAAAATTTAATTTATTTGTTGCACCGAAAACAAGCAACTAATTATCTCCGGGGATGCGTACGATACACTGCACAATGCAACTGTATTATTGAAAAGTACCTATGTGTGTGTTCTAAAATTAATTCCCACGCTTACAAACTACGCTCTTAAGCGTTTCTTGATATTTTAGGCCTAAAGGGAAAATTAGGTGTTAATATTTCGTATTCAGGTAAGTCTGGAAGTCTGTCATTTTGAAGTTAGAAGCTCGAAATTTTAATTTTGGGCTACCGATTAAAAATGTGTTGATTCGCATTTAAGCGTTTCTGGATATTCTACCCTAAGGGCTGAAATACACACCAATGTGGAATACAAAGAGGTATTACATTAACGTAACATTTTAAGTTAATTTGTAAATATATTCATATTATACGCGGGCAAAGCCGCGGGTAACAGCTAGTAATCGATAAAACTATATCATCAAATCAACTTATAGCTTATAGCCTACAAGGCTACAAGACAAGGCTCAACTTGACGTAAGTATTCCTATTACATAACACCGATGTAAATAACAAATAATAGCCCGTTCATCATGTGACCCTCAGTCATGTGACTTAGTGAAGCTATCTAGCCACCGAACACATAGCTATCAGATCGATGTAAGATATAGTCAGATTTGATTTACTAACAATTCAACAAATACGGATACTATCTGAACATATAAGGTGTGCTACCAACTGACTCAAAAAAAATTTGAAAGTAAAGATGGTAACGCATAATATGTATATACATAATAAATATATATGTACATATAATATTTTGTAAAAGCAATATTGCGAATTATTTTTGCTATATGAACGTTACGTGCTGTGTCAAGCGTGGACGTCAAACCTAACGACATGTTCTCGAACGACCTCCCAACCCCTTTTTATCTCAACAAAGGATGTCCAGAATAGCCGTCCTTATTGCTAAATTACTCTCGCAATAGATAAATAAGAAAAAACGACTCCGTAGTATTGTTTTTATCCTCTTCTCGTTTAGATAATTTGAGATTTATTAGTAAAATTTTATAAAATTAGTAATTAAAAAAAACTTTCGTCTTAATGACAATTATAATAATGACAGCTATTATCAGTTACAATAAGTTACATAAAGGTTTATTTAAACAACTAGAGACCGCGCCGGCTTCGCTCAGGTACAACTTTTTAATAATGACGTGATGTAAATACAATTTATATCTTATCTTTAGCACTCAGAAATAATGTAGAGTTCTACTAGTGATTTTTTTTTTAGAATTTGATCATTAGTTCCGGAGATTATCCCCTACATACAGACAAAAAAATTTATTATTTCATAATAATATAATGTATTTGATGTAGAAGTATGTTATTTATATACCCATATAAATGACACTGGTAAAAGTATAGAATACGTAAATCTTAACAGGAGGTATCCACATTAACTGCAAGCAAGGACTAGTAAGTTTTTGACGTGCTGTGCTTACAATTCAACTCATGTTCTTCGGAGAAGGCGAACATTGTAACGAAACTAGTGTTTGTCGGCCCATTTTCCGAGACTTATTTATTGTATACTAGTTGAGATGTATGGTGGCTATAAAAGTATACTATATAAGTATAGTAAAACATACGGTCCGTTTAAGCGCATGTAATTACATATTCAAACAGTATCTTATACTTAACATAGATCCTCGCTTATTTATTTACGTAAGTATAACATTATGTCCGTTAAAACTATATAAATGTATTTATAACGAAGCGGCTGCATACAAACTTTTATTATGCCTAGAAAATCCTTATATTGATTATAATAAATACATCGATTTTAGTTTAAAAAAAACCGTCGATTGTTATGGTTAAGATTGCATATATATGCATAAACAGAAATCAGTATTTTAAAATTATGTAACTACATAATTCACTTCAAAATAAAGTGTCAATACGTATTCAAATTAAATATATTTTTTTAATAATACAGCAGTATGGGAATATAAAATAAATATTTGGACAAATTCGTGATAAAATAAAATGATTAAAACAAATTAGCATTTTTATCGGCATACTAAGTATAATTATTAGCTTTGTGGTCGATTAAACATTTTATAAAGGCAAGAAAGTTGGGAGCGATCAACTCAGATGATAATATAATAATCACGATCAAGATGACTTTCACGTTAGCGTTGAATTGATTTTAAAAAAATTTATATGTTGACACTCATACATTTTGTGCTTTAAATATATGTAATATTTGCATATTCAAATAATACATTTTGTATGTAAAAGTATGGGGATGAGCAAATGGGCCATTTGATGGTAAGTAGGCCCATAGACAATGACGCTGTAAGAAATATTAACCGTTCCTTACATCGCCAATGCACCATCAACCTTAGGAACTAAGATGACATGTCTCTGATGCCTCTAGTTACAAAGGCTCACTCAAACTTCAAACCGGAACACAACAATACTTTATTGTAAAAAAATATCCTTCAGACCAACTTAACGGAGATTTAACGGAGATCATTTAAAATAAATAAATAATTACATATATTACAATAATAAATTTAAATAATAAAACGATAATATCATTGAATGTAAATCAACTATCATATTCGTATATTAACTCATCTACATAAAACGATGGTACCATCTTGCGTCGCATTATAAAATTATTTATCTATTCAAGTGATGTGTTAGTGGTAACTACGATTACGTAACTCTTATGGAACATTCCTTGTCATACAACGTACCATTGTCATTCCAATTATTATAACTTCAATAATTAGAGATGCGACTTCAAATGTTCCTAACCAACTGGATGAATAGGTTATTATGATACCAAAGAAAACACTTACATATTCAATATAAATATTATACTATTTTTAATATTATCTATTTAGGTATAATGAATTGCGGAATATTTGTACATTTTTTCTTTTTTTCTTTTATTAAGTCTACAGTGAACATAATTTTTTTTTTATCTTTTATAGTTACAAAATAGTTATACAAGGTCAATTGCTTTTGTTCTATTCGCGCGTGAAAAAATTTAAAGACTTGATTTTAATCCCATGTCATTTATGTTAATATATGTCTTTTGTGATGGTAAAATATGGTGTACTTATTTAAATACTAATACATTACAAGAGCATCTTGAATACTAATTATTTACGAATGGATTTCGCAGTGATTTACGATAACAATCGAACCTAACTTACAATTTTAAAACATAGTTTATTTTTTTAACCCAATGAAATATAACTTCAATTAGTTTGTTAGTGATTTAGTCTGATATTCGAGATATCATTTAAAGTTAAATCAAAATGTTTTTTTAAGACTGTAGTTATCGAATTGAATGTAAATGAAATCAGTTTTTAATATGAAATATCACAACGTCTCAACAAGTCAAATAAAATTAACAGCACGTAATCTTTAGGGATCTTACGACTAAAACATAAGGATTTCAAACATTCATATATAATTCGTACATACCCTTTACTTATTTATTATCTATAATATAACATAACTTGTTAATAAATAATACACACACATGAAATTACCAAACAATAAAATAAAAAGGACCGCAATTCAATTGTAATAATCGTGACGCGAAAAGTGAATCTGAGGACCGGTGTAAATAAGGAGACAGAGTTAAATCTTTTGAATTTTCTGCCCATCTGGTACTTATTTTAGGCATCAATTCATTTGTAATTAAATATGTTTATTTTTACATACAAAAGTTACATTATTTACCGTTGTTCCTAAAGAAATTATAAGACTTACGATCAGTTACACAGACGTTCAACATCCAACTCTATAAAATGTTTTATTTTATTTCGCTTCCAATGCCTTAAATAAATAATAACTGAATTTGGACTCTAAAGTAAAAAAAAAATCATCGCTTTAAAAAAAAAGGATCGATAATTTGACCAACTCGTCTACATAGCTGCCCAAAAAATAACGTATAAATATGCATTTTTTTCAATTCTCGTTTTAAGAAAGTTACAATTAATTATATTCTTTTAGAAAACCATGCGTGTTTCGTTCGATTGGTCGCTGCGCTCCGATTACAAAGCGACTGGGGCGGAACGCTCCCAGCGTCCTTACCCTGACTGATATTACAACCCTGATCTACACCTCAAATTAAGATCATATAATACAATAGTTATTTAGATGTGACTTATAACTCGGTACCCTAGAATTATCCATTCTGAGTCGAGTTCACGGAGTTAAAAATCACATTATAGGCACTCTTATCCATTATACTCGTGTTTATATAGTGATAATCACTGATAATAATATACATTTGACGTTTTACTGTAAATTAGTTTTCGCCCGCGGCTTTTTTCACGTTTCAGAGTTTTGTCGTCAGCGGTTAGTTATAAAAAAGAAACCCGTATCCTCCCTTCAAACTTGCTTTATACTGAATTTAAATTTGAATCTAATTATTAAGTATGTGTAATTATTAAAATTAACAAGCAATATTTTATACATTATTTTCTATAATCAAATGTGTACTTAGTAACACAACTTTAAATACTTTTTTTGGACGAATTAAAAATGTAATTTCAGGATGTTTTTTTCAAATCGTAATAGTTAGGAAGTGAGACAGGCGCCTATACTAATTAGAAATTGGGTTACGGCTCTTCCGGCCCCCTTTTCCAGGATTGCAAAAAAATAATATAGCCTTACAATACATGTTAGAGATAAAATATTTATTAAGATCGATCGATCGATCGAAGAGTCATAATATTTATTAAGATCGCTTAAGAATAATGTATGCGGTGTTTAAGTTTATCTGTTTGTGTGTGTATTTGTGTTTATTTAGTAACTATCTGTATCCTCGTATGTAAGCGTGAGAAGGCAATTTATGACTTTTCTTACATTATATTTTCACATATGGATTAATCAAGCAATTTATTAGCTACATTGTATGAACGAATAACTTGGACCAAGAAAAGTATGGAAGTCCGTCTTTTTTAAGTTAGGAACATGAAACTTTATTTTTGAGATACTGATTAAAAATGAGTAGATACGTAAATATTTAAGCGTTTCTGGATTTTTTACCCCTAAAGGGGTGAAATAAAGATTGAAAATTTGTATGGAAGGCCGTCATTTTAAAATTAGAAACATGAATCTTTATTTTTAGGCTCCTAATTACAAATGAGTAGATATGTAGATATGTATTTCTGGATATTCTATCCCTATGGGTTGAAATACGGGTTGAAATTTCTTATATAGGTTAGTCTTGAAGCCCGTCATTTTTTATGTCAGTAGATTGGCGTGCCAATAATATTACTGAAGAATTTTAGACCCCAAAAATTATGCAGCGGCACCAGACTAATATTAAGAATTCTCTATCGTAATGTCATAGGATACAGTTATTACTGAACGGAAGGAAAAATAGTGTATATTCCACGAATATCTTAGATACCATCAGAATACTCCTTTATTTTTAAGAGAGTACAGGTCGCGCTTAAAGTATGCTTCACCATGGCAATTAATAAAGTACAAGGTCAAATTTCTAAAATGGCCGGAGTAGATATAAGAGAAGACTGTTTTTCGTATGGACAGCTCTAAATAGCCTGTTCGAAAGTGAGCTCTGTAAGCAGTCTGGTGTTTCTAGACCACGTAAGTCGAACCACAAATGAGGTCTTAAATTAATATGGTCTATAATTCTGTAATATAATCAATTTCCACGCGAAAAAAGCCGCGGGCAACAGCTAGTTACTAATAAAACAACTCATCTTATTCATGTTATTCGAACAGGCCAATTATAGTTAAAATATTTATAGGTACCAATTACAATATTTTGAACAGATTCAGGCTAAACAACTGTAAAACAAAAAAACGGAATAAGTGTTTATATATATTTATACTTTAAATTTTACTTTTATTACAGTTGTACTAAAGTTGTACTAATGTACAACATAAATATTTTCACATCAAATACAAAAGTCCATAAGTTCATATATTATTATGGTTTATTTATTACATATATAACAGTAAAATAATGTTCTTTATTCCTATACTTCGTACGCGTTTCCACGGCGTGACCCCATGATTACTCAAATCCTAAAATGACACAACCTGTGCAAACAAGACTTTAAATTTTTATGAAACCCGATCTTTCTCAATTCACTTAAAATTGGTAAAGAGCCTTATGCGTGACTAGAATGCTCGTTTAAAATTGCCTAATACCAACAACACACTACACTACGCTTGTTAGCATTTAGTGGTTAAATTTGTAGTCTTAGGAAAGTTTTTACCCAAAAAATATTTAATGAGCAACTATGAAGATATGGTAATTGTTATTAGGCCCTTGGATTTCCTGATTTCAGAATTGAGTAAAATCAATTCATAACATGCAGCATAACAATATATCTAAAGTTTATAAAATAGCTACAGTATACAGTTTATGTTATTTATTTTAAGGCATTTCAGAGTTTTTAGTTGTGAAAATGGGACACGCGTTTCTAGATTTCAAACTTTCTGACTTTATTCTTTTGAGTTTTTTTTTAAACAAAAAGAACTCTTTTATTTAAAAAAAAATAATTAATCTTAATTTTTTTGTGTAATATGATATAAAATTAGTTGATACATAGTTCTGATTTTAAATAAACTGTTAACAACAAACAATAATGTTGTAAAGAGATTGTTAAATACCTGGTTATCCTTTTCTTATTTTTGGCTATAAGTCTATCCAAAATAGAGAAACCATTATAAAAAAAACATTTTAACATGATTTCAGTCGATTGCTAAGATCGTGAATTATTGACGTACTTAACTACAAAACTATAACACACTAGCTATAGAATTATTATAAAAAAAGAACATTATTTTATACGTTATCTGGATCTAGGAAGATAATAGGCATGAAAGTTATTGTCATTATAATAAACATTGTGGGAGCATAAAAATATTGAACTACATGCAATATTAATTTTATGACTAACCGGGGATTTTTCGCTACAAGTACTGGAAAAAAAACATTACGTCTATATCTACATTGACATTTGCTTGTGCGTTATCAGATTACAAGTCGTAAAGCAGTGTAATGACATGACAAAGACAACAGTGGATAGATTTATGAAACGTCGCTACAGGTTTTCTTTAATATTGATTGCTGGATGCACTTTTATTTATTTCATTTATTAGAGGGTTCATTTAAACCTGCAAGTAGGAGGCGCATCTCCAAACTTTGGAGAGGCCATATGAAAAAATCACTAAACAGGTTGATTATATTTCGAACCGACGTAATCCAACGACGACTCAAGCTAGTTTAGTTGCTCCTTCTTTATGTCAACATACCAATTATCCGTATAATTGAGAATTGGTAATAGGACACTCTGTGCTAGTGAAATTTTGGTAGGAATTGTTAAAAAAGTTACTAACTTATTGAGTAACGGCCTGCAAATCCCATTACTAAGGCCTCCATTCCCTTTGACGATCTGCTTTATTGCGTATCCATATCTGACAGGATTTCATTAAAATTAGACAAATATAGGTTTCTTTCCGATATTTTCCTCAACCGCCAAACACGAGATGGATTACAAACACAAATTAAGTACATGTAAATTCAGTAGTGCTTGCCTGGGTTTGAAACCGCAATCATCAGTTAGGAGGCACTCGTTCTATCCAATGGGACATATCGGGCAAATTAATCGGGCAAAGTTTTATCAATTTGAAAAATACTTTTTTTTTGCTTTTCCATGCACATCTTACATCAAATTATTAATAACGCTTTCGAAATAATATTAATAAGCCGATTAAACGTAAAGTCCTTAAATTACAGTTTTGCGTTTTTCCCATTTGAAGTTGGGGGATTATGCGAGACTCGTCGGTATCTAGAACGCCTGGTGCACCCTAGCACGCCGGAAAACCAACTAAAAAAACACCGGTACCCACCCGTCTCTTCGGGGGCATCACGGAATCGCCCAATGAAACAAAGTGCCCTAGGTAAGTAAATTTGAGTAATTGAATGCCCTTGATATACACATGAACTATTAATATGTTTTTAATGTAACTAGTTATCAACGTTGACGTATTATAGTCGGATGTGAAATGCTGATGATTTAGATTTTTTTTTTTAAATTATCAATAATTCATCAATGAAGCTTGGACTATGACGATGTTCTGGTAGTACTATTATCAAGATGCATCCGGTAAGTTAAATCATGTAACATTTACTTTAATAAATTTTATAAGCACTATTTCTAATAAATATTATTTTATTTTAAGTTTTGCAGGCTATTAAGAAAACTTTATTTAAATAAAATTTTATTTGTGTACATAATAAGTCTCTCTCTGCACATATGAAGGGAATAATTTCATGTTATATTATTGAACGCCTTGAATAAAATAATCTATTTAAGTACTTTTACAACAAAATGTATTGCTTTGTAGTTTATAGCAGGCACTTTAAAAAAAAAAAATATATATATATTGCTATTTTTATTTTTAAAGCATAAATTGGCGTACCGTAAAATAGGCCAGCTAATGGTAAGTGGTCACCACTAATGATAAAATCCGATGAAAGGCTGGTAACCAGCAAGACGGGCTACCTCAAGGCCTTATAACCAAGTAAATTATATCTCTATCGTGTTAACAATTTCAAAGAAATTAAACTAAACAACTAGTGACTTTTTTATAATATGGAGTTGGTTGGTTGGTTGTTGGTTTGGCGTACCAACAAAGAGACCAATTGATTAGTGGTCACCAGAAATGTTAACCATCCCTTACAGCGCCAATAAGCCAGCAACCGAGGAAACTAAGATAAGATAAGCCTTTCGCCTGTATTTACACTGGCTAATTCATCCTAACTCATCCAGGGAGCAGAACAGTACTAAGTATAGCTGCTTGGCGGTAGAATATATTATGATAAATGGATGATATCTGCCCAGAGGGGCTTGCACAAAGCCCTAGAACCGCCGAATAATAATTATTTTAAGATCATATTATAACCTTATTAATTAAACAGTAAGAATAATTATTGGTAATTACAATATGTTTTTTGATAGTGGAGTATAATACTAATCTGAAGCATAAATTAGAAAGAGCGTACATCAGTGAGCCGAGGTGGTCCAGTGGTTAGAACACGTGCATCTTAACCGATGCGTGAGGGTTCATACCTAGTCAAGCACCACTGAATTTTCATGTGTGAGCACATTTGTGTTTATAATTCATCTCATGTTTAGCGGTGAAGGAAAACATCGTGAGGAAACATGCATGAGTCTAATTTCAACAAAATTCTGCGACATGTGTATCCACCAATCGCATTGGAGCAGCGTGGTGGATTAAGCGCCAATCCAACTCTTCAAAGGAGAGGAGGCCTTAGCTCAGCAGTAGGACATTTACAGACTGTTGCTAATTACATCAGATAAGTCCTTGTAAAACGAAAATGGAACTAATCGTGACCCGCTACATAACGTGCATATTTATGTACTTACTTCAAACTTTTCTTACAGAAGTTACAAACGCAGTCTGCGTAGAAAAATGGAGATCCTGACGGCAAGTCCAACACGATCGGTAAGGATGTAGGCGCATATCTACTGCATTAAGGTGTTTTCCTAGACAAATATCCTCACTTTTCATTTCTTTTCGATCGCATATATAGAAGTAAAGGTATGCCTATAAAATTATTAATGGTGCAAGGACAAAAAAAAATTTACTAAAATAAATAAAAAATCTAATATTATATAATTTTACTATATTGTACCTATAAGTATCAGATAATGTTCATGTTGGGTCCCCACACCATGAAATCAAAACTGTAATTTATTAATAACTAGCGACTCGCCCCGGCTTTGCACGGGTGCAATGCTGATACTAAATATACTACAGAATGTCTTACAACGTTAACAGTTTTTCAGTCGTTAGACAATACAAACCGCTAAAGCAGGGAGCGTTTTAAATCTGTAATATCTTCGAAAATATTCATTTAAATTACATGCTCTAAAGGGCCATATTGATCTATATTAAATGCATAATGTATTTAAGTTAATTGGATAAGGATTAATGCTGTATTGCTTAAAATCGCTTCGAAAATAAGCCATTATTTCTCGTAAAAAGTCAAGGATAAAAATGGTTATTGTGGGTTATCGCTAAGAGATAGACATAAACCATCGCTGACATTTTTGAAGACCTTTTTAAGGTATACAATACTGTAGTACCTACATTTTTTCAACCTCTAAAATTCAATATTCTTTAAAGCTACTATATTATTATATATCTATATATTAAATCTACTATATTGTGCATATATTATAGATACTAGCTTTTGCCCGCGGCTTTACTCGTGTGGAAATTGATTATATTACAGAATAATTTAAAATATTACGTTAATTTAAGACCTCATTTGTGGTTCGACTTTCGTGGTCTAGATACACCAGACTGCTTACAGAGCTCACTCTCGAACAGGCTATTTAGAGCTGTCCATACGACAAATAGTCTTCTCTTATATTTACTCCGGCCATTTTAGAAATATGACCTTGTACTTTATTAATTGTCATGGTGAAGCATACTTTAAGCGCGACCTGTACTCTCTTAAAAATAAAGGAGTATTCTGATGGTATCTAAGATATTCGTGGAATATACACTATTTTTCCTTCCGATCAGTAATACCTGTAACCTATGACATTACGATAGAGAACCCTTAATATTAGTCTGGTGCCGGTGCATAATTTTTGGGGTCTAAAATTCCTCAGTAATATTATTGGCACGCCAATCTCCTGACATAAAAAAATGACATAGACTAACCTATATAAGAAATTTCAACCCCTATTTCAACCCATAGGGATAGAATATCCAAAAACGCTTCAATACATATCTACACATTTTCAACCATTATCCTAAAAATAAAGTTTCGTGTTTCTAACTTAAAAAATGACTGACTTCCATACTAACTTTCAACCGTTATTTCACACCGTTACGGGGTAGAATATCCAGAAAAGCTAAAATATGTATGTACTAAATTTTAATCAGTATCTCAAAAGTAAAGCTTCATGTTTGTACCTCAAAAAGGACGCACTTCCATACTAACTTTTGACCCTTATTTCACCACCTTAGGGGTAGAATATGCAGAAACGCTTAAATATATATATACTCATTTCTCATCAGTATACCAAAAATAATGTTTCATGTTTGTAACTTAAAAAATGGCGGACTTCTAGACTAATCTATATACGAAATGGCTACCCCCCCTATTTCACCCCTTAGGGCTAGAATATCCAGAAACGCTTAAATACGTGTCTACTTATTTTTAATCAGTATCCTAAAAATAAAGTTTCATGTTTCTAACTTTAAAAAATAACGGTATTCCCTACAAACTTTCAATCTTTATTTCACCCCTTTAGGGGTAAAAAATCCAGAAACGCTTAAATACGTATCTATTCATTTTTAATCAGTATCTCAAAAATAAAGTTTCATGTTCCTAACTTAAAAAATGACGGACTTCTATACAAACGTTCAATCCCTATTTCACACCCTTAGGGATTGAATTTCCAAAATTCCTTTCTTAGTGGGTGTCTACTCAATTAAAAGATCCTATTCACCAAATTTCAAGGCCGTAACTTTGATAGTTTACGCTCGGCGATGATGAATCAGTCAGTCAGGACTTGTTATTTTATATACAAAGTTATTGGTAATTCGACGTATTCCCGTTAGGAGGTGATAGGGGTGACTATTTGCGATAATTTTAACCTCCATTAAACGCATTGCACGATGCAAAAGTGAACCATTTTTGAGTTGTCACGTTTTTAACATTTTTTCAAAATAAGTCAAAAATGCAACTTCAAAAATTTATTTAAAAAAAAGTATCATTTAAAATCTACTTTTTTCTTCTGATTTATAAAAACGATTAAACACTGGATATTTTTCAATATTTAAACAATAATTATCGGTCCAAATTTAAAAATGCGAGACGGCAAACGATATTATACCAATATTTTTTTTATTTTTTTCCATCAAATATGCCTGAAAATCAAAAAAAAAATTATGAAACTTGTTCTGCAGATTATTTTAAAAACATAATCGTTTACTTAGCTTTCCGAAAATGTATAATAACTAGGAATTTATTTCAAAGCAACCGAAATAAAATGTACAGAAAGGACGCTGGTGGAAATTCGTATCCGAACATGACCGAATTCGTACTAAAGGTCGCTCTTTAAAATTCCCACTGATTGATTTAAAATAATAACCAATGTAAAAAAACTTACTTATTTACTTAACTTACTTACTTAATACAAATTTAAAATAAAATTTAGATACATAAAGTTTCAGTAGCTAAGTTACAATAAAGATATTTCAATTAAGAAATTACAATTAAGATATCAAAAAAACCGCATCAAAATTCGTTGTGTAATTTTAAAGATCTAAACATACACAGGGACAGATAACGGTAAGCGACTTTGTTTTATACTATGTAATCATTTATATCGTGTTAATTTAAATTCTAAATAGCGACAATTTTCGATGTTCGTGTTATTACATACATACATACAGTACCTAAATTCTAAAAGCAAGCCTTAATAGAAATATTTTAATGGTTAGCATTGAAAGTGTTGAATAAACCAATTAATTTGATTTGCTCTTATCTGCAAGGCCTTGGTTTCAAATTACAATGGGCTATTTGTCATAGTCCTAATTGCATCATGTGTTTGTTTATAAGCAACATATAAGTCATATTTAAAATGTTTCATTTTTAAGAGTACTTCAATGATATATATAATAAGCAAATATTTCCACATTGTTCTTTATGAATCTAATTGTTCCATGTTTGACTAAGATATGGAAACAGACAGATTTTTAGCGCAAGGTTAAAACATAATAATTCGATAGAATTTTATTTGTTAACATTGGTTTTGAGCTTATCCTTTACTGAACACGAAAAAAATGTGAATATTTACACATGAAAAACATACTTATATTGGTTTCAGATTCAGTTTTGGTTTTTGTTTTGGTTTTAAAAACCATTCAAATGATCTATGTAAAACCTTGATTTATAAAAAATGAGAAAAACTAAATTGCTCTTTGTCTATGAAACGAATTTCATATTCAAAAATGGACTACTAGGTAAATAAAGTTGTTTGTAGAGACAATAGACCGTTTCAGTTTTATTTAAAGTCAGGTCTCCTTCTGCATTAGATATTAAAAAAACATCTTTTTATAATGTAAAAGTTTTTTCATAAATAAAATATGAACGTAATTTTTAGGTTTTTGTAATTTCGTCTAACAAAACAAAATGTTAGAAAATAACTACGAACTTTGTCAACATTTATACTTAATCAATAAACTATAAATGTATTTGGGGCATATCATTATTCACAACCTATTCACATGTATTTTAATATTTACCTATATCGTACTCGTAGTTTGGATAATTAATAGACAGTGTTAATAGGCGTTATATAACGCTAAAGGGTCCAAGGAATCCTAGGGTGAAGCCTCCGTATCGGAAAACGTAGCGTTTGGCCTCCAGCCCGCCAATTGGACTGATGACTAATGGTGGTCGTACCTGACTGAATGGCTGAAAAACGAGAGCTTTGACTCATGACGTCATGGAGTGAATTTCGATTGACATACCAAAATTAAGTAATCAGACACAAGATGTCAATACAGTACCTACGAAATAATCATCATTATCATCATCATCATCATTAGCAGCCTGTAAATTTCCCAATACTGGGCTAAGGCCTCCTCTCCCTTTGAGGAGAAGGTATGGAGCATACCATACGCTGCTCTAATGCGGGTTGGTGGAATACACATGTGGCAGAATTTCGTTGAAATTAGACACATGCAGGTTTCGTCACGATGTTTTCCTTCACCGCCGAGCACGAGATGAATTATAGACACAAATTAAGCACATGAAAATTCAATGGTGCCTGTCTGGGTTTGACCCCGAAATAATCGGTAAAGATGCACGCGTTCTAGCCACTGGGCCATCTCGGCTCCGCATAAATAATAATACATACGAAATGATATCATACATGTAGTAGGTAACATTTATTTATTTTTTTGCAATCTAGTAATAGAAAATTCCATAGTTATGATCCAATTTCTTGTGTTTACTTGATTTTGTTAATGTAATATCCCATGAAATAGATAAGATAACATTCATTTGTTTAGAGTAACTATGTAAAGAATGCATTTTGCAAGAATATCATATAAAACCATGGATCATTACTACACACCATCACATATTCTAACAATTGCTTCGATTCAACTGAAGATGAAGTTCGCTTTGCTAATTGTAACCATATTTCTGGTAAGTCGTAAATTAAATTTATTTTTATAAATAATAAATATTTTATATTTTATTTAAATTTATTTATAACGCACTTTCTTAGAATCTTATTATATTTATCCTAGTATATGTCTATTTAAATAAATTTCATAAATATATATTTGTTTCTAATGCGATATACCTTGTTATCGGTAACTATTGAACATTTATTTATGACTAGTGGTCGCCCGCGGCTTCGCTTGCATTGACGGGGTTGCTATAAATTTTACAACCACATTATTATCCATAACAAACCTGAAAGTGAACTTTTTTTAATTCTAATATATTAAAATAATTTATATGACGTGGTCCACCTTGGTGGAGTAGGTGGGTACCACCCTCTCATCACAAATTTTACCACCAATAAGCAATACTCCGTGGTGTTCTCTTTGTAAGGGTGACTAAGCCAGTGTAACTAACAGGCACAACGGACATAACAGTTTAGTTCCCAAGGTCGGTGGCGTATTGATTCTTACGATGCCATTGTCTATGGAAGATGGTGAGCACTTGCTATCAGGTGTCTCGTTTGCGACTACATATATAATTTTTTAAAAAATCAAGTTAAAATACAAAAAATGCCCTACGTAAAAAATTGTCTTGAAGTTAGTCTTAGTTATGTAATACATTGTCGATACATAAGACGGTTTTTTTTTTATTAGGTTTCCTCATCTTTGGGAAGTCCATCTGATACCGACTTGCTACTAGAACAACGCCGTGATGGTAACTTCATTGGAAACACAAAGTGAGCTTCTTATTAATAATATATTTCTTCGTCGGATAGTCCTTTGTGAACATCGAAATAGCCCACCACTTCAAACCTTGAAGATGTTTTTTACTAATTATATAACATTAAATAATTCTAGACAGATTTTGTCGAATATCAGAATATGTGTTGCGATTTGCGAAGTAATATAACGACTCTATAAAATACTATTTTATAAATGCACAATTTTTTTTTGTCGTCCCATGTCGAATTGCCTTATATGAATTATCATATACTATAATATTAACCATATTAATATTGGTAGTAATATTCAAATAAATAGAACAAATGTCCCAAGGTAATCTAATTACTTGTTTGTTTTATGCAGGGTACTTATAGAAGAGCTAATAAATAATCTACGCAGTGCCACCCAACGAGCAATGGATTCTGTGAAAACATTTTCAGCGGGAATCCAAGAACAGAGGAAACTTTTCGCGGAGAAATTGGTCAATGATTTACAGAGAGTCCGTGAAAGAGTTAATCTTGCCGTCAAAAATGTCAGTGACAGATTTGTAAATGCTGGATCAGAAGTTCGCAATTGTATTGATGTAAGTATTGACATTTATTTATTAATCATGTTATTAATCAGGGCAAGTTCTTAATTAACCTGAAAAAATTTCAGGTTTGTCACTTAAACTAACAACTATTTTGATAACATGCATTATAATGTTTTAAAAATGTTTATTAAATCTAAGATTCCATATTGACACACTTTTTTATATTATTTTACTAAAAATGTTGTTAAAGTGCATATATTATATTAAATAAAAACATTTTTTTCAGTCTCATAAAAGTGACCTCGATAGTGTTTTCAATAATGCTGTTGAAAAATCAAAACAATGTGCGGGCGATCGCGTCACGGAAATTGGAAATATGATTGATGAACTTATGGAAATATCGTCCAATATGACGAATTATACTGGTAACTCTTTGACAGAATTGAAGAAGTGCACCGAAAACGAGCATGGTCTTTTAGCAACGGGCACTTGTCTAAGTCGTATCGCTATACGAACTGAATTCAAAGGAGCAGTTTTCTTAACCCAGAGTGGAGTTTTGGTAATAACAATAATTTTCAGTACAGACTAACCATATTGAATGTTATATTATCTAAAATTTCATCCTGTCGTCTCCTTTTGAAAGATTTAAACTGAATTAATTTGCTTAATTTAATTAATTAATTTACTTGATGGTAGGGCTTTGACCAACTCTGGTTCTGGTCTGGGTTACCATCCACTCATCAGATACTCTACCGTCGAATAGCAGTATTCAGTATTTATGTAGACCGGTTTGAAGGATGAGTGAGCCAGTGTAACTACAGGCACAAGAAACATAACATCTTAGTTACCAAGGTTGGTGGTTTTAGCGGTACACCGCTAAAACCACTAATGGTTAATATTTCTTATAGCGCCATTGCCTATGGGCAATGGTTACCACTGTTGGTAATCAGGTGGCCCATTTGCTTATTAGCCTACCTATAGTATAAAAAAATTAATATTATTCATCACGTGTAGTCACGTGACGTTCCATGACGTGGATAAAACCGCTTACAATATTACAACTCTTGGTTCATAAGACATGAACAAAATGCCCCACAATATTCTTTTTCCTACGCAGCTCAAGCAATGAGTTATCTGTGGATTATACTAGAAAAATGTATAAGTTTCACATTAATAAGAAATCATTTGTAATATTTCCATTTCATATTAATTATAAGAAACAGCACAATAATTAAATCGGTTTTGTTACTTTTAGTCACTATACTTTTCCTGGTATTTCAGATTTCTCGCATCAATTTAGGTTTCTCAACATTACCAGCCAGCCTTCAAATATGCGCAGGTACCAAATTCGTTGAAGCTGGTGTCAATTCAGCAAAGATCGTCATGGAAATTGGAAGTTGTTCTGCATCTTCAATGTTCACTTCATTATCTGGAAATAACTCTTCCTGAATAAACGAAAACAGATTTCGTGAAATAATTTCTCACGTATACTATTGGCATTCAAATAAATTTGTTATTAATTAAATATGTATTTTTTTTTTATTTTAATAATACACCACACAAAGTTACGTAAAAATAATTCGGAATTCATTCCGACATTTCATTCATCATTTCTACATGCATCAATAGAATAATTTATTAGTAATAATATTAATTATAAAATATTTTTTGAATTTATATCATTTATACTAGACACTTGGGGGTAGGGCTTTGTCCAATATTCAAGTTTAAAAGCAGTGTAACTACAGGGACATAACATCTTAGTCTCTAAGGTCGGTGATGTAAGAAATGGTTATATATTTTTACAGCACTAATCTCTATGGGCAGACCACTTACCATCAGGTAGCCCATTTGCACGACCGCCTACATAATTATGCCACTAAAAATACCGCTTCATATTGGCATTTTATTTTATAGTAGTTAAGATATGCTTATTTTAGTCAATTATCAATTATTAACTTTGAATTTTACCAACTCAATACTTCATCATTCCATGACATAATAAACAATAATTATGAAAAAATCAGGAGCAAATTCGGCAAACTAAGTACCCTTGTACTTTATGCAGGTAAAGAAATCACTTGCAAGCTTCTAAACAATAAAGAAATACAAGCCATTACCGCGTACTACGAACTGTCGCTATGATAAATAGTATAATACAAACTGTGATAACAAACAACAAACAATTCAACAAAGTTTAGTAACCTGACACTTAATTAATGATTGTGACAAATATAGAGACTTACAGTTATTATCCTTGAAACAAAACTGCGCAAATATTTTCCCAAAGTAGTACTTGAAATGTCCTGACTAGATATATAAGGACAATTATTGTGCAAACAATTTAGAACTACATACTTTTTGTAGCTAAGAACATAATGCGAAACAGTTTATTAATTACCTTAGTGCTGATTGCAGGGTGTCAGGTATTTAATTTTTTCTAAAATATTCATTAAAAAAAAAACATATTTTTTAGAGCTTGAACGATATATTTTATTTTTATAGCAATCCTTTCAAAGCAAATTACAAAACAATGTTATTGCTTTTAAAGATTCTCTTGAAATTTTGGATATAAACATCCCACATGCTAGGATTCAAAGAGATTTATCAGAAATATGGAGTAAAATAAGATCAAAAATAGTCAGTGCATGGGAGGCTTTCAAGAATATTACAAATAAAACAAAACAGAATATCAAAGAATATGTGCTCAAAATAAAAAATAAAATTCGATCGATTACAAAAGTTTTTGAAAATAAAATTGAAAATTTTAAAAAGGAATTCAAGAACATAATTGAAAATGCTATTGCTACAGGGAAAAATGTGAAAAATTGTGTTAAGGTAAGATTAGTTATTCTTTTTTATAAATATAATTACTATACACTATTCGCGTAATGGTCGAATTTAAATCATAATAATAAGTTCTAATAAGAAATTGCAAATTTTAAATATTATTACCAACAATCTTATCAAATTATATAATACTGTAAAGATTTAATTTATAAAATCTCAATAACAAAAAGTAATAAACGCTAAATCTATTACTTACTATTATATGAATAGGAAAAAACAGTCACAAAATACATCCGGAGTAGAATTCAAGTTTTTTAACTTCCCACAAATTAAGGGTTTTCGGAAATTACCTACTCAAAGCATTGCACCTTCATATCCATCGGACATGCGAATGAAGTTATCGTATAATTACAACCGCACTGACGATTGAAACTATTAAGTTATACATACTTATTTACAGGAAGATAAAAACGCGATAGAAACCTTATTGAAGGAAATAATTATTAATGTTACAACTTGCATATCAAACAATATGAAACTGATAGCCAACATAGAGATATCGCACAATTCAAATGACGCCGACGACTCAATATTTTTAAATTCAGTTCATAATAAAATAAAAACGAGCTTAGAAACATGTGGAGAGAACAGTGATCAATGTTTGAATAACGTGAAAGAAGAAATCCTTGCCGACATAGATGTCGCAACTTGGAATGTTTCGCAAAAGGTAAACATCAAAAATGATATATTGAAACGAAAGGCAATAACAACAACTATGTTATATATATTTTTTATTATTCATCGTTTATATATTTTTTCACTCCGTTCTCTTTTACCGCCTAGTTGCTATAGCGACCCCGTCTTTTCTTTCTGTTATCGGTTGCCATGGGCGACAATCCCTTTTGCATAATTGTTAATGAGTAACGTTCGGAAAAGACTGGGTCGGCTATTCAATTCTAAGGCTTGGCTTGGCTTGGCTTGGCTTGGCTTGGCTTGGCTTGGCTGGGCTTGGCTTGGCTCGGCTTGGCTTGGCTTGGCTTGGTTTAGCATATAGCGTTACAATCGGCCATCCTGTAACAATTGCTCCCGCAATGGGGCACACGATGTTGATTAGCTTTCTAGTAAATCAATCTTGATCTCTAGTTGGTCACCATAGCTGCTTGCACTGTCAGATACAGAAGCTACACTACGATAGGGTCAGAGTGAATCTGCAGACACCAGCCCAGTAAAGTTTTTGTAACCCCCTTAAACCCTACCTGTCCTATATCATCATGATGCATTTGTACAATTTTCCACCTAGCTTCTCCAGGCACTACGAGTCTATTACCAGTGAACGCCTTCCGATATAACATATCGTCTAACAGCACATAATTATTAACAATATCGGGTCCTGCTGATCCGGTTTTCAGTTGATCGATAATATTTTTCAATTTATCATCCTGATATTGAACAGTATAAAACCAATTAGTAACTTCTAAGCGATTAATATTTACAGCGTCAATTGGATTCCTACTAAACGCGTCTACATGTTTCATGCGTTCGCCGGGTCAATATTCTAAGCTAATATCATATTTACAACCACCATCTTGCGATGCGGGGAATCATGTCGCGTTTTGTAAGAGTGGCACGGACAGTGGTACAGTCTGCGACCACCTTTACATGTTTGCCCACAGTATATACCCGAAACTTACACAAGGATTCAACAACGGCTTGTGTTTCAAGCTCATAACTATGATACATAGCTTCTTCCTTAGACGCCACTCGGCTAATATACATAACGGAACGCAAGGTACTATCGAACTAGTGTTGTAACAATATACCTGCTACTCCTAATTTGCATGCATCGGTATGTATTTCTATATTTAAATTTGGATCATACAAAGCTAAAACTGGCTTGGAGCACAAATGTTTCTTTAACTTACTTGCTTACCACTCCATGCCCACGGCACATTTTTCTTAGTTAATTCCGCTAAAGGTGAGCTATAACTGCAAATTTATATATAAATTTTCGGAAGTAACTACAAAGACGTATAAACCGACGTACTTCATGTATATTCCTAGGTTCAGGAAATTTTGAAATTGCCTTTAACTTTGGCTTTGCTGGTTGCAAACCGTCATGTGAAATTTCATGGCCTTAGTCACTTAGTTTTGCAAAAAAAACAGTATTTATATTTAATTTTAAATTTTGAAATTAAATTTTTGCACTACAGATGCTTACATTTTTATACCGGAAGTAAAATCAGTAGAAGTTAGTGATTACTAACTAATCATCTAAGAAGGTAAGAATCTTATTTGCTGAAACGTCACTTTATAAAGATTGTGACATTTGTGTACAGCGTATCGAATTAACTATTTTATTGATCGTTCGCTTAAGACTGAAGGTGCATTCGCTAAACCAAACGGCACACGCAGATATTCATAACAACACTGTGGTGTAATAAAAGCAGTCTTATGAGTGTCTTCAATTAACAGTTGATGATAACTTAAGAGTCATATCAAGGCTCGTAAAATATATTTTACCGGCTAACTTTGAAATCTGATCGTCAATATTTGACAAAATATATATTTCTTTTATAGTAATAGCGTTAAGAGCACGATAATGAACACATAGCCGACTATCACCGTTATTTTTCCTTACTATAATAACTAGAGAGGCATATTTCAACTCAAGATTATTTGATGATTTCCCTATACTGATTTGAACTATAGCTACCCACTATATACTATTATTATCTATGTCATTCGTGAGGAAGATGGAGGCAGACGGAAATGTAGAACCATATGAATTTAAAACTTTAGTCATTAAACAGTTTGGCTTATGGTTGTGCAAAACATTACGCAATTTAGATAGTAATGGCTTGGCTGTTCTTACCCGGCTTGGCTAATTGGCAGATTCAACACAGCTATCTGTTCTTTCTAGAAACTCGCCTGCTTCTCAATTTTCGTTCTTAATACCAGTTTTAATAATCTTCAAGTAATCCTCATCGCCTCGAAGCAATGTTGCTGGTACTGAGTAGGACACTTCTTGCAGCTCAAAATGACGCGTTGTTGTGCAGACATTATTTCCTTGGGAATTGCCTGGAACCCGAACTTTGATGATAGAGGTACCAGGAGGTAAGGATTCTTTGTTTGTTGTCACCACCCTAAATTTCTGGCCATCTTCAATCGCCTGAAATTCTACTAATGGATCGAGTTCCAATCTTATTAGTCACCACAGGTGACATGCGATCAGCATTACTAACCGGTTGGACGATCAATAAGTGAATATCTTGCCTGTCAATCTGTGGTATATGTGCGTTACATTTTACTTTACTGTTATCGATTTTCAGGTAAATTCTATGACACCGCGACTTCTTAGTAGGCCTCTAGAAAAATTTAGAAAAATACTTGATGGTGTAACGTTAAGCGTCAGTATATTAACAATTTGAATGTTTATATCATTCACTTGGTTTCCCGTATCCATATATAATTTCAAAAAAAATCCGTTTACTCTCACAACCTTTTTGTAAATCTCGTTATAATTTTGCACTAGTTTGATTTCTTTAATGTTGCTGTTCGAATCGACATATGGTTTATTTTGGGTAGTTAAAGAGGTAGGGCAGCGATATGACCTTGTAAACCACACTTAAAACAAAACCGTTAATTAGGTAATGAGCAATTTCGTAAGATGTGTCGAAGTCTTCTTCCAACGCGGACAGGGATCAAATTCAGAGTTTATCTTCTTGTCCAGGTTTGGCAACTGCTTAGCATCCTTATTCGGCTTGTCCTTTGCTTCGAATATAGGTGAACGGTAATCGCGAGAGCACAAAGGAAACCCTCGTACAATTCATCCGGACGCTGGCATTGAAATGCACGTGCGTTAGATTACAATGAAGATGTTAAGCCGCCTCTTATTATGCATAAAACGCTAGCGGTGTCAGATAAGTTACAACGAAAGCACATTGCGATTGCATCTTGATAATATTTAGTCATTGTTTCATTCGGCAGTTTCTTCCTAGTAATCATTTCATCAAATAATGCACTGAAGTCACGTTGTTTGGGAAAAGCTCTAACAACATACGCTTTCATTCGTCCCAGGTAGGTATAATTCATCCAGACGATTATACCACTTACTGGCTTGACCACGAAGTTTATCTCGTTTACTTTGTCACTCCAACCGTGAATATCTCCTGACTGGTCAATTTTTTTTATCCAAGCCGTTAATGTACAATCTTCTCCTTCGGGATCAAATTCTGGAATAAGAGACGCTGCACGATGACCTTCGAAATGACTGAGTGATAAGAAATCTTGATTTAGTTCCCGTATCGCCCTATCAACTTCGTTTTCTAGTAAATATTTCAGTAGTTTTCTAGCGAGCGGTGGCGGAGATTCTTCATCTTCACTAGAATCATTTCGTTCTTGCCTATGCCACCCAGGCGGACGGATTTTATTGCCAACAAACTCGTTAGGGCGATTACGTTTCATATCCCACTTCTGAGTGAAACGAAAGGCAATAACAACAACTATGTTATATATATTTTTTATTATTCATCGTTTATATATTTTTTCACTCCGTTCTCTTTTACCGCCTAGTTGCTATAGCGACCCCGTCTTTTCTTTCTGTTATCGGTTGCCATGGGCGACAATCCCTTTTGCATAATTGTTAATGAGTAACGTTCGGAAAAGACTGGGTCGGCTATTCAATTCTAAGGCTTGGCTTGGCTTGGCTTGGCTTGGCTTGGCTTGGCTGGGCTTGGCTTGGCTCGGCTTGGCTTGGCTTGGCTTGGTTTAGCATATAGCGTTACAATATATTAGTTTTAAAAACTTAATTTGTTGTGAACTATTTATTTTGTTTTAGGCTTTTGAAGTTAGAACCGCTGTTGACAACGGTCTGGACATCGTCGTTTCTTGTGTTACTGAAGGACTTACGATGGCATCAACAGCGATAGCAAACGAAACTATCCAGATTATCCAATGCGTTAAAAACAAAGAATAAAGAGTTAGGTACACACATATGACTTTACCATAACGATATATATATGTATATATTGTAAAAAGTAAAAAAAACAGTACTAAAAAGTGGTAACTGTTATACTCTATAATAACACATGTATAATTTATACTTTAACATTTATAAAATACAGATATGTTAATGATGTCATAAGATGTCATCAGTAAGCGATAACAAATTTTATTTTTATTCACGATCCGGTATTGTGATATATTAAATACGTTACAAATGGTGAATTTACAAAATAAATTTAAAATATTTGACAAAAATATTGTTTTATTAATCCATAAAATGTAACAAAAAGTACAATTACATGTTTTTGATAAAATTCGAGGCATCCATTTTAAGACGTTTGTAGAAGTAGATAACATTAAAGTAATTTGATAAAGATATACCAGCTTTTATTCAATAATCATTAACTTTTTTATAAAAAATATCCTTAATTAGTATTCACATCACGTATTGAAGATAAAAATATTTATCGTGGGCACATTGCATGTCGACCACCGTCTACAGGCAAGGTAGCCCCAGTAATATTGCTTGCACCGTCGCTAGCCAAGAATACAATAACAGAACTAACTTCTCTTGCATAGCCCGGCCTTCCTATAGCATGGGTGTCAGCACATTTTTTTAGAAATGCTTCGTACTGGACTTCATTCATTCCATCTTTCTTATGTAAACCGGTCGTTATTACGCCTGGATTGACAGCATTAACACGAACTCCCTTCGGTGCAAGTTCAAGAGCTACACATCTAGTAAATTGATCCAAAGCTGACTTAGACATACAATAAGCAAGAACATTAGGAAAAGATCTCATTCCAGTAACGCTGGAAACGTTTACAATACTGCCTTTGCTTTGAGTGAGGTGTGGTACTGCTAACATAGTTAAATAATAAGGACCTCGAACATTAACATTCATAACTCTATCGTACTGGTCTAAAGTTGTGGTCTCGATTGTCCCTGATTCCAAAACACCCGCATTATTCACCAATACGTCAAGCTTATGAAAATGATCAATAGTAGTTTTTATTATATTTTCTATAGCATTTTCATTGTTCATATCGGCAATAACAGAGAGAGCCTTCGATTTCGTAGGAGAAATTTCTTCACACAGCTTTGCTACGTTGCTCAGTGCATCTTGGTTCCTTCCGGTTATCACAACGTTCGCCCCCAATTTTGAAAATTCAGTAGCAGTCTCGGCGCCAATACCTGAGCTTGCGCCGGTGATCAGAACAACTTTACCAGTAAACATCATACCTGATAAAAATGAAATTAGTAGTTCAAATTATTCGTAAACAATTATATGCATTCGATCTATTTTGTTTTATATTACTATATTAGCTATTGTGTGTATTTTTCGGGTGATAATTGAATTCTCACAATAACTCAGCAAATAGCTATTTAGGTGAAACTGTAGTATTCACTTAATAAGGATAAAAATGAAATACTTTATAATTGTTACAAATAATATGATTAACCTTCGATTTTAAACTAAAAAGGTTCATAACTTTCAGTTTTAAAGGTACAAAATACCTACTTGTAGTACAATTGAGAACTTTTGAAAATAATTTATAAGTGAAAAAGGTTTGTAATAAAATACGGAGTAACAGATCTTGTAGCAGTTACTGATTGAGGACCCTACTTACCCTTACCCTTAAAGATATGTATTGATTTTTTTTATTTTACAACCAATATAACAACAGTCCACGGTAACTATATTTTGAGAAGAGCATTTTGTAGGTGTTTTCAAATACTAGCGAGGTAGATATACATATACATACATTAAAGATGACTTAAATACCTAATATATATTATTATATAAACTAAATCTGTTTGATATTTCAAAATGAAAAATTACAAATACATAAATCATTTTAAATCGCGATACACGCGAAGCCGGATGAAAAGACTTGTTTAAAAACACGTTAGGTACCGGTCACGTCCTCTTTACATAGTATAAAACAAAGTCGTTTTCTCTGTCCCTATGTCCCTTTGTACGCTTAAATCTTTAAAACTACGCAACGGATTTTGATGCGTTTTTTTTAATAGATAGAGTGATTCGAGAGGAAGGTTTTTGTATATAATACATAGACAATATAGTTAAGTAACACTGATAATTTTAAAAATTTCGAAGCGATTTTAAGCAATGTAGCATTAATCTTTATCCAATTAGGTACCTTAAATAAATTGTGCATTCAATATAGATCAATATGGCCCTTTACAGCATGTAATTTAAACGAATATTTTCGAAGATATTACAGTTTTAAAACGCAGGGACATAGCGGTTTGTATTTCCTAATGAGTGAAAACTGTGTACGTTGTACCTATTTGTTATCACTACATAGTATAAAACAAAATTGCTTCCCGCTGTATTGTTGTACACTTGTAAAATAACATATCATAACACCCACTCGGGAGGGAATTTTGGATATTCTACCCCTAAATGGGTGAAATAGGGGTTGAACATTCGTCCGGAACTCCTCCTGCGCCTGGTCGGGGAACTCTTTCCGCCGAAAGACGGAGAGGGTACCGCTGGTTTTTTAGTGGGTAAACCCAGCGTACCTGGGCGCACTCGGCGTCCAGGGCTTCAGGGAGTACCCCCCCCCCACACCTCCCATCACGTGGGGTAAGCACGTAAAGCGTTTTTCCAGCGAGAAAAAAAAAAAAGCGGGGTTGAACATTCGTATGAAATTTTTAAGTTCGAAACATGAAACTTTATTTTTCGGATACTGATCAAAAATGAGTAGATACGTATTTAAGCGTTTCTAGATAATCTACCATTAAGGGGGTGAAATAAGGGTTGAAAGTTTTTATGGGAGTCAGCCATTTTTTAAGTAACAAACATGAAACTTTATTTTTGGGATACTGATTAAAAATTAGTAAATACGTATTTAAGTGTTTTTTGATATTCTACCACTAAGGGGATGAAATAAGGGTTGTAAGTTTTTATGGAAGTCGTCATTTTTTAAGCTAAAAATATGAAACTTTATTTTTGGGATACTGATTAAAAATGATTATATACGTATTTAAGTGTTTCCAGATATTTTACGCCAAAGGGGAGAAATAGAGACATATCATATATAGGATAGTTTGGAAGACCGTCATTTTTGAAGTTAAAAGCATGAAACTTTATTTTTGAGCTACTGATTAAAAATGAGTAGATACGTATTTAAGCGTTTCTTGATATTTTAGGCCTAAAGGGCAAAATAGATGTTAACATTTCGTATTCAGGTTAGTCTGGAAGTCTGTCATTTTGAAGTTAGAAGGTCGAAATTTTATTTTTGGGCTACCGATTCAATATGAGTTGATTCGCATTTAAGCGTTTCTGGATATTCTACCCTAAGGGCTGAAATACACACCAATGTGGTATACAAAGAGGTATTACATTAACGTAACATTTTAAGTTAATTTGTAAATATATTCATATTCTACGCGGGCAAAGCCGCGGGTAACAGCTCTTAATATTATATCGACAACTAAACTACGGCACTTATGTATATATTACAAATTAGCAATATAAATAAACTCAAATGACTTCTAAAAATAATTGATCTTATTTTAATCTATGAGATCAAAAATCAAGAAAATAACCAAACCAAACAAATAACAAAGAGAACCCACCTTATTTCCTATTTCGAATTATAATATTAATATATGACACTTCACTGATCTGTTCTTAGAGATATCATAAGAAAACCATAGACTCCATAGAGTACAGAATTACAGATACAAACTAGAAACTACACTAGAGGGTACAGTAAAAGACCAACAACAACGACGAAGGATGAAAAAAAAATTTTTTAAAAATGAATGCTGCGAAAATACGGTACTATAAAAGTAGTTGCACAAGTATTGCGGCAAAAACGTATCGTATCGTAATATTTTTCAACTTTTCACGTTTTACATTGCGCTGGCGTATGACGCTAAGGTAGCACAGAGTATAATAATATATATTATATATACATGCAAGGGTGCGTAACATGCTCACCATTTTAAAATAAAATCCCTAAACAAATGTAAAAAATAATTTTAAACAGATTCTTATATTTTATATTCTTAACCCTTAATTTGGCACAGATAAAAATATTCAAAATATATGAATTTGACAATTTTGTGGTTTCAGGAGTATGTCATAAAGTTCTGAAAAAATGAAAAAAAAAATCTACAATAGCCCACTGCTGGGAAAACTGGTGTCCGTCACAGCGTACCTTGCCAATTACTGTGAAATTAATGGTCAGATTTATATGTTCTCTGAGGCGGACACTGCCAAACTACGGAAAATAAAAACCACAGTTATTTTTATGTTTTTTTACTAAAGAAAAATACAGAAATGAACATTTTAGAACTAATTGATACCGAAGTACAGTTTATTTTGTATGAAAATTTAAAAAACAATTTCTGGGGGCTTTTCCTGTCACGAAACATAATCTTGTGTTGCATTTTATGCAATACACGACAGTTTTCTTTTGGCAGAACCTTGAAGCGTCCTTCTTCCATGGTCGAAGGGCAATGTCCTATATTGTCGTATTTTAATGGACTCAAAGGGCGGGGTGCATGCGGTTTCTTTACTTTGACGAATACAGTCTGTTTTCTTGTAGCCGACCTGTTTACCTTGCACAATAAGTCATAAATATCATATCTAAATGCTTTCAAAGGTTTTTTAGATTTCACGTTGCCGGAATGCTTTTGGCGGTACAATAGCCAAGCATTATTTATACAAATATCAATTATCTGTGCAAATATCGCTAAATACCATCTCCTGCTTTTGAAAGGTGTTTTGTACAGTGATATTAGCATATCAGAAAGATCAACACCTCCCATATGTCTATTGTATTAACGCACAATCTGTGGACATTGGACATCGATTTTGGCTTTTGCGTCTTTGGAATATCGGCGTATTTTTTCTATAGGCTCACTTGCTACAAAGGAACTAATAAATGTGACAGTCTTATTATCATTCCAACGAACAACAGCTAAGCGGTTTTTATCACATATAGATTCTACAAAATGTCCTCGAGGTTTCTTTTTCATGGCTTTTTCAGTAGGTAAAACATTTTCTGCTCCTCGAAGGCGATTGCCTCGAATAGTGCCTGAGGCAAAAACACCATAGTTTTCTCGGAGAATAAATAGCAACTCAGGTGAAGAAAAAAAGTTATCGCAAAACACGAAAGATGGTTTTTGACAAATACTTTGACATAATGCTATAACCACCTGAGCACCAAAACCTAGAGACAATTCTTCTTCAGTGAACTTATGGTTGCGAAAAGTATCGTCACCTCCATACAGCACAAAATCATAAATTATTCCGGAAACTCCGGCCCTTACATAATTTTTAAATCCCCATTTGTTAGGTTTATCTTTCATGTATTGTTTTCTTTTACCGGCCTTAATCCCTTTATATGCTATCATCATTTCATCTATACTAAATTTTGTCTCCTTTTTCTGTTGTTTCAGACAATTTTGTCGTAAATGCTTAATAAATAAATCTATAATTCAATTCATTTTTCCACAAAAAATAAGAAAAACAATTATAAATACCTTAAGCAAAACAGGTGGCCGCCTTTTCGCAGACATTTTGCGTCCCAACTGACATATGCAATGTTGCCACAATCATTACTTTTTTTTTACTATTTATTTATGGTATAAATAAACATTTACTCGATTAGAAATCGATGAACATGAAATAAAAACTTGGCAGGATTTATTTTAAATAAGTGTCCGTCACACTGGGCTTTATCAAATTAAAGGTTAAAGACAAAAAAAACATTTTACGATTAAACTAAAAGGAGTTTTATATGCAGAAGAAAAAAGAAAGAGTTAGTTTATTTTTACTTTTTAATAATAACATATTATTATATGTGAAATGGCAGAAGGGCCTTCACCAGAACTCATTTTATTTAGATCGGGTAGATGGGCGTGGTAAAATAAACGATCCAGTCCAAGATGTTAATTACAATTTAATAATCACTGTAGTCACAGGAATAGTTCGAATACACAGCACTTTCATACAAAAATCAACTAAGATAGTTTGAACAAAACGGCAATATGGCGGCAATCACAGCGATTCGTCATAAGTGTGGTAAACGGGCGCCCTCTCGTTCGATCGTGTCGTTCAAAATGGCTGCTCGCCTCACCATTCACTATGACGCTTCGCTAGGTTGACAGCTTGTCAACCTGATATAGGCCGGAAACGCCGTCACGGCCAGACTGACATTCGACCGTCCACGGGCGTTTAACCTGAAACAAATTAAGTTAACTGCGTAATCTGCTCGTTCATCCTGACTTAATGCTATTTATCAACTACTCAGCACCACAGATAAACCAATCGTCTAGAAATATGAACCTAAATTTTAATGTTCTATCTAAAATTTGTCTCTGACACCACACTTCACATATTTAAACATCCTGACAGGTCTATCCCATCCAAGATATGACCTGGACGACATCTTTCGTCTTTACGAATAGCCAGACAAGCCAATCCTTGGCAGGATATGACTCGGACGACACCTTTCGTCTTTACGAATAGCCAGACAAGCCAGTCCTTGGCAGAATTTGGCCCGGACGACACGTTTCGTCTCACTTATAACTAGCAATCATACAGGACAAGTCAGCCCTCGTAATGGACCCGACTCGGACGACAATTTTCGTCAGATGATGCTAGGTTCATCACATGACAAGCTGACCCTCTGCATGGGTGAGGCTCGGACGACAAATTTCGTCTACTCTCTGGGACTAGGAAGTGCATCATCTAATCAAACAAATTTCTAAACATTCAAAATATTCACGACATACATTACACATTCAATACCTGGCAGTAAGTATAGTAAGTAGACAAATACCTACCTATGATGGTGAATTGTCTTGTTTCAATGTATTTCAACTTCGTGAATAACGTCCCACGTTTCGGGGTCTGAATGAGCACTCATTGTGTCTGAGTTGGCTGACATAGTACGTGAGTCCGCGGAAGCGGTATCAGAGCATACGGTCAAGGTGTCTAGACGGTCTAATGACTCGTTCTCATTGTTAAAGCCCAATATATTGTCTTCAGTATCCGACGCCGTCTCGGCCTCATCCTCATTCAAAAGACTAGTCGCGATTTCTAGTAATCCGATATGTCCCTGGGGCACTGTGCGCAAATTCTCGTGAGAGTATTTAAGAACACGATTGGAACTACCTGCTATGCTTTTAAGTTCGTAACGATCATTATTTAAAACTTCTGTAATTACGAAAGGACCCCTGAATTTCCTATCCAATTTAGTTTTATTGCGTTCGTTGTTTTTAATGAACACGTGATCACCTTTAGAAAATGGTTTAATTTTTGCGCGACCGAGGTTAAATCTAACAGTTTCAGATTCAGCAGCTTTCTGAATATTTATCGAAGCATCCTCCCTAATCGAATCGACATCCGAGCGAACCGCATTATTGTTATCGATACAGTTTATTTTGGCCATACCTAAAGAATCGGAATTAATCCCGAACATAAGCTCTGATGGTGAATATTTAGTAACAGCGGACTTGGTACTATTTAGGGCAAGTTGAATATTTCCTAGTTCGTCACGCCACGTTTTGTTAGGGTCATTTTCTACTATAGTTAAAATGCTCTTGAGAGTACGCATTACTCGCTCAACTTGACCATTTGCTCTACTGGAACCCGTCGCTATAAAGTGAAGTTCTATTTTATGCTCATCGCAGAATGACTTAAAGTCAGAACTGATGTAGCAACGACCTTGGTCTGCAATAATTCTTTTTGGTGCTCCAAAAAGATTAACTGCTTTTTGCAGTGCATTAATCGCACTCTTCGCATCAAGAGACAAGGTATGTTCTAGTAAAACGAACTTTGTGAAAGCGTCTATGATTACTGAGCAATACTCCTTCCGATCACTCTTTCCGCTCAGCTTTCCCGTGAAGTCAATATGAATCGTATGCCAAGGTACAGGTACCTTTGGAATCGGGTGAAGCTGAACGGCTTGAGGTCCGGATGGGCCCTTGGATGCCTTACAAATGATGCACGAGTCTATGTATTTTCGGACACATTTAGACATGTCCGGGAACCAATATTTCTCATAAAGCTTGTCAAGCGTTTTGTCTTTACCTAGATGTTGTAATTCAGTATGAACATGATTTATAAGGGTCCAGATAAGAGATCGTGGAACTACTGGCAGCCAGGACACTACTTTATTCCGAACAATTTTCCGGTAGAGGATGCCTTCTCTAACATCGTAAGTTTGAGCTACAGTCTCAGGAAAACCATTGTTATGGTATTTCGAAATAAGGTCTTGGATTTCGGCATCTCGTTTCTTTTCAACAGATAGCCAGCCGTGGTGGAGTTCGATAAAATGAACAGATTGAATTTGAGATTTTACGGGTTCTGTGGTATTGTCTGAATCTGGATTCGGTAAAGGGTTTCGAGACAGAAAGTCAGCGTGTTCCATCCTACTGCCTTCACGATACACGATATCGAAATCGTAGGCTTGCAAATATGCCCACCATCGATATACGCGAGGAGTTAAGTCCTTCTTAGACTTTGACGCTTTTAATGAATTGCAGTCGGTAACAACCACAAAATTCCTGCCATACAGGTAATGTCGGAAGTGCTCTATTGCTCTTACTACTGCTAAAGTTTCTAGCTCGTAAGAGTGATAGCGCGACTCCGCATCCGACGTCCGACGGCTAAAATATTCTACTACGTGGGGAAGGTTGTTTTTCTTTTGCAAGAGGATCGCTCCATACCCATCGGAGCTAGCGTCAGTATGCAGCTCTACAGGGAGGTCTGGGTCAAATATGGTAAGTACGGGTTCGGATGTAAGAATGTCTATTAACTGTTTACGTATCCTTTCATGTTCTGGAGTCCAGCTAATACGTCCTTTGAGTTTCGTAAGTGGGTAGAGGGGACCAACTATATGGGTAAAATTGGGGATGAATTTTCGGAAATAAGATGCCAATCCGAGGAATTGTCGAACATTTGTAGCTGACTTGGGCTCTGGGGCATCTATCAACGCTTGGATTTTTCGTGAGTTGGGCCTAACTTCACCAGACTGAATAGAATATCCTAAGTAGTCTATCTTTTGTTTCATAAACTTACACTTCTTTAGGTTAATTGAAAATCCAGATTCTGATAGTGCAGCCAATAGTTCATCAAGGCGCTGCAAACCTTCAGAAATGTCCACTGAATAGGCCAACACGTCATCCATATATATCAAAGGTTTTTCTTTAAGATGGCTGAATGCTTTTGTGATACATCTCTGAAACACCGAAGGCGCGTTACGCAACCCAAATGGCATGGCGAGGTATTCGTACTGGCCCTCATTTGTGACAAAGGCTGTTTTCTGAATTGAGTTGGGATGGACAGGGATCTGGTGAAAGCCAGCAGCCATGTCTAAAGAAGAAAAGAAGTTGGCCCTACCAAGCTGGTCGATTTGTTCGTCAATGCGGGGCAAAGGGTAACGTTCCGGTACAGTATTAGAGTTTAACTCCCTATAATCTACACAAAGCCTATACGAATTGTCCTTCTTTTTAACGAGGACAATCGGGCTTGCAAAAGGAGAGGAACTCTCTTGGATAACTCCAGCATCTAACAATTTTTGGACTTGTTCCTTAATTATTTGTTTCTCTATAGGTGCGCGTTTGTTAGGACGTCTATACACTACTTTTTGAGGGTCTACCAAAATTATCTCAAATACTCCTGTCTTAACTCGTTTAGTCGGTGTACCTTCGATGAAACTATCAGAATATTTTCTTAAAATTGAAATCAACATATCCTTATCACACCCTTGTAAATCTGTATCAATTTGATATAAATCTAAAGGATCCGATTTATTACAAAAATTTGATTGTTCTTTGGCATATATAACAAGATTATCATTGTCAATTTTAACACATAACCCTAAATCAAAAATATCTCTGCCAATTATAATAGGATCTGATAAGTTGCAATCCGGTACTACGTGAAAGAGTAAACTAATAAGGCGATCACCGATTTCAACCTTACTTAGAATTTGTGTAGTACATAGCAGATCATTGCCACCGATACCACTAAGATAAACAACGTCTTTACGCGCAGTACCCAAAAGTTTATCGCAATAACTTTCTTTTAAAAGCGAACAAGATGATCCACTATCAAATAAAAAAGGGACAGACTCACCGGAAGATGTTTTCAAAGTCCCCCTGGACGGACGGTGCTCACAATGTTGGACCTCCATGACCGCAGCCTTGCTTCCATTCTTCTTGTCAGGACAGTTAGTTGTCACGTGTCCTTTTTTTCCACAAGTGTAGCAAGACACGGAAGTTGTGTTCTTCAATGTTCGTGACGAGCTCGGTACCTCTTGAGATGCAGATCCGAAGTTGTCACGACGTTTTCGACAGTTGGTATCTCCACCACCATCCGATTGGCGTTTCAAGGACACACCTCCGAGTACTCGAAATAGTTGAGTGCGAGTCATAATATTGTGAGCATTTAATTCGCGACGTATTAGTCCATCCTTTTTACACAGTACTGATATCACAAATCCAGTAACTACTTCTTCAGGCATCGTGCACTTCGGAATCCGTTCAATCAAGCTCCACAGACGTAGTGCAGATTCGGAAGCTGTTTCTTTGGCAGCGATTTGAAATCGTAATATGTCGTCGAAGTAATCCTGCGGCAACTTTGGTTTTGAAAATTTCGCCATTAGACATTGCTTGACCACAGTCCAGGTCATTTCATTTATATTCACTTTAGTAATGCTGGCTGCAGCTCGTCCTTTCAAGGCGCTGGTAAGGGCCATGAGCAAGTCTATTCCGTTTAAATTTTTCTAAGAACGATAGCTTCGGTTACATTTTATTTAGATCGGATAGATGGGCGTGGTAAAATAAACGATCCAGTCCAAGATGTTAATTACAATTTAATAATCACTGTAGTCACAGGAATAGTTCGAATACACAGCACTTTCATACAAAAATCAACTAAGATAGTTTGAACAAAACGGCAATATGGCGGCAATCACAGCGATTCGTCATAAGTGTGGTAAACGGGCGCCCTCTCGTTCGATCGTGTCGTTCAAAATGGCTGCTCGCCTCACCATTCACTATGACGCTTCGCTAGGTTGACAGCTTGTCAACCTGATATAGGCCGGAAACGCCGTCATATGTTATTACTTCTGTGATAACAAAAAAATTTTTTATTTATGTTTATAAAACTTAAACCACTCACTTTGCTTACAGTCATATCATAAATGTTACTTTGATTTGACGGCTTTTAAAATAAATGTTGTCTGTTGATAGTTTTCAAGGTTTTTAACAGCAATTTAAAAAAAATCGTTTAAAATAATATTTTGAATTATTATAACTAAGTTAAAATGAATACAAAGTCAATCTTCACGAAACGTTTGATTATACGTGTAACAGTACCAGAAATCATTACGATCGCTGTCAAATTCGTAACGCTCAAATGCTCAATGCTGTGACTTGTTAGCTGTCAAGTGTCATATTATTATTTCATAATCCGTAATTCTGTGTTAGCTTTCGAATTTCTGTAAAATTTAAATAATTATTCAAACATTATTATTTAGAGCGTTTCATTTTCATTCGTTTAAATGATTTTATTTTAAAATAAGAGAAAATGTCGTCTACTACATCTAGCGGAAAAGAATCTTTTGAAGACTTTTATACCGAGGTAATGTAACCTAAAATGATACAAATGTATGTATGTAATATGTATACACCTATCTAATAAAAGAAGTTTTCTTACAAGTGTTTATTTTTTATATAATTTTTCAGGTTAAAGAGATCGAAAAGAGAGATTCGGTTTTAACTCCAAAGCAACAAATTGAGAGATTACTTCGACCTGGATCGACTTATTTCAATTTAAATCCTTTTGAAGTATTACAAGTTGATCCAGAAAACACTTTGGATGAAATTAAGAAAAAATATCGACGTCTATCAATACTTGTACATCCAGATAAAAATATAGTAAGTAAGATGGTTTTATTTGCATGTTAAATAAATTTACCCAGATAAATATACCATTTATAATAAGACTATATCACTAGTCTGTTTAGCTGTAGATACCTATTAATGTTTTCTTGTGTTTTACCTTTTGAAACAAAAACTAAATGTGAAGTTAATAGCATAAATGCTATTACAATTGATAAAATTGTATGTACTTTTTAAATTTGTCACGATATAAATCTCCACACTCTCTTGACCTACATCAAATGTAGTTAGTAGCTTAAATTCAGAGGAGATCCTAGATTTTTCGCTGAGACGGTATATCCGTCAACATTTGGTTTTTATCCACAGATGGGAACGTTTGCATACCCTGAGCCAACCCGAGCTGCTTGTACGTAGGTAAGGAATGGTTGCATAAATGATGTTTGATTTACTATAACAATATCAAACATCAAAACACTGAAAGGATTTAGTTTAATTTTTAATACTTAATACGAGTAAATAAATTAATTGATTAAACTTTTATTATACCTATTATACTGGAAGGTATTATATTTTAGAAAACATAACAATTTAAAACATTGTCTGGAATCTAAGGTATGTTATATAAAGAGATGAAGGGCTTACACTATAAAAGTACACTTTAACAACTACCAGTAAATATTTAAATGAATTAAAAATTAGATTATTATATTTTGAATTTTAGGATGACTCAGAGCGAGCTCAACAGGCGTTTGAAATTATAAACAGAGCCTGGAAAACTTTAGAAAATGAAGAAACAAGGAAAAAGAGTTTGGATATATATGAGGAAGCTAAGGAACGCACAGATCACATGGTAAGGGATTTTGAATAAAATAATTAGCTTTAATAACTGCCTGTAAGTATAACACAGCTGGACTATGACTTCCTACCCAAGACCCTCTAATTGCGGATGGGACAACATATGTAGCAGAAATTCTTTGAAATTAGACACACATTTCCTCACAAAGTTTCCTTTGCCTCTGTGCATGAGTTGATTTATTAGCAGAAATTGAGCACATATTTGTATGTATTACAATTAGTATGTAATGTATGATATGTATGATAGTCCCAGTTAACCATACCATATAAAATATGGAAATCAACTTGATATCTTGCATCAGCTTATCTGATCTGGTAAATTGCCAGTCCTGTTCTGCAGTACTCACTTTATCAGTACAGTGCAGTATTTAGTGTACAGTTTTTAATTTGTCTCATTTCAGTGGACAAGTCAAGCTCATTTCTTCTATGACATACAGCAATGAGATATTTTAAGACTTGAGAGTAACATTTTAAATAATTCACATTTACATGAACATTTATAGTGAATAATTTAACTTTTGTAAAAAGAAGCTTTTATAAAACTTTTGTTTAAATTAAAATTTCAATTATCCCCCTTCCAAAATCACACGATTTTGAGATACTTTAGTAAAGTTTACAAAAAATATCTACTTTTGTAAATGCCTTGCCTATAATATGTAAAATATATTTACCAATAATTACATTTAATTTTAAACCCCATATCAATTATTGCAGATAGAACAAAAACGTAAAAAACAAAAGAAAGATGGCAAAGTAACTGAAGGTATACCAGAAGATGATCCTGACAAATATAAACATGCAGTTTATGTTATGACTATGAAGGTTTGTATAGTTAAGTCTTGACATATTTTCAATTTAATGAGTTAAATGCTAAAGCTAATCCTGTGTCTGCTGAGAGTGGAAATGACAAATGCTCAAGTATTGTAAGTGTTATTTGCAACATTACTTTGAGCTAGGGCTGTGCAAGCCCGTTTGGGTATGTATATATCCACTCATCAGATATTATAATACCGAAAAGCAGTATTCATTGTTGTGTTCAGTTTGAGGGGTGAGTTAGCTAGTGTAACTACAGGCACATTGGACATAACATCTAAGTTCCAAAGGTTGGTGGTGAATGGGCGACGTAGGAATTTTTACTGTTTCTCATCGTCTATGGGTAGTAGTGACAACTTGCATATCAGCCCTACCTATATCATAAAAAAAAACAATAGGAGGTTGATGCTGTTTGATTTTTTGTTTTATATATGTACTTTGTTATAAGATATTCAAGAATATTTTTGATATAATACAAACCTTAGTAAATATACATATATGTCACTTATAATGTAACTTATACAATAGTTGTACCAGGTCAACAACATAAAAAAAAATAAAAAATCGTCTCAATTCTACTAATTTATAGATATTTTATTTCAAACCAAAATTTACCAAACAGTAATTGGATGGATAACAACTAAAGAGCAACTATAAATTTCAATAATTGATATGTAGTAATAGAGCCCCAGTTCAATGTATTATTGGGTTTGTCACATTATTAATAAACCTGCAGATGTCAACCAAAATAAGCATGGTAAGGGGGTTTTTATAATCTTAGTTTGTTTTTTTTTTATTATTTTAGTTGTTTGCGGATATGGAACGTAAGCGTCAACACCTAGAGACTCGAGATATGGAAGAGAGAAAACGTAAACGTGAAGCAGAAATTGATCAAGAGGAACAAATGTCACTTGAAAAGGAGTGGGCTAAAAACTTTGAGGTAATGTCATAATTTAGATTACAATAATGTGTCTATAAATAGTTTAATAATACCTCAGTATTATATATTTTGTCTTTGTTCATATATAATGGGTGAGTCATTTTATGTGGAAACTGTGAGAAATATAAATATAAATCAACTTTAGTGAGCAATTGCTTATGCCCGATCCTCAACCCCCATACCATTCCACAAATTGATTTAAGCAACTTTTTATAATTTTCAGGAATCACGACAAAACCGAGTAGATAGTTGGAAAAGTTTCCAATCCGGAAGTGGTAAAAAGGAGAAAAAAAAGAAGAAAATAATGGGTTTCAAACCTCCTAAACCCAAACCTGAGAGTAGATAACTAGTCTATAAATAACGTAATTTAGCAATAAAAATCTATGAAAACTGTACTTCTGTATGTTGAAGTCAAAATACTCAGTTGATATATTATAATATTTTACACCTAAGTGAGTATTGTTTCCTTATTCGTATACCATTTGGACTTATTTTAATATCTTGCAATTTATATGCTCAACAGTAAATTTAATAAGTGAAGAACTGTTTTATATCGTATTGTAAAATTGATTGTATAAAATTAATTAATCTATTTCTTTTCAAATAAATAACAGTTTTCATGGATTTAAAATTAGTATATTTTTTTAGTAATAAATCTCAATTCACCGATTTCCTTTGATACATTATGTACTAAAAATAAATATTTTATTAATTTCAATTTAATAGGAGTAATTTTATTTTTCAAGTAAAAAAAGTTTACAATCTAAATAAGTTTAAAAGTTTTATCTTCAATAACAAATAAGAATGTTTTTGATATGATTTTTTAAATTCAATTTGAACCGGGGAGTGATCTCCCTTACCCATAGACATTGGGATTCTCTTGCCTCATAGTGATTTAGAAATAATTGCAAAATAAATGGCAAATTTTCTATGCAATACATGTCAAAATGATTGAGAAAAACCTATTAATTTTTTAGTTATGTCGTTTTCATTTCAAATACGTCACACGAAATAAATTGGTTCGCTTTTTAAATTCATTACAATGAATTAGCCCATGGTATTAAATTGCACATTGCTTCAAGTTGAAAAATAAGATTTCTAGTAGTATTCCACATTTACTATTTTTAGTTTGTTTCGTTATATAGATGCTAGGAATTAAAGGTATATATATTACAATTAGTTGTAAAATAATTGCAAATAACCGTCCAATATTGTTTATCGGTTAACGATTGCTCTGTGACCTTGAGTGACATTCATTAAAAGGGATTTTTTTTAATGCTTCTCATTCTTAGAGTCCTTCGTCCTCGTAATAAATGATAAGTAATTGACGATTAACGTTTCCTACGCAATATTTAATCAACAAACTATCTATTTATTGGGTTTACTGTGATACTGACTTGTAATAAGATTCAAACGAAATCTTTTCACTACAGCAAAATATAGTTCTTGAGGTTAAGAATCTAGTAGTTTAAAAGATATAAGGTATCTAATTTAATATGAGGCAAATACTTTGTAAGTTATTGACCTGATAATTACTAATTTCGTTTAGACAATAAAGGTTTAAGTAAACAGTTACAGTTGTTTTCTTTTTTGGTTTTCGTACATCAATGTTTAGAATGAATCGATTTCTAAACCAATATTATTCGGTTCTCGCCATTTTGTTAGAAACAGTTTAGAAACAACAGAGTAAAAATTGTGTAAGAAAATGAAATATGGTCTTCAAATATAGGTACTTAACTACACTGCTTTTATAAACAAAGTATTAGTTACTCAAAAAAATTAACATTCATGGAAGATTTAACTTTATTTATATTAATTTATTATTTAAAATTAACCGAAGTGAAGGGAATATGCTTTAGGTGCGTTGAATTTATTTTCTTTAAAGAACCTAACGAATTAGCCCATTTTTTAAACGTTATTTTAATTAAATTATGTTAGTTATTTTTCATAATACAATGAATATTGACTACAATAGAACACGATTGAAACGATCAAGTTCAATTGAAGAAAAATTAAAATGTCATTTAATAACTAAGTCAAACTACTGGCATATAATAAAACGTCTACATTCAAATATTCATATTTTTTAAAGATGTCTCTTGAATTGATAACTGACACAAAAACCGCATTATGCGATCACGAATAATAACCATTCAAAAAGGATTTTCAAATCTATTACACAGTAGGAAATTAGCGAATAAGCCAAGTAAGTGACTTTTCGTATTATAACTTTAACGTGAAGATAAATATTCCGATATAATAACAAGATAGCAGGTAAATGAATGCAAGTAATGAACAGACGTGTCCGTGTATATTATATTTTTTAGGAGTTACATTTTTTTACCATTACCGCTAAATATAAATCCAGTGAAAACACTATCCGTTCCAAGCAAAAAAACTCCTTTTTAATATTATGTCAATTATTATTTTAATCTCTCAAATTTTCCTTAAAAAAGGCAATCAAATGTTTAATTAGTTGTATAGTGTTACAAAAAAATTAGTATAGTACCGATGATACCAATCATTAATACTATAAACAATAAATAAATCATTGCTGATCATTTATTGTTTTAAATTTTATTGTTTATTTATTCGGTACTAAATTTAAATTTCCTTTAATATTTTTACTATTGGCGTTTAAATAAATAGTACTTAACTATTTTAAAACTTATAGTTTTGAAACTGGCTTAAAAATTAATAAAATTTTCGAGTAGTGTGTATACATAATATGCTAAACAGTTAGATACCTTCCTGAATATTAATTGGGAAAATGTATTTTTGGTTCTTTTCACACACTCATATAAAGCTTAAATCTTAAAAAAAATCATATGAACAATATATGTTTTTTAAACACTAGCCCGATGTCAACCACACATGAACGAGCTGCCCGTACCGTGCGGACCATGGGATCCTTGGTACAGACAGAAGCAAAGTTTTTATATGAAGCATTTCCTAGGTGGATTAGCCTGGTATGAATATGTATTTAACTACAGTATTTATCGAAAAACTTAATAACTTGCGATCGTATAAATTATTTCCGTAGATCTATTATTATAAAATGTGAATGTGTGTATATGAAAATCGAGACATTCAATTGTCTTACTCATCTGATGATCGCCTTGTGATCGATATATACATAAAGGAATCTAGCCAACTGCGCAGGAGATATTAAAATGGACGGATTTTTTAAACAATGACCTAATATAATTTTTTAATCTAACCTTACTATTAGCTCTTAGCTAGCTAATTACCATGCAGCGCTCGCTTCGAAAGCGCCTGGACCGACCATAAATTTTATCTCCGACTACGTTGAGTACTTACGTCGGCATACTAAACCTATATCCAAAAAAATATGCAACAATGAACATTATAATATGTAGTGTATTTCTGTCCTGAAACAATCAACTAAAATAATATGAAAGTTCCATGTCAACCGGATTAGTATTGTTCAAAGTCAATTGTTTTTGAGACTAAGTTAGTGTTGATATACTTTAGTGCCAATGTTTGTAAACGTGAAAAGCTCATTATGGGTATGTATTATCATATCCTAACTAATATTATTATGTGAATGTGAGTTTGTTGGTTACGTCTGAACTATTCAACCCATCATCATCAAATTTTGCATAAACTTTGTGAGGGGTAATAACATAGGGTACCTAACTTACCCTGCCCTGCCCCCTGCCCCCTTTCACACGCGGGCGAAGCCACGAGCGGAATCTATTGATAACATATTTGATTTAGGTGGCTGTTTTCATTTGGCATGGCAATTTATACGGACAGTATATACCTTAATTGGGGACCTCCTGATTTCCCGTCACCTCCGAGCGATATGGTAGAAGAGTGCGAAGATGCATGATTTGCAAGATAGCATTGATTATTGTTTAGAATTATTATTTTTTACATATTAAACTATTCTCTAAATGGTTCAATAACATGGTATTTGGGATACAGATACCCAAACTTAGGACTGTATAAAACCGAGATAAACGGCTGTATGTTTAAAACAATTATGTGTAATGTGTCTGTTTATTTACTTATGTTCTAATAATATACCTAATACATAGTTAGTCTTTAAGTTCGACAGACAAAATATACCATCATTTGTATTATTATTTTACATGACACGAGCTTTTTCGGATTTATTATGTTTTCGTAAAAGCGCCACGATTTAATTGCGCAATATTAAAAAATATATCGCTATTCTTAGTGTAAAAAGTACAGATGTAAAAATACTGAACTTTCTATGAAATTACATAAACTGAGTATACTTTTTTATTAATATCATGTTGATATTTTCCCCTCGACTGTTTTCGTGCAGTCCAATGTATGTATGACGTAGCATTTTATTATTAAAAAAGATAATATAAAACTTGCTCTAGTTTTAAATAAGAACTTCATTTGTCATTATATTTTTTGCTCTAATGATAGCGATTTGGGCTATTTGAATTGTAGTTTCTATCGATAGGCACACTGAATATCATAGTAGGTATATATTTGCTAAAATTTTACATATGATGATGACCTAAGATTAAAACTAGTTCTAGTTATCCATGAGGTTTATTTGCATCTATTTGTACATATAAAAAATAGAGAACAATGTACATGAAATTACAAAATAAATTAATCGTTGTGGAGACTATTATCGAAAGACTGCTTGTAATCAAAAGTATTCATCCTATTATAAGTAGGAATGTTAGAACCAGAATATGAATCCATTGTATCAATTAATGACAGAATAAATATATTTTTTTAATTTGTTGTTTTATTTTAAATAATAATTGTATTTCTTTATAAATGAGGGGAATTAGAGGTTGAAATAATACAGCCAATGAAATTTTGAAAACAATATCAAATTTAATACATAAATAAGTATTATGTATCTCTACATACATGTTTTCATCTATATATTTACATTTAAACACATAATTTGCCTAACTTATCTAATTCTTTGACATTTTGTCTTAAAATTGTTACATTAAAAATAAGCAACCAAAAAAAACAATTTGTTACGTCATAAACATAAGGCAAAATTATATAATTTGTAACATTTTACAAAATAAATTACTAGATGTCTGTGGGTTGGTGTGCCCGATCTTAAGATAAAAAACAAGCAATGCTCCTAAGTTTTTATATAAAAATATAACACTTCGTAGACAATTCTACAAGCAATGTACGATAGGCACGACAAAGTACGTCGCGTATTATCATTACTACAATCTATATCATGATTTTATAAGCACTGCAGATCAATTAAGGCTCTAACATCTATTATTTTTAGTATTAATATATAAAAAAGTCTTACAGTTATCGAAATAACGATTGAACTCGTTATAACAAAAAACTTCCAAGTTAAACAACTTAAAACATATATATATTATTAAAAAGAAAATAACAATAAATCTTCCTTAATTCTGAAAAGAATAAAAAACATAGATAATATCTAAAAAAGGTAAATTAATTTAATAAGTAATGAAAAATGTTAATGGACCTCTCTTTGTACATTTATTTCGATTATACATTTATTGAGCATGTTTAGTTTTTAAATTTAATAGATAATAATGCTCAGAATTATTCTGTATTCTGAGTAATAATGTTATGATGAACGTGTCCCTAGTCCTTTTAAATACAACGGCATATATGGCGTACATTTAAATTCTCTACAAAAATACTAATAATATTATATAGTCTGATCACATAGAAAACACAAAAACTGTAAACATAACAACCGCAACAAAATTCTTACACAGTAATAACTTAGCTCTGGAGCTATTCGATGTCATTTTTTTCATTATTTTTCATTCTATAATTCTTTTCATATATATTTTTTAATACGGTTCATGATGCTTATTTATTATTAGAAAAAATAAAGACTAGCACCATTTAAGGGCTTTTGAACCACCTCGATTAATTTATGAGTTATATAAAATTAATTTTACTACCTCAAACCAGTTAGTTACCTCAATACACGATTAGCAATAGCTTTAACAATACATCGGACAAGCCGCCATACCTGCTTACATTATTTAAATTTTCTATGTGATCGGACTAAGGTAATTTTCTGTTACTTGTGAGAACTATTTTTCTTTAAGAATTATAGCGCTACGAAAATCTTTAAGTCCTTTCATAAATTTACACAAATAAAAATTTTCTCTCACAGTCCTAATATTAAAAGCACATTACAACCATAGTGCAATGTTTCACGTTTAAATACAACCGTGGAACATTTAAATTCTGTCCATACTTAATTGACCATATGGATTGACCTCTGCTTATGTATTTTCTAAATTAATATTACACATATCAACAACCATATGATATACATTACAATTAACTAACGTTCTTTCTACCTTTCTGAGATACCACCAAAACAGGCTAGTCACCTTATACATTTCATTTTAAGTTTTTCAATTCATTTAATACAAGAATAATAATTATGGTTACACATTGTTATACATATGTTTGTTTTGGCAATGGTTACTAAAAATTACAAAGATAATAAAACAAATACTACATTGAAAATATAAATGACTTAAAGTCAGATAATCGAATATTAATTAAAACTACGAATTTCCTATCTATTTTAAGATCCTATGAAATTATATTAAATGATTCTAAAACGTCCGTTGTCCCAAGTTTTCTAAGGTCAAGTGAAAATAGACATAGCATATAATTATAGCGTACCGCATTACTACATTGGAATTTAATAATTCGTACAATCTTAGTTAAAATAAAAACAAGCGTTCGAAAGGTTTCATTAAAATATTAACTATAGCACCAATATCAGCTGTATTGTATATGTTATAATTACTATTGAATAAAGAGCGGAAATTTAGCGGTTAACATAATTATATATATATATATTGGTTTTTGGAAACTTAATTTAAATGAATATGTGTGGTTATCATCCGCAAAAGAAATAAAGAAGTTAATTTGTGCACTAAAATACATTTATATGGACGTCAAATATTACAGGAATTGACTTACATTAAATTTACTAAATTGAACACTTATTTGATAAATCTATCACAAACAGTCCACTGAGGTAATTTACAAAGTGAACTCGCTTTGCTCGAGTAATTTTACGCGATAGCCTTCCCTACTAACAACTAATATCTACTGCGTTTAGTTGAAGAAGTAGCTTATTCGAAATATTTATTATCTGGGACTAGAGATCTGACTATATTGACTTTTGTTTGTGCTTTTCATCAACATGTTTTCCCACACGTCTCACCGATCTTATACCATTCAATCGTTGAACGACATTTTTGTACACTGATTTTTAAATAGTTCATTTTGATATAGTTCACAGGATATTCATCCACACTATACCTACATCTATTCATCCACGTTGAAGTTGATTTTATTTTGATCAATTAAATGAAACATAAACCTGTTACGTGAGAAATTAATCATTGATACGATATGTTTAAAATTAACTTACTGGAATCATATCAAACTATTTAACTATTTAGTTTTATCATTTTCACTATTGAGTCAGTTCTTGCTCGTTGCGAATTCACAGTTTGCATAAGTATTATCAGTTTTAAATCATAAATAAGAATAAACAAATTGTTTATTAATTTATAAATATAATTTTTATTAAAATACTGAAACTACTGATTGAAAACGCAAGTTGTACTCGATTTAATTTAAAATACAAATAACATTTATATATCATCCTATAAATTAGTTACCTTAAAAAATTTCATAAAATTGGCCCGCACAAAAACATTTAAGAGTCAACTGATGTACCTACCTATATGGTAAGATATTTTTACATTGAAATGTACATAAATTAGGTCTTCGATTCAAACGCTCGGGCGAACATATAATCGGGTAAAAAATACCCTGATTTGACTATTTTTGTTTAAAGTATAGTCCTCGGAAAATCCAAAATACGTGCCATATAAAAAAAATATATATACATATATCACTTTTTCAAATTATTCGTCCTTTTCTTATAAATAACATATACGCGAGGACACGTCATTTTTTTTTTCTTTTACCTCAGTCCTTTTGCAAATATACAACGCACTCCGTTAACTTTTATCACCCAATAAAATAGATTTTAATGTCAATATTTCACTTCGAAATAATTTTCGTAGCAAAAATTTACTTTAATTGTTCTTCAGTTTAAAATTTCTTCTGAAAGAGGACAGTATCATCAATGCAGACCTTGATAAATCTGAAACAAATAACATACATATTTTTAATACACATTTTATGTATAATCGTAACTTTTGGAATATCTTTAATAAAAATATGTGGATGACTTTGGTAACACACAGAATAAATAATTAACACGCGCACGCTGAATTCGTCGTGCACCGTGTAACAAATACTTAGTTAAAATGTTTGAAGCGATCCGGATAACAAGCGGGCGCGCACAATTATTAATTGCATTATGCTGGCGGATTCACGTGTTCGCTCCTTTGACAAAGGCATTCCATTTTTTAAATATTTCAATCGCGATGGAAAATCGTAGATAGTGAGACACGAACCTGAGCTAAATAAGTTTCTTATCCTTATAATAAACTACGTATGCTTTCTTTTTTCATTCTTCGAATTAAATTGCATTATTATAATTATATCTTTGCTACAATGCAGCTATAATAAATTTATAATTTTTTAATCTTGATTCAATATTTTTTTGTAACTGATATCAAATATTATTTAATTATATAATTAAACCTATATACCTCATTAGATGGATCTGTTATGATAAATAATGTATTTATTCAACATTCTGAAAGTCGAATGTATCGTCTTAGAACATTTCGAAACTTGTGAAAAACGAACGATGTTAAATTAAAAATTAAGCTTTTAAAAAGTACCAGTAAAAGCAAGTATAAATAATGTTACACCAATTAAAATGAATATGGTTATACATTCGAAGCTAAAGTCTAAAGACAATGTTCACGTTAAACTTATTTCATATCTTCGTAAAGACTAGATGAGTAAACGGAAACATAATTAATAAGAGGGTGAGCTGAGTTACGTCACCGACATCATGGTGATCTCGATTTAATTCTCACGCAGCTACTGTGGATGTGGATTATCAGCTATTCTCTCAGTTAGAGTTTCTGCTGAGTTGGTTGAGAGTAAATCGTAACCTGCCCGCCGCTCCGACGCCAGTCTGCGCGCCCCGCGTCCCGCGTCCCAGGTGACGACCTTATAGTGTTGTACTACGTATTCAGACTATGTATCGATATTTCGTAATAAATAATTTATCTAAAATACCTACATATACATACGCATTTTGAAAAAAAAAAAGTTTTTATTGATTTAGAAATTTGGCGAACCCGTATTTATTGTCATAAATACATACTAACTGCCATAACTATGTAATATACTAAGTTATAAACAAATTTCGTAGCAATTTATTTAAATTTTACATTCAGTTTAATATATCAGTCGAAAGCAGACGTTTTTTTTTCTACTCAAATCTTCATACTTAAAATTGATAATTTGTTTTATTGTTCAATTTAATTAATGTAAATTTTCAGATACTCAATATCGAATGTTCAGTTGATAAAAATTGCATTTAGACACTTTCTAATTTTAAACGTACCTCTTAATCATAGACACAGAAGCTGCTCGTGATATTTGTGCTGTGTATTGGAAAGGATGCAATAGCTGAAAGAATCGCCCGTGATTGGTACTTCAAGTTGAAAAAAGAAAAACTTTTGACCTCAAAGACGCGCCTCGTTTTGGCCCTCTACTTGAGTTCAATGAAGATTGATTAAACCAATTTATGTACGAAAATGCGTGTCAAACGAAAAGGAAACTTACACAACATAGATTGCTTTCACAGTTCTATAGAGCATCTTCTCTGGAAGGGAAAGGTTCAGTGTGGAGTATGGGTAAAGGAACTTGGTTCAATGATTTTTTACTCGAAACCGGGTAATTACTTATTACGGGTTATTACTTGGTGATAGGGCTTTGTGCAAGCCCATCTGGGTTGGTACCACCCACTCATCTGATATTCTACCGCCAAATAACAGTATTCTGTATTGTTGTGTTCCGGTTAGAAGGGTGAGTGAGCCAGTGTAATTACAGGCACAAGTGACATTACATCTTAGTTCCCAAGGTTGGTTGGTTGGCGCATAGGTGATGTAAGGAATGGTTAATATTTCTTACAGCGCCTTTGTCTATGGGAGGTGCTTACCACTTACCATCAGGTGGCCCATATGCTCGTCCGTCAACCAATGCCATAAAAAAAAATAACAAAGGAGAATAAATTATTGGTTAATCATTCATTAATTTTAATATACAAATAAACATTTACGAAAAATAAAAGAAACGGCACGAAGTTTGTCCAATCCAATACATACATACATATATACCTAAGATTTTTTTTATACGCATGTTTAAGTTTTAAACGAAAAGAGGAGTTCTCAAGCTGGACACTAAGTATACAAAAAAAATTAATAATATGTTGATTAATTTTTATCATATTAATCGACATATTTTTAAAGTAACATCACCTCGAGCCACGATAAATCTGTCGCATATTCAGCAATGTAACGGACTTTCTCTCCGTTCATTGCTCAGAATAAAGTGCGCGTCTCTTAATATGTGATGTAGATAATTGACTTTTCCCGAAATAAAACCCAACATAAAACATGTCTAAACGAAGGCCTTATATACGACATGATTTCTCGTAAATGAAAATAAAATATCCTCGCTTAAACCATATCTCTTTACTCGCATTGTATGAACATCAGTTATTGTTAATCTTGTTGTAATTTTCGACAATTTTAGTTAACAAAATACAAATAATATTTATGCTTGTAAATTATAATACTTATAAAATATTTGTTAAGAAGTTATAAACACATGAATAAATTATAATATATATTGATTGTAGGCTAAATCTCGACCAGTTCTTGTACTTAGATCGTGTGACGATAAATCTATTTTCGGATGTCACGGGTTATAAAACATAGGCGCCGTTGGTTATCGAGTAATTCCGGTGAGGGGGCGGTGGCGTAAATTTATTCATACTGAAACCGACCTCTTAACTTTTATGTTATTTAGGGCGCGTTTCCTTTACAGCGCGACGATTGCAAAAGGATTTACATTCTATATATAGGTCAAATTTATTGTTTTTCTATTATGTTAGATGTTACACTTTTTCATACTTTACAATTGCGTTTTGATTTGCTTTGTTTTTTTTTTTATTACATATTGTACGACGTGTACCTTGTATATATTTATTAAAATATAGGCTGTAGTTATGTGTACTATATATATTATTGATATATAAGATGTTACTCTTCGGTACTTAGGTGACACTTGTGTTTAGCAGAGTCGAAGATATCGGGTTCGAACCCGGTCAAGTAGCATTGCATTTATATATATGTGCTTAATTTATGTTTGTAATTCATCTCGTGCTCTAAAAAACTAAAAGGCTCCAAAAGGTTATTCTATCTTTAAAATAACAAAATAGGTCGAAAATATTAAATAGTCCAAATAGAAAATCTTGATTTTAAAAAGGTTTAAAACTTTGTAGCAACTACCACATTTATGAATAATTATTTACATCAACTACACAGACTAAATATAATGATCTAAGTTTAATTTTGAAACGTATAAATGATATTAATATTAAAGCGAACGACAGGTAATTAAATTAAAGCGAAGGCATCAAAAAGAAAGATAAAAAATACAAAATTTGTTATGGTTTGATGAAGCAGAATTTTGCGATCTTCTTTTAGGAGACTTTTGTATGTTATCTTTAAAATTAATACCAAGCAATTCGATACAAAAATCTTAATATTCACAATTTTAATTTTGTTTCCCATTTACTTCTTTCGTTTCTTTAACAAGATCGGTGTACTTAATCAGAAAAATCAGTAGTTTTAAAAATATTACGGTTTCTAAAAAAACTGTTTTTGTTTTCTTATCAGTCCAAAATAAATTATGCAATACGTTAAATTCTTAGTTATGTGATTTTTACAGTCGGTAGTTTAATGGAGCAGAAAAAAAGGGAATATATTTATTGACTCTCCAATAATTTACTGTTCAACCAATAGGCTTTGAATTTCGATATAGTGGTAGTAGGCGTTGACAACATTTTTTATGTAATTGATTGTTGCAATAATAATAAACAGAAACACTCTTCTACGAAGGAAAGATTTGTGGCAACTTGGTATATTTTTTCGTTGTAATATATATTTTATTAAATATCGCGGGTTAATTTCTACCAACGACGTATAGAAAATCATGTCGAAGGCTGGGATGAAGTTGTAAATAACAACGGAGAATACAATATTGATTAATTATTTGCTATTTTTAATATTCAGATAAAAATTTACGAAAAATAAAAAACTGTACAAAGTTTACCCAGTCCTACCTAATTATACATATACCTAAGATTTTATTATAACGCATGTTTAATTTTTTAACGAAAAAAGGAGTTAAGCTAGACTTTAAATATATAAATAAATGAAAAAATATGTATATAATAATAATCGAGATATTTTTAAAGTAACATCACCTCGAGCCACGATAATTTTACAAGCAATATTAAATAAAAAATATAATATACAACGAATAAATATAATAAGTTTCTTGTTTTCTGTTCTGCTTATGTATTTAAACGTGTGGCAAAACTACATTAAAATTGATATAATTTAAATTTTATTATTAAATTACAGGAACATAAAATTTACTCTAGTCACGTTAGTGGTCTGAGTTTAAAGCGAGTGGAACTACGAAACGCAGCTACTTACGTATATACTTAATATTTATATATTTATAATGCTTTATGTCTCTAAAACCTTCTTTGAAACGTGTTCACACTCCTCGAATAAGATGGACTATATTAGTACAGTAGTTTTTTCAATCAAAAATTGTAATAAAACCCTCATCTGTTATTAAAGATTATAAGAATAATTAGTTAAATGCTGAAATGATATAAATTCTGGGAGTATTTGAAATATTACTAATTAAAAGATATTCAAGGGTTCATGGTGCAATGGTATTAAGGCAAACTATCGGAAGTTATTATCGGAACATCGGAGGTAAAATTAAACTAGATATAAGTACATATGTGGATATAGAGTTATATTAACAATAAATATATATTGATTAAGAACTGTTTGCAGTGCAAAAATAGGGGAGCTATTAGCAAATCGCATGGAATATATAAGTATATATTCCATAATAACCTAATGGTTGTTTACCTTTACTTCTTCAGCCAGTGTAAAAGGCTATACTGTTATTTTTAACAGCTGATTCTCTTATCAGTTCTACATAATTTTGTTAAAACAACAACAATCACCTTTTTATTGTAGAACACTTAAACAATATGCATAATAAAAAATATTTCTATTGTTATATCAGTTATTAAGTATCATGATAAAGATCGTGTCTGTTAGCGACCGTTGTGACGTGTCTGTTAGCCTACGATCAGTAATAAATAGCTTTTGGAAAATTGTGACCAATAAAGGAAATGATAGGAAATGTAGAGTAATTTAACTGCCTCCAAAATTTAAAACATGCTTTCAACAGCATGCGGCAACGATTTTAGCATCTATCAATATTAACATAAACGTATCTTATATTTTACCTTTGTATATATAAATTTTATCCAAAAATGTACAATCTCATTTATTATAATAGTATTTAGTGAAGCTAGTACTTTCATAAGCGTCTGTGTACTAGAGAGGCGGGTTAGGGTACCTGTTGCACGAAGGCGGGGCGGCTACGCCCAACGCCCAGTTCGCCACATTGCACACGTTCTCTATAGAAATGATGCACATTCTATGTAGAGACATGGAAATGTGTGTTATTGTACAAAACCTTAAATGTAGCCTTCAACTTTTTGATTTAAAGCAGAAGTGTAGGAACAAATGGCTCATTTTTTTAATCAAAACGTATGTACACAATCACATTACAATTGATGATATTCAAATATTTATTGTTAATCGTATTAATACGAGAAGTAAAGAAAAGCTTGTAAAACCAGGCTTCCGTCTCCGCAAAATCCTTCTTTGGGCAAGCTGCTTTTTGTCTTTCTAATAAATTTAAATCTCGCGTTAGAGAAAAATTTCATTAATAAGGCAAGAACAATAGTTTGAATCGAAGATAAAATAGTTTGGATTGAACTCTCAATTATAATTATTTTATAAAATAAACCTAACAAAGGAATACTAATGCTTACATGTCTGTAAGCAACTTAGTAAAAAATATAGAATCCAAGAGCACACAACAAGCATACAATCTTCGTCATAATTTAAAGTTGAATTTTGTGTTTGTGATTTAGTAATTATGTCTATTAAATGAAAACAGTTATGTAGTCACGAATTAATAGCGTTTGTATCCAACGAGTTTTTATTTGTGAATCGATTTTTAATCGCTAAATTGATAGCGATTCGTTAATAATTGTTTTGTACCTTAAGGTCAGTAAGTACTACTCGAAGGTAGTCATGCGTCGATAAATAATGTAATTAGTAGGAATGGGTAATGCCAGAGCCGGTTGACTCTATATTTATATATGATATGATTTTTTAATTTTATCGAATTAAAAAAATATATCTCAACACATATTTGGATAAAATGCAGGTCGTTATATCAATCAGATTATCGTATTCAGCCTTATTTGCCCGTTAAATTTTTACATTTGGCGTTCCATAACAACATTTTGAAACCTTCAGCAGTACAGAGCCGTCACTACTCAACTCGTAATCCAATTTGTTGACGGCCCACTCTAACGGAAGAATTTTAAAGCTGCCTTTACTAGATTACTTCAAGCACCCTTCGGCGTTTCACCATTTGTTCCGACACAAAAAAGAAATTGCTTAATATATGCATACTTAATACTATAAAAGTAAGTATCAACTGTTTTGTTTGTGTATTTATGAAACATGTCAAGACTTTGTGCTGTGTAATTAATTGTAAATAAAAACGTTGGTATAAAATTAACTTTCATACATTGCGAAATTACCTACTATTTAATTATTAAACTGAATTTTAATTACATACTTCGCACAATGATTATTTAATCATTTAATCTTCGTATGGTTACGTAACATTTAATGTAATTTAAACAAGTATAAAATATCCTTAGTTTTTTATCTGACAATATACTTTATTTTGTAAGAAAGCACTATGGAAAATTCCGTACGTACATAAAGCCCTGCAAAATTGACAGCCATAACTGCGTTGGCTTCATTTAAATAACCGATCAAAGTCGACTAAGCTGTCAAACAATAAATAGCCAACTTGTTGGATGTGGTACTTTCATCCCGCAGACTCGATCTGAATGCGAAACATGAAACGCAACTTTTAAAATTGGCAGCGCAAAGGCATCAACATATAAATTGCGAATAGAAGGCAGCCTCAAGTTTTATTATTAGGTGCGATTTAAAATTTGAATTACTTAACTTTTAATAAGTTTAATATTATAGATGATAAGTAAAAGGAGGGTTGGTATCGAGGAAAATCTGGGATATTATGACCGATGACAACATCGTGATTTACGGTAGTGGCACTTAATCAAAGAAGGCTGTTATCCGTTATTGTGCTTCGTTGTTTTATTTTAGCTGACACCAAACATGAAACAGAAATATTTCTTTGATATCCATAATTTATATCAATATGTTTCTCTGTACCGTATATTGCGTATCCATATATCTACGTAGTTATTACAATTAAATATTAAAATTAGAATTATGTTATAAAATCTAATAAAAATTTACAAATTAATGTTTAATTCATCACTCATTTTAGAGACCATGCGGCAAATATTTAAAATACTTAAGTACAAGGGGACACCAAGGAAAGAGGAAATAAAAAGAGAGCAAAGAAGCGTTTTATTAAGTAGGGGGTGATGGGGGGCGAGAATATAATGAATAAATTCCGTGTAAAGGCCCCCTCGTAACGCAATTGAAAACTTTTAACAAGTGCCGTGAAATCGTGTGTAAAGGTGGGCCCGTACCTAATTACGTCGCTAGCCGACCGGAATGCGGGATGAGTTCAGAAATTTAAACGACTCTTTATGAAAATCAGCTTGTTAATATCAAAGTCGTGTTGACCGATGTCACCATTCTTTTACGTTCTCGTTACATTATAATAAAAAATCTATTATTTGATTTATTTCCGAAAAACTCCTGAAATACGTATTTAAATAATTGAAATTAAAAATATTTCTTATTTGAATATTTCAATGATAACTGCTGTGTATACATATAATTTGTCGGTTGAGATATTATCCGCCATTAACTTCTTACTTTAAAGAATTAAAAAATTAACAAAACCTCGCCGCCTGGTGAAGACGTATTCTTTGCAACCCTAAAAAACAAGTCATTACCGAAGCGGGTTTAATCTAGCGTCGTATTCAGCGGATTTTTTCGTGATATTCCATTATTTGAAGGCGATCGCTCGACTCTAAGCGGCGGGCACCGTTTACGCTAAAAATGATATGATTAATTACTGGCTCCGGTCTCCCTCATTAGCGCACAAATAGGACCATTCAGTGGTGAAATTGAATCACGGGTGCTCGCAAACCACGTTCAATCGCAATCTAATTATAATTATTATTCATACCAGTAAGCAAATGACAAATGATTTTCATGGAACTTCGCGAATGCATTGTTTTGCTGGTTAAGGGATTAAATCACCTGCTTATATTTTGAGCTATTTTATGTTGCTTCTATAAAGCGGAATTAATGCTGTAAAAAAATAATTTAATTGATCGAAAACATTATTTATAAAATATACAAATCCAAACACCTAATGATAAAACAGAAAATGAATATATGTATACATACACATATATATATTTCTGTTCATGTCAGTTATCAGACGAATTTTTTGCATGCCTTGTTCAACTTAGTATTATTTATTCATAACCCAATATAATTTGCACACAAACGCTACGAGACCTAAAGGTCAGGACTGACAAGCGTATTTGCTGCGAACATGCAAAAGGTAATAAATAAATATAAAAACCGTTATATCAATTTAAAAATAGAACTGGTTATTTTAAAAAGTCAGCTTATTTTTTAAATAACTTTTCAAGCTGATAAATTATGAGAATATTTTTATTTCGTTTATACTTTCACAAAAACTTCTTAATTATTTACTAGCTTAATACAAAGTTGTTACTTCATATTTGTATCGTTTATATATTTATTTTCTCGTGTACTCTATGCTTTGTTTTATTTCGTATTATATTGGCCAGCTCATCTCATACGCCGGCAGCTAAAATTCGCCTCTCGTCAATCTTTTTTTTCTCCTTACATTCTTTCATAAATAAAGGAGATCACGTGCCATAATCTCCGTACAAAGAGACGAAACAGAGAATGTCGTAATATTATCATAGAAATAAATATTTGAAAATAGGCTCGTCTTTAACGTGTTAGGTAGGTCTGTCTCATATTTTTTTATTTTATATTATAATCGTCATGATACAAAAACCATATTATTTTCGTTTCCATTAAAACATATATTAAATATTAAATAATTTTAAATTTCACGATATAATAATAATATTTTTCTCCCGAATAATTTAAATTGAGACACTAAATAGGAAATATTTAAACATATATTTTCGTTACATCGCACTTAACATACATTCGTTTAAAATGAATACAACCGCGTTCGAAGTGTACAAAACGAACGTTAAACTTCTCATTCTTCTATCTCAGTCTTAAATACTCGAAAATGGGGTCAGATTGCCATCCGCTGTTTTCACGAAACAATAAAGTTATAGTTTTGTAAGTAGCGATACCATTGAGACTGAGTTATTGGACACTCAACTGGAAACTTTGGGCGGATTAACGCAGATATTTCGGAGGATTTATTGCATATGTACTGACTGTTGTAAGTATTATACATCAGAAATCAGGTTTTATTTCTGTAAATTATATTTCTCACATATAAACTTACGTATCGTGACACTATAAGAACAGGAATAATGTATATAAATAATAGCATTTATTTTTAAAGTGGAAATCTAAGAAAAGCGATTTTTTGATGTCACGATAAGTAGATATATAGAAGTTCGATTATCTCAGATTGACTGAACTAAAAATCACGTCAAATCTCACGAGACCCGTACATCAGAGGAAATTACAAGAATAAATATATCCTGATTAAGTGGTTCAGTGGTGTTCTTATTTGGTCTAACGATTTAATTATGATTTACCAGAATTCTAAAAATTAATTATAGTTTGAAAAATATAATTACCTTTTTAACCACTGGATAAGGTCCCATCATACGCCCCCCTCCTCGGTCCTCTACATATTAATATACTACTCGTATCACAAGCTCCCACCTAGCTTACGACTAATACCTACACTAACACAATTGACACTTTAACAACGATCGGTAACGGCCCGCTTAACATTAACGCTAAATAAAATTCTAACATTAGTTAACATGATAAAAAAAATCTCGACTACCATGCAAAAGTAACAACTCGAACAGAATCTGTTTGCGTCGTATTTACAGATAAACGTGTGTGTTGAATATGACATTTACATATTTCAACATGTAAGCAGGTAACTAATTTTTTTCAGTGGACCCAAGAGGGGGGTCCGGAGTAGGGGGTGTGGGAAGCTCCACCACCTGAGAGTGTCGTGGGCACCGGTGGTGCTGGTGCTACGAACTGACTCTCCGCTTCGGCCGCCATCGCGGTATTTTGCTGGGGAAAATTGAAGTCTAGTGTACCATCCATGCTGAGTTCATGGCGTATGACCTGCAGAAACCAAAGAACCTATGTGAGTGTAATACAAACAAACTTATCAGATGAAGTTGATAATTTCTGAGATTAGTCATGTTTATGATAGAGACGTTATAATACAAATGATTTGATACTACACGAAACCGACTAATCGGGGGATAAATAGTATTAGTAAAAAAAAATGTTTTTTTAAATTAATCTCATTACTTTTAAGTCGCATTAACATAAAAGAAGAGTAAAAGTACCTCATCGACATTACAGTCGAAGTTATGTTCTAAAGTCTCAATATTTAAGTCCTCCGAGAGTCCAGTGTAAAGAGCTCCCATAATCTGCCCCATTACCGTCGTGGGGCCCACGGCACCTGTCTGCACCATTACACCACCGTTCATGAGCGTGGGGTCCGCCGTCGTCACCATTTGTGTCTGACTGTTTTCTAATGTAACAGAAACTTAATATTATTTAAATGTTATAATTAAACTTTAATTTGGAAGGGATCAATTACTCTGAATTAAGAAAATATAAATTTAATATTACTGGAAAAGATATAGTTAATATTGAATACTTACCAGTTAGCATAATGTCAGCGGGATCAGCGGGTGGCGGTGGTCTGACAAAATGGTCTAGCGCATGTTGGTGCGGATGAGTGGGATGCGCGGGGTGCGCTGGATGTGCAGGATATAGCGACGCACAGGCACAGCCGCCGTGTGGGTGTCGCGGACAAGCGCCATATGCGAAGCGATAACTTCCACCCGATGACGACGATGAAGTAGTTGGAACGTACCTGATATTGCAACTCATATGTAACTAGTTCTACAGTATTCTTTAAAATCTTAAATTCAATTGTTTAAGTGCTTTCACGAATCTAGGTAAGCAGTATCTAAAATGGCTTTTAGTTTAAGTGAAACTACGAATGCTTTTTATATCTGCATCTATTTAAAAAATAAATTCAACCTAGCTTAAGCGTATAAATTTTAAGATCTTACGTATTTAGAAAAGGATCTGTTCCGTGTAGTTTCATTGAATCGGCGAGGGTTCCTGCTAGGTCTTGGTCTTGAGTGTAATCAGCTGGAGAGAAATCACTGGTCGAAGCAAAGTCTCCTACAGGGTTATAATCTGATCCCCAGTCTGGCTCCGAGGGTATTAAAGAAGGTATTGGAGACATCCGACCGCAAGATGACGCGTTGGATGAGGCCCTCTGACGGAAGTCCGGTGATAACTGAAAACTGCTGCTACGGCAAAGCGAACAAGCGTCAAAATAAAATAAATATATACGCTCAAGTATCGATATATAATTATCAAAAAAAAATTTTGAAAAAGTAAAATAAAATATTTAAGCAAGTCCTGGTAAAATGATATATCGATGCTTGAGTGGCAAATAATGAAAATTTTAGCAGAAAAAACAACAGAACCTAGTTACTTCTAAAAATAATCCTATACATAAAGTATAATGGACAACATGCAAATCTAATGCCTCCATCAAGGCCCGCTAACATGAATGCCAAATGAAGCGATCATCATAACGGGTAAAATGGTCAGAAAGGAAACATTTTATTAGCGCAAAGTATGGCAGAATATAATTGGATAAGAAATGTTACGGACTTCTTCTTCAAACGAGGACATAGAACAAAAAAATGTTCGATATAAATGTCAATTATGTTCCTAATTTTGACATATATTCGGCAATAAAAATGTTTAATGTAGGAGAGAATGACGAGATTCAGAATCCATATAACTCATCATCTAATGGTCGTGAATGAATTAAAACCTTTTATCACAAAGTAACAGTATTCCTATAACTCAATTTTATTAGCGTGGTCAACGCTGCGTTATGTCGATCGGTAGTTTTTATTGTGTGCGTAAAGTGAACTTCTCATGCGAGTCGTAAATTGTTTGGGTGAATGTAAATACTAGATGCAATGAAATACTTGGCAGAATGCACAATGTTATTACTCGTGTATGTAAATTATTATGTATTTAACGTCGAATTAGTATCGTAGTCCACGACGGTCATGTCCGTTAACATAATTGGCCTGATGCCATACATCACCCCTTACGTTTAAACATCTGTGGAAATTTTATTTGAAGCAACTAGTCTAGGTTCTTATAACATCTATAGTTTTAACTTCTTCTAAAGAACGAGTGAGTTATATTTTTATATGATTTACCTGTGTATCGGGGAATCGGGAAAAGTGTCGATACTTTCAGATATTGAACTACTCGGACTCGGTGTAGCGTCAGCTGCGACTCCATTTCTTAATGCTTCAGGCTGTACAAGAAAAATAACGTTTTAATATATTATTTTCTTAATGTTTGTTTTGTTTTCTTTAAATATAAACAATCAAACGTTACTAATGAGCGGTTCGATGGAATTAACTTGGTTTTGAATTAGACTAGGATTTTAATAAAAATTTCATGCTAATGATTCAAATGATGATGATGTTTAAAAGCTTAAATTTAAGTGATAAATGATACCTTCTTTTTAACTCTGCCTCGCCTTTTCTCTGACTTTGACGTCTCCATCGATAAAGCACGCCTTCTCACTGACTTCCCAGGTTTTGCATCCGGGTTGATCATCCACCATGACGACTTTCCTGTACCCTCGTTCTGGACCCGCATGAACCGGTTGTGTAGGGACAGGTTATGCCGGATCGAGTTCTGTAACAGATCAACACACATTGTTAAACTCGTTCCGAAATCATACATCGAATTTATAGGGTTAATAAAGTTTTTAAACCATATCACCGTGTATTATTGACCTCAAAAAAATCTATTTTAATTCCAACTCAAAGTTAGTGCAATAACGTGTCCTATCTCACACCGGTAATAAAATCTCACAACTTTTTCTGTTGAAGGAATAAAAGCAACCACAGCAACGAATGAAGTTTAGCAATAAAAGAGACCATAAATAATTTCTGCGTGCCCTGTGAGAACTGCCACTTTCTCGTATCGTTCATTCCGATGTAAATACGTAGAACTTTAAGCTAAATCATAAAATCGCTAAAAAAGTGCTCTGTAAAACAAGGAATATTTTACCGTTTTTACGCGCAATTTAGCACGAATGTTATCTAGCCGAAACTCTCGGTGGAATATTGGAATGCATAAATTATGCTACAAACGGATGAATCTACAACACCTACATTTTGTAAAGCAACTGATTAAATAAAAAACTGGTGTTCAAAATTATTGACTCCTTGCTCTTTGATTTACAATGATATTTTGAGTTATTTCAAAACTAGCCTGAAGCGCATTATTTATACCGTGTTCTCTTTGACTATGGAAAATTTTATATTCAACGAGACCATGATCCGACTTTTAAACGAGCCGTATCAATACTATGGGGCCGTGGCTTTTCGAATAATAACGACAGTTACAACCAACATCACGCAATCGGCCATATTTAAACGTTGACCGTTATACTGATAAGACAAAATGTATTTCTGCATTCAATTACGAATAATGTACAACAATTGGACTCGTACATAAATCCACTAAATGTGGACAAGTCGCGCGATTTATCAAGCGTGAAAAGCGCGCAACAAATGGCCTGTCGAGTATCTGATGGATTTGTCGCCAGAAGCCCTTACCAAGAATTCCACTACTATAATTGGGACGTTTGAATAAAAGTAATCGTATAACTTGTCAGAAGGGAGACTGATATCATGGACATATTCACAACACGCACATATTGCACTTTACTTTTTTTAGCTACTTATTAAACAGTTTTCTTTTGTTTTCTTTCCGTATCAATAACAACATTGTAAGTTAGTTTAGTTAGGTCAAGTGTCATTTTTATCATTTATCATTGTTCACAACAATGTTCTCAGTTTTTTTTTACAACATTTATTTGATTGCTATTTAAAAAAAAAAACATTTCTTTTTCATTTTGTTAGAGCAAAACAAGTATCTAGTTTAACTTTTCGTTTAATAATAAATTTTCAATAATTGCTTTAATGTAATAATATTCTTCCACTAACGATTTTTCGATTAAAATATTTCTTTTCACATTGATCCTTTTATAACTCAAAAATAATTTCAGAAATAGTTATCAACCGGACAAATATGAATTCTTGCATTTACTTTAATGATATATTCAGTAACGTTCACCTAAAGACGCAGACAAGATTCGTGCGAGATCGTACTTAGAATTTCATGTACGGTAGGATCTTTGGCGCCATAGCGACCCTTATGGGGTGAATTAACCGTCTCCGTCGACGTCCCCTTTAATGCTCCAGCGACTTAAATTTTGTCGAATTTCCATGCTATAATATCGTGTTACGCAATCTTCAAATTCAATGGCTTATGATTTCCGTGGTTTACAGCTTCAGTGGATTAGCAGTAAAATAGAATACAGTAATCATTTTCTCAAACATTAATAAATATTCCTACCACATAAATCCATCCAATTTACGAATATATTTATCAGGTTTATGAGATATATTTTCATATATGCACGTATACAGAAATCCTTAATAGCATTTAGTGAATTATATTACAATATAACACAACGGTTGTTAAAATTCTTATTGTAATATAAGATACTTTTCCTTAAGATATAAAAGAAGACTTTAAAATAAGTAACAACGTAAAATAAAAGGGGTTTGCTGATTTTTCAAAATGAAGTCTCGGCTCGAAAAGAGTAAGTTATTCAATGTCAATTCGGGTGCAACATTTCTATATATAAAGAAAGTCTACTCAATTATACTAAGTGGCATGCAATTAAGTGATTACATAATAATAATTGTATCAATTAACACAGTTAGGTTCAAAGTTGGATTCGTTATAATAATCTGCGGTTATATTTATATGGGAGTTATCATATCACAAATAGAAACTAAAACAAATTTTATTTCAAGGTTCTTTATTCATTACAAGTAGTACATATATCTAACCTTCGAGCGGAGAATATTTTATTAAAGAAACGTGGAAACGGAATGGTCTAAACGATTGTGTATTGAATAATTCAATACTACGCCACACTATAATGCACGGATTATAAACCATCAAAATATATTATAACACGGCACATTACAGTTTTACTTTTGTTACGAGTATAATTTCATGTTTTAAATGCAGCTTGCAATTTATTTCTATGCATAAAATCTTAATAAGAAAATGTTTAGAATTGAATTGTTATATTTAAAAATTCATAAACATTAAGATTATTTAGAAAATTTGTTGATTGATTTTAAGGCTTTTTTTTTATTTTTCAAGTATATCTCAACGATTAAGTGGCACGGAAGTGAAATTTCATATACATTTGTATATCCGTGGTGTGTATGCTTTGTCGCTGAAAATGCGTCAGATTCAAATAAATGCGCATACGAAAATTGAATACGTTTACAGGATGAATAGAATATAGAACGTGCAACGTGTTTTATTTTGTTTAATGTGATAGGATGTGCAAGTAGGTAGGTACTCTTGTTATATTAGTTATCCTGTATGTCGTCGAATACATTTTACATAACAATCGTTAAAATTAATCGAGGAATTGCTATCTCTGTTCCATCATCAATGTTTACGGTCTAACAGAACTTGGAAGGTAATATTTATTGACACCAATTTATAGATGGAAATTATGTATTCTCTGAATAAGTAAAATATTAGGGAAACCAAGACTATTCAGATAATTTCAGAGTGTGAAGTGAAACAATAAATAATTCAAATCGGAGAATCACGATAACACAATAGAAGGGAGCAAAGAGGAGGCAGTCAGACGTGACAGCATTGAAAATTCGGAAGAAAATCCACCGGCGTGTCAACCGACACTGACAAATTTAATTATTCAACTTACCGAAACGTTAGCAAGATGACTTTTCCAAAAGGCGATAACTAAGTATAAATAAATTCACTTAGATCTACCACCGCAGCAAAGTTTAACTTAATAAAACATTGAAATTTTCGTAATTTGATTGAATTGAGGTCGGAATCTGTAGCGAAATGATTTGAATACGTCATTCCGAATAATTTCACATTTCAATTTAAAGATTTACAAAAACAGGCTACGTGTCTAGCTTTTATTTCAAAGGATTTTTAGTGAAGGTTAATGTAAGCATTAAGAATACACGCATACTATATATAGGTAAAAGGCTTAAATGAATTAAACTTTTTTTTTATATTTCAGATAGAAACCGCGGAAATGCGTGTTTATTTATATATAAGTAAGCATAACTTTCACACAGTAGCTCCGTCATCCGTCCGTATCAAAATAAATATTGCAGAATAGCACGGGGGCATGAACCGCTACGTTTTTTGTATAATATTGTGTTATGTTATATAAATATTATGTTTTTTGTTATAATAATTATTTGCATATAATGTGAGTGTATAGCTAAAGTTAATATAAAGTTTATACCAAGTTATCTCATATAGTAAGCTATACAAAAAATCTAAAAATTTTACAAATATGTAATTAAGAAAAAAAGTATTTAATTTTATCTGATATGACGGTCGAATTATAAATATATCTCAATATAAATTAAATTTAAGGCTTTCACTAGTTCGGAATGTAGATTACTGTGGAGAACCGCTAAGAAACTCACTATAAGTATTTACATTTTTTTTTAAATTAATTATTGAAGCTGTGGTACTTTGACAGATTGATACCATTGCATCCAGAATCATTGGAGCACTACGCTTAAATGAGTTTAAAAAAATCTTCATAATATATAAGAATGTGAATCTAGGTAAACATCACAAACTACAAATTGTCTATCTAAATATTCAAAATAAGGAGTTACCATAATTATTGGCGAATAATATCGTGATAATGTCTCTAAAGACTTATTATATTCAACGCTATAACCGTATAAAATTACTTGTTTTTTGAAGTTGTTTACTTCTAATATTAAAAATTAAGCGTTTAATTTTATTTACTAAACGAGCAATACTAATTGCTCAAGCAATAAAAAGAAAATTAAGTCTATGGGCTGAGGAGGAACGGTCGCGTTGTTGGCGAGAACCCAGTTCTAAATCTGACAGTCGCCGCTCTTGACCCCACCTAAGATGCTTCGTGGTGTGCCAATTCGTTTTATGATTAAAATTATAAGGTCCTGAATATGTTTCCATAGATTTTATCGGAAATAAGACATTTATCGATTTGTTTGGTTTTTAACTGGTCTTCATAATTACTTGTTCTTAATGTTGTTCAAACTTTTGTTCTTTTGATATCTTATGATAAGAAGTACATATATTTTTTATTACAAAATTTATTAATATAATTAATATATCGAATATTAACGCAACAAAAAATAATATTTTTATTTATTTAAATAAAAAGTTTTTGATTTATTTAATATTGCATATTTTTGTTTTCATATAACATGCATAAAATTGCATTGAGGAAAAAAGGATCTATAGAAGGCCTTTTTTCCTTTCAATGAACAAAGAATGACTGAATAAAATTCTCTTTAGTAAGATTCATTGTGACTGAATGACGATGGAGAATTAAAACATTTCATTTTCGCCATAATAACTATCGAAACCTAAGTGATGACGAATTTTTTTTAAAAACGGAGGGTGATTCTATTTTTCTTGTAACGAAACGCAAACACCTTTTCAATCCTTCAATGGGCTCGACGAGACGGTGGGAAGAGCACGACCAACTAGCGGTAGCAGTTTCCTAATGGTATTGTGTAAGACAGAAAAAATATCGGGATCCTCGTACAATGCCGGTGCGAACGCTGTTTGCATGGAACATGATTAATCGTCGGTTCAGAAGAAGTACTCGCGGCCGACACCTTCGGCGGTTCCACAAAAATTAATCATTTTAACGCGGCATTGTCGTTCCTTCTGCTGCGATCAAACTGCTCCCTAATTAAATTACAATTAGGGCCCCAATTTGACAGATTACATTTGAAAATTTCAGAATATTTATATAACTAAATATAACTTGTTTCATGGTATCATATGGCATGTTACTTAATTTACAGAATGTTAATCTTTTAATCAAATGATTATATCGCTACCTATCAGATATGGCAGAGCATAGGAAAGAATTACGCAAAGCTTTCAGAAAGTGCGATGTTATCTCGGCTGTCGTTTCCATAAACTTAATGGCGAAGTATCACAAAACTTACATATCGCCGTTATAACAACCTAACTTGGCATATTTGTTACTCCCTCAGTCAGCATATTCGCGTCGAATGACCGCCAATTTATGTGAAAACTTCCACACCGGTCGGAACATGACCTATCTATAAGTTTTTACTCGTCAAATAAGTCGCGCTATCTGTACTGAGGAATTTCTAAGGTAAATATGCCAGGTTAAAGTTTTCGCGTGAAAGTTTATGGTTTCGAAAAGCTATGTGTCAATTCAACGATTGAAATATGGCGACAGATTTTCGTGGAATGGGTGGCAGGCGACGCCACTGTTTCCGCATTCGGTGACGTGATGCATCGTGTGAGTTCGCATTTAAATTCAGGGGTGTTCGTATTTCAGATGTCACTTTTGTGCTATGTTCTGAAACGTTCGGTAAATTTTATCGAGACAAGATCGGACTACATGACAAGTAAACGATATGCATCATGACAGAAGGTCGATCACCTCGTTATTCGCCTGCTGATAACTGGATTTGATTGATCCGCCATTGGCAAAATAGAAATAATAATAAATGAAACACCAATAAATTAAGTAAAGTAGTCGTGCTTTGAAGAACGTCAGGAAGATAAGTAAAACATTCCACTTAGAGAATTGCGGCCTAGGAATGCTCACTAATATCATACTCATAAAGTATCAATAAATAAAATGTAGTGTTAAGATAATATGATTTTACAAAATAAATGATTTATTAGAGGGATAAAAAACGCACCATTTATAATGAAAATATGATATGTGATAATAATGCCATAAGAAATGTTTCACTATTAGAATACACTGAAACAATAGTTTATTTTATTTTTTGGTAAAACGTCTGATAAAATAAAACATATTTTAAAAGTATTACTTTACAAAAAGAATATACAATAACCACTTTTGTATTTGACAGAGTCAGTTTCCTACCAATTTCAGAGAGGGAAAACCGTAGTTACAATTATATCCGACTAACGGATCTACGCTTGATAGGAGTGCCACCATTGCTGAGTATTATTATTAAATAATATTACATCCAAAATATAGCAATATTTTATATAAATTTATATAGAAATATAAACGAAAACAATACGGATATGAAGTAATTATTGTAACAAACGTAAAACTTCATGTTATAAGTAATATGTTACTATAAACTATTTGAGTGAAAAGAATATCAAAGTCCTATCGACTTGTAAACTTAATAATTTCATACATATTTGCACATGGTGAAATGTACGATCTGTGTCGTTAGGTAGGCGTCCGCGCGTCGCGTCGGCAGGTATGTCGGTGGCGCCACATGGGCTTCTGCCAGATTAATGGATCATTGCCCCCCCACCCCACCACCCGGAGATGCGAAACTACTGTTCGACGACATACCTCCTTCCTCAGTGAGATATATATGTTCTCCTACTTAACACTCTACAAACGCGAAATCTACATTCTGAGCGAATTGATAATAAAACATTGACCCACTAAGACGATAACAAATCAGGCGATCCGACCTTCAATCTCAACAAGTAGCGAACTTACATTTATGCTCGATAAAACACTTGGAAATGACGCCTCGTAAATCACGAAGACATCGAAAGTTAGCCGCCGAGCACTTAAAGTTTAACGGACAATAATAACTGCCGATGAAAAAAGGATACGGGCGTCGAAAGAGAATAAAAAATAATGTGGCTATAGTGTTCGAGAAGGGCTAGGTTAGCGAGTGGGTAAGTTTTGAGGGATGCCGTAATGAGGCTCGCGGGACAATCGATAAATTTGAATGTTCTCCGGCGCCGCCCAGCAACTTGCAACTTTTTTCGGTAGCGGGGGAAAGCGCGCCACCGCGACGCCAATCCTGTAATGCTAGTTCAATACTTCAAGCGTACTTATGCTATGCTATGTCTTGTTAATTGAACACTGAAATTAAATTTATTTATGGGAACATAATAAATTAAGTAAATATCTAAAATGTTTAGCTTTTGTAATAATTCAGAAATATCATCGTACATGTATGTATTATCAACGGTAAACGTCAGTATTTTATACATTTCTTTTTAAATAATCGGTGTATGCGTTTAGATATTTATTGTGAAATTAGTTATTTTATAAAGTATCAAAACAAAAAATCTTATTGCGATACAGAGATATATTTCAGTGTACATCAAACCCATGCTCTAAGCAGGTAAGATAGACAAGCGCGGAAGTGATAATCTTAAAAGTTAGATTGACATAGTTCTGTCATATAAAACGGTCGCAAAGTAACTATGTCGAGCAAGAATGTTAGTAACTGATTTATTAGTATTGATAGTAAAAATGGATATGAGTATACTTGATATTCATAAAAAAATATTGGCAGTACACGTGTCAGCATTGTAACCTTGTATGTAAATCAGTAACGTTTAACTGTAGCATTATATTGAAAGGTTGTATTTTTTCAAAAAAAAGTTTAAAAATTTTCTTGCATGGTCAAACTGGATACTCGAAAAGTACTTACAATACAATAGAATTTACTCGGTACGACCACTTTGTGAATACGTTTAAAACTGTGCTATTTTATCTATTCTAATATTATAAAGGCGTAAGTAACATTGTCTGTCGGTCTGTTGCTCTTTTATGGCCAAACCACTCAGGCGAATTTGTTGAAATTTAGTATGAAGCAAGCTTGAACTTGGCTAAAGGAACTAGGCTACTTTTGATGCCTAACACAAGAAGTCTAACCGCTAAAACGCGAGCCAAGCTGCGGGTGACACCTAGTAACCAATAAATATACTTTATATCACATGATTTATCTTGAAAATAGTAAAAATAACTTTTCCCTAGAAAATTACAGTACGATACATAAATTTTTTTTTCGTAAAACCTAATTATCTTCATAACTTATTTTCTGAAAAACTCTAGAAAATGCGTTCACTTTTTTTAAATAAATTTAAATATATTCATAAGTAAAATTAAAAAAAAATCTATTCGTGAGAATGCCTGCAGTAGGTTTATTATATCTTTTTAGTACTCTGTTAGTGAGAGTAACTTTTTTGTATCCAAATTGTAACACAAATGCCTACGGGCCCTTTACAAGTTAGTTCAAGTGTAATGATTGAGATTTTCACCTTTACCTTTCTCTTTATCAAGCTTCACTTAACAACGATTAATTATTTTTATTTTAAACAGTTCTTTAATAAAAGTCAATTAAAATTAGTCGACAATGAGTTCGTTTTTATGTCTTTGAGTAACTTTTTTCTATTATTTATGTTTGTTTTTTTACGCGATACAACGTATAATATTAGTATCCTTTAAATTACTAAATCTAGTTGAATTAAGAAAATATAATATCTAACGAGATTTTCAAGTTAATTGTGTACGGACCGCATGAATATATATTCTATCAAATCAAATATTGTTTGGGAATATGTAGGTATTTATTTATATAAAACATTAAACATCTTTTTATACATATTTTCTCTAGTAATATCATAATATATTTCATCAAATAACGTCGATTGAAAGCAATAACTTTTAATACTAAATGATTACTATTACATCAAGATGAACAAGTGTAAACTTAGAAGTACGATCTAGAATAGTCGTATAAAACTTAGCACTCACAATAAATTAAAAGTTCCCTTCAAAGGAGAATGGATTAAAAGTAGTTCGTAAAGTGTAGCCCTGGGAGCGAGGAAACTTTCAATTTTTATGACAAATTCAATTAGGAAAAGATGTGCGTCCCTGTCGCACGTATAATACGACTTTTGCGTTAGAAAGAGTGCATTTATATCCGTAATCGTCGAAGTTAAGCCTTTTATGGGAAAGTTTCGGTTGTAATTTATATATGCATCCGACAAGTCACTAAAGTCACATTAGCTCCCACTGAAATTGTAATTTATATCGAATTAGTAAATTGTGTTAGTATTCGGACTTATTACTTACTGAAAATACTTATTCGTAGCGTTATTAGATAACGTTTATTCACCCGCGACTTGGATTGAGATTCCTTTCGTTTAAAGGGTTGATACTACTTTGATTCATGAATTCAAGGATGTAAGCCAATCAATATTCTGACTTTCAATGAAATCCAACCCGCGATTTCCGTGACGTAGTGCACACCACAGTAAAAAATTACCCGGAAACACTAACAAAGCTGAAAAAAAGGTATTCAGAAATATAATATGTTTTTAGCAATCCGTTAATAATAAAACATAACCGCATAATTTAATATTTAAAATAACAATTGATCATCATAACGGAATAGTATTTCTTATGTGAAATTTTACGAATAAATCTTTTGGAATACATTTTCTGTATAAATTATAGTTTTATATACATTATTTAATACGTGGTATTTGACTGTGTACTGAACTATATATATAAGTAGTCCGAAGTCTAACAGGAATAGACGTCGAGTCCAATACTGAAACACCAAATTCTATTATCGATAGAGATCTCGCGACATCGGTGGACAATAAAACGGTACCATCATATCTAAAACTTTGTCCCATAATGAAGCGTATGGGGCGAATGGTTTACGACAGACGCCGGCGGATCTTTATTGGTAGCGCACCAATTTAGATAAAAGGAAAGAGCTTTCTCTCTGAAACATCAGAGATAGCAGTCTTAACTATCGCCAAGTTAGCGGTAGTTAATCCGGTGGGTTCACAGATAAATCAACAGTCGAAAGCGATAAATTCGGACCGCTCACGGTAATAGGTGAAAACTATTAGGTCCGAGGGTAATTTAGGTGCTGCGCCGAAAAAATATGAAGGGAACCATAGGTAAGGTGCGGACTGGGTTCATTAGCTGAGTAATTGGAAAGAACTTCGACGGGAATCGAAGCTGTTTTTCTTTTCTATTTATTGGTATTCCAAGATCTCACATACAATTGAGAAAAGGAAGGATCCGTTTTATGTAAATAACTCAGCAATACAACTACTTACGCTAAAGAGTTAATTCAACATTTCAATGATTGCTTTGCAAATTAAACAATTGAAGTTTTTGTTTGAACTTGTTTTGATTTATTGTAAGTACTTATATGTAAATTATATACTTACGCTATTTCTGATACTTGTCTGTTCTTGATTTATTTATTAACTTGTCCGTTATATATTTTAATTACTTACTAAACTCGTGTTGTTTTCTAAGTACGAGTTAAGAGAAAGTCAAACTGTTCCAATAAAAATCTACCAAAAGTTTTTTACAAGCAAATAAAAATAGAACAAGAACGTCGATAAATTCAATTGCCCGATTTGAAATACGGAGAAATCATGAAAATTAAATTGTCAAAGCGATGCTAAGGGGAAGGGAAGTGCGAATATAACAATACCAGGGAGAAAAATTTATTTCCGAAAAATATCCGATTCCGACCGAGAAATACATCAACTTAAAATGTATTAATATAAACTAATCAAATATCTATTACCTAAATTATTACGATAATGTTAATTTTTAGGTGATATGAGATAGGTTGTATAAATTTTAATTACCAAAATACACAAAATATTTTTAGATATAGCTTATTTCTTGTATAAAATTATCACATATATATTTTTTTTATTTTAAAATGTTTGTTTGTATAAATATAACTTCTACGTTATCAAGTCTTAAATAGTTGCTGTTTTATTATTAATTGAATAAGTTTTAACACCAATACCTAATCAGTGTCAAACATTGCGATTCACTATCGATAATGAACTATAATTAACATTTTGCTGATTTAAAAGACAACACAGCGTCGAATGTGATCGGCAATTTTCGGCAAATATCGGCCGTTATCGATGCAGGCGACCGCGTGGCTATATTCGAGTAAATTCCATTCATTCGGTTTAGTCAGTAGACTCAGTAAACGTCGTCAGCGGCGGGTGTCGAAACGATTTTGAGACGTATAAAATTTTCCACGTCTTATTATCTATTCTATTAATAAATTTAGCTGAGTCTTAAGTTTGATAATTCAACCTTAAGAATGTTCATAAAACATAAATTGTAATATAATGCGTTTGTAGTAAATTAATGCAAGAGGCGCGTTAAGGTATTCAATATTAATTTAGTAGTAATTATATTCTTGTGATGGTTAGCTTTTATGACCTTGCGAATATTATTTAACGACCTCACAACAACTTACATCACTTGGCTATCATATAAATTATGATGTAATGAGTAAAAAGCGTTTAGTATATGTTTTATTAAACAGGATATAAACGATACAATAATATTTATGTTTAACAAATACTGAGCGAAATTCTGGAACAAAACCAACAACAGATTACTGAAATTCTTTATAAGAAGCGGTGCTGTCTAAAGAAATTGCATAATCCGGTTAGATCAAAGTGGACTTAGCCAAATCGACGTCTCCTTTCTTAGCTTGTTATCTCATATCCTAAAAGTTTAAAACGCAGGAGCCATCGAAACGGGAACTTATTAACTCGATGTGATTGCCGCGTGGAAAATGCTCCACGGTAAAATGTTACAGGGAGGAAAACTTCGACAAACTACAAAAAGAAACCGAATAAAGTTTAAAAAGAACGCTAAATGCAGACAGTACTTTAACAACGATAAAGGTTCGATCACGCGAATTTGCAATGCTCATTTTAAAATCTTTTAAGTTAAGGTGTATTTGAATTTAGTTTTTAACGTAAGTTAAATTCGAATATTTTGCTTAAAAGATGTAACTTTTAGTTTTATTGCAACTAATATCGCAAATTTTAAATCTTTTTAAAAATAAACTCTCCTTGAAAATGGTAAGATTTAATGAAATTGCCGCCTTTCCATTTGCTTTATTCATTCAGGGATACAACATACAACGCAAACATACTTTCTCTTACTGATTTCCGATATCACTTCCGAATTTAAAATAGTTATAAAAATAAAATAAAACGAAGGTATATTATAGGTCACTATTAAACTCGATTTATTTTTGATATTTTACTTATTGATTATTATAAAGTTTGATATTTGTGAAAAAATCCACTAGCTTGAACGTTTTTATTTACGTTATTTTGAAATTATAAATGATCAATACAATGATGAAAATCCAACTATCAAAATAATATAATAATTTGTTTTGTTTTGTTTAGTTTTAAAATAATATATAAAAAATGCCAGCGATGTTAAAAGAAAATAATGAACTTCAGATTTAAAATTTAACACCATTACTACGTTGGTCGTAACAAATATATGTTGTCAATCATTATTCGGCTTTTGATTTTTTTTTTAGAAAATTCCGTTTTCGAAAGGACGCCGTTGCTACTCGATCTTTACCGTGGAGTTTTAATGCAAATTACGCTCGTTCCGCACACTGCATGTTGTATGAGTGCATCAGTAACAACGTCTTTATGTTAATTGGGAAAATTATCCGTACTCGTCGGTCGTTTTCAAAGCTTTCCGCTTTATACACAATGAATTATTTATATATCAAATTGCCATACATCACTTACACGTGACAGGACCATGACTTCTAAACATACTTTAGAAATTGTTAAAATTCTACTAATGCCCGAATAAAAATTAATTTCGTGTGTTCGCATGCTTTATATAAACGACACCAATGTTTATATATTCATATGAAATTAGAGAATATTAGGAGTTCTTAATGTTTTATAAATAAGTGCTCTTAAGGTTTAATGACTAAATTATATGAGCTGACCCCATTATGTAAAAATGCTTCAAGAATTTGGATACTTTATCCCAAACATTACCCTCTTAAAGACTTAGGGATTCAAGCTTGCTTCGTACTAAATCAAAATTGATTCAGTATTTTAGGCGTAACAAACAAACAGACACTGTTAGTATCACATTTTAAATACAACAAGATTACTTAAATTTGCTTTGCCGCTAAATTGTAGAGGCCTAGACGGTATAATCTGAAGTGAATTCCAATAAATATAAATTTTATAGAGTCACATTTTTATGTCTAAATAAACGAAAAACGATAACTTAGTTCAGTTTATTTCTTACACAGTATTTTATTCATCCTTATCCAAAATATTAATACGAAGCGTATTCGGCCAAAGATAAAAATATGATGTTTACTTTTTCAATTCGGTCAGCAATTTTAGAAATATTAACAAACAGACCCAATTAAAGTAAGTTATCAAATTAGCAACAATGTAGCTTTTATATTTTTTTAATTTGCGTATGTCAGACAGACAAATAAACCAGTCTAATAGATTTTAATGCCACGAGTACAGTTCAATCGGTTGAGTGAAGCTGGTTTGAACTTCAGTTGCAAAATTTGATCCATACTAACAGAAAGTTAAATAAAAGCTTATAAAAATGTACTATCTAAATATTGTGCGGTTATATTGCTATAATCCTGATTGACCTATTAGACCAAATTATACAAGTAGTATAGTAACATATCTCATAATAAAATAATAACTAAATGTTAAGTAATTCATAATATAAAAAAAAAAAAAATGTTTTACATTTTATATGCAGCCTTGTTTAAAACAAGCGTAAGTTACTCTACAAACTTATATTCCGATTTAATTTGTAGCCAAAAACATATATGACTAAGTACTTAAGATTAGTTAAATGATATTAGGGCACTTTATTTGTCGTATGTGATTTGTTGTTTTTTTTATAAATAAATAAAAAAAAAATGAACCTCGATATCCAAGTATAAATATTTCATGTGACTTAATACCGATTTATTTGATATATTTTTTGTAAATACTCGTAAAGATATCATTTACATTGGTACTAATTGTAACGCTTAAAAAAACGTCTTCACCAGCAGCTGCGATTTAAAAACGGTAGCTAAATTCATCGAGCTGGTTCGAATTTGGAACAAACGACCTTGACTTGTCCAATGCGTGGTCACCCGCGAAAATAAAAGTTTAATTAACATCTGTATTGGATCGTCTTATAGCAATTATTGATATAATTTTATTATGATGTTATAATATTATTTTATTCATTGTAAAAGGTACAACTAACTATTAGAGAGCAAAATGCATTAAATGCGTAGGCCTCTACGTATAATATGTAAGCAGGTTACAAATAAATGTCCGAGAACTTATAGCATTTTCTTCGAGTTTTCTATATCTAGAATATCCGTGTTTATTAAGTATCGTCCGTACAAGTTATATTATTTTACATAACGGTAAAAGGACAATTTTATGGTCTAATTTATCGCGAAGGCAAATTCTTCTATGAAACCTGTTTGACAACCAGTCTTATAATTGACCAATAATTCTTTCAAGGTAATATGAGGCGCCTAATCCGACCACTAAGACGGTTATTAATATAAAATCGAAATTGAAATGTTTTGTTCGCTTTATAATTAATATATCTGTAATGTTTATAATTAAATCTTCTGAATTTGATAATTTACTTTGATTTAATATATTTATCATAATTTTACATTAAAGTTAAATAGGTAGGTAGGTTAAGTAGACACATGTACATATATACCTAATGTATGACTTTACATTGTACATAATTAATAGGCGGTAAATTAAAATATATAATGACTCTATTGTACTTTTTAGTAAGCACCTATCATTTGTGTTGTCTTAAAATTTAATATTTTATGATTATTTAATATTTAGTAAGTAGCTGTTTTATACGATAAATCATTAGGTTCACATTTTTAAACTATATAATGTAACGGTATAGAATGTCTTTTATTTTTAGGGCTAAGCTGTAGATTCTTTGGTCAATAACCTCAAAATAGTCAACGCGACAACTTCAAGGTGACATTGCTAATGGCAGTACTGCGCAGGCGACGTATCGACGTAATATATTATATAGGTGCGAATAAAATGAATATGATATGATCCTAAATATTTCCAGGTATTAAATACATGCACAAACTTTATTTATTAAGAATAATAAAAAATGCCTCAATAAAAATTGTTAGCTATTAATAATTAAATTAAATATATTTCAAAAATGATTATTATTATTAACTAAAATACATTTTATTTTTCTAATATATTAATACAGACTTAATATGATTAAAAATTAAGTTTTAGTCTATAGAATTCCATCGTGGACATTATTTCAAAGGAAATAATTTTGAGTATTAATTTGGTTATTACTAATATGAATTTTAAGTAAGTACATGCATATTAGCAAGCGTGCGCCACTATAAGAAATAATATTGTCTTATAATAGGATAACTATTGAAAATTATGAAAAAAAAAACTCGCGTGTTGTGTGTGTGTTATAATTTTGAAACCCCTAAATGAATCGTTAAATAAACATAAGACTGCTTATATAATGTACATCAAAACCAAATAACTTATACCCACAAAAAGTGGGTAAATACTCCAATTGTTTTCGAATTTTTTCATTTACATAAGTAACAAAAAAATCGATGATTGACGTTGACGATATTCTTTTATTTTTAAACAAGACAGATGTAAATTGTCTCCAATGTTTTGATTGTTCTCCTATTAATTTTATTACTTTTATATGACCTGATTTCAATATTTCAACTTGATTTCATAATGATATCATATTTCATATAATATTATCATGAACATGATAAAATATATACCGAAAATAATTACCGTATTCGTTTTTGGACTTTGACCAATAATCTTACGGTAACTGAAGAGCACTTTTAATTGTAGTCTCAATCTGGTGGGAAACCTATTAGTCTAACAATTTATATACTTAATTAATAATGTACTGGTCATATTGTGTTGGACAATCAGACAAGTAATGTATGATGAATTTGTTCTTTCTCATATTAATAAATAACCTCGAAATACATTTTATTTTTCTATACTTTGTAACATAATTGCATAATGTATTTTTATTGTATCTATCTTCATTATTTTGCAGCACTTAACCAACCATTTTTTACTGTCTACTCTGAATTTAACACACTACATGGCATGGCCATTCGTTCCCCTTTGACTCCGTGGATACATAGGTCAAATACCCTCGTATTAACTATTGAGTGTTACAAGTGAGGAGAAAAAATGTGTCGGTATACTCAAGTGATACTATGTGTTATTGTTTCATTCGAATTAATTACCATCCTCAATGACTTTGGTATGTTTTCAATGACAACCTAATAAAGGAAATACTATGAATCTAATAAAAAAGAAACGTCATAAAAACAGAATAAAAACTCTTTTATCATTGTACCTTTTATAATTTATGACTTTTACGATTTAAGTTATGTTTATTTGTACTTACATCGTAAATATGGAAATAGCAAAAGAAAGAAAGATTTGAAATTACCATAAATTGAAGGGTACGTCATAATGTGATGAAAGTACCTACTCCGAAGCGATAAACAGTAGGTTACGGGGCTGATATGATGAGTAGGTGACTGTAAAAATCCTCCGAATATCAAAGGATTGGTTTTATGGCTTTTTTCGTATAATGTACGAGCACATTATAGTAGTAGCTAACATTTGAAAACATCGTACTAGAATCGTATATTAAGAAGACTTCTGCAACAAATTCATTATACAATTATACGGATAAATGACTATGCGGTTTCGTTTGGGTGTTTGTAAATTGCTTATAGGGAACGCGCGATGCAGTTATAACAAAATTGTCACAGATATATGTTAAAGAAATTCATTTATTAAACCTGTAAATTATTCCTAAAGGTTAATTCCAAATAAGCTTTAATTATAAGAGTTTTAACATTGTATGCATTAATGTCGATACTGAGGCAAATTCGTAATATTTAAAATTATCGGCTGTTCGTCAGCAGGTCATGCGGAGAAATGTATGAATTTTTATATAACTCACACAGTAGCTAGATTAGAGATAAAGGAGGAATTTTAATGTGCATAAAACGATAGGTTTACGTTACGTTAAATAGATTTGACGAAGAAACGTAGTACCCACAATACACAATATATTTTTCTTATTTCTTCTGCGACAAAAGGAAAACATTTTTGAATTTGTAGGGAAACGAGAATGAGACTAGCCTGTGGTCAGGCTAGCAAACCTGCGAGTTTGACATCGCTCGATGGCCCGTATACTGTTTCACTACTGAAGTTACCAAGTGGAAGCGAAAAAGTCAGATGCGCTGTTTTTCTCAAATGCATTCGTACTTATTTAAGAAGGAAATATCCCTAGAATTAAGTAATTTTATAACATATTCAAACAGACTATGGTATTTTAAGCTGTGACTAAATGGAATCGTCAGCGATTAAATAATTTGATTTCCTCATACCGTAAATAGCCCTGAATTTTGCATTTATTAGATAACTACTGAGAAATAATACACAACAAGACCGGTTTAGGGCTTTATGCCGATAACCTTCAGAGGTTTTTGTCAGCACCAAAAAGGTTTCCGCTTTTGCCATTCCTTAAACCTTAACGAAGGCAATTCCGTCTTTTTTCTAAAATTACCGATTAAAATATTAAGATGAAAGACCGTGGTACATTTTGACATAAGAAATATATTTGATTTTAAGTTGTTTCCACCTTTTGAACTTTGTATAGTGTTAATAGATTATTTTGTTAAATATCACACTCCTCTGCATACTTGTCTGTTTAGTAAACTCATTACCAAAGAACGTGCAATATAATTATACCGTTAAATTAACAAGCATTTTTAATATTCCTCACGAAGGTTGGAAAGGAGCTCTCACACATTCACTCTGGTGAAAACTGAATGCCACGTCCATGCAAAAAATTGTTAACATTGCTTGAGATAAAAACAAAATAAATAAATCTTATTTCCAAATGTATAAGAAAATTTAATATATATAAGTAGGTACTTAGTTGTGAAAGGCAAATTATCAGAAATATTGCAAAATTAAAAACGTGAAAGAAAATACAGTACAAATTTACTCAACGGTAACATCTTACATACATATATATATTAATTATCAAAAAGTCATCTCGGGCTACATTAGTTATACGTACATGTATGTTAATCTAGATACATAATTTTATTTAAGTTTTTGTTATAGGAAACGAAGTTACGTCTATTTCAACATTTATAGAAAACAGCTAGATTAAAAAAAAAAAGGATTTTAAATGTACTTCGGTTAATGTGCGTTTATCAATTACTATATTGCCTCTTCAAAGCTAAGGAAACTTATTGTTCAACTTGGATTAGAAAATTCATTTGGAATTTATTATGCTGCCTCCATAGCATTTAACGATTTCCTATAATCGATGTAGTTAATCTGATTTTTTAGAATCACCGGCTTACGTGTAACCCTCGGACTGGATTCTGGAAAAAATGAATATAACTTTTCCGAGCAGCGTCGTTTTTCTCCACTGGCCAACGTTAAAAGCAAATTGAATTTTTTACTACCCCTCACTGCACTAATTCGGCTAATGCATTTAGAAATATGCATACTCTCCGCATCTACGGCTAAGCAGGAACATTTAGCATTAAGCTTAAATTACGAAACGTGTGCATCGATAATTTACGGTCCGCAAAATTAAATGAAGCAATTTTTTGCATTGATTTTTATTCGATTAAACCTCATAAGCGACTTATCCTATTCTATGCATCATCATCGCTAAGCAGCGCTTGAATTACAGGAAATTAAAGTATACAAAAAATGTTAATAGCACAGACATTTTATTAGTGACCACGAGTACGATTAACAACTGATGATAAAAAATAATCGTCCTTAATAACGGGTTCAATAATAATGTTCTTATCGTAGATAACCCGCCTTTCTGTTATAGCCACCTGCTAAATCACACGTTTTCATTGTACTAATGGGGAAGATTGGACCAAAAGAAAATTTTATTTTGTGTTAATAGTCTTGAAATGTGCATCTTTCATGTATTATTACTGAATTCCTTTTATGTTTTGAACAAAAATATCACGAAATATAAATTCCATTCTCGCTTTAAATACAATAACATTTTTTTTAACAATGACGGTGAATTACTAGATAACTTCAAATAATAAACTGACCAAAATATACTTAATACGTAATATTATATCGTATAATAAAGGTAGACAAATTAATATAACGACATTTATTTGATATCAAATTGTTAATTGCTTAAGTAATTAAGTTATTCATCGTTATTTATTTTTCAATCTATATTTTTTATACCTAAATATTAATAATATACAAATATTATTGAGAGGATTGTTGCTTTTGAAATATTTGTGTACTAAACTAATAAAATAACTAAAATTTTCTTTAAATGAAACGGAATAATCTTTTAAGTGATTTTGTAATTTTTCTACAGAACATGTAAACACTTAAGCTGCTAAAAAAAACAGCTAAAGCAACAGCTGAACAGGACATATTATACCGCAAACACAAGTGCATATTATGTGAAATTCAACCCTTAAAATCCGATGGAGCCGAAAGATTTCCGGAGATATGGCTCAAGATACGCATTTATTCACTTTCTATGGTATAAGAACACACAACCTACGTCGTAAACTTCTAGCTGCTGATAAAAAAATATTGAAAGAAAACCACAATTTATTAGCTTGAATTCTACGAAGATTTTTGTTTTTTTTTTGTGTTTTGAATTTAATTCATCAACATTTTACATTTAAGCATAACCTCACCCATTTGAATCCACTAAATTTGATCTTGGTTTATTACCTGAAATTAAAATATATATATATGTAAGTATTTGTTACATAAATTATCTATAAAACAAACAAAGTTATTGAAAAACATTATAAGGTGGTTATTTATTTTCAGATTTGAAGGTTTGAATTACTTAATTAACAGTTAATATAAAATACGCCGGTCACCTTTTTAATATACATATAAAATCTAAGTTAACTGAACACACGAGAAAAAGCGTAGGATATATGTTATGAAGTATTTTACCTTGGTGGTTTTTAGTATAGTTAGTGGAACATGGGAAAATAACTTAGAAATACAATAATTATTTATGGTTAAGGAAATTGTTTTCTAAGCAATTAATATCTCCGCACAACTTAAACGACAATATAATGATGCAATTATAAAGAATTAATAGAAATATTAATTCAATTTAATAATTAGTAAATTTAAGATTACATCATCAGGAAAACTGGGCGTTAGTAAGGCGTCTCTGAGTCCTGTGGCTAGTAAAGGCCACAAAACGCTAATGACTTCCGTGTCGACATCTATCTACACACCTAACGCACACACTTAATGATTACTAAAACACGTACAAAACTTTGTGCTGTATACTCGTATATAGAATGAACTTTTTTACAATATTTATAGCACAGGAAAAGCCAGCAGGAGATTTAGCTCTGGACACTCCCATGTTCCATGGACCATGTTGTGAGAAAGGTTTTGAGAATGGATGTGGATGGATTAGATTGTGTGAAAGACGATATGGTTAGAAAGAATGTTACTTGTGAGATGACGTCCGACAGAGAAGTATGGAAAAAGAAGACATGCTGCGCCGACCCCAAGTAAAATTGGGATAAGGGCAGGAGGATGATGATGATGATGACTCCCTTTTGAGAAAAGTTTGTAATTATTCCAATTTTCATCGGATAGGTGCAGGTTTCCCCCAAGAATGTAATATTCGATCGTCGAGCAGGAGGTGAATTATAAACACAATTTAAGCACATGAAAACGCAGTGCTTGCCCGTATCTGAACCCACAATCGTCGTTTAAGATTCAAGGTTAAGGTTTTAAACATTTAAATATAATGCAATAATTTGTTATGACAGTCTTGCATCCTCACAAAGAATAACGTATTTTATAAATTACAAAATACCTAAATAAACACAATTTAGAAGTGCTATTGCACAAATCATGTCCGCTTGGAATCGTGGCAAGAATGCTAGAAATTTCTTACGAACATTACGTAGGTAGGACGAAATGTTTATTAGCGAACTTTTAGTGAATTATGTTAATTTATGAGCAGGCAGCAAGTGAGTTACTTGATGGTAAGTGGTACCATGGGATCAGCGACGAGGTAATAAGTACATTATTACATACTTATATGTTTTACGTTTTATAGACACCAAATTTTACTATAATAATGAGGTAACTAATTTAAAACAAACATTTTTTTTTTTAATTAAAAAATTATATAAAAAACACTTCATTTAGCATTTCAATTCAAAAAGCGCCTCAGGCCATTTGCTTACATTGGAGTTAGGTGATAATATTAGAATCGATGAGTGAGTGTTAGTGACGTTAACGATTCGACATTGAGCCTCGCCACTAGTAAGGTCGTTCGTTGATTTATACAATTACTTGATGAACCCTGAGTATGTATTTTGTTTACTGACTTATCTATATCAATTACTATCTTACTGAACGTAGCCAGTTAGACGATAGGACCCATTGTGACAGAATTTAAATAAAGACAATCTTCGTTAAAATATATTTTCATGCTAAAGATATCTATTTTAATTACGATACTCGTATCGTTTTCAGGAAGAAATCGTACAATAATAATACTAGAAAAAAAATTACTTTAATTGAATTGTCTACGAGTTTGGTACAATTACTTATCAGAAATGCATGTGTGAGCTACGAATTGTCAAACCAAAGTAGAGCCTATCGCGAGAAAATATTAATTATGTATACTTCTTTATTTTATAATGTTCATTTATTTTATGAGAAGGTTATTATTATATTATAAATATAAATGGGAAATACGAATAATATAAAATTAGTGTCGTTCATAATTTTATTGTGAAACATATATCTAAATTTGTCCGCGTTTCAAGGATTCAATTTGGAGTCATTTTAACTGTTATCCGGCAATCCACTTTGCTTTTTTTTTAATGACACGTGTTTTGGAATTGGTGATATCTTCTAAAACATTTATTCGATATACTCTTTATAAAAGATAATTTTAATCTATATTAAATACTCAAGGTAGCTAACATGTTTATCTGAACATGTATTAATAGTCATCATCGGAGAAAATTCCTTCGCAAATAAACTACTCTTTTACTTATCTGTAATAGATAAAAATATTTATTATAAATGTGCCTCAGGTGATAGACAATGCTCTCCCGGACTTTTTTAAAACCTTTTTAAGATCTATAGTTTTAGAGTAAGCGTACAGAAATATTTTATTAGATAAAACACCGCCTTAGTTCGGCCATTTTGTTTTTTTACAACATATTAACAAATTACCTCGTTCTATTAGTGAAAACCGCATCAAATCCTGTTAAGTAGTTTACAAGAATTTATCGGAGATATAAACAGAATCCGTTTTTGTTATATATACTATTAATAGATGAGCACAATGGAATTGTAAAGTAAAAAAAAAAAATCTTGATTTTTTTATCATCGAAACAATTTAATAGGCAAGTAAAAACTAAGGTCTTTGGATTTTTTTTCGAAATGAGACAATTATCAATTCAACCTTCATAATTTGGTGTATGTGAACTCATCCACTATAGTAAAATAAAGGTATACGAAAAAGCAAAATTTTATTAATCTGTGAAAAGTGCTGCTTTTAGGTTTTGTTTTGCCTTTTATTGCTTCACTATAATGTTCCGCTCCTTCCGCACCTGCCTTTTGTTTTATAATCTGAGATAGTACATAAGATAGATAGTAGATGATACTCTATAAGATCCAATCGAAAATATTATGACCTTAAGAAGTTCATGCTTACAAACGAACGTTTCCAAGATTAACAATGGATAGACTTTTTTGCATCAAAATTAAAACTCATCTTTATAATCACATATTACAATTTTAAATTAATATAAGTACACAAACACTCAACAACAAACCTATAAATATTCTGATTTTGAGTTTTCTCTTTTCGGTTGATTCCCGACAAAAACATTAAAGACTAGAACACTTAACATTCATAAATTTCTTTCGTTCTCGAATATTTTGCTTGGGAAGTCGGCTATATTTGAGCTTAATTATTTATCTTTACGTTTCATTTTGTACTTATCTCATTCCAATCCGAGAACTATGTCTCAATTTGTGTGTAGTAATTCCTTTACTCGAAAAATCTAAGTACATTCAATTCCAATTTCAAATCAAAAATATTATTGTAAATTATTTCAATATGAAATAATGCTATATATAAAATGAATGCAATTATTCAAATCCGGAAAAAAAGGAAATACTCTAAAGTAACTGATACACTCATAAAAGTTAATTATCAATCGAATAAGTCCCGTTATATTTTATACCTGTTTCACTTACATGGTATAAAACAAAGTCGCTTCCCGCTGTCTGTCCCTATGTATGCTTAGATCTTTAAAACTACGCAACGGATTTTGACACAGTTTTTTTTTAATAGATTCAAGACGAAGGTTTATATGTACAATACATGCATTATATAGTACATAAATACTGATAATTTTAGAGGTTTCTAAATTGATGTCGTAAATATATATAAATAAACACTTTTTTGCGCTTACATTGCATACGATGGCTGAACCCGACGAGATAGATCAAAATAATGTAGTGGAATATTGGAAACCTTAAAAAGTTCTACAATAAAGTCTGTGATCGTATATGTCTATCTCTTAGGGATAGACCGCAATAACCATTTTTGTCCTTAACTCTTTGTGAGAAACAATAGCTTATTAGCGAAGCGATTTTAAGCAATACAGCATTAATCCTTATCTAATTAAGTACCTTAAATACATTGTGCATTTAATATAGGTCAATATGGCGCTCTACAGCATGGAAATTAAATGAATATTTTTGAACATATTACAGATTAAGAGTGCAGGGCATAGCGGTTTGTTTCGTCTAATGACAAAAAAAAGCTGTGAACGCTGTATATAAAGACAGACTGTGGTATATATCAGCATTGCACCCGTACGAACCCAGGTCGGGTCGTTAGTATATATTTTATTTATATTAAGTAGGTAAATGTAGTTATTGCTTGCTTATTTTACCTGTTGCTAGTTTATTTTGTCTGTTTTTATAATGTCAACAAATTCAGAATTATTAATAATTCTGTTAATACCGTTATCAGTGCAGTATCGTCAATCTAATAAATATCGATAAAATAAATAATCACGCTCGATACTTATATATTCAATACGTCGATAACATTTACATAAATTAAATGACATATTTAAAAATTTGTGTGTTAGTTGTGAGTAAACCGATTTTAGAAAAAGATACCTCAGTTACGGACGATCGTAACAATCGAGCGAGCATAAAAGTTATATAACAATTTGGTGTGAGTGATTAGAGTAGTTATCTAAAAAGGCGCGAACAGTGGCAAGGCCGCAAAGCACGTGGAGGCGCCTGTTGCTAGCGGTACCCCGCGCGGACCCCCCTCACAATTCCGCGGCCTCACGTATAACTGACGGTGCGACGTTGCCGTACTTACATACCGTGCAGTGTTCAAATATCATCGTACTAATATTTTAAAAGAGGAAATTTTGTTTGTTTGTAACAATTCATAAAAAAATTATAGTGATTGAACGAAGAAGACGATTGATAGGGTGGGTACTTTCAATTGTCATAGGTACATATATTGAATAGTACAATTATTTGATTTGATAAACTTTATACAAATTTAAACATACATATGTATACATAGAGATATGTAGAGTGCCTATGAGTTTTTCGTAATAATATAGCTATAGAAAAATGTAGATAAAAAGTAATTAATTTATGAGTAGTATCTAGCATCAGGCGAGCTAACAACATACCTAGTTCTACTAGTTTTATTTGCGGATAATTTCTAGTAGTTTAGTAGGTATTGTAAGAAAATGATAATAGATCCAAATACACATATTATACACATAAAATATACATATAAATGAATATAGTATGATTAATATAAAATATAATAATTATTATTATAGGATAATATAATTATAATTCCATAAGATTTATTATGAAGTTCTCGTCATGGTAATGGAATAATATTACTTTATTTTGGAATCTATAAACGTAAAGTAAAAAGAGGTATACAATTTCCATTTTCATTAAATAGTAAATTTAAAATATGACGTAAAAGCAAATTAGTTCATTTAAATTTAAAAAAAAATAGTGAACTTGAGAATATTTATTAGAATGACTTTGTTCCATCGAACATTATTCAAGTACTTAGTAGATAAATCAATTTAAAAAATACCTTCGCTTTATAAAAGTAAAAGGTAGAGTTTAATAATAATACATATAAAATAAGAACAGCATCTATCACTATTTAACTGTAAACGAAAAATGATGGCAAGTGCGGTGTGTCAGGTGTCAAAGGTCGAGACGTCCACTCCATGTCGGCTTACTTAAGTGCAAAATATTCACACATGACAAAAACATTCGTGACATATTCGTTGATTCATATAAATGCGTCTATTTTAATCTTGAACTAAATTCACAATAACAATATTTAATTACGCAATCGTCACATACGTTTCAGGATAATCCCAATGAATATGCTAGCCTTTATGCAAGATCAGTCATAGTTCTTATAACGGCATGTGTCATAGAGCGTTCAATACATGGGACTCTACTATCATGTTTCAGTGCGTATACGCATAAAATTTTTACTTAGCTTTGCCCTTACCGATGTTAAGTACTTATATATATAAAGAAATATATACCTCTTACAAGCAAGTTGAATAGCTACTCATTATCCTATAATGATGGTGCAAAATGTCAATAAAATTTATCTTAATGAATCCAAGCACCGTTGAGCACCCAATTTTTATTATATTTTACGTATTATAATTCCAAGTGGCCGTTTGGTATTAATTAATTAATTTTGTGGTATTTATATGATCGCATCATTTAGATAAAAAGTCGTAAACATTGGAGGCTTTTTTTTAAAGTGTCTCTTTGAATTTGATTGCAACGGTTTTTTACGTAACATTTCGGCGCAAGAAGTCTTAAGTACCTCAACAATGTAATGCGCGCACACGCACTCTTTATTTACGTGTCGTTTTAATTCAACAATGGAGTTATCATTTTAACGCCTGCGCTTGTACATTTCAGTTATAACGATGCACTTTACAAATAAATGTCAATAATGTGATGTTTGTATCGCGTGATCGGTGGCGATCTAGATGAAATTATTGATAAGCTGTGGCCTGCAGCTGCCTATTCGATGACCCTGATTGGGTGTTAATTATCACATGGAATAAACTTTATTCGAACGCATGAAAGGAAAATTCCGATATGGACGAACGTTGAAGGTCTCCAATCTCCATATCTACTTGAGATAACTATAAGTTGAAAGGAGAATTCATTAATGACGTACAATTTGATTTCATTATCAAACGGTGTTTCATTGTGCGGAAACCTTAGTGCTCGTATTTATTGGTGTGGCCAAGTGCCTACTAATAGTAATTTACAATAGCTTATAATGATTACTATCCAAGCGACTTTTGTAATATGTATTTAAAACACCAATCAAGGTTGCAAGTCGACGATATTGCACAACAAAATAAAAAAATGTCATATGAGTCGAGACTGCGGTTTTTCTTTGCAATATTAATATATTTTAACTCCTCCTTAAAATATTTCCCGGAATCGAATTGCCTATTGACCAGTGCTACTGTACTTTTATATTATTTCTTTTTTAGTTTTATGAAGACATAAATAAGAAAACTAATACAATATTTTCTGGAATCGTATTTTAACGCTGAGGCCGTAGCGAGTCAGCTTTGAACATTTTTAGAAGAAGTACGTAAACTACTACGTACTAAAGAAAATCTTTTAATATCAAAAAGTTGACATTAGTGTATATTTTTATAAACTTAGCAGGCAGTCAAGCAATGGGATTGTAACATTGACATTTGTATTGTAGTATCAATCTACCCAAGGGAAACAAAATTATGTGTAAATGTAGTAACATTGGCTAACTGAACCTTCAAACCGAAACAGCAATATAAAGAATTAGTATTTTGGAGTAGGATAACCAATGGATAGGCCTTCCGAAGCAAGCCTGCCATGTACTAACTCTATCACCAGTATGAGCGTTCTATTTCGCTTCGATTAGCGATTAATATAAAATCACATCTCACACGACAGCAGGTTTTAGTCATTTGTGATCAGAGAATTCCTTGGGTACCCGCACTGTCTCCAAAAATATCTATAATACAACCAATTTGAAGTGCTTCAAATCAATTAAAAGGTACATTATCGCATTTTGAAATGTTGCTACACCTTTTTAAAGCCAAACCTTTATCAAAATCAAATTAATTTTATAATATTAAAAAATGAGTCGTCGTCGTTAAATGAAGATTAGTTTTTAGGTGGTTGAGAAAGATGATGTTTAAGACAACGCAGACAAAAAAAGTGCGTTTGGTGAGATGTTCCTATTACATTGTGCCTTAACCTATCTAGGATTTTTTTCGGTTATAGTAGTTTTTGTTTGTTTATTTGGGATTGCACGACAATTCATTAATGATAAACACTTTGTAAGGTAAGGACAGGTGGCTTGTAATGGCTACGCATAATTAAACTTCTGCGCACTGTGGATCATATTATACAGAACCCATCTTAAAAAAACTTTACTTCGTAATCCTATTTTAAATTCTAGTTCACTTTATGCAGATAAGATACATCGCAACTGTTTTCTGTAGTATTGAAATATATGATAGAATGTTTTTTTATTTACCTACTTAGTTATACAATTTTTATTATTTAGGGATCCTGTTATATATTTTAACATTTTCTATGTAGAGCTAGAAGATAATAGCGCCTTGTAATATGTGAGTAATTGTATTTGAGTAGTTTTGTATAATGTATACAAATATAATGTATTATGACTTTTATAAATATATAATTGATTACGTTAATACGGGTACTAACCTAACCTAACCAAGATATAATCTACATTTGTCCAAACTTTACAACAATTTTTAATACTTTCGTCTGCGAAGATATGATCCAGTGCGTGAATGGTTTATTGTTTATAATATATGTTATGAAAATATATACTATACTTAATCAGAGTTCTTGAAGAAACCGACTGGTAAGACTTAGACTATAATAGTTTACTTTGTATTACTTTGATCAGACAAATCTATTAAGACATGACTGTTTTACATGATTAGTTTTACGAGTAGTTCGTTTTTCTTTTCACGCATTGAAATCCTTCAGAAAAGTACTAGAGCCGCCGGGAGTAACCGAGTTATATATGATGCCTACCCATTAAAACTACTCCGAGGTTAGTTCCCTAGCTTCCCGTTAATATGTTTTTTGGTGTAAATCCGTAAGCAGAAACTGCTATATTTATGATTAATACTTACATAATACGAATCGTAATTATAAACTGATATAAAAAACAGTCGTGTGCATTTATTAAATATGATGATGTCCTCCTGTTCGATTCAGGCCATGGCGGACATTCTCAAAGGAGACCAGGCAAATTCGAAGGAGAGTTTATTGCAAACACAGATGCACTCTCTTTTTTACAATCTCATAATTCGATAGCATGGTAATCCGACAGTACCAGATATAGTTTCCAAGCTCTGGGCTACTGAGCATCTCTATTCTGAACTTGCCTCCAGGGAGTTCATGTCACTCGAGGCTAACCTTCGGAATTTAGCATACGCTAGGCGGTTTCTCAGTCTGCGCCACAATAGTAGCACATTGTAGTCGATTCATATCCGAACTCACCTAGCCTCTACAACAACAAGACAGTTAAATGAAATAAATATACATATATGAGGATGCCATCTACTGCTTTAACCGCTATTTAGAAGGATTTGACAATGTCTCCTCTAGTACACTTAGTGACGAAGATGGCAAAACGGCGACTGGATTTTGCGTTAGTCATATATAAAAATAAGTATTATAAGAACTATTGTAAAAATCTTTAATAGTATTATTTTAAATATAAATATATATATAAGTATTATTGTGAGTTTCCTACAAAGTTTCATAAAATTATCATCAAACGATGGTGAATAACGTCCTTATCCAAAAAATATATTTTAAAATAATTATGAATCACTCATTACAACAATTCACAACTACGATGTTACACGTGGTGTGGGAAAATATAGGTTCACGGCTATTTTCGTATCTGAAATTGGGTGACACGAAGAGCCAAATTTTGTAAACGCAAATTGTCACTTATGTGACTGTTACTGTTACTTCATTTTGGAACTACATATCAACGACATTTGATGCGTAGTTACTAAACTTAATAAAATTAAACAAACCGTATTCGCTTTACTTTTTCTATTAAAATTATTTAATGCTTATTCGAGTTAGCATATTAAACTGGAAATATGTTTAAAAGTGTATTGTATAACTCGGTGGTAGGGCTTTCGACAAGCCCGACTGTGTAGGTAACCACCCACTCATCACATAATCCACCGGCAAACAGCAATACTTAGTATCGTTGCGTTTCGGTTTGAAGGATGAGTAAGTCAGTATAAATAAAGGCATAAGGAACATAACGTCCTAGGGTAGGTGGCGGATTGGCAATGTAATGGTTGAAATTTTTATAGCGCAAAATTCTATTGGCGGTGGTGGCCCCTTACCATCATCATCGGTGGTGGCATGGATAGCCAAAAGTATGATGTAAAAAGCCAAGCTTCGATTGAATGCCTTGAAATATTGTTGTTGTCACTCTTAAATAAATAGTTACATTAGCAGCCTGTAAATATCCCACTGCTGGGCTGAGGCCTCTTCTCCCTTTGAGGAGAAGGTTTGGAGCATATTCCACCACGCTGCTCCAATGCGGGTTGGTGGAATACACATGTGGCAGAATTTCGTTGAAATTAGATACATGCAGGTTTCCTCACGAAAAATAGTTAACAAAAGATTATTCGGAGTATACGACTTACATTAAGGACCAGATATACGTAATAAAAGTAATACCTTCAATGAGGACAACTTTATTATTGCAAACATAAGTTGTATGATTTGTAATTGATAAAATAATTTGCGAGGTAAAGTATATTTTTGCCATAAATTGATTTAATAAAAAGTTTCTTGCTTGAACTTACCTTAACGGTACACAATGGGTGTTTAATTGACTAGAGAATGGGGATCATTACGCTTTAGAAAGACTTAACACGATATTTTGAAGTAAAATACCGTCAAATAAATTTACACTTATTGACTATTGACATTCTTGTGAATCATTGTTAATAAACAATAAATTGTAACTTAGCCTTTTTTCTTTGTATCAAAATTTTAAACGATTTGCGCGGAACTGGCAATTTCAAGTTTCAAATGTTACGTGTAAATGTATAAGAACTTCGTAACGTGAAGTAGATCTACTATCACTAACTATATAAGGCGGTGAGGTCGGTAAAAATAAGATAAATGAAACCATTGCTTAATGATCCCGTCAAACCGTAGGCCGATACTGACGCAACTGATATGATTATTACGTATATTTTCAAAGTCACAGATCCCAATAACGTTTAAAAATAAAAGTAACTTTTACTACATTCATAACAAGACATGATTTTTTCATTCGTATTGTTTTAACCCGTAATATTTGCAAGCCGTTATTTATATATTCAACATTGTATACGTTGCTTTTTTATATTTATTTGGTGTCTATAGTTATCTTAATATTTAAGTCTTTGAATTTTGATTGTTCAACTCAATACAGCACCAGTATACACGGTAGCTTTTTCTACAAGATAACATAAAGTAATGATCGATATCGTTTACTATAATTCCCAGGACATTTTAAATTTTTAAGGTTTACGTGATTGTCACTAATACAAAGATTGACATTTTTTTTAATTCGAAATCTTCGTAGAGTATCAATGACGGCAAATCATAATTATCTTTTATGCGGACTGCTCCACCTAATCCTACGTGTCCTGAACAAACGTAAAGCTTTCCTGTCGCCTTGTATTTGAATAAAAATATCGTAACCTATGTAATTCGGGCTATTGTGGACTATCTCAAACTTCATAGTAATCGTATTGAATTGATTTGACATAGTAACCTTACTTAACTTAACTTTACTACTTCACAGGTGTGAAGAAGTAAAAACAGACTGACCGATGTCCTTTTTTATAGTCGTACTGTAATAATAAAGATATTGTGTCAATTTAGTCGGAGAGAAAATGCTACGAAATCAAACTAAAAAATAAACAACAATAATACAATTTTGTTTAAAATATATATAAACGATAACTGTAGTTTAGTCATCGATCATACGGATTGTGGTTGGAATTTCAAATACAGAATGGGGAATTCGTAGTGGAAAAGTACGCCGCGGTTTGGTTTCCCAAGACGGGAGGAGAGCGGGGTTGAGCGCATGCGTAGACGAAACACTTGTTGATTTCACGTGGGGTTATTACCTCGCTACAGCGTAACAATAATGTTACTTGAATTCTTGTAATTCGATATTATATCAAACAAACTATACTTTGTACAATTGAGAAACAAATGAAATCGACAATCGTTTCTCATATGGAGTATTAATTAAAACGCAATAGACTTCATGATTAACTGCAAAACAAATTTAATTTTGTAACATACATAGTATGCTTCATGAATGTGGTATGTGATTATTCTGAAAATATTATGAATAAATAGAAATGATATTTTTATACATGCTAATTACTAAGGCGATGTGGAAATGAGCTATAATAGCCATAAACGTACTAAATAATGTTTTACCGCAGCTGTTCAGTTCAATGAACTCTCCTTGTCAGTGCGTCAGCTAGCTTTTTATAAAGAGCAAAACGAGAAAATAGCGCGCGATAACCGCATCCCTGCTCTTCACCAAGTATGTAACGGTGAACGAACCACAATAAATAGATTGTAAACCGGTCAGGAGTGTTACTTTTCAAGGGTAACGTGACATAGCCGGTTAATCGTTTTTAAGACGTGCCATCAATCATCATTTTGGATTTAAAATAAATTATACGTTTATGCATGAAATAAAAACGGAGACAAAGAATAAGGCCACCTTTAATGCAAAAATATTAGGTAGCGGCTATAACTATAAATTTATGGGACAGTTTCCCCAGCTAAAGCAAGTTCTGTACAAGGTTGTTGTACGCTACAAATGTCAGACAAGCAATAGAAGCGCAATGTCAGTAAAATGTCATAGTTTACGATAGAATGCTCTTGCGCATGGTTCACGGTCGGCGTTCCGAACGTTTGAGTGGGCTTTGGACTAACGACAGCAAGAGTCTATTTGATAACATCTTATTTCATAGCAGCGAAATAACCACTGTTAGCCGTTTTATTTTATTTGTGTTAATATAAAATACGTATGATTATTAAAGATAATGTATTTTTATTTTGTTTCCGGTTCTGAACGTTTATTGTATAAAAATATTTATCTAAGATGAAACAATTTCTGTAACGTTTCAAGAAAATGGTATACGTATCTTATATAATTGTATATTGTTTAGATAAAAGTCACACATAAGATATTTTATTATTAATTATATAACTATCATATTTTAGAGTAAATAAATATTTATTTATAGTTGATAATATATAATCCAGGACAAAATATAAGGATTGGTTTTGTAAAATTTTCCTCACAGGATATTCAATACAATTGGTAAAATACTATTAACCACACTCAAAAAACATTAATTTACAAAAGAGCGACAGACAGACAGAGTTACTTTCGTATTTACCTATAGTAAAGATGTTGTCATTGCATATTTCAGTGGCTATTAACTAAACTTCATACAGTACATTGATTATGTCATATTCATATTTTTATTAATTGTTTATATATAAAATTAGAATGGATGATTATTTCAAGAATAATTTAAAATGTACTTTTCGTCAAAAAGTATTCCGGAAATGTAAGTGCTAAACATAAGTACGTATATATAAGTGAGCACTTGTATTCATATCGATAAGTAAATCGCCGGGGACACGCGGCGCCTTCCAAGGCCAGCAGCCTTTCGACTCGCGACTAAATTAACATAATATAACAAATTATGCATACTTATATACTACATATATGATACAATAATGCGTAAGGTGTTCTATGTCATCGTTTTCCTTCTATATTGTAGAGACAATCATTTGGTCTTATTTTTGTTTTTTTTTTTTCGTTTTATTTGTGATATAAGCCATACAATAAATGATATAATTGGTTATAAACGAATTTTAAATTGATATTATTATTTTATATTATTAAAATAAAAATATGTATATATTATTATACTTTGAAGATATAGGAAAGTGTTTTTGGACTACATTATGGTAGAATGATAATCCTATATATATATATATGAAATAGAATAGGATAATATACATACTGAGAATGATTCATGGAAACGTGCAGTAAATTGAGACTTATACTATAACTACTAATCATCCTTATTGCATAATTATGTTATACAAGTTTTAGTATAAGTATGACAAATAAATAGCAATTTAAATCAACTCAAATGAAAAGAAAATTGTAATTCATTAAAAATGTTTACGAATCCGAGATGGCCCAATGGGTAGAGCACCTAATACTAAACTAAAGATTGTTTAAAACCCGAGCAAACTCCGCTGAATTACCATGTTTTATTTTTATATTTGCTTATTCATTTCATGATAATTCAAGAAGGCAAAAATGGTGGGGAAACCTGCATGTGTTGTATGAAAATCTTACACATGTGTTTCTACCAACCCGAAATATCGCAAACGGAGACGAGCTCTTAGAGTAGTAAAACCCTATAATACCACTCTTCTTCCCCCATATATTATTTTTGAAAATATTATTTTTAAACAAACTTAAGAGTAGACATCCCATAGACAATGGCACTGAAAGAAATATTAACTATTCCTTACATTGTCAATGCGCCACCAACCTTGGGAACTAAGATATTATGTCCTTGTGCCTGTAGTTACACTGGCTCACTCACCTTTCACACCGGAACACAACAATACTGAGTCCTGTTGTTTGGCGGTAGAATATCTGATGAGTGAGTGGTACCTACCCAGATAGGCTTGCACAGCACAAGCCCTATCACCATGTAAGGAATAAGCTATTTCCCAAAACATTATAGTAACAGCAGACAGCCTAATAAAAATATTTAGTAAGATTTACTGACATTATATTGTACTATGTAGAGTAAATACTGAGTTTCTTACCGATTCTTCTAGGTACTTTTATGAGCCTAACGAAGCAGACCGACTGCGAAGAAGTGTCCGCGACACTTATTATATTTGCATTAAGTGCTTCGATTTTTTTACCCAGCTTAGCTTTTGTATTTTATTGGCAAAATGCAAATATGCACTACCCACGTTAGGCGAAGTATGTGGAATTTCTGGTCGAGTGATAGATTGGTACTTAAAAAGAAAGGTAAGAGATGACGCCCTGTCGGCTAGCCTGTCTTAAGCACGCCTACGATGTGTTAAAGGTGTCCCAGGGTACCCTGTGCTCCATCAACGAGCTTAACTTTTCTTTGAAGACGTTATCTACGTCCACTTCCCTTCATATAAATTACACGTAAAAAAATTAAATTTCGAATTATGTGTTGACTAGATCACATCCTCTAACGCTACTTGTATTTGAAGACCTCGGTCTCCATTATCACGCAGTGTCATGCGTGTATCGAAAATATTTATATTTTCCTCGTTGTGGTTTCCTACAAAAGATATTAAATATTTCTGACGCAGTAATTTGCGGTCTTAAGATTAGTCTAACAATTGTTATGCATATTTCACGTACCTACATGCTGTATTTTATATGTGTACATAAACTATAGAAGATTCATACGATTTATTCCATCCTCAATCCCTCTTCCTTTTCGTGCATTTTTTTTAACAAATATATACAATTAATTAATTTAATTTTACTTAACTTAATCACCTGGCGGAATAGTTCAGAGCATGTTAAACCATGTGACTATCAAAGTATCAAAATATATTAATATTATAATGGCTACCTATCGGTCAAGTCAAAAGCTTGTCTGCTCATTATATACATCAACACGCCTATGTTGTAGTAACTGACACTTCGCAAATTTTACCAAAGAGTAAGAATTTAGACAAAGAGTTCATTTATATATGAATTATGAATAACAGCCCCAACCTCGTACGGGTAAAATACGGTTTTTGTTCGAAGCTATTAAAATATCTCGTTATATTTATAAAAGTACCGATTCAAATTGCTAAGTGTACAAGGTTTGTTATTCTAAACAAAACATTTGAATCTCCAGGTTGATACTGTATGTAATAGGTACATATATAAACATAAGATATTAAGATATGCAATTATGCAGTCTTATGAATCAAGAGAGAATATTTCTAATAATATTAAAATAATTTAAATAGTAAATTAGTAACTACACATTTCGACAAGATAATTAAATAATATGACACTTTGGTTTTTGCATCTTTAAAATTTTCATTTGTTACATTGTCTATGTAAAAGGTAATTAAATATGTAAAACAAATTTAGAATAGAAGTTGGTATTCTGTGTAGCATATTCAATATTTTTTTGATTATTACCATAAGACGCAGAACGGACCTTTACACAAATTAATTATTCGCACTTCAGTGCAAATTATTACGTTGCAACTTGTAGTGCGTCTGCGTTTAGAGTCGCATAACGTTAATAATAATGACGGGTGATATATTGTTTTGTTATTTGCACCGCAAATATAAATCGCAATCTTTTATAAGACGCAATAGAACAGGATTGGGCGGCGGCTTCAAGCAAGAAGGAGGCGGTCGTGACGCAACTGTGACGACGCGTGACGCCGTTTGCACTGCGTTGTCAGCCGAGTAAACAATTTAATGTTTGTAAACACCGTGGCCGGCCGCAACGTAAACACTGCCACGCTGCCTAGATGTCAATGGTAATGCGAAATGTGAATGCGTTTTAAGAAGCCAAGAACCTACCACAATAAATTTACCACTCATTTAATTGAAAATGTAAACTTAAATATTCACTTTCAATGACATTTGCAAAGCACTTTTATGTTTGCTTGTCACTGCGACATTTTAACCGGTTCTCGGTATTTCATTAAAGACTACGGTTCTAGAATCACTGAAGAATTAATTATAATGGATCGCTAATTCGATGAAATTATCTGAATTAGTTATATATTAAAAAAAAATAATTTACTACAAAATTAGCAGAATATACTTACGGAGAACTTATTAACTGAAGTACGTTGTTTTTAGGCTTCGCAGCGACTTCAAATAGTCTGGCAATCGGTAAGTATAAACGAAATATTTTGACTAAAGTGAACATTATTACATAAATTTAGGTCAATAAACTATACAATTAGGTAGTTTATTTTACACACTGTTCTGTGTGAAATTAAAACATCGAAGAGCGTATCAATTTATAATTATTTAAAAAGAAGTAAATCACGTAGAGTCCTTCAATCATAATGAGATTATCCATCATCACCCACCTGTACCTACTGCTCCAATATGGCCTCCACGTGTTTTCTTCTCATCTTATAAATTTATTTCACTAAATACTGACTGTATATAATTATATGGATAAATGTGTAATTAATATGTTTATTTAAAAAAAAAAACAGTGACAACGAAACAAACGATCTGATCTCATCGATTTCTTATGTTTTTTCTTTCTTAAACATTATTGGGAACATCATGTCAGATATACATAAAATACTAGTCTAAATTATAAGGGTATATGAAAATGTTTAAAATAAATTTGCCGTTATAGTGGTAATAATAATACTATGTGTCAGATATTTAATAAAGTTAACGAAGCGAGCACACGTCAGTTATTATGGGCAGTAAAGTTAAAAGCTGCATCGTTATATATTTTAATAAGAAACTATGAACTTGTTTAGATAAAAAAATCTCTATAAATACAACGTCGTTTAAATATAGGAAATCAAGAATCATGTTATTGTAATACTACAAAATCCATGATAACCATTCAAGCGTTGATGACAATCGAACAAATATGGGTTTTTCTGTTGTTATTTGGACGAATAATTGTCCCACTTGATAGTAAATGGTGATCGCCACTCACAGACCCAGAGTTTAAATAAATATTAACCATTACAAAATCACCAATGCACCACCAATCTTGGGATCTAAAATGTCATGTCTCTTCTACCTGTAGTTAGGCCTGAAGTTCTTAAATATGTTTTGTTACGTCATGGGTCTACCTGGGGTCTACCTCAATAGAATAACATATAAATCAGCAAAATCGCTCATGCCGTTTTCGAATCGAAGCGTATATAAAAGTAAAATAAAAAACATGTAGGTACGTTGAACATTATAACATTGTTTTGTTTTTAAGTCTGCTAAAAAGAAACAGTACTGTAGAGGTATATTATTAGAAATTTCTCGGAATAAGCGATTGCTGGTATTCTATATTTAAAATAAAAAAAAAAAAAGAATCGATCGTCTGTTATTATTTTCATCAAATCGTTTACGTTTTATTTTGCGTATATTACCGCTTGAATGTTTTCTCCCTATTAGACAATGAAAGAAAATTAAAAAATCGTTTAACTCATGCATTGTAATTTACTTACTTTGTAATTTCGTATTAACCAACCAAAGTACCAAAATGGAAAAAGAAATTATTTTATAATGATTCTTGATGAATGTTCATAATTTAATATTTTTTAAGCTTAATTTAACCAAGTCCTATAGGTCAGCACCGCATGCAATGCAATACAATATATTATCGTGTAAAGAAAGTTGCTTTATTACTTTATGATAATGGTCAAAAACGAACGATAAAATAGCACAACAAAAATAAAAATAACATCAATTACTAAATTGAAGTATGTGGAAAATATACATTCAAAAGGTTATTTCTTAATATCACTATATGGGATTAACATTATGACATCAAGCTGTTTGTTATAATTCATTTTTTACTCGATTGAAGTAACAGCCTATAAATGTCCCAATGTTGGACTAAGGCCTCCTCTCATACTCTCCACTCTCGAAAGTTCAGAGGTGCTTGCCTGGGTTTGAACCCGCAACGGTTAAGATGCACGTGTTCTAACCACTGGACCATCTCGACTCCACTCCGCTCGATTTGCCATAATACATTATTGGAAATGCTGTCATGAATTAAGATTCAATCAATATTTCTATTGCAAGTCATATTTAGTCGTTAAACAAATTAAAATCAAACAAACAAACATTGCTTGGTATGATATGATACAAGTAAAATAATCAAATTAAATGCATTTTACAGCACGAACATGAGCCTACGAATTTTATCGTTATCGGGGTGATAATTAAGATTGATAAAATTTTAATTCAATAATCTTAATCACATTTTATGTAACATTAATGTTATTACAACTTTTTAGCATAAAATTTGTGTTATTAGAAAAAATAAGATATTTCTTTCAGTCGTCTGCGGCTATATAGTCTGAGTAATATAACGGTTAATCTTTGATATCGGTTAATCTAAGATCACTTATAAGTCCGTAATTGTCTATCATCATATTCGTAATTTTATAATTGTAGTAATTAGGATCGCTCAGAATTCATCGAGGTCGAGGCCCGGCAATAATTAAAGCAAAAGCGTTTTTACATAAGGATGATTAGAATTTCAAATACTTGCTTATGACCTTTTGTCATTTAACGCTTGGTAATAGATAACAAATGGTTATATATGTAAGTCCAAGCTAATCAAAACCAATCAATTATTATTTAAATAGAATAATAAAATAAAATATTAAAGCCAAGTAATTCGTGATATTTATTTTATTCGATATCAAATCGCCATGAATTGCGTACCTTTTTTAACAAATTTAATCAGTCAAATGAATTACTTTTGAATAAAAAATAATAAAAGAGATTTTATATTATATAATCACTTGTTTCAAATTTTATTTTTTATCAGAAGATAAATATTGTCTATGGTAGAAATATGATAGGACTATGTTTAACATTATATTATAATATATATATAAGAGGCGAAATATTGTTATTCTTAAATAACTGTAAATGTTACAATAAAAATATAGATTAAAAAATAGCGTTATAATACCTTTACAGATAACATGCGACCTAACGCTCGGCGCGAATGCATAAAAATAAATCTAGGTTTAAAAAAAAACATACCTATATATTTAAAAATGTGCTATAATTTAACATACTAAAAGCATCTATATAAATTAATGCTTAGAATAATTGAATGACGTATTCAATTTGACAAAAAAAATATGTAAAACCAAAAATAATTATAAAAACGTTTTGGGCAACATTTATTAAATTATTACATTTCAAAGAAATGTTATTAACATTTATAAAAATTCATACATTTTCATCACATCGAGTCTGAATTACATTTCGTCGTACATGTAGGCTACTAACCAATAGATTTTTTCGAAATAGGTCTATTTTATGAACGATTGTAGTTTTTGTGATATAAAGATGTCAATACTCTATTTCGTATACTTTATTGTATACTGTTCAAAGTATTCAGCCTAAAAATATGTATCTACCATATATAATAGTATATACTCGACTTGTATACACTATACATCTGTGCTTAAGTCACCGAACTCTATAAGAGTAACAAATTTCCACTGTTTTCACACAATAAAATTGTACCTACATAAAGGCAGGGGCGAAGGAACAGGATGACACGAAAGTGATCTATTTAATTCTCAGCACAATACTCATTTAATTGTTTCTAAGTTATTTATAATAACAGATCAACGCGGCTTATATAGCTGTATATATCATATATAATCTTTAGCTACCATAGCTATAAGCTCATCGTTTTTGCAGCGATCTCGATGAATCTCAAATACTTTATAAGTTTTGAAGTAAGAGATTAGGGCCCAAGATGTTTTTGTTTTAATATCAACTAGACCATCTTTGCTAAAACTACCAACACCTTTAAATGTTAGGTAGGAATTAAGACAGCATTGTTTAAGCAATCAAATGATTACTTTAATAATGCTGTCTTCTTTTATCGTATGTTCAAAACAATTGTGAGAGAGAGAGAGAAATCAAATTTGAACTAAACACCCGATAAACAAGGTTTATAAATAAGGCAGCTAATATTTTGCGAATAAACAATTAATCCAAGGCTTTAATTATTTAGCTTCATTTTATAAATAACATGAATGTATAAAAGTACCGACTTCAAAATTTACTATGATTAAACTGCGACATGCTTTGAAAGTCATGTGGTTTTAAACCGGTTTAGCTAGTTTCAATGGATGGAACTGTCGTGGAATTTTTTGAGTCGACGTTTCTACGTTTAATAAATTAAAGTACACTTGCAAAAAGTATGAAGAAAATAAAGTCTGTATTTAATTATACATAGTACAATCAAAGTAGTCTGCTTCAGACGCTGCAAAATACTTTATAATTTACAAAGTATTAATAGGAATTTAAAAATAAAGCATTTAAACTGATAATATAAGAAACGTATAATTGGTTTATTGATGAGTACGATCGTTTTTCATTTATATAAAGCTATATTTGTAATTCGGACTTTTACGACGCAATGTGTGGGAAAAAGTGGTATAAATACGTTGATATTCTAAATCAGTGAATGGGGAAAATTTTCATATTTCCGCTATAGCCGACTCCGAATACCCCAACCACAGAATCGCGGCGATCGCGCTAGTCATTCCACTAAATCCAATACATTTTTTATTCATGAAACGATTGACGTTTGTATGTTAATTCGGAGTAGGTCCCGGCCCGATAGATGAAATATTGAATTATTGCCCGAAGTAGAGATGGATATAGAGGAGTTCTGGTTGATATTAATCCGGCCGCTGGAGGCTGGCTGGCAGGAATTCAAATAAATCGGCCCTGTGACAAACAAGACGTATAAATCAATCTGGGCAAGGTGGCGTAACTTGCAACCTCTATTGCAGTCGCCCCTTCAAATATTCCTCCTGTATATCAAAAGTAGAACAAATTTGTATCGGCAAATTTATGACCAAGATTACTAAACTCGTTACAGTTTCCAGGTGGAGCGATATTTTATTTACAAGATTCTTTTGACACATATTTTTAGGACTTTATGCTAAACGAAGGAAGCGCCATAAGGTAAGGCAAGGCCAGTAAGATCATAATTGAATTATTTTATTTTATTTTTATTCGCTGAAGCTTTTCTCAATTATAAACAATCGACAAATATATAATAAAAAATTTCTTATTATGTATATAAGATAAAATATTGTCTTGAGGTGATAAGTTATTATAATATATAATTCTTATTTAATACCAAAAATATATGTTTCCAATTTTGTTCAATTTCTCTTTAACATAGCAAACGAGAATGAGATACTAACTACCTCGTGGTAAGTAATCACTTCTGATCAACAGACATTGTCACTGCAAGAAGAAATTAAAATGACTGTTTTTATTTATTATTATTTATTAAAGTTCGTATGGTAAATTAAAAACAAAATTCGCACAGAACCAGTTATACTATCCTAACAAGGTCTGACCCAGCCCGTACCACCGGTTGAACAATATCAAAAGTACGAATAATTTAAGTAGTTTCCGCTTAAATGAAAAGGTAATTAAATAATATAATAGATACTATTGAATATATACGTAAATGTAAGCGAATGCGGTAAAAACGTCAAAATGTTTTCATACTATGCGTCAATACGTATTGATAACGGTTACTTATTATTATTATTGTTTGTTATGTATTATACTCATCAATATTATGTTATTCAAAAAACCCATGCAAATATTAAATTGTATTTTATATATTTGTACGTAATATAAAACCACATTTAAAAAAACTACTTTCGTCATAATAAGCATTTTTTAGCAACTGTAACTTCACATTTATAAAACCTTAACTTAATTCCTATTTTTACAAAGAAAATTAATGAACTCCACATACAACTGAGACTCGTTTTTTAATACAGTTCTATTTTTACTTAAATAGATACGAAACTTTTTAAAGACAAACCTTGAACTATTTACAACACTATTTCATCTTTTTCAGTATCAATTATTGTAATTAAGATGCAATTTACAAAACATCTGTCGGTCCCTGTGTGGCATAACTATGCGCAGACATTCTTTATGCAACAAGTATTCTTCTAGTTTTACTTTGTATTCAAAGAAACGTTAAACTAGTTTTTGAATGATCTGTGATATTTTAAGAAATATTTATCTTACAAAACAATGTTGTTTGGTTTTAGGCAGAATAAAATAGTATCCCGAGAGCCGGTTAGGGACATTTTTTGTTTTATGATCCATCCTTATCCGTATTTTTAATGCTTTAACATCTGGTACGGTTGCGGAAAATCAAACCACCGGCTAAATAATTCCCAATTTCCAATTAAGGAATTGACATCGTGCAGGTGATCAACCAAATCTATGAAATCCTTTTTCTTACTGAATCCTTTTACAAACATTTTAAAAGTCCTCTTTGAAATATAGGAAGAAAATTCTATAATGATGATAATAATTCTATAAAATTAATTAGATTAGTAAATTTTTTACAATAACATTTTTTTTAAATTGAAGGAATATAACGTTCAACATAGATCTAATTTGGTAAGGAAATATATATATTTTTTTATCAGTATGTAGAACAGAGAAACACTTAATGCATTAAAACACAGCATTTAAACTGTTCATATAGACAACTCTCGTTTAAATATTTTGTTAAGAAAAAAAAAATAGGTACCAAAAATTTAAATATTACTTCTACCCATAATAGAGAAATTTATTTCATAACCTTGCTATCAAAATATTCTTTAATTATTATTGGTTTATGTCCATTCCCCATTAAGATTTCATATAGCCACTCTTGACTCTATTTATACTATTTGCAATACAAATGCCAAAATAGCTAAAACTTTCCGAAGCCTGGGAGTCAATTGGGTCGATATCGTTTAAACAAACGATACCAAGGCCAGTGATCCATCCACGCGGCGGTCATACCGTCTACTATATCTAATCAATTTATTATGCACGATGAACTCGAGAATTCTGTCCGTTGCTTTAGATTTCACTACATCATAGTAACTGTCGCGCAATGACTGTTTTATTACAAGATAATACAGAAAAAATCAGTTGAGGAGTGTTTTACTATCTATCATAGTACCACCAGCCGCTACCAAGACTTCGATAAGATAAAGTCCTAGAATCTTATTTCAAATATTGTAAATACGTTATGCCTATTGTAATAAGGTTCAATTTAAGTTACCAAGGACTAATTTAGATAAGATAATTAAGTGACAAAATAATCACCCTGTGGCCAATTTAATATTGAATTGTATTTTACAAATATGTATACTTATATTTCCTTATATAATTTTTTTTATAATACAGCATATGCTCTTTACGTTTGTTGACTGAAATTCTATCTACCTATGAAAACGCACCTAGCCGGACCGAAGCAGCTTAGAGGGATAAGTTATTTCCAATATCTGGACAATAGATATTTGACGGCCTTTTTCTTGGAGACATTAACGGGTTATTATTGGTTTTACTTTTCATTTCTCAAGTCAACATGTTGGATTTCATATATTTACGTAATCATAATAGTAGAAAAGTCTAGAAGCTAATGAATAAATAAAAAAAAAATTACCCTTCTTGTCAAAGAAAAAGATTTACTACAACATATTTATTATTATACAGTTAGTAGTTTAAAATTATTAATACACTGTCCTTCGATTCAAGGAACTGTTTAATAGCCATAATTAATTATGTTATATTTCTAATAAATTATTATCTTTCACATTTCATGTATCTATATATCGCAATAGATATGGTAACCTCACCATTGATGAGATGTAAATGACCTCGATATATTGTCAACGAGCTACAGTTAGAAACATAGAATGTCATAGAGTATAACATAAGAAATGAAATCGTCGAAATACAAGCGTAAAGTCACAAAGTTTATCGTCTATTGCATCCGTTTCTATAACAAGATCTTCGTTTTGAAGTCAAGAGAAACTTAGAGAAATAATTTTACACTTAGATGAAGAAAAAAATAAATAATGCAACGGTATTCAACATTACGATAACAATTGTCACGTTACTATTAAAATCAATTAAAAATAAATCAAATTGACAACACTCTCAATGTTTCGCAAAAATGTGTCAATGTCTCCCTTATCTTTTATTATAAATATTGTCAACAAGTTCATGTTCACAATAATCATATTATATTGAAAATTACAAGCCGTATAACGTTTTCAATATAGTCTTATTCTTTATATATGCAGAAGGAGGCGTCGTAATTATGAAACTTGTTCTGCAGATTATTTTAAAAACATAATCGTTTACTTAGCTTTCCGAAAATGTATAAAAACTAGGAATTTATTTCAAAGCAACCGAAATAAAATGATCAGAAATGACGCTGGTGGAAATTCGTATTCGAACAAGACCTAATTCGTACTAAAGGTCGCTCTTTAAAATTCCCACAAAATTGATTTAAAATAATAACCAATGTAGTTGTAGTAACTTGTCGCGTAATAACCTTGTGTAAATTAACTAGTACCATATAATTTAGTAATTTAATCTGCTAAGTTGCATTTTTTTTTAATTTTAGTTTAATTAAATACTTCTATGCATTGACTTACGAAAACCTCGCGACAAGCTTTTATGATTAAAGAAATTGTGTATAATGAGGTTATAAATTGATAGTTAAAATTTTAAAGGAAAATTTTATTTTCTTGTTTTTAGAGCATTTAAATAAAAGCTTTTTTTTAAAAGTATTTTTACTTTGAATTTATTTATTAATTAAAAATGATTTTCATTATTTTAATTATTTTTTGCATTTACAAGTTGACACATAACGTTTGCAAACATCTCAACAAGATAAGAATGCATTTCTTTTTGTGTATATTTGGAGTTTTCCTTGTTTGGTTTTAATTTAATTAATTATTTAATTATATCTTTTATTCTGGATTCTCCCAACAATGTTAACTTTATATCTGCAATGTTTGCTTGTCCTTAGTAAATATTTTCTCATTCTTATTTCGTTATTGTATATTTTGTTTAAATGAGTTATATTATAAATATTTATGTCATAATTATAAATCTATATGACATCAATTAATACTACCCAGTCTGGGTACTATCCTTTTTTATTATATATATGACTTTACTACAATTTTCATATTATATCACGATATATGATAATCGTATCTCTATTATCCATTTTTGCCTCAAACTTTATGAATATGACCTAATGAAAAAATCTGTGTAATCAAAGGAACACAGTAACTTATTGAACTATGCAGCATTGCAACTAACGAGCGCTTGATATTATTTATTTTGTTATCACACAAGTAATGTGACTGTGCAAATATGACATAAATGTTATCAATATCCACAGAGCTAGATTGAAGGCGCTTGTACATCAATGTAACCTCAATTTCTTATTAAGATCATAGATGTATAAATTTGACGTATAATGCATTTATTAAGATATAACTAAAAATTATGTTTAATTTGTTTATAGATGTCTATTGAAATAAAGGTTGAAGTATTTGGGTACAGTAGAACCTCGATTATCCGAACGCTGACTTAGTTTATCCGAACGCTTAATTATGCGAACATTAGCGCGTCGCAGCCGTAAATTGAGAATTGACGATTTTATAAAAAAAATATATAAAAATAATATTTGACTTTATTTATAACAACGTTTTATATTTTAATATATATATATTAAATTTTAATAGAATGTACATGGTAGTGACAATTCTTTTTATTTTTGTTTGATCTTGTCCCAAAGTTCGGATAATCGAGGTTCTACTGTATATTGTCACTGATTACAAAATCTATAAAATTGAATATTAGTCAAATCTATAATCTAATATAGTAATATTTATGTATGTGTATCGTTGCGTTTAACGCCATATCACTATATGGCATTAAAGGCGATAACGTGTGCAAAAATAACATAAATGGAGTTGTTATGACATTCAACCTGTGTTCACTTGACACTATAAGTTTATATTTCTAATATATGACGTATATCTGTGAACAGTAAGCATTAGCGAGTTTTGCGTTTTCATAATTTTCACTCCTATCAATACTTAAGTTAACAACAGTCATACGTTAGTTATTTCATAATTTAAAAAACTATTCATTTTCGGTAACCAGTTCGATAAAAAGTCCAAATACATCGATAGATCGGAAGGATGATATACGTTTAAAATTCTTATACTCTGAACAGTGCGTAAGAAAAAGGATACGAGATTTTGCGAAGGTGTATAACGGGACAGTTTAACGGTAACGTTCATTTACTATTCAATGGGATCAGATGCGATAACAAAACAGCGAATACCAATTTTGTCCTTCATATATATTAACACGAAAATAGCGTATGGTAATTAAGTGACGTTCATTTAAAAAATAAATGAAATCAAATGGAAGGGAATAAATGATTGTAATAATTATTATATTTTTGTGTTTATATATTGTTGTTGTTGTTATTAAAGTTTCTTAGTAATTATACTTGCTAATTTATTGTTTGTTTATGTGTTATTAATGGTATGGTTACAAGTCTAGTTGTTATAATATATGTCAAAATAAAGGTTTCATTACGCAATCGTTTCATTACGAATAAGAAATTAAAAACAAATAAGTCGCGTTAAGCATGACGTTCGGAGAACGAACGTAATTTATAATGATTACGACGACGAATAGTCTCCAAATGTTTTGTTTTAAAGAAAATCTCTCTCAACGTATTTCGCGAAAATAGAATAAGTAATTTCTTTCTTTGATCGATAACTAAAATACGCAAGCACGTGTCTTCATGAGTATCATTCATTCACCTTATGAGAACACATACTTCTATCTCTCTCGCCGAATACAGAATTGACAGAAGTCAGAACGTGACACACGATATTTACATGTCGCTAATTACTTACGCATACAATGGCGTGATTTGAGGCCGTTGAATTTTAAACGTTATTTTATAGTAGGTAATCGTTAGAGTCGGACATCAGAACCAAGGCACTTTAATGGATATTGTATGCGTAAACATGAATCGAATCCACGGATATCTTTCCGAAGGTCGCCAACTTAAAGATGATTATTTTTGTGAGACATAATTAACTTTAAAGTGTAGCATAAAAGAAAGACAGATATAGAATAACGATAAAACCTAATAGAACGTTTTTTTATTTTGTTCTTGAGAAGGCGTTTCATGTCCTACGTCATTTGATCACATAATTTGTTAGCATAACTGTGTATATTAGGTCCGTTTTACATACCATTGCTTTCCTACAATGTGTAACTTCACAACTGTCAATTCCGGAACAGCAATGTACATGTGTGAAGCTATTACGTCAAGAGTAATGGCATGGATTGAGTATGTAATAGTGTTTTTATTATCATTTATATCGGTCATGTCGCAGCTCGGATTGAGATAACGCGTGCCACTGCGCAGTTCGTCCAAATTTTGTAGAACTAAATACTAAAAAAATAATCAAAAAAAGTCTCCTTGTTTACAATTAAGAAATATTTAATGAATTTTAATTTTCGGCTAATTGTTAATAAAGATTTGACTTGACTTATTTGAGACGTATTAGCTGTTGAATTTGTTTGCATTCTATAAAATTTAACTTCTTAAATAATTCAATATATTTTCTATAGAGTATTCATAATAATATAAACGTAAGCACTTTTAGTAAAACATAAAAAGTAAGAATATTTAATGAAGCTAACCTCGTACATTTTAGAATCAATAAAATTCTAAATAATCTACAATAGTTGGCAACTCTTGAACACGGAAGTCACCGATGGCTAGCGTTCAACTATTGAAAAGAAGCCAGGGCTTTTATTAGTTAATTATTGGCGCAGAGTGGGCAGGGCGCTAATATCAAGAATAACTATAGGTACGCACATAAAACTGGTTTCATTTTAAAGCTTCATTCTGTATTGAATACGCAAATGTATGATCGTTTTTGTTTTCCCGTTTTATCTAAATATTACATAAAATAATCGTAACGTATAAATAATTTTATTCATAGTAGATACTTATTACTTGAAACATTTAATGTAAATAACATCCCTGATCTTAGTCTTAGTCCCACTACTATGTAAGGTGTTTTCATATTGTAATGCATCCAAAAGAATCAATGGCCAAAAGCCAAGCGATTCATTATAATGCCTTTAAAAATATTTTAACCATTTCACTCAGTTCTCATGGAAAAACACAGACTTCATCGTAGTTCAAATGCATGTGTTAACTTAAAATATAATCCTTAAAAATAATACTTAGAAAAATAATCTTACCTTCCATCCAGCAGAGGAATTACTGTCGCCCTTATCCTTAAAATATGGCACATTTTGGACCATCCACTCATATATTTGAGACAACGTTAACCTATTGTCCTGAGAGGAGGTTATGGCTTGTGTGATGAGATCAGCGTAGGAGAGATTGCCCCAAGCGTTACGCCGCGAAGAGTTCTTTTTTGTTGTAACAGAAGTTGGCAAAGGTGGAGCACCTGTAAGAAGACATACTGATTTAATGGTCATATTCAAATAATATAATATAATTTGATTACATTTCAAAATGTTTTAGGGACACAGCTTTACAAATGAATAGCCAGTTTTATATCGAATAATCAGCTCTTAAATCAGATCCGTCTTAGCCCATTCCAATGCTCTGGGGCACACAAAAATATGGACCCCTGCTTGAAAATAAAAAAAACTGACCAAGTAGGAGTCGACTTCGCTTACTGAGGATTATCACAAATTTTGGTGTTATCGACTAGAGATATATAGCGAGAACCACACTCGCACTTGACCAGATTTTATTATTACTACTCAGTATTTCCAGATAGTCGAAAAAATCTTCCTCATTTTCTGTCTAGATATTTTTATTGGGCTTTCTCAATATAAAATAGAAAAATAAATTACAGTATCAGTAAATATGGGCCGAGGGCCCGGGTAAGCCAGTATGTCTAGGTTTATGGTAAAGGTACTGTCTTTATTTTAAGGTATATTGTGTACAATTCCGGATATACTTATATGTATGTGTCTACAGAGGAGACCATGGCAAGTATAGTCGTTAATTAAATAAGTACATTTTTAAATAAAATTATTGACTAATAAGTATGTACTTATAGTAAAAAGTCTGCATATTAAAATATTGTTTATATTTTTTCTGTTTAATTACCTACCGTTACGTATGTGATTTATGAATGCATACATATAATTGTGTATATATGTATTGGCAATGTTATTGTAAATTTAACGAAATCTTAATTTGTGATAAGTAACCATAATATTATTTATTATAAAAATCTTTAATTTTACATTCAGACTAAAGAGATAATTTACCTGCTTCGCTGTTAATTATTATTTGATTTTTTTTAACATAATATAGGTAGAATACATTTAAAAAAATAGTAAATATTGCTAAAAAAGGAAGTTGTACATTTTATATTTTTTTAAGTGTCATAATTGATGATTACTAAAATACGTACTAATAAATTAACATATTTAGTACGTATTTTTATTGCAACCGAAAAGTGTCTGTCTACTTCAGCTTAGTTTATTTTGTTTATATAGAAGTAATTAGAAAAGCATACTAATACATCAGCCACTATATGGGTTCAACTCAATGGTTACATTCGCTCCTAAACAATGGTTCATACTACATATGCATATCATACACGTCAGGTTAGGTATTACTGGAATGAATGATCGTGGAACACGCCTCGTCGTAAATGCTACTGACAGTAGAATATCTGATAGCTAGGTAATACTTAGACGATAAACTAATGAAAACCACTTAGCGGTCTTATATGGTAACTTAGTAAATTAGGGATTAGTATATTATCTTAATGCTATTAAATCACATAAAATTGATGTTTGTATTAAATGAGAATGCTTAACTAATAAACAATATAATATTGGCTATATTTAGCACTATCGTTAGTAGATATTTATAATCCGTGTCAAATTAATTTGTACCATAAATAAATAAAGTTTGTCAAAATAAAGTTTTTTTCCAATTTCAGAATAAGATAACAAAATGGACTGTTTAGAGAATAAGTGACTATTCAAGTATTTTACAAAATATATTTTAAATAGAAGAACTTCGAAGAACTTAAAAATGTTCACTGTCCCTGCTTATGGAAGACTTTTTTTTAGTTTTGACACCTCGGTATCTAATTATTTATCATTTATTTCTACACTACTCGCACCGGATTTCATACTTTATCAATATAGGTATAGTAATAAAGTTAATAACATTTTGTTTATTAATCTCATGACAGGAAAAAATCAGCATATTTGTCCTTAATGTGGAAGATTATTTCGAATTCGAACTAAAATCCGCGACAGCTCAGTCGGAAGCTGGTACAATTATGAAAACAAATCTAATATTGGTACACGATCTATTTATAGTCTTTGGCTTGTATGTTTGTTTTGTACTAAATTGTTTGAGTAAAAATGACACAATACAACAACAATATTTTTTGTTTGTCTATAGTAATTATATAATTATTTTCTTAGTAATTTCAATTTAATAGTGTTACACATTTACCACTTAAATTCTGATTGGAATTCTTTTTTGAGCCAGAATCTTCAGGTTCAATATAGTTTTCTGGCCTGGGCAGTGGCCACGTGTTGGAACGAGCGCGCGTTTGTGGTTCAAAGCCAACTTCTGCTAATTCTCCTACGGGGTCCAATTCTACCATAGTTCCATCAAGTTCTGAGAGCCCTGTCTGCGAAGACCATGGACTATGATAACTACTTCCTCTTTGTAAAGACATTTTGATGCGTAATGTTGATAGGCCGTGGAATTTTTTGGTGGGTGTGTCGTACGCAACGCTCAATGGCGCGAATCTACTTTGGTTTTTACCATCACAACAGAAGTTTATTTTTTAAACTGAATTATTTATATTTCCAGAACGTGATCAGTCAGACTCAGTCCGCGATCCGCAAAGGTTATCTAACTCCTTATCGCCCTGTTACACGAAGCCGATAACATGTGGCGTCGTGCATAAACAGAGATGAGCGTTTACGTATCTGCCGTCGGGCCGCTCCCTAGAGGCGATTTTCGCTAAATATAAGCGCGGAGCGAGGTGGGGGCGGGGCGTGCACCACGTGAGCGACTACGCGCCGATTTTCCAATTCATCTCTGGCGGACTAGAAGCGTTAACCTTGTAAGATAGCTTAAAATTATAGTTGTCCGTGATTATCACTAACACTAAGAAAAAAAAAACAAAGACTGCAAAGTTTAATGTCTGTTTTTAACAAGTCTCTGGCAGTCGTAGGAAACTTTTTTCGTATTAATGACAGTTATCACTGGGTATTGCACTTTGGTATCATCCGAAAAACGAGCGCGTCCAACGGCAAGGGTACCTTGCAAATGCCCACGCGGTCGGCAAATCTCGCAACTGCGTAATAAATGCCGCTTACGAGAAACGACGATTCGTCCTCGGGCACGAGCGGTCGGTAGTACACTGAGTGACGGCGTCGTGAGGCACGAGGCGGCGGCGACCGTGCGAATTCCGTTCGCGGGCGCCGCGCTGGCCGCGGGCGGCGCGGAGGGACGGAGGAGGGCGCTGATAGAGAAGTAGCATCGCGTCGTGTGACCGCTTGCCGCTCGGGTCGCCATCACGGCCGCACTTGCTTTTTTACTTCGCAAGTACACTAACGAAGTGATAACTCGCCAACCCATATAACGTGCCGTTTATTTCACTATTGATTAAAATCAGTAGGCAAAAAGTTTTATTTTTTTTCGGCATAGATACAATTTCTTTGTTACTTTGTAAACACTAATTTAACAAAGAAAGTTACAACTTACAAGTTTAAGTAACTTAGGCGTGTACTTAGTATAGCACCTATATTTTGAAGTTTCAAACAATATTCCAGCATTGGTATGTAGTAAATTAATCATTGTCAGTGTACCTTTTAATCTTAAACTCTAGTTACCGAATTTGATTTAATTATTATTTTATTTAAAATGGAGTACTACTGCGAATCCGAAGCGGAAAGTTAATTTTATCTTTAATCCCTCTGTGGCTAAGGTTATATACGATGTATATGCTTAAGATTTCAAAAGCCTAATGGATTAATCAGGATAAAGAATACAAAGACGCACCAAATATTTTTTTATGAATTTCAATAAAAGTACACACAACTAAATACACTTATAATGAGAAAATATTGACAGTCTTAAGTTTTTCTAAACTTCAATGAACCATTCGACAACATTTGTACCACCTTTTTGCAATCGCTAGTTGGCCGGTCTTTTTAGTACCTATTTAAGGAATACCTCTTACTACGCCAAAAATGCGTTTATTCTTCTACTTATTTTTTTTTATAGTGATAACTACTGCTTATAGATTATTTTTTATATATCTTATAGAAATTACACTTCGTTCAGGAAAAGAAAATTAACTAAGTACATAGAAGTTAAATATCAATTCAATTGACTATTTCTCGAAAAAAGTTCCGAGGTCTGAGGGCAGTACCGTCCAGGAAAAAATAGATAAGTATAACAGACTAGGATTTCTCCAAATCCTGTAGAGATCTCATGAAAATCCTATAAATAAGTTATGCAGAGGCTCCACCCTAGATAAAGTCGTTGGTCTGTTTCGTCACGAAGTTACTTACTAGGAAACACTACCGCATATAAATCTTTTGGATCTGAATGTAGCGGCAGAAAATGCCAAGTCATATGTTACGATACAAGACATGGCGACCCTTCAGGTATTGAATTAATTGATAAATGAAACGAAAATAAATATAAATAAAATGAAAGTTTAAAATAACAATTGAAACGAAATATTCGGATAAATTATAATAATTCAGATTTCAAATGATTTGTTTTTTATACATAAAAAATATTTAATTTATTTTCCTTACACGGTAAATGTTGTAGAACTTACAGCCCAAAATACCAACCTAAACACGTTATATTATAATATCTCAACATTCAATGCCCTATCTACACTATTTTTAATTATATAATACTTTTCAGAAAGAAATGTCCAGGTCTGTTATAATAAAACCAATATTAAAATTTCGCAGTATAAAGAAAGTATAAAGAAGAAAAGAATATGAAATTACTCATGTCAAATTGTCAAACCAAAAAACGCAAATACGGAAACCTTCAAATTACACAATTTATTAAAACAATGACCGCACAGTGATCATTTTTTTTACTTTATTTATGAGTAATTCAAGTCTGGTGTCTTGACTTATTGTAATTACCAAGACTGACCGGTTAGTAGTCACGCAAATACGATTAAAATTGAAGCAGCAAAAGTTTTATATTGATATGTTCTATCATGCTAGAATGGGGCGCTCGGAAAATTAAAGTGAAGCATCGAAAGCGAATGCAAATCAAAATCGAAAGAAATTTCCCGGTAGTGTATGTAGTAATTAACAATTTGTTAATACGTCAATAATGAATAATAATAAAAGTGACAGCACCTTTGACGTATTAACAAAAAGACGTATCGTTTCGCACTACCGGGGTGAATAAGGCACTTTCCTTACAGGTACCGGTCGCAAAAATTAAAATAGCATGATTGCTGTACCTAAAGATCTTATAAAAAGTTTAACTTTTTTTATTATACTGTCCGCATTTTTACAATATTGGGCTAGAAATAATTATCTTTATTATCAATTCCCATACACTATCGTATCGTATGTTTAATTAATCGATACATTATCTTAAGTTCTTTTAAAAAGAAAATCCACGAAATCGAAAATACGTTGAAAATAAATACTAGAGTTAAATATGAAAAATGACTTTATAGGGTTGTAGCCGCGAACGTACCTTATTTTTTATTATTTTGCCTGACGTTTGGAAAGAATTGCACCTGTCCTGGTCACGAGGTTACTACGAGCTGGGTGCCCGACCCACCGACGTCGAGTGTACGAGTTTTCTTTGTCTACCCTATTACTGACAAATATAGATATTTTATTGTTTTTATTTCTTCTATAAAGCAACGAATACACTTACACAACCGAACCGCAAGAGTATTGTTCGAGTGGCTTTAAGTTTATAATATACCAAGTTGACGACAAATTAATTGGCGCTATTAAAATTCTTATGTTTCTGTTTTTATCCTTCGACTGTCAGGATCATGAAGCTTAATTCAATATTATCTGGTTTTTTAATAAATGTTTAACAACTGCCTTATGGTGACACGCTTAGTTTGACCAACATACAAACTGTCACAGGTACAATTCAGATCTTATATTATATGCTCAGCAGTTGATGCGAAATTACATGCATTTATGTATGTATAGATGTATGTAGGTTTTGCGCTCTTTTGGTTTCTTGTAATTATCAATGTACACGTTGCAAAAGTTTCGAATACGTATATAATACGTATTCTACACTATCGCCAATTGAGTAATCCCATATTTAAAAAAAATATATAGCTAAGTAAAAATTACAAGTAAAAATCTAAACAGTTTTCTACCTTGGTGGCACGGAAGGTCTCAATTCTTAAAGTTAAGAACTATCTATAAAAAAGATCATCAAAATTAATTTGCGAGAAAAATATGTAAGAAATAAAAAAAAATTAATGCGTTAAAATAACATAATAATAAATTAACGGCGTGATATTGTCATTAATATCAATGACAGTTTTATTTATAATATACGTAAATACCTAATAATAATTAAAAATAATAAAAAATTATAGCATTTTAAAACCAATTTTATATAATAATAATCCATTTCATTTTTAGGGTGACAAAGATTAAAGGTTCTAAATTTTAAAATAAATTAAGTTTCAAACGATTAAGAAACCGCTTAATCATTTTTTTTTTCTTAATTTAGTGATTAGTGATTAGAATATATTTGGTTAGAATAATCATTGTATATATTTTAAAGAATATTCCTATTTACATAAATTCGTTGTAAACAGTTTTGGAGCACTCGTTTTACATAGAATTATGTTTTATACATATTAACAATATTTACCGTCATGACATTATTATACATATATTATTATTCTAAAACACTCGAACAAAACATGTAATAAATAAATTCTCATTATTGTTATTCAAACAATTTCAAATAAAGAATTTTAATAGAATAAAGGCAATTTTTTAAAACCCAAACATATTTTAACGACAATAATTTACAACTGAAATCAGGTTCTTAATTTCAGTTAATAAGTAAATAATTTCACCAATAATAATAATAAACTATATTCAATAATTAATTACTTTATTTTATATTTAAATCACTATCAGTAATGTTTTATTCAATATGTTTGTATCTCATTAATCGATATAGATAGTTTCAATAATATTTTTTTATATATTTTCACTCACGCAATTTAAACATATGCACAATATAAAAATATGAATATGGGGAAAAAAAATGCTTTAAAGAAATATACATTTCGTTTAAACGGGGTCGTATTAAGCGTAGTGGCGGGGAATTATATTAAATAGCCTGATTATTAGAAGAATACTGGAAAATCTCGATCACTGGTAGATCTTGAGATTTTCAACCAAATATACAAACACTTCAGTTAAATAACAATACTTACTTGAACGCTATTATTTCTAATCATATTTGCAATATTCATACATGTCATCCTTGTAAATAAAAACATAAAACAAACTTCAAGCGGCATAAACAATTTTATTCTAAATTCGTTTTACATTATAATCATAAACTATTACATTTAAATGTTTTAGTCCGTTCAATTATTAATCTAACATATTATTAATAATATTATAGACATCATTTTAGTTCTAACTGTACTGTAATATATCCTATGAAATGCAGATTGTAGAGCCAATCTAGTGGATATTAAACTTTAAAGTAGAGTAGAAAGTCTTTGGATCCTAAACTATTTTAAATTATAGTTTTAAGCAATAAATATCTTATGATACGCGAATAAAAATCTTAATAATATACAATCAACTAAATACCAATGTTAATTTTCAGTAATTTAGTTGAATTTTATTTTATTTAAATTTTTTTAAAATTTACTCAGAAAAGGTAATTTCAATAAAGAGTGTGTGAGTAGGTATTCCAGTTGAATAAAATTCGCAAGTCTTATAATTTCATAGCAATAGTTCTAAGTAATGATTACATTACTTGGGTTATATGGTATTCAGCGCAATAACGATATAAACACTGGTTTCCTCTTCAAAATATACTTTATTTGAGTAGGCTTTTACACACATATTTGAATTGTCATAACACAAAATTGGATTAAATGTAAAGTTAGGTTCGGAATATAGATGAAACGAGAAGAATTCATAAGAAACTCAGCAGTTATTCTTTTCCAACATATGAAATACAATGTTAGGTTTATCAATCAAATACAATTAAATTTATATAATACTAGCTGTACCCGCGACTTCGTGCGCGTTTGAATTTAAGTTGTTTTGCGTGCTTTATTTTTATTTTATATATAATTCTAAAATAAAAGTAGCCTAAGTTACTCCTTACTACATCGGCTATCTGCCACTTAAAGTCCCATCAAAATCAGTCCAGCCGTTTCCGACTAAAACAAACAGACAGACAGACGCACAAAAATTGTAAAAAATGTTATTTTGATATATGTACCGTGTATACATACATATGCATTTAGTATTATGTATTTGATTTGTATTTATGAATGGGCAAAGTTATAAAATATCTTTGCCCATTCTTATTCAGGTGCAATTCAACTATATATATTCAATCAAAATCAACTGTATCAATATCAATATTTCAACTCTACCACCGTTTCAGAAAGCAGCCTCTAGCGAGATGAATCGGCAAGAAACTCCCATAGTTACTAATCCAGATTTATTAAATGAACATCATTTAATAAATCTGGTTTATTTCAAAAGAGAACAATAATAAGTATTCATAATTATCGTTCTTAATTAGTCTTGCGTTGGTAACCGATCCTAAATGCAAGAATTTTTACCCAAAAAGTATTATTTTAATGGCAGGCATTTTATTATACTCATATGGGTATACAATTGCTGAAATACGTTTACAATTTTGTTTTTATTTCTAATATTAATAGTATGTAAATAAATTTTTCTGACATATTTTTGTATATGCTTCCGTATAAAAGGGTATCATTTTCCCCATCTCTTCTTCTATTAATAAAAAAAAAAATTTAATACCTCACAAGCCTCATAATGCTTGTAACAAAACGATCAAAACTTGATGTACAACAAGATGTAAACTTTAATTTTCTAAATCCCATAAAGTAGTATTATATTTATATACATATGTGATATTCAGTTTAAAAGGCGAGTTGCAACCCGCTCGCTTATGGCGCCTGGTTGCCAGGGACGCCATGTAAGGATGGGAGTGTAGCGAAATAAAATTTCTCAAATGTTCGGAGATTTAACACGCTGACGCTGACTGTTAGTTGACGCCGGTTTCGCTCCCGTGTTAGGGGCTGGTTGTCCGATGCTAAGCATAATAAAGCCTATATCCTTTCTTAGAGTTTCAAGATTGCTTCATAGCAAATTTCATTAAAGTTGGATCAATAGTTAGGCGTCAAAGATGACACAAGTCTTATTTGTAAATAAGACTTGCGACATTGTACCGTTCGCAGATGATACATCCCTTGTTTTTAACCTCGACAGAAAAATAAACAACTATGCCGTTGTAAGCAGTGCTCTGTTGTGGGTTCTTGGTTGTTTTGTGGTATTGCCATAACCTGGATGACGATCCCAGGACTTTTTGACTCTTGGTGAAATGATTTGGATGCGTCCGCCATGAAGATGAGCTCCTAAGTTTGCTCGAAACATGTGGAGCGTCTCTCAATTACCGACAAGAGTAAAACCATATTTATTATAAATGGTAACTAGAGCAACGCCTTAAGTGTTGGTAATCGTACTCTTAGATTATTAAATAGTTTCAATTAAATGAGTATCTTTTCATAAGAAACAAATTATTATTAACACTTTTTTCATGAAACTATAAGGATTACTACTAATTAGTTTTTCAGCCGCAGCTAATCCTATTGTACAGTTATTTTTGTTTTTTATTAATTGTACTTATCTACGAGCAGTTATTATGAGATATAAAGTAAAAAATCAATGGACCTTTGAATTTTATTACTAACGAACGTTTCATGACCTATGTAAATAATATTGCGTTTAATATACTAATATTATTTATTATTACTAACAATTGTTTACACCAAGTAATTCCCAGTCTTTTTATAGGACTACTATTACCACAGATGAACCACACATATAACGACTATTACTCATACCAAAACTCCATGTACACAATTTAAATGAGTAATTCTTCTTAACTCTAAAGTACATTATACACAGAAAACAAAGTATAATGCCTGTGTTTTGTGGTATTGTGTTTTAAATGTAATAGACAGCTGTGTAAGTTATCGCTTAAATTTATATGTCACCGACGGTGTATGTTACAGATTCATATTAATTTTGTTATAACATATATATATTGGATTAGCGATGCCACGAAAATTCGGCTACTAATTCAATTTCAGGTGAAGCATCTGAGAATGCTTAACTCAACAATATGTCGTAATAATTTCAATTATAATAATGAAAAAGAATTTTTTTTCAGCATTATTTCGTTTCAAACGGTTGTATTTTTTAAAAAAAATCCTGTCAATATAATTGCTAATAACGCAAACTGTGTAATCCAGTACCGCTATGATCCTCTGCGGTAATCACGACCACTTGTTAGGGTTACCTTTTTTATAACAGATTATTATAAATCATTTAAATACAGCGACAAACAACTATTAATTGCAACTTGTTATGCGTAAAATGCACAAATTCTTCTTTCGAATCTTCCTTTCTAATTTTACACAGATTATCGGTTAATTCGCAAGGTGATTTGGTGCTTCACCAAAATCATTAGTTATGGTAACCTTAAGGCAGTGATTCCCAAAGTGGTCCAGGTGGACCCCCAGGGGTCCACGGTAGACTTGCTGGGGGTCTACGTAGGCGTGAATAAAAAATGGGGGTACATAAGATGTTAATAAAAAATTTATCTGCTTTTGATAGTAAAGAGCAAAAATGTATGTATGTTTTTATAAGGGCCTACCTACTTTGTTTTAAGTACTTATGTAAGCAGATTTTAAATTTAGTTCATATTTTAGTGATTCTTATTTCACCCTCTCAGAGGTAGAATATCGAAAAACGCTTAACTACGTAATTACTCATTTGTAATCAGTGTCACAAACATAAAGTTTCATTGTTTTAACTTAAAAAATGATTAACTCTCGTAAAAACTTTCAATCCTTATTTCAACCCCTCAGAGGTAGAATATCAAGAAACGCTTAAATAAGTATTTACACATTTTTAATAAGTAAGACAAAAATAAAATTTCATACTTCTAACTTAAAACTTGACGGACTTCGAGACTAATCTATAAAAGAAATGTCAACCCCTATTAAACTCCTTAGAGGTAGAATATCTAGAAACACTTAAATACATATTTAATCATTTTTAATCAGTATCCCAAAAAGAGAGTTTCATATTTTTAGCTTAATAAATGACGACTTCCATAAAAACTTTCACCCTTTTTTCACCCCCATAGTGGTAGAATATCAAAAAACACTTAAAAACGTATTTACTCATTTTTAATCACTATCTCAAAAATAAAGTTTCATGTTTTTTACTAAAAAAATTACTGACTCCCATAAAAAAAATTCAACCCTTATTTAACGCCCTTAGTGGTAGATTATCTAGAAACGCTTAAATATGTATCTACTCATTTTTGATCAGTATCCCAAAAATAAAATTTCATGTTTCTATCCTAAAAATGACGGATTTCAATACAAACTTTCAACCATTATTTCACCCCCGTAGGGGTAAAATATGTAGAAACACTTAAATAAGTATCTGTTCCTTTTTAATCAGTATCCGAAAAATAAAGTTTAATGTTTCTATCTTAAAAATGACGGATTTCAATACAAACTTTCAACCCTTATTTCACCCCTGTAGGGGTAGAATATGCAGAACCACTTAAATAAGTATCTACTGCTTTTTAATCAGTATCCCAAAAATAAAGTTGCATGTTTCTAACTTAAAAAATTACGGACTTCCCTACAAACGTTCAACCCCTATTTCACCCCTTTAGGGGTAGAATTTCCAAAATTTGTGTGTCATTATATGTTAGTTTATAACTATACAAACTAAAATATAAGTTTTATGCTTCTAGTCCTAAAAATGACAATACTTTCAACAACTTACAACCTTTCATCCCCCTTTTCAACCCCTTACAGCACTTTTTCCAAATAAAAAGTAGCCTATGTCCTTTCTCAGGCTCTAGACTATTTGTGTACTAAACTTCATTTAAATCGGTCAGGTAGTTTTGACGTGAAAGCTGCTGGACCGATTTAAATGAATATATATATTATAATATAGTATGGAAGTATGGATTATGAAAATTACAAAAATTACTCGATCAAAATAATTATCTATATGAATTTTATTATAAAAAAACTCCCAATGTGTAGGTAAAATTAGGACTCTGATAGGAGATAAATTAAAAATCTCCGCGAACGAGGCTGCGGGCATAACCTTTTATTAAATAACACGTAAATAAAACACGTCTAATTTATTTGTATATTTTCCTGCTTTGTAAGGGTAAATTTGTGTAGACTAAACTATAAGATTCGTAGCGTCGCAACGCTAAAAAACAATTCACAAAATGCCCAATGACAAGTTGACTTTGCCGAGGTACATTTTATTTTGTTTATAAATCTTTATAAAACTGTAGTTGATTACCAACTTTAAATAACTGATAACGTTACCTGCTATTATATAAGTACCTATTTCTTAGACCACGTGCATAGTCTAGTAAATTTATCAATTGGGCCACCTGATGGTAAGTGGTCACCACCGCCCACAGACATTGACGCTATAAGAAATAATACCCATTCCTTACATTACACCAATGCGCCACCAACCTTGGGAGCTAAGATGTTATATCCCTTGTGCCTGTATTAGTGTGGAAAGGTATTTTTTACATTTCTAAGATTATAATAATTATTATAGAAAGGAGGAAGCTTATCATTGTATCCAATACAATATGTTTTTATTAATATATACAAAACATAATTCAAAATAATAAATATTGCTATCGGCATTTTCTTATTAAATCGCCACTTCGATTCTGTGTACTAAGAATGAACCAACAAGCAGCAGGCTATAGGGTGAATAAATCTATAGTCATCTTTTGATAATATGAGGAACTTTTTAGTCATCGACTAAAATGAATGTTTTAAAGTATTTGTTACTGCCATCTATACACAAGATCAATCATAACAACGCAATAGTGAGCGTACTATTAACTACCACAACAAAAGTACAGATGGCGTTGAAAGGTAATATAAAGTACCTACTGCAAGGGGTATGTAAAATGCCCTATAGTTGGACGAAAATGAGAAAATCCACCCCGGATAAGGTTCAGTCGTTTCGGGACACTCACGGGGTGAACTTCCTTTGATACTTTGCCATTTCCCTTCTCCCTTTGTCTAACGCCTGATAAACAAGACATTTCTAAGTGCATGAATCCACATTAATTATTTTATTCCCCGATTATATGATTATTTATTTGAAATAACGATTTAATTTTTATTCGAATATAAGTGAGTAAACTTTTCAAACTATTATATAACTGGTGATTTTTCGAAGTCGTTTGGCGGATAGAATGATTGGTAAGTAAAAACTTATGTTATATACCCAAGGTAAAGTATAACTTTCATATTTTCTTATTATTATTTTTTTTTTATGCGGATTCAAATTTATTTATTTTATTTCACTATGTTTACATTGACGTGCCGTGTCTGCTACAATATTTACGTATCGGACGCAAATATTTGATCGGTGTAAAAGCATTATGATTATTATTTCAAAATATGAAATGCGTTAGAATTACGACTCATACATTCCGAGTACCATGTAGAAAACAATTCTCTCCGAGATAATAGAATAATATGACGTACTAGTATGGGAAATTTGAATACGTATTACACACGAATTTTCCGAACGGTCATCATATAATTCCCAGTAAATAGACCTCGATATAAATTTGTTAACACTTAAATTATTATTGGACAAGTCAGACAAAATTCCGGATCACTTTTATTTGTAATAAGACACAAATTAAATTCACTAAATCAAGATAGATATAGAGATTAGAAATAATTAATTTTAAATCTCTTATATTAAAATATATTTATTAAGTTCGATTTTAGTTAGTCGAACAATTATAATTTTTAGCAATAATGCTTATTACTGATAATCATTGCATTTGAATATCACGATATTCTTTTATAATAATGTCAGTTGTGTGATCTGGCATTGAATTTAATTAATAACTCTTCTATCAAATTTATTATTTTAATAATAGAAGTCTCCTAATTAGCTTCTTTAATTAGATTTTGACAGTTAAAGAGTTTGAAAACGTTAGATTTTACCTTAGCGAGAGGAAAATATTATTTAATCCGTAAAATGATTATTTTTAATCGGAGACGAAATTAATTTGTTCGGTATAAAAAGAGAAAGTATTCCTTCACTTTTCGAAATTATGTTTCGTAAAACGAATTTTTAAATTTCAGAGAGCGATATAGAAAAAGAGAGTACGAAAGATAGATAATTAAGAAAATAACTTACTTGCAAAATGCGAATTGTAATGGATTAAATGAAAATAATGAACATATATGTCTAGAACGTATTCTTGGACAGTTTCAGACGATTATGGATAAATTATGAGTGATCTATACTAATATTATGAAGCGGAACGTTTTATTTGTTCGTTTGTTTGAAACTATTGAACCGATTTTAATAATTCTTTGATAATTAAAAAGCTACTCTATCCTTTATATTTTATTTTAAGTAATAATAATAATTAAAGGTAAAATAAATAATATCCAAACATTAAAATGACTCAAAGACAGATTTTAAAGTATTTTCGTGACAATCTGAAAGCCTCGGTTTCCGTTAGTATCTTATATATATTAGTATCTTATGCTGTTCTATTAAATTGAGCCCATTTAATATTCAACTCATTGGAGGCTCTTAATTGAATGTATTTTGTAAATAAATTATGAACTTTACTACTTATCTCTAAAATCATTCAAAGCTCGTATTGAAAGCACGGAACAGTCGAATTGAAAACAAGAGATTTAATTAGTATTACATTTAATGAATGTTAATATGAAGATAATATAATTACCTTTTTTGTATATCATCAGAACGAACATAAGCAATTTTTTAGCTTAAAATGTGGAGGGATGCGTTCATCAAAAAGTACCTGTACATTTACTTTGCGACCTGTAATTAAAGCTGGTACCTTTATACGGGTAAATGTTATGGAATTCTATTACTTCTATTTAGATAATGTGAATTAAGGTCTGAAGGTCGCGCTCCCCAAGTTGAGATACGACGTTTGTTATTTTTTAAATTATTAGATGAGTTGCAAATTCTTTTGTTTTGATAATGAGCAACGTTTTATTTTGGATGGTAATTGGTAGTGGAGTCCAAACACGAAGACAGTCAGTACAGTCAGGAATACCTGCCGCCTACCGCCACAAAATACCTATCGCGCTTCGTTTGAAGGAACACGAGTTATAAGAGGAGGACAACACGGGTGCTGGTAGAGAATTCAATTTTTGGAGGTGCGACAAAGAAAGAGCTTCTAAATTTCTTTGTACGCAATGGAATTGATGTCACAGTTAGGCGGTGACATCTAGAGCCAGCATTCATAAACTTGTAAAGGAAAGAGGAAGCAGTAATTAGAGAAAATAATTCCTCAGAGCACTTTACGTGATACAGACGATAGAAAGCGCTCAAGTCCCCCTAGATCTTGATGCAATCGTGAAGGTTCAAGGGTGTTCGTAACCTTTACTTCGCCAATAATGTGTCCCGCACGTCGCTGCAACTGATCCAAGGTCTCCATTAAGTACTTAGCGGAACCCAAAGGTGCGAGCAATATTAATTACAAGACCACACCTGCGTTTTGTACAACAGGGGCAGTTGTTGCGGCAGTTGCCGTACTTTGTTCAGGACCCCGAGCGACCGCGAGGTTGTTTTGATAATAGCCTCGATAGGTCGCAGCGAACGGCTATTCTGCTTTGTATCTCCAGCGTAGTTCTACAAAGAGATGGGACAGACACGGGAAAATGGTGCCGTTTTCATTATGAAAGCGTATACCTTACTTTTTTTTGGCATTAAACTCAATAAGGTTATCAGATCCATTTGACAATGAGTCCTAACGTCCTATCGAGTTCAAAAACAAGATCTTCTACCTTTTCTCAGTTTCCGCTCGCCTGGCTACTGTATATCCATGGTAGCCCCCATGCACTATCATCTGCATAGAAATGTACATAGGTATGTTCCCAAGTATTACTCGATAAATTATTATATACATTATAAAAAGGGTGGAGTTAGTATTTCTTGATTTCCATACAGGATTAGTAATAATTAAATTATTGTTCTTCATAACATTTGTAACTGATTGTCAGAAAATAATAAATATTGAGATTCTGGTTGGATCTTCTCGGTAGAAACTCGGTAGAACCAGTAACTTTAAATTTAATTTAATCATGTAAATTCACGATTCAAAATTCCTCGCAAAAGCCTACTTGAATAAAGTCTATATTGATTTGATTGATTTATTTTAATTCACTTTCGTATTTTATTTCTTTTTTAAATCAATCGTAAAATTATAAACTACTATATTTTGGCGTTCTCATTTTATAATTTCCTTTTAGTCTAAAACAACTTTTTTACGTTTTATTTCGTAGTGCCAACTAAGTGATACGAATGACAAATACATGTAAAATCCCAACTCACTTCGCTATAAATTTCACTTTGCTGTAACCATCCTTATACGACCAGGCTTAACGCGTACCCGAGCTTAAAAGTTTAAATGACACATGCAATAAAGGAGATTCTCTTTAAAAGAACACCTTTGTAAATCCTTATTTTATCGTAACAGAAAAAGGACAATATTCTAGCATATTCTATCATATGTGGTTCTTTACTTAAAATGTAAAAACAGAGCCGATGTAGCGTGTTCTGTTTATTTATTTGTAGGGTTTGTTACAGTTCTAAAATGCTTTTTTATGGCTTTTAAAATTCGTAATTGTTAAGCAACACAGCATTTTTAAAAAGTATTCCCGTGTAAGATTTAGTCCTAAATTATTGCTAACATATTTCAGAATGGTATAAAACACACACACTTAATTTTTTTTTCTATTTTTGTGCCCATGCCTATGTGTTATGTAACGTGTGAAAATTTTACTCGTACTTGATCGGCTTTTCTCTATAAAAATATACATAAACGAATCATTGCGAAGGCAATTGCTTATCACAACATACACGTTGTATAACTTGTATAATAAGGCAACGAAAAACAATCTCATGGTTAAATATGTTTAAAGACTAATATAACAAAGACAAATATGTTTACTTGGTGGTAAGGCTTTGTGCAAGCCCGTCTGGGTAGGTACCACCCACTCATCAGATATTCTACCGCCAAATAACAGTACTCTGTATTGTTGTATTCTGGTTAGAAGGGTGAGTGAGCTAGTGTAATCACAGGCACAAGGGACATTACATCTTATTTCCCAAGGTTGGTGCCGCATAGGTGATGTAAGGAATGGTTAATATTTCTTACAGCGCCTTTGTCTATGGGCGGTGGTGACCACTTACCGTCAGGTGGCCCATATGCTCGTCCACCAACCAATGCCATATAAAAAAGACCGATAACTTATTATTTCAGGCACTATTTACACGCACACCAATATATTAAAGTGTGCTTATTTGTTTTAGTTCTTACTTACTTTTACTGTGCGAAACTGTGCGAATCTTATATTAAACGACCGTCAAATTGATTTACCGTACAATAAGAGAATACAGAATATCGAAAAATAAGGGTTTTTTTTATGCCTTGCTATTTTTAACCTATGAGATAAACATTTGATAACAGATCGGATTCGCCAGTCTTGTGCGAATTCTTCGATCAATAGAACCTGAGATTTTTTTGACGCGTTTAATATAGCAGGTAATATTTCTGAAACTACTACAAATTCTAGAAGGTAATATTTATTTACATAAAAAATGTAGAATTAATATGTCAGAAGGACTTTTACAGCATGGCCTCCTTTCATGCAACAATAGAACAACGGATTGATGTAATTTTTTTACTAAGATATATGTAGTTAATGAACCAGAGTGAAATTAAATTCCTGTACATCATGATATCTACAAAACCACTCCAATGATATTATTGAGACTACACACACATGCGTACTTTTTCTGAGTAAACTAATCGATATTATTATGTTATGATATTAATTCGATGACATTAATTAATAGAACTTTCGTCGTTAAAAACAATTTAATCATAAGCAGTCCTATTCATGAGACATGACAAATACAAAGAATGACTTACGTTTGTGCGTATAAATTAAGAGTCTGTTAATAAGATTCACTTGCAGATACTCTGTAGGACTTTGTAACCATAACTCAGCACATTCTTCGGGCAACAGCTATACTTAGTATTGTTGTGTTCCGGTTTGAAGGGTGAGCGACCCAGTGTGACGCGCAGTGCGCTTGTAGCGCAAGGGATATGACATTTTGTTACGAGGAATGTTCGCGCATTTGGCTTATTAAAAATGTAAGAAATGGTTAATATCTCTAAGGGAGGAAACTTGTCATAGGTGGGCCATTTGCATATATACCATATGATTTTGAATAAAATAAATATAAATAAACGTATAAATGAGCCGAGGTGGCCCATTGGTTAGAACGCGTGCATCTTAACCGATGATTGCGGATTCAAACCCAAGCGAGCACCACTGATTTTTCATGAGCTTAATTTGAGTTTATAATTCATCTCGTGCTCGGCGGTGAAGGAAAACATCGTGACAAAACCTGCATGTGTCTGATTTCAACAAAATTCTGCCACGTGTGTATCCACTAACCCGCATTGGAGCAGCGTGGTGGAATATGCTCCAAAGCTTGTCCTCAAAGGGAGAGGATGCCTTAGCCCAATTTACAGGCTGTTAATGTTAATGTAAACGTATAAATATAAAATTTACACGTGACAGTTTGAAAGGTGTGGAGGTATTCCGCAATGGTACAATAACAAAAGCTTTATATAAACTGAGATCGATTTCGCGTGCGTGTTAAAGCTAAAGGAAGCGCATGACAGGACAGGCAATTTGTGAAGCGATTGGGTTAATTGCCCTTCAACTTCAACGGCGCGACGTAACGTCGGATGTTAAGTATGGATTAAAGTAAATGAACGTTCGTTCTTATGTTTGAATATAAATTCATTTATTTCTTAAATAAATTTCTACTAAGGTATATTATTAAATGATAAGCTAAAGCGGTTCAACCCGTGAGTTTCTCTAAGATTACTTTGAGTGAAAAGCAGTGAGGACCTAGTGGATAGAACATATGGATATTAAAAAATATTATAGTATCTAAACTATGATAGTTTATTTCAAGGAAGTTTCTGGAAATGAATTCCTGTCCGCGGCCGAAAGTTAAAACAAGAGGACATATGCAGAGCAAATTATGTAAAACTTGTAACATTTGACGGTGCCAGTGTTTATTTCACCGTTAAAGTATTTTGCGCAAATTAGTACATCAAGAAACGTGAATATAACATTTATAATATATTAAATTAAAAATCTTTGATGGGAAAAAGAAGAATAAAACATTCCATTTTTAGTAAGCGAACAGACCAGCTCTTGAATAAATAAATATTTAGTACCGTTATTCCAAAATTATAATCCCTTATAAATTTATTACTTATAATATTATAATATTACTGTTGTAATCTATTCGTAATTGTTGTATTGCCGCGAAGCTTAACTGCAATGGCTGCACATATTAAATTCTAGCTTTACGTTTTATTCCACTACTTTGAATCAGTATCATAGTTTGTTGTAGGACATAATGTTAACAGTTTATTTGGTCAGAGAACACAGTACTGTAACATTCCATTATTTGGATTAATATTAAATACTAGTTGTCGCCCACGGAATCGCTTGCGTGTTCGTCTATTTTTAGGCATAAAAAAGTAGCCTATATCTTTAATTGGAGTTTTAGCTTACAACAAATTTCATCAAATTCGCTTCAGTGGTTTGGCCCTAAAAGAGCAACCGACAGACAGACAGAGTTAATTTCGTTCTTATAATGTTAGTAAAGTGTATAGATTAACAGTAACAGTACATAGATGTTCACTTCTGGAAAAATCTATATCTACTTAAGCTGTTAAGGTGAAAACATAGAGGTAAATACAATACGGGTTACATTGCTCTATATGACGGAATTTCATACAAAATCTGCAGACTAACTCAAGATGTTATTTTCATCGCCGAGTATGAGAAGAATTTTAAATGAGTTCTATTCTTAAAGGCCATCTAGGCCCATCTATAATATATATTCTGTTATAATACGGTAATTAAATAAATAACAAACATATCTAACATAGGGAAACATTTGTATCAAGGTTTACTGAAATTAACTTTTTCAAAGTGTATTTCAACTTTCATCGCACCAATTATTTTCTGAATCGTAATTGCTCACGCTACACATACGTAATGTACTACGTCAGGTTTCAGCTTAGACTTTCAGATCCGTTTCTTATCATACATTTAAGCATGCATAAGCACTCACGAAAGTTTCATGCGGCTGATAATCGCATTACTGTAGTAATGTATTCAGACAACGTATGAATATAATGAATAAATATGCATTTGTTTTGTATGAAATAACCTCTATAACTCTATCTAGTCGTCTATTAACTTCCTATTTTATTTATTTAATTGCTTGTTCATTTTCTCGCCGCTGTCTATTATTCACTGATTTTCTTAATAGTCGTGAAAAGCAGGTTAGGTTAGGTTAGTTGGCATTCTCTACAATGTTTTTTTTTTTTAATTTATTTAGTTAAAGAAAAATAAAATACTTATAACAGTATAGTAAGCGCTCGAACTGATGGTTTCCTTGACGGATGCTCTTTTCCGCAATGAGCACAAGCGACTTATATACCTCACCTCAGTAAATCTAATACTTCTTCTTGTATGCTCCTTTTTTTTTCAATTATGAATAATTTTGGCTATAAAATATTAATTATTTTTTAAATTACTATGTCCAAATTAAAAATAGCGATAGTCTGTTCTAACAGTTTCCCGCAAACTCTAATAGAGACCGTGTCTGGCTCGTAATTGCACATTGCGAAACTGTCACAACAGTTTACCGCGTCGCTCTTTGTTTCTGCTCCACAGGCGTTACTAGTCCTAGTTTCGTACACGGGTATGCCTACATAATACAGCAGCTCATGGATAAGCACTACGTTAACAGATTTCGATTTAGATGCAAATGACATTCATTTTACAATTTGTTTTATTATATTATCGATAGCGATATCGAAGTTTCAAGTTTTGCAACAATATACACCAAAATAATTCAGATTTTCTTCCGCTATTCTAAGTTGTAACTAACACAGAATACGTCCCGTCTCTTATTATTATCATTATTTATCAAATTATTGTTTTATATATAAATTATAGTTGTTTTAAATGGGAATAATAACATGAATTAAGCTAGAAATAATCTAATTTTAAATATCACGAGCGTGATATGGAAGTCGTACATCGTAGCGTTGTTTTTTTCTTATAAAACCGATGCACATTTCCCTTTGTCGGCCCACCATTGAAGAACATATAATAAATCTAACCCGATACGGAATAAATAACTCGAATTTTTGAGGCCATATAAACATTTATCTACCCTATGTATACAATTACCTACTATCAAATAGTTTTTTATTTTCCGATAACACATAAAACGTATACCTATTTACAAAACTCACTTTTTTCTATCCAACAATTTGGAAAGCGCTTCGTGCAGAAACTGAAAATGTTCAATAAAACTCCTTGGTGTAACGAGTAGTAGGTATCTAAATGTTGATTGGAAATATAGAAACCTTGTGTCTCAACGATTTCCGAGAATAAAGTCGAATGCGGCTTCAGTTAAATATAAAATGCATCTACTGAGTGGAAAATGAGTCGTTTGCATTTTAATAACCCTAAATGCAATTTGCAGTCATTATCATTTGCAGCTGCTTTAACTCGTATTTTCTACGTAGTGTGGAATGTTGGCTTCATCGTTAAAGGGTGGGTAACATTCACTTTTTCGTGAGTTAAAAATAAATTCCAATAAAATTTTCTCAAATTTGGTGAAAATCTTTCTAAATACTTCTAGTGTCCGAGTGCGATATATTTATTAAAGAAGTTAATGAGGTATTATTCAAAGATATCATGCTAATATTATAAAGAGGATTCCTTAAGGCAGGTTAACTTTCTAAAGTATCGACATTAAAGTTTTAAAGCGAAAATTCGTGGCGTTTTTATTACATACAATAAAGTAGACATTTCAAAAAATTTCATAGACATGTGCACAGATTATAAGGTGATCGTTCAAAGTGTCGTGTCTTCACATAGATGTATACCTACCGAGATGTATAAACATAAAAAAACAAAACATTTGATAAAAACAAAAATATTAAAACCTATATAACATTATTTAAAACCTTATATAACTATACTTAAATGTGACATCATTAAGCACACCATTATTTTTATAAAAGTGAATATTGAATTTCCAAAGTAAATACTCGTAGATTACAGGCTGTCTTGTGTCATATTATGAAAGACGGCTTGAAATAAAATATAAAACTTAAGAAAAGTCTTATATTTTCAGATAATGGAAACCATTTATAAACTAAATAAGTATAAAGATAATTTGATTATCCGCTCTCGTGAAACTTGTCAAACATTTCATGTATTTAGTTGTGTATATGATTTTTTTTCAGAGTAAGTAAATTTTTATTATAGCATATGGTATTCGAACATTGTTGTTATGCAATTAATGGTTTGTATAATATATTATTATATCACGTTATAATATCTGTTCCAAACGGATACTATTAAACAATACTCATTTGTTTTATTTTATAATCTGACTACAATACCCATTAAATCTAGTCTTTGCGCACTCAACATAAAATCCCTTGAATATTTGCTATAGTTTTTGTATTACATATTAAATTTGATTGCCTCGTTGGTCGTGGCTTGATATAAGGCTGCAATCCTGAGGTCCTGGGTTCAAAACTCAGGTCGGGCCGATAAAAAGGATTGATTGTTTCCAACAAAAAATTCTCAGTTACTGCCGGAGTCTGTAAGTTGAAAATGTTCACACTGCCATGCCTGGGAAATCACGTAAAGCCGTTGTTCTTGCGCTTGAGCTCTTTCCGGTCGTGCCGGATTTGCCATTCCATCGGATCTGTGTTCGCGCACACACTGTGATCTATAATATATATATCCATAATAGTTCGCTGGTCTCGCTTGAGTTTAGCCGTCGAGGCCGAAATCGCTCAGGGCGATATCATTATCATATTAAATTTGTAGAAGCTTTTTTAAATACGCTGCTCATAAAACATCCACGCTATAATTAATTTAGTTTCTTATACTTGGTAGCGGATTTTATTTTTTAAATTTACATAAGGCTCACAGTAACGGCTAACCATTATATTACAATCTACGAAGATATCGAATTTTCTCACTGCTCAATAAAATTCCACCCCATTCCATTTTATTCTTATTATATTGTTGCGGAAGAAAATACTTCGGTTACGGTGAAAATTGTATCAAATTGTATTATTTACTTAAGGAGTAAGTGAGCAGGCGGTCAAACTAGAAAAGCATCGTGAAACTAAATAATAAAACAAATTTAATCCTATTGCTTTGGTTGCAGCATTCTACAAATAACATAGAATACGTTAGTTATATATTTAATAGAATTATAAACTGGCATTATCAAGAGGTACATTGTTTGTAGTGCAAGCGAATGATATATACACGATCCAAGTAGAATACATTTAGCTAATACAAGAATCGATTCAAACTGTATATTATTACTTAACTGCAGTATTTAATCATATAGTAAAAATATGTAACGGTTCATATATATCCCGCTACTGGATAAACATCTCCATATATCTCTATTTCTCTATTTTGTAGTTACTTACACTTTTACTTGATGGTAGGGCTTTCTGCAAGCCAAGGTTAGGTACTACCCACTCATCAGATATTCTACCGCCAAACAACAGTACCCAGTATTGCTGTGTTCCGGTTTGAAGGGTGAGTGAGCCAGTAGGTGTATAATATATTAGTTCCCACGGTTGGTGGCTTATTAATATTTCTTACGCCATCTTTCTTTCCAGCGCCTTTGTCTATGGCTCGTCCGCCAACCTATGATATAAAAATAAAAAACAAAACACAAACTTACACACGTGACATGCCACGTGTAGGTTTCCTTACAATTGTTTCTTATCCGCTGTGCACGCGATATAGATTATAAACAAACACAGGCACAAGGAATATAATAACTTAGTTTCCAAGGTGGTGCATTGGTGATGGAAGGAATGATTAAAATTTCTAACGGCGCCAAGTGTTGTCTATGCGTTGGACTACTTATCCTCAGGGGGCCCATTTCTCGGTCCGCAATTTTGCAATTTCATAAAAAAAATCCTACAAAATTTTACACGTTAGTTAAGTTCCGGTGATAATAATTTTTTTGGTAAACATGACTCACTAATTATTTCTTAATCGTAAATATATATTTTTGAACTAAACTTTTTATAAAATATATTTTTATAGCTTTAGTATTGAGTAATACGCCTTATTTATTAATGTAACATTTATGTATATTACTTGGCACAACTAAAGTTATATGAACATTAGCCCAGAGTGGATTTATTACTTTGCAGTCTTAAACATGGTGTTAAGTTCTTTACCGTCGTGTTTATTCAATTATTGTAACTGAATCTATTTAAATAATCAAATATTGAATATTTTGTTTGTTAAAATAGAAAATATTTTTATAAATATACTAGCTGTTACCCGCGGCTTCGCTCGCGTAGAATATGAATATATTTACAAACTAGCTGTTACCCGCGGCTTTGCTCGCGTAGAATATGAATATATTTACAAATTTACTTAAAATATTACGTAAATTTAAGACCTCTTTGTATACCACATTGGTGTGTATTTCAGCCCTTAGGGTATAATATCCAGAAACGCTTAAATGCGAATCAACTCATTTTTAATCGGTAGCCAAATAATAAAATTTCATGCTTCTAACTTTAAAAATGACGGACTTCCGGACTAACCTGTATACGAAATGTCAACCCCTATTTCTCCCCTTAGGCGTAAAATATCCAGAAACGTTTAAATGCGTATCAACTCATTTTTAATCGGTATCCCAAAAATTAAATTTCTAGCTTCTAACTTCATAAATGACGGTCTCCCAGACTATCTTATATACGAAATGTCACCCTCATTTTCCCTCCTTAGGCGTAAAATATCAATATTCTAAAATATCAATAATCAGCTTAAATACGTATCTACTCATTTTTAATCATTGTCACAAAAATAAAGTTTCATGTTTCTAACTTAAAAAATTACGGACTTCCATACAAACGACCAACACCTATTTCACCCCTTTAGGGGTAGAATTTCCAAAATTCGGGTGTCATGATATGTTAGTTTATAAGTATACAGACTAAAATATAAGTTTTATGCTTCTAGTCCTAAAAATGAGAATACTTTCAACAACTTACAACCTTTCATCTCCCTTTTCAACCCCTTACAGCACTTTTTCCAAATAAAAAGTAGCCTATGTCCTTTCTCAGGCTCTAGACTATTTGTGTACCAAATTTCATTTAAATCGGTGCAGTAGTTTTGACGTGAAAGCGAGACAGACAGACAGACAGAGTTACTTTCGCATTTATAATATTAGTATGGACTGGTATGGATTGTGAGATAACTGTAAGTTATTACATCGTTAAAAACATCTCGAAGGGACATTCGTGCTTCACGATTATAAATAGCCCGGACAGCTTTCGTTTAATTTGGAAACCGGTCGGAGTATAGGTAATTGCAGTAACAATTTTAAATTGTAACGAGGGATGTTTACTGAGGTTCTCATTGTATTTTATGAATCATTATTTTTAATTCTAAAAACTAGCTACTAGCTTTTTGATATTTCGTGATTATGAAGATTGATTTTTTTTGGTAAATGATTATGATTTCAACGTGGCAGGCGTTATTTTGTTCATCACCAGCGATATTTTTTTTATGCTATAGATTGGTGTACGAGCAAATGGGCCACCTGATGTTAAGTGGTCATGTTATATTAACTATTCCTTACATAGCCAATGCGCCACCAACCTTGGGAACTAAGATGTTATGTCACATGTGTCTGTAGTTACACAGGTTCACTCAACCTTCAAATCGAAACAAAACAATACTGGGTACTGCTGTTTGGCGGTAAAATATCTGATGAGTGAGTGGTACTTCCCAGACAGAATTGCATAAAGCCCTACCACCAAGTTATTTTTAGATTTATTGTCATCAATATAAAATTAATCAATTTTGTAAAATGTTAATCAAAGTAGCACTCACTCGTATTAAATTATATGATAGTGTATATTCGAATTAATTTTCGTCTAGAGCTGAACTAGTTACAAAATATTTCAAATAAAAGTCAATCTATAGACATTATACATACATGAAGACCTCCGTGGTCGAGCAGTGTGTACACCGGTTTTCATGGGTACGCCACTCCGAGGTCCCGGCTTCGATTCCCGGCCGAGCCGATGGAGAAAAAATACATTAGTTTTCTATGTTGTCTTTGGTCTGGGTGTTTGTGGTACCGTCGTTACTTCCGATTTTCCATAACACAAGTGCTTTAGCTACTTACATTGGGATCAAAGTAATGTAAGTGATGTTGTCCAATATTTATATATATATATTTTTTACAGAGTAGTAGCAATGCTCCCAATTAATTAAGGAATTACTAATATTCTTATTTACCCCTCCTTTTAAGCTTATCACTTGTGTTAGGATTGGGGACGACAATAGCCCAAGGGGTCAGGATCTATTCTGCGACAATTTAAAATATATATGTAAATATAAATATATATAAGAATTATCATTTATAATATAATATCATTATCATTTATATATCATTTATATATTATCATATATATATTATACTAATGGTTATTATTTAATTTTGAAATAGCAAACTCAAACGTTAAAATTAAATATACATGAAACCTATTACAAATGTCTGATGTAATTGAAATATAGTGCTGCAGGAAGCCCGGTTTATACTAATGACTATATTGTTTTAGGTATTTCCAGATCATATGCAATTTGATTAAATGAAAAAATAATTCGTATAACGCAGAAAACTCGTTTATTACGCGTGAATGTGAATGTGTGTGATGTGTGTATATACAAAGGCACACACACTTTCCAATGCGGATATGACATGTGCACCATAAAACTATACAAACGACGGATATGACTCTATGATAAATAAATCGTGGTATCCCGTTTATTATGTTATCTTATTTTAAATAAAAGAGACTGTTATTATATATGTCTGATATATGTCGTTACAATATTTTCGTGGATATTTTAATATTATTGTCATAATTGTAAAGTAATGTACCTATTTATTATGTACTCTTTAAATAAAAATTAACCTTGTTAAGTTGTGATTGTAACAAATTCAAAAACGCCTACATGAATAAAGTATATGTTTTTAAATTTTAATTCTAGCGTTTAAATAATACTGGTGGTCTAGTGAATAGCTGGATCCTGGGCTTTTAAGTCCAGTTTGTATAGTCTTTTCTGGTGCACAAAGCATCTATTAAAGCTATAATTATAATATAATTCGGCCAAGACGTCATCGTTTTCCAACACTTTTATAAATAGGTTAAAAAAAATCACAAGATTTTACAAAATAATAAAAAAAAACATTATTTATGCAAGCTACTAAAACGCCCGCTTAGGATGGATATGCGTTTCATATTCTACCTAAATATAGATGATTTAAATTTTGGCTCAAGGACAGAGTGTAGGACAAATATCGTTTGTATCTGTTACTAAAATGACTGAGGCCCTTGGCAGAGTACCCCGTTACACGAACATTTGCTGTGCGGCTTAAAATATGATGTATTATACTAAGCGTCGTTTATATGATGAAGACTACGTCTGCTACAATAAGTGTTTATGTCTATTAAAAAACCAATTTACAATTGATAAAAATAAATAATTTAAAATATCATTACAGTCCATAGAAACTACTAAATATTTTAAATAGAACTTAATATTAGCTCTATACTTATAGGTTTTGATTTTATTTATATGACTAGATAGACTGTCTAAAGCTGAGAACGTATCGAAAAAAAAAAGCGGCCAACTGTTGGCCACTAAGTGCGATGTACGTAAGTGTGGCGTTGGGCGAGTGTCAGGCTTAGCTATCACGCGCACTAAGATAATAAAGTTAGCTCGTTTGTTTCATTCCTTTTGTTTGTTTTCCGACACTCCTAGTAATATAAATAATCTAAGCTTATATGAATATAATATTATTCTTGTTGTGAATATAAATCAAACTGGAATATCCAGCATATGGAAGAGAAAATAAATTCTTATCTTTCGAGCCCGTGTATGAAGTGTTGCCAAAGAGAGTGTGCACGATAACTCTGTATTATGTAAATTTAATATATAAACTACATTAAATTAACTAAATTATTACCTTTACAGTACATGCTATGGTGATCATAAAAAACAAAGTCCAAAGAATTAATAACAAAAAGTATATGAACCGACTTACAGTCCATAAATAAAGAAAAAATATTTTTTTGTTTTATTTCATATTTTTAAAATAAACATAATTAAATGAATAAATGGATTAAAATATATATGGGTCATATTCAAGTTACGGATTTGAAACAGATAGGAAAATATTTTTTTTGTAACAGAAACTTATCAGAAAGGAAATATTAGGGCAATTCTAAATAGCAACCCTAAATAAATAAAATTAAAATTTTCAAATTTATATCAGTGGTCTGATATCAGACCTCGGTTGAACACTCACTGCTTGACCTAATGTTAAATTTATATCCAATGAGTTAGTAGGTAAATAAAAAAGCTAATAATCGGTCATATGTTATTTCAATTGCACTGAAAATCAATCATACCACAGTTACATATTCATTTAAACAGACTCATAATATTTGAGAAATTTGGAGTTGAACAGCATAAAAGCTTTTCAGAACATTTAGTTCTATAGTATTTCTTTTTATACACTCGACGATTTTCTTTATTATTCTTCATTTGTACCTGGTTTGACTTATTTTGTTTTAATTCTCGCCATAGCTTTCGTCTTTTGGATTTTTCTTCTTCTGAAGATTGTGAAATTTTCAAATAGTTTTTTACATATTTCCTAAAATCAAACAATCCATTTTGTGAATATAACGACAAATACTCGTTTATTTAAAATTAGTAACGTAATTGAATAACTTGCTAATAATACATGTTCGTAATAAAAAATGTAATTGTAATATATTATATAAAAGATGTAGAAGTAATATAAAATAATAAATAATATATTTCTTTTAATTCGTACATGAGACCAATGTGAACAAGCCTTGATCGTTCATATCTGTTACATAACAGCAAAACGTGACAGATTTAATAACATACATGAATTAATTGCATGTGTCCAAACTAAAAAAGTATCGATTGTTACGCTAATTCTCATACTAAACGAATATTTTTATATTTTAACCAAACGTCACAAAATGTATATAATCCAGCACGAGTAATACAACACGAAGTACTTACCGATATTTTAAAAATCTCACTCCAATATGTAACTTAAATATGTCTAACATTCCCTGTTCAATACAATCACTCGTATCTCCGTGAACAAAATGACCGAACATTAATTGTTTCGTCATTTAGTTTGACCGTTTGTTGGTTATTGAAGCTATTATAATAATTTTATTTATTACCATTCAAAAAAATTCAGAAGTCCGTAACTGAGAAGAATAACAGGTTTGAGTAAAACCAGGACACGCCATCATTAATTAAATTTGACTAACTATATTAGAATTTTCTTACTTATTTAGCATTTTTTTACAATTAATAACAGAGTACATTAGAAAAACAAATATTTTGAATTTTAACGTAATAGTTTTGTTAATATATATTTTATAGAAATACCACCAAGAATGTGGACATTGATTACTTGTATAAAAAGGATCTATGCAATGCCTGTTTTGTCTTTTTTAATATACATTATTCAGCTTTATCAGATATTTCATTTTTTTATTAGGCACAAATAAGCATTTTGGCCTTTGCGCACACAGACACAATTTAAATGCACGTGTAGCACACTTACAAACAATATCATCCGACGGCTCACAGGCATCCAATGGTGGCGCCAATATATACATATATATCGATTTCTATTATTGCATTGTCTTCAAATATGTACCAAGAGATGGTACGATGTAGCCATATAGAACAAACAGTAGTAATTTTGATTTACTTAAAGTTTGTAATTTTTTTTATGTTTTTAAAGAAAACAGTAATAAACAATTAAATATCTGATAAGTAAAGCAAGTGACTAACTAGGACGATGTGATGTTATTTATCATTCACCAAGACCTACGGACCGCGGTCATTGCCTTGACCGCGGTCATTTCGTTTAGTACTGCAGTATAAAATACACACCCAAAGTTAATTAATTTTACCTGCGAAATTACATATACCCTTTATTTTACCCGAAATTAAGGAGAATTACATTTGGAAGATCATGAGGAGGGTATCCTATTAACTATTGTAAACTAATGTTGTCTACTCACCTGAAATATTAGCAGTATATATACAACTTAAGTTTACTGTCGGTTTCCTCGTTCAAAATATCTTACATCGCCGGAAGACCTTTCTTTTAACCTTTTCATAGCTAAAGTAGTGACCTCTTTCCACAATAAAGCCGTTTTATAAGCGCACTAGTGACCCATCTCATCTTTATCGGACGAAACTTAGATGCTGCTAAAACTTTAAACAACCACAGTTTTAAATAATAATGTACGAAACACGTAGAATTGCATTTATAATAAAACATTTAAATACATATTTATATATAAAGAAAATAAATATGATATTTTACTTTAATCGATACTTTTTGGTTAGTTTTTTTATAGATATCCATTTGACTTAAGTCCCTAATATAATATTTACTACATTTTAATATAATAATAATAATACATAATAACTTATGATATTTTTAACCGGATTTTTTATTATTCAGGAATTTTCATTATTTTTAATATAATACATTAATTATAATGGTCATGTATAAAAAGGGAAAACTTCTTTTTAATAATTGTAATTAGTACATTACCTGCGTATAATATAATGTTACTACGAGGTGAATTTTTATTCGTAAATAGCCATATTTCAAATTTTATAAGTAATAAAAATCGATTAAGTAGAATATTATAATTTGAAGCAAAAATCTGCATTAACAAAGACTTGAACATTTAATACATCACAACTGCCAAGAATCCATATTATATCGAGATGTATGACATTTATGTTTACAATAAATCCTTTCTCCCTCCCCATGAAACATGAAAACTGATAAAGAGCTGGCCACAATAAATGTCTCCCGTGAATATAGATAAAGCGATCGCTGTTCAATGAAGTTTGTTGCTATTTATTGCGACGGAAGTTTTACGTTTTAAAAATAGCAACGATTTAATATTTTATTTTATTAAAGTAAAATAACTGTTCCTCAGCTGGACTTCGAGCTCTTCTTTATAAAGGAGAAGTCTTGGAGTTCCTTCCACTACACTTCATACGACAAATTATACAGATTTCCTCAAAATGTTTCCGAATGCTTCCTCATGATATGAGTTATAACATCTAGCCTAAGTTGGAACTTACAATCTTGGTATAAGGTTCATGTGATCCACTGGGCTTTCTCGGCTCTCTGGGTCATTTCGACTTTTATTACTAGGCATTTATTTTTTACTTTTGTTTAAGTAAGCGTCGAGGTGTTTGTAGGAGTATTTAGTGGGTGTGTATCTCATTTTGAGTTACGTATGAGGAAAAAGGAAGTTGTTCGATGGTTTTACAATTTTACAATTAAATCATAACATGAAAAAGTTTAATTAATATTAAAAATAATTACTGTATAAAGCATGACCGCGTGGAGTTGTGTAGTGGTGTGGAGTCTAGCAGCATTTCCCCGTTGAATCGCAATTTCGATTTCTAAGCGAAAATGAACAAAATGTATATGATTTAATATTTGAATTCTTTAACTGTATAATTTATGAAATAATGAATACATAAAAATAACAGAAAAGTATATTAAAAATAATGTATAAATTACATTGAAAAACATCGTATTAACGTCTCAAAATCAAAGGTACATTTATAAGTCTATTTAATCTATAGATTTTTTTTCGTAGGAACAGCGATTGTTGTGATAAAACCAATTTTTTTTTATTAAAAATACGCACGCGTACTGGTAAACGGTTGGTAAATGGTCACCAACGCCCACAAACATTGTTCCAGTACGAAACATTGAGCAATTCTTATATTACTAAAGCACCAACCTTGGGAACTACAATATATCTCTTATGCCAATAGTGTCACTAGGTTACATTCGCCCTTCAAATCGAAACAAAGCGATACTAAATATATATTGCTGTATGACGATAGAATTTGTGATGAGTGGATGGTATCTACTTATTTATATATATATTACTTGGTGGTAGGACTTTGTGCTAGCCCGTCTGGGTAGGTACCACCCACTCATCAGATATTCTACCGCTAAACAGCAGTACCTAGTATTGTTATGTTCCGGTTTGAAGGCTGAGTGAGCCAGTGTAACTACAGGCACAAGGGACATAACATCTTAGTTCACAAGGTTGGTGGCGCATTGTTGGTGTGAGGAATGGTTTATATTTCTTATAGCGCCATTGTCTTTGGGCGGTGGTGACCACTTAACATCAGGTGGCCTATTTGCTCATCCGCCTACCTATATCATAAAAAAAAAAATAAAAAAAAAAAATACCCAGACGGTCTAACATCTATTGTGTCACTAATAACTTCCAAATTCATTAATTTTCATATATTATAACGTATTAACAGACAATTATAAAAATATTAAATACACAATAATTGTCAGTGCCTGCGATTGTTACAAATGTTATTTACAATTAAACCAAAACTTTTATTGGTTGGTCCGAATTAAATACATTTAATTGATACCTGTAATATGGTCTGCATTGCACTTTAACGATAATGTAGTATGTAATAGCCAGCAGCTGTTATTTGAAATTGAGGCTTAAGAGAGAAATGGCTCCAATTATATCGCTAAATTGAGTGTCATAGCGATCTAGACAATTAATTAATAACATCTTATCCCTTATAACGACGGTCACTGAACCGAGGACGCTTATCGTGGTCGAAATTCCCCTCATAGAGAATTCATTTAGTCGTGTACATAACGGATAAGTAATGTAATCAAAATTTCACTTATCAACTTGTGTAAAAGATTGCAGATTAGACTCGGGTGCGCATAATCTACGCAACGATTATTTTTCATCGAATATGTACAGTTCTTTTGTTCGTATGTTCTGCTCAGTTAGTTTCAATATGATGGGTGAATAAGAGAAACAAGGGTCTCAACAATACCAACTTCATGGCTGGCAGCGCGTTGGCAAAGCATCTAATATTGCCACTTTTAATTTCAGTGCCTATGAATGTCTCGTCTACCTTATTAAAACAATATATGTGCAGTCATAAACATTAGGGGTTTAAAACTCTAGTTAAAAATTGAAGTTGGAAGAACTTTAAACATTTTGAGAGAATTGTTTCGTCTTGCTTTATTTCTAACTAAACTATTAATTGTTTTGGCAGTACCATTGTCGTAACTCAGTACTTACTGTTTTTCTTTTACCATTCTATTCTTTCGTATTTTATTCAAACATTTAATACTTTGATTACTTTATACAATTAAATAATCTTAAGCTTTTAACATACATTTACATAACAACATTAATTTATGTCTGAGCCTTTATCATATCGTATGAATGTTAAACATAGACAACGATGCTCTGGTAGACATAGCAAATATTATCATCTTTAAAGTTCATCTTAACGCGAGGCCTTTGTTTACTGTTAATAATCACAATTTGTTGGATAGAGTGGCTTGACTGGAGCTGCTGTCTGGATAAGATAACAATGATCGATGCTCAGCACTAAAGCTCCTGCAAACAATTTACAAGTAATGATTTTGGGAAAAGAAGATATCTTATAATAAGTTTCTAGATTGTTTTTTGGGGCGGAATCTGAGGAAGGGTGTCCGGGGCTTTATCTTTGGGGCTTTCATAAAACAGATACTAAAAAAAAAATGTCTAGTAGATTACTACTAGAAGTACCTAGTATAATCATTTGTGGAATTAGCTTTCCTAATTTGTCGTTATAAATGTATATGTTAGACTCAATGCTCAAAATGCTTGCACGGTTTACTTGAATAATATAGTATGTGTTAATTATTCAAGTAGAATATTTCCATTTTGAAACGCCGCGCAATATGACTAGCATCCCTCGAATGTCAAGGTTGAGATGTAGTATGGTATGGTATGAATCTATGCTTTCAAAGAAATGCATTGTCAAAGTGGTCTTCAGTAAAATATTTAAATTTTCAACATTTGATGCTTAATTAATATATTTTTATTTTATTCACCTGAATGATTACTATCAATCATTAAGTTTTCACACAAAATATAAAAGTATGTACATTTACTCGTTCATTATTTGTTAAAGTACTTTTAATATATCAAGAGTTTCCAGCGTTTAAGTTATAAGTTTGCTTAGTTCCTGATTTTAAATATATGTAGATGCGCTCAGATCAAATGATCGTTACAAAAGTTGAGACTTCTTGGATAAAATGTGAAGCTAATGTTCAACGTTAATGATTAAAAGCTAATCTCTTTGTAGGCATATTATTTTTGACAAAAAAACAGTATACATAAATAAAAAATTACGATTTTTATTCATTTTCGGTTCAAAATGATTAATTTAAAATAAATAAATGCATCTGTTAGATTTATGAAGAATTTTAGTCCCAAGAACAAATAATTTATTTATTAATTTGATTTTATTTTTAATTTACCCAATACAATACAAGTTTGTTGCAAGACTTGAATAAAGTTCAGGGGGTTATGCAAACTCAAAGACTATCGATTTTAAAGTAATCCTCAGAATCCCTGTCTCCTGGATCAAAGCCAAGCTACCGTGGCAAGTTGCCTTTAAATGTCTACAAACCCTTTAGGATTTTAAGCAATAATATACTGACTTCATTTGAACTATTTGATGAAGATTCCGAGAAATCAATAAAAATTAGAGAACTGCATTTAATATGTATGTTAAAAAATATTCTGTGTTGGAAGTTAATTGAAATAAAATCTTATTATTTTGATAAAAGAGTTTTGTTTATACTGTCATGATTTATTTGTAATTTGGATAAGCTGGTGATATAGCAACGCTGTACGTTTATCTCAATTCGGCAACAGCATCAGCGATTAGTCGGCCCTCGGCACAGCGGCATCAACGTAATGGGTTCTAAATTGCTTTGATCGTTTTTCCGGAAGGTTAATGAATTTTCTCGCTCCAATAAACATTCCGGTTCAACGATGTGACAAACTCTGCAACTTTTATGATTTAAGGTTACATAAGTGATTATGATTATTAATTTATTTTAATTTATTATTATATTTTATTTAGTGAAAGGGGAACATAAATATAATGTTTTCGAGAGGATTCTTAAGATGTCGGTAATATAATCAACGAAGTGAAAGTCTTATTACACTCTCATCGCATTAAGTGCTTGTTTTCAAGTTTAAGTATAAAAGCTTAAGTAAAAGCTCAATTTACTTTCGTAGGTATATTAAGCAAATGGGTATACACATGCTTAATTGCCTTTTCGTGAGTAAACTCACTTGTATATTTAATCCCTTATACCCCATAAGGGATTAAATAAAACATGATCCTTTTTTGATTTAGCAAATAATGACATTACGTATCAATTAAAGTAAACAGCTCTTAGGATTATGTAGTATACGTGATATAGATCTATTCACTCTAAAACTCGTCCATAAAAAATATAATCTAATTTGTATTTTTTTACAGTCTTTAATCTTTATTTATATATATTAACTAACGCACACTAAGGCATTTTGTAATAATAATACGGTCAAATTGTACTTAAACAAATTCATTTACACACAAGATATTTCACTTGGTGGCAGGACTTTGTGCAAACCCGTCTAGAAAGGTTTTTCTTATTAGATATTATACCGCCAAACAGCAATACCTATTGTTGGGTTCTGGTTCGAAGAGTGAGTGGAATAGTGTATCTAGGTCCAAGGTTCATAACGTCGTAGTTCCTAAGGATTGTGACGCATGTGCGATGTAAGGTATGGTTATTATTTCTTATAGCCACAATGTATACATACTAAGCAGTGGTGACCACTTACTATCAGGTTTATTTTCTCATCCGCCCGCCAATGTAATATTTATAAAAAAATGTTTTTGGGGTGTTTAAATCATATGACTACAAAAGTTATGGGAATTTTTTGACTGTAAATGAAATTAGTAAAATGTTAATAATAATTATAATTCGTTCAATTTAAAATCAATTAAAATTCAATTTAAAGTAAAAACACGTCAGAAAGAATTGAAGTAGCAATTAAGATAATAACTCAATTATTTTTGTAATGTAATCAAAAGAAAATTAATATTATAATAATAATTCATCGAACATTTTATTTTAAAATATTTTAGTAATATAGCGCTAAGGAAAAACTATCAGGATTATGGCGTATTACAGCCCGATGACTTTTTTTATTAGGAAGTTATCAAACTATAGTAATATTAAAAGTCGCTTCTTTTATTAAAACCGGTTAACTACTTTGTAATAATGCTAAATTAATATTTTAAATTACGTTTCAATTTTTTTGCTATGTATATATACTCACTCTTAGACAATTTTTTGTATATATAAGTGTATGTGTGTGTAAAGTATTGAAATAAACATACTTTTCGATTTTTCTAGGTATCTGGCATAATCACGAGAACACAGTCGCAATGAGCGGAGGCTCTCGCCGTGGCCGATAGTACAGCGCTAGCCCGCGCCGGCTCCCGTCCCCGCACGCGCGTCCACACAATCCCCCATCAAACATGGTGCGCGACAAGAAATCTCCGCACAAGACTGACTCCCAAAAATGTAAGTTTTCAAATTATAAACTATTCTTAGTTAAATATTTGAAAAAAAAATTAATGTTACTTATATTAAGACAAAAAAAATGTTGCTACACAATAAACAATATGATTGCACAAGGGTTGCTCAACAAAAACATTTTTAGGGCTGGAAGGAGTCATATGGTGATTTAAGTAGATTTTGTGTCATATCTAACGCCTTCTTTATTGAGCAAGCGAATTCAGAGGGTACATATATGATACTACATCTCTCGGGGTACTGGTAAAGTATGGGGTTTCCGATAGGTCTCATTTTTGGTAAATTTTTCTTCACTATTTATGAATACATGTATTTTGCATGATGACAAGAACAAAATAGTTTTGTTTACTGATGATACTACTTGGACTTTAAAAAATAAAGAATGCTATCAATATGTATCAGTTTGACAATACTCTTTAGTCCAGGAAGTTGTCTAAAATCTTCTGTTTCCAATACTCTTGCGATTGAAATAGCGATCGAGCAGAATCGGGGGTCTAAGGTATTCGTACAATCTCTTGGAAGGAGCCACCTGACGAAGTTAACCACAGCAAGTGGAGAAGTCGTTTCTTCCAAGCCGGCAGTTTTTTCGGAAGTAGGACCTCTACGGACGGTTATACGCATCGCATGCATTTCGATCTGATCCCGAAATGAGGATTCTAGAGCTTCATTAATACGGCATTTCACCGAAGACCTGCCAGTATTGGCGAAATCGAGATTGCTCTTAAACAGCTTAAAAATGGAAAAGCCCCTGGAGAGGATGGCGTTACTACAGAGTTATTGAAAGCAGAAGGTAAACCCGTACTGTGGGAGCTCCAGAAGCTTTTTAACTCTGTCCTCCTCGAAGGGAGAACTCCAGAGACGTGCAGTAGGAGTGTGGTCGTCCTGTTCTTCAAAAAGGGAGACAAGACCCTACTGAGGAACTATCGACCCATATCCCTACTGAGCAACGTCTATTGCTGTTTTCAAGAGTGATCACGAAATGTCTTGCGCGAAGATTCGGCGAATTTCAACCCCCAGAACAGGCCGGGTTTCGGAGCGGATACGGTACCATATCTCTCACTTGAGATTCACAGACGACATCGATCATTATGGCAGAATCGCTGCAGGACCTACAACAGATACTGAATGAGCTGGCTGATTCTTCTATGCGCATCGGCCTACGGATGAACTTGGATAAAACCAAGGTCATGTTCAATGAATATGTTCTACCGGAACCGATTGCGATACACGGCACCGTCCTCGAAGTTGTTCAAAAATATGTCATATTTTTGATTAGGTGGAAACAACTTTGAGGACGAGGTGAATAGAAGAATTCAGCTAGGTTGGGAAGCTTTTCGGAAGTTACGTCGAATCTGCACATCGTCGATCCCACAGACGAAAGTCTTCAACCAGTGCGTCCATGACATACGAAACCGAAAAGTGGACACTCACGACAAGGCTGGTCCACCAGTTTAAAGTCACTCAGCATGATATGGAAAGGGTTATGCTCGGAGTTTCTCTTAGAGATCGCATCAGAAATGAGGTGATCCTTCAGAGAACCAAAGTCATCGACATAGCCCACCGGATTAGTAAGCTGAAGTGCTGCCACTTCAGCTTACTGGGCCGGCCATATTTGTCGTAGAACCGATAACCGGGAAAAACGTGTTCTAGAGTGGAGACCGCGTCTCGGCAAACGTAGTGTAGGCCGTCCTCAGGCACGGTGGAGTGACAATTTGTGCAAGACAGCCGTCTTGCGCAAATTGTCAGGAGCTGGATGCGAGTAGTCGAAGAGAGATCATAGTGGCGAGCAATTGGAGAAGCCTTTGTCCAGTGGACGAGTATGGGCTGCTTCTGATGATGATGATGATTAAAAATAAGCTGATTCGCATTTAAGCGTTTCTGGACATTCTACCCTAAGGGCTGAAATACACACCAATGTGGTATGCAAAGAGGTCTTACATTACGTAATATTTTAAGTTAATTTGTAAATATATTCATATTTTTCGCGAGCAAAGCCGCGGGTAACAGCTAGTAATTTATATATTTCTATCAAATCTTAATCCCGAAACTTAAACATAAAATAAAAAAAGTATATATTATACTATACTGATATACTAATGATGGATGTGTGTATGACCTTATTGACACTACAAAATCTCTCTAATTGCTAAACTTGCTATATTTTATTTATTAATTATGTATAAAATATATTTTAATAAAACCTATTTTTATATTAATTCGGGTCATATTTAAGGATGGGAAACTAGATAGGTGATGCGAATACGTATACACTTGTACACTTGGTTTTGAGGTAATGCAGCCGACATCAATAAGAAAGTCTTTAAGAAAGAGAAGTTTGCTTAAAATCAAAATTTAAATAAATTTAAATTGTTTACTTTCGCTTCTCTATATACATATATATGTATATGATAATTTGATGGAAGTTTATAAAAACATAGAAGTTTTTTCTATGAATTGTGACCTATTAGGCTATTAATACCGGGTACAAGTACAGGTAGCTACGAATCTTACCCACTCGGATCTGCTCAGAGTTAAAAATTATTTTGTAGGACAACGTTAAAGTTTTTGTTATATCCTGTAGTGGGCGTTTTTAAAATAGCATAGTCAATTCTTGCCATTGTATTACAAAACATTGAACTGTAAAAAATATGTACACATACAAAATCAGAATATAAGAACAGATAAGTCCAATAAAATATATGGGATAATGTGTGGGATAGCAACACTGTAAGAAATAGAAAACACATCGAATTAGGCGATTGGGATGGATTGTGATCTGAAAGATGGCTTCAAGGACATTTTGTTTTAGCAAGTCGTATAAAAAGGATTTTTTTCGGACCGGATATCGGGCGAAAATGTTTCTCATTTATGTTTTATCGAGGAATTTCCATAATAAAGTGTACCCGTCACAAATTAGGGTTATCTGTCACATTTTCTAAGAAATATATCAAATCATTTGTATGTAAGTATTTTGAAACGTAACAGCCTCCATTACGAGGTTAAGGTTTTCAGCCGATCCATGCAGGTTTCCTTACAATATTTTCCGTCACCACCAAGAACGTGATGAATTATTAACTCAAACTAAGTAATTGAAAATTCAGAGGTGCTTTGTCCGAGTTTGATTCCGTGATCTTTTATTAGAATTCAAGTATTCCAACCACTGGGCCATTTCAGAGTATACATTCAAACCTCATTATCATTTTTAAATACTTATCTGAGGATAAAATTATTTGTACTAAATTATTTTTCCGTCCCTCCGAACATATATGGTGAGCTATAGCAATTTTTGATATTTACAATTTTGGATACTTTTATCAATCTCATGGGTTGGTGGTAGGAGGGAGGTTACGAAATTGTATGGATTCCGTTTTAACCATTTGGTTACGGAACCTAAAAAATAACGTTTCTTTGTTTGTTTCATGCGATTTTTTGCAATTTAACTGATTGAGTTGGAACTTTTTACAGTTGTTGTTGACAATCTCGTTTGAGGGTTTCTGGCATAGCAGAGTACCATTAATGTACAATGATAGTGTAGTTGGCACGCTAGTTGTATCACTTATTTATTTGGAAAAACCTTTCAAGATATATTCCAACGCATTACGTGTGACGTTACTATAAAATCATTTCAATTTAAAAAAAATATCTATTACGATGCCTTAAAGTATGAATCTATACTAAAGTATAGCACTTCAGTATAAATTTACCGAAGTTCGTTCAATCCGCCGTTTCAGTATCTTGATGGCATTTCATCAACGTCTTCATAGCTTTTGTAAAATTCAACGAAGTCGTTTTAAAAGTTGATAAGTTTTTCACATTGAAATCTTCTATATTTCCTGTATTGGCTTTCGGATAGAAGGAAATTGTTTTATTACAGAGGACTTTCTATAACCTATATTCACAGAATATAGTTTATAGATACCAACATTAGTAAAATTAAATATAAAGTAATGTTATTAAATCACAATAGCAAAAAGAAATTATATTATAAATAAGTAAATATGATTTCATAATTATAATATATATTGGTTCTCCTTGAAAATTGTTAAAAATATTATATTATACACTTGGAATAGTGTGCTTTACAATGCTATCCTAATGGAACCTTTAAGGCTTAATATGAAGATTTCAATATGTTTAACAATTAAACTTACAGATTATTTTATAACATACAATTTATGAGAGCCTCTTTATAAGATGGTGTAATTCTTCAGTATCATATAATATATTCCTCTTTAAAAATAACACAAAAAACACAAATTCAATAAAAATACACACCTAAATGTAAAATGTACAATATATGTATGTAAACCTAATTATAAAATGTAATAATTTGTTCAATAAATATTTCTCTGTTAAAAGTTTTCGTACTGTTTTGCACGTTAGTAGTTACGTGTTAGTAATTCCCCCTTAAGTCCGAATCCTCTAAGTTTGTTGAAATTGAGATGTCAGTCGATACAATTGACGCAATTTGGCTGGAGTAGCGTTGGGAATTGAGTCCGGTCGCCAAGTGCTGCAAGCAATATGCTTCAATATATCTTCCAAATGACATGTGTCCATTCTATATGTATATAAACGAATTGTCGGATTCCTTTTTGAAGTATTTCTTCATAAGACAAACAGATTACGTGATTATTTTTTGACGTTTCAGTATACTTTTGTACCATTATTTGTCTGGTTTATGATTATTTTGAGAGATTTATCATACTTGTTATTGTTTGTTAGCGACAAACTTCCCAAGTCCAATAAACTGTGATTTCTCGTCGACGCAAAATCTCATAACTCTGGAGTTTGCCAACTTACCTCCCTCACGATTTACTGTTCAGATAAAGCAACAATTTATTTATATTTATACAACTAAATAATATTATATTTCTCTTATGATATTTTTATTTACACCAAAATCATTATCAGCTGTACATTTATTTCGTGAAGTTAATAAAATGTATTCAACATTTACAGATCTGTTCTAATTCTCAATCAAAATTATTTTTATGTAATTAAGTTTTTTGACATGAGCAATAAAACGTAAAGCTAACACTGTTTCGGTAAGTAGATTATATTTTATATACATTTTTTTTATAGACAGGCGGACGGGCAAATGGCCCATCTGATGGGAAGTGGTCGCCATCGCCCATAGACGTTGACGCTGTAAGAAATAATAACCATTCCTTACATTACACCAATGCACCACCAACCTTGGGAGCTAAGATGTTATGTTCATTGTGTCTGTTACACTGGCACACTCACCCTTCAAACCGAAACACAACAATACTAAGTATTGCTGCATGGCGGTAGAATATCTGATGAGTGTACCTACCCAAACGGGCAAAAACCCTGCCACCAAGTAAAAAAATATACATGATTTAGTCATTTACAATTCAATTTTCTATGTATTGGATAAACAAAATTGACATGACGAACAAAATAAAAAAATTAGTTATTATTTTCGATCTTGTTTAGTTTTTTTAACATTTGCTTTAAACGTAATTTACGAGATAAGTGTAATGGTTCCACATTTTTTTAATTATTTGAATCAGATTGACGTTATATAGTTTTCCTTCAAAGGTGTATAATGTTCTTCTATTGTTATGGACATATTTCTACAGCTTTCTTATTAAACTAAAACAATAATTGAAGTTAAAACATTAATAGAATCCAGATACCGTCACGTTGGATGAAACTTTAAAACCGGCGATAAAAGAGCAATAATTGACATACTTTATCTTGTAAACTGTAAGCGAACAGGAACATCAAAGCGGAGTTAATGGCGAGAAATACTCCATCACCGCTTACAGATTGAACGCTTTCGCTGCCAGAGGTTTGGCGAATAGTTGAATATTGTTATTACTAGTTGGCTCCGTATAACGTATTCACGAAACTAATTTTATACGTACGCGTAAAACGTAAAATAATATTCTAAGTTTAGCTTACAGTTTTGTTCAAGTGAACATTGTCAATTAAAATATTATTCTATACTAGCTGTGCCCGCGACTTTGTGCGCGTTCTTTGAATTTAAGTTATTTGGATATTGTAGGGTGATTTTATTTTTATTCTATATATAATTCTAAAATAAAAGTAGCCTAAGTTACTCTTTATTACATCCGCTATCTGCCAGTGAAAGTCCCATCGAAATCTGTTCAACCGTTCCAGAACAAACAGACAGACAGACAAAAATTGTAAAAAATGTTATTTTGGTATATGTACCGTGTGTACATACATATGCATTTAGTAAAAATGGGTTATTTTAATATTAAAAACAGACACTCCAATCCATACTTCCATACTATATATTAATATTATAAATGCGAAAGTAGCTCTGTCTGTTTGTCTGTCTGTCTCGCTTTCACGTCAAAACTACTGGACCGATTTAAATGAAATTTGGTACACAAATAGTCTAGAGCCTGAGAAAGGACATAGGCTACTTTTTATTTGGAAAAAGTGCTGTAAGGGGTTGAAAAGGGGGATGAAAGGTTGTAAGTTAGTTTTCTATGTTGTCTTGGGTCTGGGTGTATGTGGTACCGTCGTTACTTCTGATTTTCCATAACACAAGTGCTTTAGCTACTTAAATTGGGAGCAGAGTATTGTATGCGATGTTGTTCAATATTTGTATACAGGTTAGTCTGGAAGTTCGTTATTTTGAAGTTAGAAGCTCGAAATTTTATTATTGGGCTACCGATTAAAAATGAGTTGATTCGCATTTAAGCGTTTCTGGATATTCTACCCTAAGGGCTGAAATACACACCAATGTGGTATACAAAGAGGTCTTAAATTTACGTAATATTTTCAGGTAATTTGTAAATATGTTCATATTCTACGCGAGACATTTCGACCAAAAAAAAAACAAACTCATTGTTTAATGTGATGCGAGTTTGCGTTTAACAGATAAGAAAGAATTAATTACTTCTGACTTTATTACTTATGGCAGAAATCTGATTTACATTGCATTGTAGAGGTCAATCGATACGTGACGTATTATCATAGTGCTATATATGTATGTACACACGAAAACATATACGTATCTATTCATATTTACGCTGCGCAAACAACTAAAGCGATACGATTGATGTTCGGTTTGCATTATATGATCGAGTGACATGACTAAACTCGTCTGTTTAGTGTTTATCCTTACTAATGTCGTGTATGTGAAACTATGTTTGTAAATGGGTAACGTATATATACTTTTTCTCATATAGATAGAGTATACGAGTGAAATTTGTCTTGAGGTTCAGATAAGAATAGGCGGAAGCCAGGTCCTGCAATCGATCCGGTTCCACAATTTATTACTTGTCATCGTTGTGGTTCCTGTGGGCGAGGTCGAAAGTTATATGTAGGCTGCGGGTAAACCTGCATTTTCTAAATTGCGTCCCAGAGGAAGTGTTTGTGCAGAGAGTACTTAAACTATCTATAAAGCATAGAATTCAACATGAAGAATGGCATCCACTAGGTATAAATTTGCGCAATTGGACCTTAGGGGCGTCATACGCAGCAGTGGAAGTTGAACAGTTACGCTTCAATGGGCTGTCCACGCCCATACATACTGTTTAGGGCATAGAAAATAATACACAAAATCGTGAAGACAAGATTTTGTGTATTTATTTTGTTAGTGTTGTAAATTTATCAACCTGTGCAAAAACAAAAGATAATAAAAAATACCAAGTTGTCTATATGCTTGGCAATGTTATAACAAGTTAACTTTTGGAGGGTCAGGTTACGTTTATTATATTCTCTCTTTTTTCTTCTTCTGTATACAAGGGAGTTCTTTAGAAGTTAAGATTTATCTGTTTTTTTTTTAAATAAGCCCCTTACATTTCTTTTTGTGTAGGTGCAAACAGTGAGATCTGTATAGGTTTTGCTGCACAAAACGATTTTCTTCAATCAATTGATTTAAGATTGCATATCTAAGATTAGATATAGAATAACACTTTCAATATCTTTCTTATGTTGATGCCTTTTACAGAGTTTTTGTTAATTATAAACAAACGTTCTACCGCTAATCAACAATGTAATGAACATTAGAGTTTCACCATAAATTGTTGTATTAAAAAATACTGCTATCAAGATAAAATATAAAGCAATACATTTATATTCAAGAACGGAGTCGCCAGAATACTACTCTCAAACTAATGAAATCAAATCAAATCAATTTTATTCAAGTAAACTTCACAACGAAGCGTTTTTGAATCGTCAATATTAAAATACTGAAATACTACCACTAAAATTCTACCTTAACTGTATTGCTAGATACAGTAAACTATAGCCAACAAGCAAAGGAGGAGTAAAAATAAATAAAGTATTTGATTAACCAATTATATTACGTCATCATGACTTGATATTATTGGTCGAGTTCTTGAATAATCTATAGTGCATTTTGTTAATTGATGAAAAAAAATTAATCACGAAATTAGCAGTTAGAAGCTTCTAATAGTGACGTTGTTATCTTAACCTTTAATGTAAATTTAAAGAGAATATAAGTATTTTCAATAAAGTTATATATATACCAACCTTCGTGGTAATCATTCAAACGGTGTAGATGTTTATAAATCTCAAATACACATTTCAATTAAATATTTTTAAACATATAAATAGATATACATTTTTATGAGGTTGCTTTTCGTATGCCCTACCAATATATTGTCTACCATTAATAATATATAAAACATAACAAGTATTTTTTCCATTGAGAAATAGTTTCCTTACAGATTAACAATACATTTACGGAAATGAAACTCGCAACATCCTGTGCCGAGCTTCTAACTAGACGTTCAAAGCGCTTCAAAGATAATATACAGTTCGCTACGGCTACGTGGGTACGAGACAAATTCGTTATAGATATACGAACATACGTAGGTTGTTATCTAGCTAGACATCCTAACAGCACGCCAGAATAATTACTGACGAACCGTTACAGGCTACGATTAATTTACCATCAGAATTAGTTTATGTATATAATTGTGTAGCTAATCTGCCCTTATACTTAATTGGTAAAAATAAGGGGGAACTAGGAACTGTTATATTACTACGATATGTTATTATTAGTTACGATATACACAGCGTTAAAACTAATTTGTTGGATTTTATAGTTATTTACTTATACTTAAGAAAAATGAAGAGGATATTATTGGGTTTTCTTAAAAAAAAAATCCGTTTGAATGATCACCACGAAGGTTGGTATATATATATAATAGTATATTTATTCATTGGGTAGGTATTATACGCGCCACTTCGGAGTATCTCGCCACTAGATTACACTGTAGCAAATTAAACATTAAACAAATTTGTGAATGTTGTGTATATTTTTTATTGATATAAATATGTGAATGTTACTAAATCAATGTTTTTCTTTTAAGTGTAAAATATGTATACTGTTAATGTACCCTTTTAAGTAAATAAATAAAGTAATTCTTTTCAAATAAGAGAAATATTTGGCTACAACAATTTCATTAACAATGAACTTTAAAACCTTTTTCCCAATTTATGGGCCCTTAGGCAGTTGCGTACTGCCTAATGGATAATCCGGCCGTGTACGTCAGAAATCTTTACATGTGTGCAAGGAACACAATTTGTACACTTTACAAATTTTTAACACTGTTGAATGTACAGTTCGCGATAACATAGCTCACGTACATAAATAAGCACATACTAATAGGAAAACCCAATAGTTATATATGTATAATTAATACCAATACCAATGATAATCGCGTTCCCTTTAAAGTTGGTTTGAGTATGTAAAATGTTTTTAATTTATTTACAGGAAAGTGATTGCCAAGTTTTTTTCTAAGCACAATGTGGATCGTGAAATTTGTCTGTACCACGAGTTGATTTCGATATTAATTCATTATATTTCGCACATATTAGTTAATATGAGATTAATAGCATGATGACATAACCTGGTTGATATACTGATCGGCCCGACCTGGGGGACCAAAGACCTCGGGATCTTCGACCATCTGTCTACTAGACCAATAAGGCAGTCAAGAAATATATACGATCAGCTACCAAATAGGTAATAAATGATTGTGAAAAGACAAATGCACATTACAGAGCCCTTATGCGGAAATTATAAACGCCAGATCATCTTGTCGTAAGAATGACTTGCCATTTTTAAATGTCATAAAATATTTAAACAAAGGTATTAAATAGGCACTGAATGCTGGTGATATTCTAACAATGCAGTGCGATTCTATAAAAAGTCACTTCGTATCTCACTCATCAAATTTTGACAACCGACTTACGGTGATATGCCATTTTGATACGTAACGAATTCCAACTTTCCTGTAATTAATTCTGAATTCAGATTTTTATTAGGTTTGTCTTGTGATTGAAATAGAACCTAAGATATGTTTCGCACCATTTTAATTCTCTTTTGTGAATTAAATGTGATTATGTGTATTATGCAATATGTAAACGAGTATATTGTTGGTTTATACTCAAACTGCAAGTGTGAAGTGGTTTATAATGACAAAAGGCTGAAGGGGAAGCCGCACTCATTAATGCAACGCCATTCCCGTACTCATTCGCTTACGTAACGACATATTAACATGTTCCGGATTTAAATCAAATTTATGATAATTTTTTGAAAAATTCTAATGTACATTTTTATTTTAAAATAATTCTTATTTCTTTTCTTCTTACTTTTACAAAATATTAGGTCCACGATTAATAGACTAGGACATTTTCATCTCCATAAATATAATAAATTTCATAATATGCTTTTTGGTTTGTTCTTTCATCGGGTAGCAACGGAGCAATGCATGAGGAATTTCTTTCATATAGGTAGTTTATGATTCATTTTATGACGATCAATGCTTGTGAGCGGAGGTGCAATAATAAATTAGTTATATTCATAAAACTGTGTTAGAAATCTGACAGTTTTGATTGATACGCTTTAATATTAAATAAGTTTAATTTCGTGTGGAACAAACGCCGGTCATGATGTAACAAAAGGCCCGCGGCGGCATCGTAATTGCTTTCTGTAAATATGGGTTAGCGAGTGAACATTGCATGGTGAATTTTTTAATAATAACTTAATTAAATTTTATTCTTCAACTATTTCATCGATTTATAACAAAATTGATTAAATATATATTTTATTTCATTATTACATTTTATTTATAAATAAATATAAAATTTCATTATTGACTAAAATATACAATGTAAATCAAAATGCTACATGTACATTAATGCTTTTTATATGGATATAGAGTACTATATATAAAAACAAAATAAAATTTGTTCGTGCTTAGGTATTTTCGATTTGCCACCTCGCATTGGTGGCAAACAACGGTGAAAGGTGGCGACGTAATATGACACCCGATCGGTCACACATTGTTCTGATGATTCCATTATTCGCTTTCAAAGTACTTTCAGTTTTATTCACTTACGTAGTCTTCTCACGCAACCTAAGACATCTTGTAAGCACCAGCGTCTCTCATACTAATGTATGCCGATAATTTAACGTGGAGGGACTTCGTGACTGCACAATACTATAAAGATATTCTGTCGAACATCTTATCGCGAATAATTTGGGTATTCTTTCCGCGCCGAACGAGTTTGACGCACTGCAACTTTGCAGTAATTTCATGAGAATGCGGTACGCATCATTATAATACACCTTGAAGGCACTGTATCATTATTCATATTGTGATTTTGACAAACCTCTTGGAACCGAGGTTCATCACATAATTTTTACAGTGGGAGACTCTGTGTGTTGTAATGGTTTTTTTTTTACGATCAGCGCCCAAATTCGCAGTTGACTTCGTGGTCCTCCATCAACAAGTGATGATATGATGGAATACCATAACCCTACGATTTTTTTAATGTCGGTTACCTGGTAAGTCGTCACCACTGCCCATATACACTGGGACCATACACAGGGACTGTAAGATATATTAATCATTTCCCATATAACCAAAACATCACTTGGTAAATTAGATATTATGGCCCTTGTGCTTGTTACACTAGTTCACTCATTCTTCAAACCGGAACATGACAATACCGAGTAGGTACCTATTGCTTTTTGGTGGTAGTTTAAATTCGTGGACTTAGATCACATTTTTCAAAGATATTTAACAACTTCCATCAGGACTTACTAATCTCAAACTGAGTTAAAATAAACAATCTTATACTAAATAAAAATACTGTTTACATAACTGCTAGCAACATTTAAAATTTTCTAAGGTTTAGGTAGGCAGTGTAGGTAGGTCTAATGTAAACACTAAATTAATCCTAAAGTTAGTTAGTTTTATCTTATATTGCTAATTCCAATTAGATTTTCTTTACATTCTGAAGCATTAAATTGAATTTATTGGTTGAATTAACCGAAAACCGAAGAGTTTAGTGGATCTCTTCGGTATTTGGTCATAAATTAATCAGAGGGTGTTCGTATATTTATTTTGTAAGGGCTGGCGGATATGTTATTTATTTAATTTAGTACAATTTACGACTTGTATTAAAATAACTAGTGAAATAATGTGAAAAATAAGAATAAAGTATTAAATATATTTTTACATTCTTTATATATCTTTTAATTATAAGCGTTCAAAATTTGGGCTGTAATCAGTTATATTTATAATTATAGATTGTGTTCACGTATTTATTATGTTTAAGGAAGTATTTATTATGTTCAAGGCTTTAAGTACTTTTGAACCGTCAATTATGAACATCAAATAAAATTAATGTGTTGTCATTGGAAATAAATATAAATTACCCTTACAAGTAACGAAGAAATCACCTTTTTCAAAAAATTAAATTTTTAATAATAAAAGTCTTTATTATCAAAATCAACAGTTTACATAAAATACCAGTAGGTTCTACACTAGGATACTGTATCGTTTAAGTAACATAGGTCTTTTGTGAGTTGTGTTATTCCCTTATTTATTAAAGTATTCTTTTTTTAAGATTTTTAATTGACAAAGCAAACAAATATCTGTAGAGTTTTGTTATAGAAATAAATACGTTATCCAAGACAGGATTTATTGACATACTTGGCGTAGATTATCCTTACTGTTTTTTATGCTTTTATGATCATCATGTTTCTATCAAAATGATTGATGTTATCTTGTAATTACATACAATTAATATGAATATGTTGTAATGCAACTATAAGTATTTTATTTTGTGAAAAACATCCTGTCTCGAAATCCAATTTTATATATGGGATGGACTATAATGAAGTATCTGAACCTCTGTAAGCTGTAATGTTAACGTATGAATATTTTGTAATTTTGGGTATTGTGCTAACGTATCAATAATATTTTACAACTAAATTGAAACAAGGCAAACTGTTCTGAGGCAATTTATATGCGGGCAATATCAAGTATATTTTCTCACCAATGAAAAACCATATTGTAATGATGAAACTTGATGATGAATACAGTACTGCTGTACTATACTTAAAAATGTATTTAAAAGAATTACACTTTAATCCAAACACCCCTTTTTACACCAAATACCTTAATAATTAAATTAGTATAAAGAAAATAAAATAAGAACAAAATACTTAATATTGGTCGTGTATACAAATGTGTAAAAAATATATGTTCGAGTGAAGTTTCTAAATTTAACTTTTTGTGTGATGTAGGTTTGCGGATTGGACACATGGGCCACCACTGTCAATAGACATTGGCGCCGAAAGAAATATGAACCATTCCACATATCACCAATGCGCCACCAATGTTATGCCTTGTGCGTCACTGGCCCTTCAAATCGGAACACAACAATACTACTGTTCGGCGATAGAATATATGATGTGGGTGGTACCTACCCAGGCGGTTTTGTACAAAGCCACATCCAACTGAACTTTTCAGGCTTAAGCGAAATTATGTTTGTTTGGATTGCTACTGAGGCTACGTATGACTGGGATTAGGTGTTTTCAAAATATAATATTCTTAAAAACAAAATGCATATCGTGCAAATGTTTTAACACACGCGAACAAGCTAACAAAGATTATTTGGCGACCACGACGATGTCTCACGCGGCCATTATTTAAAACAGCCATGAAGTCGCATTCCGAGCAGCCGTGACCTAACAGGTAGCAGTCATGCATATGCAATATTTCAAAACTTTTAGTGTAATATATGTACATAAAATACTTCTTATTTATCATCAGTTTTCTATTAGAATATCTCAAAACTTCTATTTATTATAGAAGTTTTGAGATATTCTTTCCTAACTGTCATGAACTCCAAAAAACTATTGTATTGTTTTTGAGGGTACACGATTATTATGATATTATATATATATATATTTACAAGTCTATACTTGTCTATTTTTTTTATTACATTTATGAATAAATTTTAATGACAGTATGAAAATAACTCAAAATTTGAGTCATTTTTGACTCTTAGAGGATCGAACTTTCGTGAGAAAGATTCTGCAAGTATACTACTAATAAAATGGTATTTTTTTTTCTATAAAATGCATCCATTCTTACGTATTTGTTTTGAATTGATCGTTAAATGTTCCATAATGGGGATATTTTTTTACACAGATAACAAAAAAAATATATATCTTGCAGCAAAAGGACAAATAAGATCATTTTGTTAAAAGACAATGTCCGTATAAAGTGAACTTTGTTTTAAGTACTAATATTTGTTCACTTGTTGCCATGATCTGGCACTGAGCCAGTTAGGCTTTCGGATTATTAACTCAAACTAAACAGTATTACAGCTTCTCTTTCTTAAAGCGAGTTATTATTTGTATTTATATTTCTTATTATATTGTATATAATAAAGGTCTTTTAACTTAGAAAAAATAGTTTTTTTTGTTTTAGCCTTCGTAGGAACGAAGGAGCAATTTAAATAACAATATATACGGCTGTAAATAAAAATTGATATAAGTACTTAAAGCATTTTATTGCTAACACTTATCACGTATCGCACGTGTGTACGACATCTAATATCACAAAAATCTAAGTTATATCGTCGAAAATCGCCCTTAGTTACCGTCGATGTTTTTCTCCATATTCAATATTTTCCTCGTTCGCTTTTATGAGGCTTTGGTTAGAAATATTCAGGCGTATAATTTGATATTTGTTGTGTAATTTATTTTAATTCGGGTCAATTTCAATTCGTCATTTATTTGAAGAATTATCTTAGCTTCTTATATAGTAAGTGGATTGAGAACACAATTCATTTTTATAACTTTTACATTATTTACAGTGAGAATGAATGGTATGACAGAATGAAGGCGTTATAAGATAACTTTGGGTACAAAATTGAACGGAGATGCCTCCCGCAATTTTAAGCATGCATTAAAATCACTGCTAATGTGATTTCTAAGTCCGTTATTTCACACCTAAAGCATATATTAAAATTTCAAAAATAACCTTAAATATAAGAGTATATCTCACTAGAAATAGCTTATATCACCACACCTCATTCATACGGTATATTTTGTCACAAAATTATACAAACTAGTAAGGTAGGTACTACCGCGATTTATACACAGAATAATGTCGTTAACATGGCAGATATACATATTTTTAACAAGAAATTGGTAGGTAATTAATTATGGATAATATAATAACAGTTTATGTATTTAGGTTTATATACTAATACTGTAGATAGGAAAGTAACTACGTTACCTCTTCACGCTTAAACCGCTCCAAATTTCATCTAAATCAGTTGATTTCGATTTATTTAACCCCTCGAGGTTGTGTGAGACGGTAAATTACAGGTAAAGTTTTATAAATTTCAAGCGAGAAAAGCCGCAGGAGCAGCTAGTTTGTATATAATCTATTCCTTATATTGTCGTCACTACATGTCTGTCAATCACATGCACTGTCAATAATGATTTATTGCCATTGTAATACATAACTAATATTGTATTGATTTTAACAAAATATATTTAACGTATACTGACAACGTGTTGTTGTATTGAATTAGCTAACAAACCATTAAGGATTATAAAATTACCATAGTAGTACTATAAAATAAATATATAAGTTTTATGTTTTATATAAGTTACTGTAAAAATTTTCGTTGGTTTAATTTGAATGTAAATTATATATTTTTTTAATCAATTTTTTTATTTAATCTTGTAGCATTTGATTTGCGCATTGATTGTCTGTAATATACCAAAAGTTTGGAACAAAAAAACTTGATACCTGAGAATAATCGACGAAAGAAAATCATATTTAATTAGTTAGCTTAATCATAATTTTGCTTTGAAATTCTTCTATCATCAAGGTTTCTTAATGAAATGTAACAACCAACCGTCAGCAAAACCTGGTTCCTAAATTCAAATCTGTACTTTAATTCCATCGCTTTGTTCACTGTACGTAGTCCCCTTTAGTATGAATGTATCTGTAATGTATCCCTCTTTCCTTCCGTCGTACATTGTTACATCATTTATTTGATTGAATCCTGGAATAATATGGGTTTGTATTTTTCTTTTCTTTTGTTCTATGTATTGTTCGTGAACAGTTCCAATTAATATCCTGTCAGATGTTTACCTCATCGCAACTCCTTGAGGTTAGCCTTGGCTGATTTTCCCTGTTACCTTTCATTTTTTTATGATATTTCATCTTGAACCTTATTTATGCTGCTATACTGTTGAATTGTTCATAAAATACTCGCGCTGCTTCCAGAGCGTCTATGATAAATTTGTCTTCGCAGGGATTGTCGTCAAAGAAATAGGATCCACACTTTAAGGATTCAGAGCAATATTCATTCATTATCCTGTTATTACAACATCCTAAAATTGCTCGAGCACACGGTGTTAAATGCTTCGGTTTTGCATTTTCCTCACCATGTCTGAATTTGAGGATGTACACTAATTCCTCGTATGTCATGTATGGTGTAGACGTATTGTTGTTGTCTCCGACCTTGACTAGAGCTGATCCGATGTTTCGGGCGTTATTCACTTGCAAAGCAATCATCAACAAAGCTATCAAAACACAACACTTCGCCATTTCTGTAAAGAAAAAAATAACTAAATTAATTGCGTAACCATTTCGGTTTTCCTTACTGGCCTTATTTTTATTTCATGTTATGTTTCATAAAAAATAATAAAAGGCTTATTTGTAACTACTATATATATTTTTATCGATATTTTGTTTCCATTAATAGATACAGCGGATACGAGTATGGATGTTTAGTAGTGTCGTAAACGAATTAGTCTTTAAATACAAATAATAACAAATTCTCAATATGTATTCTCTAGTTTCATCCGAAATGACCCAGCGTATAGAATACATGGATTTCAGGCCAAGCATCACTGACTGTTTATGTGTTTAATTTGCGTTTATGTTTATGATTCAACTCGTGTTTAGTGGCAAGGATAGCATGGTGAGGAAACATTCATATATCGTATAAATTACGATACACGCATTGCGATAATTAAATATATTCTCAAGAGTAGAGCAAGGACATTTACAGAATATTACGGTTACAGACAAACTCAAGAACTAACTCGAAATTGCATACACATTAAATAATTAACATACAAACGAACCTACTATTTTTTTCATAGTTATCCGTGATCTAAATTGCTGCCTTATTTTAAATTACTGGATGTCAGCTATTGGACACTATAATGATAGTCTAATATTAAGCTTTGAAATTATTATTTTTTTGCTGGTAAGTCTTACCATATGTAATATTTATAGTGTATTTAATTATTTAAAATTATTCTTATTGGTATAACAGTAAGTTCTTTAAGATAATGTTGTCCCACATGTCGTTTAAAATTAATTTAACCTCTAGCTGTTCTTTGCTGCTCTGGTCACTTCCAATTTATTTTCCCCGCTGCTGTCGTATAATCTCGTTAATCCCGTAATTTATAATAGGCCTATATCTTTAGAAACTCCCAGGGTACCGATATGTCAAATTTTATTACGATTGGTCCAACGACTTAGTCATGATGAGGTAACATACAGACAAGAGTTACAAGCGCGTTTATTATATTAGTTTGATTAAGGAAGTTTGACTTCCTTACAACACGAGGTCTCGAAAGTACTTGTGAATGTAGCAGCGTTATATAACAATATTTTAGATTATTGAATGCGTTCGTATAACTATTTCTTTATTGACAAAAGGATGTACGTACCGTCCATACTGACAATACGTAGACGTATGAATATAAATAACAGTGTACAAAGACACGAAGGTCATCAAGTCAATTTTGGTCGAGGATATTTGTTTTTGTCTCAAATATTCTGAGTTAAATATATTACTTATCAAATCTTGACATGGTATAACATTGTACTTTCGTTAACAATTATATGTATAGAATGGTTAAGACACGTTTTTCAAATAAAGCAATATCGACACTGACGGCTAGTCTGACTCAGGGGTTATGTTATGTTGGGTTTTTCCAGATTGGATAAAATTATACACAGATATTTTGAATTGAATGACGCAAAGAGTACATTTTAAAATAAGTAAAAAGTATAGTTTAGTTTTTAGACTTATTTTATAATGTTTCAAATGTCTGTAAAAGCATAAATGTATCATGTAACGGGCTTACCTACACAGTTAGTCGATTACTATAAATTAAGAGTTGACCTCAATTTGATTTCCGAAACAAAAATAATCTTCATTGCCACAAAATATATTAAACTACACTATCAACTGTACGATCTTCATGTGTAGTTGGATAATGGAAATTCACTACTCACTTTAATTCCTGTCCCGTAACGTAAATGTTTATGAATTCAACAGAAATCTTGTTTACTCAAACGTCCGTTCTCTTATAAGTGCTAATAGTGTCTGGTTGTTCTCGAGACTTAACGTCAATATAATAATAGCTTATCGTGGTATAACGCGTTCGGGTTTTTTTTATATCCCAATGTTTGTTACGCAGATGTTTTCGTGAAATAGGCGTTATCGCGTTATATTAAGGACGTAGAAATACGAAATGCGGAATATTAATGATTTAATTTAATTTATTACGTCGTTTTTAACTAAATAGAAAGTAATTTTCTCCTTTCGCGTCCGTCGCTGAGCTAAGTTTTTTGAGTACTTCATATTTTTTATAACAATTAGAATTAAAATATAAGATGATATCCCATATAAGTTTATGGAACTTTATATATTTTAAATACGTAACTACGGGCTTAGATTAAATACCTGTAGGTATTATTTAAATACGTTAGTTCGAGTTGAGACGATTTCTATCGCCTTTTATTCTTACTTATCTCTTGGTAATGTCCATTTAAATTCTATAATTTTTTTGTGTTTTTTACCATTAATGTACTTGTCTAGGCTTGTTGGTACAGCTCCCGCAGCTATATATCTCGGCACTTTATTTTTATGACTAACATATGTCATAAAAGAACAATAACAATGGAAGATTTTTAAGTCTGTTTGACTGTTATATCCTTATATTTATTGAAAGCTTTTGAAGAAGGTAAAGGATGATATTCGAATTATTCATTATATAAAAAGCACCTACTAAGCCCACTGGTCGCTGCATCTTGTCTATAACCACAGATAATTTAAAATTTCAAAGACTTTAATAACTAATAAAATGTATACAATCGTTGAATGATTTGTTATTAATGTATTCTAAAGTCAGTAATTGTTATATAATTGCTACATATTTTTTTTGTTATTTAAGGAATGAAAACACTTAGTCGGTATCCTGTTCAAACGATCGAAGTGGAATGTAATTGTTGTCATTCGTAACACCATTAACAGTTTTTATTTTCAATAGACGAATTGTGTGGATAAAATTAACATAATTATAACATTCATATTAATTATAAAATATTTCTACTTTAATCATATTCTTTTAAATAGAATGTGAAGCGCTAGTTTTAATCAATAAGTTTCTTGTAGTTTTTATTTTTTACGACTGATGTCTATCACATTAAGAATAAAAATAACTGTAAAATTATAAAGTATTTTATATAAATGACAATCTTTTGTTCATTTAATATGCAGTTTCCAATTAGGAATAAAATAAATAACATGACTGTGTCAATAAGGATTAAAGTTTGTTCATGATTCAATAAGCGTAGAGTTTTTTTTTTAATATAAGTTAATGAACACATTACAAGACTTTTTATATTATACGTATTTATATTCTGCTGTCATTGACTTAAAGTATTATGAATTATACGACTATATAAAACTAGAATAAATAATTATAGCGTAGAGTTAAATCACTTATAAGTAATTAAAGCTTAATAATTGTAAAATATTACTGCATTAAAACAATTCGTATCAACAATACAAAAGAGTAATTACAAGATCTAATTTGTCTCATTATCTATCTGTCCTTAATTGTTCTTAAAAAAGTCAGTATTTCATTTATTTGGCAAGTAGTTTCGGGTACGACTTTCTTATAACAGTTATTTGAAGTAAAACACTGTTTTAAATTATTGTTTCCCATACAGCAAACGATACGTGCAACATCACAGGATGTAAGCTTAACTTGCTTTTTCAATCCGGATGTTAAGGTTAATTGAGCCTTTTCACTTACTTCTGAATTCGAAGAGGTTTGTGCTACTGTCAATGGTGTTGCTTTTGATTTCACATTCGCTGTGTCAATGGATTGTTTCATAGGATTGTCTATAGATGGCATCGGTATGTTGATTGGTCTTTTGTATAGTTTTTCGTCTTCATCTTCGAACGTCGATCCGTTTACTAATATTCCCCAATTTTGTCTCACATCATCCATATGTGGAAATCTATTAAATAGCTGCACATTGTCGTTCGCAGAAATTGCTTGAGTAAGTTTTTTGTTTTCTTGTATTCGTGGTTGTTGGTTATGACTTTGTGGTATTAGGTTTGTCGGTTTTTGAACATATTGGATTGGGTTCAGATTGCGATGATTGCTTTTATCGGTAAATATACTATACGAGTGGCCAATTTCAATAAATTTTCTTGGAGCGGTCTGTACACTCATTATACAAAATAATAAGAATACCAAGTTAATACATTTGTACGTCTCCATCTGAAACAAAATAGTTTTTTTTGTTTATTAATGACCTTAAAAATATAATATCTTTAAAAACATATAGTTTAAATAATTTAGGCAGAATAGTGTGGGATTATCCAGATATAGCACTTACAATAGCTGTGTACGATTAAACAAATTCAAACTTAAGAAGTCTTCTTAAGTATTAAGATATACAATTTCATAATAGATTCTGAATCAAAGCTGATATAACACGAATGTTTAAAAAGCTTTTAATTAATAAATAATTTAGTTAAAACTTACGTCTTTCGTTTTTATCCGTATAAAAATGTACTCAGTCAACAATATTGTAAATAATGTTTTCAATTGACCGCAACGTCCGAACAAACGAACGGTTGTTATATGTATGAGTGACTACTCATGCTTGTTTTACTGAAATAGGTAGATAGGTTGTGCGTCATTATATAATGTATTTATACCTATATTTATTGCCAGTGCAGATTAGTCGAACGAGTTGCTGGAAAAAATATATTTCCCACTTTACACAACTTAAGCAGATACAGAGTCCGACACACCCGCTAGTAGGTTTATATTAGGACAGACGTCATTATTACATCGGGATAACGTTCCGATATTTCGATATTTACTGACGTCCTAATCGTGACGGATATCGGTCAAGATTATTCGATATTAACTAATATTGACGTAAGAAGATAACTTCATGGAAATGCGTATACGTGTTCCATGAGATTTCGTTTCCATATATAATTAATATTGTAAGTGACGTCGATACAAATAAAATATATGAAGTCAGAGTTTAACCAGTTAAATATTAAATTCCTTAATCATCATTGTAAAAAAGACAAAAAATATTAATATTGCCGTTTAGAAGAACAAGTAACAATTGATATATTACCTTATCTTGCAAATATTTTTTGTAATACATGTATTGAATACATTAGTGATTTCATAAACCCAAAATCAAACCTACAAATAGACGATTACTACACAAAATCCGATTACATATTGTTTATCAGTTATTTTTTTTGTAATTCCGTCACTTGTCGAATATTCTGGTTTGGAATGCATGTTTTCATATATTGGTATGGTTTTTATAGATATTACAAATCGATATCCCCAAAATACACATTGTGATACAAAAATGCTTTTTATACTTTAAAAGGTATATACGACTTCATTATACCCCTTAAAATATGAAAAGCCCGTTTTGGTTGTACCCTCTACTTCACCGTTAAATAGAGTGGTATTCAAGTTTGAAGTATGAGTAAGTCGGTATAACTACAGGCACAGGTGATACTTCTTACACCCCAAGGTTGGTGAAGAAGTTCCAAGGATTGGTTAATATTTATTACAATGCCAATGTAAATAGGCGGTTACCACTTATCTGGTCATTCATACTTAATATTTTCTTATATATTATTTTAAGAGAACTTCGAATTGTGCTTTATTTTTTGACAACTATATTGAGTGTTTGATTTATTTGTTTTAATTGGTGTATTCCAGCTATACTTAGTTGTGTAGTTACTTGATCTCTTAAAATAAAAAAATTCCCCCCTCTATATGCTGACGCAGCACATTATTGACGTACTTATATAAATAAATATCGCCCCAATCTAAAACTCAATGTTGTATTCTTAAAATGTCTCACTGCCTTCGAAAATATCACTTTAGAATAACTCTAACTAAATTCATTAAAATTAAACAATTCGGAAGTTACAATATCTGCAATTCATAAATGCTATTAGTCACGTATTTATTATTATTAATGCAAAAGTATTAATGCAAAATAACAAATATATTTTGTTGTTTTGCATTAATTTGTTTCAAATACTCATACATTATGTATTGGTAATATATAAGTGCATATACTTAATTTACCGAACGTAAATCACATTAAAGGATAAAAAAATGAATAGATTTGCCTAGAAAGGATTTAGTGATTACGCTGTCGTAAACTTGGCGAAATAAGCTTATCCTTGCTTCTCGTGTTTATACAATAATTATTATAACCGATTCTATAAAACGATCAATTTTTGTGTGATGCTATTGTAAATAATATTTTGTTAAATACATCCTAAATGAACCATGAATCTCCAAAATTATAAATAGACCGGACTCTCTTTTTTATTAACAAAAGTCACTTCACCATTGTGTGCTTCGGGATGACTCAGTTCGTAAACTTCATGGAATCATTTTGGCAGCCTTTGGCGACCGTCCACGTGCCAGGCACCTATTCTCCTCGGGAATAATTTTGTTGGTAGATTGTTCTCTGCCAACAATCGATCGGTGACTTATTAACAGCTTTTTAATTAGATGATCGCTTTGCAAACTCAAGAATCTTATTTGAAACTGAGTCAGTTCCTACCTTAAAATTAGGTTGTTTATCAACAACTTCGAAACTAAATGACCTTCGGCGCTACGGGATGTGCAGCACGTTCGTCTTTTGTATCAAACGAAGAACGAAAGGCACGATGTGACTGTGCTTTTACAAAAGGCACGATGTGACAGGAGACGGGTGCTGCAACCCCTTCGTACCTTCGGTTTCTTAAAAAACACTCTTGGGGTAAGACCGACAAGACCATACTGAGTCAGAGTTGACAAAGTCGCTTTTATGACAATTTTGCGCAATCAATCAATGTATGAATCTGAGCCGTCGAGCAAAATGATCAAAAGATGTTCCCACCTAAGCTATCAATATAAATATTTTTATTTACATGAGAGTCCCTATTCTATGAACGGAAGATGATTTGGCTGAGTGTCATTCAAGCCGCTGGTTGAGCTGCACTTTTACTAAGGTGGCTCCGAAATATACATACATATGTATTTACGTAAGTATAAAATAATAAAAATATTGATAGATATAGATAAAAGGAACTATGTAGAAAATAATGATAAGGTGTTGCTAATAGAAGGAGTTTAAAATTTAAAAAAATCGGTTGTTTGGTTGTGAATTTTCTAGTCAATCTGGAAAATAGTTTTTGTGCAAATAGACATTACGCACCTGGTAGTTTTAAATTATATACGACTGAAATGCAATGGATTTAAATAATATAACAAAACGATAATTTAATGTTTTATTTGTAATGCAGTATTATACAAAATATCAAATAAACACTTATGGACATAACTATATTTTTTTACTACAGTTCTGTCACAGAATTCGTTGTTTTATTTAAACCTTAATATTAAAATTAACATACCAATAAATAAATTAGAATATATTCATATGAGTATTTTATAGCATTATTTGAGGTTAAGGGAGAACAAAAATTAAAGGCTACAGACGTTTTAAGTAATCAAAAATAACACATTTTTATTTGTATGATGTTTAAGTGAATTTTCACCTAAACACACAAAATATATATTATTCCAGATAAAACCGGCGACAAAATTAGCTCGAGCTTAAAAATGATATTATTTATTACGTCAACGAAGAGTTATATAAAATTATTATATGCGAAGGTATATATTTCAATAATAATAACCATAATTCATTATCTCTGCAGCAAATCTGTTTAGATATTAATACATCACGTACACGTCTCGATAACAAAGTTATTTATAAGTTTTTAGTTGCTATTTTTGAAACGATCATTTTTTTATAAATGAAATACTTTATTCAAAATTTAATTGTACCTGTATACTTGTATCAGAGTGTTAACATTTTAATGCCAAATATGGATAAGCCTACTAATCACGCCAGTAGAATGAGGTAGCGTCGTTTAAAAGGCTTGGCTCACACGTGGCATTGTTTTTGTAAAATTACTTAATTATATAAAGTAACATGATATTATTAAATTGCTACAATATATTTGTGGCGGCGGACTTCGTAAAAATATAGGAACATATATCACATTTATGTAGACGTATTGAAATCTAATTAAAAAATAATATTGTTATTTATAGCTGCCATGGACGAACTATGTTATTTAGTTCAATCGTGTTATGTTGTTCGATTCAAAACTGTTTTTTCCAAGAAAAAAATATAAATTTAACAAAGGAGTTAATTTGTCACTTGAGGTTGCGATGATTTTGTGATTTTTTTAGGACAGACAAGATTTATAGTAAACAATATAACGTATATTACCTCAAAGTATTTCTTTACGAATTTTTCATCTTTATTTGAATAATACTCATAAAAGATAAGAATTGCATTATCCACATAATTATAGCGTGGTATATCCTGATACAGCTAAAATACCTATTTCATGATTTAATTATACAATTATATGTAAAACAGTTTAAAGAAATATTTAACATTTCCAAATAATGCTACACATATTTTTTAATTAACTGTTTTTTTGCTTAAGATAATGTTCCAATTTTCTAACCACATTCAATACTACCTCAGGATCACACGGGTTACCATATCGAGAAGGATCCGGACAGCCTTGAAGGGCAAAACAATTAGGCGTAATCTGAGGTCGCAAGCAGCAGCTTACTACTGCTCCGTCACAAATGCTAGGGGTAATGTATGGTGCCCTGCTACCACCTTTAGCAGGTCTACTCGCAATCGGTCCCAAAGTAGTAGTCGGAATTGGTTGAGGCTCGGCTCCTGCTTGCACACTACCATGTTCCACAGGAGGAACTGGTATATCGATCGGCGTTTGAGGAATTATAGGATCAAAGGAAACTGGCCTGTTTCCGTCTCCCTCGACATTTACATTCGATTCATTACCGCTTACTATTCCCCAATTTTGTTGCGTATCTTCAAAATCGGGAAATCTATTAGGTAAAGCTGGTGTTGTCGTTTCTTGATCAGACTTCCTATGATCATTTCCATTTACGGGGCGAGAAGGAACTTGACTGTTAGTGGTACAGCTGCATCCGGCATGCGGTATAAAAAGAACAGGAATAAATGCGGGAATACTCGATTGCTGAGGCGGAGGCTGTGTTTGGTGTCTGACATCGCTAAGTATTCCTTGTAAACGATTAAAGATCAACTTCAAGGCATCTTCTGTACCGTAATCACCTGTATTTTGACTTTCGTCTCGCTTTGAGTAATGAGATTGTCCCAGATATGGAAAACTTGGAGGTAACCCGAAGGGTGGATATCCAAATCCCGGATAATCATAAAATCTCTTTTGTCGCTGATTATTTTCACTTTCGTTTTCAACTGAACTTTGATCAGTGACTTCATTAGGCAAGTTTTGGCTATCAAGTTTTGGGGCTTCTTCAGTATATTCAGGAATTACTATATTAACTTCATTCGGAGCAGCTTTACAAGACGTTTGCAGTGCAAAGAAGCAGAGCAGCAATGGTAAAATGTTCACCATCTGTAATTTTAAAAGATAGGATGAGATACTGCTTATACACAATCAAATACAATGCATATAAATTCAACTTTAAATATTGGTTTTCTGTAGTTTATTTACACTGTAACAAGGTATCTATAAAATATTACTCTAATTTTCAGCTCGGGATGTATATACGTTTAGGTACATATTCAAATCACAACCAAAAGTGAAATAAAAACACCGGTAACAGTACATATCGAAGTTTTTAGTTTTTCTAGGCTTTCATGTCGCTTTTGTCTCTATACAATCGGAACAACAGAATCGCGGTGAAACTACTGTTTGGAATTCTAAAGAACTTTTAGATGATTAACTTAAATCTCAGTCGTGAAAAATATTTGTTTCATTGTGATTTGAAATTTTATGATGGTATTTTATTACTTATTCTCATTTTATTTGGTTTTCTTAATATTCGGTATTTTGATCAAATGGACAACAAAATCTATTTAAAAGACATTTCTTTGTATAAGAATTATTTACATTGAGGTTTTAGAATTAAAAATAGTATTAAAATCATGACTGCGTATACTGACGAAAAGAATTTTACTAGCATTTATACTTTTTTTTTCAACCCAATCTTTCAGCAAAATATATTCGAATTTTTGCAATTTTTTGCAATTGAAACAAACATAAACATATGTTATCGTATCAGAGGCGAATATTTGCGTTGTTTGTTTTCATTTTACGCTGATGTTCTTGCCACTTCGTCTTCTTCCCCTAACAAGACGTGGAGCCAGTTTGGCATATTATGTGGCATACCACCATAGGGCTCGTCCCAGGAAACCAATAGCCTCCGTCAACACAATTAATTCAAGATCAAGATCCTTTTGATCGTACCCTTCATAGCTTTTAACTAAAATATGATAACGAATACAGCAAAAATGTAGGTAGCGCCAATATCTTATAATCGTTATAAAAAATCTGTAGTAATAGATCTAGATTACTTGTAAATATAATTAATTATTTATTTTGTTTCACCTTATAACCTTTAACATAGCATAGCAAGTGTAAATCAATAAAAATGTCAGAGGACTTTTCGTGTTTTTTTTCTATTGAAAGATAAATTTGCTTACATATTTTGTCAATGTTTCAAATTGTTTTGTTATTATCTCTTCTTAATGAATATAGTCAGTCCAAAGGTCAATACATTTTTTTTTAAATCGTTATATTCATACATATTGTTCATAATATAATTTTATATATAGATGATTTGTTGATACGATAAAGTTCAAGGTAACAAATTTAACATTTTAATTAAGTAGTTTGCCAACTCGACTTTGTATACTATTGCCATCAGTTTTATTGCAAATTTTTGTATCTATATGTGACTATGGAGCAAGAAATGCCTTATTAATTAATTTGAAAAATATAGGTCGAAAATGAAATTATGGAATTTTGAATAAGAAAGAAAAAAAATCTTAATGAATCAATCGGCTGATATTGCCGTTAGGATAAGGTACATATTCTCAGAAGAAATGTTCAACGTAAAGAAAAGTGCTCATTGTAAACAAACTGATTCATGCACGCATTTCGTACTAGTACGGTGGATATTTTATAGAATTATAAAAGGATGGGAAGAGCGAATAAATTGCTCAATTAGGATGATGAGGATGATTATTTTATAGTATAAGTTACGGAAAACTAAAGCAGGGTGAGTGGATGGATAAAGAAATATTGTGCACATCACTATGAAGTTCATGAATTTTATTATTTTAAACAAATGAAAACTAATATGACTAGTACGTAACACAGAAAAATATCTTTCTTTTTATTCATAATATTCCCTACGCATCAAACTACGAGTATGTTTTTCACATTTTTCAAAGGTAACTAAAGCTAGGAGCAAACGGTATGCTTAAAATAAACGAAGCTTTATCTTCAAACTGCTTCAATGATTATTAGTAATTAGTTCTAATGCGCCACGACATAATACATTTATACCATGATGTTATACTCGTCGTATTATGTTATTGTATGTCTGCTCAACATCTATATCTAAAAAAATTACATATGAATTATGTATTGCGCTGTGTGTCATGTTATTCATTGTTTGTATGTGTATATATGTGTGCTTATGAGTTAGTGTGTGTGTGACATTTAGAGCAAATATCTCATAATACAATTTTATAAACTGTCTGTTGATTTAAAACTTACTAGTGTGCATATAATGTTAATCATGTATTTTTGTTCTTTATTTAAATTTTATCATAGAAAATGTTTATTATGTACCGCTGGAGTCCTATTAAATTATTTAAATAAAAAGTAATAAATAAGTTTCGACTGGTTTTTGGACAATTTTATAGGATTATACAGGTTAAGTGAGGAGACGTTTCTCGACTTCTCCTTTATTAATATATAAGTAATCCCCATTCTCATTTTTCCTTCCATCGCGGCATAAATTCCAAATTTAAACACCTCCTAAAAAATGAAATACTTTCCAATAAGTCTCCAAAACGAAAAATTAATGGCATACATTTAAATTTGTATTAACATTAATATATTTAAATTTGTTTTAATTTAATAAATTTGAGCTATCATTTCAAAACAACACTAAGTTTTAATATTTAAACCTTTACGCGTTTGCCCCATATGAAGTGGGGCACATACCCATGTGGGATTCACCGGTGCCGAGTGCGCCGAAATACCCACAAAGAACCAGCGCTAACAACTCCGTCTCTACGGGGGTTATCACGGGATCGCTTGCGAATGCTGCCATGTCTCCCCGACCGATGGCTCGCATACACAGTCTTCCAATACCTAAGGGGTTCCCCTGGTATGGGTATCCTAGCCTATGTGACGTTTATAGCGGGGTGTAAAGGAGCACATAGCCGTCGCCTTCTTCCTAGTATTCTTCTTTGGAGCAGGTAAGCGGAGGCACTCTCCTTACGCTCCCGCTGTGTGTAAATATATCCCGATATTTGTGAAGGTCGTTAGTTTATAATAATACTAATCAGATCAGATTTGAAAGTGTAGAATAATTATAACGGTATACAATTCCAGCTATATTATGAAAACACTGACATACTCTAATAGATTATAGGGTATATAATCGTCCATTATGAATTATGCGTTATATCTTACGAATTGATTGCTCCGTTCTCCGTTTATTTAGTTCTAACGCTAAGTAGCTCTATTTGTATTGTTATTTCAAGGGTGAGTGAGCTGTAATTTGAGGTACAAGGAACGGTTTTTCGTAGTTTATGAAACGCCGTTTTTCGACGATTTAAAGTATCACAAAATTAATATAATGTCTCAACTGTAATTATCTTAGCAGTAGATTCATACTTATGATTAGTATGCAACGACTAAGTGGTTTAAGCATGTTTGGAGCATCCTAAGCCAAGAGTAACAAGTTGTGCATTGTCGTTGTATGCAAATCATTAATTATTACACTGTATAAGTACTAGCTGTCTCTTGCAACTTTGTCTAAATTAGTTTCTTCTAAAATACTATGGTTATAACTTATTCCGTTACATTTTTTAAAGGTGACTGAGTTTTAGGCAATCTCGGCTGGGTTGGGATCACCCACCCACTCGTAATTTGCTACCAAACATTTTTGTTTAAGGGCGAGCGAGCCAGTTTAATTACAGGCATAAAGGAAATAACGTCTCAGATATCTCTTTTGTTCGGGTATTGATGGAACCTTAATGTCGGTTATATAAGAAATGCCTTTATTTCGTACGCTATTTATATCTATGTTTGCTAAAACTTCTCAGTATTTATCACTACCTTAAAGTTTCCTGTGATTACACTTCTACATAGTAAAGGCCTCTCCTATCAAGAAGACGGCTATAATATATTAAGAAAAAAAAAGGTCCTAATCCATAATATCCACAAAAACGCCATTGAGCGAAACGATAATAACATTTAGCATTAAAAATATCTCATTAACAGAAGGCCTTTTTTTTTAATATATAATTACCTATTATTAAATACATCTCATGCAGTACATTTAGTATTTTCTTTATCAATAACACATTTAGTACGTTTATTTCTCTATATAAATAAAGGTTTTACTAAGAGTGATTGTTGTCCCGGTCTAATTTCTTAAATTCATGTTAGCTTTGAACAGTAATTTGAAAAGAAATTATTTCTTTTACATTTTTCTCTCTCCTTTGATATTAGGTATATATGTTGTACATAAAAACCATAAAAAACTTAAAACTTACCTTATTTTTAATTGGTTACTGAAATATAATCTGAGTAAAAGAGAAAAGGAGAAAGACTCAAACTATCGAATCACCGGTTCAAACACAACATTAAATACTTGTTCTAGAAAACACGAAAATCAAAAATCCATTCTAGTACGGTCCTTTTAAGAAATTTACTAATTTAATTAAATAAATGAATTTCCTAATTGATATTATGAATATATATCTCAGTAAAACAAACGTATACGCTTAGCGGTTGTTGATATAATATATAAAGTTTCGTTTCACATTTATCTGAGAGTTAAATCTATTATAACTGGAAAAATCAATCAAAATCGTTATAGTCAAATCTGTTATGCTATGCTCGATTTGTTCTAATTTTGTATAATAATTGTTTTAACTTTACCAAATCGCATAGTGTAGTTCTGGCTCAATTATAACAATAATATATCATACCACTCCGTCATAAAACAACTGATATCCGTTCTATTAATCATCGGTCCTTTGTCTGATGAATAGAGTTGAAATAAAAATATATTTAGAATGGTATCGTTCGACTTCGTTGTTTTTCGTTCTGCGTTTTAGTCTTGGTACTATTCTAGCCATCCGTCCTGGCTTCGCAGGGATAGAGTAAAGGTCTTCATAAAACGATTTATCGAAATACTTATCTTAATCTTAATGAATTATAAAAATCCGCTGGTTACCTTTTGAGTTTGTCACTTTCAGACTGACAGACAGACGCTGCAAGTGCACTTTGTCTTATTATAGTAAGTAGGTAGTGATAACGTTTGTTTTTTTTAATTTAATTACATGCTCTTTGTCTAGGTTTAAGCAATTTCGTTAACTTTTATTAATTGTATTTGGCTTAACATGCATAACATACGGTTGACACTTAAAGGTTTTTTGGGACTTACTGTATCTTCAGTGCGCATTAAAGATTAAACTGTGAATACGAAGGGCATTGTAATTTTGAAAGTCATAAAATAACACCCAGACCTTTTAGATTAAAAATGTCAGAATCGTGATTGTTTAAATTTTGTTTTATTTTTAATTGCTTTTAAAAATACAGCCGTTTTTGTTGTTTTTGGGGTGCAGTCCTACGAATATGGCTTCACAAAGAAAATTGCAAAATATACTCACTTATTTTAGTCTATTTCAGTTTCCGACAAAAACTCATAAAATGAAGCAATTTTAAGTATATGGTTGGCTTATACTAAATTATTAACACTACAACAAACTTTATAATGTTGGAAATATGAACTTTGAAAAAACTATGAAAAATATTTATATTATTTTACAAACACACAAATTTTGTGTAAATTATATATAAGTATAGTTATTTAACACCAACATTGTTGCTTACTAATGAGTGTTGCAAATAATAATAAATTACTGTATTATGGAACATAATTTTTTTATTGATAATGCTTATAATAAAAATGACCCTGTCTATAATTGAACTATACAATTGTTTTTCACTAAAATCAAATTTGAAATCAATAATATATTTTTAGAATAATCTCTTATCTGATACCAGGATATTAAGTGATTTCAAGGACGTCTTGTTGATTAGGTAAACAACCTTTATGACCGGTAAAACATAATTGGTTTTACCCACGTTTTAACAAGTTTTTTTTCTATCGATATATATGTCTATAAATTCTTGTGTACATTACAATTCAAGTCTCGGCTCGTTCTATTGTTCATATGAATACAATTCCTTATTGCGTTTAATTATATCCAAATCTACTAATATCAAGCTGATGGACGATTTCGTTTAAATGCCCAATAAAAGTGACTTAGATATACCGCAGTATTATTTTAATTCAATTTAAGCGTCAAAAGCGCAATGGCTTAAGGAGCGCCTAGTGATGTGAAAAGTCTTAGGTTCGATCCTGATTTTAGCTTAATCGGTAAATAGGTATATTAGTTATTTCTCAAAAAGAGGTAAATGCTATTATACTTTAAAAAAAAAACAATATCATACTATTTATTCAACCCTAGCATAGGAAGATTTTATTGGAGATGACAGACGCTTATTTTGAAACGCAGATACCAACTAACAAACTAATGTACCCACATGCAGTGTTTGATACGCTCAATAGAATTACAGACAACTAGCAAGGTTATTGGCATTGTCACTGGCAATATAGCTAATGTTTTTGACAATGTTCACAGTTTTGATTATTAAGTCTCACATTTACATATTTGTAATATTGTTTTCAATACAGTAACAAAAAATCATACAACTTGATTTATAAAAACGGGATTTTAAACAAATAATAAATGCATATGACAAATGCATGCAATTCATTTGATAATAATAATTTGTGCACTGTATTTACTTGAATTTTAAAATCTTAAATTTCCCGTAGTCTTTAAAAATAGCGCGTACGCAAACCAGTAATCTCAAAAATCTCGTTCATCATAATAAAATAAATAAAACTAAGAAAATAAACGTTTTAGACTTCTTAGAAAGCCAGTTCATCCAGTTTTATTAATATGTTTTACCAATGTGTGCATTAAGTGAATATATATTAAAAATACAGACTTAAAAATTGATGATATAGTGAATTTGTGTTAGCATTAATAAATATTCTAAATATTTTTTAGAATTTTTGTTTCATCGCAGGCACGTCGAAATATTTTAACATAACGGTGGGAGATGTTAGCCAATTATTTCTTTTTGTTAACATCATTCAAGGTGAATATGATTTGCTAATTTTTGTAAAATAACATTTTGTAACACAAAGCAGATGAAAATCATTAGAACTTATTTGCTATTCATCGGTTTTATAAATTATGCCTAATGAATTTAGTAAATCTTGACACTAAAGCTTTAATCTATGGGATACTTCTAAAAAATAAGAGAAAAATATTTCTATTTACACTAATATAGATATAACTGCGTATCACGTGATTTCGACCGCGTTAATATTTTGGATAAAATTGTTTTACGCGGCTTACACTTGAGGGACCTGGCAGAAATCCTCACGTACGAAACTTATTCCAGGCGACCTTTTCCTCTCTTTCTCTCTGTCTATTTCTATTATATACGATTTTATATAATATATATATATATATATATATATATATATATATATTATTGTTATTTTTTAATTAATACGGGATTTTTAATACCAATTTTATTTCTTGTCGTTGATTTATACTCAAACGTTGTTTTCTCATTAATAATCATATAATAATCTTTCATTTTTTTAATATTAAATATGTACAATTATATTCCAAATATTATAACATCTCGGCTATTGTTTCCTGTAATTCAGATCTACTAAGTGCAATCTAGTGTGATTAAAAATGAAGGACAAGGTCAAAATAGAGGGCAAACATACGTACGTTGCTAATTAAAAATAATGTTTTTTATGTTGCAGTCGATTATAGACTACTCCCATCGAAAAAGGAATGAAGATAAACAAACATTAGATTTACGTATTCCATGCGATTCGCTAATACCTCACATTATTAACTTTATTTATAATACGAGACTGCTTACGTCGTCTTGTTTAAGTTAGAACAAAATTATTTTCTTAGATAAAATTTTATGAATTAAACTTTCAGCATACGTCTATGTCTATTTTCAAGAAAGTCTTTAGAAAAAAATCCTATTCTATGAATTAATTGGTTGACGTCAACCAGGCTACTGTTTGAACGGAGCCCTCAAATGAATTGGCTAGACTGTTAATAAAAAGGCAAATTGAGATAATTGCCTGCGACATATGCGGCATATTATGTATTTTTTATTGATAATGTATCTTAGCATCTCTGTAATCTTATTTTAGAATTTCGTCTTAAGCTAAAAAGCTACACGTTTTACCAGTAATACATAAGGTAGTAGTACCATGTAACGGCATGTTAAGATATCTCAATTGTTAAAATAAATGCTCAAAAAATATTTTGATTGTTTCTGGAACATTTATTTAAGTATAATTTTCATTGAATAAATCAATCAATTTTATGGAACATTGATTTAACTACGTAATTCGTTATGTCTCGAGAATAATAAACATAAGGGAAAAATCGTGCTGAATATTTATTTATACTAAAAACTTATGGATCCTATGATAACATCACAATAATCCTATTTCAATTCCAGCAATTCATCATTCCTATTTATATTTATTAATACAAAACATTTCAATATTTCTACCTTTTTTAAGATAACATATTCTATCTTTCTTATCTATATATATCACGTTAAGTCCCATAGGATTCAGAGACTAAAGGAATAGATAGTGCTTGACCTGATCTGACCTGAAATCGTTCAGCAGGACATCAACAAAATATTGTATTACTAAATGTAATCGTGTTACATTTAATGCATTTATTTACATGTAAATGTTGCTCGCTGTTAGGGTCGCGTCTTCCCCTTTTTGAGGGTAATATTTGGGATTGGGAATTCCACCAGGCAACTACAGTTGCGCTTCGTATTACGTATGCGGCAAATCTCTTTGGGCACAACCAAGTTGCCTAAAAAAGTTTTCTTAAACCGCCGAGACGAATGAACAAAAATTAGTGCTCGGTTTGAACACTTGTTCCTCATCGCTCAGTTTTTTATTTATGATTTTCATCTAGTTGTTATCAATAAATTTTAAAATCAAAAATACAATTTTTTATATTCTCATTTCATGATTGAAATTGAATACTTCTGTCGTGACATTATTATGTTTTAGAAGTGTATATTTTCCGGCACAAGATTCATTTACCTTATTTGCTAACGTTTAGGACAAATACGTATATATAAATACGTGTATGCGTGCCTATACCAACTGGTTTAATTCTTTTATTAATTTATTTATGTATGTTCTCTAAGTTCTTTACTTTAGAACACGTTAGTATATATCGTTAAGTTTAATTATTTTTAAAGTAGTTTATTTGTCATTTTGTAGGTCGAGTTTTAATGTGATAATTAAAAGTGTGAATGTTACTTTATTCAATTAAGAGCTAGAGGAAATTGTTTATTTAAACTATGTGGCGATAAATATAACCTTAGTAAACCTTGATTATAATATATTACCATGTTTATTAATACTCTTATGTATATGTTACATATAGCAAGTAAGTTAGATTTAAATTTATGTGAAATTGATGTACTTTATATTTTATTTCTCTACATACTGATTAAATACGGATGAATTATAGTCATAGTAATATCTCGATGACATTACTATTTATGATTTCAATTATAATTATTAAATTGCAATCAAAATACCCATTAGACGTGATGATCATTACGCTTTTTCCTCATAAGGCAAGTACGATAACATTTAACTAATTACGTTCTTTGATAATATCATATTCTTTACAAACAAAGCGACACTACTATTCAAAAATATAAAAAAATATATTGTTCTAATTACTTTTAAGTTTATTTACCTTGATTATTTGTGTGTAACCTCCAATGAAACTAAATTTATTAAAATTTTAAACACGTTTACACAATCTAACACTTTTTATACTTCAAGTATTGATGTTATGTATTCGTCATGTTTATGTAAGGAAGAAGGCAGTACAAAACATTCGTTCGAACCAAGATTAGATACACAACTGACTGCGCGAGGCCGCGTGCATAACCAAACCAACTGTTTATACGTATAGTGATGATTTTCTTAGTGTTCATAGCAGCACAGATATTAAAACACACATTGATATGAGTGAATGTTCGTTCAAAAACATTCAACTTTGAAACATTTCGAGTATTGTTTAACTTACAATGCCGCTTATATTAAATTAATTAAGAAAATTTTCATTAAAATTACTTTTATCAATGTGTTACTTGTATAATAGTGGAGATAATAGATTATTTAAAAAATAATTAATTAAAATTAGAAAAATTGCCTTGAGAATTATTTTACTTGAAAACACGATTTATAAAACTGTATAAAATCCTGTAAGATTTCGTTATTACTAAAATCTATTATACTTATTAGAGTTTTATTATTTTACTGTATTTTTTCCTTATATCTTTTGCTTTATATAAATTTTGGAAATGAATTTCACGAAACAACGTCGCCAATAGCATTCATATGTCTAACCTCATTTCAAACCATGTCATTGCGGTTTTACAAAGAACTGTATGAAGACGAGAAGTCCACGTTCACTCAAACTTTCGCCGATACCAGTTTCCCGTTAAAACTTTCTTTAGCCAAATTGCTTTAAGTTCGAGGATTTCTACAATTCTTATGCAAATGTAGAGCATTTAATTTTATCGACTGAAAAAGTCCATTTACTTTCAATGAATATATTTTTAAATCAAAATTAATATTGAAATATACTAGATATCGATTTTAAGTTTTTCTTCTTACTTCGATATGAGTGGCAAGAAATAGTACAATAATTATATATTTATAATTAGATAGATCTATAATAGTAAAACATACGCAATATTGAAAAATATTCTTATAGATCACATTGACCAGTGTTACAGTATCGGCCTTCATTGTATTACATGTTAGCAAATATTTTATAAATATTTTGAATTCTATGCTAATGGCTATAAAGACCAAATTAAGAACATATTAAACGATTTATGTAAATGATACTATGTTAATATCTACGTTGATGGTGTTACTTAACAAAAAAACAGTAGGTTAATTGGTGTGATGAAATAAGAATCTTGCTATTTTTTATGTACAAAACTTCCTGCTACCTTTTAACAGTAAGCAGAAATATTGGTTTATGCAAAGATAAAATATGCTATTTAAAATAAAATATTATTTATAAATTTTAAGAATTTAGATTAGAAAAACAAATTTATACAGGACTGGATGGGTGGGTAAATACCAATCTACCGCCAATTACCGCTAAAAAGCGATACTTTGATTTGTTGAGTTCTTGTTTGATTGGAAGTGAGTAAGTGAATTTACAAAGATAAGGGCCATAAACATTTTTCCAGTAGGTAACAATCGATGGTTGAAGGCGACCGCTTATCACGATCTGTCCTCCTGAAACGAATACAATACATTAACTTAAGAATTAAAAATCATCATTCGTCAATACATTAACTTAAGAATTAAATATCTGTCCTCCTAAAACGAATACAATACATTAACCTAAGAATTAAAAATCATTACTGATTTGAATGAATGAATGAATGAATAAAATTATAGCCAGTGTCACTCGGGATGTCGTAAAGGTTCCTAAGATACATACCCCATATATCTAATCTGTTGAAACATTTTCATGTTCAAGCAAGTACTGGGTATGGATGGATAATAAAGTATCTCTAATACTTACGTTAACCCTGAAAATGGTACATATGACTCTGAGCTTTGAAATACACATATGAACTAGCGACCCGGTCTGGCTTCGCACGGGTGCAATTTATTAATAAATATTATGATGAGTTGATTTTTATCAACAAATATATTTTATACCCTATAGTGCTCAGGCGTAAGGTAGCTTTCTACTTCTGCAAAAAAATAATAAAATTGGATTAGTTCCGGAGATCACCCCCTACATACAAATAAACGAATTTGACGTCCTTATAATATTAGTATAGACTTCATGTAATTAATAGAACTACTCGCTCGCAATATATAAGAAAACTGACATATACCGTAATTTGCTTTTTAAATTATTGCTAATAAAAAAAATGTACCTATTTATTACCCAAAGTAATTTCAATTTTTCAGGTAAGTACATCTGTATAATACGAAACAGCCATAAAAGTAAAAACGGTAAAGGAAAGGTAAGGTAATAAACATGATGTTCGTTTCTTGTCTTGTACTTTATGTGTGGCATTTATTTAACAATGGATTTCAAAGAGCCTCATAAGCCAAGATTTATATTTAGAATATAAAAAAACTCATTATTTTTCAATTATTTTTTTCTATAGGTTTCGTGCAAAACCATCTGATTTACACACCCACTCATCATATATTCCATCGCCAAGCAGAAATACTTAGTATTGTTATTTTCCGGTTTAAGGGGTGAGTGAGCAGTGTAATTACAGGTATAAGGTAGTAACTTAGATCTCATGATTTTTGCATTTTCTATGTAAAGAATGGTTAAAACTCTTCGTTTGTAGTGTCGACTGTAAATTGAACAACAATAATCGCATTGTGTATAAAGATTGCTTTATTAGTCGTTTGTTAGTATTCAAAATTTATAACAAAAAATATTAGTTTTCGTTTATGTATGTCACAGAGCACAGGCACACCAACCCCCGGCGGCAACGTACGTAAATCGAAAATTCTTGCATTACCAGTACAGGAAGTAGATCCACAGTTACATAGCTTTTTTTAACAAACATGAATAAGCATACGTAGTGATTTATCTTTATTTATTTAAATGATTCAGTCAGGAACTCTAACAGAAATACATATAAAAATACGAGTCATAGAATATATCATACATAAAGCGTTTAAATGTACCCCCAGTTATTGGAAATCATCATTCACTAGACTAGTGTCGAATACTTTAATCAACATTAATTAATAAAACTAAACGATGTATAACATTACCAAGAGCCGAGATTACCCGGTGGACAGAACGTGTACATCTTAACTGATGGTTTAAGGTTCAAACCCTGAATTGAACCTTGAAAATTCAAATGTTTCATTTACCTGTTGAGGTAACCAGCGTGTGTCTAATTTCAATTAAATTCCGCCACGTATATATCTACCAACCCGCATTGGAGCAGCGTAGTGGAATTAGCTCAATTAATTTGTCCTCAAAAGGAGAGGAGGCCTTAGCACAGCAGTGGGGCATACTTAGGTTAGACTTTGACTTTTCTTTTAACAATTAACAAATTACATCATTTTTAATAATATCTCATGCTATTAAATAAGAATAACTGATTATTTTTTGTTTTGATAACGAAATAGTTAATATTTTTCAATTGTACATAAAGCATATCTATTTAAGTTATAAATGTTAATTTATCTTACATATAAGTTAAGCGAGAATGAAACAACCAACGTAGAATACGATAAATGGTACATCATGTTTTAACGTAATAGGAAGACAAGGGTAAATTCCGTGTTCTTGCGGAAGAGCTTAGATATTACGAAGACAAAATGTGAGTGTAAAAAAATGTTACTGGGGCTTATGCGTCATGATATATACCAAGTGCTCATTCACGGGGCTGTAATTTAAAAAAAATACACATAGTAAACGTTACTCCACCCCATTCATAGTCAGAGTCATTATCTTATTATTTCATTGTAAAAATAAGTAATTAAACTTATACAATTTGAATGTTGCCACAGATGCCTACAATAAGTAAAGGATTTCTTATAAAATAATAAATCAAGCACATAATTACACGGCAAAATTCACGTCGTTTTCATTTTGCAATTTTCTCATGCACCGAACAATATAATAAAACGTAATTCCGTTAGTAACAGTTATTACCGTTGCTCGAGATGATGGTACGATGATTTTGACTTATCGAACACTACGAGTATTTACAAATACTGTTGTTATTCTTGCAAGTTGCTTAATCCTCGTAAGATATTACCTTACGTAAATTATGAGAAATTAATGTCGTTGTTTTATGTAATATACTTGGTCAGCTGTTAAAAATAATCTGCGAATTTGTATGCTATATTTATTTATTGCTAACACAATTCTTTTGAAACTTAAATACATTAAATGCAAACTGCACTAGTGCAGTAATTATAATAAAATAAATTATAAATGTCGTTGTAATAAACAGATTGCACGCAAATTTCTTTTTTTATTATTATCTGTTTTTTTTCGTACAAAATAATATTAATTAGCCCTAAAGTAAAAGTAAAGTTCCTTTATTGGTTTTGTTTGTTGCGATCTGTCAGACCATGCATACGTTGCCTTACTACAAAACCGGCGGCAAATCAGTGACGAAAAGAAGATAATATTCATGTAATTATTCCATACCATATATGTATCTAGAGTTAAATAATTGTGATTAAATAGACCAGCAACGTGTATAAACTATACACCAGCAAAATCGTTTTGTGGTAACTAACACGACCAAAATATTAAAAGAATCTTGAATGATCGACTTTGCCGTTTACACTCATAACTAATAATTAATTTGTGTTTAATTAGGATATCGTTATTTATAACTTTTAGTAGACAAGTATATTTTTATTATTATATGAATGACTTATTTATTAATGAAAACTCGCATTACTCGTAAGTTTTACGATTTCTCCAAGCAATCACTGTAACATTTCGGAACAGTGACTAATTTTCTATGAATGACTTTGAGTATGCCTAGTGCCTATAAATAGTTTATTTACTGTATAATAATAGTTACTGATCGTTTTAGAAATACGTGTAAAGAACTGTTTCTATATGTGATGTATACATTGAATATTGAAAAACATTTTTATGGAGACGATTTTTTAAATGTAGTATCTACACAATAATATATTACTCATAACACATTTTTGGGTATTTTTTAAATGTGAATTCGTGAATGAACTATTGAATAATAAATACGGTTTCCGAGCAGTATATTCGAAGCTTACTTTGTATGTCGTTGTTATGCGTACCCAATTCTTGGTATTTAATATTGCTCAATGTGTCAGTTGTCTGATATCAAATGTAAAAACCTATCGATAATTTTATATTAAATTATTACATGTTATACTTATAAATTTGTAACGTGGCATTTAGTAAAACATTTTTTAGTTGTAAATATGTGGTTGAATTCTTGATTAATCAAAAATAGTTAAAAATCTTTCAAGTTTCCGGGCGACCGGCAACGGCGACGTTTTTCAAATCAGTTAAAAATGTAGACTTTTAAGTCTAAAAGACGGAGCTATTTTCTACTTTAAGGAGCCACAATTTTAGGAGAAGAAAAACTATAAAAGAAAGAGATAAAAATATAAATTAGCTCTCTTTTTACTAAAGAGTAAATTAGAGTTTTACATCTCTATACAGTTTATAAAAAATCAAAACGAAACCTCTATAAACTACATAGATCTGAATTTAAGTTTTAGTTTTGATAACAAATCTAAACGTCAATGTGAAGAAGATGTCATTATTAATAAAAAAGAAGCACTTGTTTTTTTGAAAATAAAATAATAATAATTAATACGCAAATAGTTTTAATAATAACTGTTAGCATTCAGGATTGAAATAATTTGTCATTTTTTAGAGCTGACAGGCCATCAAGTATATCATATAACATGGCAAATACTTACAATTTCCATACACGGATAAATTAAATAAAAAAAAAATATGTAAAACTATTATATATAAACATTTAATTCTTTATTTAATAAATTTTCTAATTAAAGAGGCGAATAGATTTTTAAGTTCCATTTGGATATATTGGTAGAAACTATGCTCCAGCATTGTAGGTCAGAGAGTAGACCTTATTATTTGCAATCTTTCGGTATCGCATTTGATATTTAAAGTGCTTCGACCTAGGCTGTGATTACTATCAATGTTAAGCCTATTAATCTCTAAATATATCACTTTCATTTGATGTGATAAAATCTATCTCGTTCCTTGCTAGGTTATCAGAGATTCGCTAGGTCAACCTTCTCTGGGACTATTTTTGCAAGAATTAATTCATAAGAAAGCGCCCATCGGTTTCAAAGAAAATTACCAGCCTTTTACCCTCTGCGATTTCTGCTACCCAATCCGTAAGGTCTGACTTTCGTTTCACCGATTTTTGTACTTTGCAGAAAGTCACATCACAGTAGTAGGCATTGATGGCCTTCGTAATCTCTTCATATATGTCTTCAACTACATCGTGATAGTGTGCCAAGGGCAGCGCATACAGCCTTCAGAGAGTACCTGTCGGATGGTTTCAGTATAAGATATGCAAACTCGGCTACTCACGCTACTGATATATACAATACAGGATAATGAAATCCCTTTTGATTAAAAAACTGAATCCGCCCTGGAAAATTAGAATAAGTTTCCCGACTCTAGCTATCTCCCCCTGTCTTCGGATTTCTGATAATCCCAGAAGTTACCAGTCTCTTCTCTTATAATTCGGTGAGATGCTGAAGCTTCATTAGTGTCTATTGTACGTGACCAAAAAAATCCGGTCGTTTGTGTAAAAACCATCTTAACATATATTCTACCGTCAAACATCTATACTTAGTATTGTTCTATTCTGGTAGGATCAGTGAGCCAGTGTAATTACAGGCACAAAAGATATAACACCTTCGTTGCCAAGGAAGTAGCACATTGGCAGTATAAGGGATTGTTGATATTTCTTACGATTTTCCAACGATTTACCCGTCTGCTTATTTAAAATAAAAAAAAAGATTTATTTCAAATTCATGTCGGTCGTTTGTGGTTTTGTTAGGTAAAATATTTTTTCAAGAGCGAAATCAATCTTTCCAATTGATCAGCTTCATTGAGCATGACGTCAATAGCACCAGTACTGGCTTTTAAAAGGGTTAATTGTTTTCAAAATGAGTCAGACGTGTATCAGATACATCGTGCACTCCTACATAGTGCTTGTCACGCATTAAAGGTTTTCCCAACATAGTAAGCTTCCTGATGTCACGTTTAGTAATAATCATGCAATTTACAATAAAGTTGCGTACACTTGTTCTTAAATAGAATTAAAATTAAATTCATAAAACATTTTTAAATCTCGAAAGATGTTAGCCGAAGGTTTTTCTTTAAGTCTATGCTCTGTAACAAATCTAAATTACCCAAGCTAAATCGAAACATTTTTTAAACAAATTAAACAAATGTAATTTTATTCAAAACAATAAATACCTACTTAAGCAATACAGGCAGCTTATAAGAGATTGATAGATTGAAATCGATTCTGATAAACGCAGTATATGTGATAATTGTAATAAAAATGCCCGAAGCCTTAGATTTCATATTTTATTTAGCGTCACAGACACACCGGCACCAGACTGCAAGTTTATGTTACACTAGCAAGTTCGCACGTCTTCACACGCGTTAAAAGTTACTGCTCTGTCTCCGTCGGTTGTAGCGTGATGTTAGCTAGTATATAACCTTTCTCAATAAACGGAATATTTTTTTAAACAAGACTGGTAGAAGGTAAGGTTAACTTTATTTAATAAAAAAGATGAATAAAATCATAAAAATTAAAATTGCCCGATGGCTTTTATATGATGATCAACACAAGATTATAAAGATGACAAAAAATGCGTGAAGCTGATAATTCTTGACTATCAGACAGGATGTATCATATATAATTAAATTTAACTGATATAACTTTATATTTAAAATGTTGTAAAAGAGTCATGAGTGAGTTTTCGCTATTTCTTCTCACTGGGATCTCTACGAGTATATACCGCTAGTATTTTTTTATTGTAGAGGTGGCAAACGAGCAGGAGGCTCACCTGATGGAAAGTGACTACCACCGCCCATGGACATCTGCAACACCGGGGGGCTTGCAGGTGCGTTGCCGGCCTTTCAGGAAAGAGTACGCTCTTTTCTTGAAGGTTCCTAAGTCGTATCGGTTTAATTTACGTTTAGTACAGTTCTGTAAAATAGAAATGTTTCAAAAGTTCTTTTATAAACCTACTTAAATAAAGTATATTTTGATTTGATTAAAATTATATGTTCTAAACTTCTATTAGATTCGATATTTGGTTCTCGTCATTGTTAAACGATTTATAAATACTTATCTACTTAATATATAATAAATAAATATTATCAACACGATGACTGTATGTTATTAAAAATAGACTTTGACACGTCATGTGCGATTAAACGTTAATGCACTGCGATCTCTGGTTAATACTTTTCAAGCGGGAATTTGCGATATGCAAGCGGCCAAGGTGCGGTTTTTATATCTACGAGTATAGACGGTGTTGCGGTTCGGCGTCAATGCGGGTGCGGCGCCGTGGATACGAAGCCTTAATGTGTAAATTGAACATTCTCATTGTCAGTAAAACATTTTAAAATGTTAAATAAATTATACTATAGAAAATAAGTACATCGGTTACTTTAAATATCCAGTGCCAACTGATAAGAAACATGTTGATGACATATTAAATCGAATGCTTAGTTCGAGTGTGAGTAGGTACCTCTCTATAATAATATTGTTGTAAATATGATATCGTACTTAAATCATCAATTTAATTATTACATAATAATAATAATAAATAATAAATATTGGACAACATCACATACATTACTCTGATCCCAATGTACTACTAAAGCACTTGTGTTATGGAAAATCAGAAGTAACGACGGTACCACTAACAACCAGACCCAGACAACATAGAAAACTAATGAACTTTTTCTACATGGACTTGGCCGGGAATTGAACCCGGGACTCGGAGTGGCGTACCCATGAAAACCGGTGTGCATACTACACGACCACGGAGGTCGTCATGATTATTATTTATTAATCGAGTCAACACTATAATGGCCCAATAGTTCACGAAATATATCACGAAGATAGATTTTATGTAAAAAAAATAATAAGACGAATAAAAACTCTTTGATATTTAATACATTAACACAACCTCTGAAAAAATCTTATAAAATAAAACGATTTATTATTTGTCGATATCATTTCCGATTTTAGATTAAAATGATTATTATTATAAATATTGGTCATTAGGTCTTAAAAATTTATATTATAAAATGAAGTAATCTTACAGACAAACTGACCAGTAAAGATATATTTATATAGCTATTATATAAAATTAAAATAATTTATTGTCTGTTGAACAGGTGTTTTCTCATTCTTTAACATAACCGCAGAATACCATTTGCGTAATAACATCGTCATTAGGGGTGTGACTAAATAATGCGCTCGTATAGATTTTCAAAGTCCATAATTATTATGAATTTTTTTATGTAATAAGGTTTTAACCTGTAATTAGGTTCGTTGTATATATAATTTATTTTTCATACAAATAGCATATTTTATAGGATTTTTTAATTGATATTATAATATATAACCTTCTTAAATAGATTACTCTGTAATTCTTCAGTTTAGTCCGTGTTTTTTTTCTTAATTAGAATGCGACTTTTATGAATTGTATGACTTTTATGACAAAATAAATGTGACCTTTATATATTCATCATTAAATTATTAATAAATTTGGTTGTATTATGGGATTAAGAGCAGGATATTAGATATTTTTTCATTTTATCTGCTTGTCAGAAGTAGGAGCATATTGTCATAAAACCACTTAACCTTTAAATGATGAAGACTGTCCTTTTGATTTAAAAAGCTTTTATTGTAGATTAATATTATTTAAAGTCAAGGTTAATTAAAATAAAATAAATTAAAAATATCGGAAATAAATCAATGCTTAAATTAATAATATTTTGTAGATTGGCAGCGTCTGAATGTTCTTGTGAAAATATTCGATACCTAATTGTTTTCCATTAAATTCTAGTTTGACGTTTCCTAATAAAAGTAAGTGGTTATTTTTAATCGAAATAAATTAATTTCATACTATTTATTTTTGTGCTAAAAATAATTATATTTTTAATTATCAATTTTAACTCATATTTCATATTTCAAATTACTTGGTTGGCATATTAATATGGAATATTGGAATACAAATCCTAACAGTGCCTCATTTTTGCCCGACTCTCATTAAAAATTAAGATTTAGGTGCGTTTGTATGAGAGTGTATAATTTCATATACATATGTATGAAGTTTAAGTATACAATTAACATTTGCTTTTTTATTTAACTATCAAATATTAAAATCTGAGGGATTAGAGATAATCTTAAATAGAAATATAACGTGAATGTTATTTTATTAATGTCAAGGCCTATAAAGCAACTATATTATCTAGTAGGTTTTTTATTACTAACTTTTTATTTTTTTATAAGGATTTTTTAAGGTGTTTTTTTATTTATTAAGGTGTTTGTTGTCATAAGGTGTTTTTCTTGATCTTAAGTCGAACTATACTTAATGTTGAAAGAGGTGACCGTAAAAATGATTATTTTTATATTAGGTCTCAGAAATCCTTTTTAAAGAACATTATAAAATACTCGATTTATTTTACCAACCTAGATTTATATTCTATGCCAATCATTGCAAAACTCTGTCATTACTGTCTTAACAATAGTGATGTCTGCTAATTCGTGACTGAATCCACGTTTGCTGGATTACAAAGCGCGAAGTGGCCTTCGTATTTGAAAGAAACTAAACGAAATATAGTCACTTTTGATTCCACTGACATTTTTTTTAAAATTAAATCAGTTCTATATACAACCACAATCAACATGAGCTTAAAGCATTTTACAAAAATTAATGTAATACAATATCACATTAAAACTTTTAATGGTTTAAGTGTTCGAGGTATTTAAAAAATAATAAGCATTATATCCGTGTAGGGATCACGATTACTTGATTTTATGTTGCAATTAGCAAGAAAAAAACTCTGGTATTCTTTAAAACGTGAAAATAACATTTTCGATACGTGAGATGTATCAAATGGAATGTTAATACACTTTATTCACTGTGATTGACAGGCTTACAAAATAAAGTAATAAACTTCGCGATAGGTAGTAAAACTCAGAATATGTAACAATACTCATGCGATTCGAGAAAGATTTTAGTTGTCAGTCAGGTTTAAACTTTACCTGTTAACAGTTTTAAAATGAACTGTCAAAGTTTAATAGATTTAAACAAATGCGAACAATATTTTGAAAGATCCGTTTAATATTCGAAGATAATAACAGTTAACTGTTATTTTTTTAATACATGATTTTTTTAATGATTTTTATTTATAAGGAAATCACGTCTATCGAATGGTCATTATATATATATTTTTTTAATAAAATGTCATTTGTTTGATATATTGCATAAGTATTGAGAACTGAAGACGAATTTAAAAAATATGATTGGACATAACCATCATCGTTAAAGCCTGATCATATATATCATTCGCCTTAGTTTTCATAACTTAAAAGATTTCTAAAAATGTTCATATAGAAAAATAAAAAAATATAAGTCTTTAAGTGGAAGTTGCAATTTTGATTCTGATCCTTTGAGCTATTGTGGTCTAACTCCTTAAGTGAAAGGGGAAAACGGATTGTTAGTATCTGCCACACAAAGCGTGGTATTGATATTGACGAAAATATTCCGTTTGGCAAAACTATGTTTTGGCAGCTGAATCCGAAATTGCTTTGGTGTTATTTTTTTCAATCTAAAACGAAGAGTACATAACTACGTTTTAAGCTACACTCTCGTCGTATTCGATAGCAAAAATTGCCAAACGCAAGAAGCTAACTAATCAGTTTAACCGCCATGAGAAAGGAAATAAAAGTGACTTTTTGAAGAATTTTAGGTATATCTATGGTTATCATCTTAATCGATGATAATCTTTCTGAATTGATATTCGTTTGGTTTATCACATAATAATAAAGTACTTGATAATCACTTATTGTGTTTTTAATGGCAAAACTAAATACCATCACCATCACTATCCATAGTATAACTTTTTATATATAATATTAATTTTTTGTACTACTAAACATTGATTTATAACTAGTAACAGTAAGTGTAGTTATAGAATCAATTATAAGTTCAAAATACGTTAAACACTTTTGAAATACTAAAACACAGGGCAATACAATCTTCATGATACTAACACGACAATACAAAGAAAAATACGTTTATTAAACGGAATTCAAAAATAAAGAAACAGAAAAGGCACTACATATTGAAGAAAAACTGAATTGTGCACATATATAAAATTACAATATATACATATACAGTATATATTGTAATTTTATATACATATTACGATTATTTATATTATATCTTCTATACATACATACATATAATAAAATTGGAGTATGATGAGCGCATTGTTTGTAATATTAAAATAACATTTTTTACAATTTTTGTCTGTCTGTCTGATTGTTCCGGCTAATCTCTGGAACGACTGGACCGAATTTGACAGGACTTTCACTATCACAAAACTGATGTAATAAGGAGTAACTTAGGCTACAACAATAACCTTTTTTGTTACATTCAAACGCGCACGAAGTCGCGGACACAGCTCGTTATATATAAATCTTTTTATTTCCGTTTATATTTAAAAGTTTCGAATCCAGTTGCGTTAGGGACAATGTAAATAATAATTACTGTTATTGATATATTTTTCTATAATATATAAAGGGGTTTCCCTTATGTACATATTTTGTTTTGGTTTTTTATACCGGCTCGATTTCGATTTGAATCATTCGGTTTAGCGCAAATTATCCCTACATACAAATACCGCCGTGTTGGAATTTTTGTGCGATACAAAAGTATACAGTAACTGTACATAGCTTACCGCACTGTTGCCTTCCTGTTATGTCGATAGCAATGAGTTCGTTAACCTATTTTGTATAAAATTAAAGCATTTTAATTATTTCGTTTCCATAATTACAATTCACCTACATTTATTTGGTAATGTCTTATTTAAAAAAAGTTAATTTATGTAGAGTTTATTTATGTGAGCCGCCATCCTGATTAGTGTTTCCTTAACGTACGATAAAGTATATTTATAAAAAAGTTTAGCACAATTACGAACATTTCTCGTGCTAAATGCACTTCAGTATAGTTTATAAGGCAGTCGATCGTTAGAATTTTAAAAGTGAAGATAGGAGAATGATCATCGTAGCCCAATCTTGTGAGGTGTAGTTTTAGATGTCTGTAGCGCAATGAATTGCACGTACTCTACCAAACATTAACAACAACTGCACAAACATACAATTTTAGTTATCTACCTTCCTAAAGTGTCATTTGAATTCGTCGGAGTAGAATTTCCCAACTTCTTACCCATATGGAGTACTGTTCTTATCTTTGGGCTAGCGCCTCTCAATACCAGATCTTACTTGTAGGCTCCTTCCAACGCTATGTAGTTTGAATTATCGAAGACGATGAATTAAGCTTCTGGAGTTATGTTGGCTGTCTTTGAGTTCTATCGTCTGTACAATGAAGACAAGGAATTGTTTGATATGATGCCACCGTCACATTTCCGCCAATACACCTTCGCGCTGAATTACATTTCATTCAAATTATGTGGCTGCATGGCATCACGCTCCTGTACTCGTCAAGAGCTTTTCTTAGAAGATGAATGAATGCTATGAATGATTAATTAATTAACATAATAATATAATTCTTACGTTGTTTCGATAACGATTACTTAAAAAAAAAAAGTTTTAATGCAATTCAAATAAGCCCATTTTTCGTATATCTCCGCATTCTTCTATTAAAGCATATTTCAAAAGTGCTTTTAAGAATCTATTTGAATAAAAGAATATGTTTATTTTGATTTTGATTCCAACAACGATTTAACAATAAAGTATTCAAACTGCGGAAGTAGTAATGAATTTGTCATCAACTGACTGTGACCGCAATAACAATAGCATACTTTAACTCATTTCGTTTTTCAAATTATGGCGATACTAGGAGTAAAAAATTAATTAACAAAATTTTCGCTTTTATGCATATACTAGCGACTAGACCCGGCTTCGCACGGGTGCAATGCTGATACTAAATATACTACAGAATGTCTTACAACGTTCACAGTTTTTCAGTTATTAGACAATACAAACTATCAATAATACCTGTAATATATTTATTTAAATTACAAATCTTTTACAGCAAAAGGCCATATTGATCTATATTAAATGCACAATGTATTTAAGTTACTTAATTGGATAAAGATTAACTCAGTATTGCTTAAAATTGCTTCGAAAATAAGCCATTATTTCTCATAAAAAGTAAAGGTTAAATAATGGTTGTTGTGGGCTATCCCTAAGATATATACCATTACGGACTTTTTTGAAGACCTTTTTAAGGTGTACAATACAGTAGAACATTATTTTAATCTATCTCGTAGGGGTCAGCCAGTTTGCAATGTAAGCGCAAAAAATGTGTTTATTTACGACATCACTTTAGGAACTTCTAAAATTATCAGTGTTTCTCTACTATATTGTGTATGTATTACATAATTATAAACCTTCCTTTTAAATCAGTCTATCTATGAAAAAACCATCATCAAAATCCGTTGTGTAATTTTAAAGATCTAAATATACACAGGGACAGACAGTGGTAAATGACTTTGTTTTATATGTAATGATGAGCACATTGTTCAATATTGCAAATTTAGGACCGCCGGACGAGCATGACTCGACCCAAATTTAACCAAATTTTAAAAGTGGTGCATTAAATCATGCAATCAGTGATAACTCAAAGTCAAAAGTTGAACCAAATCCTGAAGATAAAAGCATTTTGACTTAAGGTATTTCAAGAGATTTCAATTTATTTATGTTAAATTTTTGGATTTTGCTTAATAGAAAAAAAAATATAGAAATAAATTCTGATTTATTTTTTGTATGTTTAATGCATGGTCCTATATCGCGATTAACAATATTCTGATCATTCGGTTTTGTTAGGAACCATTGAAATTTTCATAAATGATAATAATAATTATTAGGTATTATATTTTTTGTTTTCATATCATAGGATAGCGGTTTTTTTTCGATTCAACTACATATAGCATATTGCATTTTTCTCAAAGTCTCTAAACTTTATGTCGTACCTATCAGTACTTGAAAGACTATTCCAATATGTCAGATTCGAATTGTAAGATTATACGAATCGATGTTATTTGTTACACGAATGCATCGCGATTGAGCACCGCCTAATGCACATTATATTAAAAAGCATTATCATATCAAACTTCGACGTTATTAACATTATTCATCACAAGAAAGAAAACTCTCTGTCTTCTGATAGTCCTATGTAAACGTAGGTGCGCACAAGAAAGAACTTAGATTCCCCTAAATTCAATTATATGTTGTTTATACCTATTCAATATGAACTATGAAAATAACCTTGAAAATTCTATAAATTGCAATTAATTCGATTTATCTATTTAAATAATTTTAAACTTTCTTTTGGAACGATGATCATAATTTTTTCGCAGTGGTTTTGTGAATCGAATAATAAATAAATAATAATAATAATAAATGACATTTTTTAATTTACTTGGTGATAGAACTTTGTGCTCACATTTACATTTTACCGTCAAGCAGTAAAACATAGTATTGTTGTGTTCCAGTTTAAAGGATGAGTGAGTTAGTGTATCTACAGGCACAAGGGAAATGAGATATCAGTTCCCAAGGTTATCGGTGCATTGGTTACGTAAGAAGTGGTTAAAATTTTAAATAATGCCAATTTCTGGGCAGTGGTGACCACTTAAAATCAGGTGGTCTTAATTTAGCACTTGACAAACCTGAGTTATTACGGTCTACTTGGAGTTTTCAACCAGAGACATTTGTTTAAGTAACATGTGTTTTAAATATCGAACCATATTGTTTGTATGTCGTTCGTATATTCTACATATGTAATGTTTGTTTTATGATTAACGACAATAACAAACATATATTAATTATAAATTGTGACACATATTTGAATCGAATCGCTAATACCTATTGATCTCTGGTTCAATGGCTAAAGTCCTAATGACAAATATTCAACATTGAAATGTTTAAAGTTATTGTATGATTGACTAGGCTATTTAATATAATTAACCTATTTATAATGATGATTCTAGTAATATTTAAAAAATATAACCGTCTTTTTGATTGTGGTTAATGCATATTGTGTCAACATTAGAGATAGATTCGCTCTTTAAATAAATAATTTGCATAAACATAATTATATTTATTTCGTATTATTTACATTAAGGCCTTAATTATATACAAATTCATGACCGCGTGAAATTATGGCAAGAATGCTAGCAGCATTTCCCCATGCAATCACTAGTAAGATCCTCTGGGCAAAAATTAACAAGCCCAGTAGAGGCAATATAATTTTAAAATGTAATAAAGGTTTTACGTAAAGTATTTTTATCGTTGTTTGTCGTATCGGTTAGTATATTACTAAAAAATAAACATATATTTTACAGGAACGGAATTAAGTTTTAGTCGTTATTATTTTTAAAAGTATTTACAAGGTTTTATTGAAATAAAATATTAGTCAGACTTTACGTGTAATAAAGAGTTTATTGGTTTAATCAAAGGCGTCGATGTTCACAAGAGACCTTCGATTATCATCGCTAAAATCTGATGGTAATTACACATACAAAACTATGAATAATATAGTAGGACGTGTTAGTACATTGTTCTTGATGGGTTATAGAGATCAAACAATAAAAACTTTAAAAGGAAACTATAAATAAACATCATGATGACAATCATTACTATACTATAAAAAAAATAACAACCAGCGCTTTATTTTTCATTATCGTCTCGTATTATTTACATTAGCGCCTCGTGAACTGCCTTGTGCACTATACTTCTTGCAAGTAACAGGTATGCAAGAAAGCAAATGGCATGCAAGTTGATTAGAAAATGTGTTCAGTGTGTTAGTTGCTTGTTCATATCGTTACACTACGACTAGCACACAAGTTACTGCTCCGTTTTACAGGCATGTGTATGACCGCCTTATTTGTTTAAAGCTAGGAAAGCTCTCCGCCGGCATGATTTTTTCCAATATATTCAACAATCGTAGTCATATTTCAGCCAATTTATGCACAACCTTAATGGATTTTGCGTTATATTTGCCTTAATTCTTATGTAAATAAATATAGAAAAAAATAACTTATTTACCTAAACCTACACTCCGTTGGTAAAAGCCGTATGAAAATCCTTTCAGTACTAAATGAAGGTTTTTTGGATAATTGGATTCCCAGCGTGACGGCGATATGAGACCGTCATGGGCGGAGGTGGTCGGATGTGTTCTCGTCGCTCTCACAATACGAGAGGGGATTTGGATTTCTGTCCAAATGGCTAACGCAGCGGTTTTAATGTGTAAAAATCCCACATAACCCGGAACTCCAGGAGCATTTAGAAGATTTTTTGTGTAATAAAAAATAGGACAGATTAATAACAAAATGCAGCAATACAGATTATGTAGCATATTATGTATTGCTGCATTTTCATTCGTTGAAATAATTAAACCAACTTCTTTATCGTCTTGTAAAAGATTCGAAGAAAGAATCTTCGGAGTCTGAATTGAAAGGAAAAAATCAAAGCAGATTGCAGCGAAACCTGATTTGTTTTTTTTTTTATTGTTTTGTTCGTTATGTCTAGATTAACGGCTCTGTCAATGTTGGAAATGCGAATTCCAGTTTAATTACAAGCCTTTATTTTCACAACGCTTGCTGCTTTACATAAGTCTTTTGATCTCGTTTAATGGCAGAATTTGTTGCCTTTTATCCCACTTTTTTCTACATTTATTTATTTGAAAGTGATTTTAGTATATGAAATGATTTATTAATTTTTATTTTAAATAAATATTACAAATACTGCTTAAGAAAAAGATATATATGTAACCTACTAGAGATATTAATGTATTTCTTGTTCTTAATGTTTCCAGCAAGAAAAATATATAACTATAAGGGAAAAGAGTAATCTTTGTGAATTTAAATAAATGGAATTATAAATCGTTCGAAAGTCACTTAATGAGTCCTAAATTTAGTTGGAATCTCATCCGAATTTCCGATGTCATCTCTCCCTTTCTTACAACTGGGGGGAACCACTTGGGGCTGAAATTGCGTATAGTAAAAATTCATGTGATGAGCCGACGTTAAGAGCACGATCAACGGAATGCCATCCCAGTCGATTTATGAATGTGTAAAAAAGAAATACTTAACGAACTGCTCTTTTCCGGAATTTAACATTTTTCATTGTGGATGATCCCACATCACTGGATTGTCGATGGTGACGATCTTTAGTAATCAAGGGTGAAGTTAAAGGCGAAGAATGACCTCTAAAGATCATCTTTATCATTCGTGGTATTAAATAAATTCTTCAAGACAAATTTACCGAGTGGTACCTGATATAAGCCATTCAGTGTGACTCTGCGGATGGCATCTGCTGCAACACAGAATCTATAGCTAGTTGGATATGCTCAACGAGTGGATCGGTATAGGTATTACCGCTATGGGATCTAGATACTCATGCGTAGATTCTCGGATGATCATATCAGTCTACGCACAGCCAGATAATTAATAGCTACCTACCTTCGACGCTAACGACACACCCTAGCCCACGGTACAAATAAATGTTCTAATTTGTATTCTAAATAAGTGAGGAAAGAGATCGAAGCTGAAAAAGATATTGAGGTTAGCTTTTAGTTATGATTCCTGTACTGTTTGCTCCGAATAATGGCGAGTGCAAATATGTTTCCAACAATTCTTCCTGAGCATGGACGCCCAGAGAGGAATTCTTCACCGTACTTGCTAATGGTACCAACAACAAATTCTACACTACCATTGTATTTTAGGAGGGAGGAGGAATTAGAAACCCGATATTTTCACCTACTGCACCAAAAGCTGTATATTTATGCCGATTGTCAATGGCTATTCTGGGCGTGACGGCTACTTCAGCTGCTACCCCAAGGTTTGCGTAGTGTCACTACGACATGAAGTCATATTCGCACTATAAGTAAATCTATATTTATGGACGAAAATAACTTATATCTAAAATATAACATATATATATATATATATATAATAGATAAACTATTACGAAAAATAAAATCACAATATCTTGGTACAAAAAGTGGACGTTTTCGTAAATTTTAATATTCTTATATTTTTAAAGGCGAGGCCATGACGTGTTTTGCTTGTATTTTCTTTAGATAAGATAGGTAGGATGTTTTTTTTAACAATTTATTTGACGCAAAAAGTAGTAGGAAATGACTATACTCAATTCAAATAGATAACAATCAAATGTATTTACTTAACAAATTATCAATTATCAAAGGTTAGTTTCCTCCTCCTGCATCAACCGCGTGTGACGAACGGTTTGTGGGAAAGTCGTTAGGTATTGTGTCATTATTTATACCCCTGATAACGTATATATTTATTTAATTTTTACAAGATAAATGTAACATAATAATAGTTTTAATATTGCATTTTGATGAGAGTAGTCATTCATTTTTTAATATTTCTGCATGATAGTAAACATCTTAAAGTAACTTTTGTTTGTTTTGCTGGTATCTTACTAATGTTGTAAATGCGGAAGTTTAGATGGATATTTGTGCTCCATGATATCAGCACGGCTGAGCGCATCTGTATGTTTGGAACTTATATGAAACAGCACATAAAACATAGGTATAAACATAGGTACTTATATATATATTAGCTTGCAAAAAATGGAACTTGTGTTGCCCTCCACTTATAACCTGGATGCCTTCAAACAAGGCGCGAAGATGCATCTTACTGGTCGGCATGGCGAGGACGATTAGTGCAGTTCATTCTCGCTGACTGTACTGGCCGTCTTCGCGTTTGGACTCCTCTACCCCCTCCTCCGCTTTTAAAAACTATTAGTTAAATACGTATGCAATCAATGCTATTATGTGAAATTACTTCTATTTATTTATAAAATTTACATTTTATTTACTCATAAGCTATTTTTTTATAAGCTAGCTTAACCTTACAGCTTCCCCAATTGTTATTTTTTATTACGTTGTTCTAATATCGAATCACTTATACGGTGCATTATAAGTAGACAAGCTTTTACTGTTAGTGACGGCCTTCCATTTTGGGTTAAGAAAATACTAAATTTAAATGTACTTAGACAACATATTATGTTAGTTGGTTGATAATAATATTTATTTACTGAGTTTCTTGCCGTTCTCGGTAGAATCTACATTACGAACCAGAATCGGGGCAGTCGTACACTTTTGATATAAAAAGTAGCCTGTGTCCTTTCTTGGGGTTCAAGTTTGCTTCCTTCCAAATTTCATGAAATTCAGTTCATTACGTTAGCCACGAGAGATTAACAGACAAACAGACAGACAATGTTACTTTCGCATTTATAGTATTAGTATAGAAGTAGATTAAGTTCTTATAAAATACACTGCAAGATGTATTTGTAAGATAAAATAAATAACAATAAATTAAAAAATTCAGTGGAAATTATTATTGAAATAAAAAAAAACACTTTAGCTGTTAGCAATTTATTATATAATAAATTTTACAACTATTACATTTATTTGACTTCATTAATTATAATGAGTTATATGACCAAAATAATTGTTTAGTTTAATTAAATCAATTGAAAATTATTGACACATAAAACAGCCGATAATTAAATAATAATAAAATTCTATAGACTAGAAACGTTAATAGATGCCATTTATATATTTAATGTTAGGATAATATTTAATAAAAACAAATTAAATGCTTTTTATGCGCTTTATAGTGGCCTCACTTATATATAACTAACATTAAAAACAAATCCAGAATGTTGATAATATCCTTGTCGTATTGATCTGAAACTTTTACTAGTGTAAGTAATTCAATCCACAAACATCGAGTTAATCTGACGACATCGGTGATGGAAGGTGGATATTTATATATTCCAGCTTAGGCTCATTTAATTTATTTTGACCAGTTATATCTATGTATATTATTATTAACACAAAAACATACGAATTTATTTACCAATTAACAAATGAATAAAAACATTTCTTTCATTTTGATTTTGACAAAGTTGTATGTTCATTTCACTGTTGTAAATAAGAATGACCAAATTTATAAACATGCCAACAGATTAATTTGAACAAATATAATTAGGTCTTTGCCGTTATAAGATAAAAAAATTACGTATAACATAATAACGGTTTATCAAGAATAAACAAACATACATGATAAAGGATAATAAAAGATGGTATAGGTGCCAAGAATTAGTTAAAAAACTTACATATAATTTAGTCATTACATAGTTTTTATACTTAAAATTTAATAATAGGCTATAGCTACATTTTTGTAAACAGAAATAAAATAAGGAACATTCATTTCAGGTATGGCGTAAAAGTTATGACTACGATGACAATTTGCATTTAAGCATTATAGTAGGGTCTTATCCGGTAGCCTTAATAGTACTAAAACATTTATGCTAAAATGAATCATTTTAACTTGCTATTCATTTGTTTATCTTCAAGAGAAAAAAAAGACGCAAACAATTAGTGTGTTCTAGTTTAGTCATGAATTTCATCGACTTACAATTCTAACATAAATGGATCAAATATTTTTAATCTCTGCTTTACTTGATCAAAAGATTATAAGTATAATAGAATCTTTTCTAGCATTAAAAAGCATTAGAGTCATATTAATTCATCTTAAATCTAAAGTGTAACCTAAATTACTTTTCTCTTTATATATGTTTAATATAAAATAGGACTAAATACTAATCGAAAAAATACTGATAAGTTACCTAGTAGCTATTTTTTTTTTAATTTATGATTTAGTTACGCGCGACGTTTTTTTTTTTTTTTGATAATTCATTATTTTGCTACCAAAAATATTCCTATGACAAAAATATAAATATTATAACCATCGATTCTGATAAGAAAACACTTAATACCTAAGAAAAATTGCCCGAAAATTAGCAAGCTACCTATTCGTTTCAAAGTGTTAGCGTTTGAAACAACCTTGAGCCAATATTTAAATTTTCAAAGTATGCCAATGTCTATGAACTCACCTTATGCACACAATGGTTGTAAATCGTTATCAATTTTTAAATTTTGGATTTAAAGTTTTTATGAAGTTTTGTAGTAAAACGTATCGAATGTCCCCAAAAGGAGTTTATAACTCTATTTAGTAATGAGTAATTACGTATCTATCTTACAATATTAAAGAAAATTTATATTTTTTCCATTATGAAAAAAACATGATGGAGTAGAAAATATTAATAGGTCTTTGCATTTATTCCCCAATGAAACTAGTTAGACTTAGTTTAACTAGGAGATAAGTTACAAATTGCCCAAATAACGCAACACCATTAAAAATACCGTATTTATAATTAGCAATAAATGTAAATTATTTAAATAACGCAACACTTAATTTCTGCTACAATTTTGCTATAATTGAACACATGTGATTATTTATATCTGCAATATTTTTACTCAACGAGAATTTTTACTAATGTGTATTTCTTGACAGATTGGAATAACATTAGAAAATTTAAGTAAAGGGGTTTGCTATATTCAAATTACTAGCTGCCAGACTTCGCGCGAATGAAATAAAAAAATATGTTAATAAAACCTGCAATCCGATCGCAGCGCCACTTACCGGTTCCAATCTAAGTCACCCAAGGACACACTCAAACACGCTCAAAATATTCATCGGTCCAACAATTTAGAAAGACTTTAGTGATATACAAATTACGAAAGAATTATCAGTGTAAAGATGATATGGGATAACAATTATTCGTGTAATATAGCAATTTTCTTTAACTATTAATGTAACGTTGATATTTAGAAATTTTTATCCACTACGATGTATATAACATCATTTAACAACGACCATGCAAAAACTTAAGTTGACTATTAACCTGAATTATTGTCTCAATCGGCTTGTATTTTTTTACTATTAACCAACTTGTTATTATTAAAATACATTGTTTACAAGTGACAATCGTGAAAAAGCAATATAAGTATTTTAGATTATATAGATATTCTACTAGGTTTGATTCTAGATTTGATAAAATCTTTTCGTTCATATCTATTTCATTGTTATGGCTGGTTGCTTAAACCTATAATATTGTAAGGTCGTTTTAAGCGTTAACGTTAACTATATGGTTGCTATTGTGAGTAGATATTACTTTAGCTGCATTTACGAGTCACCATTTTTTTTATTTTTTTTTTATTGTAAATTGTTTTTTACTTCCTGCTGTCACAAATTTAATTTTGTACGTTCTAAGGTTTAGTTTTAATACACTTACTAGCTGCGTGAAGAAATTAGCCTCGAATTGTAATCAACGATTCGTGTTAGGTGCATATGCCTTTGCAAATTCTTCTAAAACTTGTTTTACTATTTTCGATTTACATGAAAGCCCGGTAGAAAATGTCTTAGGGCAGCCATATTTATTAAAGCAACTTTGTTGAGTTTGTTTGGATCCCGCATTGCAGCATAAAATAATGGCAGCCTGGCAAATGCCGGGCCTTGCATCTATCGGTGCTTCAGTTGAGGCTTCCATCTGTAACAAAAGCATTCTGATCATAAATATGTGCGAACCGAACAAAAACTATTTATAAAAGAAGCGATGACATCTTTTTTGATACTTAATTATCTCTTAATTTAAAAAACAATTTCAAATTCAGCCAATTTAAAAAAAAAAGTATATTACCACATACTTAATCCTTAATCGAACAAAACAATGTTTAAAATCAATGTTATTTCATTCTATCGTATTAAATAAGTTTATTACCACTTGGGTCTAACAGTTAGGTAATACAGTGGATTTTATGATACATATAGTATTAATAAAAATACGATGTCGGTAAAGTTATTTATTAAATAACATTTATCCAAAAATAAATTAAAAATTCTGAGTATGTATTGGTTTATTTTCGATACAATTTCTAGTAGAATATTCTTGATTGTATTTTACTTCTGCTTGATTTTTTATTCTTGCAAGTAGAGTTATTACACTGTTAAAAGAATTGTATTTGTACATCAATACAGAGTATTTCCTAATCGGTACTATTACTTCGATTTGAATAGAACTATTATTAATGAGAGTATATAAATATGAATTATAATTGTGTTTTCATTTATTTTATTGCTTATTAACATTCTTATTTTTTGTATTAAAAAAAAAACTATACTAGTTGTACAATGCCTCCGATACACTTTATACATGGATTTCTTATCTTACTATATATATTTAAATGAAAACAAGATTCGAGCACAAGACAAACAAAAGCGAAACGTTTTTTTTTTTTTTAAAGTTACATAAATTTTCTTACCCCTGCTTGCGAGCTACCGTGCTCAACAGGTGGTGGAATTGGTACAGACTCGTTCGTTTCCATGGGAACAAACGAGACAGGTCTAGCGCCATCACTACCGTCATCTTTATCTTCTACTTCTTCAGGCACTAAACCCCAATTCATGTTAGTGTCATCCATAACTGGCCATCTATCAGTCAAATTTACTGTGACAGGTTTTTCAGTGCAAGGTCGCACCTGTGGCATCGGGTAGGGAATCGGGTACGGGACGTAAATAACTTGTGGTGGCGCTGGAGGTGTTGGCGGTCGTTTTACATATAAGGAAATTTCGTCCAATAACCGTACTATCCGGTTCAGCATCTCATCTTGATGACGAACATACTCTCGTCTATTATCGTAATAATATGGAGAAAAGTCGTAATATGACTGCCTCGACTTTCGGCGGTGTCTCATTTGATTACTATTGGAATCCCTAATGTTCTTTACTAAGTCGATGCTGTCGATGCTGTCGCTGATATCGGTATCGCGATCTTCGGCGAAGTCGTGTAGGTTTCGTCCATTGGCGAAACATAACATCGGGATTAAAAATATTAAACACCTCATCTAAAAAAGAATAAACACTTATATGTATCACATATTACGAAGTAAACGTAAATAATGAGAAAATATGTTTTAAGTATTTTTGACAAAAATAATTAATACTCATATGATACTAATTTATATTTAGATTTGTAAGGTACGTATTATGTCAGTCAGAAAATACGTATATTATAAATTAACTAATCTTTTTTTATTCAAATATTACTCAGTCTGGGTAATTATTAATTTAAAAAAAGAAAAAATATATATTTGTTAACTTTGACAGAATCCGTCTCAAGATTTCTTTGGAGAAATTCGGTACCATAATTCTAATATGCTTATATATTTTTATGTAAACAAGCTATATTCAAAATGAGAATCGGATGCAACCGGAAAAAGAAAGCGCCCCACAAGAAACAGGTGACTTTGACGTTTCTCGTTGTATTCTGTAAAACATCGAACGACCGTATTATTAATTTAGTTCGTATGAAATGAAGTCATTTAATTGAATGAATATGAAGCTTAATCATTAACACCGTGAAATGGAACAATGTAACTTATTACATTAATAAAAAGCTATCGTATATAAAATCACGTTCAGTATAAACATATTCAGTTCCATTTTGACCTATCTTTCATTACTGGTGAAACCCATAGAGATCATAGTGTCAATAAAATATTGCCTCTCGGGTGCTCTTCCTAGTTTACTTAATTTACTTGTTATGGGCAAAATAAATAACTATTAATATTTTCCAATTCATTTTCTCGCAAAGTTTACTCAGCTGTAATTGGGTAAATAGCACTACTATCTGTATGAGGCCGTCTTCACCCGTAACATAAATACTGAACTACTTGTTATATAAACTAAATTCCCTTTAATATTTATCGGAACAGATGTGTAAACGACGATAAACATGACTGGTAACTATAATCCAAATAACGTAGGTCATGAAATTAATTAAACTTTGTTTACAAACAAATAATTGAGGTAAATTAGGTAATATTAGATATATTTTCTGACTGACATACGATAAGACCGAAAAAATATATTTAAATAACTTTATGACTACCATATACACAAACATATTATATATTGAAATAATATTATCGCTCTTTAACATATTTAAACTTAATTTAAAATACAAGCTTGACTTCTTATAAATGTCACACATAATTAACCTTCAAATATGTATAATTATAGATACCTTGAAATGCCACTTCAAACAAATGTAGGATAAATGTTCTCTATAACAGTAACTACGTTTAACTTCGTTTTTATATAATTAACTGTTTTTCGTTCGAATACACTTTAAATCAAGTAAAAGTAACGCGCACGAGTTTATACTGTTACGTTGAACGACTGACTAAAAGGGGGAATCGGCGCGCGCGCTAGCACAATCGTTCAACTACTCACTAAATCAGTCTGAGTCATTCGCTCACTCATTATTTTATAATGTGCTACTACGATCTCTGGCGAGTTGCGTGTAAGAGGGCGCCTGTTATCTGTGGCATGTCAGTGTGTTGCATCTGTGAAAAATGTGTATACATTATGTGATATAATTTGTGATTGTGAGGTTGTTTCCCATGTATTAGCAAGCAGTGGCACTAAATATAAGGAATTAAAGGAACGAAAGATTACGATTCAGTACGTATATCGTAATTACTCGTTGCTCAAATTCATTCAATTTCATTATTTTTGCATAAGATTTTTATTGTACTGAGTTACCGGGTAGTACTAATGAACTGAAAATTTACTAATTATGTTAAAGTATTATTTATAACAAAATTAGATTTAATTAAGATATTATTAAAACAAATTATCAGTCCATAAGTTACAATTCACAGTAATAACCTTGCAACCGGTAGTGATGGTAGCTAAGGCTCAAAAAAGTTTGCTGTTTTTTCTGTTTGAAGCGTGAATAAGCCAGTGTAATCTCAGGCACAAGAGAAGTAACGTCTTCAAAGGCCATTGTGTTGCGATAGATTTGGCAGTGAGAAGTATGATACTATTTTTCGGTAATTCAAATCCATCCATCAGGCCAGCTGCAGTCGGCATCACTTCAAATTCATCATCATCATAATGTCAGCTGAAAAACGTCCACTCCTCGAGAAGGTGTCCCCTAAGGACATACACGATGGCCGGGCTTGCGCTACTCGCGTCCAACGACTCCTCACTTCAGTTCGGCAATTCTTCAATTTGTTACTTTGGTTTGCCTGCGTATTTCGTTATTTCTGTGCGTCAGTCTCTTTTTCGTCATTCGATCTCGCAAGGAAACTCTGAGTATAGCCCTCTTCATTGCTCGTTGGGTGACGTTGAGCCTTCTTATGAGATGCACAGTAGGTGACGATGTATCTGTATGACGAGAACGTGTTACGTGGCTTGACGATCGCTGCCCAGCCGTTGGATCCGACCAGTTGGAAAATCAGTCTGAGAATTTACAGTGCATTTGTTTTTCCATAAGTAGAAATGTATACAATAAGGACCCATAGTTATGACCTGTGTGATACTTCGACGCCGCATGTATTTTATCATAACTTGCCGCTAGGTGAGGTTCAGCATCTTGGCAATTGGCGATTATACTTAGACTGTACGTCTGTCAACTTCTGTCGAGTTTTGCTAGTATCATATTAATCTTCTAATAAACAGCATTGTTTGTATAACGTCAATATCGACCTTCTTGTTTATGTTTATGTGGTTAACTTGCTTAAATTAAAGTTTGTTATGATACTATTAATGCGTAAGTATTTTATTTTTCCTTATTGGTAACATAGTTGTAACAATAAAACTAAATATACCACTATAATCAAAAACATAAATAAGCAACTATGTTCTTCTATGTCGTCGTAAAAAACATAAGGCGATTACAGATGTGCTTAAAATATACGTGTTATTTTTAAAGCATACTTGCTTCATTTATTTATTCACGAAGACATGCCTCACCGTGAAATTAATTTACCTTATAATATTCTGATTGTTGCAATGCATTTATTTATTTGTTAAGGAAAAACAGCAGCGGTATGCAAAATTTTCCAGATTGGACATATTGAAGGCCTTTGATCGCGTTATTCACAATTCGCTTCTTTCGAAGCTTCCTTCCGATGGCTTTCCCAGGAAATTATGTAACTCGATCATCAACTTTTTGGAAGATCGGAGTACGAAGTTCGTACGAAATTCGTTAATTGCGATATTCCATCACCTACTCAGTTTCTGCATATCACTCACATTATCAATCACATGTTCCAAATCGCTTATATTTACTGAAATGCAGTCGATCATCAAAATAATGAGTAATCAATTTGTTGCCACATATAAATGTTTTCTTAAGTATCCTAATCCACTTCATGAGCAATTTTATTGTAATGATTATTAAATAACAGGTGTATGATTGTATATTCGTCGCATCGCTTAACCCCAACAGCTGGACGAATTAATATGAGATCGATGATAATGTAAAGAAATACAATAACTTCATTATATTTTGTTAATTATTTGAATATAAAATGTATAAATGACTACTCAGGTTTAATTTACGTCCATGGAAGAGGCGGGTATTATTCCTATTTGCTATTACAATTATTAATTACTTAAACGTAATAATTTATTGGATTTATCCTCTTAAAATGTAAGAGGAAATAAAATGTTGGAAAAACATCTTCACAGGGACAATAGAATTAATTATGTTCCAAATTTTACATACGTAGTATATGATTGTTATGGAAAGTAACTCAACATAAATAATATTAATAAAGATCAAAAGTGGTTTGGCCTTTGCTGTTTAGTGACATTTTCTTTTTTGTTTATCATAATAGTATATTCTAAAACATCGAATAATAATATGGCATTAATAATTTATTAATATGTTATATTGTATTATTATTATATAGTGATGTTACTTTTATAATGCATGGCTTATTAGACTATGTTTAATTTCAAGCTAATAACGTATTATAAGGAGTTTCCATGGAGGGCTCAGCAAACGATCCAGTAATATTAATAATATTAAAATAATTATTAAATTGAAGCACTGTGTTTACTTCATAAGGAAAAAAAATATTATTAAGAGTGCTATGGTACATTACAATTCAAAATGAAATAAAACTAGCAACTATATACAACTATTGTTTTTTTTTTTTTTTAAGTAGACATCTTTAAATTAGAACGAAGCTGACATTCTAATTTAACGATGTCTACTAAAAAAAAAGTTAAAGAACCACTTAACTTTTTATTCACCGTAGCCAATCTCAACAATAATAATTAGCGCCAAATGCGCAAAAGAACTTGTAGAGCAAAAATTACATGCTCCCGAACAAAGGTTTTCGCGAGAGGGAGCATTTATCATTACGATAATATATCATTTTTTATTTTTGGACGGATTTATTGACTCGTATTGTTCTAGCTAATAGCACAAATTTGATTTTTATAAACAACTACAACGTGCTGAATATAAGTTCAAATGTAAATATTTATGTAGGTACATATAATTGTTATAAATGTTTTGTATACATTTTGACGAAACGGTTCACGAAAGTCCCGTTACTAAGAAGAATTATTGTAAAGCTTTGTACCTACACTTTGTTCGGAGAGACTACACAATGACAAAGAAAAACGTTTAATAAAATTATTTAATACTAGCTGTTACCCACGGCTTCGCTCGCGTAGAATATGAATATATTTACAAATTAACTTAAAATATTACGTAAATTTAAGACCTCCTTGTATATAACATTGGTGTGTATTTCAGCCCTTAGGGTAGAATATCCAGAAACGCTTAAATGCGAATCAACTCATTTTTAATTGGTAGCCCAAAAATAAAATTTCGAGCTTCTAACTTTAAAAATGACGGACTTCCAGACTAACCTGTATACGAAATGTCAACACCTATTTTTCCCTTTAGACATAAAATATCAAGAAACGCTTAATTACGTATCTACTTATTTTTAATTAGTAGCCCATAAATAAATTTTCGTACTTCTAACTTCAAAAATGACGGACTTCCAGACTAAGCAATATAAGAAATGTCAATCTCTATTAAACCCCTTGGAGGTAGAATATCTAGAAAGACTTAAATACATATTTAATCATTTTTAATCAGTATCTCAAAAATAAAGTTTCATTGTTTTAACTTAAAAAATGATTGACTCTCATAAAAACTTTCAATCCATATTTCAACCTCTCGGAGGTAGAATATCATAAAACGCTTAAATATGTATTTACTCATTCTTAATAAGTAACACAAAAATAGAATTTCATGCTTCTAACTTCAAAAATGACGGACTTCCAGACTAATCTATATAAGAAATGTCAACCCCTATTAACCCCTTAGAGGTAGAATATCTAGAAACACTTAAATACGTATTTAATCATTTTTAATCAGTATCCCAAAAATAGAGTTTCATATTTTTAGCTTAAAAAATGACGATTCCATAAAAAATTTTAACCCTTATTTCACCCCCTTAGTGGTCGAATATCAAAAAACACTTAAATACGTATTTACTCATTTTTATATAATATATAATAAAGTTTCATGTTTCTATCTTATAAAATGACGGACTTCTATACAATTTTTACCATTATCTCAACCCCGTAGGGGTAGAATGTGCAGAAACACTTAAATAAGTATGTACTCCTTTTTAATAGTATCCCAAAAAAAATGTTTTCGTTTCTAACTTAAAAAATTACGGACTTCCATACAAACGTTCAACCCCTATTTTACCCCTTTAGGGGTCGAATTTCCAAAATTCGCTCCTTAGTGGGTGTCATGATATGTTAGTTTATAAGTATACAGACTAAACTATACGTTTTATGCTTCTAGTCCTAAAAATGACAATACTTTCAACAACTTACAACCTTTCATCCCCCTTTTCAACCCTTTACAGCACTTTTTCCAAATAAACAGTAGCCTATCTCATTTCTCAGGCTCTAGACTATTTGTGTACCAAATTTCATTTAAAGCGGTCCATTCGTTTTGACGTGAAAGCGAGACAGACAGACAGAGTTACTTTCGCATTTATAATATTAATATATAGTATGGATTATTAAATTATTATTTTGTTGCTGTTTTTTTAGTATTTTTGTGTCCTGTTCTACAACATCTTTGACTTGCATACTAGAATATTTCCGGCCATTCGAGCGAGTACGTTACCTTACGGATGTTTACATAACAGGATTAGTTGTACTGGTAATATTATCCAGACTACTGTTATTTATGAATAATAGCGACTAGAATTTACCGCACATCGAAACTTTATTAATGGATCTAGAATTAACTAGGAGCATCTACACATACGAGATGATTAATACAGGTGTTATTCTCAGAGCAACCAACCAGTGCTAGTCATTAATCTTTCGCTTGGACCACCCAAATATATAATGACTATTAGTAAATAATAAATATAATAGTAATAATATACTTGCATTTCGTTGTCTAATACTAGAAATGCTGTATTATATTTGTTCTGAATGTTGTTTCATTTTGAAAAACTCTAATAATTTTTTTCACTTTTTTCTATAAAATAGTTGTAGGAATGGGTCACCTGATGATAAGTAGTCACTAATAGACATTTGCACCGTAAGAAATACTAACCATTCCTTACAACCAAGGCACCAACTTTGAGAAAACTGTAGTTATACTGGGTCATTTACCGTTTAGACCGGAAAAAAACAAAACTGTGTGTAATGAGTGGGTGCTACCTATTCTTTAAATGTTGAAAAAGAGTAACTATTGAATTTCATGCCGGTTCTTCTCGATAAAATCTGCATTCCGAACCGGTGGTAGCTTCACTTAGTATAGTTTGTTAAATGACGATTCAAAAGTACTCGTAAAGGCCTACTTGAATAAAGCATATTTTGATTTTTTTTCTAACGGGTTTGCACAAAGCCCTACTACCAAGTAAATTCACTGCTAGGCTAGACACGCCTTCCTTTACAGGAGAAAGCTTGAACCTTAATTCACAAATGCATTCATCTGATGCGTGTAGTTTTGTTTGTGATATTTTCTTAACCAATAATCACAATGTTGGATTATAAACACACTAAATCACTAAGACAATTGAAGTTTAAAACTACTCAATTTTATATGAAGCTATTCTTCTGACCCATTTTAGTACCAGTGGCTAATCTAAGGGATTTTAAACGCAAGGACAGCAGCTCTACGTGTTGAAAAGCTTCAAGGTTTGGGAGTGTAAACACTGCAAGTTCCCAGCTGATATTGAGAATATCATGGTAGAAACCCAATGTTTTTTAAATGTCCCGGGGACTGAACCTAAGGCCTCAGGATCTTCAGCCCTATAAACTAGTCACTAGACCAACGAATTAATCAATTTACGATAAAGGTAAATAATTTTGTTACATTATTTGTCAAATTACAAAATGCTTAATATAGTTTACTTTACTTTACTTATACAAGAGAAGTAATGAGAACTGAAGTATCACTCAGGAAATCAAATGAATTACCGTACCCTTTTCATGAAATTGAACGACTCTCTTCTCTGCTTATAAATTGCCGTAAATGTTAAAAAGAAATATAAACAAGAAATTCTTCAGTCCTATTTCGCACTTTTAAATAGCCCCATAGCTGGATGTTTAAGAGGGATTAATAGAGGCTCCCACTCGTAAAACAATGGTACCGTTATAAAAAGGATTGCGTCAGTATGTGCTCGTACCTTGCATTCGCCTCGATAACTTGGCGTTTATTCACGATTGCAGGAACGGAAAACAATATGGAAAAAGCAACGCTTACATTTAAATAAGTATAATAAGTTATTATAATACAAGTGGTAAATGGAAATAGAAAAAGTAGTTATTCTAAACCAGTATTTCAAATGCATATAAATTAGGGAGCGATGGAACAGACACGAATGGAGGCCCATCAACCTTGTGTGGTTTGAGCATGATTTTTGGTTTTCCGCTTGCGACGTGAAATTCGCAAGTTCGATCCTGACCCCTTGGATATTGTGGTACCCAATCATAAATTATCAAAAAAATGGCCTTTACTTAAGCATAAGCTTAAGGGAAAATAGTAATATTTGAGTAATTCTTCGTCTTAAATAATTATTATTTAAAAAAAAAGTAATTTATATTATTTTAGTTTAAGCTGTGTGAGTAATTCTTCATCAATTATAATTACTGTTTTAAATAATAAGTAAGGCATAGTTAATATATCTTACAGCACCCGTGTCTTTGGTCACTGGTGTCCACTTACCATCGGGTAGCCCATTTTTCAGTCAAGTATAAAAATCAATAAAAAATAGTATTAACCTTAGACATTATGTCTAATAAATTCCCCTTTCATATTGCTTCGTCTTTGCTCTACTTTATATGATATAATTCTTTAAGTAATCTTTGTTTTACTACGCCTGCTTCGCTTTAGCAATAGTTTCTTTAGATATTATGATGTTTAATCTGCAGTTTATATACATTTACAGTTAGTTTCAAACTCTTGCGTTTAATCATAATCGCTCAAACAACACCATTAGACGTGCAGTCGGAGCACGACAATTTCTTACTTATCACTTAAGACTAAGTAACGAAATGCACGAACCAATCAATACTTGTATTTCTTAATATTTAGCATAGTCACTATGAAATAATTAAATGATACTTTTATTGTATATGGGTAATTTTATAAAAGAATTCTTTACAAATCAAGAACGATTTCAAAGTCACATTGGATTCGGTAATTTATTATACTAATAGGTCATTTAAAATAGTTACACGTAACAGTTGTCAGTCTATAAATTAAAATGGCGCCATACTATCGTAAACATTAATTTTACTCGAAATATAATCATGTGTACAGACAGCATCATAAAAATTTACAACTTGCAAACATTTGCTCCAACTTTGTTATTTCGCATTCAGCTTGGTTACGTTCTTGGTTAATAATATTAGGAATAGTCGAACAATTTATGATTATTAACTCTTTATTCTATCGTGCAAACGAAAACATACCTAAATACTGGAAAAACTGACAAATTATATAAAACGTGCATGTGCTTGCTTATGTCAAATGGAAAGCCCAGCGCTTCGTTTTATTTATATTTATCACCTATTAATTTAAAATACAAAATTCAATTATGAATGATCTGTGAACTTAAATAATTATTTTTTATAGAATGATTGTTTTTAATATTCTTAAAAACAATCATAAGTAGGCTATTACTAATTTCCTCAATAATTCCATTCACGAATTTTCTAAAACAAAACAAAAAAAAATGAAGTAAAACAATAACAAATAAAATGGAAAGATAAAAAAAAATCTCAATTTAAATTTTCTTGCAAGTAACTACAATTTTTTATCACTACATGTTATGAAACAAACCCTCCCGCCGCGTCTTTCTGTCTGCATGTCTGAACGCAACAAATACAATTTGTATTAACATAAATCTGCGGTGAAACACAACTATGTATATAAAACATTACATTACCTTCCTGATCGTTAAAATATTAATTTAACGATTAAACCTTTATACAAACAGTAACTCCTACTTATTTTTTTGCGACACGGGTTCTTTATTTAACTCCGAGAGATTGGAACACACGTGTTCGTATTATGGTTAGTCTGAGTCTTGGATGTCATGTACAATGTCAATGACATCATAGTCTCGGCAAATTTCGGGTCATATTTTAAATTTAAAAGCAACATCATATACTTTTTTTTAATTTGATTTAGACACATGTGTTCGTATTATGATTAATTTGTTTATTAGATTTTGTACAAAGACATCACAGTCGCGACATGTTTAGGATCATCCTCTGAATATCAAAGTAACATTACAATTTTTAAAATAATTGTTATATACTAATTTCATTATATAATATATTATATAATAATTGATACATTTTTGGTAACATATGCCGATATAAATTAACCCCTAACTCAATTTATAGCATGTTAGGAATCTGACTTCACACGGGTGCGATTTACTAATAAAGAAAATGTGCAATAAAACCGTAAGAAAATATCATTGGCATTGTTATAGTAGGGTCAAAGATCACTGGACACAGACCCCGGGCCCATGGTCATTCAAATATCCAGTGGCTCTGAGAATTCTCAATAACAAAGAGTACTAACTAAGTACTCTTTACGTGATGGCACAATATGTATTGAATTTATATCAATATGGAATTTATAACGGAGTCTAAATAGTAAGCCTTCAAAGTACAATCTCACGACAGTGGCTGTCCATAACAATAATAAGTAAATTGGTGGGTAGTGGAACCGCTTAATTCACTAGGTACAGAAAGCAACAGAACTACTAGATCATATTATAAATGCATTTCTCAAGACCCTTATAATCGTAAAAGAAACCAGTAAGATCAGTCGATCGAGTCAGCTTACAAAAGTTGAGTTACCTCTAATTTCTATGTATGAGTACTTAACCACGTATGATGAATCTTTGCCAAGAGGGGAATATTTTGGCTAAGAAATGAAAGGAAGGGCCGGTTGCACGAAAACAAAAACAAACTTGACATTACTATTTTCGGTTATAACAACACAATCTTCCGACAGCTTGCAATCTCGACAACGGATTAGACGTAATCTAATGATATTTATAAGGTTACGGTGACATATACAACAAAGGAACAAACAGCGCTCCAACGCAAACATATTACCGCTATATGTATATTGCGGTCGCACGGAATCATAGATACACTACGAGTACTATATATATTATTACAAACTAAAGTAACGCGCCGTATCTCTCAAAAGAAATCAAAAAACTTTAAAATGCAAATTTGAAAATATATGACTAAAACCTTACATCATCAAAATATAGGAAACGCCCGTGACGGCAAATGTATCTGAAGTAAGACTAGGTAACTCTTACTCACTCGCAGAAGATATTATAATATTGTAATATGTTGACACAGTCATGGATTATTAATTTATAACAAAATAAATAGCTGCACTACAGCTACATACATATATTATGCTATTCGCTCGCATTTCAATCTTACTAAATATATTTAAGTAAAAGAAAAGAACGATAAGAATTATATTATGATTAATACTATTATAGATTACTAATAATTTATTAAAATATAATTTTTCCTATTACTCTTATATCAAAATTTTGGGCTTGGGCTGGAACTTTAAAAGACCGTTCTCGCTGAGCTGTATTGTCTGCATAGTATCAGCATTTTCTTCAGTGAGATCATCATAGACTTGAAGATGACGTTGACACGAAATCAAAATCTTTCGAGCTGTGGTACCTACCTCTGTGCGCGGACCAAAACACACTTTATAGGCTTAAAACTAACAACGTAACTTCATTGATAGAGCTCTATGCAATAAAAATAGGTCGTAGATCAACGAATACTTTTCTTCGGAAAGTACGCCGAAAACGTGTATAGAAAATAGTACCTACCTCTAATTTAAAGTAAAATGAATTGAAAAATTGAGTGGTTTATTCCCATATGACTATGATACATAAAACTAGAATACGCAAGTAAAAATAAAACATTTATTCCAATCGGTGCGATTATATACATAACGGTAATAAATAAACAACACGTATTGAGTATTTTACAATATTTATAGATATAAATTGTGATTTCAAATAATGTGACAGAGAGGTGGTAGATATTAATTGAGTTTCAGTCCTCGTTTGAACTAAATTTTAATTGATTAAACAATTAGTTGCTTAGCGGATAGCTTGACAGCAGCTAGACGAGGGCCAAGAGAGCCGACAGGAGGTTTTTACCAATCATTAAAAAATTACATCTTAATTTTCCTCGAATTTCGACTGAAATAAAAATCTATCTCTCTCCTTAATTTTTAGTAAATAAATGTTACTATAAAAGACAAGCCAAGATTCAGCTATGAGAGAACTCCTGATAATTAACTTATTTTTATATTTTCGTCGTCGATGAAATATATTTTAAATCAACTTTTAGGACACGTATTTGTATTGGCATTGGTATTGAATATCATGTTCCTTAGCGAGCAAGTCGATTTAACAAAAGGTCTTTCGACTAATGATTTTGAAATGGCACTTCTTAGTCATGGATACAATGCATCTTGAAGTACGAAAGAATTTTAATTAGTTTAAACATTAAGGTGGTATTTGTATATGTATGTAACTCTTGAACTCATTGTTTCACTGTTCACTTAAGTCAAAGAAAAAAGCCACTTTCTGGATCTCTACTTTCAATGAATCTTCCACGAGAATACATTTCAGGACATTTTCTAATTTTGATCTACTAAAATAACCGATCTTCCTGTCAATGTTAAAGCTATTTGTGATATTTTACGGCTTGAATAATATGATAATACTTCATTAAGTTAACCAAAAAAAAGAGTAATTATTACGATGAGCCTTACCTAATTTAAAAAAGAAAAATTGAAATTTGTAAACAAGTGTGATCTCAATGTAACAGATACTACAGTATTTTTAGGAATCACATTATACTCGAAACTACAGTGGAATCATTATTTGTCGTCCCTGACATCTCGTTGCCGGGACATTTCATGTGAAGCGCTTCACGTGGAATCCCCACATCAAAAGGACTGGTCGGACTATTTATAATAGTCCAACTCGAAAACTCTTTTGGGATATTTTTGAAAATAAAGGTACGATTACATATGCATCATTTTTAAACGTAAAATTTACACTACATACATATTACATATATTTCTTTGAGTATCAAAAACAATCTTTTTATAATATATGTATATGGATATTTCCGAATTCTCATTACATTCTGGGATATGGTACCTCTTTCTTTCATAATAAATCGAAGATATTGTTAACTTTGTCAATGAATATACTTATATTTAATTTAAAAAATATAAAAACGTGATAAATAAGACTTTTTACGCGATATACATTGACTGAAGTTTCTTTACGGCCTTATAATTATCACGTAAAAAATGTCGTATTAGCGTGAAGTAAGTATTCTTTTGATATTCTTGCAAGATAATTAAAAATTTTACTTTAATAACAAATGTAATATAATTAAGGGAAAAGAGGGGGAGATCTTTACTTTAAGTTAAATCCTGTTAGGTGACGACACAAAATGCCTTATTGGGCACTAACTTAAATAAATAATTTTAATTTATTTTAATTAAGTCAAGTTATTCAGAAGAAGTGAGAAATTACATATACATAACCGTTAATAGGAAATCAGACTTTTGATTAACCATATTCGCTATGAGGAATATTAATTCCCACAATTATTATCACACGTGCAACTAAAAGATTCCTACTTATCAGTTTTGCTGAATCATATATCTAAAATAATATTTCGCAACGTATTTTCAAAGTGACGTATTGGTTTATTTTCTGACGTTACCGATTTAAAAACATCATACATACACAGTCTTACTAGTATTAAGTAGCACTACGTTACTGCAATATGGAATTATGTTTTCAATTCAATTATTAAAGGGAATTCGAGTATGTTTTTAATTGAATGAATTTATTTAAGATAAGATATTCAACAATAGAGTTTTCTTATTTTTTAAGTAGGTAATTTATGTATGTTTTCTTTACATTCGGAATATGTGTTTATAACAAATAATAGTTCGATGGTATGCTACTTAAGGCTAAGTTAATGTATGTCTTATAATATATTTACATATTTCTATTGGATAATAGGGCTTTGGCCGTCTGAGTGGGTACCACCCACTTACCACTTGTTTTGTTAATTTCGGTTTGAGAAGTAAGTATGGTTTGTAAGGCCAGTCTACATACAAAGCACTGGAGCGTCTTAGGCTCCTATATTACGCAATTTAAAATTTACCGGAAAAAATATTTTTAGTAGATATAAACGTGGTCTACGTTTATTGAAATTTTAGTAATATAACATTACATTCAGTGTTATATTAATAATTTTGTATTAAAATTAAAATATTCAACAGGTTGAAAATGATCGGTTTTATTTATTCCCATATTTATTCTTTCCTTTAAGATTATTTAAATAAAGATGTTTTAAAAATGTTTTATTCGTACTGTTACATGTTAAATAATGCATTATTGCTGTTTGGTCGCATTCTACATCAAGTCATACCATACAAGTGCTTTGTCCAACCATGTAAAATTTCCTGAAACAAACAACTTATAAAATTACAAATTCGGAGGATAAGCGAAATTAGTTCTAATTCAGCTTATATGATTCAACCTAAAATAAACTAACTAACAAACAAAAATTGCAAGTTAAATAAGAGTTTTTAAAAATGCATTCAAAATGTACTCACTATATCGCTGAGGTTTGGTAGAGGCCTTAATTAAAATCGCTGGTGCAGTTCACAGTTGTTTGACAAAATTGGTGAAACGTTTATAACTGCAAGCGACGTTAAAGAATTTTAATCAACAAATGGTTTTAAGCTAATATATTAGGATTTAACGTATGTTCATCACATTAGATCAAAGGACTTAGAAATAATTTGCAAAAATTTCGACTCGTATACAGATACAGGTCGTTTAATATTATACTACAAAATATAACAGGCGTTTAGAAAGGATGCAACAAATTAAAGTAATTAATAACAAATCTAATGGAAAATAAATTAATCTAATCCCGTAAATTAAACCGACCATGACGCAAATTTCCGCAGAATCCATTGCTAACCTCTAGAACGCATGACGCGTTACTCAGAACTTCCGTTGATTGCATTTAAATAGTTTAAATACTGCTAAGAGCTCTGATCGGCATGTATCTTGTTAGAACATTTTATTGGAATACGGTTAAACACTTTACAATTCATATAGAAGAGCATAAAGTACATACTTTATGTGTTGAATATTTATTGCCTGTATTGGAAAAAAATACTTTAAATTGTTGCTACAATAGGCCATGCGGTCAGGTGTAAACCTGCGATTTTTACTTCACTACGCAACCCCTTTGAGCTATTGACGTTGGACAATCTATTTCATAATATATAATATTATGAAATAAAATATAAGAAATTTAATAATAATAAATTATAGTATAACAATCTTACTGTAAATTTTTTACTTTCCATATTAATTTTTACAAAACAATTTTAAGCTACAGCACAACCGATTAGTAATAAACTCGTCCGGAAAATATTACGTGTCTTAATATTTACATTTATTTAGAAAGCATGATTGTTCATATCACACTGAAATCGTGAAACAGTGGCGACTTTTCGTAGATATCCTGAAACTTTATTGAAAACCTAAAAAGTATTTTTTTTATTAAGAAAACAAGTTTATGATGTTTTAGTTTTTCGATTTTTCATGTCATAGACATTATGTAAAAAAACTATTTAATATTAAACTACGGACGATAGTGTCATGGTTCTAAGTGTCACTATTTTTAAGCAATTATATCATAAAATATGAATGTAATATTTGTCTATTCCCGTACATTTCGACGGTCATTTTCGTTTACCCAAAATATTGCTGCGGCCTCAAATAAAGCATGACCTCATTTAACCTTGAGAAAATTCTATTCAGTTAGTGTCAATCACCTTGCTATTGGCATGTTTACCAAACTACGTCGGTACCGTACCGACCGTCGTCTTATACTAACGAACTATAAGTAAATATAATTTTTTATTAACATATGTTACAAAAATATGTCAACATAAATAGGCGCTTGTGGTAAAACTGAGCATGTTTTTGTTCAATTTCTCCCAGGATAATAATGTAAAAAACAAAGAGGTCTGAATAATAATTAATATCTCTCATTTTATGCACTGAGTATATAAATACAAAACTCATCACAGCACAAGATCGTGAAATGTCAGAAAAGATATGTGACATTGACTAATAATTATAATATTAAAAGGAAACACGCTTCAAAGTAGCATATCGCCGTATGTTGATTTTCAACATACGAGTATCACGAGTCAGGAGTGAGTTCTTACAGAATTGCACTATTATTACTTTACTTATCAGTGTATGCATTTAAAAAAAAAGAAATATTTTAAAAGCTTTTATTTCTGATATTTTTTTGTTTTTTCACAGCTATTTGTATTGCATGAAAATGCGCTGATTTTTGTTATGTTTTCATATTGCAGTTAAGTGTTTAATGTAATCGTCAGAAAACATAAGTATTTTTGGAAAATTACGTAAATATCACTTTTTAAAGTATAGTTTATAAAGCAATAATGTAGTATTTAAAATGCTAGATTACGAGCTATTTTTTTAATTGAAAATTGACACACAATCAATTTATCCACACTTTGCACAACCCTAATTCTGTAATTTTTCGCATTATTAAATATACATACATACCAAACGTTATGGGAGAATGTATTGTATGGATAGATTTACCGTGACCTGTGTGTAAATGACGCGCATTGGAATTTGACTGTCTGGTAACCTAAGTTCCAGGAAGATCTACAAGCGCAGGTGACTGCTATCTCGTAGTTCAAGCCAATTTTACTCGCCCATAGAGCAAAAATGGTAAATATATTATCCTTGTCATAGGAATATTGTAGCTTAATGACGTTACTTCTAGTCTAAATAAATATAATTAAGAAAATTTTACAGAACAGAAAGAAAAAATAATAATTTTTGAGCAGGCAGACTCAAACAAGAACTGGATGACTAACTGACGTAAAGACATTTAAGAACCAATTGTGATGCCTTGTTTCCCTTATACTGTCAGCAGCATTCTCGCTAGTCCTTAGACGTGCCTAGATTATGTTTAGGATTAAATCAGAAGAAAGTTAAATAAATAAATCTAGTCTCAGCTAATATAAAATATCTCGTTAATAATTTCTCAATGGGTATTCTTTTAAAATGTAATCTTATGCCTCAAAGTTTTCATGATATGACGAAAGTATACCCAGACGAATAAATTCAATTGTTTCGGCAAAATGAGGTAGCACTAAATACTTAGTGAACGAAACATTAAGAAAAAATTCAATTATTCTTCTAATTAGTATTTACACATTTAATTGAATATTGTAAAATAACTAAAAGTACGTTCATAAATAATGTGTAAGCAGATATTGTAAGGTATGTCCAAATCTACGAGATAATCGGCTTTGTTATAAAATACCATTACACTTCTACTAGTCTTCCGAACGTGACTGAGTACCAAATGTTCCAATACATTTGAAATATATGACGATTCAGATGATGTCAAAGGCTATTTTGTTTGGTTTTTTTTTGTTATTTATTAGTGATCTGTAATAAAATTATATAGTTATAATTAATCATCTGTTTTGTAGGTGACGTTTTACGACGACAATATAGGCAATATCATTTACACAAATCGTCATGTTCATTCCACATGACCCATTTTCAAGCGGCAGTATTATTAAATCAGTGGAGGTAACAATATAGGGAAGACAATAACTCTATTTCCAACACATTATTTTTATGCAGCCGAGCATTTTGTGTACTTTTATCTTTCAAGTTCGACTTATAGACAAAGTTATTTCACTCAACAAATAAAGTAATTTTAAGTGTTTTGAATTATATGTTCAGCACTACGAAGTTTATAAGTAATATTACAATCCAATCCAAAATGTTGAATATTGTATACCAAACGGCATGTAGTTAGTAGTTAGGACTTATAGGATATATTTTGGTAAAAATTGTGGTTATTTTAACGCAAACTTATTTATTAGTTTCTAAAGCATTTCTACTCATCATTTAAATTATTCTTGAAATTTTTATTACTGTTAAGTATATTTACATTGATTTGACACAACAAACGTCTTTGTAAAATCTTATTGGAGTGAAGTATATTTTGATTTTGTTTTGTTTCTGTGTTTCTATTTTTAAATTATCGCTCACCTACGCGTGACACGAGCTGTATATATAGCTTATCCTATCATAAATTTGTACATTAAATATTGAGTACTGTATTTAATTAATTGTACTTATATTAAAAACCATATCATTTTTTTCTTAAGATAGATTCATATTGATAAAATAAAATAGCGTTAAACATTTACAATTCACTTTATGCGTCTAGAGTAATTGAGGAAAAAGATTAATTAATTGATTGATTGATGAGTAATGAGTTAAAAAAATTGGTCAAAACTGATTTTATAGTACAGGAGGCTTATGTAAAATATGTATTTATGTGTATTGATTTTGAATCAATGAATAAACGAAGTTTGTTACAAGAAGTCGGTTATTTAAAAATAAAGAACTAAACCGTTGCTGGTATGGGATCTTTTTGTTCTTGATTAATATATGTATATACTTTTATAACTTACTCTAGATTCTTCTATGTATATAGTAATTGTAATAAAACTGTAGCAAACACGGGGCTACATATATTTTTGAATGGATGCGAAGCGTATTATTCGCTATAGAAAATAAAATTTATATAATAAAATTTTATCTGAATACGCGCATAGACCTTGCAAACAACTATAGATAATTCAACTAAACTCGAATTCATAGCATATGTATATTAAGAAATAAATATAAATCTTCTAACAAGATAGTCTGGTCTTGTCTAAATTCACGTCCACACTATTTAACAGTCGTAATCGATATCACTTGTAAACCAATATGTCCTAAATTGTGTGGGGTTTTAATATTGGTCAAATCTATCTTTGGTCACGCATAGAGAAAACTTCAGTAGGATGAAAAATATTTATGGAAAGATTCTGTGTCATATATTTACGCACACAATTGATAACTTAGGTTGTCCTTACAACTTAGTGCCCTTGCACTTTCAATAGAATTTAATGACAAAGCGCTCACATCAATATTTTGTCACATTCATTTGTTTATTGCATTATGTTATTAATATTATCGCACTTCAAGCTAAATAATAAAGTAGTTATTATTTAGCCTGAAGTGCGAAAAAATACAATTCACAATGTGCCTAACATGGCTCGAAGTAACATAAGTTACTACTTAAATAGGAAAAATATTAATAATTCAAAAATTTAACTAAGTCTTCAGACCGGCGTATTATCTAAAATGTTGTTTGGTTAATGATTCCTTTCTTAATAACAAATCCTAATAAATAATGACAATAATTTTTAAACACAATTTATTTAATCGCATACTTTTGTGTTTCATGTTTCAAATAATTATTTTAAGCGATTACGTCATGGTAACAATACTGTTTTGTAAGAACGATTTTCGCTTAAAGACACGATATTATCGAACTGAGCTGGTAAACACTTATATTATAAACCAATATTATATTTTTTACTCAGACATTTTCGTATATTTCTTGTTCTTTTATGTCATTTCCTTTCTGTCCCATGCGCCGTAACTTGATGTTATGTATACTTTATAGTCTTACTCAATAAAAAAGTCTTCATGAAATTGGACTGATAGATCCCGGGATAAGTGCATTCAAATCATTACACAGACATACTCTTCCGGTTTGTATAATAATAATGATAACACAAATCTAGCTTGTATTTAAAAAATATATATTATTTATTCAATTTTATCGTATCGAATACTGTAAAAGTAGTCGAACGGACTATATTCATTGAACATCCATAAACTGCTATGAGCAATAACGTACAATTGAGACTGATAATTGAAATCTGTACTGGTAATTCTGATACATTACAGAAATATTAAGAAGTTAGTGACTTATGATATCACCAATAAAAATACAGATGATGATGATTTCGAGAAGATTCTATATTTTATTTAACCAAGAATGATTTTTCCTGTATGTTTCTCTATCATATGTGATAGATACATCACATATTACATCTGATAACAAATAGTGGTAAATAATCTGTGATATGATCAATACTGGACTCCTGGACGATAGGTCTCTCCCAAATGTGTCAAAGCTGGGAAATATTCATAGTACTCATCTAATTTATTTTACGAGCTAAATATATTTATATTTTATTTATAGTAGTATAAAATAAATTTCAGAAATTGATGATAATATTTAAAATGAAAATTAATAAATACTAGCATGTGTGGAATATTTCATACGGATACCTATAAAATATATATAAATCCAGTCGTCCATGAATAATAAAAAATAAAAATGACATCATCTCATCTCATCTCTCAGGCGAAGGACGTCCACTGCTGGACATAGGCCTCCCCCAAAGATCGCCACAACGACCGATCTTGTGCAGCCCGCAACCAGCGGCTTCCCGCGACCTTCACCAGATCGTCGGATCACCTTGTGGGGCCTCCCCGCGCTGCGTCTTCCGGTCCATGGTCGCCACTCGAGAACTCGTCGGCCCCATCGGCCGTCGGTTCTTCGAGCAATGTGCCCCGCCCACTGCCACTTAAGTGTCGCAATTCTTCGAGCTATGTCGGTGATCATAGTTATGTGGATCTCCTCATTTGTGATTCGATCACGCAGAGAAACTCCAAGCATAGCCCTCTCCATTGCCCTTTGGGTGACCTTGAGCCTTCTTATGAGACCCCTTGTGAAGGACCACGTTTCAGAGCCGTAAGTCATCACTGGCAACACACACTGGTCAAAGACTTTTGTCTTGAGACACTGCGGTATATGGGACGAGAAGATTTTTCGTAGCTTCCCGAACGCTGCCCAGCCGAGTTGGATTCGACGGTTGACCTCTTTTTCGAAGTTGGACTTAACTAATTGGATCGTTTGTCCAAGGTATATGTAGTCATCGACAACTTCGAGTGTAGATTCTCCGATTTTTATGGGAAAAAACTGTTAACCGCTGCTTTAGAAGATGTTTTCAAGCTTCTGGACTAGAAAGGATCTGGCATCAACATTAACGGCGAGTACATCACTCACCTTCGATTTTCTGACGACATAGTAGTCATGGCTGAAACCATGGAAGTCCTAACCACAATGCTCGATGACCTCGGTAAAGGCTCCGAACGAGTGGCTCTTAAAATGAACATGGATAAGACGAAGATTATGTCGAACATTCATGTTGTTCCCACTCCCATAAAAAATGACATAAAACTATATTATTACTACTGAATATTTTTTTTAATGACTGACATACAACTTCAACCATTGAATCTAATAAGACGAATTTTACAGAGGAATTCCTTATAGAAAGTGGTTCATCTCCTGAGGGGGTTAAATGTTACAAATTTGAAAGTCAGTGTAATTACTTCCTAAGGGCTTAATTTACCAAATGAAAGACAGATGCTAAAGATTTTCTGAAAACTCATCATCTAAGAGGGTGAAACTTAGGATAAAAGTTGTATATAGGAGTAAATCTGTATTTGTTTATTTTTATGAGTAAAAGATGGCTGTTTAAGCATTTCTCTGAATTCATCACCCAGCGGGTGAAATTGGGAATGAAATTTCGTATCGAAGTTCGTCTTCTTTCAATGTCTGAAACAGAAACTTCTGTTTATAAAATAAAGAAAGCTGTTACAGCGTTTTTAAATATTCATCACCCAAATGGGTGAGATTAAAGATGAAAGTTTTTTATTGAAGTTTGTAATAATTTAAGACAGTAGGTAACATGTAAATCGGTGCTTATTTTTTTGTTATTCTTATCAAATCGACATCAATTGAAATTCTCCATCAATAAACATTTCGAAAAGATTTCTCATATATATATTAACATAAGAATTATAGCGTAGTGCTTTCGAATCAGATTCTGATGAGATGATATACTTGTATTCATTAAGTGTTTTATTATTTAAATGAGTTTATCAATAATATACAAATACCACATCTGATGTAATTTGTTACAAAATGTTTCGTTAAGCAAAGACATTGACATTGAGGCTAACATTGTCAGTCATTACTTATCAATTAAGTTAACCTTAGTTTATGCGAAATTAACATTCCATTGTGTTCCTAGAAAACGCACTTTCAAAAGATATAAAGCCGACGTTAACGAATAGATAAACCGACGGTAAGAGTAGAAACGTCAAAAAAATATAAACAAAACATAAACTAAGTACTTCGGTTGTAATTAATTTAGCTAATAAAACACTATTGCTTCATTAATAAAGTTAGCTTCAGTGGAATTGTGAGGCGACAATCAAATGAATTAATTAGGGAAGAGGGTCGTAACAACATTTCTGCCCTTAATTTACGTAATTCAGTGACATTTAAGCATTATATTAAACATTTCATACCAAATTTTCAGAGAAGCCATTAATGCAACACGATTTAAAAATAAGAGAATATTTTTTTAAGAAATAAAAACTAGAAAATTACGAAAGCTGTTGTATTTGAATTTTTTATATTTTTTATTAATATTATTTTGTTTAAATAAAATTGTCTATACATTTAAAATAATTATACACATAAGTAGGCGGACGGGCAACAGAGCCACGTGATACAAATATATATATATATATTTTATCTACGTGTAATAAGTGGAATCTGATATTTTCCTGTGTTTTTGTTCGATAACGGTATACTATAATGGAACATAATTAGAATGTATACATATGTATAAATAAAATTACCTTTAAAAAAAATCTAAAGAAAAAACGGTCTTTAAATCTTTTTATTATGATTAATTATAGAAAGTCACCCGAGATGGCCCAGTGGTGAACGCGTGCATCTTAACCGATGATTTCGGGTTCAAATCCAAGCAGGCACGACTGAATTTTCATGTGCTTAATTTGTGTTTATAGTTCATCTCGTGCTCGACGGTGAAGGAAAACATCGTGAGGAAACCTGTATGTGTCTAATTTCAACGAAATTCTGTCACATGTGTATTCCGCCAACCCGTATTGGAGCAGTGTGAAATATACTCCAGACTTTCTCCTCAAGGGGAGAGGAGGCCTTAGCCCAGCAGTGAGAAAATTTACAAACTGTTAATATAGAGAAAGTCAGTACAAATATTGTGTAATAACTTTTTTAATATAAAATTGTATTGACTGTCACAAAATTTACTTGTACCTACATATAAATGTATTTTAAATAACTACAACATAAATAACAAATATTTTTTAATTTAATCAACACGACAAATTTTCCTGAGTATAATCGTATAATACACCAAGCGGCGTACCATAACCATACCAAACCATAGTATGATTCAGGAAACTGATACAGTGATCTAGCGTTCATGTTAAGTATTCCTCGCAAACTTGAACACCTCGTTGAACCGCAAAAGTGCGTGAATTTGGATTAAGACATATCTTGTTATTACTTTAAATAAATATTTAAGTCGAGATTTAGTTTATTCCGCCATTGGATTCACATAAAATTAATCATAATCTAGCATTTCTGTTATAATAGAACACCTCAGTTGTTTAGCATTTCATAACTGTTGTCACAAATAGGATTTTCTATACAACTCATACATTATTTATTCCATACATTTTTTGGGTGGAACGTAAAGAAAAATTACATACGAGACATATCTCGTAACAGATAACCGAAACGTCACTTTCCGTGACCTTAATCTAAAACCAACGTTACTTGTATATAACACCCGTTTTCCATTAGGGTTAGGGTTGAATTTCAAAAACCTCAATCTTTGTGATTTTTTTTTTAATGTAATAATAACAAATCGTCATGTCTCTTAACCTCGATACTAATAGTACTGTGTAAACTTTGAAGTCCCATTTACAGCCCGAATATAAAATTCCGCGAATCTAACGGTAACGATAATTTACTACGGTTTTTCCGTACTAACTTTAATTACTTTAGGAATTCCAATAATACATAGGGTAGGTGCTATAATATATGAATAGTATACATTAATGTTTTTTCCTATCTTGCCATAAACGTGCAGACATCGTTCATTCAATTGAATTAAAACTTTGTACAGTTGTTATTGGCACTCGCGTCAAAGTTTCTACCGGAGTCCTACTAGCTGTTACCCGCGGCGTTGCACGCGTAAAATATGAATATATTTACAAATTAACTTAAAATATTACCTTAATGTAAGACCTCTTTGTATACCAAATTGGTGTGTTGTGTTCAGCCCTTAGGGCAGAATATTCAGAAACTTTAATCAGTAGCTCAAAAATAAAGTTACCTGCTTCTAACTTCAAAAAATGACGGACTTCCAGACTAACCTCTATACGGAATGTCAACACCTATTCCTGCCTTAGGCGTAAAATATCCAAAAACGCTTAAATACGTATCTACTCATTTTTAATCAGTAGCCCATAAATAAAGTTTCGTGCTTCTAACTTCAAAAATGACGGACTTCCAGACTAACCTATATAAGAAATGTCAACCCCTATTAAACCCCTTAGAGATATAATATCTAAAAACACTTAAATACGTATTTAATCATTTTTAATCAGTATCCCAAAAAAAAAGTTTCATATTTTTAGCTTAAAAATGACGGACTTCCCTAAAAACTTTCATCCCTTATTTCACCCCCTCAGAGTTAGTATATCAAGAAACTCTTAAATACGAATTTACTCATTTTTAATAAGTAACACGAAAATAAAATTTCATGCTTCTAACTTAAAAAATGACGGACTTCCAGCCTAATCTATATAAGAAATGTCAACCCCTATTAACCCCTTAGAGGTAGAATATCTAGAAACACTTAAATACGTATTTAATCATTTTTAATCAGTATCCCAAAAAAAAGTTTCATATTTTTAGCTTAAAAAATTACGACTTCCATAAAAACTTTCAACCCTTATTTCACCCCCTTAGTGGTAGAATATCAAAAAACACTTAATACGTATTTAATAATTTTTAATCAGTATCCAAAAAATAAAGTTTCATGTTTCTATCTTAAAAAATGACGGACTTCTATACAAACTTTCAACCCTTTTTTACCCCCGTAGGGGTAGAATTTCTAGAATTTGCTCTTTAGTGAGTGTCATGATATGTTAGTTTATAAGTTTACAGCCTACAGTATAAGTTTTATGCTTCTAGTTCTAAAAATGATACTTTCAACAACTTACAATCTTTCATCCCCCTTTTCAACCCTTTACAGCACTTTTTCCAAATAAAAAGTAGCCTATGTCCTTTCTCAGGCTCTAGACTATCTGTGTAAGCGAGACACGCAGACAGACAGAGTTACTTTCGCATTTATAATATTAGTATGGATTAATGAACAATTGGTAAGTATAGCGGGTATTTTATTTGTAAGAGACGCTAATCAAAGTAGCAAAATAAAATTTATTAGGCATTGTCTATGGCACTTTTAAACCGTAATTTACAAGTAACATAAAATAAAGGTAATACCGAATCGGAATCTAAATTCTATCGAGAATATCTGACAAGAGCCGAGTAGTTATTCTTTTAAATTGATTGTGGAACAAATCTTATAAAATTTTGTACTTCAAGCCTTTCATCATATATTTTATGAATGATATATCTTATAAAAATATATACCTATGCGTAATTTTTAATATAATCTTTAAATTCATTTTGTACCAAATGTATTACTATAATATATTTATTTTCATTCAATTCAATTCTTAGTTTAATGGCTTTTAGTTGTGCCACAGGGCACAGATTATTTCGCCAATGTCATGTAGGATGGAGAAGACACGAATGTTTATTTTCATAATTGCATCCTATAATCAATGACAGTAGTAATGTCAGTGCCTTTAAGAATTTAGAAAAAAAAAATTAAACGTAAAATAATTTTATATAGGTACTAATAGAAGTAATAATTATTATATCAAGTATATTCTGTTAAAAGGTTTTCAAGGCAAACAAAGGAACTTAGTAATAATTACATTCATGTAATTGTAACAGATTTTTTTTTTTTTTAATTATTGGACAACATCACATACATTACTCTGATCCCAATGTAAGTAACTAAAGCACTTGTGTTATGGAAATCAGAAGTAACGACGGTACCACAAACACCCAGACCCAAGACAACATAGAAAACTAATGAACTTTTTCTACATCGACTCGGCCGGGGATAGAACCCGGGACCTCGGAGTGGCGTACCCATGAAAACCGGTGTACACACTACTCGACCACGGAGATCGTCAATGTAATGTGTTAATAGTTATCATTATAATACCCAATCACATGCAAACGAATGTGCGAACAAGTTATTTAAATTTTAAGAGCGCTTTATGCAGTATCTGTTAAATAATAAATTATTTATGTATATATTTGAACTTATACCTCGCTGCATAATATGATTAAAATTATTTAACTTAAGAATTGATAACATTAACTGCTTAAATATATACAAATATGAATTAAAAATAGTTACTGTATAAATCTTGACCGCGTGGAATGGTGGCAAGAATGCTAGCAGCATTTCCCCGTTGAATCGCAATTCCGATCCTCTGGGCTAAAAACGAACCAGCCCTCCTGTCACACGTGGATAACTAAATTTAATAATATTGAATGTGCATGTATTAAAAATAAATATTGTATTATTTCATTTTCAAAATTTTCATTAATATTTTTATTTATTACCTATTTAATATTTACTATTGATATGTTGGTAAAGAGTCCAAAGTGAAAAACATTTTTTATTCATTCGTAACAACGATTTGTCAACGAGGGATTGGAGTCACGAATCTACGACGCAAGTCTTTTAGGGAAATGTGGACTGAAATTCATGAATTTTTCATAGTAGGTTGACAGTAATTTCCATTTCGCTACGAGCCTATCCTTCATAGATGTTTATAATGTATTTTATAAAAAAAAGATGCTTATTTGTATAATATAAATTTTGTATACATGTCTATAAGTTTATAAATAGGGGAAAATAATGATGTTATTTTAATTTATTTGTGTTAACCCTTAATAAAATATTTAACATCAATCATCAATAATTAGCCAATTAAATAATCCACTGCTGGACATAGGCCTCTACCAAGGTAAGTCAGAGCTCCCGGTTCTCAGCCAAGACCAGATCGGTCTCGCCACCTTCTTCAGATCGTAATAATCGAAATAAATAACATAGATTTTAATTGTTTGCCGTTAAAAAAAACAGCTTACAATTTGACTAGGATTTTTAGAAATATTTGAATAATTGCATGAGAAAAAGATTACGTATGAGGTATATACTGGAGTCGCCGGGCTGAGGAAAATTTCCTAGCATTGCATCACACAAAACATGGTACAGTTTTTAGAGTCCACTATTTATTTCATGAAAATATTTAATATATATAATACAAATTTTTGGCCGGTTAACTTTTTACTGAAATAGAGAATGTCGATTCCAAAAGCAAAACGGTACTATTTTATTATTTTAACCTTATACGTCTGCAAATAAAACTTTAAAAAATCTTATATTATATTTGTAGGTGCAGAACTCTATAAATACAAAATTGACTTCGTTGCTTTTAAAATTTTAAAGTTTACAAGGAAAATTTCAAACAACCTTTGGTACGGAGAAATACAAAACTACATTTAAAACGTACACTTTTTACAAATTGAACTACACGAAGTTTTGAGACTAGATATATTATATAAGTCTTTTCTATATCCATAGGAATACTGACTTTATAAAAACTTTTTAAAACTTTGATTACAAATATAGTTAAATTTAAAAATAGAAGGTTAATTTTTTATTCTTACATGTAAAAAAGTTCCTAGTTTTAACAACAGCCTAAACGTTTAGCCTCAAATGTCAAGCTTGCAATTTAACGAACCCTTAAGGGATATCATTATTGCTTTAATAATTCCGCCTCCTTTAAGAGATAAATTATTTAGCAATTCTTTAGAAAATGTAGCAGCGACTTTAATTATTTTAATGGGCCCCTATGTGTCAAGGCTAAAATAACGATTATTAGTTTATGTAGATATTGTGTCCGTTTGAAATTGGATATGTTTGATCAATTTAAGAAGCGTTTATAATAGAGAGTGTCTAATAATTTATGAAACTAGATTATTTAAAGTTTTTAAAATGAAAATAAATTTATTTATAGAATATCTATTAACTTATCCATTTTTGTTTCATAGATAAATGAAACTGTATCACTATTTTTTTATATACAACCTCATATTCAGTTTTTTGAAAGCACTTTTTTTTTTGTTTTTCTAATAATATGAGAAAAACATTTACTTTGTAGTAATCAAACCGCCAGGGCTATACAAGTATTCTCATTTATGTCAGGTTATTATTATTATTATTTAGTTACTGTTATTTTATAAAACATGGTTCATATAAAAAAATAATCTACAAAATAATTCTGCGTAATTTAACGATATGAAATTAATTGAGTTACGATTATGAGAGAAATTGTCCAGTAAAAAACATCAATCAATGTTGTCACGACCGCGCCTTTTTTGGCCCTTCTCAATATGGTCGCATAAATTACTTTTTCAATACGAATAAATTGGATTTTAATATGAATTATTCGAGAATACTAAAACTAAACGTGTACATGTAATATACTCATGGCATGAAGTAAATAAATAATATGTTTTATTTTAAATTAACTGTTAAAAGTAAAATCAAAAAATATATTATATAATGTACTTTTTAATTATAATTTTTTTATAAATATACAATTTATTATTTGTATTATCCGGTCAATAACTTAAATAATTACAATATATATTACTAAAAAATACAAGAAGACAAGGAATTTATTGACCGCAATATTGTAAATGATAAGGGCTTAATTTTTCCTTAATTTCTACACAGGTTCATTGAATTAAGCTCTCCAGGAAATATTCTTCTATTGTACTTACATTAACACTTCTGTACCACTTAGCTTTTAAAGCTTGAAATTGCATTATTACAACTTTGCTTAAATTTTCATCCAACCGTTAATAAATTAATAGCCATTTACTTAACGCATATATCTGACAAATGACGTAAAACGAAAAAGTAGGAAAACAATTCAAGAAATTCATGTAGATGGTCTGTATTTTGGCCAGACAGGAAAGCAGCATGAGGATAAAAGTAATCGCGAAGTTGTATCCTACAGAAAATAGGAAGCCAGTGGTTCAACTAGATGTTCAACAATCTGGACTTGAGTACACTTTTATCAACCAAATTTGTGAACTGAAAATGAAGATGAACCACTCTTCAATCGATGATTATAACTTCAATATTGAATCACTTAACGCTGCTTTTCTATGATCCTCGAAATCTCTTTCTATATAAATCATTGGTCCAAAACAAACTGGGAATTTTATTTCATAATCTTAAAACTGTCTTTTCCTTATCAACAATTAGACCGTAACCTTGGACTTATTATAAGTTATATAATTTGATAAATCATTAGAACAAAATGTCTCAAAACTTTACTGAAGCTTACATTCGCTGATGCGACTTAAAATTAATATCAAATTAAGCTCGCTAAAACTGTTTCCCTGCCTGTAATTCATCATCATTTTCAGTTCTACTTTTATTTTACACAATCTTTATATCTATGTACATCTTATGTTTGACTTGCAGAGAATTAAGAAATAACATCGTTGTTTTTGAGTGTTTTATAATTATTTGCATCGACTTTATCTACTGCATAGAAAACACATACGACCTAGTAAATCTAAACCGGAAAACGCGGATGTAAGTCTGTGCAAGCGCCAAGCACCACTGAGTTTTTATGTGCTTAACTTATGTATTTAATTTATCGGAACCTAATGAAATAAACTCCGCAACCTTAATTTAGCAGAACACGAAGCCATTGTGCTGCATTTATAGACATTTTAGTTAGAGTTTAGAGTTTTTTTAATAAATCAATAAAATATAAAGTTTGGAATTAATTTTGAAAAGTTTTTCTTTATTCTTTTATAACATACAAAGACAATTATTTGGAATATTTACGAAGAAGTATAAAACAACGTACGATGTTATTGGCCATGGTTAAGCTTCATCAAATCATTTATATGTTTTAATAATCAATTTTGTGTAATGTAACATAAAAAAAAACTCATAAAATATACAAAATTATGGTACGGCTGCAGTTCCCTAAGCGTCCGACGTGGCTAATACTCATATAATATATAAGTATATACCCGAACCGGTTCAGCTGCTTCGTCATATAAACGATGTCTTTCTTGTTTGATAAATACGGATAGGGACTTGCTCTTTTTAAAAATCTGAAAACAGTAAATAAAAAATATGCAACTTTCAATTATTATTTCTTTAAAATTTTCATTGAATATATTCTTTAATGAGCGTGCAGTAGTTAGTTATCAAAGTGCGTAATTAATTAATAACCTTGTAGAATTTTATAATGAAATGCTAAAACATTTTTAGCACGATTTAATATCACGAGTGTTTAAAATAATATATAGTATCTGTGAATCTCGATACGGTACTACCGTATCGAATTCTTAGTATTTAACAAGTATTGAAACAACTGATTTTGTCTAAGCTAGTCCACTATAAACATTTTCACATATTCGATCAACAAGTGAATAATATATTTTTATTTAGAAAGTTTTTTTGTATTATTGTAGTAATTTTGTTTCTTTTCATCACTACATAGTATAAAACAAAGTCGTATCCCGCTGTTTGTCTGTCCTTATGTATGCTTAGATCTTTAAAACTACGCAACTGATTTTGATGCAGTTTTTGTAATAAATAGATAGAATGATTCAAGGGGAAGGTTTATATGTACAATACATGCATAATACATTGCGAAACACTGATCATTTTAGAGGTTTCTCTTATGATGTCGTAGATAGACAATTTTTTGCGCTTTCATTGCAAACGCTGGCTGAACGCAACGAGATAGATAAAATAATATACTACATATTGTACACCTGCAAAAGGTCTACAAAAAAGATCTCTTAGGGATAGCCCACAATATTCATTTTTTATCCTTTACTTTTTACGAAAAATAAAAGCTTATTTACGTAGCGATTTTAAGCAATACAGCATTAATTCTTATCCAATAAAGTACCTTAAATACATTGTGCAATTAATATAGATCAATCTGAACTGACTTATAAAGACATTCTGTACATTTAGTGTCGCTAGTTTTCATATAGAAAAGCTGCAAAGCAATCTTCATATTTTATAATGATTACTCGACCCTTATCAATGTCTTTCATTCTCATCTCATATTTTTTGTAGAATTAAATTTTATAGTAAAAATTTCATTGCTAAATATATTGTATTCAAAATCACGTTACACTTAATTTAAATCTATTTGAAGTCCCTTCAATTGAACATAACTGCTCCCATAACTTTCAGAAATCACAATTGCATTTCGAGTACACATTTAATTAGTCACTTGAATCTAATAAACAAGATGATATACCATGTTTACAAGATTGTATAAATTATTAAAAATCAAAAAGATTGTTTTAATTACAATTTAGTCAATTATGTATAGGCTTTCAATTTTAAATGTTATTAATAGGTCTAACATTTACTAACGCTGCCGTAGAACGTAGACATTTCCATGCTAGAAATTCGACGCCGGTTCGCCGTAAAATAGTCGAAAATGGCTTTCTCAGACATACAAATCTTTTCCTCGACGGAGTAAGACGACCCTAACCAGTCTCCCTACGGAGGAAGTACAATTAAATTGTAAGGAACGTTTAATTTAGAATCTTCACGACTTTTTATTATATTGTGAAAAGTTTGATAGAATTTTAATTTTTCAAAGAATTGAGTCATGTTAATTTATTTTAAAGTTATCCAAATAATTAAATTCAAAACGAAACTATGTTTTATTTGCGAAGATTCTTAAAAGCATTTTTGAATCATCATTTTCAGAAGATATTCTTATTCATTTTAAAGCTATCGCCATTTCGGAATGTAGATTTTACCGAGAGGGACCGGGAAAAACACAATAGTTACTCTCTTCAGTTGATCATATACATGTAATCTTCTATATATATAAAAGCAAAAACCACTCACGGATTTTACGAAACTCCGCCACTAAGGGGATAAAACAGTGTTTGGAATTTTGTGTTTTATAAATTTCTTGCGGATAAAGCCACAGTTTCAGCTAGTAATCAGTGAGTGTGGATACGATATGATTAAAAAATACACCTCGTAATTAAACGAATCTCTAATATAACCACTGTAAGCAAGATGTACACATAGGGTATTAGTTGGTATTAGAGTCTGGGTTGGTACCACTCACTTATGTTATATTACACCACCAAGCAGCAATACTTTGTATTGTTGTTTTCCGGTTTAAAGGGTGAGTGATCCTGTAGGAACGAGGAACATAGTAATTTAGTTATTAAGTTTGGCGGCACATTGGCGTTGTAAGGAATGATTAAAATTTCGGTCCGCCTATCTATTTCGTAATAAAAAATAATAATAACGTATATATTGGTCTTCAGCTACGAATTTCAATACAATAAAATCTGGTAGCTTCACATAGATACCATTTTTTTGTAGTAGATGTAGCTTCGAGTTCCTCAGATAGGTACAGATGCTTTTGCAAATATCCGTCACACTTAAGTAGGCTTCACATAAAACTGACTTGTATTCGATATTTTTTTCGTCTTAAACCATACACAAATAATACATACGAAGAGATCAATTAAATCCAAACTCAATAAGAAATAAGAGCTTGGTGAGAATGTATGAAAGATTTTTTTTTCTACCTAAACTAAATATATGTCGAGGTAAAAATTACAAAAAACATTTTTTTTAAATAAAGAAGCATCTCCTTTCACATTGCTATATAATCATTGAATGATAAGTAATATCATTTAAGGCCGATTCAATCTGGAATGTGTATTATTACTACTTTATATGTTGTAGTTTTTATTTTTTCTTATTTATAAAAGTAGCAATAGAAATAAATATTAGTAAATTTAATGCAAACGTTCTCTTAATCTTATAAAGTTCCTACGGAGTACATTTTGTGTAAGGGAAGTAACACGGAAGTAGTATTTCAACCGCGTAACAATTGCTGCAAAGGACTGAATAACAATGCATTTAAACTCGATGGCTATTTATGAACTTGCTTCAATGCTGCAGTTTTATTTTCAAAATTAATCGAAATATTTGCGTTTTAAAAGGAACGCGCTTGATAGATTTGAAAGAGGATGTACGTCTAATTAGTGATAAATAAACCACAACTAATTTGCATAATTTATTTCCTGCCATAAAATGTTCAAATATTCTAAAAAGGTTATCTAAGAAATACCATTATATCGTGAAATGTTAAGTAGGCACACATAAATCCGTGTTTCAAAGAATTTAACGGTTTCCTTTGAAAGACTGATTAAATGTATTTTCCGTTCAAAGATGGAGGTTTTTTAATTGAATCATAGCTCAAACAGGAAGCAGATAGACAGCAGTTTTTTAACTTGTGATAAAAACCGACGAGGGATATAGAAATCGACATATTTAAAGATTTTTGGTTACCTACAACGAATGCTTTAATCATTGCTTTTTTGACAAATTGACAATCGTGCATAATACAAATGTAAACAAAGACACAAAACAAAAGAATGTGATCTATCTTAAAATCTAAATACAGCAATATAAAATATTACATTCTGGCAGTATAAGCTTGGTGCAAATAGATGAGTACGCGGTATCTACCGATTGATCAGCTTCCCTATGTTAAATGTTAAGTTTTTCACGACCGTGCCCAAGAACTAGATCGTTTTGTTATTAATTAATTACTCTAATAAATATAATCGAACGCAAACAATTTAAAAAAATAACCTTTTCTTAGTGCTCGTGTTACTACACTTTTGTGTGATTTTATTTGGAAGGTAATAGCCGCCGGTAGACCATCGTTGGCATGCAAATTAATGCAAATTCAAATCCTAATTTTCAGGAGTTGTTTGAACAATTCGCTATCCCGTTTGCATTTGCTCAGCTTAACTAGGAAACCAATTTTTGGTTTAATTTGTTTTATCAAATTTGTTCATGTTAAATATATTTAGTCCTACGCAAATAAATTAAAAGCGATTTTACTACTATAGTTTTGACCTCGTATGAAACAACACGAAAGTTCAAATATGTTACAAAGTCAAATAAACTTGAGTTTTTATTTATATTTTAGAATTAAACATTTATTAAAAATTAACAGTGCGTTAAAATATTACACATCAGTTATCAACGATTTATCAAAAATATAATAGAAAAAACCACGATACGATTAACACTAATTAATTGAAACGTACATTTTGTAATAAAACATTTACCTGCGATCTATAAATAGCATATCTATTACTCTGTAGTGTTACAAACATAATAGCAGTACGACGAAAGTAATAATAAATCTTATGAAGCAGTGACTACGACGAAGCTATCAATATTGCGGACCGCGATCCCGGCAAAACCAATTACGCGCTCCAACTCAAAGCAATTCGTTCAGTTCAGTTGTCACAATTATACAAATGTCTTCGTTATACTTGAAACGAAAGGTAAAGTAAAATACTCTCATTGATCCGAAGAATTATGCCAAATATTGGTGTATATAATAAAACAAAGCACCATCTATTTAGCTACCTACCTAGATTCGCCTTCTGCCTAGCAACTGTAGTCTTGTGGACGACCGTGACGCCTTTGAAATGACATCGTCAGGCATCAAAGAATATTTTATTCATGAATTTACATAGATACATGATCTGAAGACAATCCACAAGAGGCGGTTCTTGGTATATAATTTTTTGTTCATATTATAATTTCAGTTCAATTACATATACATGTTATTTACGTAGCTTCGCATATAGCGAATATAAATCTTTCAAAAATTTTACAATTTTTATTTTTAGAATATAAATCTCAATTATATTTGTAACAATTGTACATTACCGCAATACATAACACCTATATCTATTTTCAGCAACCATAAATGATATGAGATAAAATTTTAGGTGTACGGTGCAGCAAAATTCAATATGCAGACGGCGTATTGATTCTATTGAGCACTCTTGACTGTGATATACAAGATCCGTATAGGACGGGCTTTCTTAACCTTTAAAACTACTATTTACGTTTATAGTTGCGAATACATTTTATTATGTGTTTGAAAGTTGGCTGTTTGCATCTCCTTCTTATTATATATGTATGTACATCTTTGTGTGTTTGTCCTCTATGCGTTCCTAAATTATTCATCCTATTGTGATTAAATTTTGGTGAAGTGTTTGCTTAGATCAAACCTTGCAAGCTAATTTAGAACCACTTCTTCTTATTCTACGGAGTTAAAATTTTGCATGCATGCATTGCATTTTTATGTAAGCATGGCCTTATTCTACAACCCAGAAATGGCTTGAGACGAAGGAACTCTTTAACGCTCAACAGCATGAATACGACATTTATGTGAACATGCTTGTTTTTAAAAATATTTCTCATTGAATTAATTTATATATTTTTGTCCTTCAATATTAATATATTTTTATAAACACGACCCATTTTATTTCAAACCGAAACAGGTAGCTAGTTTTTAAATAAAAACTGCATTCTTCATATTACTCCTCGTTCGTAGAATAAATTATTCTTATTTAAACAACTGCCATTCGTAAATAAATTATATAAATATAAAAGTTTCAAACTGTAATTAACATTTATCCTAAGTAAACCCAAACAAACATTTCTTAGGTAATTTGTGAAACAACAAACACTAATCAAGGGTGCGCTAAATGTAATTACAGTTAAGGTCACGTTTCGGTTCCGTAACTTTTAAGGCTAACTGCAGGATGTATCCCTAATAGAAACTCTATTTAACAGAACTTCGTTCGAACATTACGTGTATAGATTTCGAAAAAACCTTTGAATTATTCTTTGAAACTTATTCAAAACTTTTAATCTCAAAATGTTAATTATATAAGTAAGCTATTCTTACGAACATTTCTAAACATTAATTTTAAAGTATGTTTTACTAAAAAGTATATTTTAATTTCTAAATATCAATTACAATACACATAATGTTTTGTTTGTACAGAATAAGCATATCTGTATTTATTATCTGTAAAAATGTATGAATCACACGCCTATTTTGTCAATGGAAAACAGTCAATGTAGAATACCGTATGTTTATCTTCATACATATCAAATTTTCTTCATTGAAATTCAGAACAGAGTGACACGTACATTTAGCATATGTTTTCAATGACGTGTTTTTTGTGTTATTTCGAAACAAAAGCGACATTTTTAGAGGTCATTATACAAATGATTTTGAATGGTTACCTAGCCAGTAACATCGCTAAAACAATTATTCTCATCTATTACTTTTGAAAATAATATTAATTTTTATAAGTTAAAATTAATTTTAAAAATGAAACTATATTCTTATTTTAAAATATGATACATTAAATTTAACAAAATACTTATTTCAGTATTTGACAACGAAAACATTTACAAAGAAAGTCGAGTGTTCTCTTTAAATAGAAGTGAATTGTAAAAGACTCTTGAACGCGAATAGATCTCGCAGTATTCAACAGTGCGGGAACAGAACCGGTCATACAACATACCAGGCTACAATACTTTCTTATACCTTATACTTAATATGTGGAAGAAATGAACGACTCCTTAGCTTGGTTGGAATCGTATCCTTTCTCGGATACACTTACTACACATCCTTAGAATAATTATGAGTGGGATATTATTATTAAACAATATTCTGTGTTGAAGTTACTAATCTGTACTTATTGCAATCAAATCAAGGTCATTTTATCAAAGAGCTTATTCATAAAGTTTAGTCTCACGGATAAAGCGGATACGACTCGCAATAACATTTAAACCTTTGTTAGCCATTACAGAATAGAGATTAGATTCGAGGTTAATGTTCATTGTCTCAACCCCATTCGCGTGAGACGGCCGAGATCGAAATACTCGTAGACCTTGTTTGAGGCAATCGAGATCGAGTGATGATACCTTTACATCATCTAAATGATGGATGGTGAATGGCAGGTATGACAATTATCGAAAAAATATTATCATCGATCTTTCTACAGAGTTGACCATTTAGTTACAATATAATATCAAGTTATTGTTAAATTGATTGATTTAATTGTGAAAGAAAAACATCTATTCCCTAGCAAAGCAGCCTCTACTCTTTTTATTTTTTTTATTTAGGTTTTAAAAAAGTCTGCTATTTTTCGTAATTTCATCGTCCGTTCGACAAGCGTCCCCAAACGGCTCAGGTAATTCGATTTTTGTGAATATATAAATAAAAGATTATTATTTGTAAGTAAGTATTCAACAGGGACTCTAAAAACAAAATTGCTAACAAAATGGATTTCTCCAAAAGGAATCGTTCAACGTTGTAAAAAAGGATGAAAAAGTAAACTTTTAATGTAAATCAAATCAAAATATTCTTTATTCAGGTAGCTTCATAAAATTTTACGTTTGAATGTTACAGTATTGAATTAAATGTAAAGCTACCTCCGGTTAAGAAACTCAGTACCGACAAGAAACTCAGTAGCTACTCTTTTCCACCACTTTAATTACAGAGCATAATTGTCAATAAAGTAAAATTAAGCTAATACATATCCTGCCCGGAAAACAACAACCTTTTCATGTGTATATTAATGATAAAAAATCGTTAATAATTTCACACTTTTTCTAAGACAATATGTATCTTTTGTCTTGACAGTAAATTTATTGATAGGCCAACTTAATAAAGAACTGTGTAATTTTATTATTAAAAACGAAAATCATGATGATAGGGCAAAGGATGTATTCATTGTGCAAAGTCGGAAACTAGGTGTTTCTCTTAAAAAGATCTGTAGTATTGTGATTATACATAATGTTGTTGTAAACATATTGTAAGTATACCCACTTTATTAACAGCATACCGAAGGAATCTCGGGCTCCAAGACTAAAATAGATCGGACTTTTTTGCAGAATTGTATTTTTATTGACCTTCACTGACAAAACAAGTTTTTGTGTATAAGTAGTAAAAAAACGAGGAAGGTCGTATATGGAAAACAATGGCTGATTATTACATATACATATAGAGGCTGCATTATTGTCAAAAGATACTTACTGTACTTTGCAGTTGTTCGCGACTTCTTTTTTACGTTTTAATTTAGTCTTAAAGATTTTCACTAAAAAAAAATGCAGACTTATATTAAAACCATTGTTGTATGTAATCTGTACTTTAGTACATACCTTAACATTGTATATACTTAAACCCATAGTTAACTTAGCAACATATTACATACATCAAAAATTAAAAAAAAAATATATTTTTCCAAAACAGCTGTCTTTGATTTCCGGACAGTAATGTGGATGAAATATGGAATTCTGACGCAATCTGATGGTAAAATTCAGCAGTCGGGATTCATCTAAACAAACACAAATGCAGATTGATTCAACATCTCTATGCAGAGCCGAAGGGTCGAGCCGGACGGAAAGAATGATCTTTATTCATCGTCACTGTACCGGGATCACCTTTGACCTAGACCTATAATATAATCTAAGCCCTTATGTAAAAGAGCATTCTATTCCAATCGGCAAAAATATATAAAAGCTTGTTTAAAGTAAAATCTTTATTAGAATTTGATATAAGATTTTATAATTTGTTGTAAAATACGGTTGTATAATTGATATAAATGTATGTCGGATCATCAGAAGGGCCTTTAAAATGTTCTTGGCTATTATCCTCCATGGTGGGCGTGATAATGGCGGAATATCAGAAATAAGGATGCCTTGTAACTGTCCATCACACAGTACTCTAGTGCAGGTTGGCGGATTTACAAGTGGCAGAATTGTAACTGTTCAATACACTATTATATAATTTCTCAGTACAAATACACAAAATATAATACAGATAGATTGATTAACTTAGATTGAGTGCCAATAGGTTAGAAAGTGTCTGCCTCGTACGACGGTGACAAGTTGAATGATTCAGCTGTCAGCACGTTTTATGACACACTACCCTAATCGGGACTATCCGCCCTTGACATAAATATTCGATTACAAATGAACAATTTGTTATCACAAAAATTATCAGACCGGATACAAACAATTGATCAACACGAAATTCATTAAAAATAATCAAACTATGATTAATACTAAATCCCCCTCTGAAATTATCAACGCGCCGTCACACATATGTATATTAAAATAGTTGTCTATATTCTTTCATCAAATTACACATTTAAATATTTTTAAAATAAAGCCAATATCGATGTTACAACCATAACACCTTTGATGTCCCATTTCTAGATACTGTGGAAACACGTTATTTCAGCACTTTACGCTCGCTCAGCAGAAATGCAATTTCTTGCCTTTAGTGTTACGGCTCCGTCGTCCGAGCACGTAGGTGTTTTTTTCATTTAATATTATAATAACATATGACCAATTTAACATCAAACTAATGTTATAAAGAGGTAAGTTCGGTTTATTATTTCCGGTTTCCCGCATTACAATACAGACTTGAAATTAAGTACGTAGTCGGAGAGAAAATTGTCGGCCCAGGGCTCTAGAAGCAAACGCTGCCAAAGCGTGGAAAAAATTGAATACGAATACCTATACGAAATTGGGCAGGCATCTTGTTGCATAATAAATAATTAAAGTTTAAAAAAAACATATTACTTACTCATAACATTTCAGCAGAATTAAATCCAACTGTCTCCCTCGGTCAGTATTAAACTGCGGGTGAATTTCGTACCGCACTTCCTGTTTAAGCGTCTATTACACATTTTAAATATACGTTAATATTAATAACATTATGTGTTTTTTAAATATCACAAGCTAGACACAACAAGTTTTCAATTTTCTGATCTTGCAAGAACTTAGTAGTAACTATGAGTCATGAGGTGAGGTGACATTAAAAAAATAATGCTATCGACCGCTGCTATTAAATATTTAGTTTGGGCAATATATGAACTGCCACCGATACCTTTGATGTACACCCGGCGCTTGATACGGAAATACTTCCTATATATCGCAGTTAAAACTCTACACAATCCCTGAAATATATAATTAAACAGGAATACTTTCAGAATCTGTACAGTATTATAGACAGCGCACTAAGAGGCTCCTTGAGGGAATTTCTTTAACTAGTTAAGTATCCGTCACAATGTTGAACAATGGATTCCTCGTCTCTTAAAGAGAAAGTTTGGAGATTATCCCACCACAGTACTCTAGTGCAGGTTGGCGGATTTACAAGTGGCAGAATTTCTTCCAAAAGATGCACACCACGATATCTCGAATTACAAAAAAATCAGCATTTAAATAGTAGTGCTTGCCGACGAAACATCTTGGCTTTTGACTGGCTACTAGTTTTATAATATTTTATCAGTAACAACACGTATTTCAGCAAATTTTGTGATCAATACAAAGCTGTGTTTACGCGCTCCAACCGAAACTGCTTTTGTAGCCGCTCCAAATTTGCATAGAACTAGTGCATCGAGATCTTGAGGGAAAACATTTTGATAGATCTTTAGGTTAGGTTAGTTAAACTTTGTTGGTAGCAGATAGAATAATAATTATTAGATAATTGTTTTACTAACCTCTTTTGTTATTAAATGTCGTCAGTGTCGACATCAATTTAACACGATAGTATATATTTTTCCTACGATATTAATATTTCCAATTTGAACAGAGTTAAAATATTTATTGGTATGTTCTTCAATTATCTTTAATTAAACAACATGTTTTTATGACTTCTTATTATTATTAAATACTAGTTGGCCCGGATTACTTAGTATCACCTACAATTTATATTTAAACAGTGTAGTTCCTTCATTTGCTCCTTTTTTCCGACGTTAAAACGATTTTGATGATGTGTTCCATGTAAATTAGCGTGATATTTCAGCCTACGTCTGATTGTCGACGGTGCCCATGACGCTCTGTCTGCTGCGTTTTCTCTTCTCTTTGAAAATTTTCCAGATGTACTGCCAAATAGACTACTGTAGGGTGTCTTTCGTAAATGGCAAATATAAAGATGCGCCAAATCGCCTTGTTGCTACTGACATAGCGACCCATCAGAAATATTTCGGCATTTGATTTTTTTGTAACGGAAAAGGACTATCACTATTGTATAAATATTTACGTATATACTTAATTGACTTAACGGTGTAGTATTCAACACTAATGTGAGCTTCACAAACTTTGAATAATATTAGCGAGCATTGGACAATCCAATAATTGTCAACATGAACATCATGTCCTTTGAGTTTCATAACAATAGATCGCCCATTATCAGCAACTAATCGGTGACGATGCAATGGTTATCCGACATTACCAATGGTGGTGTCAGCAATCAGGTCTCTTGAATATTGGGAAAAAAAATCTGGAATTGATATGTTATATATCAACTTGATTTGAACTTGACCGTAAAAATAAAACAACGGTTACACATTCTGAAACGTAACTTGATTATGAATTATCGGTATGACGAAGAAATTTTCGAATTATTGTATTGTTTAACAACCTACAAGCAAATGATTCACGGTCGGTTACATATTAAAATAACTTAATGGTAACGTCAGTCTTGCAACTAATCTTTATTGATATTCCTTGAAAAGTTAGGCTGTCACATTTTCGTAATTTTATGCGCATTATTGAAACATTTCAATTATTACGAAGTTAACAAATCAAACGTACGCAAGAGTCGTCTCGCATCAGTGTATCTTAGAGTCAGTAAATACAGAGTATGCTTGTGTTTTGAGTATACTTGCATGTATGTGTATATACACATGTACTTCATAATACCTCATATCGCTTTGTACGCTACGTCCGTCTGTTCGTCTGAAATCGAAAAACTCCAAAACTACTGAACGAATTTTCATACAATTTTCACCAATAGACGAAAAGATTTATGAGATTTATGAGATGTATAGTTCTTTAAGGTTTTTTTGTAAATTGCCGTATAAATAATTAAACAAAAAAAAATGTATATATTCAAAACTTCCTGAGTTGTTGAAATAACATGAGATCTATTATAATTAGGAAATTACGAATAAATAGTATGAATAAAATGCAATATTAACTTAATACACATAGAACTTGACAGTTTATCTTACATTTTTTTAAATACGCAACGCAGTAATCGCTCGCTTGATAATCGTATTATGTTTTCATACTTCACCGCATATCTTGCATTGCTAACACATATAAATTGAATTATGACATAAAATATTTATAAGTCTTATCAGAAATACAGTAAATAATAATGACAAAATAATAAATAACTTATACAGCAAATAGTTACCACATTTAACATTTTTTTTCTATTTTAATATGGATATAACAAAAAATTCAGATAATTACCGATCATATATTTAAAACACACCAAGGCCCTGGAGAGAAAACCTGAATACTGATTGTGTCCGCAGAACGGATCGGAATGCCGCGGAATCGTTTTACCATACTCATCAGCTGCCCTTTCCGTGTCGTGTATGACCTGTCCTCTGTGGAGTGAATGGATTACTTGTTTATTTAATAACAAGCTAAGTTACGCTAAAATAAACTTAATATATACATTTTTACCAACTTGGATATAAGTTTTCTCATCCAGGTCTTCTACGTGAGGGTTACGCTGAGCCATGGGTGGAGCACTGCACGGGAATGCCGTGTATTATATCAACAAGACTATGAAAAGGCCGACCTAATGAGGAGTAAAAGTAGTGGGTAGGATTTCCACATAATCTTTATCCCCGCGTAAGGGCTTGGGTACTTTCCTGAATATTTTCCTTAAATCTTATCCATTTGAACCCGTCGAAAGCTCAATTTTACTACGAAAATCCCTGTATATTATGTCGCCAAACTTTTTAATTCCAATTTATTGGGATACTTGGTGTTCATATATGAAACAAGTTGATTTCAGGTTTTACCTGAAGAGCGAATTAAATCGTGTTAAAAAATAACTCTGAGTTCAGTATATGCTCTACAAAATAAAGTCCCGGCTCCATGCAGTACTGTTTTAACCTCGGGTCTCCAATATACCAAATCTGAAATAATTTTTTTTTTTTTTTTTTCAAGACTATAGGTCCATGCTAGGTCGTCAAGACATCTGATATTTCTCATAAGTCATAGATAAGTGATAGAACACTTTCCATTAGGTTGTTGATATTATCGAAAAAAAAACCTAAACGTGACTTGGATTTTAAAGGAAAAAATATGAAACCTTTTTAACAAAATAGAGACTATTTTAAGAGATTTTGAAGAAAGCCTTATATAGAGAGACTCGATTAATTTTCATTAGACTCAACTGCGACTCCGTTGATATCAGGACAAGGGTAATATTTCAACAACATTTCTAATTAGAAGAAGAATTTTGTAACTTTACCGTCATATAACATTTGTTCAACGTTGAATCCTTCCAAAGATACATATTGTTAATAATTAACTAATTTTCGAAATTAATTATTTTTTTCACGATTTTCCTTCACCTCTAAGCACGTGATAAATTTATAAAACACCCAAATTAACCACATGAGACTTAGAGTTGCTTGTAGGATATAGATTTGAACATCATTACATAGTATAAAACAAAGTCGTTTACCGCTGTCTGTCCCTGTGTATACTTAGATCTTTAAAATTAGACAACGAATTTTGATACGGTTTTTTTCAATAGATAGATTGATTGAAGAGGAAGGTTTATATGTATAATACATGCACAATATACATAGTAAAGAAACACTGATCATTTTACATGTTTCTAAATTGATGTCGTAAATAAACATACCAATGTACCACAATATTGTACACCTCAATAAAGTCTTGAAAAAAGTCGACGATTGTATATGCCTTAGGGCTAACCCACAATAACCATTTTTTACTTTTTACGAGAAATAATGGCTTATTCCTAAGCAATTTTAAGCAAAACAGCATAAATCCAATCTAATCTAATTAAGTACCTTAAATGCATTGTGCATTTAATATAGATCAATGTACCCTCTACAACATGTAATTTAAATGAATATTTTCGAAGATATTACAGATTTAAAATGCAGGGACATAGCGGTTTGTATTGTCTAATGACAAAAAATCTATGAACGTTGTTAGACATTCTGCATTGCAACCGTGCGAAGCCAGGGCGGGTCGCTATTATAGTACAAAAATAACAATATAATATTCCTATTCACTCCCCTTTTTTTAACATCCGCACGACTTTACCTCGAACTACTGATAGAAAAAATCGTTGCTAAAAAACAAAAATATAGACATCAACTAATAAAAGTCGTGTAAAATATTGATCTAATAAATAATATATTGTAAAATACGTGTCTAATGTTTAGTCACGACGATATTCACGTACCGATGCATAAGATAAATTACCCCACGATTTAGATTTAGAAAGTCATGGTCAAATGTTGTCGATATACGATCAAATAAGCATATTATCAAGATATTTTGTTATTATTTATTTTACTTTAACACATCCTATTTAGTTACTTTTTACGGTATAGCTTGGTGGACGAGCATATGGGCCACCTGATGATAAGTGGTCACCACCGCCCATAGACAATGGCGCTGTAAGAAATATTAACCATTCCTTACATCGCCAAAGCGCCACCAACCGTGGGAACTAATATGCTATGTCCCTTGTGCCTGTAGTTACACTGGCTCACTCAAACTTCAAACCGGTACACAACAATACTGAGTACTGTTGTTTGACGGTAGAATATCTGATGAGTGGGTGTTACCTACCCTGACGGGCTTGCACAAAGCCCTACTAAGAAATTGTTTAAAGATATACATGCATCATTACTAAGTTTTGTTTGGGTATTTGGTTATATGTTATTTAGTTAGTTTTATGTTCTGGGTACCGGAAAAAATCTTTCAACATTTATAAATAAACTATCGATATATTTATATACTTATTTTATTTAAGTAAATTTTATCTTTTCTTCCCGTTTATCCATACTAATATTATAAATGCGAAAGTAACTGTCTGTCTGTGTGTCTGTCTCGCTTTCACGCCAAAACTACTGGACCGATTTAAATGAAATTTGCTACACAAATAGTTTAGAGCCTGAGAAAGGACATAGGCTGCTTTTTATTTGGAAAAAGTGCTGTAATGGGTTGAAAAGGGGGATGAAAGGTTGTAAGTTGTTGAAAGTATTGTAATTTTTAGGACTAGAAACATAAAACTTATATTTTAGTCTGTATACTTATAAACTAACATATCATGACACCCACTAAGGAGCGAATTTTGGAAATTCTACCCCTCAAGGAGTGAAATAGGGCTTGAACGTTTGTATGGAAGTCCGTAATTTTTTAAGTTAGAAATACGAAACTTTATTTTTGGTATACTGATTAAAGAGGAGTAGATACTTATTAAAGTGTTTCTGCATATTCTACCCCTAAGGGGGTGAGATAAGGGTAAAAATTTGTATAGAAGTCCGTCATTTTTTAAGATAGAAACATGAAACTTTATTTTTGGGATACTGATCAAAAATAGGTAGATACGTATTTAAGCGTTTCTAGATAATCTGCCACTAAGGGGGTGAAATAAGGGTTAAGTTTTTATGGGAGTCAGTCATTTTTTTAAGTTAAAAACATGAAACTTTATTTTTGAGATACTGATTAATAATGAGTAAATACGTATTTAAGTGTTTTTTGATATTCTACCACTAAGGGGGTGAAATAAGGGTTGAAAGTTTTTATGGAAGACGTCATTTTTTAAGCTAAAAATATGAAACTCTATTTTTGGGATACCGATTAAAAATGATTAAATACATATTTAAGTGTTTCTAGATATTCTACCTCTCAGAGGTTTAATAGGGGTAGACATTTCTTATATAGATTAGTCTGGAAGTCCGTCATTTTTTAAGTAAGAAGCATGAAATTTTATTTTCGTGTTACTTATTAAAAATGAGTAGATACGTATTTAAACGTTTCTTGATATTTTAGGCCTAAAGGAAAAAATAGGTTTTGACATTTTGTATACAGGTCAGTCTGGAAGTCCGACATTTTGAAGTTAGAAGCTCGAAATTTTATTTTTGGGCTACCGATTAAAAATGAGTTGATTTGTGTTTAAGCGTTTCTGGATATTCTACCCTAAGGGCTGAAATACACACCAATGTGGTATACAAAGAGGTCTTAAATTCACGTAATATTTTAAGTTGATTTGTAAATATATTCATATTCTACGCGAGCGAAGCCGCGGGTAACAGCTAGTGTTACTACATTGAATCTTCGACATCTTATATCGTTTATCTATATATCAAGTATACGGAGAACTACTTTTAAAAAAATACATAACATATTATGGAAAGTACAGTACAAAAATATTTTATATGTTTATTAAAACAAAGTAAGCGAAATCAATGTTAAAATTTTTATTTGAGCAAATAATTTAGAGCAGTAAATGCCTAAATGGAAGTTGTTTCAACTTCCTCTAATGGAAAAAGTTCGACGGCCTGTTCATTTCACATGGTTCGTTAGGCTTATGAAAATAATTGTTCATTTACAAGTGACGAGTTTCTTTACTGGATTCAATGGCTTTTTTATATACGACAAATTAATTTTGGAGTCAAATCGGATATCTGATGTCAGGACAAAATTTGACACGATAAAAATCTATTCTTCCTTTTTTTTACATTAACAGCCTGTAAATTTCCCACTGCTGGGCTAAGGCCTCCTCTCCCTTTGAGGAGAAGGTTTGGAGCATATTCCACCACGCTGCTCCAATGCGGGTTGGTGGAATACACATGTGGCAGAATTTCGTTGAAATTAGAGACATGCAGGTTTCCTCACGATGTTTTCCTTCACCGCCGAGCACGAGATGAATAATAAACACAAATAAGGCACATGAAAATTCAGTGATGCTTGCCTGGGTTTGAACCCGAAATCATCGGTTAAGATGCACGAGTTCTAACCACTGGGCCATCTCGGCTCCTTCTTATTTATATGCTTCCTTATATTATTTAATTTGAAAACTCTTGCTAAATACAACGACGACATGAAAATATTCCAAAGCTTAATGTTTACTCGCTACGAAATATTGAAACTGTATTACAAAATTATGTAGTATTCAAGAAAAAAATTTAATTGCCGCCATAACCTTAATGTGCTAAACAGGGTAATTAAATTATACAAAGTCAAAGTCTTTTATTATAGTACCTTATAAATTTCTCTAAGATGTCGGATAATAAAATCTATCATAAAATGCGAGCGTGGTTAAAAATATTAATTAAAATTACATATTTATTGCCTGTCTGAAATATTATGTGAGTAAAGTGCAAGTTACATAGTTTTAATAAAATAATATAAATGTGAGTATTTTATCTTTACTGACTTTCGTATTTTACAACTTAATTTGAATGTAACGTTATTTTAAGAACTTGCTTAATTTGTGTTTAAAAATTACAATGTGACTGTCGGTAAAGGAAAACATCGGAAGTAAACAAACATATTTCAGATGAAATTTTAAAATAGCCACTCATTTCGTAGGATATAGGTACATATCTTACACTCAGTGGAGTCGTGTGGTAGAATACGCTTCAAGCCTTCTCTTAAGCAGAGGCGGTCTTTATAGCCCAATAATGGAACTTTTGCAGGCTATTACGTTACTATATTTATTTATTTATTTAAAAACAATAGCTATTCATATGATATACCTATGAAAGAAAAATTAAGGTACGTTTAAATTCACCTGCTTTGACGACCTCCGTGGTCGAGTAGTGTGTACACCGGTTTACATGGGTACGCCACTCCGAGGTCCCGGGTTCGATTCCCGGCCGAGTCGATGTAGAAAGAGATCATTAGTTTTCTATGTTGTCTTGGGTCTGGGTGTATGTGGTACCATCGTTACTTCTGATTTTCCATAACACAAGTGCTTTAGCTACTTACATTGGGATCAGAGTAATGTATGTGATGTTGTCTTATATTTATTATTATATTTATTATTATTGGTAATAAATACTTACAAAATGGGATCTTATTTAAAACTTAATTAAATTTTGCCTTTACCTGTGATGTGACTATAAATAGCATGTTGTTGTTTTATCCTCGAGGCAACAGTAAATCAGTAACGACATACTCAAATTAAATGACACCATTTGGAGCATTAATAACTCAACATAAAATCTATAATTGCGTTTTGGACGTTAAAACATTGGTGCCGATCCGATTTATCGACATGAACTCGCCTCTTATTGTCACTCACAAAATAAATTTGTTATTTTCAATTATTGTATTATATGTTTTACTTGGAGTTTATTTTATATAGAAGTAATAATTATCGCAAAGGAATCGTCGAATTATAAAAACTTCAAATGAGGTTTGATATGTTATATCAAAATATTTTTGATATAGTATACATTGTGTCAATGAGATTTATGTAGATAACCTATAAGAAACGCAAAATAAATCAAGTATTCTTTTTTCCACTTTATCGAATCCTAGATTTCACAAAGCGAATAGAATGAATACACGAATCAATACAAAGACAAAAAATAGTTAATCATTAGAAAAGAAATTATATGTTCTGGTTGGAGTGATCAAAATAATTGGGTTTATATATTTTTAGTTTTACAATATCCAATGTTGTCCAATCACCAAAATTTGTAACTCAATAGACAGAATAATAAAACTGATAGTCTTTTTTTTAAATCATATTTAAAGTTACGTACATATGTAAACTATCTGATGTTTATATAGTATTCATATTGTATATATTCTTAAAATGCAACCAACACTGTTAAATATAAATTTTACACCCATTAAAAATATGTAATTACCGAAGTTTCATAAAATTTTCGATCTTCTGAAAGTTGCAGTTTTAAAAATTAATTGAACACGAGACTTAGCGCATGTAGTCTTAATAAAACTTCCTCAGTGCTTTTTTATTACAAACTGGACATAGCCGGTATAATATTTTCATGCTCAGAGTTAAACCTAATTTATTGGAAGGAGATCTTATCAAACCTTATACATTAAAAATATGTAATAATGTTACCAAACTATTTATTATATCGTTCCTTTTTTACCACGCTTATATTAGCTTCACTTGTAACTAGATTATGTATGTAAGAAAATCTTGGAATCTTAATTTGACCTATTTCCCGGTCTTCGATTAGGATGAAATTTTGTACACGCTCTGAGTTCTGATAACAATACATGACTAGTTAAGAAACGTCATTACAAATACAATATGGCGGCCTCCCAAAGATGGCGGACAGGCTATTTGAATTCCACCCCCATGATATGGATATCAAAAGAAAGGGATTGCTGTCAGGAATATGAAAAAATAGTCACGTGACTTAAATCCAACATGGCGGACATCCAAGATGGCGGATTGGCTATTTGAAATGCACCCCCATGATATGGGTATTAAATGAAAGGGTTTGCTTTTGTAATTTTTATTGCGTGCTAAAAGCGTGTTTTTTAGTTTTTTAAACTATTTTATTAAGCTTTAAAATGAATTTATGAATATAACAATATTCTATACAGATATTCAATATAACAGAACAATGTTAACCAAATTGCACGATGAATGAGCTCTAAGTCTCTTCATTCAACGTGCAATCGTTCTCAGATGTCCGGCTTAGCGGAGCGTCTGAGTGCACATCCGTGTTACAAACTTACAAGATGCCCGACAAACTTTGTTTTAACCATGTATAAGACAATATCCTTAAGCCCTAACAGGACACAAACTTACTTAAAATGTTAAGCAACGCAAATAAAGTGACACAATTGGGAACTGATACTGTTTAATTCACGTTTGTTTTTTTTATTTGTTACAGCCAGTACCAATTTAGTCGGTAAATTTACACAAAGCGTACGCCGGATCGTTCAAGACGTCAAAGACGAGGGCACTTCCAGTAAGTCAAAAACTATTATTAATTAATATTATAAGCGATCATATTCACAAAATAATAATTTATACTTTATACTTGCCACTAATTTCATATAAATGATAACAAATGTTATATTTCTCCCTTATATAACAAAATTTGTCGAATGAAAACGGAAGAACTATAGAAATATTTATCAGTTACCTAATGCATGTTTTGATTTTCCGTCGGTATGTGAAAACTATTTTAAAATATTTATGTTATTCGTTTAAAAAACAAAATGATTGAGGTAAAGCTTTGATTACTGAATTTATTACGAAGTAAAATTAGTTGAGTGAAATATAAATAAAATAAAAGACGTGCATAGTCTTCAAGTGTTTAAGACATTATTTTAAGCGTTGAATAACAAAACCACATACTTTTATATTATTGTTTTTTTATAAAAATAATTTCATAAACACTAATACACTTTATTTGTACATAAATAGGCGGGCAGACTAAGGAGGAGGTAATCGAGACTAATGAAAGACTCCGTGTGGTCCGCGTCCGTCTCGATGAAAACTACGACACTGCGAAGAAAGCTCTTATAACGCTTATGACGCGATACAATGAGTCCAAGGCTGAAAGGAACGTATTCACGCGGTATGCTCTACTCAAGGCAATGATCAAGGTTGGTTTAAATTTATCATTGAAATAATCAGTTTATATTTTAACGTACGTGTTTTTCAGTGTTCTATTTAAGACGTAAACGATTTTTGAAGGCTGTTCTACGATTTACCAGATGTTTAGTATTTGGTTAAACAGTAGTCGAAATAAAAATAGTGTATTCGTATCTTAGTTATATGTTTTTTACATATAGCTAAGATACAAATACACTATTTAAAGATAAAATAATATTATCCGTTATTTAATTACAGGCCTTGACAAAGTTATTACTAGATTTCACTGAAATATAAATTATTATGTGGAAGACGATACTAATGTTAATATATAAAATTACCTGATTTTATGTATTTGCGTCGTTTTTATATTCTAATGATACGCGGCAAGGACAATAGATAATACTAATAGACTAAAATAATGTAGATATAGTAAATTTAACCAAAGCTATAGTATGTATTATCACGTTATATTCCTTATATCTAAACAATATGAACTATTTATTTGGAAGATGACATGTACATACAATAAAAACTGGCATTGCTAATAATTGTAGTATCATCGATTAAAACTTAAAAAAAAGCAGAGTAAAAAAAATCTTACCACGATACATGTACGTTTTGTAACGATTCGGTTGTTTTTAATGAATATCTAACAGAAACGCAGCTCTCTAATATTATTATTTATTAAAGTTCATAGGTAGATGCATACCAGCCCTTAAAATTAGAGTTTATGAGCTTGAGCTACCAATGACGATGACTGTTGGAAGTTAAACATAAAGAAGAAAAGAAAATATAGTAAGCGGAGGAAGACGTACAAGGATATGTAAGATACGCGCTTGAATGTTGCAGCGACGTTAACGTGCTTTTCTTTTGATTACGAAATGTATCTAAATACATTGAAGCTCGACGTGTAGGAGAAGTTGCGCAAACGCAAACGAATGCGGCTTGCGGTTGTAGTGGGGGGAACGACGAGCTAACGGTAAATCGTAGTAAGAGCGGCAGTGCCCGCCCAAGATGAAAAATTTGGTTAACCAAGTGTTAATCTCTTCACTTTATATATTTCAATAGAAAAATAATAGTAGGTTTTCTCTTCTTTCCTGAAGCCAAATTACGGACGATATTTTCATTTTCACAAAATCAAAATGAAAGCCTCGTATGTATCCTTGAGATTTATGTCACCTTATTTGTAAGATAAAAAATATAAACGGTTTTCACTACCACACAAGAAAAAGAGAAGAGTGTTTTGATGAAATATTTGTCGTATAAGACGACAAACCCTGTGATATGATGTAACCGGATGAATTCTTTGAAGATTTGTGACGACAAAGACGGTCGAAGCTGTGAATATGCTGAATGTATCCCCGAAAATCTGTTAGTCCTTCCTAATCCGACAACGTAGAAACCTTACGATCTTAAAATCACTATTTCCATATTCTATGTTATATGATCCAGGAGCCACGGGATACCTTAAATGTAAATTTAGCTTCTGGCGTGATACCCTTAACGGCCACTACTGTTATTTCATGTTCCACTTTATCGAACTGATTTGCTTTCTAAGTCCTTTCACGCTAAGGCTATAATGCTCTAATACCCACTTCCGATTGATGCAAGAAAAGCGACCTTATTATAAAGTATAAGATAAAAGGATTTTTCTCTCATTGCAATTTTGTGTATAGTTATACTCGTATAGTTTCCACCTTTAGGTAAGTCAATTTGTTTTAGTTTTTTTTTTCTTAATATAACGAATATGTGTGTGCACTTTTGTTTGTTTGTTTTGTTTGTGTTTATCTAATTATTTTATCGTTATTATTCGGATTATCGTTAGTATTTTATGACTTTATGCTGCTACACAGCTCTGGTAGAGTAATACTTCCATAAAATATCCTCTCACTTATTTTAATCAATATAAGTATCTAAATATCTGTCAAATCTTCGCTCGACTTAGGTAAATAATTACACAAACAATTAGGAAAATCTATTACAAAAATGAGTCACAATTAAAATCCGTAACTCAGAGGAATAACCACCAATTACTAAAAGGAACCACCAGTATCCAATAATGGAAACTCCCGTAAATTATACCATTCATTAACAGAAACGCAAAACAACAAGGCCGGGCAATGTGAAAATCGTAAATAAACAACTGGGTCGTGCATTTGCGTATTTTGCAATGGTGAAACCAAAAATACAGGTATTCTAAGCTCGTTTAATTATTCATGCGTACGATTAATTTACGGTAATAGGACATTTAAAAAAACCTCTAGAGTCTTATTACCACAGAAATCGACATGGCTTCTTTAAAACATTTAGGACATTTCAAAAAAAACATGACCTGTTTTAGTTTCAAAGCCATAAATTACGAGGTAACCTTTTGCTACTTTAATTATCTTAATTATTTTATTAATTTATTTTTTTATTGAATTATAGTCACGGATATACGTTTTTTATTTCATATAATAAATTATTGCCAATATAATTAATATAAAAAAAAATTAAACCGAGATATTCTAAGTTGTTAATTCTGAAACCTCTTTAACATTTACGAAGAGTTTCTTGTTGTTGTTTTAATTAAAAAAGACGAGACTAGTGATCATGATTTCAATTTTAAAGCACAAAATAGAAGTTAAGGTTATATGTAAAATGCATTGTGGTCTAAGAGTAGCGGCAGGTGGAAAAAGTAAGCAGTAAAACTAGATACTTGCAAAAAAATACGCACCATAGCTTCCGATATTCTTCGTGTCTGGGGGCACATTTTAACCTCTTAGTGATGGAATACTAAATTTTGATCAGACGGTCATGGTGGTAGTTCTAAATATAAAGGAAGGAAAAACTGTTCAAGTTTAATTCCCATCACGAATGTATGCAGTTATTAACGTGTTGCATTTCAAATAACTCTTCTTGAATTTCATCAGGCGTGCCAGAAATGCTGATAATGTTGATGATGTTGATCAGTTTCCGAATACATTCATCCTCGCAGTTAGGAAAATAACGAGTCAATCAATTTTCAAGTTTTGTAAATGAATGTAATATATTTTTTTTGTATAAACATCTAATTAATCAAACACCGATTGGTCTTCGATTACTTTATTTTTTCTTTACGTGTCGAGTACTCGTAAAGAAATGCGAAATAAATATCATAAGCTTTGCACTGTTAATTTTAAGTTCAAATTTCCTCTAATTTAAAATGTATCCTCTGAAGTAAATCCTATTCAAAAGATCTTGCGTTACATAAACCAAAAATATTTTATCCATTTAAAAAAATATTCAACTTTCTTTTTAAAGACGGCTATAAACATTTACAGTTACAATTGTGTTTTTCTTATGTTTATCCTTTATTTCCGCAATAATCGTTTAAAAAACATTTAAATTGATGATTTATGATTCTAATTTAAATATAAGCCTAAAATAAAATATAATTAAAATTAGAATCAGAAATCATCAATTTAAATGCTTTTTAATAAGCAGGCAATTATTTGCACCTCTTGGAACCGACAATAAAGTATGTATGAATTATCTGTATAATATTTTTTTTACTACTCATGATGCTATGAGCTTCAAATGATCGACCTCAACCTCAAAATAATTGATTAACCTTTTTTAAACATGAATGCGAGCCGTGGCATGTACATAATAGGACAGCTTGAAATAGACCGAAATAAAATTAATTGTTTTAATTCATACCTGCTCCATTATCGATATAATAATGACTGCTATATATAAGGTATGTGTTGAATTGACCTAGTCATGAGTGTAGCCACAGCCGTTTTACCTAGATACTAGCCAACTACGCAAGAGATATTACATTGCACATATGCATATGTACACACAGGTAAGCGTAACTATACTTACCTATTCACTAACTCATCATCCGACACGATCAGAAAAAGTTTAGGCACAAGACCAACCGGCGTACTACTCTGTAAACAGTGCTCACTTATAAACTCCGGGCTACTAAGGATTTCGTGACAGAAACATACATACATATGTGTTTTTTTTATTATATAGGTACTAAGTCTTTAATAAAACGAAACAAGAATATTACTATTCTTTATCAAGTTGGCTCTTTTAAGTCATTTTACAAGATTGATTTTGTATAAAATGTGTTAAAATACCATATTATAAACAATAAATACCACCGGCTTGAAATTACCTTAATAAAATTATAGTCGATTATACCGAGATGAAAGGGCAAGAAACTCAGTATTTATTCTTTAATAATCAATCAAAAAATCGTACATGTAACAATCATATACATTATATTTATGTATTTTGTATTATCGTGAACTGATAATAGCTTTAATTATTTTAAAAAATAACATCCCATTTAAATTTAATTTTGACATAATTTAATTTCGTTCAAATGTAAAATGATCCGCAGAATTTTATTAAAGAATCGAGTACCCGTACTCAGGAAGGATGAACTCCTTGAAGTCTAAATCTTGGTATTATCTTTACTTCTCTTTAGAATTTTATTATTAGTTCTCGTTTTTTATAATGTAGTTACTGTTTTATATATGATATTGTGTCATACAAAAAACATCCCTACAGTAATCTCTAGTTTCAGGCTCACAAATAATTCGAAAAACTCGTTTTTGAAGAGTGAATACCGTTTTATGTCGAAAGCATTACAAAATAATCTCTTCATAATCTGTACGCTTAGATATTTAAAACTACGCAAAAAAATTTAATGCAGTTTTGATCAATTAACAGATTGATTCAAGAGGAAGGTTTATATGTATGTATGTGTGTAGGGTTATATGGCAAAAAAAGGGAATCTCTAGTTTCCTAATCGGAAAAAAAATTGAATTTTTATGATTGTTCTTCAATGTAAAATATGTAAATTTACCCTTATTGTATCCATGTGAAGCTGGAAGGGGTGCCTAGTATACCACTTATGAAATGTCTTTCATAATATGTCTTAGCATATTATGAAAATAATATACATTCATTTTATATAATTATAAAATGTTCTAAACGAGCAGTACTATTTTTAGTTAGTCATGTAACATTCCTAACCGCGTATGCTGCTGAGTTGAGCTTACCTGCAAGGCATTATAAATAAGAACATTGGAGCTTTAAACGTGAGTCCTAAAAATACTGAGATATCTTTTATATCTAACATTAACTGAATATTTTGTTGTGCCACGACGAGATGTAAGCACAATATTTTTTTTAATTCGAAATGTAATTATTAATTATTAACCAATTCTGTATTCATGTTAGTTAAATAGTATGATACATGTATGTAATATATCCTACCTGGAAGTCAACAAGTATTATTATTAACTATAGCTTTTGAACATAGTCTAAAAATATTACGTTATTTTTCATTTATCCATACTATATGGTTCATATTATTTATTTCACACTTACTTTTATTTGTATATTTCAACCGACGCCAGTCACGAAAATTGATTTTCACATCTCTATGAAACGTTTTCATTGTAAATATATTATTAAATTCATTTTAAATAAATCCAAAAATCAGTCAGCAAGTCAGTGTAATTACAGGCCCAAGAGACATGGCTGTTTATTGGCGGCGTTATTGCAGTGTTAATATTAGCTTTAGGTGAACTATTGCACTATTACGAGTACTTCAAGGTCTAACCGTTTCAACTGTGAATGCCACTATGACATTATACCTTGGATTGATAAACAAATATTTTCACATAAGTCGGCTAATGTAACCAGCGTATGTATCGTCCTATAATAAAGCAATGTTGCCAAGCAACCAGTGTTAGTCCGACAGGTATTTTGGCTGGCGTCATAACTAACTCCAATTTTTCATTGCAATTAAATTAAAATATATATGGATACAATAAAAGCTCACCATGTTGAGTTTCATTTTAAATAGAAGTAATAAAAGCGTGAAAAATGTGAACATAAAATCTCAAAGAACCCTCTATAAATGAATATTAGGCCAGGATGTCGATGTACATCTAACACAGGTTTTATTATGCGAATAGATTTACCTATTTCTACATATTTAAATTTCTACAGGTTTAAATTATTTTTAACTGTAACTTGTATTTAGAAGTATATTTTTTTGTATACCAGGATAATTATCTCTCTTGTAAAAAGAGTGATATGAATTAAAAAAATATATCAAATTTTTAAAGTTTATTCATTTTTAATAATTATTAAAGCTGAATTATTATAACTAACATGATATGACATTTAGTAGCATCGTAAGTCGGTAGTGAACATTTCACGAGTAAGATACGAAATGAATTCTTCCAATATTTAAAAGGTTTTCTAAAGAAGTCACACTCAGTCGTACTGTGATGTTATAAAGAAGTACCCTATGTTACACTACGAATTTTTATAATTTAAATATAAACAAGTATTTGTAAAGAGCAGAAAGTTAACTTTCTGGATAATTCAAGATAAAACATTAACTTGAACTGGCTATTGAAAGGCTATTGAACAGCTGTTTTGTTAATTACTATAAAGCTTTTGACTCTATTGTTCACGAGAGGTTAAGGAAATCTTTAGGATCTGTAAGACAATCTGTATTCAAACTAAGGTTTATGTAAATTCAGTATCATCCTCGCTCTGTTTCGCTTTTATTTCTATAATAAACTACACGACCTTTTAGATATTACGTGTAATTTGTATATATTTTCAATGAATTAACAGTAAATATTAAATTGACTTAAAGGATAATACAATTTATATATTTAATTATCATAATCAATACGTGCATCTCATCGCTCTTATATCTAAGTCTGAGGGCTATAGCGCACTAGAGTATAAATATATTTAATACATACCTATATATATGTAACTTACACATATAAGTTGGAGAGCCGAGATGGCCCAGTGGTTAGAACGCGTGCATCTTAACCGATGACTTCGGGTTCAAACCCTGGCAAGCACCACTGAATTTTCATGTGCTTAATTTGTGTTTATAATTCATCTCGTGCTCGGCGGTGAAGGAAAACATCGTGAGGAAACCTGCATGTGTCTAATTTCAACGAAATTATGCCACATTTGTATTCCACCAACCCGCATTGGAGCAGCGTGGTGGAATATGCTCCATTCCTTCTCCTCAACGGGAGAGGAGGCCTTAGCCCAGCAGTGGGAAATTTACAGACTGATTATGTACATATAAGTTAGCCAATAGCAAATAATATAATACATTGTAGCTTATTGTATTCAAAGTTTATCGAAACGTATTAAATTTTAGTCAATTCGAATTACTTATAGTTAGCATATTTGATTAAGATTCAAGTGCGATAATTCATACATGAATGAGCAATAAATATATTATATTATTAATAAACAATGTATAAGATATATAAATAAAGTAACAAGCGACTTACTAATCATATAAATACAGCCTTTTATTTTCACCAATATATATAAATGTAAGTACAAAATTCTGAATTTTGTGTTACATATAAAAAGAAAACACTAAAAAATAAATTCATTCAGAGTATGTACTCGTATAATATGTACTGTATATATCTATATTTTCAACTTTGTAAAAATGTTGTTATTTTTTCCTTCTTTTTAATAAATTTAACTTCACACTAGTGAAGAATATACTAGTGAATAATAAAAATAAAAAGTTGCTATTTTTTTTCCATCACTTAAATCCACTTATTTTTATGATAGATCGTAAATTTTTATCTACGATGCTATAAGCAAACTTTTAATAGCTTGAATACAGTTCATTTCCTTCTTAGTTTTAAACTTCGCCGCCATCTGTATGTCTGTCTATCAGGACTGCTTAGTACTATAATAGCTGGCCAGTTGAAATTTTCACAAAACACGTGTATTGTGGCCTGTGTAATTAAAATACATAATCGAAGAGAGATCTTTAGTTCACGACTTCGACTCAAGTCGACTGAAATTGTAAAATGTAAATATTCTTTTTACATACAACAATGCATACAAGCATCGGCTTTGTTATGCTAGTTTAGACGATGTAATAAGTATATGACAGCAGGAGAAATATGACAACATTTCTGCAAAAGAACAACCGCTTCCCTCACCTTTTTTTATATTCTTTCCATTCTTGGCGGGAATTTATTTATGAAGTCAAACGCTAAAAGGTTTATACGAAAAAAAATAAAACGAAGAGCTCCGTCCCGTCTTCCATTTCAATCGATCTCTACCATTGAATATGAAGACGTGACTTGGCTTATTTTATTCAACTCTTTAACATGAAATTGAAATATTATGTCACTTGCGGTTTCGACTTACCGAGAAAATAAGAATATAAGTTGTTTATTATTGACTCGCTGAAAGCGTGCGATAAACAGATTTGAATTTAATGAAATATAATCCTTGTTTCTTACTTTCTGTATGTTATTAAAAATATGACCTATTAGATGTTATGACTGACGAACAAGTTAATTTACGCCCAGTTCTAACGGGTCCTAAAAATTGGGCATTTTAAAACGAATTCTTATAGTTTTCATCTATCATTGAGAAAAATCCTGACCAATTTCGGTTATGTAGGATATTAGAGCACGGCAAATACAGGTGCACTCACTATTCTCTCAGTCCAATATCCCATTGGAAGAAACAATGGACAGGTTTAAGTGGAGTTTAGGAATTCGGATTCGAAGACCTTACGTGCTTTTCGTGTGTCACTGCCAAGTTCCAAACTTCTACTACGAATTCCTAAGCAGTAAAACTCTAATAAGCAAATCTTGCCCCGACCCGGGTTCTGCACTAAAAGACTATAGGGTAGCAACCAAACCGACGAGTCAATCAGTAATACAATTCCACCCCCAAAAGGATTTTTTTTTTATAGAATTACTATTCATTTTGAAGTTAGAGTAGCAGTTATCCATACTAATATTATAAATGCGAAAGTAACTCTGTCTGTCTGTATCGTTTTTTTAGTTGGATTTATTCATTAGTTTTGTAAGTTGGAGTCATGAAAATTTATATGTAGGTTCTTAAAAGAAACAAGACTTTTTAAGGGTTTCCTAATTTCAATCTGGTCCAATCCTCCAATTAGGTTAATGACACAAACTGTGACTGAATAAAGTACTCATAATCTTCACCGAGGTAAAATTTTGTAATTTATAAATGTATTTTATGCCATATTTTCTTCCAGATCTTTGGCCACATTTTCGAAAGTTCATTAATTCTTTTATATTTTTTTAACGATTAATAAACACGGCAATTAACTGTAAAACACGGTTGCTGTTTTAAATGCATTAATAACAGTTAAGCCGTAAATATAAAAAATAAAATAAAAATTAAAACAGTCACCATGACATAATAATTGATGAAAAACATAATAAATATAGTTGCCATTCAATTAATACACGAGACATTTTTCTATGGAACTGTGCCAGCTTCATGCCGCCGTGTCATGTCAACCTGGGAAAGTCGTTTCTCTAAATATATTTATAGATCAAACGTATCCTACAATTAGAGTACAAAGTGTTGAACCTAAACCTTGATAATGAATCTAATCTGAAAATAAGTTACCTACAGTTACAATTTACCTAACAACTACCTAAACTATTTAAACTGGTCGAGTACCAGACCAGCTGAGGAATCCAGAAAAGTACGAAGACAACTCAACAAAGTCACGTTCCACATCAATGAAGAAATACTCGTAGATTTTAATGCAAACTTTAGGTCATCGATTTTCCAAACTGTAGATTGTGTTGCCGTCTAGCAATAATGAACATGCAGGACAATTAAAAAAACACAAATCAATTTATAAATAAGATACAGCTACGACGCGGCAAGCAGAGCACTAAAGTGGAGGACTAATTATAACAATTTTTTATACATACATAATAATAATGTAAATATATTATTATTTAGGCGCCGTTATGTATTAGTATGTAATAGTTTTGACTGTCATCGAGTAAAGATGTGACGATGTGCAAACATCCGATAAACCAACGTGTTTTAAACATTTAAACAAATTGTAAACATTTTATAAAAATGAATCATTCATTATTGTAACGATGAGAAAGTAACTTACTAACTCTTTGGTAAATATAACATTCGAATAAAACCTACTGTTTATCGTGTAGGGCATGCTTATATTAATTAGTAATGTGTCATGAAAACGCATTTTTCTGTTTCTAGATTATTCATAGAAAATAAAATTCTAAAACCAAACAAGTAATTTCCCGAAGGAGCGGAATTGCATTTCATCTGCTAACATAGCTACTTCGTTTAGTGGAAAAGTATGTTTTTTTTTTATTGTTTAAAACAACATTGAAATGATTGTATAATTGTTGTGATTTTTTTAATAGTGAAATAATCCGATGCCATAGCGTTTCTTATAATTATTTTAATAAACAACAACTATACAACTGTATTATTTCGATATTCTGACTTTTCTCGTAAAACCTAATTCACCGAAATCCTGATGATTAACGATTCCTTTTACATAAATGATGTAGCAAATCCCGTCGTAGCTAAACTCGCGAAATTTTAAGTACACGATTAATTAAAGACAAAACTTTCACATAACTTTACGTTACGTTACAAATTGGAAAATTTTATTTATTTGAATCATTTACGCATAATATTTGTATTTATATACATATGTACGTTTTGGATAAATGTTTGTTTTGATGATGATTCATGATTAAGATATTATTTTTTTTTATATTTCTAGCATATAATGGGATGGCTCAGTGTATTAGTGGGTTAGAAGGCTATTGGAAGTCCTTCCATGAGTGAAAATGACTAAGCGGCTATAACAAGCCAATTGGTGGAACAAAAGTGAAACAATTTATTCATTAAACAATGTTGTCATGACTTAATCCCTGCAAGTTTAAAAGATTGTGAATGGAATCTATTGATTCCCATGCTTAACAATCTTTGATGGATTCATGCGTTAATTTTAAAGTGAAATGAATCGTCAGAGGTATATAATAAAGGATACAAGGATACAAGGATACTAAGGATACTAGACGATATATACATAAGGTATATAACGCTCTTGTGACATGTAAAAATGTAAATAACGAAATGTTGAAGTTGACAATTGAGAGGTGCAATGTCTATTTCGAATTTCACAACAGTCGAGAAGTGCTCACTGGCCCAAACTGCGCTGCCGCTTGATTGCTTACTAGCTGTTCATCCGACTTTGCTCGGCTATATTACTGATTCTGTCATACAAGATTTTTACATGACATTAACAGATTTCACAATACACGCAACGAAAGCTCTCAAAATATTTTTTTTTTAATCATACTCCACTCCTTTTTGTCGTAACCTGATGGTATAGCCTATAGTGATCCTCAAAATAAGGGCTATCGAATATTGAAATATTTTTTCGAATCGGACCAGTAGTTCCTATGATTAGCGCGTTCAAAAAAACAAAGAACAAACTCTTCTGCTTTATTAGATATCGACTTAAACACACGTTAATCACGTTACACTTTATTAACTCGAATTCATCACTTTATTTAGCACGGAAGTATTGTATCTACCATGTATCTTCTAATAATAATAAGCTTTTGAATAATATATGTATTTGTATTGAAATATATTTTAGAGGAATGTATGAATCAATGACACATTAAAATTCAACATTTCCCTTAACTTTGCCTGTGTGTGTTGTAGATGTGTTTTTTTTTTCAAATTCAACAGCTTCTTTCGATTTCTTGCTAGGAATTGATTTTCAAAAAATTCAAATTGTTTTAGTTTTTATTAAATTGGGCCCGAGACTCCTTTGAGCAGCTTTGCTATTCTTCATAGTTTCGGATTTGAGCATCCACGCCCGGTTGAAAGTTTTGTAGAAATAAAATATATCAAAATAGTAGAAAATAAAGAAAATACTACTAATACGCAGAACAGCATTAAATTACCTATGCGAAAAAAAAAATATTTTAAGAGTAGTCTTTTTCTGGAAAATATATAATTGCTTAAGAATATATAAACAAGAAATATTAATTAATTATACGTTGCTTAAAGTGAATTACTACAGGTTTCGTCTCAGAATTTAATATCTAAACCTATTCTTGTTCCGGAGCTAAACTTGTGTGAAGCCTCTAGCCCGTAAACGGAATTGTGATCTATAACGACAGCCTGTAGTATGCCTGGCTTGCAAACTTAGAATTATATATTTTACCTGATCCGCATCCATATATCATATAATAACAACGGTTGCCATCGGCAACGGTCTCTCTTGCATTAATAGCGAATGACGCTCCAAAAAGAATGATTCGGGTATTCAATTCCTCTCACTGTATAATCGGATGTGACGTCACTAATAGTCACAGGCAGGCTTGGCGGGCAGTTCCAGCAATAACTGTCGTGACATAGCTTTGGCTTTGGCTTGGCTGGACTTGGCTCGGCTTAGCATATAGCGTGGCGTTACACTTGACTTAATTAGCTAAAAGAACCCTCCATTCGTCCACAAATCCGAATGAAATTAAGTGAATACGTTTTAATCATAGAACCGCGTAACCAAATATTTACCTAAAAATAAATATATCGACCGTGAAATATAATTTTGACGTGTAACAAACACTGCACAGATTATGCTTGAGAGACGTTAACAACATTGAGTCTTATATAGTTCCGTTTAGGCATAGTATGGGTATTGTCCGGGTGTGAGTACTAGATGGTTTTTATTCTGGGTACAAATTATATACCATTATTGTGAAACTTAAATAGAAATATGTATTTTTTTTCATAAATTAAATAATATGTTCTATGCTAACAACACGTACATTCAAATTAATAAATCATAATTAAATAAAGTCATACGCAGCAAATAATCTGAACATCAGCAAGAGTTACCCTCGCCTCAATTACAAGTGCCTCTTGTATTTGTTTAATTGATCTCATCCTGCTTATATAAGCGTGCTTAATATTCATACTGAAGTTAGTGTTAACAATATTATTGATATTAACTTAAGGATATATAAAAATATTTACTATCTTTATTTATATCAAATGTTCGCTATAGAAGTATTGAAGAAATCGCAAGAAATAATTTTATAAAAAACTCATCGACCTAAAATTATAAAATAACAAGCTTATATACTTATAACTAATATTATATAATTATACTAGAATCACTGGGCGGTTTCAAACGCATTAAATCTACACTATAAATATAAGTATGACCTCAATCGATCAAATCGTTCACTTTACACGATCACTAACAGACCAAACAATATTTTTATGAAATATAATGAATGAATACTACTTCAAAAAGAAGAATTAGATGAGTCTTATAACATAAAAATATTGTTCATGAAACGTTTAATATCTGGTCGCCCTAACTGCAGAGCATTTAGGTACGTCTCTTATCCTTAAATTATAACGTTATAAATATATTTCTGTTCCATATTTGGGTACGGCAAAATATGAACGCTGGCACTGTTCGTTATAATAAAGCCAGTTTGTTACTCATTAAAAGTTTAGTGAAATGACTAACATGAATAATTAAGATGAAGTGAGTCAGAGAAATGACAGGCATAAGGGCCAGGCTTTTTCCAATGCAAAGGTGGCATTTCACTATCATCAGGCGCCCTAGGCTCATCTGCTTTTGAGAAATAAATAACAAAATGTATATGTATAACTTCAATAGTCGTTTACTTAATTCTAGGGAATTGGTAGAATATTATTTTACATGATGGTAGACGCGAGTTAACTCATTACGTGACGTGCTCGTATTAGTTGATCGCAAGATGAAACTATTATAGTAATAATACACTGACCATCCGCCGTCAAAAACAATAATCAGTACGTTGAAATTAATCCTGAACGTGAACTTAGTCGGAAGGTACCATCTATTAGTGGTTTCAATATAGATCCAGTACGTACCAATTTAATATACTTCATCGGACACACATTTGTAGAATTATAAGATTCTTACATATCAATTTATAGACATTAACCTCTAACAAATTATATGTACTATAGATACCGTGTTTAAAGGTGGTTAAATTATATACGTATAAGGTTTTATTTTATTATTCTGATTAACATGTATATCCTTTAAATTATGCATACAGGTTCTAAAACAAATAATATTAATGCACACGACGTAGATAACATTGAAGCGCTTCCATAAATCAGTAAATATCAGTATGCTAACGAGAGTCGGTTAAGAATTCAATCGTGAGTACAATAGAATTCCTTTCGGAGCGGTTTATTTGTTCGTAGTTGGAAGCTGTCGCAAGCGGTAGGAAATTAAAATTCATTACGTTTCATTTATTCCAACGATAATTGCTATAGACGACGAACAGCAAACTTCTTAAGCCAAGTTTCACAATACTTACATGAAACGTTGGTTTGGTTTTGTGGTTTGATTCACTTTTTATATTTAGTTGTTAATTGTATCTGAAATATGAATTAGTGAAAAATAATAGCAATAGCAATAAGAAGAATAATACTTTTAAAGGAAGAAAAAAATATTTTTCACTACATTATAATTAGAATGTTTAACCGTGTTCATATGTAGAAAACGTATTATGCAGCAAATATATTATTTTAAATAAGACAAGTTCCCTTCAGTGTGAACACCACAATTTTCAAACAGTTAATGTTGTGGTTACAAAGCAAGATTGTCTTTATCGGCTGAAGCTGGAAACGTTCCAGTGCAAACTTATCCACTTTAAGCCCTGATTGCACTCAGTCCAGTAATAGCCGTTCTTTTACAGTTACAAGGAAAATTCGCAAGATTTCTATCTTACAACTTTGAAACTATTGCACTTTTAGCTTGTTCTCAAACAATTCCATGTTATTTGAACATTCTCGAACTATGTTATGGAATTGTATTTCAAGTTCAAAGACTTTCATGCTCAGGTAAGTTAACTTATATATTTTAGAAAAAATAGGATAAAATATTTATACAACGGATAGCAGTTTTCACCACAAGCTCACCTTTAAACAACAAATAACAAGCGAGTTGGGATGTGATTTCGCCCTTCCGACGAATTAACAATTGTTTGAAAGTTATCTTGTTAGTGAAGTGTCATTTATTATTGTTGTGCATTTTCTGAAAAATTATCTAAACAGCAATAACTATATCACTGGCGAGGTAACGAAAATTACCATTATATAAGAAAATCTTTAAAAATACTAAGTTACATTGTACAGACTTGCAGACAAAACTGCACGTAGATGTAGTAGCTATGTATATCTAACATACCTATATTAAGTACCTGTATCCGGTGACCGCCTTCGAAGATTGCATGTTACTTAAATGACTTTTTATATTTATAAACACTATTTAGCATAAAATTGAATTACATTTATTTTATATTCCAATTACCTATCTATAAATTTATATAAAGTATAAAACAATCCAATTAACAAATTTATTACACCCGACTCTTCGTCGTTCGCGTTACGGCGGCAAATTGAGATTTACAAGAGACAGGTACCGTGCGTCTGAATACTGACGCTTCGTCTAAAAGTTATTAAATATTTTCAGTTCCCAAATATTTATCACATTTTTTTACAATGTTTCTCGTTTAATAAATGAAGCAAAACGACATAGAATGAATTGAAATTTAAAATAGTAATCATACATATTATATTAGTATTTGTTCTCATGAAAATCTTCTGATGTCATAGAAATTTTGTGAGAACATTTTGTTGTAATAGTATGAGTAGCAATTTAATTTTTTTTTAAAGAATATAATTAGTTCTTTCCTATGTGAACTTGGGTTGCGCACTGCGGTGTATCATATTTCTCTTGTAGCGTGGAAAATTGTATCGTATCCCTAATTAAAAGAAGAACGTAAAATATAGTTCGTAATTATTAAAGTTTAATTAAATAGAAAACTTAATAATTTGTATTTGTGTGACATCCGTATATAAATATAGGTACAAAATTTATTGCAGTTTCTGTTAAGTTAACGAATAAAGAATTTAAGTAAGGTGAGATGGCCCAGTAGTTAGTATACGTTAATTTTAACCGAAAAATGCAGCACTGCAAAATCCTGTGCACGGCGGTTAAGGAAAACATCGCGAGGAAACGGGGCTTATGTCGGATGAATGTCTGCCACAAGTGTTATGACACCAACCCGCATTAGAGCCGCGTGGTGGAATAAGATTCAAATCTTTTGTGAAAAAAAAGATTTATCATAAAATAATAAGCTTCATTGAACTTGATATGAAAATGGCTTTGAAACTATTATAATTGCCAACATGAACATACATATAATACGTAACTTTAATCGTTGACATGGGGTGCTATTCACGTATTATTAAAATCAGTTTAGCTATTGCACGTTATTGAATTTATTAATAAACTCGTGAAACATATTTAAGATACAGGATAGAATTGGAATAAGTGACAATAAAGTTTATGTATAAATCAATTGTAAAATTTAACTAATGAAGACAGCCAAGTCCAGCGAATCCTGTCTCATGAGGATCTGAAAATGTGTATGAAATACGTTGCACGGTTTAAAACTGCTCTAATTACACGGATTAAATGAGGCATAAAGTATTCTTTTTTTGAGGTCGCCATTTCCCGTTTCGAGAAGGACTAAAATATACAGTAAAAATAAAAACGTGTGTAAATTGTCTTCTAACTCTACTTTAAATCTATAATAGCCTTTACTATTGTAAAAACAAATGTAACAATTGAACATATTTCTCATTATTGTTATTTGTTAAAATCTAAAACGCATAGAAATAGTAATTGTTTGAACAAATTTTGCAAACAATACCATCATAGTAAAAACAAGATGTTTAAATAATATCAAAACCTTTTTATTTTAATATAGTTAGGTATATGTACCTAACTATATTAAAATTTAAATGTGAATCTATTATACTCATATAATTTTTCTGATCTGCCCTTACTGACTCAACGCACGGTCAAAACTACTGAGTCTAGAAAGCTGAAATTTGGTACAAAGCTTTATTTTATAGCGGAAGCATCCGCCATAAAGGAGCTGTTAAAAAATTCATCTTTAATTGGAGAAATGGGATAACTTGGTTTAAATTTTTCATGACTGTAATATAAAAGTCAACAAAGAAAATGGTCAATAAATATTTTAATAAACTTTTCAGGTCAATCATAAACCCTATTTTAAATATTTCAGGATGTCATTCGTCTAGAGACTCAGTACTGGTCTCTTGTTGAAATTCCGAAGCAAGAAAAGGCGGAGACAGTACCTGCGTTCGTACTGCGAGCCTGCGCTATCATGGAAAAGACACAGAAGTCTGGGGAGGGTGTCAAGACGTCTTCCAAGCTTGCTGAAGAAGCTGCCGATAGAAGGGAGCGGATAGAACGACTGAATGGTAATATTACTTATATACATATGTAAATTATATCTATATCTGTAGCTTACCATATAAAACCTGCAAAAAAAGTATCTATATATAAATAGGCAGACAAAATAGTTCATCTTTTTCTTCCCTGTTTATCAACCGATTCAGGTCAGTGTTTAAAAATTTGGCAATAATGATAAAAAATACCTTCGAAACATGTTAATTCATATGTATGTTTTCTCAAATTTATAGTAATGACCACTGTGCAAACATATGTGCGACCACTACTTTTTATTAATGGGAATAATGATGTACAAAAAGTACGATGTTACGTGAAAAACTTATATTTACCTCCAAAACTTTTAGCGAATTTTTCTTTTAGTAGGTAAACTAAAAAGAAGTCACATTTATACAGCAAATCCATTATACCGGTTCGGTTTAAAACAGACTGAGAGTAGCGACCATAACTATTTCCAATTTCCGACTGTTTGACAGTTTATTCTGCTTTTTCTAGTCGGAACATATACCAGAGAAAAAAAAATCATACTTCAATATTATGTATATATTTTAAAAATATATGAAGTAATCTTGTAAATTTTTAATCTTAAAACTGATTGAATTATTTAAAACTTAGTTACACAACTAGTAAACATACATATATTGTAATTAATTCATGAAATAAACTTTTATAAGCAAAGTATACTAAAATGCTTTTTTTTTTCACCAGTCAAATATGTACAGTTTCATCTTAAGATGTGTGATCTGTTCTTTTTAAAAATTGAATGATGATAATTTAAAAACCCATTTATAAATTTAGCTGGCTATAATCCAAGTCATCCAGACGTTTATTGACATAGGAATTTCCCAATCGCTCCTTGAATTACTCGACAGATGTCTTTCTAATTTTATTCCCAACTCGGCGAAACAATTCAAGGTTCTTTTGTCCCTCGAATGACAACCCTCCGAAGATATTTTATAATATAAAGACAAACCTTAATTAAGTTAAATGCTTTATTAAAATGAAGGATTTTAGCGATGGTGAGAGTAAATCTAAGAGTAAGAGGTAAATCACCTTTTAAAAAAAATTGGTGCTTAATCTGAAGATCCTCAAGACTTAAAATTATTTGAATAAATGCCAACAATCTGAGATCACGGTTGCTATGCTGAATATTATATGGTTTTGTGGCGCCACGTCTGTTTCTGTTATGATGTCATTGCATACCGGATAAAAATAAAATTAAAATTAAATCTTAATTCAAACGTAATGTTAGTACTCAGTAAGACCTAACTTGCTCACTGACTTGGAGTAGTGGCTAATTTATAAGGTCGCAAATCCAGATCCTAGATTCAAAACCTGAGTCCAGCTAATAAAAAAGTTATTTCGTTATCCTTTCTCCTGAACTTGAATTGAAACAGATCGTGTAGGTTCTGGAACAATGGGGGTGACATCATAATTATCATGACAATTCTGATCCCTGTAAGGTACATTTTAAATGATTTTGAGTAGTGATTTTTGCAACCATTCAAAATTAGACGTACCTACCTTATAATAAATTACGTGAAAGAATGTCAGTATACTTCGTTCGTTTCTCCATTATTAATATATATAATTATAAAAATCAATAGGGTCAAATCTTTACTTGAATAATAAATACGAGTGAGTACTAATTAGTACGAAGCCTGTAAGCCTTCTTTAACTTTCTCATACCTCTTCGGTCTAGTGACTTGCTTATAGATAAATCTAGGCGGGTATAGTCCCGGCCTAGATTTATCTATTACTTGTAATAGAACAAGTAATCGAACTTTCCATCGAACAAATAAAGAGTGCACCTGTATTTTCCCACACATATTTCACTATAGTTTTACAAATTATGGCAAGAAAAACGTTAGTGTAATGCATGTGGATGCTCAATATTGTACATAAATCTGGACTTCATGATGATAACCGCTAGCACAGTAACAAAACGTCATCAGATATATAAAACAACGTATGGGACACAATTTGTTTTTTAGAAGAGCTAATATAACATTTTATTTTACAAACTATTATATATATTTACACTTATTGTTTTTAGGTTATTTTAAAAAAAATATATATATATGACAAAGTCTCTTAAAATGTTTTTTAATTTCTATGCAAAAGTTCGTTCTAAGTTCCTGTGATTTTAGTGGTCGAACGTCATTTCATTGACTCACGCGCTTGGTTCGAACCTTATGAAAGCTAACATAATAGCTTACACATTTGGACTTTCCAAGACGACCGTGCCATGACCTGTGATTAAAAAATGTCTCAATTGTGAATGAATAATTTAATTATGGCTATTGTCAATTAATTCTTATTTGGTGATAATTTTCAGACATGACAACATCTCAAATAGAAACTGAGAACACGCAAATGACAAATGACTTATATCGTTTGCTTAAGAAGTACACAGGCTTGAGGAATCTTATCAGAGAGCTTAAGGTAATATTTAATAAAGTACTTGTAAATAGGTGTATTTTAATTTTCATTTATTTATTAATAATTCTTACTGCATGTTTCTGTTTAAATCGTCACATAAATATTTGTAATTTTTCTTACTTATTATTATAATTTAAGGTTTTTAAATACGTCAATCTACTTTTTATCATACATCTATTATATTGTATGTAATTATATTAATTAACGTGGGTTTAAAAAAAAGTTGCGACCATTTAACCACTTCGATAGTTACGAACAATATCTGAGCTAACATTAAAAGTCATGTTAAAGTCAATGTAAGTTGATAATAACCTTTTAAGGAATTATATTAAATAATATAAATATATATTGAATAGTTACTCAATAACAAAAAATCAAGGACTTATTTACACTTTGAATTCTTAACTTAATTACCTAAGTAAAACTTGCTTTACCGTTGATGTTGATTTAAAATTCACAATTAACTTTCATTAGACTATTTATTTATGTATAACTTAAGAGCCTGTCTCTATGATACTTTATTTATTGAACGCGTACAGCCAGTAAAATAGAATAACAAATAAAACCGACGACAATAGCATGATGAAGCCGCAATCGCTTTGATTCGCTGGTATTTATTTAAGAATTCCGTTATCTGTCTCTGAAGCTCATCATCAAATCTTTATGAAATTTAAATGAGACCATTTCGGGGTAAACCTCTTGCGAACGTGTTAAGATTTGTTGATTTGAGTGATTTAATTTGGACAATTTAATGAAATCGATGTACATAAATTTCGTGAAATAACTTTTCAGTCGGAGTACGTCAGCTCGAAGATTTATCCGATGTTTCCGCGGTACACTATGCTGAAGGACATGATAAAGGACATAATGCACGACCCTGACTACATGGAGGTATGCCACGAGGTGGACCCTTAGCGCGGGGTGCGCAAATAAATGAGGGCCTCCTTCACCGACCGCTCGCGGTCGAGACGTCGCTAGCTGAGTTATCCTCGGAATCCCTCTGAGGATACAGGTTGAAATTCCTTTGCCACTTTCGGATTAAGCGGGCTATATGTTTGTCAGCTTTAATGCGGAATATTTCGTCATGGTTTTTTTCTCGTTTAATTTCAATATTTAAAGTCTAAGCATATTTTTACGTTCCGCAAACTTAGTTTGCACAGCTATTAAGAATTCACATAAACGTACCATCATGTTTATCTTGTTAATATATGGATATGTGGTTTATTTTGCATTACTTAACCTTTAACGCAGAATTGACATACCAATTTGTCCATAATGGAATATATCAAACATCCATTTGTTTAAGTGACAGCAACAAGATTTGCGATACTTGTTATCAAAAATAAGACGGAGTAATCCATTCAATTCATGACTTCGATATACGAATTATATTTTTTTCCTTTATTCCATTCCTTTCTGAACTTTCCTCTGCTCAAGCTGACTGTTTTGGAAGATCATCGGGTGAGGAAAAGTGGTGAAAGTTGGAATATATTGTGTTGCTAGCGTCGTGTAGTGTGACGAGTACTCGTTTGTTTTGCGCTACTTTATTCATTGGACATTATTCGTTAATTATGTGATTACTGTAAGTTAGGTAAAGTGTAGTGTGTAAGTACTCGTCCTTCTTTTCGTTCCTTTTTTTCATGTACCTTCAAATTTTCTTTGATTATAACATGTCCAACTTCAAGACGATTACTATTCACGAGACACATATCCAACTGGGACAAAAATAATTTAATTTTAGAATAAGCGCATGCTTAGTGTTTACGCATCGCTGTAGTGTAATACCATGTTTTAATACCATCAATTTATAAGATAAACTCATATACTGAATAATTATGATTAGAATATTTATATCGCACATTGGTTTAACGTAACATACTGTACTAGAAAGAAATATAAAGTATTTTTTGAAATAAAAAATAATTTAAATATTGTATTTCTTATTTATTTTTCGTTTTGTCAAAGTGTTTTTATTATTTTATATTTACAATTTTGTTACTTTAAGAATATTAATACGTTTATAAGAATATCTGAATCTATTATATCAGTATCGATCTGCTTATTTTCTACATAACATATCATACTTTCAGTATATGAAAAACAAATCAACATGTGCAAAATAAGTCAATGGATGCATTTTTATATAAGCGTTATTAGTAGTCGTTTTAATAACATTATTAATAAAGTAAATATAACACATACATTTCGTGTGGGCATATCGTAGTCGTAGTTTTTTTGGTAAGTGTTTAGATCATTTAACTATTGAATAGTATAATAATACACAAACGGACAAAAATAATAGACAAAAACTTACAATACCCTGTTCACCTTTAAGATTCTATATATCAACAAAGCAACTCAGAGGAAGAATGTTTCACCATTAAAAAACTTAAAGTTTTCATTTTGATTTGAAAAAGTTGTCCTAAAAAATTACTATTGTTATATGATAGTCTAAGCCATTTATGTTTGTTTTATTTACTATGAGAAAACATATCGTATTATAATATCTACTTCTGTTTTTTTTAATTGTTGTCATTGATATTATTTACTAAACATTTATTAAACAACAATACACAATAAATATTTCAATAAAAGGAAATAAGTATTGAATAAGATATAATTATCGCGTATTTTTTTACAAATTATATCAATAGAAAAATCCAATCACCTTTTAAATAAAATTACATTTAAATAAAATCTTATAATAGTACCAAGGCCTAGATAAATATCTAAAATCAAAATTGATATACTACTATATATTTAATATATATATATATCAATATCTAGGCAATATATATATATATATATATATATATCAAAATATTTTTTATTTAAATGTAATTTTATTTACAAGGTGATTGGATTTTTCTATCTATATATATAAATATGTATATGTATCTAACCCTATATATATTAAAATTCATTAATTTTAAATGTAAAAATTGTCTACTCAAAGTGTTAAATATTGTATCTTTTATTAAATATATATATTTATTATTTTGATAGTGAACACGGTATAGACGTTTCCTTGTAATTGTGAAAATGTTTATCTAATATTATTCTTCTTAGTGTTACTAGTCGTTAGATACATATCCTTAGACCATCCTATCCCTTTAATACATTAATACCAGATTTTTACAAAAAGGCTTTCGCTTTGTCTGTGTCTTGTCAACGTGGGCCATCGTAGTTGCATTATTAATATTCCTTAGACCGAAATGTATGTAGGTATAAGCTGCAATAATCGCACATGAATGATAACGCCATTATATATGTGTTCAATGTTTGAATAGTATGTAAAATAACATAAACTTATAATAATATTGTAACATTAACGCAGATTTTAATACAAATACTGAATCTCACCTTAAACTTTTTTTAGTAGGTTTGCTTTAATATTATTATATAGATGTATGTTTCAGAACTAATAGTTTTTGACTCTTTGACTTTATACTGATAGTATCTATGTCGGATAAACATGCATTTTCTAATCATTGAGGTAAATGTACACTATTATGGGTGTTTTTAAAATTATGAAAAAAGTTAGGTAAAATAAATGATGACTAAAAAATGGCTCACAATAAAAAATATAATCTAAAAGTCTTTCGATCTTTGGCATATTTCTTGTTTTCAATCATATGACAACTTAGCTACTTATAGTTATTTGAGATTGCTTATCTCACATCAGGAATATAATTGACCATATTATTAATCACAAAAATAAAAATTATTTTTCGTTACCTTTCATTTTAAAATATTACAATTAGTAAATACCACGTCACAACAATCTGACGTAGTTTCAGGAATCGTAACGGTATGCCGTGTTTATAGTTCCCGGAATAAAATACATGAATTTTTATTTATGTTTCTAATTCCGCGTATTGAAGCCTATTGGAGGTGAAGTATTGCTTACTGTAGTCAGAATTAAGATTGGATATTTGCGTTTTTAAGAACAAGATTAAATGAAATAACCATACCAAACATTACTTAATTATAAAAAAGGAAAATACAAAAGACTAAATCCTACAAGATCTTTAATAGAATTGTGTTTGTGAAGGTATAGAATAAATACTGTTTTTATGTAATTTATTTTGATTATCTAGTTAATCTATAAAATAAAAAGTTACACAATTATCAAAACTACATGTATTAAAAATTTTCATAAATGTTTCTGAATTATTTTTAAATCAAAGGGAAAGACTAATTTTACCTTACATCCTGTAATATAGTACATTTACCTTTTAATTTATGTCAATCTCGACTTTTATTATAGTCATATGAAATCAGTAATATTTAATGGACGTTAGTTTTAAGACTGTTTTTAATAAATATATCATAAGATTAAAAAATATGAAAGCAAATAGTGAGGCTAAAAATTAGTTGAGTGAATATTCTCAATAGTTGAATTTATTGTATTGAAATAAATACATAATTAATTCATACGCTATTTACAGACATGAAACATTTTTAAAACTTAATAGTTTTCAACATATATATCTTACTTAGAATATATACTTATATATTTTTTTTAGAAAAATATTCTAGTAATTCTAGTCGTAAGTCATGTAACTGCCACTAATTAAGACATATTGTAATCCTATAATAGTTTGGAATTAGAATATAAGATTATTATTTTTTAAATTAAAGACTATAAACCATAAAATAATAATGTAATTGTAGGTAATTTTACTGCAGATGTTCGATGTTATTATTCTCGAATCATCATCACTAACATCGGCTTCAACCTTTTATCACTTACCTTAACATTTGATTTTTTATAGTTGTGTAAACTTGTGACCTTGTCATTAAACTTTGATTGTCTGTGTCTAGGCCATTTTGTGGTTAGTACATACAGAAAATTTTAACTTTACATTGTAGAGTCTTTTAATATTTCTGAACATATAACCATTCAATTCAAGTAAGATGTCCAAGTACGTATGTCAGTAGGATATTTCATCAATCTTAATACAAAAAAGGATAAAACAATAATATTAAATTCTTGCATTTGTTATTTCTACTATTATATACCCTCGTAACACTAAAACACAATCCATAACACCTTGTAGAATATTGTATTTGTATTTTCATCCGAGCTATGTAATAAATAAAATAAAACACTACTTTAAATAAACTTAATAATTTTCTGCCTTCGTGCCATTCGTAGTGTACTTACTCTTCGTGAAACTTCGTACTCTCTAAAGCTCCCTACCGCATCAAAGTAGCTGTTTGATATTTGTAATAGTAGCAAAATAATTTTGTTCTATAATGATAAAAATAACTTTAATTATCAAAGTGTAGAAAATAGACAAATACATAACTTACATTTAATTTAACTTGTTACAGCATGATTTATAGTTTGTAACGAGTATTTATTGATTAATATTGTTATTCATTTATTTTGTTAACCTACTCGTATAGAATAGTCGATAATTGTTAACCATGCCCTACTGCAATCGTACGCATTCCAATGTACTCTGTCTCAGATAAATTATATCACTACTCTATCATAACTTATTGATGTTATAGAAAATAATATGTAAGTGACTGTAATTCATTGTAGTAGTTAATTTATTAGTTAATATTTGAAATATTTGTTGCTGATGAATGTTATACGCTAGACTATTGTTAGAATCAATAGAAAATTTAATAATTACGTAGCAATATAATATAATTATATACGTAGTATGTTATCTATATATTGTGAAAAACGCTTTGTTATAAAATAAAATATATTATTTTTTGTGCTAAAGTATTTTTTTATTTTTATTGAATACTGTAGACTGTAAGTACATTATTCACTAGCCGTGCACCCGATGGAATACGCCGTCAGAAACATTCAGAAGCCTTCTAAATTTTCTAAACTTAGATATTATAAAGTTATTGGTAACCTGCTTAGCCCATACAGGCATGCAACCTCAGTCACGGCATACTATATATGTAACCTGGCTTAAAAAATTAAAAAAATATATCATATTAGACCCCACCAGTTTAGGCCGTGAGTTCATTTTAAAATTTCATTTAGTACTTAGATTCGCACGTGACATTGGCGAAACCATCCGTCGTGCCCGAATATGTCTACTGCACGATTTATCATATGCAAAGGCATAGCATATTTTTATAATATTTACGATATATGATAAAAAAAATTAAAATACACGAATTTAGCTCAAGTTATTATATAATATAATTTTCAAAGTATTTCTTATAAATAACAACTACTGTTCATTTTTGCAATTTAAACCAAGAAGCTAATGAACTGACTAGCTAAATCAAGGCTCAATTGTTTTAAAACATATAAATTTTAATTTTCTTTTATGACAAAATTCCCTGATTTGCTATTGATTAAAATCGAGTATTGTTCGAGACTCGAGATATATTACACGAAGATTTGGAAAAATATAGGTTAAGAAAAAAGCTTTTGTATTTAATTGCAAATACAAACAGGCAAACAGGCGTTAATCAAATATATAAAATAATTTAATAAAAGAAAGAAGTAAATGTTCCTCTTTTTACATATTTCTTATCCCGTATCGCGTACTATAAACGTTATGTAATTAACTAATACTTAAAAAAAAAAACAAATCAGATACGTAATATTATTGTAGCGACTTATTCATATTATTCATATTATTAACATCGTTGTAGTTAGTTCTTAAAATGAAATATGGTTTATTAACGAATAATCATAGCCTATTGATACGTAAAATTCCTAATATTTTATTAATTTTCATTAGAAATCAAAATAAAAGTCTGAATAATTTTATTATAGTAATAAGATGTCAGTTTGAAATGTTTTGTTTAATTACTGCCATCTATTAAAAAATTATGGAACTATTTACTAATTTTCAGTAATGCCACCTATTGCTTCCCTTATGAACTATTTCAACAAAAAGCATTAATAATTTTAATAAGCACTTAATTAATTAAAGTTTTTAATGACATTTTGTTTGCAGAAATCACAAAATTAAATAATAAAAGTTATATAACTAAAAATGTTTATTTTTGAAAGCAATGATTGACTTATTATGCCATCTAGTAGTGTCTAAAGTATGTAATGTGTTAAGACAAAAATTTTCAAAATTTTCGCCAGATGGCACTCCTAGCAATTGAGAATGTTACCATAATTTTACAGATTACCCAAAATATGTAAAATAGAGATAGACAAGATTTATTTAAATACTTATTTATATCAAAATAAAAAATAGTAGTATATTAATAATAAAATACTTTTTCATGTAACTAGTATATTATTTTATGATAATATAAAACGTAATATTTAACAATATAATACATTTTTTTAAATATTTAATTTCAATATTTTGTGTTCTTTCTAACGTAAAATATATTTTATTTATTTATTTTGAGCATTAAATGAATAAAAACAGTCGTCAATTTAAAGAACGAAAATGATAGCAACACTCACCGTCTTCATTCAGTTATATTCTCATTGGACCGGCAGCTTCGGTCATAGCTTGATGTTGTAGTGTGTCTATAAAAATGGCGGGATATCGTCGATATGAAAAGTTTGTAACAAACTTTTTTGATTCACTTTTATGAACAAAGTACTTTCTTTAATGACTAATTCTGCTAATAAAGTAATTGTAATTAACACAATAAAATAAAGTTAGTGAAAGTTTGTCGGTTAGGATGTCGGTTGATTCAAAGTGGCAGTTACCTGACATTTTTTGTGTGGTGTATTGAATGGATGACGGAATTACGTTGAATTCGCGGCGCGGGAATGGATAAGTAAGCTGTTTAAGTGTTTTGGGAACTTCTTTTGAGATGCCTTTCGTGCAACGCGTGGTAGAGCCGAAGTTTCTCTCACGAACGAGTTTGCGAGATGAGGACGGAAAGCCGAGGGTCACGGATGAGGAACTTCAAGCAGTGACCAACTGCACTTTAAGTAATGCGCTACGACAACTTGCCTCTCTAGTTCTTCTGGCTGAAGATATCTTCAGTGAACTCACGTCACAGCTTGAAGGAATAACTGAGAGGTCGAAGGTTGCGCGAACGAAGATCGAAAAAATTCACGAGCTTGTCGAAAAGTATGACCCCAAGATAGTACCAGTTCGTAAGTAAATTATAAATACATATAACTAATTGACTAGTATCAAACTTATGTGACAATCGTAGATATTTTCTACCAATATTTATACATTTAAATAGTTTTAAGCGACACCAACTTCATTATTAACATCGATAAGTAAAATTATGTTGCAGAAACGTAAAAATACAATATAACATATAAAAACGTTCGCTTTTAGAGTCGTACATACGTTTCGACATCGTTTACTGTTATATACATATATAATTTTTAAGTAATATATACTTAAACTAAATAAAAAAAAATGTCGTAAGTAATAATATTAAACAATAGTTCATCTAAACAAAAAAAATCGCTATACAAACTAAACAAATCATGATTGACATGGCGCTCGAAATTTAATTGGAAGTCCGACTAAGTATAAAAACAGATAGGTATGTTCAGGGAATTAATGCGATGCGATATTAAATACGATACCTATAATTTTTTGCGATTAAGTTGACTTTTACCTTTCTTTATAAATGAAATAAAATGAACATTTGGAAATCTCATTACATCGCACTCCTTAAGCATGCCGCCTTTACAAAAAGTTCCAGCTTGATGCATTACTGAGCGCTATCTAAAAACCTGTTTGGGCGTTCGAGCGGCCCGCAATGGGAAAAAACATCCAGATTCCAATGCAGACCATAAAAACTTTTGAGATAATTTCAAGACCATTCAATGATGAAGCCGGCACCGCACACGATCTTAACCGCTTAACTATTTATACTATACTTCAAAGCAATGATTTGTGTGGATGATCGTGTCCGAGATATTATCTAAAACATTAACTTTCGTTGCCTACTGCTGTATTACCAGTTACGACTGTATTTAATGAACAGGTAACCCTTTAGGCATACTTTGTTGTTCTAAAACAGAATATTTATACAGCGTACCGTCGGAATATTAATTGTCACTATTTATAAATGTTTAGAGATAGCCAGGCAACATTGAACTTGAAAAAGAACAGATGAGGGAGCTCTTTAAGAAAGATAAACAATATTCCTGAACACTTGACTGAGTAACGTACATAAATCCTAAAAATCATCATAAAATCCAATATTATTTCAATATTATCTCATAGCCCATGTGGAAATGATACACATCGGAAAATCTCAAAATAAGATTTTTGCACCAAGAATTGATTTCATTGAAGCATGGTGTGCTGTGCGATCAAAGTTCTTGAAATGATTTTCATTATAATCATAAAAATTTAAATTTATTTTGTAGCCAAAATTATCTTTAAGTAGATAATTTAAATATAACAAACAAGGTAGAATTATATTAACTTTGTTAGCGCATGAGTTCAATGTACGATAAAGCCTTTATCAACTTTCTTTGTAACTAGGAAACGAGTTCATAGCGTAAGAATTAATTAAGCGCTTGCGAAATCAGATATGCATAAATGGAATTTGAACAAAAAGCAAAAACACCGCAATCGACAAGATAATATTATAGTCAGTATTTTAGTTTGCATTAACATCATTTGCAATTTTTTTTCTTTATTATTTATTTCTTGTACTGAAATTATTCAAACATAATAAATAGTTTTACTCTCTCAATTGGTTTACTCTCGGTTTTCCGCAGTTGATCTATGTATCTTTGGTCCAAGTAGGTCCATTCGCCCTCAGAATACAATACGAGACAATGTTTGCATTTACGCAACAGCCTTATTCCTATTTACAGATTGTTAGTGCAATTTTAAACAAAAACAAAATTACTTCTTAACAACTAATGGTAATTCTATGGGAATCAAGGGAATAAATTCAATCAGGGTAAAGTAGCAAGTATTTTTAAATTAAACAATTAGATAATGATCGTTAGATGAGAGGATGTGACCGTGTCATATAAATTGGACATGTCTATGATACTTTGCTTGATGTAAATTATAGTTCCCGTAGCCCGCATTTGAGATGCCATAAGACATGATCGTATAAATAAAAATAAAATTTTACCGTACGAGATTATAAATTTTCTGAACTTTTCATTATTATACAATAATTGTCATAAGGAAATATTACCAGCTGCAACCGTGCTTCTCTAGGGTATTAATTTAAAAAAATAATAATTTTGCCGAAACAAATTTAATTATAATCCGTTTGGTTGGATTCAATCTGAGCTACCAAATCATCATTCCTTGTCCTTATCCGATTAAAGTTTGGCGCAGTGTGTAAACTGCAGGGAAAGGCAAACTTTGTTCTCAGTGGGTTGGTAGCCGGGCTATATACTGTTGGTTGATACGCTTACGTGGTCGATTGATGATGCACTTAACAAATATTTCCATAGTTGGTTCTAACGACACCCACGGGTTGAGATGGGATATAGGCTCTATGCTACTTAGCTGGAACCACAGAGCAACCAACATACAAACTTTCGCGTTTATAATATTAGGAGGTATTATAATGTTTAACAAAAAAAGAAAAATACTGAAACTATGATAAAAATAATAACAAAAATTACTTCGTCTTTAATTTTCATATTAGAAATATCATAAAGAGGTCTTCGGTTAGTGATACTGACATTTAAGTTATAAAATAAAGCAAACTATATAGCAATAAAACTCTGTACTAGTTTGTTGAACAAAATGACTTTGAGAACTTTATATCATGTTTAACGTGACATGACCTTAATTTTTATTATAATTTAATCTTAAAGGCAACATATATATTCATAGTATTTTATTTAATAATACGTTTTGATTTTTACGCATAGTGATTAATTAAGATTCTTAGTCCATTTCAAGGTTAAAATTTTTAAATTATACTGCGTTATTATAATGTGACCTTTCATGAGGTAGGTACATATTTAATTGCAGGAATCAAACAATAATGAAACTTAATATTAATATGTTCATATTGTATTATTTAAAGTCGACTCAGGTGACTCGAGTTTATACTTCCACGTATCATTTCCAAAGTTAATTAGTTATTTTATTATGTTTGCGATGGAAACCAAATGACTGATCACCTAATGCCACAGTCAACGGTGTCACCTTACGCCCCCAATAGTACCTTTCCTCGTAGCGGTATAGTTTTGCAAGCTATTGAATGACTGCTGTCACTCCGTATTGAGCAAGTCTTCGTCGTGTAATCTGAACCCCAGCTTAAGTCTAACGGCTTTATACGTACCTAAAGACTTTCATACCCAAGTAAGTTACGTTTATTATTCCATCAGAAAAGCTCCGTTACAATTAAAGGCACATAAAAACAATATTATTGGAGAATATTTCATATTGTATTCAAATATTTAATTCTATAACTTAAAAGCTTATAAATTTATACATTTAACCTAGTCCATTTTGATGTAGGTAAAGATAAAAAGTTTAAACAAATCGGCTGTATAATTTACAAAAAAAAGGCCAAATATAACCGTGCTTATAGTACTCGCTCGTATCGATCGGAACAATTAAAAATCCTAACGAAAACTGTCGTAGCGAGCGATAAGATGCGTATTAGCAACGGGTCATAGATTGTCTGAGTACGAGAAAAATCGCAATGTGCAAAACGTATAGTATAATACTTATATTTTACCTATCTATGTATATTTAAAAATGCGCAACTAGGTGTTTACTAGACTTCGCGTATATTATTAGCATATATTGATATAGCAACAACGAATACAAAATAAGTAAAACTATCACAGTCGACAATTTTAAGTTTAATTTTAAAAGTAACACGGGGTTTAATTTTTATGAGTCGTTTATTTCTGGGTTTTGTTATCGTACACTAGAAATACAAGAGGCGGCAAAAACTACTCTTGAGATGTTCACCCCTCTCATCCGTCATTATGAGAACCACTAAAAGGGAAGAGTAGTTTTTGTTATTCAAAAATTCTAAGAATGGTGCCAGCCAGGTAGCTTTCACTAATGTAAACTATTGTGTTACAAACCCAAAATAAATTTGCAATGTACATTGTGTGAGACAAATAATCTTATTGATAAGTTCCTCACTATTTTACATGAGAAACTTAACTCTAATAAAACTCACACGGATCAAAATGAATGAACTATTGAATAATAAAAAAAAAATTACCTACTATGATATATTTGATACTCCATATTCTACTATTATTATCGTAAAAATATATTTTTATACTTAAAAAAATATTACGAGAAAAAACATTCTATAGACACAACTGTCATCAATGTCGGCGTCGTTTAAACACTGTATACATTATCAGTAGCAGTTAACAGGACTAATTGCTTCAGTTAAGTTTGATTTATTTATAATTATACCCAGGTTCTATAAGGAATACATTGCTAGAACGATAAATTATTATCTAATAAATGCTAGCTTTTACAATCGACCTCGGTTTCGTAAACATTAACATTTACTATTGGACTGGTAGTTCGTTTTCTATGGAGGACCAAAATATTACCCAATGTTGTATCAAAACTGTAATCAAAACTAATAGTACCACCCTATTCGTTTTGATTTAATCAGTAGTCATTTTATAATACTTCCTGTGCATGTATCACTTAAAACAAATATTAATTAAGGTGATATTTTGTTAATCTTCTTTATACTGGGTAGATTCCTCAATATTACAAGGTGTAAAGTAATAATATAAATATCAAATAATATGACTTTTAGACGATATAAAGAAATGTTCATCAAATGAACGCGCACAACGTATTCAATTGCTGTATTAATTAATCATTACAAGACATGAAAGCACTTTTTGGCACAAAAAAGTGTGTTTTACTGTATAATGTATATTGTATGTATGTATAAGTATATAATGTATATTATAATGTATTTAATATAGTAATTATTACTTCATAGTTATGGTACACGTTGAATAAGTTAACAATAGGTCCACTGAGAAGTAAAGAACAATAGACCGATTTTAATTCTGATCTGTCTATGCAGCGAGGCTGTGACAATGACCTTTAAAAACCCACGCTAATTATACACTCGCGCTGAAACGACGGGACTGACTGGTTACTGGTATGTCTCAACATGCCGAACTGATTCTTGAAATACATAAAAGTTAAACTTTCTTTCAGTGAACTTGAATATCAGTTTACGAGTTTTACTCCTTTAACGTACTTACGATTTAAAAATAAATTCATTTTACATGAAGATAAATATTGTATATATTGCTAAATCAATTCTATAAATTTATAAAATGAAAGGGACATTCCATAAAAATTAAAATACAGAATGTCAAATATTATAATGAACTTAATCTGAAAAAGTGTGGACAATATAGTTATCGTTATGACTATAATACAATTTGATTAACAGTATGTATGCGCCAACTTTCATGGACCAAAGATATTGAAAAAATCGTTATTAAAAGTTCGCCAAGGCGTTAAGAATCCGTTTAAGTGTGCAACAGGGCTTATGATGCAATTTTTCGGCGATTCGTTGGCAATAAATTCTGCGTACCCTCCTGTTTACACCATATGGTGCAGACGCTAATCCACTTACGTCGTTCTTCGTGGCATATTTTTATTTAAAAAAACGACTACTCACAACAAAAACACAAAATATTGTAATCAGTTATAATAATTTAATGATTTGTAGGACATTTTATACACATAATATTTTATTTTATTCCTACACGAGAGCCAAGAAATTGTGCCGGCATTAAGTGGTCACCACCACTCATATAAATTATTAGTGTAAGAAATTTTAATCATTCCAATTACCGCCAATGTGCCGCCAACAATAGGTATCCCTTGTGCCTGTAATTACATTGGCCCACCTTTTAAACCCGAACAACGAAATACATTGCTTTTGCACAGTACATATAATTGATGAGTGGGCGGTACCTGCCCAGACAGGTATGAAAAAAGTCTATATTAATAATTTGATTACAATCGCAAAACACCTAGCGCTTATTACTTCCCTTATTTGCAGTTATTTGTAAATAATTCAAAGTTCGTACGATTTTATATCATGCGTTTTCATTTTAATCAATCAATAACGCACCTTAGCGTTTCCTTAGTGATACTGTGACTAACAAACTTGTAAATGTTAGATGAAGCCACATAATAAATGGGGTGCGTGGCAGCTGATCGGAAGTCCTGCCTTTTGTTCAGTGTCTAACCACACTTTACCGTTATGGAAGGAAGTAGATCGATGGGGTGTTACTTAAATAATCTTGAATAGTGACATGTAGATTTATCACCAGATCTACACAATTGTCGCTCATCGGTTAACCTTTGTTCAGCTCAGGGTATATTCTGTCCGCAAAGTATTATTGTCTAACCAATTTTTACAGCGACTTAAAATACTTGCACTGTAGAGGTTTCCGCATCCACATATTACGATTTTATTTATTACACAACGTTGTCACGAAATATTATCACGCTCCATTGTCCGTTACGAAATTTTCGTATTTTTATTGGAACAAAAGCAGGAAAGCTCCATTATTCAGATTTTTAGGTACAATGGTCGGCGCAACGGTGCACGCGCAGCGTGTGACTATCAAAGATTACACAAGCAATTGTTCGGTGCTTTGCTTTTGTCGCTCAGAATAAACGAAAAATTGATTCAACTACACCACTAGTGAGGTATAGCTGTCTAACGTATATTAATTATTTCCTGACCCTCCTTTAGCTATTTCCGTATATGTCTGTACAAGATACGTTTTTGTTAAAAGGCAAGTTTATTAAAAAAAAGAGACGGATGTATCTTGAAATAAACTTCATTTTTTTTAGTCATATTGAAATTACAAATACGGATTGAGTAATACAAAAAAATGAAAGCTAGTTTTTGAATAAAATATGATCCCAATATTTTGAAATATTAGAAGCAGGTATGTGTTACCGTCGTAATAAATTACATTACATAAGATTTTATCTCTCATATCGTGTTGCTTCATATATTATATTCACATGGAATGTAAGATAGAGCACGGGCAAAATTAAATCCACTGAAATTTTTGAAATTTCATAAAGAAAATGGAATTAGGTACTTAACAAAATTGTATGAAATTATTTTCTTTATTTGTATGCAAGGTATAAATACAATATTCATTATATAAAGGGGATAATATGTGTTTTATTGTAATCTTATATTCCAAAAATATATATACCTTCAAAGAGGATTGTACGCATATTTATACACTGAAAGTGCTTGAAAACGTACGTTCATCTATATTAATTCTAGTTCAATGTGGCCATTGAATAAATTATAATATATCATTGAAATTATTGGCTACGTGTAATTTCTTTAAACTTTCTCTAAGTGGTCGAAGTTATCATTAACGTATACTATAAGTCAATAAAAGTTCACATAACTAAACTTTTGAAATTTAATATATTGCAAATGTTCATGCTAAATCCGTACTGGATGTCCGTAAAAAAAAGTAATTAACATGAATTTGACTACAGAGCTAATACATGAACACTCCTGTTTTTGTACGTTATAATTTACATTTTTTTTATAAAAAAAAATCAAGTTCCATTAAGTATAGTTCATAATCTCGCTAATATATTAATGACTGCTTTAACATATTCGTATACATTAAATCCGTTTGAATGGATGTTTTTTTTTCTCAACATCCTTGAGAAAATGACGCCAGTAGACATGGGAATGCGATTGAAATAGACGAACAGGATATCAGACACGTATATATGAGCATTGTTGTATCCTAACGTCTCAGTGTAATGCCAGTTTTAGAGTGTAATAAATTAAGTAACAAAATTTTTTTAAGTTGAACAATAAATATTGGTCTTTCTCGGATATCATAAATATAGTCTCACATACAACATGATAATATAGGCTTACATACAACTTACCCATCACGGAGTACTTTATATTATTAATAATTAAAAAGAACATCATAAGGTTTCGCAATAATAAAAACAATAGCTGTATAAAAAAGAATTTCATTGGACCATGCTGAGATGAAACGAATTGGTATTAGATTATTCACTAACGAACTTTATTACATAGCGTGACTTGACTGTCTGGGTTGAATATATGACCTTGAGCATATGCCGTAGTATAAAATAATAGTATAACATGTCTGTCCTCATTCTGTTAGCCACGAATGTATTATCTTATCTGGCATCACTTAAAGCTAAACAAATAATAGTTTTATAAAGTATAAAAACGCTAACACGTTAAAAATATTATTGCATGCGCCGTGAAAGATAAGTGATAGCATTGCTAGCATGACTGTTGCACATCATATTTCACTTATTTTTTTATACGATAATAATACCCTTCGTTTATCGTGAATCATTGTAAGCCCGCTAACAGCGACATAAAGGTGAAAATTCCGATTGCAAATGTATGTTCTAGATAACAGTCGATGCACGTCGCTGTAATGGCGCTCGTAAATAGCGAAATAAGTTTCGTTGTTCTTAGTGCTAAGAATTCGAGTCGTCAGATCTTACAAGGTCGCACTAAGCATCTATAAGTACGTTTATATAGTGTTTCTAATACTAGATATACTTGTTGAGACACATTATGCTTATCAAATATATTGTCCTTCACACACATAAAACGAGAATAGTAAATAGAAATAAGTACACTTCATTTCAACTTTACTTAGCGAATAGGTATTAATATTTTTTTTTAAACAAGTTTGATTAATAATCGTATTATGAAGGCTAATTTATAACGAACTTGTTATGGAAACACACTTTCTACGTAGAATGTCGGTTAATCAGTAAAATTATTAAAAGTTGCACCTGCCGTTTAACAATTTCTTTAAATCTGAAATCAAATTTCGAAAACATTACAAAATAACGTATTACAAACATATTGCTCGTGATATTTTTTTATAATAACTTTCAATTAATATAAAATTATGCTCATATGATATATTTTACACGTAAGTATGCTATTTGTCTTCGGCAATTAAGTTACATCAGCATTTCCCAGTTCAGGTAACATGATTTATTCGTTGTAGTCGCCTGACTACTGCGGTGAACGAACCCTGTCACTTGCAAGTTGCCGTTACTGGTTTCGGCAGACGATTTAAGTCTCTGCGTATTATTGGCCATGTATGGGCGTGAAACTTACCATTTCATTAAGAAAAGTAAAACATTTGGACACGGTAGTAAATGTTAAATTATTTTATGAGCACAAGATATTATATGCTCCTTTTATACAAAGTCGAATACTAAATACTTCATAAGTTTGACGCTGTAAAAGAGTTATATCTCGGTTTGATAAGCTTATGATCGTCACTCACGCTACCGAAATTTTATCTTAAATGCACGTATACCTTTGTAAACCATAAAAAACTGTTTTATTGTCGTTAATCTTTATGCAAGCAGCTGCGAGCCAACAATCAGTGCAGCTTACACCAAATTATTAAAAGCCGTAAAACGAGTCCCGCACAGAAGGGTGAGCCACCCTATTATCAACCTCATGTCTATTATCCTCTTGCATGATATTTTTAATTTCATAGACAAACGATAGTGATAGATTTCAATAAATGTAAAATCTAACATTAAACGCAGCACTCGTATGAGCTCCCTACGTACATTATACACAAAACCTGTGCTCGAATATACTTACATACGTTTAGTAGTCGTGCTTTGTAACGAAATAATATACCAAGTTAAATTACCAGTCATGACTTTTCGTGATTTGATATAATCTTAACTTCTCTAAACTTGTAATCACGTGCAAAGTAAAGAAATAAAACACAATTATGAGACGACTTCTAAAATTGAAGCGTATCATGTAATTTTGGAAATGACATCTTAAGTTATTTAAATCCTAAGCAAAAAACAATCGCTTCGTAAGAAATATTTTTTATGGAATTAAATGTAAAAGTAACAGTTTATATCTGTCCAAATCCTATGCAAAAACTTCATCTCTTCCTAACATTAACATTCTTATTCCTCCACTCTACCCCAGTACGGTTTTAGGATACAAATGTGACAGGATCTTCCGATATAGAATTAGAGTTGCTTCCCTGGCTTTGGATCCACGTGTTATATCCAGAGACGCATTCTAAAATAAAGCCTTGCTTTTCTGACACACTAAGAACTATTTAAAATCATGACCGCTTGCTAATCATGCATATTTATTTATTCATACGTCCGTATTGTATGTATTTAAGCCCATTTCCCTAGCGTAATACAAGATGCCATAAGACCGTTAAGACGGCAGTCGCAAATGTCCCTGTCCCCTGGCCGCAAGCAACCGGCTTCATTGTGAACCGAGGACCGACCGTTAGCCCGCCACCTGCGCTATGCCACTGCCCACTGAACCGAAAGCGACGCGAGTCCAGACACGCGTGCTCTATAGTTTTTGCGAAGTCCTATAATCCTTACTATGACAGTATCTCATTACAGTATTAAAGTAAGAATTTAACTTACCAAATAGCGCAAATTATTAGCTAACCAGCGAACTAAAATTCTTTTGGAATCACAAAATTCATTATGAGAACGCATAATGTAATGGTAAATAAATATCCTGTCATTCATATCCTTACAATCTAATTCAATAAATATTATCTTGTCAATTAAATAAAATCAAACAAAAAATACAGATTATTATCCGAAATGTTTTTGTCTCTAATTAGCAACAACTTGTTGATAATAAACTATATTGTCAGTACATTATATCATCAAATCAAGTTACCGGCTATTTCATTTAATTCAAATAATAAAGACGTTATAATAAAATTGTTCTAGGCTTATTTTCGTTGAGTACTAAAATAAAAAATAAAAAACTTGATAAAAATCTTGGTAATAAATAACATATTCACCATCGTATATTTATTTAGTATTCGTTCTGTAGTGTTAACATACCGTCATATAGTTAATTTTTACATTACATCAAGAATTTCGTAAGACGTTAAGTTAAACAGGTATATATAATAAAATCACCATATTCACCTTATCAGCGCAAGCTGTTAAAAGACTATCTAATGTGATATTATTATTGATAACATCAACTTATCACAAACCTAAACGAGTAACCGGAACCAAATACTATAATAATAATAACCGAAAGTTGAAAATAGAAATATTCCACTGTCATAATAAAATATCGATATGTTGTGTAACATTGATAGTGTAATTAAATATATGATATGCACGCGAATGCATATGGACGTCGTATCATTTATCGTAAGACAAACAGCTAGCAAGATAACTGATATCGATTCGTGTCGAGCAATCGCATTGCGACATCCGATACTCGATACTTTGTAAACCTTATTTATAATTTGATTGTTGTCGATTTTTGTTTGCCTTTCATATAATAGTACTCATAATAAAAATAGTACATCAAATTTAGCTTAGTAAAAAAAAATTGCACACAAATATTGGCGAGTATGCAGCGTATATTTAATTTTAATGCTAGTCATGTTATATAAATAAAATTAAAAATAATTATTTATCTAATGATAATGATCAAGTTTTGTATATCTCATGCAGGAATGTGTTAAGAATAATCTGATTGTATGCTATTGAGATTCAACAATTTTAATTAAACTCAATATTAGCACAATAAATGTAATTTATATGTGAATGCGTTCTGCCTTGAAAATAATAATTTAACACAACTACAATAAACGAGAACAGGAGAATAATATAATTAACTTATATTCGTATAGGAATTTATTCGAAATTAAATTGTATAATTCGTTCGTAATTTACCATATTCTTGGCTACAATGTTAAATAATTGGAATAGTATAATTATTTGTTTCATAATACATAATATACCGTTTCTTAAAAATAATATTTCCGTCATTAGACTTCGTTTCATACGCTTAATTTAGCGCCGTACACAGCACAGCAACCGGAGAGGAAATCTTAATGACGGATTACTTTCAAGGATGCCACGGCAAGTGTAACGACCCCCGAATATTAATCTTCTTAGTATTTTTTAATTTTGACATCCAGTTACAATATTACGTAAGTAAATAAGAATGTATGTTCAAAAATGAAGTTTTTGATTGATCACTAAAATTTATATTACATAAAAAAAACATTCGTAACTTTGGCCAATAAACATACATGGATATCTGAAGTATCAATGAATGTAACTTTTTAATAAATAATAAAAAGTCGCTTTGCTTTAAATATAAAAGTATTATCTTTATTAGTTCTGTCTTCATTGGCATTTTATTCATTAAGACCAATTTAACTGTTTATAATCCTTAATGCTCGCACTTACGAAACTGTTGAATTTATTTATTTTAATGTTAATGTGACCCTCGTTAAACATCTATAAAATCATAAAAGCTTTTTATTGGACTAGTTTTAATCGAAATATTTTCGAACTTGTTTGACTTCGATACTGTTAATGTACCATCTATGGTGATTGCAGAAGTTAGCATGGCTACTAGAAGGTTGAATTTTTCATCAAGCGCATACAAGAGTATTTGATAGCCAAGTCGTTGCAACATGCAATATTCTTTCAGAAGTAGGAATTGATAGAGCTCTTAAAAGTACTTTTGGTAAAATATCGAGGGCATGGCGCTAAGCCAAACCGACTATTGTGATGGAAATAAGGTTTGATCACGTACAATGGAACGTAGGAAGGAGGGAGTGGGCAGGGCGCTTACTACAATATAAACATCCCCGACTCTACCACACGCATTGACTTGTTGATGTGAGGTACGAAAATATATGTGTATATTTGCGAAGTTAAGGACAGGAATACTTTTTTGGTTACAGCGAATGCGAATGTTATCAGTTTTTTTATATTACAACTACTTTCCTCCTCTTTTATCGTGTTATTAATCAAACACAATCGCACTCGTTTCTTGACGGAGACCTAAATAAAATGCATTAAGCCCTATACGCTACATTTGTTTTTATTTCCCATCGTATGCAATCGACCTAATTCATCGCATGTTTATCCCGGCCACAGACGTGGGTGTAATGTTTCGAACATTCACACACATAAGTAGTGAAAGCAAACAGTCAGCGTTCCATATAATGCTTTGTATGGACCGCCACTTGACACCTCAGCCTTCGATACGACTCTCGTACATCACATTCTTACGATATTCACCCGCGGTAAAATACTAATGTTACTCACAACGAAAAAAAGGCAATAAAACTCTAGTATTTATACCAATGTTTATACATTTTTTCTGTTGGATTTAACGTGAAAACAACTCGAGTTACCTGTTTTTCCAAGTCATTGATCAAGGTCCAGCGGAATCGCTATGGTCTATCTTGAAAGTAAAAATAACATCCAGTCAATCAAGTTGATGATAACTGAGAACCGATCACGATATTGAAAGGTATTAAATTGAAGAACTGACTGAAATACAAAAGGAACATTGTTGTTAGTACATCGTTCATCCTTAAATCAATATACAAGAATATCAATCAATGAACCCCGATTCGTCTGCATCATAACACGCACAAGTCAATACCCAGACGAAAGCGATTGAAGATTCGGTTTTTTATTTAATCTTCAATGGCACGTTCTTAGTACTTAGTTAGTGTGTTTACTGAACGATATAAAAATATAGGTGAACATAAGCATATCTTATCAAAACGTATCGTCCTACGTTACATAAATGATTAGATAATTTTCTTTCTACAAGTTACATTGAAAGGAATTTGTCACATACAGCTAATCAACGTTACATATATAAAAAAATATTATTCTATGTTTACAGGAATTTAAAACTCTTCTCGTCATTATTATTTAATTTAACGCGTACATTAGTTCTTTGAAAATATTTTAAAAAAGAAATAACAAAGACCTTTTAAAAATAAAAAACGATACCTAAAAACAATTTAAAAGAATATGAAATTTTTACTATCATATAGTTATACCAATTTGCAATTTAAAAGAAATGAGTGTAGTATGACTATAATAGTTGCGGATTTTCGTTTTAATAGCTGATGAGGACCACTTCTTTACAACAGTCACGTTCCTAACGAAGCGTAAGCTTGCCGCCAAAAACGTTAACTCTATATTATGTCATGTACGTACGCTGGCTACGTTCAAATTATGCATAATTTAAAAAGCTTTTCTACTCATATTCACACAAAACGACATATGACTATCCTCTTGCATTCCTATTCAAAATAATCCTAAATAATTATGACTTTTATAATACCTTTTTATACTGACCAGTTACTTTTTAGTTTATGTAGTATATTGTAACTAATAAATATCCGCTCAGCATCTGGCGGGGCGAGTGGTGGGGAGCATACGCTTCCCGGACAGTCGAGTAGTGGCCTGCGCCAGAGCGAGTTGTTGCACTATTTTGAGTTTTATTCATTATCCATAAAGTGACTATAATACAGTTTACAAAAATTTAAGTATATATTTAGCTTTGTTTCAATTTTTATATTCAAATAAATTTAGCTTTATTCTTCAAATAGTACTCTAAAGAAGATGAAATAAATTATCATGGAAACTACTTTATTATATATTTAGTCATTAATACCACTAAAGTCTAACAGTATTATTTATAAATAATGAAGATAGAACTCCAATATACATTTCATATATTCTATTGAAGAGTATATTTTTAATTTATAATTTTTTCTATCTCCACAGACATGGTGTCCGTGCATTTGTTGTATTATCTTTAATTCGTATAATTATATAAATATATATATCTAAATTTTGATCTCATTTACTAAATAATTAAAAATAAAAAGTCATCGATGACATCGTATCAAAAAAAAACTCGTAAAATAACATGAAAATTACACTTCATTATGACTATAAAATAATTATAAAATATAATGAATAATACAATATTCTAGATGTTATACCAAGACCACCTACAAACAAACTATCGAAATTTGATCATATAATTATCTTACGATTTTAGTTTTTGATTTCATAAACAAATATTGTTACTGTATTTCTTCTCGATTCATTTGCATTATATCACCTATGTACGTTATTAGTATAAACTTTCTTCAATGAAGTACAAAACCAGTCACATTCTTAAAAATTTCGTAACGTTCGCTAGGTGGTGGATTACAGTTAGACGAGTGGGCGATTTCCGAGGTATTCATTCATTAAACGTCTCGACACTATATCAAAGTTTTTAGATTACAACAGGTATTTTTTTAAACTCCTATAAAATGTATCAATTTAACTTAGTATCTCAAGAATCTAAAATAAATTAATATACATATAATGGTATACGGTTAATTAGTCGTTTTTTAAATATTGATAAATGAAACATAGAATAATATTGTATTGCTATAAACAAACCAATATTTGCAACTATGCAATTGCTATACAACCATGATGTACCAAATGTACTACTGTCAATAGGTAAACTATGAAAGTGGTTGATAAAGTTGAAGAGACGTAGTGTTTTTTTTAAAATATATATTAATATTTTATGCATGATCAATGCGTAGTAATTTCCACCAACACTTAAAAGTATGAAGATTACAAATATCCTATAATTGAAACGATTAAAAAAGTCGCACACTATATTTGCTCAATATATAAATAATTTAAAAAATAAATCTTCTTTTTTTGAGTTATCAATTTTTATTACAAATATTGAATATAGTTCAAAACATCAAAACGGTGTACGATGATAACTTTAAAATAGCTTTTACTTAAAACGTATTATTCGATCTAGTACAGGCGGAAGAGAAAAGAAATTATTAAACAGAAACTTATTTTTTAAACCACATACACCCTCCGTGAACAAAAATAGGCATCTTCACGTCATGCTGTTAAAGGTAATCAAACGCCATTGACATTACGCGTGCGAGGTGCGAAGTGAAGAGAGACACACTTCTCGCCCTTCATTATTTTATTTCACGCTGTAACCTATAAACGTAACAACAAATACGTCTACACTTACTAATGATGTGTCCTAAACATGAACACGAGGCATGCGGCCTACCTTGCTAATACATATTCACACTTTATTTTACGTAACATATAAACCAATTATGTATTATTATTAGCTATCGGGGTAATCTTCGTACAAAATTATATATTGCAATATTTTCTTGGTTGTCATTATATCAAAGTTTTACACCATCACTTTGTCTTGATATTGTATAGGACAAGTATTTATAAGAAATGATCTAGTGTATAATAATATGGATATGTGGATTAGTACAAATAAAAATGTATTAAAAACTAATGGCATATTTATGCTGAATCAACGCGTCATTCTTATTTAAAGTCGGCTAAAAATATATAAGTTAGTTGACAGTTGTATAGACTCTAAACAAGCAGCTAGAAAAAACACGAAAGTTAGTATTGACGCAGTCTGACCTACTAAGCCATTATAAGCTCCCTTTACTATCAGCTTAATCAGAGTTATCTATTTGATTGCCGAAATATCGCCGATATATGATCATTTAAATCAGTGATTCCCAAAGTGGTCCAGGTGGACCCCCAGGGGTCCACGGGGGACTTGCTGGGGGTCTACGTAGGCTTGAATAAAATATGGGGGTCCATAAGATGTTAATGGGGGTCCACGAAAATTTATCTGCTTTTGATAGTAAAGAGCAAAACTGTAAGGATAGTTTTTATAAGGGCCTACCTACATTGTTTTAAGTACCTAACTAAGCAGATAATATTTTAATAAGGCAAGCGACTGTTACTTGTCCAAACTTGCGTATTCGACATTACGTACAATTTCGTGTACAGATTTGCAAAGCGCTATCCGCCCGACAATGCTTAATGCTTGTTCAGACATGAACTTGATCACCACTAAAAATACTCGATGCCAAAGGCAAACTAATTTATTTGTTTCCGGAATTTCGAGAAAAGGTGTGAGAAACTTTATATCAGTGTTTGCTAGTGCCGGAGAAAAGTAAGTACCTACCTTTTTTTTGTTATAGTACTTAAGTATTTTGTTTACGTGTACTAGTCGGTTGATCACAACTGCTTGTATAGATAGGTAACTTAGTAACCTACAGATATTTTAATTGTCCTCTTTCGATTTGAAGACAAACACAGCACGTTATATTCAATTGTTTTTTCACGAGAGAAGCACTACCTCTCTAAAAAGGCCGAATAAGCAATATTGCAGAGCAATTAATTTTGTAATTTTTCTTGCAAATAACTAATAATTTTATAAAACAGTAATTTCACAATAATTTTAAATTCATTTTGAAGTAACTATTTTATCAAAACTATTCCTTTTCGGAAAGAGCGAGCGGTGCGCGGGCAACGGGAAAAGGGCGGGGCTTGAGCTTCTATGCCAGTTTGTCACGTTTTAACAATGAATCCGCAAACAAAAAATACGCAAATACACGGAGCGCGTGAACTCATTGATTTGATGAAATGTTAGTTATCGTTTTTATGGACAATTTTGTGATTTCGACTTTTATTTTTTCCTACACAAATATGATCAGTATTCGATACTGAGTACACCAAATTTTTATTTGTACTATTAAAAATTAGTGGTAAATTATGTACTTTAAAATTGATACCGTTTTGTGAAAACGTCTGAATTTGTCTTAACGGTTTATTAGTTGGTCCCTTTACAAGCCGTAATTCTATTTTAGCGTGCTGACAAAGGCTGCGGTGTGATACCTATATTCAGAAAAAAACTTGGTTACTAAAACATTTTTTACAGTTAAGGTAACTGACACGGAACATGGCTACAGCAAAGAAAAAATGTCGACAATATAGTGTCGATTATTTGAAATATGGTTTTGTTCCATCAGAGGCAGACAAACAATTGCCCATGTGCCTATTATGCAACAAAGTTTTGAGCAATAACTCTATGAAACCATCAAAGCTCGAAGATCATCTAAAAAGGTGTCATACTGATAAAATAGGTAAAGATTTAAAATATTTTCAAACATTGAAGGAAAAATATGAAAAGAGACCCACCATGCACAGTATATTCGCTTCAACATCTCAAAGTAACGATGATGGCTTGCGGGCATCTTACAATATCTCATTACTTATAGCAAAATCTGGAAAACCGCACACTATCGGAGAACAATTAATTTTACCCGCTGTTGAAGAGGTTTTAAAAACTGTTTTGCTCAAATCTCCATTTGACGTACTAAAGAGAATTCCATTAAGTAACAATACTGTACAAAGACGCATTGATGAAATGAGCTCTGACATCGAAAGTTTTTTGTGCAATCATATGCAAAAAACTCATTTTTCTATACAACTGGACGAGTCAACGTTACCCGGTAATGAAGCATTATTATTGGCATATGTCCGATTTATTATGGAGGAAGAAATTCACGAAGAATTGCTATTTGCCAGAACTTTGGAGTTGACACTAAAGGCGAATCAATATTTAATGTCCTGAGTATTTTTTTTACGGAAAAATCGATTTCATTTTCAAACATTATTTCAGTGGCAACAGACGGAGCTCCTGCAATGGTCGGGCAATATCGTGGGTTTATAAGTCATCTCAAAAGAATTATACCAGGACTTACAGCTATTCATTGCGTAATCCACCGACAACATCTTGTGGCAAAACATTTAAGTGACAGGTTGAACCAATCTCTTCATTTTGTAATAAAAGCTGTCAACAAAATCAGAAGCAATGTATTAAATACGCGTTTATTTGCTCAATTGTGCGACGAAAATGATGAAGACTTCCAACGACTGCTCTTACATACTGAAGTACGCTGGTTGTCGAAAGGTGCATGCTTAACGAGATTTTACTCTGTTTTCGATTCCGTATTAGAGTTCCTAGAAAGTAGAGATCCAGATTTAAAAGGAAACTTTATTAAATTCAAAGCAGACATTGCGTATTTGACAGATTTGTTTAAAAAAATTTATGATATTAACTTGCAGTTACAAGGTGACAGCCTGAATTTAATAAAAACAAAGGGGATAATTTCGGCTTTTCTTGGGAAATTAAAATTTATGAAGCAAAACATTAGTCGCCGCGAATTCTCTCAATTTCCAAACTTGTCGCAGGTAGAATGTATTGATGAGGATGTCCATACCTACAGTCAACATTTAAGTACCCTGCATGATGACTTCAAAACCAGGTTCGAAGATATGCAGACGATGGATATACCACCATGGATCATAAATCCATTTGATGAAACGGAAGGGGCCAATTTTGTATTACAAGAGGAGCTGCTCGAGCTAAGCACCAATGAAGAGCTGAAGGTGAAATTTAAAAAAGGCTACCAAAAATTTTGGCTGCAAGCAGAAATACCCGAAAAATATCCTGGACTGTGGGAAATCGCAAGGAAATTTTTAATAGATTTTCCCTCGTCATACCTTGTCGTAAGGAGTTTAGTGCCGCTACAAACCTCTTAACAAAAAAAGGAGCAAATTAAACATCACAGAGCGGGAGGATTTGCGGTTATTGCTCACAAAAATAAAGCCAAACATTGATCGTTTGCTAACACTCCATCAAATACATCCTTCCCATTAATTAAAATTATGACCTGAACCTATATTACCTTATTAATTTTTTTTTGTAATTCTGTTCTTTTAATAAATAAAGTGTTATAAAATGTACTATTTTTCGTTTTTATTTTACATATCGGAATATAGGGATAGAACTCAGAAGCGACACAATTTTTATTATTTGGCGACTTTAAGAATGTGGTAGAAATGTTGCAGCAAATGTCCACCGAAACCAGTAAAATTTTGCAAGTGGTCCACGAGAACAATAAGTTTGGGAACTACTGATTTAAATGAACGATAAAGTCGATCTCGTTTCATCAATAAATGGCCAATCACTGCTAAAGGGGGAGATAATTACATCTTGTATCGGTTGTACCTACTTGTGCTAAAAGAGTCAAAGATTTATGTTACGGCATTTTTAAAACGACTTTTTCTATTCAAGAAATTATTAACATTTATCAATTTTAACAAATTAGAGAAATGACTTTAATCATGGAAATGATTTTAACAAATTATTATATAAAATATATATTTTTTTTTTTCATATTTCAGTAAAACTAATGGTACTGAACTCGATATATATACCTACAAGAATAATTTGGAAACAAAAACTATTTGATATTTGTATTTAATGATGCATCATAATTATCGGTCATTAAAAACGTATCTTTATATTTGTACTAGTAGTCACTAGTTCACTGCTCTTTGATAAAACATTATACAAAGACCTCAGATATTTGTTGGAATAAAACTAAATATATTGCTTCATAAGGTATCTAAAAACTAGTGCGTGCTTATGGTCAGTAAAAAAATTTCAAACTATAGAACATCTGTTACTAATCATAATGGTATTGTATACTCGCTTAGATTAGAATTTAGGATTGTTGTTTCACAACCTGTACCTTTTGTGATATTTGATACGCTTTCAGAAGGATGCTTTTCGTTCATAATAACAAAACTACCGGATTTAAGAAACTGGAATCTTTCAGGTTTTACGACTACCACTACTGATTTATATTCTTGTCAGTGGAATATTAAATCTTCAGAGAACATAAAGTAATTGTACATACATATATATACATTTTTATGATTCTTTTTGATTGTGTTATGATTGGTGCTTGATAAAATTTAACAAGGTAATAAGGATGTAGCAATATAATGTTTTAATGGAAACATTAAAATTATTTGCGTTTAATAAACCAGTAAATAGCATTTTACCTTTTTAATTCACATGAAATTTAGGCTTTTTTGTTGAATGTTATGTTAGTGACGTATTATTAGCCATACCTATTGTGGTAACATTTTGTTAATAAATAACTTCACAGGCGTCGAATTTCAACCAGTGCAGCTGGCCAACCGCCATGTATGTAGCTATCTTAGCACGGTCGTCAACCTCGCGAATCCTAGAATAAACAGCACATTACGATATTACACCCCTATAACTCTTCCGCACTTCCTCCCACTTCAGTAGGACTACTAAAATAATGACTTATGAAGACTAATAACACGACTATATTCAATCTCCCTTGAAGTGGATACTTAAGTTAATTTATTTGTTTTTCTCACACAATGCTAGCTTTTATATTTTCATCATATATTTTGACAGAGTTGTTTGGTTGATTTGTTTTTAATCGTCTTAAGATTGTGTGTACATTGTGTAAGATAGAAATTCGCAATTGGGGACTAACAATTACTACGACGATTTTACTAAAAAAAATTTACTCAATTAGTTTTGTTAATTGATTCGCAAGTTGCAAGCACGTAAACACATATCTGTAACATTAAATAAATTTGTACTTATAGTACAAAATAGATCTCTATTAATTTTTCTTAACAAAGGTATGCAAACTGTCTTGTTTTTATAAATTAACAAAAGTATAATATAAAAATGGTTGCCGAAATGGATAAAAAACAATTGTAAAGCACTTGAATTCTTCGCATCATGAGTCATGCAAAAACCGTGTAAGCCGAAATAATTTTAAGTTAAATTTAATTCGTAAATATTTAGTAAGTTCAGTGCAAAGTACCTATCTAAATATAACCTCGGAGGGTAACCAAGCGGAAAATAAACATGCGTCAAGAATCGAGGGTTGCGACGTTTTATCGAATTGCGAAGATTTGATGCCGCCAGCTAAAAACGTTCCAAATAAGCTATTTCAAATTTATGTTTCACTGAATTCATGTATAGATCTATTCACTCATTGGCGCGCCCTAACTATCACTAACGCTATAACTGCAATATTGACCAGAAACCAAAAGCGAGGCCAATGTAAATGATTAAATATGGCTAAAGTGCAATCAGTATTGTGAATACCTGACAGATGCATTATTTTTTGACTTATCAAAACAAAACCATACCACATGCTGCTATGTCAATTAAGATTCATTCATGCGCAACGCGCACACATGCCTTTCAATTCGTGTACAATTATTATCTCGAGCTCATATTTTCAGATAACGGCTTGTTTACGGGATTGTTGAAAAATATTTGCAATTAGACAAGTAACGCTTTATCGTGTGTGTTCCAATTATTTACGTCTCTTGTCAGAATTATCACACATTATGGAGCCTTCTTGACCTTTTAATTCATTTAATAATTACGGCAATATCTTGGATGAGCTTATTTACAAGTTATCGATTATTAAAGAATTATTTAATTTTAAAAAATCTCAGCTCTTTTACCGAAAAATTTGAAATAATATTTTTAATCCCCGTAATTCATATCTTCAGAAAGACTATGTTTTCTGCTCTTTAAACGTCACCGAAAAATGAATCGTCACATATGAACGGACAAAAGTATGCTTACAATAAAAAGGGCCATGTGTTCGAGCGGACAGTACTCACAACCTCTATTGAAAGTAAATAATAGATGATAGAATATGTGCATGAATAATAATAGGCGTATCTGCCGCCACACTATCGTCTGTATCAGTCGTTTTTTTACCGCAACAGCTGGGCGGGCACGTGTCTCGACTATAAAAGCTTTGCGGACGAATTATATTATTTAATTGAATTAAAATAAATATCTCAACGATGAATTTTAAAAAACACGAATCAATAAAAATAACCATTATGTTAATTAAAGTTACTAAATTTTCCGGATGGATGGCCTTTTAAATAAAACGTAATACATTTATAATGAGCTTACTCATGATCGTGCTACATCGATGGTCAAGATCAATGGACAATTAGGTCCCTAAATTTACCATTTACGATGCCTTTAAACGTTGAAGAATGTTCATTTTTAAATTGCTCGAGTATTAGGGATCAAGGAAATTGTGTATTTCTTAGACTTTATTTCCAATAACTTCCTTTATGTAAAACCTAAATAACATAGAATCTTTTTAAATTAAGTTTATCTTGTAAAGTAGATTATTTATTGTTGGCTTTAGTGACCGTGTACACCAACACATACGGGTTGTTGAGGGCAATAACTACCATTATATTGTTAAAACGGGACTTTATCGCGATAGGAACGACTTTTTTCTCCAGCACATGACCGTATAAAAGCCAACTCTTAAGTGATGTTGATAATTTGCTTCCTCTGATCGCAATTAAATCGCGTTCTTTTATTAACGTGTTTTGCTTTGAACACGTGCCGCCTCTAACCGTACAAAAGACCTGTCAAGATTTAATGATTATTTTATAGAACGGTCCCCTCCCGTTGAAAATAGTAATGAATGTATGCAGTCATCGTAATCTCAATATAATGACTTTAATGTAATTTAATATACTGGGCGGTGCATTAGTGGGCATTCAAATTATCACGCTTATCAATTTGGAAGAGTGTAGTGATATATGCCAGATGTTAGTATTATATTGTAAAGTTAAAAGGACTATTATTTTAGAATATTTACCTTTTGTTATTTAAGGCTATTCTTTAAAATACAAAAAATACATTCAGGAGAAAAAAAGATCTAAAACACGACGCTTCGGGTGAACTAAGAGGTAATTGTTTCTAAACGTCCAGATTTTCGATATACCGATATTTGATATATTTTAATTAATTTGAATCAAATCTTTAAAACTTATCTTCCAAGCATATAATACTTTATTCCATTTTTCAATAAACCAGTATTATAGAATACTTTGAGGCTCAAAACTACATTATCCTACGATAATGTGGCTCTTTTGTTACATGCATATCCTTTGCACTCTTTCAACTTGGCATTCCCCATGAATGACATCATCAATTTAGCATGACCTATTGTCTATTACGTATAATATTACATCGACGCGTATCTAAATATGTAAAATTGTGTGTTTAAACTTGATGATAAAGTGACTTTTCAAATTTGATACTTTTTTTTAAATATAACAGTTTTGTCAGGTATCTCAGTAACAAAATTCCCTAGTGGGTTGTTTTCGTGACTCTGAAACATATTTTATAATAGTGCAACCATCGTCAGGTGCATATCTGATTCTATCATATTCGATATAGTAGCTTTGTAGTGCGGTTTTATTGTTTTAATAAAAATAAAACTATAATTTATAAATTAAAAGACAAAAAAAAATTAAATCAAACCAATCATATCAATTTACAAATTTGCACGCATCTGCCTGCAACATGTGTATGAACATCTGTGAGTCAACAATTCGAGTGCACTAGAGTCGTGACTGATACAGTTTATCTATCCCCTCGGATTTTAATTAGACTCTATTCAGTTATCGCTACATTCCTATTACAATCATTTAACATTTTACGGTCGAATACACAGGCGCCGACAACACCACAATGATCCATTGAATGATGATTAAAACTTTCATTGTGCATTGTACTTTCATGAGTTGATCGTTTACCTAATTTCTTATCATCTACACGTCCTAACTTTCAAACAATGATCGGCGTAAAGTTAACGGATTGTATATTTAAAAAAATCTTATTTACTGATCGATAAGCATTGCAACGAAATAAGTTCTTACACAAATTTATTTGTTGATCGTAAAATTTGTATTTGCAATTACGAGGCCCGCATCGTTTACCCTTTCGAGAATAAACGGAAAAGGTGATATTTTACTTTCTGTATCAGCCCAACGTGCTATGGTATTTTAACCTCGGGCTTTCATAAATCATTCAAAGCATTCTCGCTTGGCTCAACAATTGAATTTGTGAGAATTTTTCAATTATGCGTTATTGACCACAATGACCGATGTTATTGGGCTTTTCATAGTCGTAAACAATTTTGAACGGAAATTCGTTGGTTCTATCCAATGTGATATCAATGGGTTATGAAATAAAGACGTAATAAAAATATATATAGACGTGGATTATTTTTTAAATGTACAATTATGATTGTATTCATTATATTACTTTTCTTTTACAGGTAAGTACCTCCATCTACATTATATGAATAATAATAAAAAAACATAAGGTAAACGGTACTTCTCGTTAAAAAAGTAAGCCATATATAATGTTAATTTTGTTATTTATTCTAGTAAACTTTTTTTTTATTCGGCTATAACTCTATGCTTATAAATCTTGGTGGTTTACTTGGTGGTAGGGCTTTGTTCAATGCCTATAAGGGCAGGTATCGACCGAACGATTGTAAGAAGGATTGTTGTGATCGTGTTTAAAGCTTGAGTCAGCCAGTATAACCACAGACAAAAGGGACATATCATCTTCGTTCCCAAGGCTCATCGACTATGTAAGGTAGAGTTAATATTTCTTACGGTACCAATGTCTACGGTGGTGACTTTATTTTAAATATTAAAACCCACAATATTTGTAGAGCTTTATACTAGTTCAGTAATTCTCAATATTCAACAGGGTAAAAATTAGTTTTGCTTCGTACACTCTCGTATGTTATAACGTAGTAATTTTATGAAGTTTTATTATTCTTATAATGAAAAATGCAATGACAAATATGGAATAAATTAATAGTTTTTTTTTTTTTCACACTAACCATATATGAACAACGAACCGTTATTTTAAGATAAAATTATGTTTATCATACAACATAAATAAAACTCTTATAAGATTTATTCTTGTACAAAGATAAGCAAGTAGAGCAGAAAACAATGTCTTACCATTTTAGAACTTTCTTTACCGACGTTGTTGTAATGTCATTACCTCAAAAGAAAGGGACGACTTGCAAAAAATGTTTTAATTACGTATACACGCTGTGGGTACTTTTTCTTTATATAACAGAAAGTTAGGAACTTATTTCCTTAGCGGTCAATGTAACTTTCTTGAACACTAACGTTGTGAACGTTTGAACGGTTGAATTTCCTTAAGACAAATATTTGTTTTTGACGTTTTGGTCTAGCTCGATAGATAAGGAAATGTTTGAGCTTTCAGCCTATTAAAAATGGAAATGAAAAAAAAATGTTTTGTTTGTTGGGAAAAACAAGACATTCAGTCTTATTATAAAACTATATGTTGGTCTAAATGATGATTATCGTTACCGTCTGTGCCGAGCACGAGTAAATGAAACAGTTGAAATAGTCAGTGGTTCTCTGTGGATTCAAAACATTGATAGATTCGTGTATAACCTTCTCGAACCCAAAGCTAGTAATTTTGTTAGTTAAGGGCCTCTTTGGGTGTATACGCGTATACCCGTGTATATAAAACAAACTTTTACAGTAATAGTAGTTAGCTTGTGATATTATACATTATAGTAACCTAACGAGTACGTCAAGATACCAGTCCACCGATAAGTATCCAATAAAATCCCTTAATTTATCTCTTCTTTATAGAATAAGTTCGACAAGATAACGAATTTTTCGGGTTTAATTAAGGTCTATCTACTGACCCTTCATTTGTGTCGATGGAGCACGACGATCTCATTGCGAAACAAATTGCTCTCAGCCGCTTCCTAGCTGTCGGAAATAAAAGGTTCTTTAAATAATTATTTTATCCCGACACCTGGTTGGAAGAACGGTATAGTCTTTTTGGAAAAAAAAAATGATTAAAAACTATTGCAAAAACTAACATAGAAAAGTAACTAAATTTAGCTTAGTCAAGCTTAATTTTCACTGTACTGCTGAGTGAAATAGTTTTGATTATCCTAGATGTGGCTGTTATACTTATCCTATTGAATGATCAGTTAAAGCTACAGACAATGCGAACTATAAATCAACACTATCTCCCGTGCAGTCTGACGAGAGCGTTTTCTTTTTACCATTTATTTGACCGGTCAAAGAATAACGATTCAACGTGTAAATAATATCCATGGCTTATCTGAAGCTACATCGATGTTAGTCACGAGTGGCGGCGAGACAGAAAGGGTACAGAGGAAGCGTTCGTTTGTCTATTTGTATGCATAAAAGTGCACGTAAATAACAACTTTCTTGCCAGTCTAAACAGGGAGATATGAATCGATTGCAATTTATTTTCTAGATAAATCTTAATGCTCTAATGGGTACTTGAATATTTTACTTTCTTGCATGATCATTTCATAGAGGAAGACTGTTACTAAATTAACACTTTCTATTTTAATAAAAAGTCTACTATACGAAATTTGATAAAGATATTTTTTAACTGCTCTTGATAACTAAGTTTTACAGAAAATGCGAAGAAAGCCGAGTAGTATTATACCCACATCTTGTAATTCGTTCTCGAGACTCCGATAATCATATTTCAATTGTTAGTTTATTTCCGCTTGTTATAATAAATTACTGTATTACATTCATATAAACTTATGAACCGTTCCGAATCCTTTTTATGTCTTATAGTACTAGGAAGATAAGTGTTTATGAGACGTTTTTGTGTTGCCCGGAAAAGTAAAATCATACCGCAATTATTGATAATTTAGATGTATATTTAAAACAATTATGTGATCTAATAAGTCGATTGTGTCCAACTTCTGCGCAAACACTTGATCATGTGTACACTTTCTGATGAGGGTTTATCGATAAAAATGTAGCACAATATCATTAGACATATGGGGGTCTCTTAATGAAGTTACCTCACCGTCAAGTGAGAGATCAATTATAAGCACAAATTAAGCACGTAAGAAATCAGTTACGCTTGTCCGAATTTGAACTCGTTGAACGCTTCAATTTCTTGTTTGCTGCTTACTGGCTACACGGCTTCAAATTAAAAACTATAATATTTCAATATTATTAGACGACATGATATAATCGAGTCGCACTAGATATAGAATTATAAATAACCTAGAACAGGATACGGTTACTCTACACTCTCATTTTTAACTTCCGTTTAAGAAATCAACACTCAAGAGGTCACGTTTATTTCTAGAGCTACGTTTAACCGTACTTGTTTATTCTATTTATATACTCCCAGATACAGTCAGAATAGTATTAATTTTTAAGAATTATGTAATATATTAAACTTCAGCCACTAAATTTTAAATTAAATTATAATATGTTTATAAAAGAGTAATATTTAAGTCACTATCGGACAGGAAATATAACTTTCAGAAACTAAAAATGTTATTATAATAAATAAATACTGTACATACGTAACTATACTCACTTCAGTTATAAAAAATAAATGAAATACGACTTTATAGATCATTACATAATTTAATCAACTTTTTATTTAAATACAGTTAATTAGGGCATGTAGATGGTTACAGAAATCAGAAAATTAAATTTAAAAAATCCGTCACAATCTTATACATTCTACAATTTTGAATGAAATAATGTATGATATTTTTATTGAAAAATTTACAAGAATTTACCATTAAAGTTAAGATAAAGGTTATTTTCAATTTTATGATTTTTATATTTAAAGATACTTTAATAACAATCTAATCTCGAGGTCAACTTCTTATATTGCCTATGCCGTGCTCAATCCTTGAATAAATTAACGGTTCGCAAAGGTTTACATTAAGGTAAATAAAGATTCAAACCTGTACACACACAAGTAATAACATCAAGATCAACGCTTCACGCTATATAATCTGAGTTCATATACATAGATTTCAAATGAATGTTGTACAAGAAATATTATCCCTCGCATAACATTCGCTTATTTATGTAAGCTCAAAACAAACATAGTCCTATGTTTGCATGTGGAATCATGAAGAACGTGACTCGTAGTAAAACCATAAGCAAAATCTGAGAAATAATTTCAACAGGTGAACTTCTAAATTTTTGGGATGTGATTTTTGAAGCGTAACTAATTCTGTAGTAGTGTAGAACGTATCCGTAGTCTCATCGGTATATCTATTAAATAAATTTTCAATTCAATGCCTAAATCGGGCTCCTAAAGTTAATAGGTTTTTCCATCAAAGAAATTCACGTTGCCAGACGTAAGGAAGTTAGTAATTTTATTGCGGTGCCTCGGTAAGCACACAAATCCGCAATCTTGCACCTAAACTCTTTTCTAATATATGTATACATAACTCGTGTCGGATTACAATTCAATCGGATTATGAGAGTGACGGAATTGAGAGTGCTGCTGTATTTACGAACACTTGTATATTATAACATCTCCTGCGCCGCTGGCAAATCTCCGTTGTGATTGTGAATAGTCGCTGTAGAAATCGATCACCAGAACATTGATTATTAACGTAATTAACATAATGTTATATAAAGTGCCCAGCGCTAAATAAAAGAAAATGTTTAATTAATTATAATATATTTAACACAAAATAGATAACGGTTAGCGTTACAACACTATGTAATTAAATAAAGACAGCCCTTTCCCTGTAAGTTTTTCACAGAATTATCGTTCTATTGTCCAAGTACTCGACTGAAACGTCAGTAATGTCGGCATGTCTATCTAGCCTATCTAGCCTATCTAGCCAGTTATCACAAATCACTGTCTCATACAATGTTAATTGCCGGTTGGGAATATGCCGCTTCTTGTACGGTCATAAAATTCTACATCTATAATCACAAAATTATTTATGCCTAATTTTAAGCTGTATAACATCCTATATTAAAGTGACAGTTTAGTTGCTATAGATGTAAGAAACTAGTTCCGCATTTCTCACAACAGTCTAACTAGTAGCGGTACGACGCTAAAGTTTATACAAACAACTACACAGCGTTTTATATTTGTTAGTAAAGGTAAGATTGTTTTAAACATTACAAATTTTGTCTGTTTTATGTTCATCCAACCAAATTGTCCACCCTCAAGAACTTACATTTATGCAAATGTAAAAGGTCGAAAGGCTTTGAGCAGGATTTGGTAATTTAAACCTTTTACAATTTGCATAAACTTACTAATGTCTCCCCTTTTCCACATTCAATTGGTCGTATGATTTACATTGAAATCTTCTACGAATGAAATTTCATTTACGCTACTGTAAGCTTAATAAGTTATCGCAATATTCTGTCCTTAATAAAACTTGATTTATATCTATGTAAATTTGTTTTCGGAAATCATAAAAAAATAGTTAAAACTATATTGATATGTTGGAAGCGAAAATCTTTCATTCATCTATAACAGAAATATCAATTGAAATATTTTTAGAACAACTTGGCATTTAAAAGAACAAAATCGTTGTTGAAAAACAAAATAGCTGTTTAATTACATAATTTTTAAATAATAATATTTAAAAAAATGTCTATCACGGCGCGAAGGAAATGAGATCTAATTTAAGTCGGAGCTAAATCAGGTTTCCTTGTAGGCGCTTTAGTGGATTGACCTTGCTATAACTACGCCAAATGTTGCTGGAGTGGCCTTGTTTCGATCTGTTATGGGTTTAGTCATGCTACTTGTACGATCCGACATGCTGGCCATTATCATGTAATATAATTTATGTAAATTTAATATTTTTTACGGCACTGCAAGGCACGTGATGGTTAGAGGATGGCTTATATTCTTATACTGTGTCTGTTTATTCTTGTCGATGTATTTGACGTTGTTATTATCAGGTTTTATATAAATTGTAACAAGTCTTGTTTACGGTAAAATACGATATGTTTGATTATTAACATTCCAAATATTTTAATTCGACTTATAATGCTACACGTAAGTAAAATTTTATTATATACTATGTTTATAACATCATAAATTAGCAATATCTATTCGACAAAATAGAAGTCTCGAAATTATCTGATTTAATATTGATTTTGATATAAATATTTTCTTACTACAACCTAAAAGTTTCAACGCAAATCAGTTACGTAATATTCAAATTAACGTGCAATCCCTTTTATTATGATTAAATATTCGTTTAATGTCGAATAAAGTTTCAAAACATGCTTTAACATCTGATACGGCAATGAACTGTCGAAGTATTTAGTTTTAATACGTTTATTTTATTTGTTCGGGAAAGTGGCATTCGTATTTAAATGAGATATGACTTTCATTTCCACAAAAAGAACGCGGTAACTTAATTTGGGCTGAAAGTATAAGACAGAAATCTTTATGCCAAAAATGGACCTACCCTTTTTTGTCTATAAGTCGGAAAGAAGCATTCAAAGAAGTTGATCGGACGTCTGTAAACAAAATTATTATTATTAGTTATGTCTGCCACAAATGTACCGAGAAAAAGTTCTTACATATTTATTTTTAAATTCTATTTTTTTTTTAAATATTTTTTGTGTAGAAACATAAAAGTTTAATATTATTAAAAAAAAATACAATTCTGATAATCACAAGTTTAAATTGTATTACAGTCAATGTGTGAAGTCAATAAAGATGTCAAATTTTTCGTTATGCTTTCTCTTCACTACACCTACTCTTAAAGCAATTTACTCAAGAGAATCACTGTAATCATAAACCTTTGCAGTAGGCAAGCTCGCAATATTAAACCGCTGCGCCCGTTGCCGTGGCAAAGATTTGCCGCGCTTTGAATTTATCAAAAGAAAATGTGCAAGTACCCTCTATGATATCCGATTCCAACATTATTACACTGAAGGTAAACCTAACTGAAACTTCCTTAAAGTATATTTATATAAAATACTAAAAGCAATACTCTATGTTCTTGTAGCTTAGTTATTGTGTCTATGAAATTAATCACATCACTTATAAGAAGGTTGAATGAATTATAAATTGAAGAGATCGAAATAGGCTGGAACATGGAATATAATTATGTATTTAAAACGTTTGTGCGCGGGCGTGCGCTTGTTACGCCCACGTGCATGACTCATTCTCACGTGTCACAGACGCCTGGCAGACAAACAAACTAGAAGACTTCACTCGTGGTAATGACATTGCCCAGATACCTACTTAAGGTTCATTAGAAAATCGAGTTTCTTCAATAAACATGTCACTTTAATTGCTTCAGCAATCCTAAGTTTTGAAATATATAAAAGTTTTTTTTTTTTTTTATATATATATATACAAATTTACGTCTATTATAATAGTTGTGTTTCATCATCAAATCATATGGTAATAACTACTAATTAAATTAGGTACTTTGCAATAGTTATAAAATTAATAATGATGCATGTATCCGTTTTCTCTCTCGCAATATAATTTCAAACGTGCCACAATTATGCAACCAACCGTCTTCCCGCACGCTAAATGTTACAGCCTCACCTTTGCAATCTAAGATCGGAGAACTTCCGCGATTAAGAAACAATTAAAATGCCTTGGGAACCCAAACCGGATTTTAAAATTTATTATATATTTAATGCTTTACAAAAACATTGCAATTTTAAAGAACAAGAATTTATTTCTAACATGATTCATACAATATTTCCAGTGTATTGATAAAAAGATAAAAAATAAGCAGTGTCGTCAATTGTCATAAACAGGGCACGCGGTAGATTGCCCCACTTGCGTAATGCTTTTAATTTCCTGCTCAAACAATTATCTCTTTGACTTCTGACCGCTTTCACTGGGCGAGAACTCGAAAGATGAATTGGTTGCTCAATAATACAATTTCAGTGTTTCCTTCATCAGTGTACCTTTAAAATACTTTTAATATGTTTATTTCTTTGTGTAATGGATGAAATGTAAGTCATATTCGTAATGCAAAATTCCGACTAAACAGACAAATATATGTAGACGAAGAAGTTGTTCCCATAATAAAAAAAAGTATTTAATATAGTTATTAATATAACTAACTAGGTACTTCCATGTATTTTACTAATTAAATGTCACACGTGACAAATATTTTTTGCACTAGTTGCAAACATTTAATAATTATTAAAATAATTGCGTTTAAATAAACGTACCCGAACATATCCCACATTAAAAGTTTAATGTACTTATAGGTTTTTTAATAACAAATGTAAGGCATTGCATTTTGCTAAGCATAGAAATGTATGGGAATAAAATCACTTATAGCAGAACTGTTGGCTTTGTTAATAGTCGCTGCCATACGATTGCATTGAATTTCTCGATTAAAGGAGGTGCAAAAAGCGTACTGCCACACTGACTTATGCTGTTCCTTTGTACATGCGTCCAAGCAGGAACAATGCTGCTTTCGTATCGACAGTTCTTGACATGAAAAAGCTTTTTCTTTCACGTTAAAGAATAAGCGAAACGACCGTAAGATTTTGATCGTGAAAGCATTCGCTTGCCATTTGTCACCGTTTAAGCTCCTTCTTACTAGCTGAAGTTCCTTGCAAGTTCAGAGTATTGATATATATCGCTACATTGAAAGAAAAAATAAGAGAGGTTCAACTGATTGTTTTAATAATAAAAGTAAAAAAATACACAGTCACTTCTCTAAATTAAGAATGATATAAATCATAATATAGAATATTGCAAAACTAATTATTAAGCAATTAATTCACATCGACATCGTAGCTTTGTGAAATAATGAATTAAAATTATAATGTTGCTACGAACTACTATTATCCAAAATATTGGCTATTGAATAGATTTTTGTGACTACAATTTATGCTTATCAATTTAAAAGAAAATAACAAATTTTGGTATGTTCTATTTTTACAATAAATAAATGAAAAATGAAGTTTAAAAAAGACTTGTGTGATAGTCGTCTCTCGCTTCATTGGTACAGCGCCGTAATTACTCGAGCTCAGGTCAAGAGATCTCAACTCTTTTTTAGGTTGAACAAAGTTTTGAAGCAATTAAATCTAACTCGCTTACCTCTTTTGTCATTTCAACAGTTTACTTCAAAGTGAAACTGAAAAATAATTTTTCGAAGTAATTTCATTCTGAGAGAAAATGAATGTAACTGCTTTTGTTACATTAATGAATGTGTAATCTATTATCTATCTAATACAAATACACCGGACCCCACAGAGGTATCCCGGTGCCTGAAGCTAGTCGTGAACTATAAGTCGTCGACCGGCCCGCCTCAATTAAGACGGTTTGCAAGAAACCAATCTTATATGAAGCCATAAACTCATTTTGTTTCTATTTCGCTTCTATTGTTTATTTAAAAACTATTAAAGTCGCCAACAATAAATCATTGGAAATTATGAAAAAATGCAACATAAACTTGACCATACAACAAATAGTATTGAGAAATATCAGTAATAAAAATAAAGTAAAACATATATCTATTATTACAAATTATGATATTTATTTTGTATGGTATGCTAACTATTCAACGGTTAATAAATATATTTCAGACATTCCAATCTATTACTCTCTAACAGTTGAATGCCATAAGACTAGCGTCCTTCGTGACTTGGCATGAGACAGACAATCCTCAAGGGTTCATCGGGAATCTCGACAACACCACAATTCGAAAGTCACTCCCTAGTGAATTATCACTCGTATTGCTTCACGATTCGTTATTGAAGTATGTCTGTGGACATTTTCAACAAATAGAAGATCGAATGAATGATGTTTTAAAATTTATCATATACATAACATAACATATTACCTATTACTAATATAATTTTGTAGATTTGTAATTTTTTATAGTACAACTAGTCGAACAAAAACAAAACACAAATGCAAATTACAGGCTTGTGACTTTTTTTTTATCGGCGATGTAGTGTAAATTTTAATGAAGCGGTCCAAAGTTTTATTGTCCCATATAATATTAAACCTGGAAGTGAGTTCTTAGTAATGAAAATAAAATGAAAGATACTCACATCGTAATATAGATTTTTTATGCTGTTAATAATATTATTAAGATAGTTAAATGTCACGATTCAGCCATTAGCAGGGCACTTTACCTTTAAATACACGGGTACTTGAAAGGTAAAGTGCATCAAAATCATAAAAGTAGCTTTATATTTGCTAATAAAAATACACCTGATTCCATTTTAGCCATCATTATTCGCATAGAAGGCACAACACGAATCGACTCTTAGCGAAGGTTCTCTAAAACGTCCATAAATATCACGAAACACTGGCAAGAATGTATGGTATCATCGCGGTGAAAAATAATAGCTTGTTACTTCTCACACAAATAGCTGAACAAAACACAAGACGTAATGATAATTTATAATAATCCTGTTCCATTTCGTTTATTGCGTACATGGGAACGGGAGCTTTGCGATGTCTTCCAAAGAAATAAATCGCTCCTCATTCCTCTATCCCGATTTGGTGAAACGACTTCTGTACCTCTGCGTACTGATTTATTTAACACCATACTTGGAACTATCGACCGTAAGAATGTGAGCTACCGTTGTAGAGCCTATCTATTCTGGCGTAACAGAAAACCCATTCTATCCCCTTTTTTATAAGATAAATGTAATAAAACGTTATATTTTTCTTAATGAATAATGAGTCTTAAACAGGCAAACAAAAAATATTATGATATCAAAAGGAGGCTTCCTTTTGATATCATAATATTTTTATACCTATGTACAACTTGATTGATGTTCGTTTCTAAATTACTTTTACTTTAAAAAACAAGTAGTTTCGCACAAGAAATTATATATATTTTTTTTTTTTTGTTAAAAGAGGATGATATACTGTTATTAATACTTCTAGTAATTAATTATTTTTATTGAACTTTGTGGTCATTTTGATTTTCAAATAATACAAAAGTACGTTGATCTAATCATAATGTATCATTACTCGGAATTCTTTCCCTTTATAAGTGTCGGTATATTCGAGTACACCATACTTACAATAACTACAATAAAAGTATACCATTTGCAATATAATTTTACAACTAGTAATTTATATTTATAAGACTTACTTTATCTATGTTACTTTTAATCATCATGATCCGCATTTAATAAAAAATAATACTTATAAGTCTAATATGTTATTGTCGAAGGTGATTTAAAAAGGACGGTTTGGTAATTAAACTAATAACACATTTTATGTCCATTTCATTCCTGTGTTCGCCCCTTAACTCTTTGTCGCTAGCATCTATTATTCCTATTGGGCAACGTTTTAGCGCAACGAATATTTCCCACAACGGTTGCAAATTACTAAAATACGAATAACAGAACGGAGTCCAACGGAATTGGTATCAGACCGTAACCGTAAAACGAATGGGTTAATAACCTTGATTCCTCATTTATGATGATTCGTTATAGTAAAATAAAAATAAGATATTTGTAATCGTTTTGTAAGTATGACAAGCGTGAACTCCTGCTACAGGTGTCAGAATTATTGCGAAAAATGTATTCATGATAAATGGTTTTAAGTCTATGTTGTAGAGATAAACAAGGATGGGCAAAATCTATACTAATATCTATCTGTATATCTGTTACGATTTCACGGCGAAACCTCTGAATCGAATTAAAAAAAATGTTATAAAGTAAACCTATATTCTTTCCTAGGGTTATAACCTAGCAAATTTTTTATACCTCAAACATAAGACTTCTTATACCTGACACGCGATCGTAAGCTTGTGCAATACTGTCTTTCAAATGATTCAATCGGAGAAGCAAGAAACGATAGTTGTATCAATTTTTATATTATACATTAAAATTAATAAATAAATAACCAATTTCATATAATTATTTTGAGCTATATACAATACTTCAAAGCAATAAAACACGAACTTTATTAAGATAAATCATTTGAATTGTTTTAAAATATGTATAATTAAAATAAATAATGTTGTAATTGTGGTGTAATCTATTGCTAGTCAACGGACTTTTTAATTAACCCGCAATATAAAACAATTCGACGTGATTAGGTCAATGCTGTCGATCATTATTTGTGGTTTGTTTTAAGAGTTCCTTATAGATTTTGTGTAATCTTACACCTGCCATTCCAACGAAACCTTGCCATGATTATATACAAAAAAGGCTAAAAATTATTGGTTCAATTCCGTTTGGTTTGAAATGTAATTGATTAAACTAACATTTGACAAGGTATTATATATTATTGATCCCTGCTGGCTTACTTGAATTTTATACTGTAATTGAACGGTATTAAGATAAATACGATTAAATATTATTCGATGTATTAAATAAATCTATTCATATCGTATCTCGACATAAATATTAATGACATTCTAATAATAATCAGATGGTAATTATGCGGCCAGCGATAACCGAAGGCTTTATGATAAAAATTTACACTTACTGTCGATACTAAAACTGGTTCTGATAAAACACTAATATAAGCATAGATAGCGACATTCCTAAAAATACATCCGACCTACAAAAGTTGTCTAACCCGTAAGTATGGTATATCTATGATAAATTTTAAATTAAAAATAATATATTCAAAGATAGTGAAATTTTAGCGTTCAGCTAGAATATATATTTCCACGTGAGAAACAAACCAGACACCGCGAAAGATGTTAAAAAGCGAAGGTGTTGAGTGGACGAAGGCCTATTGTATGAACCAAAGTCAAATAACCACGGTCATCGGCACTTCAAAGCGTTTGTTTGAACCGTGTTTAAACACTGAATACCGCTAATGCAGCGCTCTGGCCCTGTTTCGTTTCCTGCACTATTTACTACAAGCAAGTGAAACATTCGAGAATTCTCTCTCGAGGCGCTTATTCTTAACAACAACCCCTTATATACTGCAAAGTGTGAATATTGAATAAGTATTACAAATTTGCCTTTGAAATTTAACAACTGCGAGAATGATAAACAAACAATATTCATCAATTTAATCAAACTCCAAATAATCTTTTTTCAAGTACGCTCTCACAAGCACTTTTGAATTGACATTTTAAAAAGTTAATTTTAATATTAAGCTATTACCGGAACGGAATATTAATTCCTACCGAGAAGAACTGGCAAGAAACTCAGTAGTGTATCTTTTTCAATGAAAGACGTTTAATATAAATAAGTCATATTTAACGCAATATGTGATATTTCTTCATTTATTATTCATTCACTTATAATTTATGTATATTGTTTATTACTATGCTGAACATGCAAAGCTCATTTATGAATCATAGCGGTAAATATCATTCAAAAGACAAACAAACGCTGATCGTGATGAGAGTATTGCCCGTGTAAAATCATTCAATAGTAAAGAATATTAAATACCCTTTATTAAAATTAATGTTATATACGATTATAAATTAAAATGCGTAGTAATGTTTCTATTTTAAAAAGGTAGAATGCAAATATATTATAGTACAAAAGGACCGACCAGAACGTAAGCATGTGAAATTTTGAAATTGTTCGCACGTTGTAAAGGTTACCATTAAACCTCGATGTTAGTTGAACATACAAACTGTATAAATGCAGTACAACCTATCCGTTACTTAAATAAAAAATAGACGCAAAGCTTACAATAACTCTGAATTGTTTTAAATTTATTTACACATTTTATGTATATTATCAAACGTTTTGTGTTCACTGAGAAGATATCCGTAGCAGTTTACGTGGTTACTGTTGATTCTTTTCAATTTGTATTTTTTAAAGGTTAGTTTTGCATGATAGCAGGTACTTTGAATGATTTATGTCGAAGAAACCTCCTAAAATTTGGTTACCCTTCCAACTAGCTAACCCTTTATCTTTATCGATTATATTTACCAATTTACGGAGATATTTCATTGAAATTCACCTGGGGTTCTTTACTCGCGTTTACCAAACTAACAGTATGTTATGAGTAACAAATACCGGACTTTTAAGATTATCAAACTTATCTTAGCCGGATTTTATTACCATAAAATTTATATATATTTTTTTTTAATACCGAATAGATTTTATATATAGTAGTAATTATACTATATACTTTTATATGTGTTCAGTTGCAGCTGCTGTCAGCAACAGCCATTATTCTTCGACAGGTGGGCTGTGAATTAATAACAGAAATGTCAAAGAACCCGTCTTTATTCCGTTCAGATGACCTTTTAACAATTAATAGGTATTTTATCTAGTACATCGAAAACATAAAAATGTTCTACTTATTCAGTACTTTCACCGTTAACTGTATAAATTAATCATCTAATTCAATCCAAATAAAAGGTAACAAATCAATTTGACACTGTTAACATTTTCCTCAAATTATACTGTTTCATAATTTTCTATTGTTTGGTTTTAGGATATATATTTAATTTGCATATAGTTACACTATGATTAATATGAATACAGCAAGAAAGTGTTCTTTTATTTGTTTATATCCAGTAGCTGTATACCCAACCATTCGCCAGAGTGGAGACTACTCTAGGCTCTACATATATCAAAAACCCCAAAGAGCAATTAAACACGTGAAAATATAGTTTATTGGTATCCACTACATTCAATAAATAATCCAATAGTATTGGACGTGAATAAAATGCGAATTGAGGGCACGTCACCCGAAACCCTACCGCGGCCGAAGCAATGTAGCGTAAAACCTTTTTGGATTAAGAAATTGTATTTTGTACAGAAACTTTAACTTCCTTAAAATAAATGTTAAAAATATTACAGTTCTTTGTAGGTTTCTATCTACGCACTCATTCTATATCGAACGTTGTATTTACACGACGTTTTGCACATTATATTTATAATGATACCGTATTTACTTTGACAATCCGTTGAAATTTTCTTTTTAAAATGTATATTTACGCTTTATTTAAACAAATACTTCCAATAATATATCAGATAAGACAACATTCCTTGTAGTGAGAAGCTGCTCAATTACGTCCATGCTCTATGGTTACCACGCCTACCCATTGTGTCTGCGCTAAAATTTATAAGTTAGGCGTTAACGAGCCTTCGATATTATCAGTCTATGTGCTTCCGACCAGCTTACCAATAACAATCTTTTAAACAAACGCAATCTAGTATGTGATTATATATTTTATCACAAAATCACGCTATGACGGTAACCAATAAATTTTAATGGCAAAATTAAGTTAAATTAATTGTACAGTTTATGAAATATTCATAAAAGATTGCCTTTCACTTAAGAATTCACTCGCATAGCTATTTATCCGCAAGAACAACTGTTATTGACCGATATAAAAGTTTCCTGTGCCCATCTTCGTATCACTATTAACGTTTATTGCCATGAAGATAGTGTAAATTGTAATATAAATAAACACTACGCTCTCTTGAATTTGTACATTTATAAATATCTATCGCTCAATATTTAAACCTATATTAACGTCTGAAAAAGCTTTAAATTCCAACTTTTAAAATTATTTTATAGGCTTTATTCCTCCATTACAGAATAGTTATATACAAGATGTAGTTTAGCTTCTCCATTACAAATAACTAAATTATTAGCATAAGCATAATAAGGATGCTTATGTGTAATTAAGGAATTAATAAAAAAAAAAATGACTCAAAAGATTACATGTACACTTCCAGTTTTACTTAAAGTAAAATGTTTACAATCGTTATTGTTATAATTATAGTTACATTAAGTTTTGTAGATTTTTTGTATATATATAATATGGGTTTGATCTTCGAAATAGCTCAAATAAGACAAGATTCGTTTAAAAAATAATCTTCCGCCTTTAATGGTGCATTTTATTTTTTATTTAAAATTCGAATAAGAAAAAAACTCGGCTCGACAAATATTTATAAAAGCAAATGCAACATCGTTTTGTTAAAGTTGTCGAAATAACATTACCTGTAATAAGTATTTATATTTTTGATTGTAATTTATACTTTGTTAATGTTCCGCTGTAGTCATTAGGGTGACGGGTCTTTTCCTGGGGCATAATTGTAATTTATTACGTTATTTTACATTACGAGCTACGGTTAATTATAAGTATCTTCTGTATATATATGGAAAATCTAGAATATAAATCAATATATGTTTTGTGAAAAATACCCATAGTATTTATAATTTAATTTAGTGCTATAAAAAAAACTATTCCAAGTCTTCAAATAAAAAAAAGTTTAAATAGATACCATAAACAACCTTCCAAAAAACTTGACTAACTCTAATAAAATGATAAGGAAGAATCGTGATTCGTGACCAATTCGAATCTTGTTAGTCATTTCGTTGAAATATTTCTATGCAAACCGCAAATTTTATTTTATGGAGGCTATTCTGGAATCCGCTCCTTTGTTTCACAGAATTTTATTACTATTCGTAAAACTGTCGGCTTAATGTGATGCGGGCTCATAGTGTCATCATTCATAGGTGCAAATATGTGTACCGCTTTACACATACTTTCTATAAGGAGAAAACCGTTTAAAAATAAAAATATTACAATTCAAATAGAACGCAATATTAATGTTCTATTTTATCAAAACCTGAAAATTGAAATTAAGACAACTTGTTTCCGGCCAAATTTATAATAGGCGCATAATAAATTTATATTAAATAAAAATAATATCTATATTAACACACACAAAACACTTGTAGCCAAACTGACAACTTCCGTTCTATAAATCTAAATACCGATCCAATGCTCAGCTTTACGTGAAACTATCCAAGTTAAGAAAAACCTTAAATGTGTAAATTAAAAAATAACTATATATAATAGTTAGCTAGGCGGTATATTATTCCTTATTTGTAAGTGCAGTTAATAGGACGTCATTACTTTTTTTTTACTAAACTACATTCTACTCTGAAACGTTATGTTTGAACCTGTTGGAACGCTTCCTGCTGTTATCCTTAAACGGAAGTATACATGACTCGTTGCGGATAATTTTCTCTGTACTACTTTTTATTACATATCGTATAAGGCGTAGTAAAGACTGATTGCTATGACCTGAACATCTTTGGTCATTGAACCTACATAATAAAATTCTAGCAATCTGTATATACTACGGATCTTATATGGTATACATATATGCAAAATCTATCAGACATTATATCTAACTATTAATAGGATTATGACTATTTTATCTAATATCTGCCGTAATTGTAAATTTTTAAACTTTTTTATGCAAGGTTCGAATCTTGACTGTATTTTAGATAGAATATAAATTATTTATGTATTTCAATTATTATATTGTCATGAGTAGCCTTAAATAATATAAGTTCTCATTAAATGAGATGTTTATTAGACAGCTAGAGAATATATTAAGGTATATTATAAGTTATTGGTCTATTCAAGAGATGAGGCAGCTTTGTTCAGAATTCAGCGGGCGAGCGTCAACTGTCACGTGATTTATGCTTGGGACGCTCCTATAAGCCATTTGAGCTACCTCGTTGTATGTGTATGAATGTTGATTTTAGTAAATAATATAAAATACATCTCCATATCAAAGGTTTTTTTTCAGAAACTGCATGTTATGTTTTTATTTATAAATACAACCGCTTAATAATTAATTACACTTAAATTGAACTGAAATTCATTTCATTTGTCGATGTACATTTTTTATTTATTATAAAAAAGGAATTATAAACACAAAAAGTAATGATGTAATTCTAATATTTCTTTAAAACATTTCAAAATTGTAATATTAATATTTTATTGTATGCGCAGTAACATACTTCCAATAAATCTTTACCGTGGCTTATTTACACGAGGGCAATATAATCTGTAATAACGACATAACAGTAAATTTCTATAAATTCTCGTCTTGAATCCTGTTAACTTTACCAGTTAACGATTTCATTTCTTCGCATTAAGTGATATACACAATTACAAATTAACGAAACCTCGGTTTAACATTGTGTGAAAAATAGCAGCGTAGGTATTGAAAATCAAAAGTAGGTATAAGCGAATTCCGCTTTAATTCTCTCTGTAAACATAGTTAATTTAAAGGTACTATAAATAAAAGTGTATGAAGTATGGCAACTTACACTTAGCAACAATAATTAAAACATAAATTAATACGTGTATTACTAAGTACACCGCGAAGCTTAAAACGGATACTGCCACCGCGGTTGGAAATTCTAACCATTACATGTAGTTAAGATAATAATCTTTACGAGTATTAATCTCCTTTGATTGCGAAAGTTAACCAGTAAATCTCTACTTTCAGCTTCGTTACATCGTTCTTGAAGCATAAAATATAAGTTGTCAAGAATATCCGCGTGTTCACACATCATGTAGACCTCACAGGACCACAATTAACATTGTGTGGAAAGTTTCATGCTAGATTTATAATTTTATTTAATTTTCTTCTATCCAAAGCATGTAGAGTAGTGTTTATGTATCGAGTGGTTAAAGATGTGAAGGTAGGTTTATTACAATAGCTACAAAAATAGTCTTTTAGAACTGGGTGTATCCACCAGAAAATGGGGTTGAATCAGAACAATATCTTGTGTTGTTTTTACGTAACTAGGACACGAAGCAACGCTTACTTCATATTATGCTTTGTTAAAATTTTGCAGTAGTTGAAACGTGGCCAAGGAAAGACATTTGTTTCTTTTTAAAATATTAAGAAATAGGCTAGGAACTTTTCTTTCATTAACAGCTAGCTAATCTTAACAAATAACATTTATTGAATCTGTGTTTGTGTTACCTTCTATTTTTGAAATTCTTCTCTGCTGCGAACACTCAACGATTTAATGTTTCCAAACGTGCGGATGGTATGTCCCTTACTAAATCGCTTTAGCAATAAATAAGACACTTTTATGACCACGATTTGTATACATTACAAGCGCCGTTATTGATTCAATAGAAAATTTTACTCGTACGTACATTAAATTTATAATATTACTTTAAAATTATCCGTGCCACTTCTTATCTTATGTACGATAAACCTTTCGATTTAGTGGCACTAAACAACGTAGATCCTCCTTGACGTCATAAAACCCAGAACTAGTAGAAAGATATTGTAAATATATTCAAACTAATCGCATAACTAGCCTCTTGACCTAAATCTGAAATTGTTATAAACCGCAGAACATTTATGAAAAACACCAAAGCCTTTTTTAACAATGTTTTATGTAACACATATTTTATTCAGTGTGTATTTAATATCCTAATACAAACAACAAATATTTTCATTTTTATCATTATCAAATTCTCGGACCATATAGAAAGGTGAATAGTAGATTAGAGAATGTATCAATTTCCAGGCGAAGGTTCACTTCAAAATTCAAATTAGCATAATTTTGTACGTATTGGGAGTGACTAAAGACCGTCAGCCGTAGGCTCCTCTACTCCTTTAGGGTATTAATTATTTTTATAAATGTATCATTTATATACTTTTATTTAGTATGTACATAAATAACCGAAATTCCAAGAATACGAAATTAAAGCAAATTGATGAATTTTCAAACCCGTTGGGTACTTTTCGATAAGCTTAGTTTAAAAAGAAACAGGTAAAGTGTATTAGTTTTAAATCGTACTGGAATCAAAGGCTCGATTTTTTAATATAGAAGTGTTTCTTAAATCCTAACAGAATTTTAGTGATGTACAGTCCCGATATATACGAAGGCCAAATTAGTCATTACTAGGTAATGTAGGTATGTCCTTTTGCAAACTGTATGTCAATCCGAGAAAGAGTAACATTATTCCTGTATCCAATATAAAGCTTTACTTATAAATTAATTTTATTCTAGTTCGTGATATTTTAAAACAAATAATTTTATAATAGACATTGTAGATACTACTTATAATAAAGATTTATTTTTTGTTTTATTCTATCATATAGATAAATAATTGTTATGTAGTTCTATTTTTGAATGTTTCACTGACGGTGTTTAAAGTGTCTGTGATATAGGATATTCTGTACCGTTTGGGCTTCAGTCTGTTACATTAAGCAACAAGATTCACGCTTATTCGAGAAGCCTTCCAGATGGTAGTGGTTTAATCTGATATGCCTTAAAGTCTGTGGTTAAGATTCAAGCCTTGGAAATGCTTAGTAATTTTGCATTGGAACAAAACATGTTAAATATTGTTTTCGATTGAATAGTTTATTAATGTGACTAATAGAAATAGCAATATTAATATATTTTATAACTTAACTTTATTCAATTTAGTCAAATATACTTTGTCTTGAAAACTGTATAATAGCAACTTATTTACTTACTTTAAGTTACTAAGATTAAGTTTATGTGATATATAAAAAAATAAAACAGATTAAATGGTTTGAGACTATTAAGACAAATCTTAAAAATCTGCATATACACATATCGTAAATGGTATGAGTTACAATGTTTTGTTTGTATTCCCTTAGGAACCGGTTCACATAGTAAATACTAACTTATAAGGGCTGCGCCCTTGGAAGACCTTCTCAAAGTCGTGACCACATGAACCTAGCCTATGGCTACGAATATTATCTGCCATCTGTACATTATAAGAATAGGATCATTTCAGAATAGCATTACGTGTTACTATTTTTTTTTAATTATATATTTATTTTGCTATTCTATCATAAGTGATATACATACATATTCATTTGTAGAATTTATTTAAAAAGAAAACTATATAATTTAATTAATTATAAATAATCTTAATAACACGTAAACCTGCTTTTCAAAAGTGCTCAATGCGTTTTATTGCATTCCATACATTCTTGGGAATTTCTACTATTCTGCATTCAATCTACATTCCTTTCCGCTTTACTACTACAGAATTTCAATGGGACGTCTATCCTATAATAATAACGTATTATCATGCCAATACGTACCTGCTATTTTAAAAGAAAATAAAATTTTCTTTCTCATACGTATTCGGTTTTTCTATATTTTTTCAGATATTTACCATAGAATAGAATCATTTGTGCAAATTTGTATACCCCCTGGTTTCTTATTACCGTTGCCGTAAGTTGGCATGATCCACCACCCACGAAGCGACGTGCATCGTCCTGGACCGCTGGGAGCCAAGGCCGTCTGACAATGGGTTTCACTTGTGCATTTCTTATTGCGATCCAATATTATTCAATCTCACGATCCGTTTATATGGAACTAGTTTCCTGCGACTAGTCTGCGATTCAAGCTCCGTACTCTAGAGAATTGAATACTCGATTTTATGGACCCTCCTCACTGCTCCCAGTGCAATGCTGCTCAATAAATTGTAATCTATATTAAAAAAAAAACTTTTAGAAAGACAAAAGACAATCGCTCTGCTCTGGTTTAAAATGTTAATTATTTTAAGGATAGTTTTCATAGGCTTGTTTGGGCGAGTAGGTACTACCAAACAGTAATATAAAGTTGTATTCCGTTTATAAGTGAGCACGAAAAAATTGGCTCATTCTCCCTTACCAACATTACAGACAAGAAACATAAGATCTCGTTCGTTATTGGCGCTTTGGTTATGGTTCATATAGTGTCAGTGCAAGAGCGAGGATGGATATATTCTTCTACTTTCCTTAAATAGATTAAAAATAATAAGTAGGACATATTACTTATATGTCCTACTTATTATATTATTTTTAATTAGTATTAAGGTCGAGTGTATACTCAGCTTGATATTTACGACAAACATATCAGTTATTCTACCGCCAAACCGCTATGCTTCGTTTTGCTGTTTTCTTGTGTAAATGTTGTAGCAACTTATACTCCAGTCTCACAGCAAATTGACGTTGTAAGAAATGTATATACTTTCAGTAGGGGTTGTTCAATTTTTAAATTAATTAATTGCATATTGTGAACGTGCAACATGTACGGTAGATATAAGATTATTTTTTATAATTTAATGTAATCAAATGATAAACTTGTTTCAGCTGAGGGCAGCCTGTCTGATTTTGCAGCGCGCAAAGTTCATTTCACGGCCAGTAATCCCCTCAAAAAGGAACTATTCACTGCAGATACGAGGTAATTAAAAGCGTCTAATGTTAAATCGTCTATATTTTCTTCAATTATGTGCATAGATTTATAGATTTTAAATTCCAATTAAATTTTATTATAGGAAACTTATTAAAGTCAATATTTTATATCTTTTAACCACATTTGAACATTCTAGGCCCTCAAGCTTGCGAAACTTGTATGAAAAGGCTACGACCGACCGTCTTTCCGCTTCTATCCTTGATCAGCTAAGAAGAGACTCGCAACATTCCCCGTACCTTCTTTGCACGCCCGTTTTAAGTTCGAAGAGAAGAAAAATATTTAGAAAAGTAGACGTTGACATCGAAACTCACATTGTAAGTCGTTTTTATTTTATACAAAATATTATATCATCAAGAAAAATATAAACTAAGATAAAAATACGATTAACCCAATTCTAATATTTGTTTGTAAATTTTATAATTTTGTTTCACAAATTATATTTGATAACGAATGGGTGTGCTTCATAATCTATTTTATAAATTCCTTTTATATGTTTTTTTTTTTTGTTTAATTACTTATGCAATACCACTTCACAATTCTATACAGCCATCGGTAGTAGAACACTTAAGAAAATGGACGTCAAGAGAGGCTATTGGCGACGTGACAGCACTGCCAGACTCCTCTATGCGTATAGTTAGCAGTGTCACTCTTACGCCCGACGAGCTTTCAGAATGCGGTTCCGGAGACGACGAACCCATCGATCATCGATTACCTAGCCCAGAAGAGCAGTTACGAATTATTGCTTCTAAGTAAGTTTATTGGCGTTACATTATGCATCGATATTTTGAGCGCTGTGTAAAATAATAATATCATTAAACTTTACAGTCTGTGAATATTATTAATAGGTTTACATTATAAATTGTTCCTAGGTTCCCACCAGAAGTTGTTGCAATCGACACGTCAGGCAAATTCTTCGATAGAATGTGCAGTTCACGGAAATCGCTCCACGTAGAGATAAACGTCGGTGAGACAGACACGGTGAAGCGGCGGACGCGAGCGAGGAAACCCCGGGGTAAAAGACGAAACACCATTTCGGGCACTGATCAGAAAGAGCTTAGAGAGGCTATTGCTGGGTAAGCTTTATAGAATGCACTGTATACTTAAGATTACATTAATAAAAAAAACTGATATATAATAAAACGATTTTGGTTAATGTAATCTTTAGTACATCAATTAACGTTAGTAACCTAAAGCACAGTATCGTGTGGAAGCTTTAAAATTGTTTAAATTTTGGCACATTTAACCTGTCGATGACATCTTGTGCTTCTGTGAATAAATTATCTTTTTGTTACTGGTTGTCGTTATTCACTTATGCTTCCTAATATTTAACGAAGTAAAGATACAACAACAAACATTTTGCACTTAAACACTAATAGAGTCATTCTCTCATTAGCTTTAAAATTAATTTTATCTTTGAAAAATGTCGCTGATACAAGACCAAGCGAAATAGTTCAAAGATTTTTATTCATAGGCATCTAGCGTGTGACTAATGCTTTGCTTGGTTTGTTTTATCATAGTGATACTCCAAATGCTGTGGCTTCTGAAGAAATTGAAGATAGCACTGTTATCAGATCTCGATCAAGCGACTTACTTAAGAAGAGTCCGACGGATCCAAATAATAAGAAAAGTCATTTCAATAGCTTGAAACAATGGGGTAAAAACAGATTAAAAATGATTGGCAGATCGCCGAGTGCTAGTAGAGATAGTTTCAAAGACTCTAAACCCGATAAATGTAAAGATTTTAAATCACCTGTGAGAAATGAAGAAAATGAGATTACCGAAAATGTAACTTTGCGTATAAAAAAACCTGATGAGGAAGAAAGGCGAACAAATCTGAGATGTGCCTCATATTCATCTTCGGAAAAAAGTATCGGAGTACCGACCAATATTCAAACAACAGCAACTGTTAACAGTGGAGTCAGATTAAGAGGGACATCGACACAAAGAAGATCTAGACGATCAGGCATTGGGAAAGATGAACCACATTCATCTAGTGGCAATTGGTCAGCAAGTTCCGAATCTGGAAGAACGAGCATAGGCTCCGAAATCACTACGACGACTGTACCACCAAAAAGCACATCCGCTACAACATCTAACAATTCTCTTAACTACCATAACTTTCCACCCAGTTCCATAATAAGTAGAAGAAAATTTCTTAATACTTCTGGTTCAGGAAGTGTCACAAGTGAAGGTACCCTTACACCTGATATTATTCATGACTTACACGAGGATTTAGAAACAAGTTCTGAATTTTCTTGTGATACAGAGGGTTATTATACTTCTTTTCATATGGATTCAGGTCTTAAAACATTAAAAGAGGAAGAAATATCGCCGAGCACTCCTCTTCATACAACAACTGCTCTTTCAAACTCTTCTAATAGTCAAAACTTAACAGCTGAAAATGAATACGAACTCTTTGGCAAAGGCTCAACAAGTACAACAACAAGTTCAGCTGGCACTGTATGTACAACATTAATGGCAGCTGAAAGTGATAAATCTTTAATTATAGGACCTACCGTACCTGAAAGAAAAAGCTCTTTAACAAAAATTAACCGGAATCGAGGAAATAATAATATCAGTGTGAGCTTGGACCGAAGCACGTCGTCTGTATTTTCTAAAACTCCATTTAGCAACTTAAGATACAACACGATGCGTTCGTATACTGAAAAGTCATTGTCTAATCATTCCACGCCTGAATTACAATCACCGCTATCTTCCACTGTAACAATTACAAAAAATATTGGTATTCAAAGAGAAATCACAGCAGTTGCAGAGGTACATACTGAAACAGATATTGAAAGTGCAAAGAAAAGTACAGGTACAAGTTCACCAGATTCGGGACATAATACTTCTAGTTCACCAATAGAAGATTCTGTGTCAAGTGCGCAGGGAAAAAATAGCCTCTCTGAACAAGACTACTCTGAATCATCTGATCTTGAAGGAACAGATAGAATTGAAAGGATAAGATTCAAAACTACTATAAACAGTTCAAGGATTCCATCGATGTGTGTTATAACACCAAATAACTCAGACGATGAAAGTGAAACTAGCAGTAAATGTCGCGATAAGAACGGAAGACAAGAAACAAATGAAAATCATTACAATCTGGCAAAATCTTCCAGTAGACCGAAATTGGATTTGCCAAATGAAGAGAAACAAAAAGACATTAGATCCATTGATGTCGGAAAAACATGTAAGCCCCAAAATCAATTAAAATCTCTTCATCATTTTAATAATTTTATGTGTAGATTAAAGGGAGTTTTACCAAACAAATTATCGAACAAAATCACAAAATCACCTGTCGCTAAAGATGTTCATGTATTGGAAGATTTCTACGACTCCGGCGATTATGTAACAATTGCGGATGTTAAAAACAATAATCAAAAAGTTAGTTTAAATCGAGGCCCATATGCGAATAACGATATCGTAAAAAAGAATTTACAAGCCGTTTTATCTGGAAAATTACCCGAAACGGAATATGTTTCCTTAAATGAACTCCCTAATTGTTTGAGTGAAACAAAAGATTACTTAGAACACAGCATAGACGATAAGCAATCGCAAGTATTAAATGAAATACAAAAGAAAGGCGCAAAAGTAACCCTTGATTCTCAAGGTCAGGTAATCTACTCTTCAGATACTTTGAAACGAAGAAATGGAGCTCACACGACATTCGAACCAGGTCCATTTGTTCAAGAAATATGCCCTACAACTACAATTATCCAACGAGAAAGTGCAGATGTAGTAAAAATCGCAGATGAGACAGATTTTCCATATCAACCTCCGCCACCATTGAGCAAACCAACGTCACCACAACTAGGAAAAACGATTATTAAGGCACCAATAGACCCCCACGGCCCCGTAACTACGGAATTTGTGACTTTACCTCCTCCTAAGCCAAGTACAATAATTGCCGCTACACCTGTCACTTCTTCACAAGTTTCAACTACCAATAAATTAAATATGGGTAATAAGAATAGTAAGAATCTACCACGAATAGTCGAAGCTATTACAAGAACAGGTGCATATATAAATATACATGATGCAGAGGGTGTCAGCTTATCTCCAACGAAAGATGATACCACAGGTAAGACTCAAATTTCCTCATCACCCGTGATTGATGTCAATCATTCAAATTTAGAATATACTGATAAATTTTTTGACAATGAAGAAATAATTCCTTTTGTACCTAATTTCCAAACATCAATTATTTTAAAAAATGAATGCGTTAACGATTTTAATAAAACAGGCAGTAAAAAGGTAGCCGAAGTAATGAAAATGTTTATAAGTAGAAATAATGTTGGCGAAAATGCAAATTCAGGCGTTACTAATAATGAAAGTTATGACAAGACTCTGTGTAATAAAATAAAACGGAGTGATAGCTATAAACTTGCCAATTCACCATTGATGCCCATAAAAAAGTTACTTAAACTGGATAGTTTCAGTAGCAATGCTAAAAAGGTAAACTCGTTTGAAATGATTCAAGCTGAAATTGCAGCTGATTTACTTCGTGAACAAATAAACTACCCATCAACGGTGTCTCCTAAATTAAATCCTAAAAACGGTAAACGTAGTAATTGTGAATGCGTAAACGGTAATCCTAATAATTTCGATGACAAATTTGAAGCAGAATTATCAGCTTTAGCATTGAGTCCATTAAACACACCCCTACCTAAAAGACATATTATTGCCTTAGTCCCGGATAGCAGAGATAAGGCTATGGATATGTTAAGTGCCATATTAGATTCCGACCCTGACAATGTATGTTTATTACATTCGCCACCAGCTTGCCCACTTACCCCTAGTAAAGTTACTGTTCCTTATGACGGATCAATGCATAGAGCTCGAATTTTATCAATTTCAGAATCCGATTATGGAACTGAAATTTGGTAAAAATAAAACACAATTCATTAAATATTTTACCGATATCCTTTTTGGCTGTTACCTGTTTTTTTTACGCTTAAATCTAATTCCTTATGAAATATAATATAAATTAAGAATTAAACTATTTAGATTTTTTAAATTAAATTGTTTATGTTTTAAATTTATAAAGTTAAATAATTTTAAGGAATGTTAATAATTAGAATGTAATTATATAATATAAATAGATACACTGAATTAGTAGTAATTTCCGTCCATTACGATTTTATTCGTCTTCCTTGCCTAACTTAGCTAATTTATTTCTGTGATAGATTATATTTTAATAATTTAAAATCTTTTATCGTAGATATTTTAATATGCAAAATCTGTTTGTCATTATGTTTTTAATTTTAAATACAATTTTGTACAATTAAATGCATGGTGGCTTCCTTCACCCGTGTGTGCACAGCTTACGAATAGTTAATATTTTTTGTATGAAGTGCATGGTGTGATATTCTTTTTTGTCAATATGTGTTATTGTAAATAATATTATACAATTATTGTGAATTAACGCACTTATTTCATTTAATTTCACTCCTATTGCTCTCATCCGCACTTCACCCCATCTCATTTACAATTGCCGCACTGTTAACAATGAAATAATAATAAGAATTGAATTCTGTTATATGATGTTATTTAAATTAATCTAAGTAATTATTGGGATAACAATTTGAAACATAAAACTGAGAAACATCACCCAATAGAATTGAATTCGTATTTAAATGACAAATGGGAATAATGTACACAAGACTGCGGCCAATCTCTCTGCATAAAACAAACGAAAAAGGATCTTGAGAACCGAATAATAATATTAACACGATCTCATTATAACAATGTATTAACTGATTTAAGGGTCAATAAATACACATTACAATTTTCACTAAGTAATTTAGAATATTTAAAGGATAGCTTGATACAATTATCCAAAGAAAAGATGTATTTTCATTAATATTACTGATCATAACATCGCTTTTCACAACGAACGAGATTGCTTCCAATGGTTGCAACTTTGTTAAGGCCAAGTTCTTCGAAGGTAAAGTTATTATTGCTTTTAGCATGGTTTTTTCTTTGCATGTATGTACATATTTACTAATGAAACTGATAATTAAAACGCTTCCAAAAACTTGTCACTTTTGCACTTCAACATTTCAACTTCATTCATTTCAATTCAGAGAAACATAAACGATTTTTTACTTTATTGAACCATATTAAAAATATATTACTAAGATCGTTAAGAAGCATTGCGAAGTGTAAGCAAACGAGTTATTGGTGCTTTTAATTTACTAATTTAAATACTTAATAACTAATTTTATAATTATATAGCTAATTATAGTTTATACTATATCTTGTGTAATATTATTTGAAATTATAATTGCAACATTGGAAGTTTAATTATGTTTAATAATTACTATAATTTTATAAACATAAACCTAATAATTTAGAAAATACAATACCATGCACTTTTACATACATATAAATAAAATATATTTAAACCGTTTTAAGGAATTAACAGTAGCTTATAATTTAATTATGGGCGCTGGGTCTTCATTTTGCATGCAAATCTTATAACTTAAATTTAAGTTAAAGTATTTCTTAAGTACAATTAATAATGTATTATTTAATAATTTTACAATTAAACATTTAGACGAATATATATTTACAACTTAATTTTTAGTTAATTTATGAGAAATTAATGGGTAACGGATATTAATTTAACAAATTTTCAAAGTGACAAGATATTATAACTGCTTGCATTACTGTAAAAATATTACGTATGCTGCCTTCGTTATCATGTTGTAATTCAGAGTATAGTATACATTATCAAAACACCCTGTAAAATTTTAAAAATTCATTTTCATTTCAGACTATCGAAAATCTAATGCTGACGCACCGTCGAAATATCAATTTCGAGATCAAGATATTACTCCTACTGTCGACTTAAACCCTTTCTATTCAACCATGCATCGGTACCATACGGCACATCTTCGCGGCAAACATGGTGTTGTAAATTATGAAAATGAAAATACAAATGACGTTCAAATGAAATTTTGGACATTACCTAAAAGTACATCAACTATGCCCGCTGAAAGACCAGTAGCTATGGATCAAAAGTCATTACAGAGTCCAAAAAATGCATCTTCAAATTTACAATCACATCAACAATCAATAAAAATATCACCAATAGATCCTCGAACATCAGCAACTTTTAAATCATCTACTCCAACGAATAAAGAAAATGTTGTTAACTTAAGTTCCAAGCTTCTTTCTCCTGTTAAATCGACAATGACAAATGAAGAACTTTATGCTGTCATACATAAAAGTAAGAAGAAGCTCAACATTAAGGAAACATCAGAAATTACCAATGCACCAGCACTAAATATAATAAATTTATCACCAGTAAGTTCTGAGGCATCATTATTTCACAAAGGCAGTCAACGCTATCCAGAAACAGGCTACATAGGAGACAATAAAACCCGGTCTAGTATAAATCTAGATAAACAAAACATAGGACCGTACCCTTTAGGAACCTTTAATACACACAAACAAGAAACTTGTGCGGATAGATATGGACCGATACAACAAACATCTAGATTAGATTTTAAAAAATTACTTTTACAGCACAGTGTAAAATTGAATACACTAAATGTTCAGACTAAATCAAATAAGCTTTCCGCCGTAGAACAACTGAAACTTTCTAAAGAAAAAACACAACTTCCCATGACACCACCAGGTAATAGGTCGCAAATTAACATTCTTGATCTTAGTGGTTCTCCAAAAACTTATAGTCACAGAAAGATTATAAAATCTAACAACCAACCACTATCACCAGGTAGGACAAATAGCTTATTAAAAGACCACAAAAATACAGCAAAAATTCTTTTATCACCAAAATCACAGTGGCGATTCGCAAGTCCGAGATCGGATGTCCTTTCCACACCCATACCTGAGGCAAATAATGAAGATGAAAATTCTAATAGCTCAGGAGATAAATCTGAAACGTCTCCAATAAACCCACCGTCAAAAACAGTTCCTATTTTAACTAACCAACATTTTGGAGCTCGGAGATCCTTAATACCTATAAGTGAGCATAAATTAAATGAAGAACATAACTTAAACATTTCTATAAATCAAGGAGTCTTTCCAATCGACAGTGATTATTCCAATTCGCATACTTTATCTAGATCGGAAATAATGCAAGCCAAACGTGCGGAGTTCTTTAAAAGTTCTCCAGAATTACCTTCACCAAAATTGACATCCTTTAAAAGCGCAAATTCCGGGACGGTTTTAAGAAACAATACTTCACCTGATAGGGAAAAAACGTCGCCTTCAACGCTGGAGACAGCCTTATGATAATTATAAATAACTGTATGATGAGGTGCTTATTGCCATTTTTCACTTGTAAATATGAGAATGAAATTAAAGAAGCTTTAATCTAGTCTTTTCTTGCTTAGTGTGCCATTGATTTGGCATTATTAATGTACATCCAGTGTTCAATCTACTTATCTACGATATTTTGTTTTCTACCTATTTTTTATTTTTTCAAATAGCTCTGTTGGGGCCAATCTTAGTTTATAAAATTAAGATATTATTGTAAGCATAATTACAAAATATTCTGTAAGTATTTATTGTGTAAACATAATATGTAATTAATTTTGAGTTTTGGGTTTTTAAGTTATTAAAAAATTTAATTAAACGTTTTGAACAATTTGAAGGTATTTTATTAAATGAGTTGATTCGAAATAAGAATAAAAAAATGTGTTTCTTTTCTGTGCTTTCGTAAAATAATATTTAATTTAATCACCTAAAGAAAATTTTATTACTGATAATATATTTTTATGAATTAGAAAATACTTAGTAAGTAGTTGGATATGCTTAATAATTATAATGAATTTATTGATCTTTATCAAAAATATTTCGACAAAATCGTGATTTAATTTCATTGATACATATTAGTACAGCCAATTAAGTATGTCTTTTAACTGCAGAATATGCTAATACTATTATATAAATTATATTATGTTATTTTTGCTTGTAATTGACTTTTACAATAGGTTATAAATTTCAGTTATATTCATTTCGATATTTAAGCAGCACCATAAACACACTAGACTTTAACACGTATTTAGTTAAAAAGTGATTTTACTAATTTAAACTGGGTATTACTGAATATTTTGCATAGAAATTCAGGAATATTAGGAAAAAATACAAATGATTTTTCCTCCGTCTGTGGTGACAGTGCCCCCGTAATGTGAATATGGAAAGCAATTTTTGTACTTTTTTTTTTTAAGTGACATTTCTCAGACTAGTTTCTAAGCATCTTTTTTTCTAAGCAACTAGGGATCAACTTAATATTTACAAGACAGAATTACATACGAATACATATGTGCATCATCCAGCGTAAACGTGTATATATACGTGTAGGTATGTATATTATTATTTTCGAAGTTTAGTAGGGTGATATCTGCGGAATGGTGCGTCATAAGATCAAAAGTATATGATCAATTTTTGTATACAATTACATTATTTACGATTTATGTCCAGCCTATTTTAATGATAACACTCACACTTAGCAAACTGTCGATGTATTTCGAGGTACACAGTTTCATCGTCCTCATCATCATTTCAGCCGGAAGACGTCCACTTCTGGACAAAGGTCTCCCCCAAAGACCTCCACAACATCTGGTCTTGCGCTACCTGCATCCAGTAGCTTCCCGCGATCCTCACCAGATCGTCAGTCCACCTTCTAAGGGACCTGCCCACGCTGCGTTTTTCGTTCCGTGTTCCTAACCACTCTATGATCGATCTCGGTTATGACCGCCTTGATCACATCTTCATTTCTTCCTATCAGTATATTCTAGTTTTAGGAAACCCAGTCTAAACTATTTTTAACTAGTAAAAACGCGTAGTTATTTGAAATAGGTTTTAAGTGCAACATTAATATAATTCGTGTCGTGCTCGTCGATGAATAAAAACATCACACGGATTAAATTATACCACAAGTGTGTGTGTGAATAAAGGAGGCCTCTACCCAGCAATCATGGGACATTTACTGGCTTTTACTTATCAATCATATAAACATTACAAAAAGGCTAATAATAATATTATATAAAGTTTATGATAGCTTGTGTTCATCATAATACATGACTTAAGGACTTTTTTCTAAACAGAATTAGCTTAAATGACGTTTATCTTTAAGTCCATTGACGTTTTTCTATCATAACCCGTCAAATCAGTAAAAGTATGTTAGAATTGGAATCAAATAACAATTCAAGAGGCCATTATAATATTTTAATAATACACATTGATAGAATCCATGAAGTGTGAGTCAAGTGTCAGTGCAAACAGTTCAATGAGCACAGAAGGTTGTTCAATAAAGCTACGGTTTTTTATTTTGGTAGTTAATACCGCTAACCTGATAAACGAAAGAGCAACGCCAACTTTAGGAATAACCCATGCATTAACTGCTCCCACAGCTCTTTTTACTACTTACTTATTTATAGGCATTTTTGTTTTTGGAGAAGTATACAAACGTTATGCTTCTTCGTTTTTACAGATATATGCTCTTGTAGCATGCTGTAGCATTCATATAACTTTATCTTTCATCGTTTTCAAGGAGTTAAAAGAAAGCTCTATCAGTAAGCAACATGCTGCACTTGTACTAGATGGAGTATTACCAATGATAAGTGCTGTGTTATTGTTGATTGATTTGACAGGAATCATATTTTCTATCAGGCAAGAAATATCGCCTCCTTCCACATTACCAGCTATCAGCACATCTTCACAGTCAGAAATAACACAATGAATTTGATAAAATACCTATGCAATAAATTACTAAATTTGAGCGTTTGTTACTTTTATTCCATCCAATTATGTCCTTTTTAAGTTTAAGCGATTTTGTCAGAAAGTGAAGAGTAATTTCAATAATCTTAAAATGATATAAATCTACTTACAAAGAAGATTTTACCTACTATATGTATTTAATTAGCCGTCTACTGGAAGAAATGCATATAGTAGTACCTAACTGTATAGTGTCGATGAAATTTGGAATTCTGACAAGATGTCCGGAGGTAAAGTTCAGCGGCTGGGATTAGTCCAAACAAATCCTCAAAACATCCAATGCGTTAGAAGATGCAGTGATACATCTCTACGCAAAGCCAAAGGATCAAGCAGGTCGGAAAGAGCTTGATCGTTGATAATTCGAGCCGCTCTACGCTGAATATGGTGAAATGGAAGAAGCTGGTACTGGGGAGCACACGGCCAGAGGTGAGAGCAGTACTCCATGTACTTTTTAGATTCTAATTTGGCTTTACTATCCAAATGACCGTAGAACGAACGACACTCGAAATATCGACCAGTATCCAGTTGCATAGTTGTCCAGGAATTCCGTAGAAAGGAAACTTCCAAAGTAGCGCTTTGTGCCACACGCGGCCGAAGGCCTTCACTATGTCCAATGGTACTGCATTCTGCCTTTCCCTTGGACTTAACTGCTTCCACCCATCTATGATTTAGGTAAACTTGAAGATCACCTATCATAGAGCGACCAAGATAGAAAACGTACTGACAGTCGTTAATCAGCCGGTGCTCATGTACCGCAGGAGCTGCTGCCAGCTGGAATTTAACCTCTGGCATCGTTATACACACATCATTATGTGGGATTGTTGGAGGTGACTTTCCTCGGTAATCAATAGTCGAGTTGGACTTAAGTAGCTTTCTTTTTGGCGGTATGGGCCAACGTCTCATCGTCCCCGTGCAGAGATGGAAAAGATGACAGAAATTCCCTAAGACAGTCTCAGCGAGAGACCAGAGCGAACGTCTAAAAAAAGAAAATGCTGTCTTCGCCTTAGCAATAAAGGTTTTGAATAACCTAGAGGCAGAGCATTCCTTTCTGAATACGCTGGTATTTACATCATGAGATGCCAATGCATCAGCCCAGGCACGATAGAGATTAAGTTTTCGGCGATGGAGACTATAGAAAACGGATTGAAGAGTTCCATACCCTGAAGAAAATAGATATCAGTCAGATATCAGACATATTGCTAAATATATATTTTAGCGGGATGTCTTATGTTGTACGTATGACTTAGACTTATTGATCTTATGATAACATACTATAACAACAACATAAAAACAGCCTACTAATACCATTTTTTATCATATTGACTTATGAAAAAACTACCAGGTGCAGTATGTTTTAAATTATTATTATGGAAATAAATTGTTGGCATTTTATATATATTTCAATGAATGTACACATACTACGTACCGAGACTTAGTTAATAAAATATGATAATGTTTAATTTATTTTTAAACATAACAACATTTTTACAAAAAAATGCTTAGTTTAAATATAATTATACAAAGTTTTAGTCATTTTGGCAACCCCAGTGCAACATTTTGAATTAATTGGAAATATATCCATTGTACATAAAATCTTAAGATTACAGAAATATAGGTTAGTAGTGGATACTTTAATTTGCATTCAGTATATTATCAGATGAAAACAGTATATTGTCTATCTACAAAGCTATGTTTAATAATCATAACTTAGCTGTATAACATATATATTAATGAATTGTCTCATTTTTAGATTATATAAATTCATATTCGTCTTCAATTTGCTAACCACATTCCAAGAATAAAACAAATTCAGAAATGTTTTCTTGTGGCATTTTAGTTTGTCAGCAGGTGACAATAAGGTGTTGCATTCTAATGAAGCCAGTTACTTTGTAATTTATAATATAGATTAAATTTATATTTATTATACTATTGTCTAATCCAGTACAACTATAGGCTTTATATGGTAAGCTGTATTAGCTGTAAAAATTAAATGTTAAATATAAAATTTAAATAAGATTATATATTTATTAACTTTGTACAATACACTTGTATTTTATAATTTAGATTGAATTTATATTTATTATACTATTGTCTAATCCAATACAACTATAGACATTATATGGTAAGCTGTGTTAGCTGTAAAAATTGTACAATATGTCCAAATCACCTTGGTATAATTCATTAACACAACATTTCTGTTACAACTTTTAATGAACCTTCAAAATTAAAAATAAAATATTATATTTAACTATCTGAATCATTGCAAATAAAAAATAGCTCATATTTTATAATTATTTAATGAATTGATATAAGTATATGAAACTTACAAACATACTATATTTAATCTTTAATCAGTCCTTTCCTGCACTTATTTGTTGAAAGCTTTTTCACCTTATGTTACTTATTCATAGGAGGTCCATTCATTAAAGGTGGTCGCATCTGTCCCATGGGGCCCATTGGGCCCATAGGACCCATTAGTGGTCCCATCATTGGTGGTCTCATGCCCATCATAGGAGGCATAGGACCATGAGGACCCATCATCATTGGTGGAGCCATTGGCCCACCAGGGCCCATAGATGGTGGTGGTATCATGCCAGGTGGCCCACCAGGTGTAGGTACTGGTGGCCTAGGTCCTCCTGGACCCATAACAGAAGGATCCCATGGAGGTGGAATAGCTGCACCTTTATTTCCAAACGGATTTTGTGCAATTTTCCCAGCTTTATATGCAGCTGTCGTAGCGTCAATAAGGTGTTGAGCTTGTTCTTCCATCCATTTCTGGTAGTAAAATTTTACATTATCCTTGTGTTTTCTTCCAGTACAATGTGTTTTTCTCACACTTGGAGAATCATGCGTTAAATATGTATCACAATAGTCACAGTAATACTTAGGCATGATTGTTTAATAACTATTTGTGAAGTTGTGTGTATTTCCCTAATATGTGTCTATTATATTATAGAATTTAAGGCGCTAAACGATGGTTATTTCTTAAAGCTTCAGCTTTGTTGATCACAATTTTACAAAACGATCAAAACTAAACGTCACCTGTCATTTCAGTTTTACAATGCTGTTGGCTGAATAAAATAGCGGCACATGTATTATTAATTATTGCCAGTTTAAATTAATTTTAAAATATATTTTATACTTAATTTATAATAATACGCTACCATTTAAATTAATTAACTTGGTAAATTATATAAGTTAAAATGATAATTATTTATCACGATAAAATGGTGTAATGTAAATCAAAAATTATAAAAGCATTCGAGTGTAGAGGCTAGGCGAGACAATGCAACTGAATACTGTCTTATGTTTTATTCGGTAATATTCCATTATTACATAAATATTTTTCTCGTCGCGATTACCGATCACGTCGGTATCGGTTTTTACGTGCAATTCAAAGGAGAGCTGCATATTGGAGCCTGGAATTGATACATGGCTTTTACAGAGTTGCAAACACCAATTAATTTATTTTTTCCGAATTTAATATTATATTTGAGATAATGAAAATCAATTAATCATGAGGGCATGAGGATCAGACCATTCTAGACCATATTAAATACTCTGTCCAGTGTCCAACCAGTTATTCACTTTTTGACAGATACAACTAATGAATGGATGGCGTCACATTTTTATATCGATTTTAGTATTTTTATTTGATCGGTTTTCTACATTTTGTTTATTATAGTTTTATGAAAAAATTACATCTTTTTCAACTTAAAATTCAATTTTGCAAGATTTTATGGCAAATTGTGTTCCAATTGTCGTATCAATTGTAGTATATTATTTGGGGTCGGCGCAGCATGTCTTCTTCCAAACTTATCTATCTGACGTCATCTCACAAGCAATATTCTTTCCAGCCATATTATCTTTCACCTACAATCCATCCATCGTTTCTTTGGTCATCCCCTTCCTCTATATCCATCCACATCCATGCTCAAAACCTTCCTCACAACATGGTCCTCATTCCTCCGCATAACATGCCTATACCATGACAGCCGGCTTCCACATAACTTCTCGGTTATCGGTACCACTTTCAGACTTTCTCGTATGTACTCATTCCTTACTCTGTCCATACAAATATATATAAATAAATATAAATATTTACATCTTTGTTATTGTGTTAAATCCCTGTCTTTTTAATAAATTTAGGTGAATACTCGTCATCCGACGAATGTTCCATGTCAAAAGACTAAAATAAATAAATTTAAGCTTATTTTACGCAAATATTAATTTTAATGTTAATATACTTTATTGTACACCACAAACAAAAATACAGAAACCTTAGGATAAACAAAAAAAAACAAAGATAGAAATAATGCTTAAAACAAAAATATAACCAATTATTTTATGTGTGTCCAATGGGCGGACTTATGGCTAATTAGCCATCTCTTCCAGACAACCCAATCTGAGAGAGAATTTTTAAAACCATCGGGGTAGGTGGTGCAGTCATACACTTACATACAAATATTTACACACTAATACTATACATATATACATATGTATTATACACTAAAAAATATTTAAGATAACAAAATGTTATATATAACGAAATTAATTGAAGTCGTCTAAATTATCACGTAGGTAATAGTTTTTGACAGCATTTTTAAAAGTTGAAACGGTTGGTACTTTTGTTTTGTGCACAGGTATTTTGAGTATAAGGTACAGCTTTGATCAAGATAAAGAAGGGTCCCCACGAAATTCAATTTTTTCCCTTAAATACGTAGCAAAACTAACGTTAAATAGCGCACAACACAGAAGGAAAATAATATGCAGGTTCCGGCGAAGACGTATAGGAAGCCACTCTTAAACGATATTCGGAGACATTGTCATATTTTCGAAGACAACATATGAATCGAATAGCAATATTTTGAAGTCGCTCAAGCTTGTTCAGTTGGTCCTCAGTCAGATCAAGATAACTTGCATCGATCGATGCGTAATCTAGAAATGATAAAAGGAGAGAGTTTGCTAGCATCATTTTGGTAGGAATTGGCAGTACAGATTGGAGACGCCGACGTAATGAGATCAACGCAGCGAATATTTTTCTACTGATTTCTTATATTTATACTGACCACGATAATGTCTGGTCTATATACACACCAAGATCTTTACCATTTGAGTAGTAGAGTATTTTAGTATCTCTGTATTCAACCACTTGGGTTGATATTAAGACCGTATCGCTTACTTCACTCAGAGATTGCAACAAGATCCTCATTAATAGCATCAATCGTTGCAGGAATATCTTTAAGTATTCCATGGCGATAAATCTGGATATCACGTGCATACATATGGTAGAGAGAAGAAATGCATAAAGTGATAGATTTAATGAAAATTGCAAAGAGTAAAGGAGACAAGACGCCACCTTGAGGAACCCCAGCCTGAACCACCACGAGGAGAGTCTCATTATGGCGAATACGATGTCGACGGCCCTTGAGGTAACTTTGAAATCTTGAATCTACCACTGATGGAGATATGTTGATAGAACAAACTCAAAAGGATATCATGATCAACGCAGTTAAATGCGTTGGTAAAATCCAAAAGAATCAAAATTGTGAGTTGTTTATTATCCATGGCTGCACGAATGTCATCAATAACCTTAAATAGAGCTGAGACCGTACCATGCTACCTGCGCGGAAGCCAGATTGGAGAGGGTTAAGAATGGAGTGTTTGTTGAGGAAAGTGTTTAGCTGTTGAAAAAATATATTTTTTTTTTAATTTTGGAAAGGAACGGGAGAATGGACATCGGTCGGTAATCGGAGTTGTTGATAGAATTAGGTTTTTTGGAAAGTGGTATGATATGAGCATCTTTCCAAGCATCAGGGAAAGTGTTACGGGCGATGGAGTAATTTAGGACGTGTACTAAAATAGGTGCAACAATGTCTAGGATGGGAAGAATCATTTTACGGCTTATGCAGTCAGCACCAACGGCATTCGAAGACATGTATAATATGTTCTTCTTAACATCACATTCAGTGACAGAGGAGAAAGTAAACGGTGGAGATTTAGAAGTTAGTTGCGAGGAAATAATATTACGCGTGCGATGTTTATCAACACTATCGAGTACACAAGGGGAAGAGAAATGCTTATTTAAAAGCTCGAAGTCAATTTTAAAATGAGAGTTGTGTGATGATTTACCATCTCCAGGTGTTTCTAGAAATTTCCAGGTTTTTGAAGTGTTGCCGTTTTCGACAGATTTGTGAATGTAGCGTCGTTGAGCGTTACATGTATTGCATCGATTCCGAGCTTTTCTATATTTATCGCGATTAGAGTCAGTATCATGCATCTTAAATTTGTATTTAGCGTAGTTGTTTCCTCAATGAGTTTTTTTAATTCGTCCGACAACCACAGTGCTGGAAGGTGTCTCATCTTTACCGGTCTGGTTGCGGTTTAGTAATCTGCTGCAGGAGCAGGGGATAGAGGGGCTGTGGAGGAGGATATGAGTATTCTCCCTATACTCTGGTACCATTCCCATCATGCGAATTTGCTTCGTTCTTGAGATATTGGCAAAAACTAATCTTATAATTCTAACCTCAAATCAGGCTATTTATTAACAATTTCGAAACTCAGTTTCTTAAAAAACACTCTAGGGGTAAGTCCGACAAGACCATATTGAGTCAGAGTTAACAGAGTCGGTTTTATGTCAATTTTTTACAATTAAATGTGTAAATCTAAGCTTTCTAGCAAAATCATCGAAATAAATCACAACAAACAAAATGAGCACTCATTCGAATTACGCGAGTCAAAAAGAAACAACGAACGACATATTTCAACATGAATAATGTCAAAACACATTCGTGATATTTGACACATTCATTTAGCGCTTTGACATATGACATGCACCTTATGTATATTGCATCCTTGTCGAACATAAACAAAATAGTTACTTATCCTGGTCTTATAGTGATATTACTATCTATTTGACATATTTCCGCGTGTATAGGTTATGATAGTTTTTCTTAATTTTCTTGAAAATGGTGCAGTTTCGCAGGACGCGAGTGGTATTGTTGTAATCAGGGACCAATCCTCTAACATATACAACAATTTGTTCCTCCAAAATCGTGGAGGATTATTCTAAACCCAACCCGAATAGTCATCACATATTAACAAAATTCGTATTAATAAAAATAATAATGAGAAAATGAAACTTTATTAGAACTGGTAATATTCGATATATTCATGTGTCAAATCAATTCTATGAAATAGGTAATCAAAATCAATTTTCAATTGTCAATGACAATTTATATCAACCGCGCGGTTCGTAACTTATGTATTGTGTTTTGCGCGTGTGAATTTGTGGTTATAACGTTAATGTGCTTATGGACTAATATACGCGATACTATTTAGACCTATTTTTACTTCATTAATTTTCTTTAATAAGAAAAATATATTCGTGTATATATAAGATGCCGGATATGAAGTACATTTTAGTCACTGGTGGAGTTATTAGTGGTGTAGGAAAAGGTGTCATTGCAAGCTCATTTGGCACGATTCTAAAGAGCTGTGGAATTGATGTGACTTCAATTAAAATTGATCCATACATTAACATCGACGCGGGAACATTTTCTCCTTATGAACATGGTTAGTTTCAACATAGTGTCACTATGTTTTAAATTTTTACGTGTGTCAATTCCCTTTTTTAATAATTTATCTATTTTTATTTCTTAGGTGAAGTTTACGTGCTCGATGACGGTGGGGAAGTTGACCTTGATCTTGGCAACTATGAGCGCTTTTTAGATATAACTTTACATAGGGATAATAATATTACAACTGGCAAAATATACCAGCAAGTTATTGAACGCGAGCGACGAGGGGACTATCTAGGAAAGACTGTGCAAGGTATTGATAGTTTAATAACTTATAGTTTCATTTAAAGCATAAATATATAATTTTAAAATACATTAAAATCCTAAATATGTTGACAGTAAGACAGGCAGAAATATAAAATTGTTCATAATTTACAAATTAATGAATATTGCAATAACATTGGTCACTGATTCAGGTTTGTATGGTAAATTTATAAATCTAGTGTTTACATGAAAACAGATTTTAAATTTTATAAACTTGATGTTATAGGCATTTTCAAAGAACAGTGTAGCAGCTTAAAAGTTTGAGATAATAGACTGCAATTTAGAAGAAACCCTCTTATGCCTTTAAATTAACTGAAATAAATGTTTTCTTTCAGTTATACCACACATAACCGATTCAATACAAGAATGGGTGCAAAGAGTAGCTCATATTCCTGTAACACCTGAAAACATTCCACCAAAAGTGTGCATTGTAGAACTGGGTGGCACAATCGGTGATATAGAAGGAATGTCATTTGTGGAAGCATTTAGACAGTTTCAATTTCGAGTAAAAAGGGAAAATTTTTGCTGTGCTCATGTCTCTTTAATACCTATGGTATGCTAAAAATTATGTTAATAATATACATTATAAATTTTAAATTTTATTTAATCAGTTTATTTGTCATGTATGTTCATCACTGGGTTATAAAGTAAATTTTTGCAACCTTTATACTTATTATCATCTATGTTGTCTAATGTTGTTTACACCTTTAAAGACGTATCATTTTGTATGTTACCCAACAGATATTAATTTTAAGTGCTTAGTGATATGTTGATGGTGTAACTTTTCCAATAAATAAATAAATAAAATAAATTAATCAGTAAATATTATATTGATATCTTATGTACAATATTGCTTTTACATATCAAACTGAATACATGAAACTTTCTTACTAACTAAAATTTAATGCTTATGCTTTCAATATACAATGTTTCCATCACACAAAAAAAAATATCTTTAACATGGCAAAGTTGTATTACCATTATTTTTTTTTTTTTTTAAAGTAGTACTCTCATTTCACAGAAATCTGTACTTACCTTTGCTCAATTATAGATTTTAAAGATGGTGTGAAAATGATTCAGTATTATTTTTTTAATGACAATTACATTAGCATAGGATAGTAACAAGTTACACACATTCAATATTTTATTCTTAAATGATCTATTTGTGTAACTTTTAGCCAAGGTCAACAGGTGAACCTAAAACGAAACCAACACAATCATCAGTGCGTGAATTACGTGGTCTAGGACTATCGCCTGATTTGATTTTATGTCGCTCGGAAAAACCTATTAACCATAATGTTAAAGAAAAAATTTCTAACTTCTGTCATGTTGCACCAGAACAGGTAAATATTTTTCTTAGAATAAATAAAAATATTCTGTTGTATGTTGAGTTGTATGTTGAGTATTAAATATTTAAAAAAATTAAAAATGTTTATGCTTATGTTTTTTTTAAATTGTTTTTAGTTATGAGTTTAAAATCTATACTATAATAGAAAACTGAAGAGTTGGTTTGTTAACACTCATCAAATCTAGTCAGTCTTATTTGAGATAATATTTTTGCATTAAATATACTAATTATTGAGGTAGCTTATAGACTATATAACATTAATTTAAAAAACCGAGGGAGCAGTACAGTGTTGTTTAATGGAAATAATGTTCGGGGCAGCTAGTTAAATATAAAGATAAGTGTAATAAATAAATTTTATTAATCCTATGATTATTAAAATATTATTTTTATATTTCAAGGTTATATGCATCCATGATCTTACTTCAGTATACCATGTCCCACTCCTAATGGAAGCACAGGGTGTTGTCCAATATTTGAATGAAAGACTACAGTTGAACATTGCCTTACCGAGACCATCAAGGTATGTTATATGTATTATTACAATAATATATATATGATTTACTTTTTTTTGTATTAAATATTATAAATAAAATAATATGTGTACGTCTCGGGACACCCGACGAAGTGATAAGTTAAACTTATCGAAGTAGAACTATCTAATATTGAAATTGTTTAACTTGAGAAATGCTTAAGCTATGGCTTTAATTTCATGTATTAATAAGATAATGTTAGGTTATTTCTTAAAAAAATCTTTTATTGATTATAAAATATAAATTTATTCTTGGTTACAATTCTTAAATATGAACATTAGAATTTTGTCTATGTACATTATTAGTATCATTATTGCCTGCCTACTGCTACCGTATGCGTAAGAGAAAAAGAAGCCAGACCGACTGGCGCCGTACCACGTTACGTAACGAAGCGGTTTACCCTCCTATAAGAAGTTATAACTTCTATAATGTTTTTAAAATATTTAATCAATATCGATTGTATTACTTAATTAAACACAGAATTACATAAAATAATATATTATAATTTTTTCGGTGTTTATTGTTTCTAAATCTTAGTCGGCTTTTGGTAAAAAATTCAACAAATTTTAAATTGAGGGTAGAGCATGATTCCTGTAACCCACCCTCTCAGATTGCACCTGCTCTCAACGGCTTGCTGCGAGCTCCGCTACGTTGATCATAAATTAGTTTAAAATATCTTATAAATGATCTCACCACTTCAATATGGAGTCAGATCTATAAACACATGCAATTTCAGTACTATGTCTTTTTCTGTCATGATAGGTAAAATATCAGTTGCAATTTATTTACCATAAAGGTAAAGTAAAAAGTTTTAATTATTGAAAGTTTTCTCTGACGACAATTAGAATGAGTTTGAATATTATAAGACACACCGAGGATATGCCGTTCGTCATTTTAAAAGTATACGTATCAGTAATATATTACTTTTAATAGATTTATGCAAAAATGGCGTAACCTCGCAAAAAGAGTTGATAATTTGCGGAAAGAAGTAAACATTGCTCTCGTTGGAAAGTATACAAAGTTAGAAGACAGCTATGCTAGTGTTACTAAAGCGTTACAACACGCTTCCATCGCGGCCTGCTGTAAACTTAACTTGACTTACATTGAAGCTGTCAATTTGGAAAAGCAAACAAAAATCGACGACCCTGTCGTCTATCACAAGGCATGGCAGGATCTTTGTAAGAGCGAGTAAGTAAACTTTGGGAAGCCTTTATTTAACTTCACTTGTTAGTTCGTTTTATTTAGTAAAATGTTTTTTTTTATTAACAATTGAATTGTTTTTTCAACAAGGCAAATTTTTGATTTAGTATTGCAATTTGTACATAAATCTGTAAAGTAAAATGAGTATGAATAAATTAATTTACATGTATTATGACTGTCTTAATTAACGATTACGTGTACATTTAAGCGGCGTAATAGTTCCCGGTGGATTTGGACAGCGAGGTATTGAAGGCAAGATAGAAGCATGCCAATGGTGCAGAGAGACACAAAAGCCTATGCTTGGGATATGCCTCGGCTTGCAAGCGTCTGTGATTGAGTTCGCTAGAAACGTGCTAGGATTAAAGGGTGCTAATAGTACGGAAGTAAACCCGGAATGTGAGGATAAAATAGTTATCGACATGCCCGAACACCATCCGGGTAACCTCGGCGGCACGATGAGGCTCGGAAAGAGGAAGACTTATCTGGAACCTAGTATTGTGTGTGAGTATGAATATATTGTGACGTAAATGTGGCATATGTTGCCGGGTTTCATTCGCAACAGATGATGCCATAGGTTTAATTTAATTGTCTTGTGTGTTGTATCAAATGGCTTGTCTTGATTCCTCGTCGTAGCAGTATGATATTTTACTTTATAACATCCCATTTATAATTTATTTTGTTAACAAATGGTGATTAGAGTATAATATAAATAACCGGCCACCTGATAGTAAGTGGTCACTATTGCTCATAGACATTAGCACCGTAAGACTTTTTTAACTATTCTTAATATTACCAATACGCCACCTTGCGAACTGAGATGCTATGTTCACTGTGCCTGTAGTTACACTGGCTCACTCACACTTCAAACCGGAAAACAATAGTACCAAGTATTTCTGCATGTCGGTGGGATATGTGATGAGTTTGTACAAATCTCTACCACGAAGTTCGGTTTATACAATTGATGAGATTGTGTTTGATATATATTATATGACATTGTTTAATCATAAGGTGGGGGCTGTAAATTTCATTTGCCTCGCATGCTTAGGTTGTTTATCTTTCTTGATTAATTAGTAGCAATAGCAATTTTTAGTACCCTTAAATATAAGGGAACATTTCGATTTTTTTTACCTTTTCGTATGTATTTAATTTATTTTTACAATTAGTTTTAAGATAATATAAAAATAGTAGGTCTAAAATAGGAATTTTATATCTACTATCAAATAAAATCAAACCATTCAATAGTACTTACTTATAAATAAACATTCTCAGGCAATGCTATAATTGTTTATCTTCAAGACTTGGCAAACAGAATGTTGTTACTAGTAATATATGCGTAGAAACAAGTGTATGTTTCTGTTACTTTATTTAAAACGCGTCTTGAGTTGTTTATAATTTAATTCAATAAATACTCAAGAATAATTAAGTAACAATATTATGATGTATATAAATACGCATTCTGTTATCACGTTTAATTAAAATGTATACTTCTACTATAGATAAAGAACAAAATATCTCATTACGAAAGTATAAAAGTCATTCCGATATAGGAACAAAGAAATAAACTTAAAAACTTTTACAAAACTTTTACAGCAAAGTTATACAAAAAGGACGTAATTGAAGAGCGTCACAGACACCGCTACGAAGTGAACCCGGAGTACATCGAGCGCCTGCAGGCGGCTGGCCTGCGCTTCGTGGGGCGCGACTCTACGCGGACGCGGATGGAGGTGGCGCTGGTGGACTCGCACCCCTACTATGTGTCCGTGCAATTCCACCCGGAGTATCTGTCACGTCCGCTATCACCCAGCCCGCCGTTCTTGGGGTAAGAAATTTTACTAAATTTTGAATTATTATACTTTTCAAGATTTTATTCAAATGTTTTTGGTCCTACCATTCTCATTTCTCATATTAAATTGTATAATAATTATTATATGTATTTTCATGCAGATTAATTCTGGCATCTCTTGGAAAACTAAAGAACTATTTATCTAAAGGATGTCGTTTGAGCCCCAGAAATCAATCAGATGTCAGCTCAGGTTTGTGTAATGCTATTCATTTTTTTTAATACAAAGCAGGTTGACAGCAGAATTGGATACATAACTGACAATATAAAATCATCACGAAAACTATGTTTAAAAAAATCTCGTCACACAAAATAAATGATTTGTTTTGTTTCCGCTTTCCACATAAATATAAAGGTCGTGATTAAAAAAAAAAAATATGTACAAACAATTTCATATTACAATATTTTATTTTATTTTCAGATGAGGATGAAATATCAGAAGAAATATCATCCCTTATATTAATAGATGAAAAGAAGGTGGTTCAAAATGGAACAGATATACTAAATGGCGTGCATTAAATTTTGTTATCATCTTACATTAAGCTGTTTGTTATCAAAAGATAATCGACTTACAACGTAGAAGAAATAATTTACTAACCTTTACTTATCAGTTATAATATTAAAAAAGCAATTGGAAAGTAATTGAAATTTAATCTCAAATGCAAAGGCAACATTATTTTTTTGCTATATTTCAATAAATAATACTAAATATAATCAAATCCCTTTCCCATTAAAAGCCTTATATTTACGATAACTTAAAGTATAATAATTAATAGCTGACTGGAATGTTATTTTAATAAATAATGTTCTTTATTTACTGAATAGAAAATAATATCTATCTAGTGTTTCAGCATTTTCAATGTGTGTAAAGTTATAATTGCTAAGTTAATAAAGTGTTATTATAACTGGTAGTTTGTAACTTGTATTTTTTTATGTATAATTTATAGTAAATATTCTTATATAATATTCTTATTTGTAGGTTTATGTATAGTAGTGTTGTAGTTATAAAATTGATATTGATTTATCGTGACAATTGGTGATTAATATGATTGTATTGCCTCAAAGACTTTGCTTGAGAGTTAATTAACTGCCGTTTTTATGAGTATCGAATATTAAATTGGAGCATAATATTCAGTTTTTGTTTTTATAAGGATAAGTTGATTGGATAGTTGCATTGAATGTTTAGTGATTTTTTCTACATTCTCTCAACACTTTTAAAACTCGCTGCACATAGTTTTTAAGATTTAAGATTTCTATATGTTGTGTATAGAAGTAATTGAATGTGTGTGAATTTTGTCTGTAAGAAAACTTACATTGTGTAACAACAATAACTGGAATGAAAGTGTCCTTATAGTTTGTAACTTTTTTTTTGTTAAAAAATAGACACTGCTTTGTTTATGTGAGCTTAATAGCTAATACATATTTTTCATATGAATACTTATTCAAGTAAATAATCATTGTTATTATTTTTAAATTTATATTTTGTAATGTTATATATATATATATATATATGTAATTATTTGTTAGGAATCTCGTTTAAGTTAATTTTTAAGTAATTTTTGAATGAAACTGTGCCAATTAGATAAGTATTTTCATTTTAATAAAAAATGACAAAACCAATAGCTCAAAATACTATGTTTGAATGAACATCGGACGGATCTCATTAGTGTCTGGATATAATATTCAAAGCATTTTTTTAAATCAATCAATAAATAAAACAATATTTACAGTAATCACTTATGTAAAATAAGGTATGGGTTACTACACTACTGTACACTTAAATGTACTATATCGTGTATTACTAAAGCTTATATAAATTAGAGTCATTCCAATATCAAACTTAATGCATATGCGAAAGAAATGTTTTTTAATAGGCTTGTAAGTAATGGTAATTGTTGTGTAACACATGTCATAATAAATTATAATCTATGTTAATTCGTTTTTATTTTATAACTAACTATCCGTCACGGCTTTGCAGCTTTATTGTATATAAAGATCTACATAATACAAACAATTTAAGAAAAAAGTTTTTTTTTCTTTAGATTACGCCAAACAATTTACTGAAGTTTCATTATAATTGGATGAATAGTTAGTAAAGCATTAAGACAAAGATTCATTTTTATTAGCATTCGTCCGTCAAGATAAGTAATTTGTTACCATTACAATAAATGCAATATGTCCCATAGCTAAGTCACACAGGTCGTCTTCAGTATATATCGATAGCGCCTACTGCCCGGAACACATTATATTGCGCAAGTGTGTTCATGATCTCAAACGCACTCGGTTCCTTTACAGGAAATAATTCCAGGCGTCAGGTGCTGGACATATATTTCGACAAACAACCCAATTTTGTTTATAGGCCCGACTGAAATCAGGATTTGATCCCGTGGTGTGTTATGTATCCGGTTTGTACACCAGATTGCTCGTATAATTGGATACAAAAATAACCATTCAAATGTAAAGTAAACTTAACGAAAATAAAACAAAAAAAATCTATAAGTTGCTCGACTGATCGCTTGGAATTTATAAAAATCAACAAAAATTACAATAATTCATAAGTAAGCCAAAGTGACGAAAAATAATAATTTGTTCATCATAAATTAACAAATTATTTCTCAACGGGTTTTAGTTGTTAATTTGTAAAATAAGATTCGGCCGTGTGTAATTTCATTGACCCAGCGCGGTGAGTAAGACCGTATGAAATGGTGGCAAGAAGCATTTTCCTGTTGAATCGCAATTTTCGTTTTCTGAGCGATAATTTTACCCCCAATCCCTGTATTTTATACTAGGTGAAATTGCGGGTTTACCCACACGAATTTTATAAAACTTTACCTAATAGCACACAAACCTTTATCTTCACTTCGAGGGTGAATTAAAAAAATAGTCTTCCCCGGTACTCAAACTATCTCCATACCTGATTTCATCTAAGTCGGTTCAGCGGTTTAAGCGTGAAGAGTTAAACTGTTACTTTCGTAATTATAATATTAGTATAGATAAGTATTATATTATTTTATTACAGGTAGTGTAAACATAATATTTTTTTTCGGGAATAACTTTGAGCTTGCAATATCAAATATGTAGTAATACGCAGTTGTTAAAGTGTACTGTTTGTTGCCTACCTAATAAATAGTTTTTATTATAATATAAACTCTTTAGAAAATAATGTATAATACAACTAAACAAAGTGTATATCTATTCGGTTAAATATATTAAATCGGTAGTTTTGTTAATTGTGATTTATTATTGTATAATGTTTTATCTGTATTTTGGATTACTGTCACAATTTACACAAATCGATTTTTAGAACATCGTTATCATTTAAATGTTTATAAAAATAATAAATATGAAAATAATATATTTGTTGGTTAAATTACCTTTACCTAAAGTATTTTACAAAATTTCACGTCTATTACAATATTATAGTATTTACAGAACTAAATTTGATTGTTCGATTGGCATTTCTCAAATTTAAAAACAAGTAATCTGCTCGTACCGATATATCGATTAATAAAAATCGAGTCTAACATCGGTAGTTTATAGACTTCTTATTCTAAACATCCCTATATCTTGATTGGTTTTGCTCAAAGTAAAATTTATTTTAAAATCAGTGTACATACATATTGTGCGACTTGCTTATAATTTTTTAACGTAAATATTCTGTTAATATAAACGTTAGATAGGTAATTTAAATAAATAATATTCTTCTGTTTTTAAATAATGTTTTACTCTATCAGTGACACAAGTTTTCAAAATAATATTTATTCAAAATAATGGTCATCATCGCTGATATTTAAAAATACACCAAAATGGTATTTGAATCAATCGTAGTAGATGTGCTTAATAGGTTTCTTGGCGATTATGTCGAAAACTTAAATAGGTCGCAGTTGAAACTTGGAATATGGGGCGGTAAGTTTGAGTTCAAAGCATGATGTCATACCAGCTGAAAAATAGATGTACTATTTACCAATATTTTGTTTTCAGGCGATGTAGTACTTGAAAATTTAATACTTAAACAAAATGCCCTGGAAGAACTCAACATCCCAGTTCAAACTGTTTATGGACACTTAGGTTTGATATTTATATATTTAGTAAGATATGATAATAAAAAAAATATATGTTCTTATTTAAAACTCATTTAAAACTCATTTAATAAACCAGCATAAGTAGACAAAAGTATTATTTCCTTCTGCTTTTCATTATACACCCCATTACATAAGATAAAATATAATTTATGAAGATATAGTAGTAAGAAATGCCATACAAAAAGCAGTATTATTGCTCACTAGTTATATCTTGTAACCTTAATGTTGTAATATTTTGTAATATTATAATTGGACTGGTGGTGTCACTATTTGATACTAATAAATCCATAAAAATACATAAAATAAATATAATAAAATATAGTTATAGTTACTTATATTTTATTACATATAATCAGAAATTGGACTTATAATTTAACTTTTTTATCTTGATCACAGTAATCATTAATTATATATTATATACACTTCTAGAATGTTAAGCTATGGTTTTTTTATGAGTTTATCAATAACAATAGTGCAAGGTTATAATATTTAGCATGCAACATAGGCTCTCAACTAATTATTATGAGGTAACTAACATAGTTCGAATAACATTATGACCTCAAATCAGACTTTGGTTATAGTAATGACTCATATAGTTGGTTTTGGAGGTCAATTTGTAGATTGTGCTCAATTTTGTGATAATTAAGTTTTGGCTACTTCATTTTATTCATATTTTGACCTCTTGCAATTGACCTATTTTTTATTAGTTAATATTTATTTATTCTCCCAATCCTAATACATACCTAATGTACTTATCTAGTTTAATTCTGTTGTTATTTTAGTTTTAAATATATTTCAGTGAATTATATTTAAGTAAATTCTATTGATATTTTTTTCCATGGTTTTATTATCGACATATGGAAAGAAACAATTGCATTAAATATAATATAGATCATTGAGATTATTATTATTTTTTGGTATAGAGAGAGGCCTTTGAACAGCAGTAGGACATTTATTGGCTGTTTTTTATTCAATAATACTACCATATAAAGATAAAATGTATAATGAAATACGAAATCACAATCAGAACTAAAAAACCACATTTAAACTTTTATTCAGATAACTGTTAATTTCAAATATTTAATATTTTGATGAATGTAATATATTTTATACAGGAAAACTTGTACTCAAAATACCATGGAAAAATTTATATGGTGCATCAGTGGAAGCAACTATAGAAAGGTTATTTCTTATTGTAAATCCTACTGCTGAAATTAAATATGACCCCGAAAAAGAAGAAAAAATGGTACTGGCAGCCAAGCAAGCCGAACTTGTTAGAGTCGAAGAGGCCAAGAAGAAAGAAGCAGAAAAAGGTTTCTGTTATTCTTTTAATTTGAACATATGTGTATATAAAAATATATGTCACTATTATGTGTTATTAAAATTGCAGATGAAAATAAGTTGGATGAAACATTTGTTGAGAAACTAGTGACTCAGATTATCAAGAATGTGCAGCTCAAAATAACTGATATTCATGTCAGATATGAAGATAGTATCACAAATCCCAAAGCTCCTTTCTCCTTTGGTATTACTCTTCATAATCTCTCTGTTCATACCACCGATGAAAATTGGAAACAAACAGTAATACAGGAAGCTGTAACCAAAATTTTCAAAGTATGTATTTAAAGGACTATTTGATTAAATATTATTTCTTTGATGTGAAATGAAAGCCTCTGTATTGTATAGAACAAAAAACAAATAAAAATAAAAATAATGTTTATGCCATTATAAAATAATATTCTTGTCATTATTTTTTGGTAGGAACTTATTAAAAATGTAATTAAGAAAATATATACTTTGAACCTTGTGACACACATACATTAAGTTACATATAAAAACAAATGTGTTACACTTCAGATTCTCGACTTAGAAGGATTGGCAATTTATTGGAATCCAGCAACAGAACTATATTCAAAAGCGAGTGCTGAAAACATTAAATCAAGACTACAAACAGAAATTGCGACAAAGTCATCCAAACCATCTTTTTATAAATATGGTAATGTCAATTTCTTCTTCTTAATTAATGAAAATTAGATGTTTATCACTCAATTTATTATTGATTTTGATGTATTATTTTTTACAGCTTTGGGACCAATAAATGCTACTGCTAAATTGAAATTAAATCCTAAGCCAGAAGGAGACGTACCTAAGTTCAGCATACCTAAGGTTATACTCAGTTTGCATATGGAGCAATTATCAGTCAGCTTAACTAAGTTGCAGTATCAGGATATGATGCTATTAGCAGATTCTATGGACAGGATGAGTAAAGGAGCTCCTTACAGGTATTTAAATTAATTTATCCATAGTTATCACATGAGAAAATAACATACATTTTGTTTGTAAAAACTTGGTTTGACCAAAAGTAGGTTATTCAATGAAAGGTTTAATGACTTATCTTTGGTTGCCAAAAGCAGTTACCCTTTATACCTACATTAATGTCATATTATCCTAATTCGATGGAATAAAGCCATAAAGTTTTATGCTTATAATGAATTAAATTAATATTACAATTTTATTTGTAGAAAATATCGACCAGACTTAAAATTGTATAAGGGACATTATAAAGAATGGTGGAATTTCGCTTACAAATGTATTCTAGAAGATGACGTGAGGAGACGTAAAAAAAATTGGGATTGGAACCATATGGTGGCCCATCGGCAACTTTGTAAAGATTACGCCGCCGCATACCAGAACAAATTGACTTGTAAAGGCAAAGTAGCCTCTGAGCATCAATGTGTGCTAGATCAGGCTGAGAAAACATTGGACCTTTTTAATTTGGTTGTGATTAGACAACGCATAGAAATGGAGGTAAGACATAAGACTTTTCAAAAAAGAAAATAATTAATTCAGCAACTTAATAGGAAAAACTCGTACACAATGATTATATAGTACATATTATTAAGTAAAATTTTTACTTAACACAGAAGTGTTACATTTATCATTTTTTTTTAAATGCACATATAAAATTGAACTGTGAATTGTGCATTTTAAATCGTCTACGAAATTATACATGGTACATACAGACATAACATGGTGTGGCAAGCTGTTAAGGCGATACACACAAGGCAATTTTTAGGTTTCTTTGGATCCATGTATGTATGTATTTCTAACAAACTTCCCAATGTATATTGTAATAAATCAAATCAATGCTAACACAGGTGGAGAGATTAGGTAAACTAGAGGCAGAAGCTAAAAAATCCCGCGGCTGGTTCGGTGGTTGGTGGAACGGCAGTTCCTCGAAAGACGAAGAATTGACCGAAGGCGTTGCAATCAGTAAGTCGATCAATTCAGCGATGATATTAGCTCGTCTCGGCGTAGTATAAATAATATATAAATATGTTGTTTTCCAGTGAAACAGTTCGAAAAAGCGATGACGGCAGACGAGAAAGAGAAACTGTTCCGCGCCATCGACTACCAAGAGAACACGGCGCCTCTGCACCTGCCGGTCGAGTACGTGGCGGTGGAGGGGCACTTCCGCCTCGACCGCCTGCAGCTGTCCGTCAACGACTCGGCCGAGGTGCTGCGCGCCTGCCTGGAGACTGTGGCCGTGGACCTGCAGCAGCGGCCCAGTGCCAATGCGCTTAGGTGAGCTACCTTGGTGTACCCTCGCTCGAGTGGCGCTAGTAGCGTACGAGTAATGCAATGCAAATTTATACGGCAAGGACTACTCGAAAGTATTATAGAATCTGGTTTTTGGTATGTTAGGGTGGCCCTACTAGAAAACCCATGCCTAAAGTACAGATTTTAGGGACTAGTGCGGCCAGCTTAAGAGAGTTAAGCTAAATATTTTCTTCTTTTTATCGAATACAATTTAATAGCGTCCGACGCTTTCGTCAAAATTCACTCCTGATTGGCGACTTAGTAGGAGGACTAGGAGGTATAATTATAGTTTCGAATTATAATGTAGTTGTTAAAACATAATTCTAAATATAAGTTTTTATGTACTTAAAAAACCCAAAGGATTGCTGTATATATTTTATTGCTGGATCCTTTTACAGAGTCGATGTTCAGATGCGGGCATTCACTGTTACGGGCAAATATCAAGATAACTTTGAACCCCAACTGGTGACCTCGAAAGAAGTCACAAAAGGCGTTAATTTGTTAAATGTAATTTTTGAAACAAACCCACTAGGTAAGCATATAATTATGTTCTTTGCATCGTATAATAAAGGGTGCAATATTGTTTTATTATAACATATGAATTTATTAGATGGCACATGTGATCAACGAGTGAAGGTGCAGGCTCGCCCGCTTCAAATAGTTTACGACGCACAAACCGTCATTGAGATAGTCAACGTGTTCAAACCTCCCACCGAGTCGACGGCTTTGACCACGTACGTAAATTCAAATTCATAAAGTGAAAATATTATAAAAATAAAAATATAAATTAAAAAATATATAATTATTTTTATTACAGATTACAAGCGGCCGCCGAAAATAAGTTGTCAGATTTGAAGGAGAAGTCGGCCCTGGGAATGCAGTATGCAGTTCACCATCATACGTTTATCGATCTGGATATCGACATCGCTGCATCCTTCATCATAATTCCGCAAACAGGAATATACACCGGGTGAGACGAAGCGACGAATTCAGTGTAGAGGTTTCATCGAACACATCAGTGGGGAATCTGTCATCGTCACGATGGCAGGTCAATTTAAACACAGAGTAAAATATCGGGGATAAGAGTAGAGTTAAATCGTCCGTATATAGAGATGAACGATTAGTAAAATAAAGAGAGCGATTGCAATAGTGGTGCAACGGTCGCCCGCAGGTCGGAGGCGTGCGCCGTGGTGAAGCTGGGCGCCATCAGCGTGAAGTCGGAGCCGCGCGCCGCGCCGCTCGACGTGCACGCGCTGCACCGCGCCGGCCTGCCCGAGCGGGACATCCTGCGCGAGATCGCCGGCCACAGCTACGACCGCATGGCGCTGCGCCTCACTGAGATGCAGGTTCAACGGACAAATCTAATTCAGTGTGAACCAGAGGCATTGACTTAGCATTTATGAATGAAATTATTGAATAATTATTTCTGTTGTAGATTGTCGTTGCATCTCCGGCTGAAGATTGGCATTCGGCTATAGCCTCTAATGAGGCGACACACCTGCATTTGCTGCAACCCACAAACCTACTCATACAGATCCACAAATGCTTGATAACAGATGACCCCAGACTGCCAAAAATTAAAGTTATGGGTGAATTGGAAAAAATTGCGATTAGTGTATCAGAAGATAGGTAAATCTTTGTTTATATTCGTATGATAGTGAGTAATGTTTATTTTTTAAATTAAATAATTCATTTTCAGATTGCTAACTTTATGCGAGATATTAGTGAGCATGCCCCTACCACAATCCGAAGAAGCGACACAGCTTAAGGTAAAATGTGAATTAATATTTTATAAATGATTTATTTTATTTGCTTAAATCATTTTTGATTTATTGTTATTACTTTAAAGATATTTTGCCACCAATTTGCATTCACCATATCTGGTCGTGTCCTTGAAAGTACTCTTATAACACAAGAAAGCGGTGGTGCGGTAATTTTACATTATTTTAAAAAATTTAGACAGTTTTTAACATCACTCCATTTGTTTCATATTAGTTAAATAAGTAGGTAATGGGCATGTAGTATTAGGTATTTGATATTTAATCATTGTTTGTATAACTTATGTGAGGACTAGATACTTTTACTGTTTAATGTGGGTAAATGTCAACAATATTAACAATCAGGTAGTTTTAATATAGTTTTTAGTAATGAACAGTTAAATAGTTTAATTCTGCAATAATTTGTGTTTTGTGTAAATCGTTTAAACGAAACAGTATGGGAATATGAAAATAATAAATCTTTCAGGCTAGTGACTCAAAAGCATCAAGTCTGTCGCTGTTGAGATATCTTGATCCAGTAGAGAAACAAAAAAGAGATTCAGCGCGTTCAAAACAACGGAAAGGGGACGAACACTCTGTTCAACTAACAGAAGTTGAGGCTTTCTTTATTATGAAAGGTAATATTTTGTATCAATTATGCTACTAGAGTTTCAAATTTAATCTGTATTAGACCGTAAACTAAATCTAAGAACGAAATACATTTGAAATGTTTCTTTACAGAATTAATAGTAAGCGTTAATCGAAAGAGTAAATTACAAGCTACCGAGATCTATGAGAAATTTTTGGTATTTTCCTTGAACTTGCTTGAACTGAAGGCTACTCAAAAGACATTCACACTTGAAGCGACAGTTCGCCTCGGTTCCGTTAATATGCAACACCACAGAGTTGGACATAACTCGATAAGTATGATAGAAACCCCAGAAGTATTAAGTACAGGGGACGAAACCGACCAAGCGAATGTTAATCAGTATTTATTCACTGTCACTTATAACAATGTGAGTATTATTCGTTTTATTTTATGATTTTGTGTAGTCGTAATAATACGAAAAGTAATGATTTCATTATTTTCTAGGTGGATAAGAAATGTCCGGAATTCAGAAGTCATTATGGTTCTGTTGAGCAAATGATTGAGCTCGATTTTACAACTTTAAAAGTTTTACTACACCTTCAAGGTCTTCAGGAGATCTTGGTAATTGTGAACGAGTATCAGGTAAACTTTCATGGGTGTAATATATCAAAAGTATATTTATTTATTATGATAATAGATTTTAATGTTTGAATGAAATTGTAGACTCGATTACAAGCAATTCAAAGCTCTGTAGACAGATACGCGTATGCTGGACCATTAGAAACAATAATGGAAGATGAGGAATTATCAGTTGCAAAGTTGAAAGGCAAGTCTTTTTTGAATCTGTATTTCAGAATTAATTAATTAATCATTAAAAAAACAAAATTTATTATAGAATAAATTTTGGTGATTTCAGTAAACGTAGCGAAACCGTCGCGTCGCAAGCAAGTGGAAAGCATTCAATTGAAAGTGAATGTTAAAATCGGAGCCGTAGAGATTGGTTTCGCGACGGACACTCGACCGCTATCTATAATGAAACTTCAAGGAGCCGCCGCCGGGCTCATACTGAAGAGTTCGTACACGCAAGTTGATTGTGCAATTGCGTCCATCAAAGTCGAAGATTTGAACCCTGCAACTTTACACAAGGAGGTAATGGATTATGAGAATAATACTTATTGATCTTTATTTAATAAGATTCAAGTTTAATTTAATTATTAAATATAATTTCAGATACTTAAAGTTCTCGGCGGTGACGTCATAAACGTACAAATCGTAATATACAATATCGATCAACACCCGAGCGTCAGCGACGTGAACATGTCGATCGATGCTCAGATTAACTGTCTGCGCATTGTGTTCCTAAACTGGTTCGTCTCCTCGATGCTGGTGAGTGCGAATCCTCGGTGATACCTAAGTAATAATAAAAATAATTCGAAAAATAAACGTTTTACAACAAGCGTAAAATAAGTTGAAATTCAGTGATACGTTCGCGTTTGAAAATATTATACTTTCTGTTTTTTTTTTCTTTGACAGTTAAACAATTTTGAAACAGTTTTCATTCTGTTTTTATTAAAAAAGAATACTAGAATACGGTTTGGTCACTGTATGTTTACAATAGTGCAAATAATGTTGATGGAAACAATGCCGATCATCACATAAGGCGATAGGAGGCAGATAGCGCTAAATAAAATAAAAATGATCCCTGCGTAAATCTGATGGGCCGGGCGCGTGTGCGTGCAGGAGTTCCTGAACAACTTCCAAGCGGCGCAAGAGGCGCTGCTGTCGGCGTCGTCGCAGGCGGCGGACGCGGCGCGCGCCAACGTGCAGAGCGCGTACGTCAACTCCACCAAGCTGGCGCTGCGCGTGCGCCTCGCCGCGCCCCTCATCCTCGTGCCGGAGAACTCGGCCAGTCGCAGCGCGCTGCTGCTCGACCTGGGCCGCATGAACCTCAGCAACCAGTTCGTGGACCTGCCCGTCGCGGTCAGTCGAAACCGCTGTTAGGGCCACGATGGCCGAGAGTAGTAATGTAGTCTTATGCGATTTTTTGGATGGGTGAATGTTTGTTCCCCAATCACGCAAGAAATTCTGAACGCATCTGAACTAAATTGACTTTTACCCCTGACACCTGCAAACGCCCGTGATCGAAGCCGCGAGTAAAAACGAGTTTTGTTATTATTATTTATCTATAATAATTATATGGATATATAATAGAATAGTCAATTTAATGATTACTAAAAAAATATTAGTAAAATACGTCAAAAATAAATACCCTGCAGGCCAAAAATTTAAGACCACTTTAATTAAAGTAGGAAAATAAAGTTTAACTCCAATAAAATATTGAATTTTTAATTAAATACTAATTGACAGACAATAAACTTTAAAAGTATAAAGAAATATTATCAGCCTATGTTTTAAAAGGTTACAGTTAGCTAAACCGATTTTTCATCAAAAAAAATCCTCCTTTACATTGTATGACTTTTTTCACAAGTCTCGGCAAACGAGCAATCAATTTGTTGATGGTGTTGTTGATTGTCATATATGGTTCCAACTTTCATAAAGTATTCCACGTTTCTGCTTGCGGGGATGGGTACGAATACGGACGTCCCAAGTTCTTCCCACAAAAGTTCAATGGGATTGAGATGCGGGATCTGAGGAGGCCAAACCATGATTTTAACACTCCTTGTGCCTCTTTCAAAGAAGACTTTGCACAATTTTGAGCTATGCTTTGGATCATTATCTTGCGTGGAAAATGAATCCGTCTCCAATTAATCGCAACCCAGAAAAAACGGCATTTTGTTCTAAAATGTTTTTGACCTGTTCCTTTTTCAAAATTCCTTGAATTTTGATCAAATCTCCAGGCTGTTTCTCTAGCCTTACCCATAATTGAGCCACCACCATGCTTGATTGTTGGGACTACACAGTCTGGCATCATCTTTTCTTGGGCACTGCGTCGATCGTAAATTCTTCGTTTTGAACCGAAATGTTCAAACTTTGAAGAACTTTTTTAAAATTTTCTTCAGTCCAATCTCGATAGGCATGAGGCCACTGCATTCGTTTTTTCTTGTTTTGTGGCCTTAGCAGAGGTTTTCCAACGGCGACGCGACCATACAACTTCGCATCTCGCAGTCGCCGATTTACTGTAGTAAAGGTTCAACTCTGGTTTTGTTTACTTCAACGTGGATTTCTGGTGCCTTTAAGCGTCTATTTCTCTTGCTATACAATAAAATTAACTTCACTAGACGTGGTAGCATTCGGCCTTCCTGAGCGTTATATCGAGTTATTGTGTTATGAACACAAGTCTTTGACAACTTCAGTTGTGAAACAATCTCACGTTCGGATTCGCCTTCGTTACGTAAAACAACGGTGGCAGAAAGCACTTCACTGCTAATTTTGCGTGTTTTTCCTATTTTAAGAATGATTTCACTGTGGAAACCACAAGTTTAGACTGACTTGTTTGTGAACAAACCCAAGTAAACTAATATAGATATAGATAATAATAAGTCGAAAATACGTGTTTTCAGAAGCTAAATAATCGTTAATATTGACCAATGTGAAACAAAAGCAAACTAATTAGTAGTGAGCACACAATAAACATATTATTACGACTCTAACACCTGGCCCTAGCGTAACTTTTGTCGGTTTTTGTAAACAATAGTTGTCCAATAAATTGAAAGTAAACAAAAGAATGACTTCTTTAAATATTCGATATTATCGATAGAATATCCAGGTGTCTATTTATTTTATTGGATTTTATTACAATTGATAGATAATTATGCTGTTTAAGTGCGGTTTTAACCTTTTGGCCGGCAGTGTACGTGCTACGTGCACTCTAAATACGAGGTTAACTTGCATGACAAATGTTTATGTAGAGGTCTAACCAAAAATGTATATATACCTAATAATGTATTACTAACTGTCAATAATTTATTAGGTATTTTCATTTAGATTGATATTAAACATTAATATTTATTATTTACATTATACAGGACGTCAGCAATAAAGTTACAGTAGACGAACTGATGCTCGACTTGGAAGATATGAAAGTGTCATGTGTGATGTTAAAAGAAGACTATCAAGAAATATTGTATGAGCGTAAGCTTTTGCGACCAACGAGCTTCAAACTTTTCGTAAAGAGAAGTCTCTCCTCGTGGTATGAGGCGCTTCCTGATTTAGACATATCGGGAAGAATGAAAACTATTGCTGTAAGTATATTAATATGAACAACTTCTAAATAATTTAAATTGAATGTGTAGTCTCTGATTACTATAATGACCTTTTTTCGTTAGTATGAGGTAGGAAGATCCCAAAACCTTGAGTTCGATCCTTGGATCAGGTAGGCAGACAGTCTTTGGACCTGCGCCTGTATTGTTTGTGTCAGATATAGATACTCACTATGTTTACTAATAGATGACTATATTATATAATAATTTAGTTTTTTTGATAAAAATATGTCATTCAATAAAATATTTGAATAATGTTTAAAATTTTCTTCATTAGATAACAGTAGGTCACAGCGACTACAAGAGCATCATGAAAATTCTTAATCAAAACCTTCAAGAAGGTCAAGCAAAAACGGAAGAAATAAAACCTCAAGCATCTGTTTCTAAAACGATTTCTAAAACCACATTTAAGAGTCAAACAAGTAAAGTCCAAATGAAGTCGACCACAGCAGTCGTCACCCCAACTGAGACGAAAATGCCAAGAACTACGATAAAGTTCTCTTTCACCATGGACAGTTTTGTCATCGATCTCATGAATACACATGGAGTAAGTTATATTTATTTAATTAGGGCGTTGTTTACTCGCCAACAGCACATTAATCTGAATAAATTTTATTGATTCCAGTCATCCGAAGATTCGATGTTTGTTAAGGATGTGGAATTAGCCCGCTTTTGTTTGGCCTTACTGTCGGTCAAGGGTCGAATGTTCTCTGACAGTTCGATGCATACATCTGTTCTACTAGTTGACTGCACTTTAGATGACACCAGGCCCGGAAGAGGGGCTAAAATAACAAGGTAATCGGCATACGTATCAAGTTTAGATACATGGGTTTTTTTCAATCAGACTACTACTCCAATTTAGTAGCCAAATGTTTTATCATATTAATTTTATATTTAACGAATAGTAAAATATTTTAAATATTTTTTGTACATATTAACATGAGCCTTTTTCTATAACTAGGTATTTAGAAAGACGTCGCGACAAACAAGAAACCAAACTCAGTCAATCTGACGAAAATTCAGTCGCAATTATGGAAACGCACGACAAAATACGCAGCATGATTGATATTACTTACACCCTGAAGAATGGAGACACATTCAGTTAGTTAATCATTAATTTAAATAAAATGAGATTTTTTTTAAAGGTTTGATGGTTTGCACTTTGTTCATCAATCGAAAACAATGGATTTAATTTACGTTACTAATTAATATGGAAGTTTAAATATGTTTTCTTTTAGTTTACATTGCATAATATTAGAATGTTAGTGATAGAGATAATAGACTTGCTGAAAGCAATAAGACCGCCTTTGCACACTTAATGTACTACATATATTATAATTCTAAGTTGATTTATGTAATTTATTTCATATCTCGCTTTGAAGGTTCATGGCTTAGCAGTGGTACTTTTACAGGCTACTAGCCTTTTTTTTATTGAAAAATATTTTAGTGTTATTTCCATTATATTTAAAAAAAATCATCTTATTTTTATTTCAGTCGATATGAGAATATTCAGTTTCAATCTAATCTTAGCTGTTGATTTCCTAAACAAAATCGCTGAATTCATGACAACTGGATTGAGTGATGATACTCCAGATAAACCTAAGGAGGAAATAAAAGTTGTTAAGTCACAAACTGAAAAATCCGCAGAAGCTATAACAGTGAGTACACAATAATAACACTTTTAATTGTTGGTCAGCTAGAGACTGTTTTTCTTTTTGTCATAATTGATTTAATATTCCAAAGAATAAGACAGTGTTATTTAATTAATCACTCCCTTAAAACATTTAAAGGTAAAGCTGTTAATGAATAATCGTTTTAAAAATACTTTAAAATAATTATTTAGTTATGTACCAAACAATGTTGTCTATAAAAAAGGTGCGTGTAAATGTACGCGCGTGGAAATAGATTTTAATAGTATGCAAATAATTAATTAAGATTTAATATTATTATGATAAATGTATTTTTTTCTATTTTTACCACATCTAATATTAAGATATAAGGCTTAAACACAAATTTAAATATTCTCAATTTAAATTTGTAATAAAATAAACATTTTAAAATAAGATACAATGTGAATGTGTATTTCGAACGACTTGTTACTTCACTGTCTCAAATAACTGCATGATGTAGCTTTTAGTCATACTCTGCGCGCATCATAAAAATGAAAAATCACTGCCATTATCACAATGCACCAAAAGAAGTATAACTTCAATATTTATTAAATCTTCAGAAGAAAAAAGTGTCTGTGGTATCAGCACCGTCTTTAACAGAGCAGCCGCAAAAGCTTTCCATGATGACTGTCAACATTAAGATCGAACAGCCGGATATCATATTGGTCGAGTCTCTGGAGCAGAAGGAGTGTGATGCACTGGTACTTAACGTAAGTATAGTATATAAGATTATAATTTAGAGTTCTTTACATACAGTTTAATACAGCTTTTAGTGGTTATATATTGTAGGCGCCTGAATCTAATTAGCGGCAGTTTTATGGATTATAGGACAAAAGTTACTTAACTCCTGAAAGTTAATGTCCAAAAACTTTTTGTCCTTAAATATTAAGTTTATATATTTGAACACAGTTCTAAATTGCGATGGTACCAAGTGACTATCAGCCACGCCTTCCTTTCCATTCCGCGGACATTTCTGCAGATGGAGGCACGCTTCAAGCTGCGCAAGACGGAGGAGCGCATGGTGGCGGAGGGCGGCGTGTCGGGCCTGCAGGTGGTGGCGCGGCGCCTGGGAGCGCCGCCCGCCGCGCCGCGCTGGCTGCTCGCGCCCGCCACGCTATCGCTGGCGCTGGCGCAGCCGCCCGGACAGGGCATGCATCTCGACATCGCGCTCACCGACATCAAGATCACCGTGTCGCCAGGTAGACCTGCTGAACCCCCCCCCCCCTATCGTTTAAATATTGCTCGATTGCGATATATAAGATGTAATAAATATTACATTACAATCTATTTCGAGCCAACCTATCTATCTGTCTGAACGATGATACGTACATCTTACCGCACGTCTTTTTAATGCATGGTTATATGGAAAAATTTTATTTGCTAGGTTTTTTTATAATTATTATCGTTGGTTTACTTGTTAACCATTATTATTAATGTTGTATGAGGCGCCACTTGTTTAGTATTTCAACATATTGGTTACATTTTTTATTCAGAAGCTCAAGTATGTACATATATGTACATATGTAAGTTATTTGCATAAGGTGTTGATGTTCGATGAGCATTTTGAAGCGAAAGAGCTATAAAACTTTTATACGACTTTTTGTGTAACTTTGGAAGTATTTGTCTAGAATACACCTGGCCCAACTTAGTTACTCCAGTGACAACATTGACATAAAAATATGTACCTCTAAAAATATAAAACATGTCCGTCGAAAAACTATACACTGTCATAATATGAAAGGCACTTTCACATCAATCGGATCAATAGTTTTTGCGTGAAACAAAAATAAACAACTCAATCAAACTTGAGTGTTTAATATTGGTATGATTTCCTAGTAATTGCGAGAAGGTGTATTAATGTTATTTTTTTTTTATAAACAGAGATCATAGCTTTGCTCAACCGTGCGCTGGCGACGGTAACTAGTCGTGAAGAAGATAACGTCGAACTGGAAAACAAACCAATATTCTATGACAAACTTTGGGACATTCAACCTTTTAAACCTAGTTCATATTGGTTCCTAAAAACAGGTAGGAAAAACGGATGTGTAGACTTATTTCATTATTATTAGTTAATAATTTAATCATAATATTTATTATTACCGTATGATTGATTTTCTATACAATGACAAAGTGTTAAACTAATACTTAAAATACCAGCTAACTGTTGGTAAGTTATAACGAAACTTTGCGATGTTTTGTGTGATGTGTTGACGTGTTGATTGTTTTTTTTCATACAGAGGAAGGTATAGAAGCTATCGATGTGGAAGAAGACACGGAAGAAGTGGTAAAAGCACCAGTCGGTGAAATATGCCTCATGTCCAGCCCCTCTATCGTCGTGGCTTTGGAAATGGAAATCGGCAATGAGACCATCCCTGTACTTGTATTGCAAGCCTCACTTACTGGCCAAGTTAGGGACTGGAGCTCTGATGTAAGTACTCAAAATTAATATTATAATTTGCATAATAGAAAAAATAAATAAAAAAGAAGAAAGATCTGCCATTTCAAGATTATTAAGTTGATTTTATTTACAAAATACATTTAATAAATGTGATACTCAGTTCTACATGGAGTCGACGTGGGCGATGCAAGTGTCGTACTACAACATCGGTCGCGCAATGTGGGAACCGCTCATAGAGCCCGTCGAAATACTCAAAGACTCGCAATACAAACACGTTCCCTGGGAGCTCAAAATGGAGGTGACTATTTTTTATCGATTTAATCAATGATGAGAACTCTCGTACCAATATTATGTTCATAACAAAAACATAATTTAAACAAATAATATTAAAGAAATGTTACTCCAATACTCCGCTCCGCAGGTGGTGATGCGCCCGCAAGAGAGCGCGCAGGCCATCGACACGACGGACGAGGCCGCCAACATCCAGGCCGTGGCGCAGCGCCAAGCCAGCAAGAGCGTCACCGTGTCCAGCAGCGAGCCGCTGGAGATCACCGTCACCAGGAGCGGCATGGAGGTACGGCCTTCCCCGCATGTTACAAGTTGAGAGTAGACTGAGCGACGACTATGATGCATCGCATCAAGCAAACAATTTTATTCATATTTTTGTGCAATGTGATAATATTGTGTAATGTATTTATTTAAAATCAATCAATCAATCACTTATAGTTTTTGATATTTTTACATTCAACTTTCCTAAATCACCCGCGTTGCTCGTTCCAATTTATTATACATTACATCGATTATTATTAATAGTAGCAGTATACTGTAAAATTTAGCAAATATAATTGCAAATTCACAAGGTAATATTTCTTTTTCAGGTGTTAACACAATTGGGTAACTCTTTTTCTGCTGCCGTGGGAGACACTGACACGTCGATTATTGCTAAGGCTAAGGTTGGAGAAAATGTAAGTTTTTTTTCTTTAACTACTTATATGTATAGCTGTTTTATATATAAGTAATATATACTCTATCCAATGGGAATAGGAAATAACCAAAATAAACCGTACTTTTCAATATCACAAGTGGTTTGTTGATAAGTCCGCTTTATGATTTACTACAAACAGTTCTTGATTAATATATCTTCACTTTTAATATAACAATATTTCACTTAACTACGTAAATCCACTTAAATTTGACTTCCAAAGTAACAAAAAAATTTTAGCCGACATTCAAAACGCCATTTTTTGATGAACGAACAATTAAAATGGAGACCTCACTAAGGATGTTTGCTAAACGAATGGCGAATGAATAAATTTATACAGATAAAAAATATATTATTTTAGTTTTAACATACAGTTTAGATTTTTTAAAAAGATATATTTATTTAATTGGTTATAATATGGATTATAATATAATATAGAAATATAATATACAATATAAAAAGTTAGATAATGTTCGATAAAAATGTTATTATTTTATATAGTAAGGTATAGACAAAAAATTTAGAAGGATTAATACATTTTATAGAAATAAAATACCTTAAAATATAGATCAGTTTTGTGCAAAGCAACACTTAATTTATAGTTTTTAAAATAATACAAGAGCAAGATATTATTCGGAATTGTCAAAAGTTTTTTTTCTTACGACCTGGCTTTGTTTAAGCGAACTGTAATTGTAACCGATTTAGTATTTGCGACCTTTTGCTTTTGTCTACTGACTTTTGATTTGCCATCAACACGGACTATGCTGATTGAACATTACTTTTTCGGTTTGAAGATTAAGATAAGATGTTATTTTTAATTCCATTTTGTTTTTTTTTTTCAAAAAATTGAATGCTAAGAAATGTATTTCAAGGTCAAAGTCGTTTTAGATATAAGATAAAAAAGAGTTTCTTTGAAAGATATATAAAATTTTATTTATTCAAAACCTTAGTATTACACAATACGTCATATGTCTTGAAAATGCCACTTCAGTATTGAAACATACAATGTTTATTTTTATTAATGATGGAATATAAATCTATTCATATAAATGAAATTGTGAGTGTGTTTCTATGACTTATCGCTGAAAATAACTACCTCTTTATAACTTAATAAGGCTATTTGCGAAATACCACGATCCACATCAAAACTAACGACCTAATTTTTATTTAAGCCTAAAAATGCTTCTATATAAAAATTTTAATATGTACCATTCCTGCAATTTTAATAAATAAAATATTTAAAAAATTACGTAAAATCAATAAAATATGTCGTTCCTTAGCATTCATTACCCATTCACTCAATAATTGTCTCCTCACTAGTGTAACTCAAATGTAATGTCAATTCAAGGTCAAAGTTGTTTATTTACCTTCTTTCCTATTCCCATTGGAATAGAGTATACATATGTTTTTTGTTTAACAGGAGTCGACTAAAAAATATTTGGGTGCTCCTTACGTATTACACAACTGTACGGGACTAACAGCTAAACTGTCACTACAAAACAACGACGATTTCTCCGTTTTTCTAACCGAAGAATATACTGTCTCCGATTACAGGTATATCATCGCATAATCTATCTCATCTAAATATATACTGATGTACTATTATATAAAATATATTAATTCTCACTTATTGTCGTCAACAGGGAAGTCGTATTGGAGCCCGGTGCTTGTGTTCCTCTTCAACTTAAACACGGCGGGCTTAATGTTATGAAGCTTAATGAGCCACCACCTCCTCTTAAACTGAACGTTAAGGTCAGTAATACAGAATACAATGAACAATTGAGACGTGTGTCAATACTAGAGATACGTCGTCTCTAGTATCGACACACGTCACTTCATTTTAATATAAGATTTAAATTTTTATAAATCTGTTGACCACGAATTACTGTCATGAAATATATAAATATCCATGTTTTGTAATTTCGAGCAGATCGTGGAGATGAGCGAGGAGATCGTGATCCCCGTGGAGCGCGCCGACAAGCGCTACTTCGCGCTGGGCCGGCGCCACACGGGCGAGCGCACGCCCGCGGCCGCGTCGCCCGCCGCGCCGCACGCCGCCGCCGTCGAGCCGCGCGGGCTCATCTCCGACGTCGTCATGCACGACGCCGCGCTGCACATCTACTTGCGCAGTATCGTGCAGGTATGTTATATTCTCACAGTGTTCAGTTTTGATTTAGATCGTGGTAATTCGCAAATAGCCTTATTCACTTATAAAGAGGTAGTTATTTTCAGCGATAAGTCATAGAAACACACTCACAATTTTATTTATATGAATAGATTTTTATTCCCTCATTAATAAAAAGAAACATTGTATGTTTAAATAATAAAGTGGCATTTTCGAGACATATAACGTATTGTATAATGCTAAGGTTTTGAATAAATAAAATTTTATATATATTTCAAAGAAACTCTTACTTTATCTTATATCTAAAACGACTATGACCTTAAATAAATTTCTTAGCATTAAATTTCTTGAAAAAAAAAAATGTTATTAAAAATAACATCTTATCTTAATCTTCAAACTGAAAAAGTAATGTTCAATCAGCGTAGTCACCGTACACATGATACGAAAGATCAGAGTCTAATATATTACTATTGTATTATTTTCAAAACTATAAATTAAGTGTTGCTTTGCATAAAACTGATCTATATTTTGAGACTGTTTTATTTCTTTAAAATGAATTAATTCTTTTAATTTTTTTGTTTATACCTTACTATATAAAATAATGACATTTTTATCAAACATTATGTAACTTATTACATTATTTTACAAATATTTCATATTCCATATTATAACCGAGTTGAATACAGAGTTATGTATACCAATATCGGCATTTGCGCAGGTAATGAACACGCTGTCGGTGAACGTGTCGGTGTACTACATGACGCTGAGCGGCAACGAGGTGCGGCTGCTGGGCGACGTGTGCCCCGGCGACACGCTGCGCCTGCCGCTGCAGGCCGTGCACACGCCCACGGCTGAGATCTTCTTCTCCGTCGAAGGTGCTCGCGCGTGATTCTGTCCGGCTGCTCGAGCCACGAACCATATATAGAACCAACAAACCTTGCATTCATCGTGTTGTCTCATTACAGAATGTGAACAGAATATCTTTATTTTTGAGATATAATTTAAACTTATTTTTCAGGGTTCACGGTGTCGGTGTCGCCGTTTATATGGCGCGAACTACAGCAGGAAGTCAAATTATCGAAATTGTTACAATGTGATTCTAAAGATAAAAACAGTGGAGAAAAATTCTACTTACGGGTATTTTTTTATTATTTTAAATATTAAAATATATATTCATGTATTGAATTTTTTATATAGATATGAATGTTAAATTGATAAGTATTTTTAAATTAATTAAAAAAAAAAAGATTTGCACGAGTGTTCGTATACAGAATTTAACACTTAAAAAGCTTATTTTCAGAAATTAATGAACGAATAAACTAACTTATATAAGCTTTGCATTGATTTACGTATGTAGTCGTGTTTGTATCTTCCTCTTTGTTCCTATGAATTTATGCTTGCAGGCTGTAGGAACTATGGAGCAAGTATTCTTCGAGCACTCTAACCGACACACTTTCGCATCTTCATGTTACGACATTGTCCTAAAACCTGCAGTCAAGTTGCAAAACTGTCTACCTGTGCCTGTGTTGGTGTCACAACTAGGCCTGCGACGGACGCAGCTCTTCAGTCCCGGCGAGATGTTCCACTTATCACATTTGGCACCTAATCGAGCTTCGGTTGTCATTATGGTCAGTCAGCCAAAAAAACCTGAGCTTTGAGAATCTCCTTAATGCTTTAAGCATCGACTGCATCGTGTCACAATCCTGTACGTATTTACTATTTACACCAACAGATTCAAAGCTACCTGGACAAGTGCTGGGTATGCACCAAGAACCTGCCCGACGAGGACACGGAGCTGTCGGTGTGGTCGTTCGAGTCGCACGACAGCCCGTCCGTCATGACGCTGGAGTTGGGCGTGCACAGCGTGGACCTGGAGGGCACGCAGATGCTGTCGCTCTACTGCCCCTTCTGGATGCTCAACAAGACCGGTTTCACTCTCTGCTACCGAGTACGTAAATACAACCCTCTCTTCATTTAGTACGAAACTTACGTAACATTAGCGGTACTAATCTGTCCTATCCGTATTATCCTTGATTAGGCCTAAACGTATTGCTAGTACAGTAGTTAATGATCTAATAAAAATACACTTAATAATAATTTTATACATTATAATCTACGAGTTTCCATTTTTTCTTATATCTCACCTACGGGTCAAATGAAATAGTATGAGCATGAGTAATAATTGTGAAGAAACAAAGCATTTTTATAAAAGATTATAATTATTTTTACTTATAGTGATATACTTATAGTTAACTACAAAAAGAAAATAACTTGAAATTTTGTTGTAAAGTTTTGTTGCCTGTATTGATTTTGCATTCAGATCTCCTTGGATGCACAGTAGAATGCACACAACTTTGATGGAATAATATTTTTAAGGTATACTATAAAGATGTTACGATTAATTTTTCTCCAATGTAACATTAACTATAGGTTAAATATTGGTAGGTATAACCAACATTTATGTTTAAAATTTCACTAATAAGGAAACTATAAAGCATACATAGAAGTTAAAATAGTTATTTAACTTTCTACTGCAGCTGCGATATGATACATAAATAGTCAGTTGAATATTAAGTTAAAATTCGAGCTTTTTACATTATTGGCACTGGACAATTATTGTATCCATTTCAAGGGAAAAATGGGAACAAATCCATAAAATTGTATATCTTTTGAAGCATACATGGTGGACTTTAATATTAATAAAAAAAAATAGCAATTACCAGAAACAGCTGTTTTCCAAAGATAGGAGTTAAAACTTATACTTACATCATTTTTGGTTGGACCGATAATACAAGGGCCATATAAATTAATGCTTGCAGAAATCAAAGAAACCAGACAAAGATTCCAGCACACCCAACAAGGTACCCTTAGACATGGTTTGAAATAATCCGCAATTAGTATTTTATTTGTAACATGCTTTGACTTTATAATTAATTATAATATATTTTGCTTGTAATAATTGATGAAACGTATAAATTATTTTAAAATAAAACGTTTTACGGTTTCGATTTTTGTAATGCATCATTCTAACTTTTTTAATCATCATCGTTTAGTTTATATACTTAGTAAACAACTTCTAATATGCGTAGAATATTTCTTATGTGCATGGTTAGTAGGGTCATACTTCACTTATAACTTTAGTATTGTGTACTGTAAACCTTTGTAGTCCCCAATGTATTCGTAATGTGTATCAGCTTCTTTGTAGAATATGTAAATGTCTAAATTACAGATAAGACATTCTCGTTGCAGTAGATTTATTAGACGCGCTTCATGTTTGCCGGTGAGTGCAAACAAAATTGAGCCTATTACTAGATTATTTAGAAATATACCTTATATGTTAGGTATGTGTGTTAAAACAAACACCCTTACACTATGAAAAACAATTTTATATAACGTGGGCATCGCACCAAATATTAAGTAATCCTCTAGAAGTTATGACCTTACTTTAAAAATATATGTATTTTTATTTTTTAAATGTTTATTTAATAATTTATATGAAATTATGTAACTGCATGTTTTGCATGTTTCATTATTTTTTATAATTTTCGCACGTAATTTATAAACATACATTCTTTAATCTTAACACATATTGGTGGTAGCAATGAGGCCTCACTGGGTGGTATTTAATACTCATTGGTTGTTCCACCGATATAACGTCAATACTTTTGTTTTATTATTAAACGGCTTAAAGTGTATTAAACGGGCACAAGGGACAGAACATCTTATATTGGTTGGCTGCACATTGATGATGTAAACTTTGGTTTATATTTAATTCATTGTCAATGTCTAAGTGGGACAGCAAGCATACTGCTTTGCTTTTATAAGTTTGACCTACTGTTGGTAATATGCTTGTCTGCAAAATAATAAAACACTTAATATGTATAAACTATAATATAAATTCTATGGAATTTAAAATTTTAAACTGAATTTTCTTGATAATTTTTGCATACGATACATAATAAGTAATTTAAAATATATATATATATATATATTTATATATTTATGCACATAACACTTTCTAGTTAATATGACTGTCAATGTAAAAGACCGACACTAAATATAATTAAAAGTTTTATCTAAAAGTCGTATCATTTACATACTTTACTAATACTTACTTTCTGTGTTGAATTTCATAATTATTATTTTGTCGTTATAAAATTCCCTAAATTTTCGTGTCAACTTAATGCTGTGTGTTTATTTAATGTAATTATTTTACATCGGCATTTCAAAGCAAAACCATGGCAAATTCCATATATTTTCTGTCGGGCTCTCGTTTATGAATGGAATTCCTTTTATACAATAATATATTCAAATCTTTATGATATAAAATGGTTATGGAATAAAATTTAGATATGTATATATGTATAATTTTTCACTTTTATTTTTTTTATATTTTAGAACGTCGATGAAACAGGCAATGTAATCTTTCACCCGAAAGACTACAAGGAACCGATATTGTTTTCGTTCCGAGCCAAAAACTTTTTTGGGAAAAAGAAGGCTGCGATACGAGTGGAGTTTGGAGAATGGTCTGATAAATTCTCACTAGATGTACCTGGAAGTTCTGGTGTTATAATATGCAAAAACGAAGGAAGAACGTACGAGGTTTGTAAACTGATTGTTTTTAGCTTAATCTATACAAATATTATAAGGAGGAGGAGGTATAATTGTATGTAGTTATAGGAGGTAATAATGATCCAATTATTTATTTTTTCAATGGTAGAGAGCTACATTATTCATGAGTGATATGGGGTATAAATTATATTTATAATATATAATTATATAATCACTCATATATATAATTAATAAATTACACCCGTACGAAACGGTTTGCTAGTAGAATTTAATGTTGGATTAAGAATACAATTTTAATCCTATTGTTTTTCCAGGTTGCAGTAACTAACCAGCTGACGTTCAACAGCTTGACGAAAATGGTTATATTTACGCCATTTTTCCTAATTATTAACGAATGTCCGTTTCCTATACAACATCAAGAATTGCATAGGTCAGGGGATCCTTGGCAAGAGGTAAGTCAATTTTATAAAATATTTATAATTAAATATATTTTATTTTTTTATAGTATTGTAATTTTCTTTACTACATATATTTTATTCCTTAGGTGGAACAAAACTCTAGTTCACCTCTCTGGCCCGTGATAGAAAGAGAGGATAAATTGCTTTTGCTGCGAGTGTCGGGCTCCATGGATCACGCCGCACCATTCCTGTACACAGAGCAACTCAGTGTTTGTTTGAAGCTTAACAATGAGGTGAACTTGCGTTATAATAAATCATTATAAATACTCAGTAGTCAATGTTTTACAAGAGCCAAAGAAAACTAACTTTACGTCGGTATTTTTTTATTCATGTTATGTGTATAGCTCGAATTGGTCATATCGATGTCGTAGAATAATGTAGCGTAATAGCTGAACTCCGAATGAAAAACGTCATCTATTTCGTGATTTTGAAAATCAATTCTAAAACAATTTATCCTGATCGGTTTACCTAAAAAATTGCTCACGTAAGCACATTCTCACTAACCTGATTCACGAGAGAATCACAAAGTTCGTCTACTCGTAAGACGAAATTCTCATTGGCCTGTTCCGACGGCCGCAGTACGGCGGGCTGCACGTGGAGGTGCAGCTGACCGAGGGCGGCACGTACGTGACGGTGCGCCAGTACCGCGCCGGACACGCGCCCGCGCTGCTCGTCAACTACTCGCCCTACGCCGTCGACGTGCTGGAGAAGGAGAACGTCAACGTGCGGTGAGCGCCCACAGACTGTGTACGGGGAAACTGCCTAGGTTTGAACGGGGAGTGTGCCGGGGCAGTTACAGCGGACATGGTATCATAGGAGCAATGGTTAGCGACCATCGATGTGGATGGTTGCCGTTTGGTACCGCCGGTTCGTTCGTCTGTAATCCTATAATCGATTCAAAATATATAATACCGTTATCGTTTAAATGTATTATTAATTTAGTATATAATTATTTTTTAGAAAAATACCTTCAATGCATCAAATGCTATACACCTGGGATAATCCAGCCGGTCCACGTATACTAATATTCGAAGCGCATAAAAAGAAAGAAATCGAAAACGATTTAAGAAAAGATGGAATCGGTGACTTTATGTAAGTGAAATAAACTTTACGTAGTACTAGAGAAGCTCGAGGATATTATTTTTGTAAGGAAAGCTTAAACAACTAGTAACATTGATGTATCTAATGATACATAATTATTAAAAAAAAATACTATGTGAATGTAATCTAATAATATAATGTCGTTCAGGATTAACGAAACCCAGCACGTCTGGTGGGTGTCGTTCCTAGACGGGCTGCAGCGCGTGGTGCTGTTCACGCAGGACCCCATCCTGGCCAGCGGCGCGCACACCATCGGCGAGGCCGAGCCCGTGCACACCGAGCTCGTGCTCGCCATACACGGCTTCGGGCTGTCGCTCGTCAACGATCCGGAGCTCACGGAGATTCTCTATGTCAGCATATCCAAGTATGTTCATCCGCCGATCCTAGATGAATGAGCAAAACTTTGCCTTGCCAGTTATTTAATGTTTTGTTTGTCGTATTTTCATAGTTCAGGCATAATATGGGAGCAATGTAAAATTGGTGCACGGCGTTACAAGAAAATCGAGGGACCTAAAGCTACACAATTCGAAGAGGCTTATCAACGTTACCACGCCGAGAAGACGGTTAGTGACACACAAGTGTCGCCACGAGTCAAGATCGATGATAAAACTGAGGTACGTGAAATGTTATTAGGAAGTAAGTTATGAGGTAAACATTATTAGTAGGCAAGACGGCTATGAATGAAAATTATGAATTCGTTAAACAATAAAGGGTATTATTCATGCGCGCCGCGACCTACAGATCGACTTCGAGGAGATGCGGCTGCTGCGGCCCAACGCGCGGCTGGTGCGGCGCACGCAGGAGCCGGGCGTGTGGGCGGCCGTGGGGCTCACGCCGCACTCGCGCCGCGTGCACGCGCGCCTGCACCGCCTGCAGGTGGACCAGCAGCTGCCGCTGCCCACCTTCCCCGTCGTGCTGGCGCCCGTGCCGCCGCCCAAGTCTGTCGCCAACGACGATCCGTCCGGTACCGAGCTCGAATTTACATCTATTGGCTAACTAGAGAATGCAATCCCTCAACTGTATTTCACCTCGGTATTAGGGGAATTAAAGTTTGCATAAGGTTAAACTGAGTACTCTGCGATCTGTTTCCGTGATGAATTTTTTTGCAGTACAAGACCATGACATCAACTATCTCATTTGGACTAAAAATAAAAAATATAATACTTTTGTGTATGCATTAAAATTTTAACGTGTAGCTATAATCATTGGTTCAAATCCCGGATTAGGGCCAAGTTAGTCCTGCATCTGAACAATCTCTCGTGTAGAATATACCATACCTTCGAAATATGTGTGCGAGGTAACACAGTGTATCTTGTGTGTATATGTGCAAGTGCATACACTTGTGAACTATAATATGTCCGGCGCAGTTGAGTGGCTGCCGGCCTTGACCGATATCGATCAGGAGAATATCGTCAGGTAATTGGGTACAACGGGCATGAAACATCTTGCCTGATAAGATGAATTTACGGGCAAAAATGTCATAAAATTCATGCTGGTTACAAGTACATCGAAATTATTATTTAAATTTAATGTAGTTTAATGAATATATTCTATTGGTAGGTACGAAGCCGTTTATTGAAGTGTCGATAGTGGAGCGTATAATGGAGCACACCAGCGTGCGGCAGTACAAGTACTATAAAGTGCTGATACAGGAATTCCACGTAAAAGTGGACATGGGTCTTATTAATGCTCTTATGGGAATGTTCCCGCAAAGATTGCTCACGGAACAGGAAGCTGTAAGTTTGAATGCTTTAATTATCTTGCTTAGTATACTAACATGGCATTACGTAACATTTTTTTTTAAATTTAAGTATTTGATATGTATATTACATATATGTACAACATATTAAAAGAGTCTATTTTGTAGTTGGATGCGTTCCAATTGGATATTGAAAAAGCAAGACAACCGCTAGAGGCACTGGCGGCGATAGGTGCTGCTTCAGATCTGAAGAACTTCTATGATAACTTACATTTATCTCCACTTAAGGTGAGAAGAAGTTATAATAGGGTTCAATAGGATTTATTTGATTTGTGTGTAATAAAATTGTATTTTTGTTAATAATTACTTTGTACTGTAGGTGCACGTATCGTTTTCATTGGGTGGAACGACTCAACTACCTACCTTCGTTGGAACAGTACTGCAGAGTATTGGTGTTACTCTAACAGATATGAATGACGTTGTATTCAAGTAAGCTTTTGTGTATTCTCTTAATGTTGATGTAAAACATAATTTATAAGAAATAAAAACAAGCACTATTTTTTATAGATTGTCATATTATGAAAGAAATTATGAATTTTTATCGCAAAAGGAGTTGATCGGTCAAGTTCAGAGTCACTACACGGGACAAGCTCTGAAACAACTTTACGTTCTGGTGCTCGGATTAGATGTCATCGGAAATCCGTACGGTCTAGTCATCGGACTTAAGAAGGGCGTCGAAGATTTATTCTACGAACCTTTCCAGGTTAGCGATCATTTTCATTAGCACAAGATTCAAAACAAAAAAAAAATACGAATATTTTTTTTTTTTCCTCTAAATAATCATACAATTTATGTTAGGAATAGAATAACAGTATTAATTTATATTTGATCGTAATTACCGCGGTGATACGTACTACTGGCGGCGTAGTAAAGCGCGTTCGTTTCGGCAGGGGGCGATCCAGGGCCCGGGCGAGTTCGCGGAGGGGCTGATGCTGGGCGTGCGCTCGCTGGTGGGCCACACCGTGGGCGGCGCGGCGGGCGCCGTGTCGCGCATCACGGGCGCCATGGGCCACGGGCTCGCCGCGCTCTCGCTCGACAAGGTACGGCTTTCGTGATTAAAATTGTTTCATATTGGGTCGAACGATCGAAAAAAAAGGAATACAAGTAAATCAACCAAGTATGTTGACAGAATGTTTTTATAAATATTTAAAATAATTAGAAATTTCTTACTTACTTTCTAACTTTACAGGATTATCAGCGACGTCGCAGAGATAATATCAATAAACCACCCGCTAACTTACAAGAGGGCCTCGCTAGAAGCGGAAAAGGACTTGTCATGGTATGAACCGAAAAACTTCTTAAATAGTTGATTCAACGTCGGAAGGAATTACCTTTTTTTTAAATAAATTACTATAATATAAAATCTACTATTAGTAAAAATTGATGCCATAAAAATTTGAATGATACCCTATCGCTATCGATATCGTATCGAAGACGGAATGTAATTTATTTAAAGCTTTATAATTGTTTGCGTGTGTATCAACGGGTCCGCCCGGAGGCCTCACGCCGTGTTTACGAACATATGAACACAAACAGGGTGTGGTGGACGGCGTGACTGGCGTGTTCACGAAGCCTTTCGAGGGCGCCCGCGATCATGGTGTGGAAGGGTTCTTTAAGGGCCTGGGGGTTGGAGCCGTTGGGCTGGTGGCCCGCCCAACTGCGGGCGTCGTCGATTTCGCTTCAGGCTCCTTCGATGCCGTCAAGAGGTGATCCAATCGTCCACCTCGATCTATGCATGCTTTGTCTCCGCATGACGCCTCGGCTTCGCTGTTCGGTGTTATTTATTGGATTGTCTTTAGTTTATGCTGTTTTTGGAGAGGAGCTTGTTTTGTGTTAGCGCAAATTTCAAGTGATCTAGTCTAGATTTTGTGATGGTCGTACTGTTATTTGATGATGACAAAGTATATATATATCTTAGATAATAATATTTACATTGATAAATCGCAAATGCATTACCTAGGTAAATCAGGGTCTGGTAAATAATATGCACCGGAATGAACGTTTTTTATCAACTCGTCTATTTTGTTGACGAAAATCGACCATCAGTCGTGAGAATTATACACGAAAGTCATTCGAGTACGTTTTTTTAAAAAATGCCGACGTAATAAAGTTTGATCGCGGGCTTAGAACTCGCGGCACTCGGTCTCCGAAATAGGGCGCGCGTCGCGGGCGCAGGTAGGGCGGGCGCAGGCAGGGCGGGCGCAGGTAGGCCCGTGCACGACTCGCTGCGCAGGGCGTGGTGGAGGGCGTGCGCGGCGTGGTGTCGCGGCCGCTGGCGGGCGCGCAGGCGGGCGGCGCGGGCGGCTTCGTGCGCGGGCTGGGCCACGGCGCCGTCGGCCTCTTCGTGCGGCCCGTCGGCGGCTTCGTAGACTTCACCTCCGGACTGCTCACCTCCGTTAGAAGGTTGCCGCGACCACCGGTAGACGTCGGCTTTAGAACGTGTAGACTTTGCTACTGAGTGTGAAGTAGTTTAGGAAATTATCCGAGGCTACGTCGTATCCGAGTTGCTAGATTAGATATGTAGAGTACATTTTTTAGTATTACTCGAGTAGATTTTTGTTGTGGAGTGCGGTACTAGACGATAAAAACTGATGTTAGATATTTTGTTTGTTGGTAGATCCTTGGCTTTTCATTCTTAGCGCTATTTGACTAACAACTAACCCTATAATCCCTTGATATTTAACCAAATACTTACCTATGGCTGTAATCATCTAAGCAATGTACCATATCCTGTTACGCATATCCATTGGTTTGTGTACTGTTATACTAAACGAAGGTGTAAATATTAACGTTAATAAATGTTTGTCCAAATGTAATTTGTAATTTGTGAACTGTATATCAACATAATATTATTCATAGATTCATTTTATTAAATTGTTTTTGTGAATTTCGTAGATTGTGATTTTTAATCATTTATTTATTTATCAACTAGTGTGTGTTTCGTAGCTGATCGCATAAATGATAATTAATATAACATTATGAATAATATCAGAGCGGCGGATTTGTCTGAGGAAGTGACGAAGCGCAGAGCAGCACGGTACTTAGCGGCCGACGCCGGCGTCAGGCCTTATTCTAGACTTCAGGCTGAAGGGTACAAAATGCTGTCTGAACTTGAAAAGGTAACGTTTTTTTAACAAATATGTTTTAATTTAGTAATTAATGATTTTTAATGTTATATAATTATATTTGTTATAAGTGATTTGATTATAAGGCTTGTGAATTTTTCCATTCTCATCAAATTGAAGAATTGTAGGTTTTGGGTTTTATCAATAAAATATTGTACGTAGATCATGTTAAGGTTAATTTTGATCTAGTAAATAAGTTATGATTTATTTTAGGGTAAATTTGTGAGCACGGACACATACGAAGCTCACGTGTGGGTGATTGCTGCCAAAGAAGTGGTTATGTGCACTGACAAGCGACTGCTCTATTTGGAAAAGAACAACGTATTTGGCGGTTGGCAGGTAATGTGAAGAACTAAATGCATGAAGTATCCAATTGCAGGGAATAAGACAAAATATACATTTTTAATAAATAAATAAAAATTAATAAATTGCCACACATAATTATAAAGGCGTATTGTTATTCGATTTTTTTTTTTGTAATTTACAAGTTTTATATCGTAATATATATATATATATATATATATATATATATATATTTATTGCTGCCGATTATTTCATAAGATTTATCATTTTTGGGATACTATTTGTCATTGGATATACGTAAAGAAATATACGTAAGTAAGTACACCGGAGTCATATTAAAAGTTTTTGATAAAGTTTCGTACCTCGCTTAACCAGTTTCCTTGGTGCAGATCGTGTGGACGTACCTGTGGGCGGAGATCCCGGACGTGCCGACGGCCGTGGCCAAGGGCGTGTACGTGCCGACGGCCAAGAAGAAGGTGCTGGGCATGTTCCCCAGCTCCGGCTCGGGCAAGGTGACAGACCTTTATTTGTGGAGTTGTTGAATATATCGATTTTTGCTGTGTTTAGAACACTGTAATAAAAGTATTTGTGCTTACAAAAAAGGGTGTGCTTAACAGCAAACTGAGTCATGTTTTTTGACTCTCATACTTGATTGATCTATTTCACTGTCAAAATTTTCAGGGACTACCGATGTGTTAAATATACTAATAAAGTGTTTGAGTATGTAACGAACCTTATATTTACTATTATAATTTCGTGACAGGTCATCTTCCTGTACGACGAGCAGCAGAAGAAGTTTCTACTCGCACAATGCCAGCGGCTCATGCGGGCTCGTTGACATGAGACAGTAGAAAGAACGACTCCGGCCGTAGGGCTCGGGGAATTCTTTCTACTTATATTCGATTACCGCACCGCGTTGTTTACTCTCGCCTATCACTTTAATCTGCACCACTTCAATCCTAAAGGTTTCCGCTGAACCGAAGAAGTGTTCAGTATTTCACTCTTAAATGTGTTTGTGTTGACGCAGCAGTGTAGCTTATATTTTGCATTGTAGATGTTTAGTCAAAAGTTGCTTAACAAAAGAACTGCATATTCAAGAAAAACATATTTATGAAACATATATAGATTCTTTGTATAATTATATGTTCAAATATATGTTGAACTTTAACGAGAAGTCTAGAAAGATATAATCGATAAAGTTAGTTCTTGGATTCTTGTTTGTTTACCCCGCCGTCCCATCTCTTGTTAATATTTGATTATATTATACGTTAGACCGAAAAAGTTTCATTTTGTACATATTACTTTGACTTTAAACTTAAAATGCCCAAATATGTTCGATCCATCGTATGTCGTTATAATAGTTTTGTCCATTTAAATGTTACATGTATATTTCGCCAAACCGCGTTTAATTCATGACTACATCGCATTTAGTTGTAATTAAGAGAAAATGCTATAAATATGAACATAATAAACAATATAGTTTGTAATTATTGAACATTGTCATTTCAAATAGTTTTTATGTTTATGGAAAGTTAAAGATAAATTATATTAAATATGTTTATAATGCTCTCGTTGGTACAACATTGTTTTTGATAAGGTCGAGTAAATTTTTTGTTAAATAATCTAGTTGAGAGTTTTAAGTAAGTTAAAAGAATACCAAATTTGTTAAACGCATTCATTAGCTATGTACCAGTATTAGTGCCTTATAACAAGTGCGTACAAGTCTTGTGTAATATGACTGTGTTTGTTGATGACTATAAACGTTTAATGGGTTTTCTGTTTTTGTATCAATGTTTGTTATTTCAATATTCTATATTATGTTAATTGTATAGTTAGCGGACATATAATATTATAAGCAATTCGCTTTGCTGTATTTGCTAAACTTGAATAGAGTGTAAAGTTCGAGACGTTTAATTTTTGTAATACTTATATTTTTTGAAATATTTACGTGCTAGAAAAAGTGAACTCGGGAAGTTGGACGATGGTGCGTTTTCTTTCATTTTCAGGTACAATTCCATCGATTTTATACTATTTGCTTTGAGCAATATACTTTTTTCTAATATTTTTGTCTTACTCAAGCTTGTGTATAACCCTTTTGATTGATATTAAATGATTTAAAATTAATGTTTTTTTAATATCCTTTTTTGAGTTTTGTAATTATTATAGTTTAAATTATGTTTTTTTCGACAACTACTAATATACTAATCTATTGTTATACTGCAATCCAACACGACCCATGCAAGATCAGGACTTGAACAGCAGCTTCACGTGCTTTTCATGTAATATTGGGTATATTATCTAACTCCAAGCGTAACGATCTAAATAAGGTATAATTATAGTTTTGTATATATGTACATTATATATATGACTACTTTCGTGCATAATTTGATATTGCTAGAATTCCAAAAAGGAAACCGATTTATATATGTCACCGTAAGATTACAAAAATCGTTAGATTACAATCTGACGAGACAGATTGTAATCTGTCGAAATATTGTGAACTTTGAAATATCATTGCAATTTAACGCATTATTTTTCGCTATATTGTAATCTGTCGAAGTCAAACTGTTAGATTACAATCTGTCCCCTGATTGACCGGTGTTATTGTAAGAGTTCAATCATACGTCACCGTTATTATTCGGTAGCTTACAATCTAACGAAGTAAATTTCAGTTAAATTATAAAAACTAACCTAACCTAACCGAAATATTATGAACTATCGAAATTATTTATATTTTATTGCAAATTGAATAAACGTTCACAATCTATTACAATTGCGCGAAATAGATTATAATCTAACGGTATTTGCAATTTTACGGTGAAATAATATGGCGGATGCCGGAGAGGCGCCCCCGCACATAACGGTCAACCAATCAGCGCGCGAGATGCATTCCGTTCTACGCTAGTTCACAATTTGCCCGTTTCCCATCGATAGATTCCAATATAGCGAAAAATAATACGTTAAATTGCAATCATATTTCACGGTTCACAATATTTCGACAGTTTACAATCTGACGAGATAGATTGTAATCTAACGATGTTTGTAATCTTACGGTGACATATACATAGATTAGATTATACAACACTTTGAGATCGAAATCGTATATCTTACACGAGCGTCACACGTATTTTTAAGTTTCGCCAAAAATGCCCAAAACAGAAATGACAAAATAAATATAACAACCGGGTCTGGAAATTCATTTTCGTATTTTATCAAAAAAATAAAAATTTTTGGTTATATATTAAAGTATATTATTAACGTTTCATTGTAGTCATAGTCAAAATGTTTATACAATATAGAAAAGCGTTACTCTTTCATATTGACAATCTACTACCGGGTCGTAAATAAACATCTCAGGCCTGAGAAGCACCAGAAAATTAAACTTAACGAGGTCTCAACTTTACCATTTATTTAATTACAATAACAAAATATATTATTTTTCTTATATGAAATAACCTCGATCTATCGACCGATCCGTTGTAAAAGTGTATACATAGTCCCACAAAAGAGCTATTAACCCTGTGTGTACTAGTACCCTAATCGGGTAATAGTAGTTACAAGGTTGAACCCATTCTTGGTGTTAATATATTTTTGTGTACATGCATAACGTCATCAAACTCGCCAATCCAATATGAGGGTCCCATTGAAGCTTAGAATCTATAGTCATAACAAGAAATTATGTTTATAAAACATCTAAATCTTCTCTATTTTTGTAACTTACGTTGAGAGTAATGAATTTAAAACATTTTGTCTTTTTACTGTTAAGCAGTAAGTTGATAAAATTAAATCAATCTATTACAAAGAGAGCGTTGGTCAAATCTTCATATATTAAAGACGTATATTTTTTTAATTAAAAAGTATCCTCAGAAAACAATACTATCTCGTGATTATTACGTTAAATATCAAAAGCTATTTATATAAATGAAGAAGAGAAATGGACGATGAAAAGAACCTTGACTTTTCCTCCACACGAACTGTGGCCCCGGAAATATCTTTCAATTTACATTAACTTGAATTGAAATGAATTGGAAAAATATACGTTGCCTACTTTAATACAACTGTGCCGTATATGCACATAGGTATTAAAGTAAACAATTGATAAAGCTCACATGTTCTATGACTAAAATGTTTTATAGCCAAGTGTATAGCTAGTAATTCGCGGTCAAATGTGCTGTATTTCTGCTGAGCGTCGCTTAGTTTAGTGGAAAAGAAACCTAATGGTCTCCAACTATCGCCTTCTTTCTGCTGGAGAACTGCCCCGGCACATGTGTTGGAACAATCTGTCATCAGTGCAATAGGCGCGTCGGCCGATGGAAAAGACAGAGTCACTGCCTGTGACAAGCTTTGTTTACTTAGTTCAAAGACTTTGATACTTTCTTGCGTCCATGGTATCAAGGTCTTGTCTTTTTCTTAGCATTAACTAAAAAAACATTAAGCTTGGCATGAATTTCAGCTGCTTTAGGCAGATGTCTTCTGTAGAAGTTTATCATACCAAGAAACCGACGTAATTCGTCAACGGTTATAAACAGGTAAACAGAAATTAATAATATACATACCCTCATCTGTTATTTTATTATGGAATGTAAGTAGGTACAGTACCTATTCCATAACCAACAGTTTGCCTTGTCAAAAATGTGTCGGGATTACTCAGACATTAATTAATGTTAAGTTGTAACCGAAATTTCAATTTTTACAATAATTATTTACACACGCATGCTTACACACATAATAACACAGAAGAGAGTTAAAAAAAAATGTTTAAAAAGTGAAAAGATTAAATTACAGACGTAAAATGGGAATTGGGAAGTTAATATTGCGGGCAGATCGAATTGCCATCAGATTAATTTTAACGATAAAATGTACTGACATTCAAATAGGTACTAATGTACGTATCGATTATTATGACCGTAAAAAAACATTATATGAGAATTTTATAAAAAAAACATACATTAATAATGAAACTGTCGCATTTTGTATTACTGTAGAAGAATAAATACCTTTTAATATTTTTATATTTATTAAGGATGCTATTCAAGATATTTGTAAAGACTTTACAGCTCGATATAGACGTATAGAGTTTGATACTGGCTGTATAATTTATACACGGGTGCGTTGATGGGTATTTGTTAGGAATATACATTAATAAGTAAAAAGTTGTAAATTTGTCTAAATCCATTTTCTTTTTTTGTTAGCCGTCTACGAGTGCGCGTGTTTGCTTGCGTGTGTATGTGCGTGTAAAATTGTTATCATTCTTTAGAAATCCATTCTATACCAAATAATAATAAAAACAAAATAAAGAATATAAAATAAAATATATTTGAAAGTACGCCAGAAAGAGTAGGGTGCACGAAAATGTATGTGCACTATGCAAGAAAAAAAAATGTAATAATTAATATATAGTTAAATAAAATAAATAAACAAGACTTATAAATATAATACTGATCACAAAAAAATAATGCATTCTTCTGAACAATAATGCAGAATAAGACGGTAAAGGCTATATATAAATGCGGACTTTACTTAATCTCAACATTGTGATTCCTTTTTTTAATATTGTATATTGTTAATACTGATCTAGATAGTTCTTATTGTGTTGTTTTATTATAATACTTTTTATTTATTCTAGACAGTTCTGTTTCTAAATTAAAACAACTTAGAAACATAATTTAGATTAAAAATACTTTTTAGATAAAGCTTGCTGATTTGTATTCATCATGTAGAACATGACATTACAATAAATAGATAACGCCATACACCAAATTCGTATAAACTTGTCAGTGTAACAATCAAAGAGAGTTGTAAAGGGCTTTATATCCAAACAATAAAATGGATATTCTGAATGATGGCCTACGTCTTCACTGTTACGATTATTTTAAGGACGTTAAAATTTAAGAGATGCTCATTAAACGTTTTCAATAGAAAATAATAATCTAAATCTTCTCTTAAATAGAAATCGTCTTTTAGTTTTAATTACTTATTATTATTTTATAATACTTATAGGTAAGTAGTTATACAATTAGGTAAAAAATTATATTTTTAATAAACACATAAAACTATCGGTATGTATCTAGTTAAATAATAAATTAACTTGTGGTAAATAATTAAAGGTACATTTTATGATGCATTTTTATTTTTAATATTATATTTATGACGGTTTTTTTTTTTAATTTGTTTGAACTTGTGGTAGAATTAATATAAGGCAATAACCACATAGCTATTATATAGCTATATGCAATCGCATTGTAATAAAAATATTTCCTAAAACCAGAAACTTGGTGTATATATTATCTCTTATTGAACTGATTTTAAGCTGCGTTGCGTGTCAGTTATTAAGTTTAGTGTCAGAAAAACGATCAGACGAGTTTAATAAAAGTAATAATTAATTACGTGTTAAATTTTCTAGAGTAACTGTTAAAATAATAGTTATAATTAGAATAAGTTTTGTTTAAAAATATAGGGAACGTGTAAAGTTCAAATTTATATAATGTTATGTTGTATTTGTCATTTATTTTGCGTAAGAATAACCTGAAAATAATAAAAAAAATATGTTTTATCGTATTAGTAACATAGTTACATTTTATTATAAATAAAAAAATTGCACAGTAATAAATTAAAATTAATAATAACGTCACTTGACGTCATTCCATTCTGCATTCTAAAAGGTCATATGTTGATTAATAAATATGATGTAAAATTAAGATAACATAAACACCAAGCCACGTTTAAATATCTATATCGTTAAATAGTTAATATTTACTTTAAAATGTTATTGAAGGAAATAAATATCCTTGATTTTTTTCTCACAGACCGGACGAGGCAATTTGATTTTTACATAATACATTTTCGGTTTATATTTATAAACTCAATAACGTTGAAGAAATGAATTCATTGATTTGAAAAGAACTTCGCAATGAATCGAGTTAACGAGCTTAAGGCATTTACGACATCTGCGTTCTTATCTAATAAAAAGCGTTGACTTAACATCGTGATCGAGAGGTGTTCGTTATTCTATACGAGTAGCGTAGGCGTAAGAATGTCAAACATCATTCAGTGAAATATTTACATAAAATAATAAATAACCCATTTGAGTTATATCAACGACAGCTATTAGCATACAGTTAAAACTAGTTACAAAGCAATAAAGTCACGAAGTAATCATTCGAAGGAGTACAATCAGGGTGTTCATCATTGGTTTAAAGAGGAACTGTGCTCAGAAAAGAAAAGATTTGTGTAATAAAAAACTAATTTATTTTTTTTACAATTATTCCTGTTTTTGCATATTAATCTATATTAAATGCACAATGTATTTTAGGTACTTAATTGCAGAAGGATTAATTCTTTATTGCCTAAAATCGCTTCGATAATAAGCCATTATTACTCGTAAAAAATAAGAGATAGACAGACTTTTTTCAAGACCTTTTTAAGGAGTACAATACTGTAGAACATTATTTTCATCTATCTCGTAGGGTTCAGCCAGCGTTTGCAATGTAAGCGCAAAAATGTGTTTATTTATGACATCACTTTAGAAACCTCTAAAATTATAAGTTTTTCTCTACTATATTGTGCATGTATTATACATGTAAACCTTTCTCTTGAATCAATTTATTTATTAACATTGTTTTATACTATGTAATGATGATTTACACGGATTATTTTTAGGCAAAAAATAATTTCATTGCATATTTCTTAGTTTTCACGACTTCCGTCTTCAATCGTTTATAACGTTGTCGAGTACAACTACTCTTCTCTTAAAAAATATTTTTTACCGATTTTATTCAAGTAATTATATAAGTTAATTTACCGCGTTGTGATAAAATAATTTTCGATATTTTATCAACAATCAATTTAATTAATTACTTGTGATAACATTATTGGAAATTTTAATTTGTCAAGAATATACTTGGTGCTTTATACCAGTCCGTCTGGATAGTTATCGCCTACTGATCATATATTCTACCACCAAGCAGCAATACTTGTGACTTAATATCTCAGTTGTCAAGTTTGGTGGCGCTTTGGTGATGTAAGAATTGGTTAGAATTTCATACGACACCAATGTCTAAGGGTCCATTTATCTATCCATTTACTTAAAATATAAAAACTCAAAGAAATATTTTTTGGCATTTTACAAAAACTAATGTAAAGGTCAGATCGTGAGCGTTGTGAGGATAGGCCAGCAGCAGGTATATTTTTGTTCCACTGCTTGGCATTGTCGAAACTTCTTTTATGTAGATCACGCGCAGTTTTCCTCACGATATTTTTCTTAACCACCGGGAACGTATTATAAACAAAAGTTAAGTAAAGTAACAGCCTGTAATGGTCTGACTGCTAGGGTAAGTCCTTTTCTCTTTTTGAAGTGAACTAAAATTAAGCACATGAATATTCAGAGGAGCTTGTTCGGGTTTGAACTTGCAATATTTTATTATATTCTGTTTCTTATAGTATTCGTTTTTCAATCTATATTCATGTATAAAATTTGTTCCCATCAACCCATAACTACATAAATACAAAGTGGAAACAGTCTTAAAAAGTTCTTGAAAATCTTAGTTTTTTTTTTTACATTAGCAGCCTGTAAATTTCCCACTACTGAGCTAAGGCCTCCTCTCCCTTTGAGGAGAAGGTTTGGAGCATATTCCACCACGCTGCTCCAATGCGGGTTGGTGGAATACACATGTGCCAAAATTTGGTTGAAATTAGACACATGCAGGTTTCATTACGATGTTTACCTTCACCGCCGAGCACGAGATAAATTATAAACAGAAATTAAGCACATGAAAATTCAGTGGTGCCTGCCTGGGTTTAAACCCGAAATCATCGGTTAAGATGCACGGGTTCTAACCATTGGGCCATCTCGGATAAAAATCTTGAAAATCTACTTACTCGAAATATTGAAGATCTTAAATTTCTATCATACTAGAATTATTAATAAAATACTCTCATCCGTTAATCAAATCAAATCAAATCAAATCAAAAATCTTTATTCAATATAGAAGTGTTTACACTTGCTTATTGATTGTCAAAAATCTACCACCGGTTCGGAATTTAGCACCTCGGACCTGAGAAGAACCGGCGAAAGAAACTCAGCGGGATATTTTTTTTTTTTTCCATTTTGCATGTACAATAATAATTATATTTTAGTTATTTGAAACAGCCTGGAGGCGATCATTTCATTCCCAAGGTGTGCAGTCAACTAAAAAGTCATTAGTGTTGTAATATCCTTTAGCACACAAACGCTCTTTAACGCTTATAAGACGGCAGTTACCTGAAGTACAGGATTAAGTTTGTAGGTTGGGCCGACAAAACATTATTAATTCTCAATGATTCCTCAACAGCAGCCCCATGGGCTTGTAAGGGAGGGAGGGTCGTCTTGATGAAAGGATGCGATGGAAAGCACGTATTGGCGTTGGACCGGCTCCTGAAATTTCGCCTGTCAGTATATACTGACGAAATAAAGATGGCATCTGTGTCTATACTATGCAATATATATATATAAGAAAAATACACATTATTATAAAGAACAATGTTTATTTATTATTGCATAAACAATATACGATAAGGTAAACTAGAAACCACCTTGTATGTGTACCGCATCATTGACGTTGAAAATAGCGTGAAAACTATCATATCTGCAGTTATGTAAACTCACATATTGGAAAGTGCTTCTGGCGCAATGCTGTCATACGTCATAGGCATTATGCAAAATCTTCTGTAACACAATTTCACGAGGAGTAATATTTATTTATAGAAGTGTATGATAGCTATATTTATTGTTTTTAAAGTATTTATTTAATACATTACTATATTTAGAAGTTAAGTATATGGTTGCATATGATTACTATGTCTTAGGGATGGATGATCTCACTGTCAATATTACAATTGTATATGAATTATAAGTATCATTTACTAAAATTAAAATAAGCCGTTAAAAAAACATTATTGATCAAATTTTTTAGGTCCTAGGTACATAAAATTATGTGTTATCGAAATTTAGATTTCGATATAAATATAAATTTGTTTTATTTCTAATTTTATGAAGTAATTAAATACACTATTTTTTTTAAATCTTAGAAAGAAAAGATTTGCGATTAGACTGTGGTACATCTAAAATTATAGGTTCAAATTAGATGTGAACCTCTTAATTGCCGCAGCCTTGGATTTATTGCAGAAATGTGATGAAAGCGAAATATATATTATATGTTTTTACAACCTCTTGATTTCAAATACTAATGGTTAATATTAGAATAACGTAATATTCGTAAAACAAAAACTCTCTAACAAATATATTGGGTACATTAACTTCAGAAAACAAATTTGTAAGGATTTATTACTAATTTAATTCGATAAAGATAGACAGAGCTACTTGTGACTTTCTACTTCTGCAACAAATAGTTTTCTATATAATGTAAGTAATCTGCACTCATTTCAATAATACAAAGAAGACTTAATTGGATTTTATATTTTACGGGTAGGCGTTACCGTTAATTTATTTTGATCTTAAAGAACGTCGTTTCCTTTGGCGAGAGAGGCACTAAGATTAACATTATCTAATTAAAATCATGTTTAATTTGAATTCATTGGCTTTGTTGGCTATTTAACTAATAATCTACAAATTATTCAGAGAAACATGATTTATTTTTAGCTTAAATTTCTTGTAATAAGTATTGGTCTTAATATAAATATATCTCTGCTAGAGTAGAATAGAGCCGTCCTATATCAATCTATGGGTGTCGTAACACCTTTATTCGGCACGAAGATAAATCTATAAATCGAGCTAACGTGACAGTTTCAACCATCTTTATGGCGGCGGGAAACTAATCCACTAGTCGTTGTAAGGAGGGTCGGCAACAGATATGCGGAAAACTGTCGAAGTTAAAAATAAAATACTTGAGTTTTTATTTATAAATAATATAATTAAATGTATATCTTTTTTATCCCAGGTTCGAAAAACATGAAAGCGTGAAGGCTACATCTGACACATCAACATACAAAATCGTAATATATCAAAATCTATGTCCTATTGACTTTTGTTCAGATTATTACGTCATAATAGTTTCTTATAATTTAGTTTAAATTATTTTAATTTGCTTCTCTTAATAATTTATATTAGGTCTCTTAGAAATATTTACCTTAAATATTAATTTTACATACTTTATATTTCTTCATAAGCTTTCAAATAATGAGGAAAAAAGATGTAAATTTAATTAACTATTCATTCGTTTAATATTAATAATAAGAAGAGACTGTTCTTAATAAAAGTCTCGTACATAAACGATATTTCAAGTGGAGTTGGCACGGGAGGTCAGGTGGTGGGCACTCCTGTTTAGTAGAAGACTCACGCGATACAATTTTTCAAGACGTCAACGTTCACTACGATATTATAACGTTAAGGTAACACAAGTGAGATGATGCGTATATTATAAATTAGACATCGCTTCCTAGAAAGTAACTTAGTAAAATTTAATTTAAATCTTATTTTTTGAAACTGTATATATATTTCATAATCTATATTTATAACGTAAGTATTGTGGTTAATTAATTGAATATGCAGAGGTTACGCTTACAGAGGCTACAAACATAAACCTTATAATAACTGAATATAATATTTTCGAACATTTTTCAAATACTATTTAGTAAACTCTATGTAATAATTTTTTGTTTTTATGTTTCAATTAAACTATACAAAATGTCATGTAAACAAAAGTTCAACGTAATTACTAAAATATCTAATATTGTCAAACTTTAATTAAAAACTGTCCCTGACCTGTAATTAATAATAAATTTTAACTATTTATACCATTGCGTAATATATATTATAAGGTAAATTATTACCGTGGGTTTTAAATTGACAACTTCAGATGCAGCGATTTGCTGTGAAGTTAATTGCCTTCTAAAATAATAATCTAAAGGCAAGGTGGTTGAGATAGCTGCCTCTACCGGTGTGTCCACGTCAGATCGATGCAGGAGTCACCGCTTCAATGAACATGCTCTATAAATAGGAAAGAGCCGTCAAGTAAACGATACTTACTGTGTCATATTAAAAATTGAAATTTGAACTTACCTTTGGGGATTCATGTAAATATTATGAACAACATCTTAAGTGGTTTGTTTTGAAGTATACAATTTTTCTAAGAGTATGACACACAACACAATTTTTAATATTGTCTCCATAAATATATTTAGTTTCCATAAAGATAATTTTATAAAAAAAATTTGTTTATAGTTCAAAAGAAATATTGTATTTTTTACCAAAATGTAGTAGAAGTTAAAATAATAATTAGAGGTAAGTAGGTATACATTAATAGTAACAAAGTAATAACATAATACATAAAAACATAATAATATTCCGAGTTAAAAAAAAACGTGTCCTCTGGATCTACGACTTAGAAGTCTGCATTAGAAATGCAGACTCATATTTATGTTGCATACGAATACAAAATTTAGATCAAACAAGAATCCTTAAACTGAAATTGCGATGTTGCCTATCTAGTATTAAAATATTGGCGCGCACTAAAATAAAAGACACAAATTAAAAATAAGAGACACTAAATACGGATAATATGTCGGAGGAACAAATATGTTAAAAAAAGATAGTTGTTATATTTAAATAGTTCTAGCCTAAGAATACAAAATTAAAAGAGTAAACAAAATTATGTTTGTACTTTTTTCTTAAACATTGACTTGACACAAATTTGTAATAAAATAATGATATATGTATATATAGATATGTCACAAAAATATCATATACATAATATATCGCAGTTCCTTGAAGATCATCATAATATCTATTTTTGAACTAGTTTATTAATAACTTTTATTTTATGAAATTCTGATGAGTTTAATTATAATTAATCAACTCAACCCTAGGGTATAGTAACATATATATATATAAACGAGTCTCTGCTAAGCGGATCCATCGATAGAAAATCATTCTTAAAATAAAGTATGTCGACGGGGAGAGAGCATCTACAAAGGAGCCTTCTGAAGGAGGGTTGGCTGTAAAAATCTGCCAAATCATTCTTTTTCTGCAGCTTACACATTGCTCCGACCCAAAATAAATGGAATAAGAGCAAGTCGATACTGGTATAAATGTATTTTAGTTAAAATTGTCTCATAACTAATCAAACTTTTAACCTGTTACTAATTATATGACGACGACAATCAATAATTAAATTGGAGGATTAATTTAGCATTATGATCACCCAATAAATAGAAGTTGCGGATCTTCACCGCAGATTGCAGGTTCTAATCCTCGTAAGCTAAAGCGACGGTTTCTCAACCTAGAGCTCAGTTGAGCAGCATAATTGACAAACTGCAAACCTACTCGAGTACAGAGTCTTTTACAAAAGAACTATCTGTGGCACATTTACGGGTTGTTAGTTTAGGCATTACATCTGTAAATATAGGTATGTATAATATATATATAAGTATAATAAGTATCACATTAAAATATACGAGTAATAATACTTATTACTATAAATTAACACTTTATGTCTTTAACGGACCTATTAGCCCGTACATTATGTCTAAGCCCCATTACGATTCCATAACGTCAATTTATTACTCTTTATTTATTTTTGATTTCAGTTCCATGCTGAGACTATGATGATGTTCTCATTAGGGGTCTGTGTCGAAAACAATCTTCGATTAAAGCTGGGAAATATGCTACTTACCTGTCGGGCGTGGGGTTACCACAATACATTAACTGTTAGCAATAAGAAATCCATCGTTATTAAATCATAAAGTTTTACTGAAATCATGTAATCGCTTCAGATTTGGATTAGGTAAGCGTGTTAGTTTATGTTTTAATGGGTCTGGTCAATTACAATCTCCGTTTTATGATGAAGTAGTTACGAAGCTGGTCTTAAATTTTCGAAATATTCAAATAATAGAATAATAAAAATTATACTTTTTAACCAAACTTGTTATTTTTTATGTAATAAGTTTTTTAATGTAATATATGGTTATGATGGGGACAATTGTTGCCTTTAGAGCAACAGGTTACGCTTTTCACCCACATTTACAATTATTCATTAGTGGAGGTAGTGGGACTGGTGGCGATGAGTGCGCCAGAATATCCTCTAAAAAATTAGCGGTACCCAATCCGTCTCTTTGGGGGCACGTGGGATCGCTTGTTCATGCTATCGTGACGCCCCAATGGTTGGCCCGTCTATGCGGATCTCCAAGTCAGTACCCAGGGTAGAGAAAATCCCACGGTGTCGTTTACGGCGGTGAGAAAAAGTGCGGGAAACGCTCCCGCTGGATATGAATACGGATATACGAATAATATTTTACAGATCTTAGATACGATTACGGATACAAAATTATTTCAGATAATGTCAGTTTGACATGACATGATGTCAGAAATGAATATGACATTATCTAGATATTGTATAAGAGAGAATTACAAGAAAATTACCGTTTGACTTTATTTGGCTTTATCTAGTAAATATTAGAATTAGAATGAACAATTTTTTTATCGGTTTTCGTTGCTTATGATCACGGAGTCCATAACATCGCAGTTGTAGAGTAGATGTTTTCATGTTCAACATATAAGGAAGAAATTGTGAATGTTATATTAAATATGTTGAGGGTAGCCTACTTTCCAAATACTAACGACTAGCTAATCTACTTAGTATTTCAACAGCAACATAGAATAAAACAAAAATCTAGTATGTATCATATACACGAAGTAGGCATACGCACACTAAGTTACTCTTTTTCAACTTTGACACGTAATTAAATTTATATAATGTATTCCCCGCTTTTATAATCTATACAATCTTATGGTGAAAGTTACAACATATAACAGTTAAAATATATATCTGTTTCAGTCGCAAGTGGCGTGGCCTTTCGCACCGTAGGAATTTTCGTTGCAGCGAATTAGCCGTAGTCAGGCCGTTACGACCAGGACATTGAATTGTCCATTGCCATTCCAAATAAATAAAAATAAAAAATGTCTTGTTCACATTCTTAATAATTAACCTACTTTAAAATGTATGTGAATATATTGACTCCATATTTATACATTAGTATATATTTTAGATAAAAATAAATGGTAAATTTGGTAGCTATAGCGTAATAATATATATAGACGGATCTATACTATCGTGTCTTATACGATGTTGTTAGAAAATAGTTCTGGAGATTGAAAATAAAAATCAGATAGCCTAATGTAATCACGTCGATAATTATCTTACTGTAGACGAATTCCATATGACTGTTCAGCGAGTAATGCGACTACAATCTATTATTCCGAGATATCCTTTAAGTAAAAATGAATGTACAACTATATGAAATCTAATTTATTTTTCTATTTATAAATCCAAGACAAATTGTAATTAATTCAAATGAAATGTTTTAAATATTCAGAATATATATATATAAATAAATTAAAAATAGATATAAAGAAAAATAAGAGTCTGTCAATGTCCCACTGCGGATACTATTTACTATACGGACCTTATTCTACTACGGGTCCATTCAAAAACTGTGGTAATTTACACTAGCTTCATCAATGTAAAATGAATGACATGCTAATTATTTATTATAATATTAATTATTTTGCACATAACATTTTTGTTCGGGCAAGTATAACATCCAAATTTTAACTGCTTTGATGTTCGTTTCTTCATATTTCAATTATTATAAACATAATGAACTGTTCCAAAGCTACTCACACATATTTGCTTTACACGATACAAAATGTGTGATTCTTACGTAGCTTGCTCATGATCAGGTGCATTCGTCTGTTAACAGAGATAAAATTGAAGTTTATGTTTGCGAAAGTATACCCTAAGTCTTTAAATATAAAGGCTCATTTGGAATAAAGTTAAATGGGTGGGAAAAGTAATTTTAAAACGATAAAAAAGGCACTGTGAAACAGAGTAGATATCGTATAGAAAATGATTCCGTACATCTGAATTCAAAAGGTTTAACTGTTATGCTTCGTCTGGCGGTTCTATGTTAGTCTACGTGTATTAAACCGTGTTGTGTTACCTTGCATGTGTGTAGTTGTTCAAACAAACTTAATTTAGAACTCTCATATTGTTTGCACTTAAATTTTCTGGGAATGGAAAGGATTATTCGAAATATATGTATAGAAACATAACATTATTATAATTAAAATAATATTAATATATTTGTAATCTTCGGTAGACGTCTAAAATGGTAATATATATTATGTCTGACATCTAATCGGTTATTTTTGGATTTGCTGTCAACCAATATCAACACATATATTTATTATGTTTTAGTATTTTATTAATGGAGACCAATTTCGTCTAGTGAAACATTTGAAGGTTACTTTAGTATATTATTTGACATAATTATAACGATTAAATATTGTTATTCTAATTGACAGTCATTTGAGAATTGCGAGTAACGATCAAGTTCAGTAAGTTTTATATTGTTTTGAGATAATATATATATTTAAAAACGCATCTAACGTAAGATCGTTCTTTATAGGCGAAACGTATGTAATTATATTTACTTATAGTACTTTTTCGTTTAACGCGCTCAATGTCGTGGCAGGTAACTTATACCCCGAGTATGAGTTTGTTGGAACGATATCAGCTCGGCTTGTCATATTACAATGTCATAACAAATGTATTATATGTTGCTGTAAATGAAAAAAAAATTCTTTGCGTCATCTATATGTTATATTTCTCTGACGTGATACTTTCTGATTTTATTATCAACGCGGAAAAGATAAATGTATCACTCACTTTCTTCTATTCGATAGATCATTGTAGTATATATAATATATATAATATTATATACGCAGAGATAAATGTTTCAATATTAGATATTTATGATATTTTATTGAGTCGAATTATTTTTCTTACACTATTACTAGGAAACACAATACTAGTACCTAATATTATAATGTTTCTTACTAACGTAAGTTTTCAATTCATAAACTTATTTTTTAAAACACAACTATTCGATTAGAAACTCATTGACTTTAAATTTTGTCATAGTTAAGACATTGGCGGTTCAAGTTAAATTCCTAAGTTGTATAAGGTCAATATAGGGACTTTGAGTTTCTAAAAGGCATCGCAAGATAGCTCTGACAAAAAATGCATTAAATTGTTAAAGAAGAGATCTGAACACGATTTGATTTAATCTCGCAATTTCCTATTATTCGCATTCGACGAAAAATATAGGTATCCATGTATACGTACTGTTCCTATAGTTGCTGTTACAGCTTAAACTGATGGCATGAAAAATAAATAGACTACTGTAAGTCTATATATTTTTATCATAGTATTCTTATATCAATGTTGTTGAACGTTTAACGTAATTTACATCAACGTCGATGTCACACGAGGTTTCTAAAATACATAAATTGCCTGTTGTGGTTTATATGGTGCTCTCCTTTTTCCATTAGAAATATTAAGAAATCCACTAATTCATCTTTCAAAGAGAAAATGTTAGTATCATTTTTATACATAATACTTTATGTTAAATTTTACTGGAAATAATTGTATTTTTATTGTAAAAAGCAAATTTGTCTTTACCAAATAAGAAAGTTTTTAATAAATTTCTTTCCTGACTACAATTATTTTAACATCTATGTTTTTAATAGTTTTTGGATTGCATTAAAAGAATATGGCTCATTACAGCCCCTGCAAAAATATTAATTACATCATTAAACGATGGCTGTCTTGATGTAGCCGATACTACGTTGTTTTTAGAAATAGCATTGGATTCCAAACTTCAGTTGAGTCCTCATTTATCGTCCCTGACAGGAAGACTTAGCTCCGCAAAATACGCGGTTAGAAAAGTTAGACAACTAACTGATATTGATACCGCTCTTCCCTTTTACGTTTGCCGATTCATAAATTCAAATAATTTGTAAAAAACACATTGATAAAGAAGGCATATTGTGCAATAGAAGTTTATATATATGATAAAAAGCGTGAAGCTAATATTTGTTGACTTCCAGGCATCATCAGGATGATACAGGTACATACAGGTATTATATACATATATAATTGTATTTAACTAACATAACTTTGTATTTTTAAATGTTAAAAAAGAGTAACTACTGATTTTCTTGCCGATTCTTCTCGGTAGAATCTGCATTCCGAACTGGTGGTAATTTCACTTAATATAGTTTTTAAATGAAGATTTCAAAGTGCTTGTAAATTTTTATTGTCTATTTTCAAAAAAAGACTGGATATAGTTTATAATGACGAAGTAGACGGGGACCGAATGCTAAACACTAAGCGGCCCTTTAGTCCGCTTACCGTTAAATCCGACATTGTTTAGAGTGACCGATTTACTGGATGTTATTTAAGAACTATTGAATTACTGAGACTTAATGTGCTATTTTAGGTGAATTGGTTATAAACACCCAACTATATATTTATATACATTTAACATGTAATTATATATTATATGTAAAGTCACACATTCAACTATCGATACACAACAGGATAACAAACTTACAGTAACTCTTTTATTGTAAAAACCGTCAAACTTTGGAATGCACTACCCACTGATATACATACAAACGTCAGTCTAAATCCTTGCCTGTCAATAACCTGTTTTCTTACAAAGTTCTATCACCAAAGAATGTCGGTGAGAGATCGCTAAAAGCAATAATACCGCCTTTGCGCAACATTTGTTAAGTATTACTATTTTGGGATTTCTCTTATAATAAAGCATTTAAATAAATAAATCAATGTGGAATATGTTTAAGTTATGTTTTTTTTGTACATTAATAATTAATAAATCGAAATATATAGGATAATTAACAAAAGTTTTCAGTTAAGTAAGTTATAATTATTCATCTTTGATTGTTTACAAATATAATGATCAGTAAGCGATTATTAATTGCCTTTTACGTAAACAATCGTATGATCGTTCTAGCCTGTCGGCACGTTTGATTAATGAGCATTTGTGACTCAGTGTCCCTCCCTCTCACAAATCGGACAAAGTTATTTGAGTTTATTTATTCTTTTCACTACATAACCAGCATTTAATTCTTCCTGTTATTTGAAAATTAAACCAACCAATAAAACACACGCATAAAGTTATATTTACAGTATTGATCGAAGTATTTCATTTCATACATCGTTTTTACGTATTCTTGATCAAAACATAACGGATAGAAGTTATACTTTCAGCGAAATTAACTTGAAAATGAAAGCCATTGCGTTAACCACAGTTTTTTTAACGCTTTGTTCTCAAACAAACGAGCGCTTAAATAACCACTCTGTGGTTAAATTGTTCGATGCGGACGCGCTACGAAATTACATGAAATGCCTTCAATAGGTATTTCTAGTATCAGAATAACAAAAGAACATCTGCAGTTTTATCTTCTAAATCAGTAGACTATCAGTAAAATATTTCCAAAAAGGCGTTGTGTAAGGGTTCCTAAAATAAAAGAAAAAAAAGTTTTTAAACATGAAAGATTAAAATTTGGAGGATTGCTAGTCATTTTCGTCTTTAAGTAACGTTACAGGATAAACTCTTGATATAAATACTCAGATGCGCAACAGTTGACTGCGAATGTTGCAAGTGATGAAGCGATGATGAATTCAGCTTAAAAAACGCGCGTTCTACCGCTTCTAAGTACGGAATATGCATATATTACATATATCGTGCGCTTAGAACTCGGCGCTTGAAACAAACTGTGGTTTGATAAAAAAAAAAAACTTTTGTAATAAAGTGAAAGGAAAAATCATAAAGCCAACATTAAAAATAACATAAGTTAAAACAGTGCAAAACGCTCGTGTGCACGGTGCTGTACGCTTATAGCTTACCTAAATACAATTATAGGATAAATTTAAGAAGAGAGATTAATGACAGTGTCGAAATGACTCTTTCTTTAATGACAAGCGATATCAAAATTTTCCTAAGACCATAATGAGTTTACTCGGCAATATTTGAAATTGCCTTTACCTGAGATTCGAATTTTAATTGTTTTAATGAGACAATACTGGTTGGAATTAAAATCAGAACATTTTGATTTTTATTTATTCAGACATTTTTCATCATTTTCTATGAAAATTCAATATTATTTATGGACTACACTCTACGTAGATGATTAATATTATATTTATGTTAATCCGGCATAAACAAACGTCCAAGAAATGTTTGTGATTCTTTTAAAAGATACCATACTTTTACCCAATCATCATAACCCATTGTCCCACAACTGAGCCTTGGGACAATTGCGCCATATAATATTTTGAAGAGATGATTTTTGAATTACGAACATACTGAAAATCTTGGCAAGGATCGAAAGTACCATTGCGTTTAAGAGGAAAAATAAACTATTAACTACTTTATCTCATTCAAACTTTTTAAATATAACAAAAAAAATCGGATTAGAAATTACTTTCTGTGATTCGATATAAGCCCTGAAAAATATATTTAAGAAACAAGATACTTCATTTTTTCTTAGAATTTCGTTTTACATTATCGATGAAAATGCGATTATGATAATGTATTAATTTCACATAATCTATTTTTCTTTTCTTGCTACTAACAATATTGAAAAAGCGTATTTGAATATTATCTGGCCAAAGTATACTTTATTTAAATAGTGTAATGTATATTCGTAAAAACATAAATTATTTTTTCTAAAAATGTTTGTGCCCGCTATCAATGTGAAAGGGTCATATTTACCCAACTACTAGGGTTAGTAATTATTTTGTGACACAATGTATATGCTTTTATAATAAAACAGAAAACTGTACAAAAAAATAAATAGTAATGTTAAAAAATGCGTCAAAGATGTTTATGTGTTAAAAATTTATCTTTAAATTAAAAATTTCATAAATAATAGTATACCTTGGGAATAAAACAGTAGCAACCACGCCATTTGAAAAAATATTAGTTTATTATTGTAAACAAAAATTTCTAATAAAAATGCCCCCCGTAGTTCCTTTTACTTTTGGTTCTTTTCAGGTCTGAGTTATTTCTTTCCGAATCAGTGTAAGATTTTCGAAAATCAACAAATATATGCAATACTTCCACGTTGAATAAACTTTTTGAATTTGAAATGAAACAGCAAAGCTCATATTTTTGTACATTGAGAGCTTTCAACGAGGACGAATTCGTTTCAGTTATTCAGTTTGAACTTTGAAAATACAAACCTTTGACTCATTGGCTTTTGGAATCATTCAACATTCGATCAGATACGACGCTTAGAAATACATCAGGTCGATGTACTGCATATTTATTTTAGAACATATTTTTTTAGTACTTCATAACAAAAATATTCTCGAATGTGTATTAATTATTTTTTTTTAAATGAATTAAAGTTATAGATGTGAATGCATTATCAAATACATTTATATATAAAATCAAACTCTATTTATCGAATATTCTTATTCAAGTAAGCTCTTACAATGATTTAATCGATTGTAAATCTATCGCCGGTGCAGAACGTTCATTTACTGAGAATTACCGACAAGAAACTCTTTAAAATGTATGATTATTATTATCATGTATTAAATATATTTATTGGTAAAATATAAAATAAAAATATATTTGTGTTAATAAAAATAAATTGGTTATAAGTTGCGCTAATTCTGTGCGTAAAAATCTTTATTATTTATTTGTTAAAATTAAAACTATAATGAATTAATTATTAATAGCGCTTAAACAATAATTTCTAAAATCTGTAGTATATGATGTATCTCCCAAATAAATAAATATATTAGGCATTGCGCAATGGTATAGATACACCTGTTTCAAATATAATTACAACTAACTATAAACTTCAATTAATTGACGTAGACTTGGCAATGGTTACCTATAGGAATGAGGCCATGTTGTGAGAAAGGTTTTGAGAATGAATGTGGATGGACATAGAGGTAGGGGACGACCCAAGAAACGATGGATGGATTGGGTGAAAGACGATATGGTTGGAAAGAATGTTACTTGTGAGATGACGTCCGACAGAGAAGTATTTAAGAAGACATGCTGTGCCGACCCCAAGTAAAATTGGGATAAGGGCAGGAGGATGATGATGAGACTTAGCAATGGTTTGGTAATATTCTAAGTCGACAAAACTTACCACTATTACTAATAATTTGGAGCTAAAACATCACTGGTGGATGGTACTTATGAGGTCAGATCGGATATATATCTCACCATCTCATCTCATACAAATCCTTTCGAAGCATGCAGGTTTTCTTGCAATGTTTTCTTACTCCGTCAAACGTAAGATGAATCTCAAACTTAATACTTGCTACTATAACTGTGCTATTTTCTAGAAATTAAGGTTTATTTGACACTAGATTAAGGTTATTTTTTTCTAGTCGCTACACTATTTCTCACAAAATTCATACTTTTCAAATAACACATGCGATTCTAAAATGAGATCACTTAGGTATATAAGGAGAAATTTGTAAAATAAATAATAATAAAACTCTTACAAGTAACATAAAAAGTACAGCGATATTAAGTTTTTACGAAAACAATGACCACATTAAGTTAACACAGGACCGCCCCGAGGCGGGAATGGGCGGGGCGCTGTCCTATATAAGCCGTGCAAGCCTGGAAAGTTTGTTATTGAAAGCGTGCGATCATATCGGCCGAGTAACACTGCTACTACCCCAGTGACATTTCCCGCGTTCCACAACTACACGCAGGTAAGTTCCAAGCTGATAAAAGTTTTGTTACACGGCGCGGAAAAAATATTCATGAAAAAGCATCGGAGGTTGATACCGAGAAAATTACAGGGATAGAAATACGAAACCGTACTATAACGTGAATAACGGTGTTAGTCCTAGAAAATTAAAAACAATATTTTATCTATACATTATCATTAAGCAGTCGTCCTTTATACCATCAGGTATTATTAGAATCATGTGACAAAAACTTCGAACAAATATGTATCTGTATAATGATTAACATTGTTAAACTAAAATTGATTTTGAAATTAATAACTATATATTAATTTTATGATATAAACATATATTGCACGGAGATCTATTTTTAAATATTCTTTTGAAATTCACGTTTCTTGTTAGTTACGAGATTTTGTCATAATAAAGATATTAGAAAAACAGGAAAGAACAAAGTAGTAAAATAAGATTGTAGTGCATAATGCAAGGTCCGTAAATTCAATTCACTTTTAACTTTCCATTTGAAAGTTTTTGTAAACGATCCGATTGTTTATTCTCACATTGCGATTAGTATTTTTTAAAAGAATGTTACTTCCGAGTACTTTTATAAGCATATCTTTGCTCATAGAAGTATACGGAAGTAACATAAATTCAATTTACATGTTTCAGTTTACAATTCAATTCAATATTCATGCATAAACATTATACATACATGTGTACTGAAAAGATAACTTTCGTCCCATTAATCTTTTATACAAAAAACGATATGATTCTATACTAATGTTATCCGACGTGAAATTACATATGGGAACTGATTCAGCTTACATAAAATCCGATACACTTGTATATAGTTCACAAAAACAATACTTTTGAAATGAAAAAAAACTATTTGTGTCGCGTAATTTATTCAATTTTGTGCTTATAAATTTGAACAACTAAATAAATGCTTGCTTCACCGTATTCATGTTGAGTATTTCTTCTCAGTGATTACTAATCACGTTTAGCTATGAACTATTGCAGATACACAAATAAAGTATATCCGAAACTATTACATTTGCCATATAAGTTCAGAGAGATGTGCATTCACTCATGATGTGAAGTCACTCACCACGCTTGTTTCCGTGTGGTTTCCGAACTTACGCTTTATTCCGGGAAGCGCTGAGCAAATAGAGAAGTTGTAAATTCACTATTATGAGACATTAACAAGCTCGATATAGATTATATAAAACAACGAACATATATACGTCATCGTGTAATTGAAAATTGCCGTAAAAAATATTTTTAAATAAATCAAATACCTTTAATGTTTATCGATACTTATAAAACCGATTAAATGAAGATATGAACTTTGATCTTTTAAAGCGTGCAATAAAAGCAAACGATCATGTTTCATCAACCATCTATTCTCGTCGAGTCTAAGCAAAGTTAAGACATTGATATTGCTTTACATCATCATAATGAATTTTTCTCTGGGTTTAAATCGGTACTTATTTTATATTTTTTCTCGTCATAATAAACACAAAAACCATAGTGAAATCAATGTAAGACTTAAGATCATGTCAATATTTTCATGATATTCCGCACTATGTAATTATCAAAGATAATATATTTATTTTGGATAATAGACATAGTTAGATTTTTAAGGTAAAATCAGTAATATTAAATGAAATTGCCTTTATCAAAATCTCATCAATCTTATCCTCGACCATTTTTATAAGATAAGCAACATATGAGTAAGAAGGCTTCGTTTATTCATTTAAAAGTAATTCCTATCCTCTTAATATTGAAACAGTAATAATTAATGAACATAGTGGTATATTTACCTCGAGTACTAAGTATAGACTTAGTATCATCAGATAATATAATATTAGAACGATTTTACATTATTCACGTCAAACTTATTAATTTGTTTAAATTAAAAATAAATTTAATGAAATTTTTTTTAGAAGTATAGTTTTATGTTAAACAGCACAAAGCCAACCTAACGACAAATTTTACATCACACTATATTGTTCCTTTAATTTGAATTTCGGACGAATTTATTAATTAAAAGTCCACATTTAATTTATCGTAAAAGCAGCGTATTAAATGCATCGTCTATTTAGCTAATTATTACTTAAGTCTTATTTCTTTTGATCTTAAATTTATTTCACTTGCTAATTTATACTTAATTAACCTCGATCACTTGCTCTCACATATATGAAACTTAGTATCATGTTGCCGACCTTTATTCATTCACTCTACCGCGTAGAGTATCTAATGCCACAAGGATCGTCACGTATTTTATTTACATTTTATATAACCAAATATACAAATGTCTACTTGGATTATTTTATGTTTCGAATATATTTCAATGTGTGTGTTTTATGCCACAGTTGTTGCTTTCCGTTTTAGTCCTGTATGTATAGGAATATGAGGCATGTAAACAATTTATAACCTTATAGTAACCACAAAGTAAATAATAGTTACTACTAAGTCTCTAGTTCGTTCTACGCAACATAATTTGCACTTCGTTTAATAAACTTGTGAAACAGCAATTTGAGGCAGTATATTTTCTTCTTTTTTAATTACTAACGAATAAGAAAAAAGTACATTTTGATGCCTGTCAGTCACAACATACTTTATAACATGAAATCATAGTTCAACAATGAAATAGTCATTTCTCCGGAAAATATTAACTTATCACTTAGTCTATCGTGCAACAATATTAACCGCTTACAATGTATGTATGCACACACGTAACTTAGTTTAAACAATCTCCGCTTTACGAATTAAATTTGACCCAAAAGTAATCCCTGATGCGAGTCCCTTAAGCCGCTTGTCTGAATTTACCATAATTAAGATAAGTATGTCTCGTTATCAAAAAATTATATATTACAATAATCGTACATTCTTAATTCTTATTTTACTTCTTTATATTGGATCAGGCGGTAATATATTGTCAAATCAAATCAAATGCATGCAATTATAATACACATGAATCTATACAAATAAAATGTTTGAGTTTTGTATTCTATGCATTTCTTAACCATTAATCCAATAGTGATTTGGTGGATTCGATAGAGTGTTCGTGGCCTAAAAAACCCTTTGCCATTCAATATAAAAGATTTTTATACCTCTGTTAAGTCTATCCCAGCTTAGCTGGTCTAAAATAAAAGTAATATTTTAAGCTAAGCGTAGTTGCTCCTTCTAAAATGAAATTAATATAATATTACTTTGCTGTGTTTAGGCTTTGAATATTTTGGTCGGTTTTTAAATGTTCATATTTAATTATACCTTTCAAAACTAAACCAACCAATCCACTATTTTTATTACAATTACTACGAATAGTGGATTTTCGAATTTATTCATGGATTTTGAGGCGAATGTTTTGTTGTATTTTTTTTTTAAATAGGTATTCCTAAATACTTTTTAATAAGCTGTCTCTTATTGGTGTTAAATGATCATCACAGATTTTTGTATCAAAGTCTACAAAAAACAGCATAACATAAGGGAACTTTTTTGGAAATTTTCAATTCTAATTCGAAAATTTATTCATTGTAGGAAGCGAATTAACTAAATCCTGCGAAAACTAACTAAGAAATATTTTATAAACAAATATAGTATTACTGTGATTACATACACAATATGTTTTAATGTCTATAAAGTCGGTAATTATATAATCTAATAATGTTAATTATATAAAATAATAACGTAACCTTCAGTAAAAAATACTTTCATTATTTTAACACTTTTGTTTCAATCATAAAAATAAAATGTACATAAAACTGTTAACTAAATCGAAATATTCTCCATATTACATTTAAAATATATTCTGTTCAAATTTGTGTTAGTTTGGTTCAACTAATTAGATCCCTCTGGATCTAAAGTTATTTAAGCTGAATACTGCGGATGTATTAAATAATTATCAAAGATCTTACTACAATGTTCAAATTTATAATTGAAATATATTTATTAATATGATAAATACTTAATAAATGTTCTTCTTTTATTATTGATGTATATCATAAAAATAAATCATTATATAAAACTAAGTTGATTTTTTATTTTAAAATTTTATTTGAATTATAATTATTTTTAACTCTTATAAGTGAAAAAGATTTTTAATTAATCAAAATAATCTTATATTGTTATCAAATATAAACTTGTAGCTGCGTTAAAAGTCGAGCGCCTACGAGCCTACGGCGTAGCATTACTTTTAGCCTTGTGTACATTAAACAGACCTATGTTTATCAATTGCTCAATGAAGTGATTTTATGAATTAACGTTTAAAGCATCTCGTATTTTATTTATTGTATATAATTTATTGGTTTGGTGGAAATTATTAATAATAATAATATCACACTCCGGGACAAGTATTAGATTTACTGAAACAGAAGTAAAATAAAGTTCATCCATATTGACATAAAATGTTACTGTGTGTAACTTTTATTCTTTTTTTTGTATGAGTAGGCGGATGAGCAAATGGACCAATTGATGGTAAGTGGTCACCACTATTATATTTCTATTATATTTCTTGAAGGAATATTATCCATTCCTTACATCGCCAATGTGCCACCAACCTTGGAAACTAAGATGTTTGTGCCTATAGTTATACTGACTCACTCATCCTTCCAACCGAAACACGGCAATACTGAGTACAGTACTACTGTTTGGCAGAAAAATATCTGATGAGTGGGTAGTACCTAATCAGATGGACGTGCACAAAGCCCTACCACCAAATATACTTTGCGTGTACCATAAATAAACTGTTAAAATGAAGCTTTTATATAAATATACATCATATTAAACATTTTTAAAATATATAATATAATAAATTGTAATAAATTATAAATAGAACACATACTTTATGTATAAAATACTACGTTCGCGACAACACGACTAACGATGAAAATTTGATTTCTCATAACAGATTTCATTTAAGGCTAAGCGCGTTATCTCGCAGATTGTGGCTCTTTCACGAATCAAATAAGGGACGTGCAAAATTTTAAATAATCAAATACGATTTAATTACATGTTTCATAATTTAAGGGGTATATTTTTAACTAAAATATGATTTAAAAAATAAAATTTTAGTATTTTAGCCAATAAAATAAGCTTGAATTGAGGTTTAATTCAGACACTATCCTGAGCACTATAATAATGTAAACAGGAAGCTCAAGCAAAGCTTGTTGTCTTATCATAACACTTCACTCCTGTAAGTCTAAGCTGGACTTACTTAATTCGAAATTCTCATATATTAATATTATTATAATTTGTATACTTGAAAGTAACACTATTTTGAAGTTTAAGTTTGTATGTTTAATATAGATGTATTAACATAGTTTACCTTCCCATTATTTTCGTTCACGGTCTAATAAACTAAATGGATCTTAATTGACCTTTTACATTCTAGAAAGACTGTGTAAAGATCGTGTCACATTGAAAATAATGCTGTGACTTTGATCTTTCTCTATATATTATCAGTATGAAAAATTGTTAAACATACATATGATTGAGTGAAAATACGCCGTTCCAAAATATATAATAAACATTTTAAGTATTTTCTCAAAAAATATAGAGTTACCTAAATTATTTTTAGTACATTTTTACACATTTTACAATAGTAAGTGTTTACTGGTGAACGATTTTATATCATGTTAATTATTATTATTAGTAAGGAGCTCTCGTAGTTTCGCATTAAATAATATAATTTAAAATCAAGACTAAAATCTGGAATTTACTTAAGTAAAGGGATCTTGTTATTGATAATAAACGACAGTTTTATGAGTAAATTATGCGTTTTGTCTCCAACTGGACGGTCATAAACTTATTTTACTGTTTCAGTGACGTACATGGTCCCACTGCATCTGAATATGCACTTAGAAACCTTCTACTTTAATATAAATATTAAATATTTTATGTTATTTGAATCCACTATTCGAGTATATTAAATTATATGTAATTCTCTGAACCGGAGCGACGCTAGATTTATAAATATATAAATATCGGGAAAATACTAAAAAATTGTATTCCTAAAATAAACTGGCTGCAATTCAAACTTTTCCAATTAGTGTATATTAACTATGATTTATTAAAATAAATTATTAGCATTTTTAAAACTAATATTTTTTGCCGTAGTTTATTAAAATAAATTAAATTCATAGAATCTTCTTGAACAATTTATGCGTTCCTAAATTGTTTATGCATCAAAAAAACAAGAATACTTTTTGTATATCCATTATTCAATTTAAATATTTCAAATAGACCGTTAATCTAGCCGTACAAAGCTGGGACGAGTAGCTAGGATATTTCTCATTTGCGCAAAGTGACAATATAGTAAGTAAAAAACATAAAACTTTTTTGTCATTACAACTTAATAATAATATCTAAATGGCCCGATTATTTTTCTGATCACTTTTAGTATAACGTTTATGAAATTTCATTCCCTATAAAATGATGTAGATTATTCACAAATATGTACCATATTTTACTGTGACTTTTATAAAGAAGCCTGTCCTTAATTTTCTCTAAGAAATAAAGTTTTAATTTCTAAACTCGTTTGAACAGATTTAATCAGTCAAAATGTTGGCAACTTTTTAATGTTGTTATTCTTTTGATTTGATCGTAGTTGGAGGATTAAGATTACACATATCAAAAATTTAGATTTATAGTTACTAATACCAAAAAACTAAATAATCCGATTTATTTTATTTTACATTATTTACTTTAATTTTTGTAGGTCGCAAATTACAATAACGAAATCTGACAGAGGTTACACATTGTGCATTTATAATGGCCGTGTAATGTTTTTTTTTACACACACATATTTCGTGACACTAGAAATATAACCAGCCGTTTTCAAGGTTTAATAGTATTCCTTTTTTAAGTGACTACCGTAGACTTACTAACTTTTTAGTCGTACTATCTTTTTATCTCAAAGCAGTTAATTATTATGGTATTCCGCAGTATATCTCTAAGGTCTTAGGGTTATATATTTATAAACGATATCATGTTCTGCGACTGCTTTTAGGTTTCAAATATATGATTACTAATACGTACCGTCGGACTCTGTGAATAAAATAATTCAAAGAGTACCTGTATTGCGTAAACACTTGTGTACTATAATATATTGTGCGCAGTTATCAGACTCCGTCGAGAATGACAATTGTGTCCGAAGCTCAGTCAGAACAATATTTAATGTTGAATGTGTCGCCTTGTTTAGGCATTGTATATTCAACAGTATTATATTTTATTTAATGTAAGATCATTTAAGAAATTTGAATAATCAACTTAAATAAATATATTGAAAAATAATAACATAGCAACTGGATTTAAATATGAAGAGTAATTTAAAATTAGGTTTTTATACGATTACAAAATTGTTGCAAGCCAGTGCCATAGAATTATTTGAAAAAATATTTTTATTGTTCCGTATTATTACTTCAATCAAGATAAACTCTTTAGAAAAGTTTATTATTTTTGGCAAGTATGTTATTCTTAGTAGAATGAAAATGTTATACTAACCAAGTAAATCATTTAGGAGACAATTATGAACACCCCTCAACAATCACTCCATTCTCACCCCTATCCAATCTGGCTTCCACGCAGGTCATAGTACGGTCTCAGCTCTGGTTAAGGTTATTGATAACATTCATGCAGCCATGGATAATAAACAACTCACAATTTTTATTCTTTTGGATTTTAGCAACGCATTTAAATGCGTTGATCATGACATCCTTTTGAGTTTGCTAGGTTTTATTAACATATCTCCATCAGTGGTAGATTAATTTCAAAGTTAACTTAAGAGGAGACATCGTATTCAACTTAAAGATACTTTCTCCTCATGGTGTGATGTTCAGACTGGTGTACCTCAAGGTAGCATCTTATCTCCTTTACTCTTTGCAATTTTCATTAATTCTATCACTTTAAGCATTTCTTCTCTCTACCACATGTATGGCGACGATATCCAGATTTATCGCCATGCAACACTTAAAGATATTCCTGCAACGATTGATGCTATTAATGATTTGTCTCAATCTCTGAGTGAAGTAAGCTATACGGTCTTAACATCAACCCAAGTAAATCGCAGGTTATCATAATTGGCAGCCCAGGTATGACCTTGAAGGTAGATTTATTAAATTTACCACCTGTTGAATACAGAGGTACTAAAATACCCTACTACTCCAATAAAGATCTTGGTGTGTATATTGACCAGACATTATCCAAGTCTTCAATCTGTACTTCCAATTCCTACAAAAATTATGCTAGTAAACTCTCTCCTTTTATCAATTCTAGATTACGCAGATCCTGATCTGACTGAGCACCAACTGAACAAGCGACCAATTGAGCGACTTCAAAATATTGCTATTTGATTCATATTCAAGACTCAAGTGGCTTCCTATACGTATTCGCCGGAACCTGCATATTCTTTCCCTTCTGTACTGTGCGCTATTTTACGTTATTTTACGTTTTCCTACGTATTTAAAGAAAATATTTGAATTTCTTGGGGACCCTTCTTTATTAAGATCGAAACGGTACCTTACTCTCAAAATGCATGTGCACAAAACAAAATTTCTAAACAACTCGTTTACTGTGCAGGTTATAAAGTTATGGAATGTCCTTCCATTAAAAATAAAAGTATAGTAGATAACCATATATATATTTATATATGTATTAAGTATAAGTATTAGTAAATATTTGTATATAAAGTTATATCTGCCTCGCCTACCCAGATGATTTTAAAAAATCTGGCTCAGATTGGGTTGTCTGGAAGAGATGGCTAATTAGCGATAAGTCTGCCCATTGTACAACACATAAAATAATTGTTTATATTTTTGTTAGGAGTATTATTTCTAATTTTGTTTTATTATATTTTTTTGTGTTTTGTCCAATTTCTGAATTTTATGTTTGTGATGTACAATAAAGTACATTAACAATAACAAGCTATTACTAGAAGAGGAATGATTAAGATAATAAAAATTTTGAAGTTAACCAAAAATAATTATTGCAGTAAAACTTAATACGGTCATCTGAAAAATATTACAATGACCCGATAAAATAGGCACAGTAAAGACCAAGCACAGAATGATGTCCATATTAAACGTAATTTAAGTTACATCTGTTGAATGTCATTGTGAGGCTGTTGTGAGGCGAGCCAGTGATCGATTTGTGGTAGTTCTGAATGGATTGCATGTCAGCCATGCGGCTTTCATCTGCTGTCATTGTATGATGTGTATCTTATATACAAGGCACTAATCACGTTTTCATTCGTTATGGTATAATATATATATTTTACTCGTTAAATTGTAATAAATTCGATAAATTAAATGTTAGCACTAAAGTGTGAATATCCAATGAGTAGATTTTAAATTAATTTGCACTAACTCTTTCAAAAAACTCCGAAACCCAATTCGCCGCTTGTATTAAAATATATTTAGATTAATATTTGTTAAGTAGGTACTCTATAAATAATTGCGCTAATATACGCAACCATTCATAATTTATTATTGTCTGCATAACTTTCTCCAGTGAACTTCGTGACGATGCTGACTTATTAGACAACGCTCTCTGTTTATTCAATATCATCGAGGATGTATTATAAAAGGTCGTAACGTGACTTGTGGAAAATTTAAAGGCCTAACTTTTCTGACCGAGTTTCCTTTATCAACAAAAACAATTTAATTCAAATTGGTTCTCTATTTGTAAATTTTCGTTCTTTGTGAATTAATTGGTTCATGAACAGAATATATCAAATAGGAATGTTAATACTTTTAAATAGTTGTAATTCAACTTACTAAAATTTACGCGTCCTTAGTACACATGATAAGTTGCAAATACGGACAACTTTGTTAATTAAATAATAATCAATTGTCACGTGTTCTTTATTATTTTTAATTTTATTTAAGTCTTCGCAAAATATCTTCGCTCAAAAGGCTCAAATATATATAATTAGGTCCACTCTGTCAAGAAAATAGAGGTACATTTTCGTATGACTTAATAATTGCACTTTGTGCTTAAAATAATGGCACTGACGTACATGCGCCGCTCATTAGTAATGTTGGATAATAAATGAGAAAAATGCAAGATAACTGCAAAATAAAGTTTCATTTAAAACAGCGTTCCGAAAACGGAATATTATATAATATTACCTATGTATATAATAAATTGTGAAAGATATTGCCAAGGATAGATTAGTATGTCGAAATATATTGAAACAAATAAGAGTAGATAAAACTGGCGACTATTATTGTAATGTCAAATTATTTTATTATATTTATAATGTGACACGATATGACTTTTATATGGTTTTATAAAAGATATAAACCACTATTATTAGTTATTTGGATTCCTGAGAAGCCAGTTAGCTAGTAATTCCGTCATTCTGCAAGGTAAACCGTTCCATTCCGTCATTTAGCGCAGCATTGAGCAGAATTGAGGTGGAACTAGTATGCAAGAAGTATGGACCAAATCCTACAGTTCGGCAGATTGCGAAAATCTACTAATCTATCGCTTTGTAATGCTTACGATTTCACAAAAATTCTTCGATAATGTCGATAACTGGATTAGTCGAGGGACTGTAGATATGTCACATCGATTTGGGGATATATTGACATACTGAAATCACCTTGAGACGGCGAAGCCGGCCTTGCTCTTTCTTACCGAGACCCAGATATCCTCTCCTGCCGATACGACTTTTCTCTCTTACCCCGGGTACAAATTGGAACATTCCTTTGTACCACGAGCTGGAATTGTTCGGATTAATCCCGGTTGCTGAATTTCACCTTCGGACATCTCGTCAAAATTCCAAATATCACCCGCACCACCTAGATGTCCGAAAATCCACAACAGCGCAATTTTTAAGACATTTTCTGCCTCGCACAACCACTCTGTGGTACCATGATACGACTTGGGAACATTCAAGAAAAGAGCGTACTCTTTCCTGAAAGGCCGGCAACGAACCTGCAAGCCCCCCGGTGTTGCAGATGTCCATGGCCGGTGGTAGTCACTTTCCATCAGGTGAGCCTCCTGCTCGTTTCCCACCTAACACATAAAAAAACAAAAGAATCAAAGTTGCCGACATAGCTAGCAAATCGAAGAGGTAGGTCAAGTATGTTAATGGAACGTTGGCCGTTGGTGCAGATTAGTAATTAATGAGGAGACTACGGATCGGCATTGAAATATACGGTGCCTTCCAGTCAGGTGGACCAATGATATGACAAAAATGGACCCGACTGAATGTGGAAGACGGAGAACCGGGAGCTTTGGTGCACTTTGAGGAAGGCTTATGTCTAGTATTCGGTGACGATTGTCTGATGATGATTAATCAAACCATTAAATATGAGAGAAAAACGTGTCAAAACATTTTATTTGTGAGGATCTATCTCTTAAGTGCGCAAATAAATGTTTCACATCAAAAATGTGGTAGGTGTCGAAAATAATAAAATATTAGTACTCGTTTGTGAAAATAATAATGAATTAATAAAGATATCAAAAATATAACTCTCTTTACTTTAACGCATGAGCTCGGTGTGTAAAATTAAAAGGATAAAATATTCGTTACCAATTAAAATGCGTGTGTATTAAAATTTTCACTAGCTGTTTCATTTTATACCAATTTGGCCGAGAAGGACAATTTAATAATACAATTTCTGTAACAAGGCAAACTTCATTCAACCCATATATTTTGGACTTATTTAATTCTGTATATCTTTATATAAATTATTTTTCTGACAACTAGTTAAGTTTACATGTCAAAGTTTGAAATAAATAACTATAACCCAGAGTTTAATCTTACGAATACAATCGATACTATTTCATTTTATGGTATTAAGGAAAAGATATTGACGTCATCATATCATATTAGGAATTAAGCAAAAATTTCACTTTGGATATATCTATTTTACGAATAGTATAAGTTTTATTCACATTTCATGTTGTACTCCCCCGTTACATAAAGAAATATTTAAAAAAGCTGTTAACCTCACAATCAGGTTCTATGGCCACGTAATGAAATCTTCTCAGAACTATGTACATACAAAGCAAAGATAATCGAAACAATAAAACGCACGTACCCATAAAACGTTGCTATTTCGATAAATTGGCCCGTGTAGAGCTAGTCAAGGAGTTCACACGTAACTCGCTCGGTTAATTAAGTATAGACATTGAATGGTTAAAGGGAAAGTGTTCTATTTTGTTTTAATTTCGTTTTCACAATTAAATGTCAGTATGCAATTATTAATTTATTTCAAACTATAACGCCTTAGAAACTTCCAATTACGTGCCAGCATCAAAAATAACAATAATAAAAGAAATTGAAAAAAATGTAGATTGATCTAAGGCAGGAAAGACGAAACCAAATTTGTTTAACGCCCACAGTATGTATCTAAAATATATATTTTTCTTTTCATTATTTTTTCAATTACACCGAGAAATGTAATATGATAGTATTGAAATATATATCTGTAGCACAAATCTAATATTATTTAAATTTGTCGAACATTTTAAATGAGACGTTTAAGTTGCGTCTCTTTCGAAGTCAAGGCTCTGATTACTAAACAAATATTTTCGACTGAAAATTGAAATTTACTTGGAAAACTCTTTAAGACAGCATTATATAGGGCAAAATTTTGAACTTCCTTCGTAGATAAAATTAATGTTAATAAAAGCTTCCATTTACCTGCGTGCATACCACTTTTATATGTAAATTAAATATTAAAGTTTTTTATTAAATATTACCCATATTTTGCTTTACGCTAGACATACGCAGAACACGTGATGAATTACACTTAACGCAACTGATCAATTTACACTTATAGGGTAGATTAATTTTCAATTTGACATGGGACTACCTCCGAGATTTAATCGATTGAATAATAAAATAATTAAAAAAACTGAAATACCGCCAAATATAATTTGTGAAATTGTGACTTATTACAAACTATTTGATTTATTAAAACGTATTTTGAATGAAAACGGTCGTTATATTTTTATTTAAAAAATGTGTTATTCAACAAATCACAGTTTTAAATTGTTGCGTGTTAAATTAAAAAACTAGATTTTTTTTCTTGATGATTAATTTCTTTAGAATCTATTCATCAAAGAAGACGTAATTACAGCGTTTCTTTTTAAATGCAAATAAATTCGTTGCAGTATGAAAAGCCTCAATCAAGTTTATTTCAAATTATGTTAATTTGCTACGAAACATGGTTATAATATATCATCGCATATTATACGTAACAATTTTAAATAATTAATAATTGAAATAAAATTGTAAATTAAACGTATTGTAACAGTGGTACATAGTTCATAATATTAATATCGTTGAAATATTTCGTGAATCGTATTGTTGCTCTTAATATAATCTTATTTAAACACAAACACGAAACCAGCCTCTTAATATAAACATATATAAATTATTTATAACATATATCGTAATATAAATGCATTGGAAATTGTATTTTTGATGAATTTTTTTTTTAACATCATTAAGTAATAAAATTTACAGCCAAAATTTAAACTTTTATCAATGTTATAGATATGATTAGCAAATTTATTTTTTTTGCATAAAAATGGAGTAAAAAACTTACTATATAAATTTTCTAACTTTGAACGGTAAAAAGTTTAAGTAGAAGAAAAAGGTGTATGATTTTTTTGTATTATTATATTTTTATAAAGTCGAAGGGAATGTTATTGAAAGTTGTAGAGAAACTTATAAAATCTAAGTTATAAGTGAACTCTACGTCCATATCATGAATTTTATTTAGACCGTGATATTATATATCTATATGTATGTGTTGGTGAATGGTAATTGTATACATATTAAAACGCCTCTTAATTTTCTTAGCTTTCTTTTCATGCCATAATAATAGAATTTAAATAGTAAAATTTAAAAAATCGTTAAATAAAAGAAATTATGTTAGCCGAGCTGATGGATGAGGCACTTTAATAGCAAATATAAAAAGGAAAGGATTGACAATAAGTTAAAGCTGAAGGACTTAGTTGCTTGGAGAAAAGGAATTATTTCCAAGTTTTTTTCTACGAAATGAAAGACTTAAGAGAAAAGATTGATTAAAATTGTTGGTCAACTAGGAGTCCATTCAAAGTAATTCCGTGGTAATTCCTTCCTATGAATCATCAAAGCCTTCTTTATTAAACTTATAAAGTCAAATAATTCGCCATCGTAATTCCTACGTAAAAACCTAAGTATTTTCAAATTGTGGTCATATTGTAAGGTTCGTTTGCAATAGGGCAAAAGAGAACAATGGGTTGGAAAGAAAGTTGAAGTGTGCTATTATGAATGTTTAGCTAAGGCCCGCTCAGTAAACACTTGTACGGAGCGCACAATGGCTCTATTCACTGTTGTGAGAGCACTATGTATATGCTGTTAAGACCTATCTATTACATGCCGTACCGCTTGTGACTTTTCTATAACGTCAAGACTTCAAAATCTAAAAAAGTAGTTTCATATCTCAAAGGTATTGGAGTTAAAATAGTGTTTTTTTTTTTTTAATTATAAAGTACTAATGCAAAAAATCCATACTTCCATAATAATAAATGCGAAAGTAACTCTGTCTGTCTGTCTCGCTTTCACGTCAAAACTACTGGACCGATATAAATGAAATTTGGCACACAAATAGTCTAGAGCCTGAGAAAGGACATAGGCTACTTTTTATTTGGAAAGTGCTGTAAGGGGTTGAAAAGGGGAATGAAAGGTCGTAAGTTATTGAAAGTATTCTCATTTTTAGGACTAGAAGCATAAAACTTATATTTTAGTCTGTATACTTATAAACTAACATGTCATGACACCCACTAAGGAGCGAATTTTGGAAATTCTACCCCAAAAGGGGTGAAATAGGGGTTAAACGTTTGTATGGAAGTCCGTAATTTTTGAAGTTAGAAGCACGAAAATTTATTTATGGGCTACTGATTAAAAATGAGTAGATATATATTTAAGCGTTTCTTGATATCCTACCTATGAGGGGGTTAAATAAGGGATGAAAGTTTTTATGGAAGTCCGTCATTTTTTTAAATCAATAACATGAAATTTTATTTTTGGGATACTGATTAAAAATGAGTAGAAACGTATTTAAGCGTTTCTGGATATTTTACGCCTAAGGGGAGAAATAGGGGTTGACATTTCGTATACAGGTTAGTCTGGAAATCCGACATTTTGAAGTTAAAAGCATGACATTTCATTTTTTGGCTACCGATTAAAAATGATTTGATACGCATTTAAGCGTTTCTGGATATTCTACCCTAAGGGCTGAAATACACACCAATGTGGTATACAAAGAGGTCTTAAATTTACGTAATATTTTAAGTTAATTTGTAAATATATTCATATTCTACGCAAGCGAAGCCGCGGGTAACAGCTAGTATCTTAATAATTTAAATTAACAATATAATTAATATTATAATTAAATTAATAATATAATTTAAAAAAACGCAATCATTCTGGAAGAAGCGTTAAGGATGAATATGAGTTTACCTAATATGTCAAAACCATTATGACGTAAATACCTGTAGAGTGTACATACGTATGTAGATGTATACGTATAAGGTACGTGAACCTTATTAATGCTGTAATCTCTTTAAGATGCTGTACCTATAAATTGATTTTGCTATAATGATATTAAGAAGGTCTTCCACTGACCCAAATAATACGATTTACGCGATGTGTAATCAATTTGAAATTGTTGTTTAAAATATGATTGGTATCGGTAAGTAGTGAATGATATTCATTTTAAATATCTTAAATTAATTAAGTGAACGATGTAATAATAAATGTAGTAAAATATCTTCCTACTGTAATTGGTTATAGCCATTTTAATTTAGTAATATATATTATATTATATTTAATGTTAAAACCAGTTTCATGGACACGCGGAAGACTTTTATAGACCTAGAAAAAAAGAGCCCTACAATAGAGTGAATAATTTATAAATATTATAATACAGAATATACATCTTTATGTATTTATTATTAGTCAATACGAATGAAATTTTATGATATGTTTGTGAATATAACTATAATATTGTTTAACTTGAAGTTAAATATATTATTTTTCAAGTTTAAATGTCACCAAAGACCAATTGCGAAGGACGCTTTAGGTGAAAAGACCACCGTATTATTTTTCGTTTGTTTCATCGTAATGCACTGATGTGATCTCTCTTCTTTGAGTGATGTATAGTATGCAAATATATAACTATATTCATTATACTTTCAACATTTAGAGTTCAGACTTGTGATATAATTAAATAAGTAATTCCGTTCAAGTATGCACGGTCTTGCATGAAGTCTTCAACTTTCGATTGACATGGCGTCTCACAAATTCGCTTATGATCTCGTGTAAAGTTTAAAGCGTATCTATGTACTTTATGATTTAAAATTTTATATAAAATTATTAGGAATATTTGAAAAAGGTTTTGCTTTAAAATTAAATAAACTCATATATAAGCTCTTATACAAATTATGTAAAAATAAAGAAATAACCTGTGTATTGACATAAGGTTCTCTGACCTTATTACATTATGCTGATCTAATACATGTGGTATGTGGTGGTGGTGGTGCATAATTTTTTTTCAGATATTCGTCTGACATATGCAGGTTTCCATCACATCGTGAGATGTTATCCTTTACCACCAAGCACGAATTAATTTAAAACACAAATTAGGCTATTGAAAATTTAATAGCGCTTGCTCAGGTAGCAGCGCTTACACGCAATCTTACGTTTAGGGTAGAAGATTAATGTTCTTTATTAATTCCACTTAGTCACATTATGTAAGTTTATTTAACAAATTTTTTAGATATTTTTATATCATGTAACTAAAAAAAAACAATAATTAATACAACTTTATCGGAACAACATTACATAATATTTTTGATGAGCTTTGATTATATTACATCATATAAAAAAATATACAAAAATATAAATAAATGTAATTGAAGATATCCAATGTAATTGCGAGTTACATCTACGCTTTTATATCTGTAAGTCTGTTTTTCACATATTTAAGAAGACACAAATGTAATGTTTGCGTATTTATTTTATAGATACTAGATATGAAAATATAGGTTATGTTGTTATTACAAACGTAACATACTGTACCGTACTGTTGATATGAACATGTTTATGTCGGCCACGGAGAGATCAAGCTACGGAAGCGAATTCAACCGCAAACATTCGTAGCCTGGCTCTTACTAGCCTCATAACAATTTATGCGGCCCCACGTTTCTGCTTTAATCTGCGGTTATCGCCTAAGGTTTAATCAGACTCTTTACTAGCAGATATGTTCTCGTCGTATTGGTTATTAACATAGACGTAAGAAAAAATGTGTATCACAGACTAAGTTTCAGTAATTAAAGAATGTTTAATATCCAGAACAGGAAAGTTTGTTTGAGAGCGACAACTTTTATTTTTTACAACATTCAATGAAATATAAATTCGATATAAAGGTTACATTTGGCATGCAAATAATATCAAGGCATTTTCTTCACAATTGTTCATGATTATTGAAACACTTGAAAAACCTTTCTTTTTATCATACGGTATATACGCTTGTACATTCTATAAGCTTCAATGGACTCTGGGCTGAGTGCTAGGCCATTCTCTAAAAACTTTTTTGTTTGCTATTGATCTCAGAAGATCAATATTCAATCGATCCTCTTCTACTCCATCCTTAACCACGTAACTTGAAGAACGCTTTTACACTCTCCCAACTAATACCCACACATTGCTGCTTGTGCTTTTACAAGCGCAGGCCATTTAAATATACAAGCACACAAAAATAAATCAAATGAAAAACACTAAAGGCACGGACAAAATATCAGTGGAGATAAAAAGGTCGGCTTGTAACGTAACGTGCTGGCATAGTTACTTCGGCAAATGTTCGGCCTATGGACGAGCCTCGAAGCAACATGGACAAGATATTTGAGAAACTAATCATTACAATAAGCTTCGTTAGTAAATCATTTATATAACATAAGGGTTTTTGAGTAATTAAATTGTTGTCAAACTAACAATTATAGCCATATAATTAAGTTTGAATATTCTTTTTACGCTTCTGTTGACGTTTTGTTTTAAAAACAACTTGCAAACATAAAGAAATATAACGAAAACAAACAATTTAACTTGTTACAAAGTTAAACAACTATACACTTTTTTTATTTTAAAAAAGTATGGTGACAGGATATCTCGTTAATGAAAGGCGTCGGAAAAAAATTCAGAAATGCAACTAACAAAGTTTAACAACGTAATTAACTTTAGACAAATTGCAAAATCCCAAATTTCGAATATTACTTTTACGGTTTTGAAGAACTTTTTTGACAACTCGTTACATAATTTCGCATATATTTACATACGACGTGTTTATTATTGAAAGGCTGAATTAGTTTAATGTATAGATGACCGAAAGTTAAAAAAGGGTACAATAAAATAAAAACTTTGTGTATGGATTATTCATAAGTCGTAACAAGCGGTCTGCCGGATGCGAACAGGAAAAGAGTCCAATTTTAATGAGCTTGTGAATTTTATTTCTATACCTTTTCAGAAAATTAAGTTTGATGTTATTTTCTAAATGAAGTTATATACTATCACGGTATAAGACTAGTAGGTCGTGAGATCCAAACATTGTAAAGTGTTCCTAATTTATCAAGGCTAACTGTTGTGTTTTTTATTAATCTGTAAATACTTGTATTTTTAACCAACTAAAAGAAGGGGTTATTAATTCGGTTCGGTTTTATTCTTTTTTCTTCATATTAGTTACCAAAGACTCCGTAATTTATATACCGATTTGGAAAATTCTTTTTGTGTTTCGACGAACGATAATGTGAGGCAACGAAGTAACTGTAAGCCTCCGAGACAGTGAGTATCTATCGAACAAGAGATAAGGCCATTGGCCTCTATCAACAGACTGTTAATAATTAATCTATATCAAAAAAAGAAATGAAGCAATATCAAATCAACGTGATTTTTTTATTTTTATTTTTACACGAACTGGGTTATATTGGGAACAAGTAAATTTAATTTGTTAGAATTTAACGTCAAAAACTTATTGGCAATGTCGAAAACGTTTAATGAAATGAACTAAACGAGCCCATAAATTACATTAACGAAACCCTCATTTGAATTACTATACCCAAAATCACTCCTAAGAGGACTAACGTTACCCCTGAGGTATTAATCAAAGAATATTGTGGATTTGAATATGTTAAGCTAAATCAAAAATATTTTCGTTTAACCGATCTAATATGTCATGATGGTATATTATTATGATAAATTTCATTTGGTAATTAAATCTCTTATCTAAATATCTAATAATAGATATATTAATCTCATTATAACTTAATATTGAAAAATACGCCGTATCTCACTTTAAAAATTTAGCAAGATTCAAAATATTATATATTAATCGGCTCATAATATCAAAATATTATGAGCCGAGATGGCCCAGTGGTTAGAACGCGTGCATCTTAACCGATGATTTCGTGTTCAAACCCAGGCAGGCACCACTGAATTTTCATGTGCTTAATTTGTGTTTATAATTCATTTCGTGCTCGACGGTGAAGGAAAACATCGTGAGGAAACCTGCATGTGTCTAATTTCAACGAAATTCTGCCACATGTGTATTCCACCAACCCGCATTGGAGCAGCGTGGTGGAATATGCTCCAAACCTTCTCTTCAAAGGGAGAGGAGGCCTTTATCCCAGCAGTGGGAAATTTACAGGCTGCTAATGCTAATGCAAAATATTATTTATAATCATAAAAGCTTTGAAATAAAAATATCTAAAAGGCACGTCCTTTCTATTTCAAACATGCATTTGTTTTTCATTCAAGTACACGCCAATAAGATTTGGTGTAAGGTTGTTACGTAAATGAATCTTGTTGGTTTCTAAATTGCAACAGCTTGCACGTGACGGAAGAACAACTGCGCTTGAGATAAGTTACAAAATATTAATATATTAAACCCTTGATTTCATATAATTGAATGTAAATAATCAATATTTAATTACTATTAGATAATTTAGATAAGTCTATATATTAATAAATCCATCATATATTTCTTCTAAAATTAATTAAATTAATAAGAACTTTAATTAAATAAAAATATTAATTAATTTATTAAAAATAACATCAGATGAAAGTGCTAAGCCGAAGAGAGATATGTTTGACATTTGATTAAAAATATACCTTTAAGAATTTATTCTATGTTGATAAATGTTTGCTTGTGAAGTTAAAAACATTTTTTTTTATTAACACATGTTGTCTTCCCATGAAAATATTATTATTTGAAGGTATCTTTTGTCATTCGTAAGAAGATTTCCGACGAAGATATTCTTTAAAATGACAATCCTATTAAGAATCGTCTCGCAATGTGTGAAGATTTCCTTTTCGCCTCGGCAATTAAAAAAATATAGCTAGCTGGTTAGAATTTAAATCTAAAATTTATTTAGCTTCATTCTATACCCGAATTGCTTTTAATAAATACTAAATTAATCAAATATATAATAACGCTTTGTCTAAATCTGAAATCTATTTTAGCAGTTCATAACCATCGCTTAAAGTTATTTGAATCAATCAAAAAGTTTATGATATTTCATAATTAATCTTCATCATTTAATTTTACCGAAACATTCATTTCGAAAACTTTACCTTTAAATAGTAAAAGCAAAGTAATCACGAACTCATAGCTATACAGAAAAGTTACTAATACTTAGTATGGAAATTAATAAAATAAGTTGAAAAAAACATTTATATTTATTACATTTGAACTACCTCTTTTTTTAAATCTTGCTGTAGAGGAAACAAACGTGATTGTCAAGCGACGCCCAGCAGGTTTAAAATAGAGAATTTGACGTTTATTAAAATAGTTTATGTAGGGGGGGCATAATAGTATAAGACAGCGCCATGCCGGTTGCTGTCACGGCATACGTTTCGATCTTACCGCCAAAACATTCCAGTGGAAGTTTTACAACAAAAAACATTAACTTGTGACTTGAATGGTAATTACATTAATAGTAGTAATGTTAATATTTTTATTAAACATATACTTTTTTATTTTAACCTTTAATAGACATGCTGGTACGAATACTATTTTACATTTCTTTCGTGCCAGTAAACTCTGCCACAGGATCTAAGATCTTATATCCCTTATGTCTGTAATTACACTTTTTTAGTAAAATCGTAAACTAAAATACAGCAGTTCGACTAAATAATTATGACCTTATATGAACTTGTTTTCTTATGGTTAAAATTCATGCAAATGAACAGCTCATTCTGAATTCAGATATTAACAATTTCCATTTCGCAATTGTATGGACTCGAAGCGAATGTGCAATTTTTCCTTACATCCGTTTTTCGATCGATTCCCTGTTTTTTTTTTTTTACTTCTTAAGCTGTTTGATACAGAATGTTTTCCGGTCAACCTGATTGCTTATACGTTCTTGCTCAAGTGTTGTTCTGTTGATTACTATTTTAATAAACCCTATGGTGTCTGGAGTAAGCGATGTAGTTTTGCATATTATATTTATTATGACCCTACGTTTTATGGGACAGTAAACACTTAGAGACGTCATAACAATAACATACTTATTGTGACATTTTTAGAACTAGTCTACTAAATACTCTTTGGTAAGTATTTAAAACGTTTTTTATTCAGAAATTATTAAAAAAATATAAATTTTAATTTTCACGTTAAATATAATCAACCAACTCTTTCAAAAGGATTTAACAAAATGTTATTTTCATACGTGGTATCCAAAACGCTCAATAACTTATAATGACACAACTTTTCCAAGTAGTTATTTCGCTGTCATTATCATAACTGATTTTCAAACAAAAACGTGTCTGAAGTTAGCTACGGAGAAATGAAATTCGTTCTAACTATTAAGTCCGCCAAAACCTGACGGTTTGAAATCAATTAAACTTAACTGAGCCACGCTTCGAACTCAGTAGCAGACACTTCGAACAGGGATGGAAGCAATTGATAATATTCCAACAGAAGGCCATAGCTGCGACTCTAAACTAACTTCAATTGATCATCATTCAAATGTTTAATGGAAGTACGGTTGAAGTGACTTAAAATTATTTGCAATTTGATGCACTTGTGTAAATCTTAACCAAAGACAGCTGGTTCCAATCCGAGCCACTGAATTTTTATATAGTTATTTTTTGTTTTAAATTAATCTCGTGTTCGACAGTAAAGGAAAACATCATGAGGAAAAGTGTGATGAAACTCTGCCACATGTGTATCCAACCGGCAAACAAGCATTAGAGTAGAATGGTGATATAAGTACCTAATTTTATCTTTTTGTCATAAATTTGTAATCCTAAAATTGAGATTATGATGCTGTCTGGCAATACAAAAATAAAACATGTAGGCACGTCAATATAAAGTAAATAAAGCGGTGAGTAAGATATAACAGCGGTGAGTAAGGGATAGACGGAGATGTATTAATAATCAATTGATTTAACAAAAAAGGGACTATAGGGGTTTCTGTTAGAAGAAACTCGAAATTCACCGCAGAACAAGAGCGTGAAATGTTCGAATGTAATATGCGACATTTACTACAATAATTATAAATTTTATAGGATACATATATCACAATGGAATATCTCCGTAAGGCAGCTGGTAAAATTTCGCGAATGAGATAAGAAGTGAATATTTATAAAATGAGACTGCTGGTCATTAACAGGATCTAAGAATTGTGATATTTCAATAATGATGTCTATGAGATATATTTGAATATCTGTTTCCTGAAAATATTGTAATCGTTACGATAGTTGCGATTTTAGTGTATGTTAATAGTTCATATACTGTCGTAAGTACATATCTATCAGATGATATTAAAAAATAATATTTTATTTTTCTGTAGTAACACACCGTGCTTTTGTAATTTCACCTTCTGACTATAATCCATGTATCCCATAAAAAACTATACGATAAAATGGCAAAATAACAAGGTCTATGTAATCATAACGTCATGTAAATATGTACAGAATCTCGCTAATATATTTTACCGTCAAGGGTAGACTGACAGCAATTTGTATTTCTTATTTAACTTAGTAACATTTTGTAGACGCAGAAAAATCATATGTTATCAAAATATGAAAGATGTCTAGCATTATGAAGCATATTAAACATGCTGATACGCTATGTTAGTATTATACGATAGATTTCATGAAAACTATCTAGGCATGTTATTGAAGTAGAGAAAACTAAAGATGTCATTTATAAAATACGATGTTATTTATTTAGTAATTGTCGTATACGTCTTGTTAAGCAAGCTTGTATCAAATATACAATTGGTAAGATATATTCAGAATAATAAAGTGATAATAATAATTATTTATGATACAAACTTTAGTTATTATAGAAAAAAAAACAAGAAAAAAAGTAAAAAACATAAAAAACTAATTTTTAATCTTACCTACACTAAGTATTTGATTTCAGTAATGTTTACTCAAATATAACTCAACCAAATTGAAGGTATTTTACGATTAAATTATAATTGGTCTAAAGAAACGCTTTTCGTAGTTTATAGCATTTTCGTATGTACATACATATATCTGTCATTGTATTATTAATTTTTATTCAACTTTTTTTCGAGCACTGTTTGTAGACCGTCTGGATTTTCTTCAAAGAGCACGGTACCTAGCATACATGAGTTAACTGTTTAGCAATAACTTTTATTTCAGTTTTTTCTCAGTCTCGGTCTCTTAGCATTCACTCATCAATGTAGGTAACACTTTTATGTAAAGAAATATTAATAGAATCAACGAACGAAATAAAATGTAAGAAACAATAAAATTGTTGTTATGTTAAAATATTTTTATCATTCAGTGTTTCCTATTAACCAAATTCGGGATTAAGAACGGGATCCCGTTTACATATCATATTAACGCAACAAATGAAATATTTACAACTTAATATAAATAGCTCAACCTTAACATTAAATATATCATAGATTTTTTAGTGTATTCATGCAATATTTACTTGCGTGATTCATGCATATAAAATTTCACACCTACAATACATAGTACAATATAGTTTCACTAACTCATATAATGTTTTCGTTCCTTGTATTTTTGTGTGTAATTAATGAAAATTTAGACGAATTAACACTCTTTTGTAATTGCAACTCATAGGACTTACCAATTCAAATAAATCAATTAAATAAACTAATTTACTTCTTAGAGTTTTTACATAGGTAGCGACTGGTTTTGTTCATTACTACTGTAACTGTACTAACTTTACGTCTAACATTTTTTTATAGAGCTATAATATTTCACAATGAGAACATACATATATCTACTGTGAAAATTTCTTAAAATTATAAATTAAGCGCTTAAACTGTCAATGAGTCTGATTTATTTATAATTAAAATTTTGGCCAATGTTTTAAGTATACAATTTAGTGTTAAGCATAGTGTATACAGGTGGCGCTGAGTCGCGTGGCCAACCAATTAACCGGTTGGCGGATCAAAGACGCGTCCCTGTTCACCCTGTGTTTATGACCGCCCATTCATATGGATTTCATAACAACGCTACGCGAATTATACACTTTTCAGAATATCGATAATATACATTTTGAGAAACTTATTAAATTAATATTGTACTAAAAATATTATGAATCTTGTACAATAATATCTATCATATAAATTTACAGAGATAATATTTCAAATGTTAAGTAAATTGGAATTAAAATATCAGAATTCGTCGAACAGCTTATTTAGATAGCAATTAATTACAATTAAATTCTTACGCTTAAAGAAACACGGAACAAGAAGTATGAAGTTATTTAATAAGAAAATTATTGAGATAAATATAAAGTTGAGAGTTGCTTCTATTGAACGCTAAACTACCTTCGTATGTTTGAATATTTCATGAGTATAATATAAATTTATGTGATAACATAAAACAAAAACGAATTTATATTTTTCCTATCCACATACATATATAGTTTTATAAACAAAGCATTGTTTCTAGGTATTTTTTTTAACAATTTTAAGCTAAACAAATAACAACAATGAATAATTAGATAATTGATATTGTATTTTGTTATCCTTAAGTCTTAATATACGCGACAGGTTTATGGGTAATGTTTGAATAAAAACATGTATCATTGGCCGATTTAAGATAATTTACTCTTACGCTCCCGGAAATATATCTTTCAAGAGAGAATGATTTCACAAACGAACTTCCTGGAATTTTTTTCTTTTGTATCTATAAATAGTGAAAACAATCATATGAAAATCAATCTTCGAGCAAATACTAAGATGTTTGTGCTCTTTGATGGCATTGCGATGGCTTTTAGCAAGGTCGGAAAGGTCAACAGCGTCTAGCTCCGATTTTGTTTGAGTAGGTACGTCTGGAGTAAGCTATTTTATTTACAAAATAATTCGATGAAAATAGCTGCGGTATTTTCGTAACGCTCTTACTAATTTAAAAGAAAGCATGGTAATAAAAAGCTCTGTTTAACGAATGCGAAAATATTATACTTAAAAGTGAATATCACTTTATATTATTATCTGCAACCACGCAATGCTTTCATGTCGTAAAAAGTCATCATTTATTTCGTCTATTCAAAATGACACATCAAAAGACCGCTATCGGATGCTAAATGAAACATAATATGTATAATTTATCGATATGATATTCGTAATAAATCACTATTTGAGGTATTTTTATTTGACAAAGGTACGTTTCTTTTCACATATTTTTTTAAAAGACGATTGAGTAGAAAATAAAAAAAAAATTGCGCATTATCTAAGTGAACTTTATTTATTGTATTTTAAACAAACATTGTATAACATATTACTGAAATATCTAATATAAAATGTAAAGATAATTTAACATTTGTTCTTAAATAAGAAGGTTATCTAGATAGTAACAAAACATGTACGAATTTACAAATGACTTTGCTAGATGCCAAGCATTCAGCAACAAACTACGGAGTAATTTAAGTACAGGATTCTCAGTATGTAGGACTGGATATAATTAGCCTCTATGTCGATGTTCTATTCAACTGCAACACACACACTACACAGTATCATTAGTCGGGAAAGTTATGCTTGGATCAAACGCTTAGTAATAGGTAGCATATGGTGCAACCTATTCTATTAATAGTAGGGGTTACCTTCACGACAATTACGGTAATGTTTAAACTGGTTATATTTACCGATTAAACTAATTGAAGCACTTAATGAACCAGTTATATTTACCGAAATTAATAATAATATTACATATAAGGGAAAATTATAAGTTAAAGTAAATATTTTCTCGGTAGGGGGGGGGGGGTGTAGCTTTGAATTAATGTTATATTCACTCTAGGTTCCGTGTGCATTTTTATTTCAAAGTAAATGAATATAACAAGTAACTGATAGATATCTTTAGATAGAGCAATCAAAAGAGGTAAATAATGGGGTATTATACGATACACGTATCAAAATGTTGCGTCACCGTAACTCAGTTGTCAATATTTTACGAGTGAAATACAAAGTGATTCTTACGGAATCGTACTGCTGAAACCGATATTCGTTGCGCGAATAGTAAAATGTCGTGCAATCCAATAAATAAGCAGTGGAGCGTGTAGGAGCGTGTAGGAGCGTGTGAATAATACGCAAAAAGCTGCGTGTGTAATACGGGCATGACACCGAATGTGATAAGCGTGATTGATGACGTCACAAACGCTGCGTCTGCACGAAGGGCCGTTATGACTGCCACACATTGCCCTACTTGTTGATCGCGGGTTATATGATATTTTAACACATTCAAATCTCAAATTATATTTTTTGCCTTATGGTTATTTTTATATATTTTATAAAAATGCTTATTTTCTGATTCTTTAAAATTTTTAACATCGAAATATCTTCGTAGTTACCAAAATCTGTGCGTCTCATAACTAATTAACTTCAAGTTTACTCCATCATTTGACATTTGATTATGAGTTTATTATAATTAAATTAAATGTTAAAAGTAGCTTAAATTTTCCTTACTTAGGATTGGAAATATATAATAAGTTATAATATATACATACATTAGAAAAAACATTGTTAAAGTCATGATGTTACGACTTTAAGAAAATTCTGATAGTCCATTAAATAGCCTACAATAATACTATATGGTAACTTAAGAATAAAATAACCGCGTATAAAATTAGCGTAAATATTATTGTAAGAATATAATGAAACAGAAATGTTAAGCATAGAAAACTGCACCCGTATTCAACACATGAATCTAACATTGTTATTTATTACTTTTAATTTAAAATAGTTCTATATTTTGTATTAAACCTCGTGCCATTAATCGTAATAGTAACCTGTAAGTTAATTTTCTCTAAAGCCGTTTCAGATAACCAAATTATGCGTAAAGTTTTTGAAGTTTCGATTACTTAACAGTAATGTCGACATTACTATAATATATTACATAACAACATCATAGGAAATATTATGTTGCATATTAATTGTATACGTAGCGATTTTTATCTTGTCTATATTTTGGAATTCATCCATTTTTCAGTTTCCTATTCTTAACTGCTATAAATTCTCACGAATTTCACAAAATTTATAATTAATTATAGCAAATTTTATGCTTAATGTAAAAAACATTCACCTGTTGTCGAAGAGATGTAATGATGCTGATAAATTAAGCAAGTTAAATTAAGATTTCTCCAAAACTTTCAGAAAAGTTTCTGAACTGTTTGGATGAACGTTTACAAATAATAATAATATAATATGTAAGAATTCCATATTAAAACGTGTGTAGTTTTCATTTTCTTTATAAATAACAAATATTTTTACAGTATCTCAACTAATTTATTAATTTCAGATCAAACATGACTTTGAACACAATTTTTGCTCTGGCAATTTACGGGCTCACAGCGGTCTGTATGTTGCCTGCATCTTCCGCTCAGGATCTCTCGCAATACGACAGTAAGTATAACTCGACATTATACGTTTGTTTATGATGACTATAGACGCCAACAATTCATTTTTATGACAGTCATTAATTTCACTCCACTTCCGCTTCCAACTACTACACACGTACATTTGTATCAAGGAATAAATTAATTACAACTTCTGAAAACATACTAATATTATAAAGAGGAAAGTTTGCTTGTTTTTTCTGGTTTCACGCAAAAACTAGTTATCCTTTTGATATGGAACTTAATATTAGTATTTATTTTTTAAAGAAACTCACACTTTGAATTTCGAACGAGTTGTTTTAGACATAAATATAACACGTAAAATCTTAAGAATATCACGTGAGATTGCTGAACAGTACAGGCGACGAGATCGGCTGTGGAATACTTATAATATTATTATTAATATTATTTATTAACTTATTTTAGCCGTATGAAGTCAGGTAGCTCGAATATATTTATGATATTAAAATAATAAATTACTAATTCCAAAGCAAAAAATTAAATAACTATTACATATTAATAAAATAATCCTTATTATTATATCAGTTGTCGCGTTTGATTTTCGAACCAATCACATTCGATGCGACAGCGGAAAATACTAATGTTTATTGATGCTCCTACAAATCAAAGCGGTAAAATACTGTTAGTTTCATTTTATACTGAAACAACTTTAATCATCGTACATCGTATATCGTACATCGTATGCTAAAATAATACGGACGAAGTTACACGTCGATTTGATAAAGTGCAGAATGTCGATGCAATACGCACTAATTTTGAATAGCGTTGGTTTGACCGTAGCTCGTAATGAATGTGACAACAGCGAGTCTACAGCAGCCCATCCTAAACTGACACAACCATTATTCTACAAACGCTCCACAAACAATTCAAATTATCCATGTCAAACGCGAAAGCGTTTGTCTAGCTTCCCATTACATAGGGTGAGAGTATTCGCGTAAATCTTTACTATGGGCTCGAGTCACGTATACTATTAAGGATTGATTTAAAGTGTAGTGTATAAGCATATACTAACGATTATAAATCTAAGGTACGGGTCATTTCAGTTTATACGATATTTTTAATAATATTTTACTTATTTTGTATTAAAACGTCGATATGAAGCTTGAATCTAGAGAGATAGCTATTTAATATTCCTAATAAATATGATTCTAGTAAGCTCTTAGTGAAAAATATTATCGTCATTTTACTAGATTGAATTATAATTACGTAAAACGCTTTGGAATGTAATCCTGCCGAGTCCAATACTTATCCTTTTTCACGGATCAAATCACATACGCATAACCATATCTGCTATATATAATTTAATTTATATATCTTGCATGAAAATCATTATATACTTTGTATAATAATGTTAATGATATTTATCTTGCCCCAGGAAATATATGTTTAGTTTTGTGGAGTCGGCAATAATGATTACTTCAAGGTGTAATGTATTCACATATTGGACAAAACATTTAATCAAAATTTAGCAGAACCCAAAATAAGCCTCTCAATTTCAATTGATCCGTTCATATCCGGTGACTTGAAATAAACAGAGGTAATTTGAACTTTTGGAAGATATTGTTATACATTGTTAGGAACATTAGTGTTTATAATAGATAGGTTACTTTGAAAATCCTTATCTTAATTTACTCCTATCCGATAGCGGGGCTTTCTGTGGGCTCTAAAATTAATTATTCTGTAAAGTATGCTCTTCTTTGAAAGGTGGATGACTAAGTTTATTGATGGACTATGAGTAATTAACAGTACCGAAGTCGTATGAGATCACTATTCGTAAAGCCAAAAATCTCGCCAGTTTCTAAAGTAAAATTAAAAGAAAAACTAGGCAGCTTTAGCCCAGTGGTGGGACGTTACTACTTCTCAACCATTTTACATAGTTACAAATCATATTCCAATTGCTACTAAGATCTTACATCGGTAAAATCAGCGTTTGGCTTTACATTGCTTAATTAAATCAGGTGGTTTAACGAAGTATTTGCATAATTTATTGTGATGACATAATGTTAACGAACAAAGCGCTTAGTATTTGCAATTGAAAATTCTATGACACGGGTATATTCTTGAGATCATTTCCATTTATTTTCAAATACTCTTTAAAGAAAATTTACTAAGGAAATAAAAATTGTTTGCATGAATAGCAAAAATTTTAATAAGAAAAAATAAATTAAGTGCTATAACACATCGAAGAAAATCGCGACAATACTGTCCGTTCGACAATAGATTTCTCTTTATTCGGAGAAACCGGGACGGCGGATGTACAAATTGGGCGTCTTTAGACGAAAAATTTTCACACTATGAGCAAGTTGTTTGCAATATTCCTGTAATATGATCACATTTTCATTTAAATATAAATCCCGAAGGAATCGAGATAATTACTTCAAATCAAAGTCGAAGGAGATACAAATCAAAACTTGGATAGAAGTCTTACTTAACAAGAGTTAAGCTTTACATGAGTATACTAACGTATCATGATTCGCTACTTATTCAAATATTATTATACTGAAACCAAACGATAATTTTAGCACAAATAAATTAAATTGTAAGATTTCATAAGGATAGCTGTTAAGTAAATTCTGACTATACTATACATATATTTTTATTATTTGTTTTACTATCTTTGATTTCTACTCACAAAATATTTATTATACATACAATAAATTCATTTCATGTCTATCGGAGCCGACAAGTTGACTTAACTCTGTAATAGTTACTGATTGAACCAAGTTATGTTATGAATAGAAATAATTGAAATATCAAAATAGTCTAAGATTCACACTGTAATATGTTGTGATTCTTATTTATTTTTTATTTCCATAGTCATAACCACAATCACCCTACTATCTTAAACAACTTATACTAAATATAATGTTAAAAAATAAAAAATAACATCTGTAATGACTTTTTTCTCCATAGACATACTTATTTTATATCTAAATATAATAGGTGCTGCAGCAGTGTCCGATAGTCAAGGAGGTTGGGATGCTCTCGGCGGACTATATGCGTTGCTCGCTCAACACGATGCCTTAGGCGGCCACGCACTTGCGCGCAAATCTGTGCGCTCGCCTTCCCGCCGCCTGCGCTTCGGACGCCGCTCAGACCCTGACATGGCCCCTCAAGCGCCCGTAAGAAACAATTTCAATATATTAGTAATATATATAATAACGTCGAATGATGCATGTTTTGACGTTTCTTGTTTCGTAAGATTTTTATATGATAAAAATATAATCTTAATATAAATTTAATCAAGATACTTAAATCCAATACGAATAGTGAACATTAACATTCCTAGACGAGATAATTTTAAGAGTTACGTCTGCGGTTTTACGATGCTTGTTGCGTGCAGAGCAAAGAGAAGGACTTCTTACAAAGTGTTATCAAACTAGAGCGTAAGTTAACGCGTTTATGACTCAACCAAAAAATCCTTTAAAGGAAATCTCTCGTGGATAATTCACAATAAAGCTCGAAACAAAAGTGGATAATGTTACCCTCAGTATAACAATCAGCTGTTTAAAACGATTCCTTTTCTACATACATATATCAAAATAGAATAAAAAGAATCAGACTTTCTTTTTAGCCAAATGAGATTTTAAGAATTTTATTCGGTTTTGTTGGATTTTATCTGGTACTATGCAAGTTAAGTTTCAAATAATAATTGTGTAATGGTTAAAATTATAAAGTACCTGGGTTTCGTACTCGATGTCGTTCCTAAAGTATAATTCGTTAACGAACAAATATTAAATTTAACAAGCAAACTTAAAATAATTATATTCATTACAAAAACACGCATTAGTCAATGCATTACCAAATGTGATTATCCCTAACTAGAAGACTTTGTCAACAGCCGTAGAGTCCCAGTACTCAAGCTGGCTCGATCAGTATGTCACCCGGTGACAATGGTTTCTGATTATTCGTTTAGTATTATTCGAAACACATTTACTCGTACTTGCAAAGTTTTAAAGCGATAGGATAATTTGATGTAGACTAGAATATACTTTCTAAAATTGTTTTCACTTGTACGTAACTCACAATGAAAGTGGTTGTAACAAACTCATGTTGATCGAAATATAATAGCAAATTATAATATTACTTACATGTTATCTATAAAACAAAACAACCACTCGAAAATATTATTATAGTTCGAAAAACAATATATATTATTTTAAAAAAACACATATTCCGATGTTCATTGATTTCATTAGCGCAGGCCAAATATTAATATTATTAAAAATTAAAGTAAATTAATAAAATACTTGAGATATCCGATTCATACAACATGGTAAATTCAAAATATTGATACTTCATTTGAGATATTCATGAGTGACTGATCTCGATAATTTAACGTTTATTACGAATTATCAACATTCTATTAATATAATAAACCCGAATATTATTACTGCAAATAATATTTAAAGGTATCATAATGAAGTTAGTATTAATTAATTGTAAAATATTCCATATAATTTCATATGAATTCAATATTAAACTTAAGCCGTTGATATTAAATTACTTAATCTAATCCTGGTTTGCTTTAAATTTGGCCAAATTAAGGTTTACGAAAATATTAAGTCGTATGTAATTAATTATATATATTATATAATTTTCTATTATTAATTATCTAGTTTTAACTTTTTACAAATATTGCTTAAGGAAAAACGGAATAAAGAGCTTTTACACCAACAAAAAAAGAAAAACAATTTTGTTATCCAACAGCTTCTTTGCTAACTTCATAATATGTCAGTAGTCCACACAAGCGATAACATCACGTACTCGAAAGCACCTACAGGCATCAAAGTTATATTTATGTATTTTTCGATGTTCCGATGTTCGAAAAAATAATAATGTTACAGCTTGATGAAATGGACGAACTTCTGTCCCTGCGCGACGTCCGTACGCCTGTACGTCTCCGCTTCGGACGCCGATCCGACGAGCGTGCCGTGCCTCACATCTTCCCTCAGGAGGTTTATATTAAGTTATTTTTATATATATATATATTATATATACATATATTGGATATCATATAAATGCTTCTGTATACCAACATTCTAAATAAGTATTAATAGATTTACAGGTATCTTCTTGTTGAGTCAAATTAAATGCAACGTACAATAATTAAATTATATTCACTGTAATACATATATAATAATAATATAAAATTCCGCAGCATACATTTTTCATTTAGGTAATATTATTGATCAAAACATCATAAATATATCTAACACGGTGGAAAGGCGTGAAATGAACCCATTCACCCTAACAAACCACCATTCGTTGTTGCGACAATGGAGCTATTTTATGACGAATAGTTCCAATTTTACACCTCCGAGAATAGAATAACTACCTAGATATCTTATATAGAGATTATATCGAGAAAATACTTAAATTAATTTTTCTGTAAATGTGTTTAGATGTTCCAAGTTCGACGCTGTCGTTAAAGTATTTCCACTATCGGTGAAACGTGCAGAGCAATTTCATTACCTCGTTAGTATTATGAGGAGTATTATTCATTTTTATTGGTGTTCTCATAACTTTCTCTACACAGGAGCAAGACCGGGCCGTGCGAGCTCCCTCGATGCGTCTCCGCTTCGGACGTCGCTCCGATAATAATATGTTCTTGTTGCCTTACGAGGTAAAATTTTTATTTTTATATATGTGGTCTTGTTATTTTAGAATACTTAATACAAATCTTAAAATGATAAAAAAAAATAAAGCTGATATATCTTTATCACCTCAGTTACTTTTAAAATAAATTACAGTTGATATTTAGTACCTACTTCTTTATTTTACTTAACGTAATATGAATACCAAGCCCAAACATTTCGATTCCGTACATTTAATGTCTGATATGGATTTAAAATTTGGTTAGAACACATTCAATAGTGAACAAACAAAAAAATATATAATCTATTTTTAATTATGTTTTATGATACTTTGTTTGATCTTTATTACATTAATTTTTTAGTCGGCACTACCTAAAGAGGTGAAGGCGGGCAGCTCAGAAGACGATAGACAACAGAACTAAACTTCGAACACTAACGCATGCACTAGGTAAATTAATATTTCTCCGCTCCATATAACTAATATTCAGCAAGTCTAAATTTAATGATGGCTGCTTACTATCTTTTAAGTGTCAAATTTTAAATATCAACATTAGATGTTATTTAATTTAAACGATTATAAGCTATGTGTACATAATCAGATACTATTATACTGTATAATGTTAAATGTTATTCTAAAACTAAATTTAACTCTCTACTTCTGAAATATTATATAGTTTTATAATTTAATTCTGTGTTTTTAATTTCGTATAAATATGGTTTTATAGCGAATAATTATACATTTTAAGAGCTGGGTAAATGTAAAATTATTTCGCTATTTGTATTCAGACTTCTAGAATGTAGTTGTCATTTTAAAAAACTTATAGAATACTAAATAAATGTTTATTTTTATGTTCATATTATAGTGCAATTACTAAGTTGAAATATAAAAGCTAACGACTATTTCGAAGTTTTATTTGACCCTATTGCTAATCTTTAATATCTCTGTACCTCTAATTTATTGTTTTTATTTATTTGAAGAAGATCAAGAATATTTCTTCAGATATAAATTAAAATAAATAACAATAAATTATAATGAAACATTGAAAAAAATAGGGTAAAAAGATAAACAAACAATTTAATATGATATCTAGGCAGCTTTGCTGATTACAAAAATTATAACAAGCCTACACAGCGTTCTGGCGTTCGGAGATAAACGCATTTAACGAGAAGTAAACTAATTTAAGTTGCCACTTTTAATGTTTAACTGTAGCAATTATGATATTTTTATTCTATTCTCTGAGTAGATTTGAGAAGTATTATTATTTATATAAATATGATTCATTTCATCATTACATTTTATTTTATTTATAGAATAAAAGGAGACATATAAAAAATATTGATCTTTCGCTAAAGTACTGTGTAGATATATATTATATTCTCAACTAATAGACGTATTTCGTTAATTACATTTAAAACGTATGAATCATATTTATATTTTATCATCGGTATATACAGTAAAATATGGTAAGCCTAAAATTATTCAAAAATAGTTTGAAACCACTACCGGAGTAATATTACGCTTTATCCCTGAAATATTTGATATTAGTTTTAAATTGTTGATGAGTTCGGATTAAGGTATCCGACATATTTCAAAATTTATATTTTCATTTCAGTCTAATCACACACACACATTTTCCTTTTTCATAAATAGTGTCCTAAATCGATAATATGTTTTTGTTTTAATATGAGCCCGGTATTTAAATAACTAGGACATCAAACAAAAAGATCTGTCAAGTTTATCGAAATTGAATTTACTCCGAATGAAAATATAAGATAGAAATACAAAGATATAGTAATAGTTGTCTCAGATATATTTCTTATTTCTCTGTGAAGGAAAAACGTTGTGTAAAAAAAATGAAGCTAAGCATATGGTATATTTTAACTTGGTATGTTTTGTAACGATTGTACATTGATTTTATTTTATGTTATTACTATGAAATATGAAGTATTATTTTAAGATAAAAAAACAATGAGAGCATATACGTTTATAATATTTAGACCATTATAAGCACGATTAGAAAAGGCTCATCCACTGATAATTTAGTACCAAACATCAATATTTAAATTGCATTGATCCGATTTGTGGAGCGGGTGTAATAATTATGTTCTCCTACCGTCGTGCTCAAAGAAGATTAACTAACTGTGCAGCAGATAGTGGATAGGTGTGTGCATCTCTCATAATCAGATGGCATAAGCAAAAAAGAAATCATATCGAGATACTTAAACAAAAGACTGACGGCTCAATGACTGTAAGGAAGAGTTCTTATTTCTAACAGTATTAATAGTTGTGACCACTATCTATCTGGCACATTAGACAGTCCAACATCTTGCAAAAAAAATATAACTTTGTTTTTATACAAATAACATCTAAACATAATTAACATAAACTTTGTTTTACATTTATTATCCATATCTACATTTATACGTAGTTTCATATTTGAAGTCATATTATTAGTTCGGGTTAGAAAACTGACTTAATACCGATAATAACTCTATCTATAATTTTGACATTCGTAAACAGCGGGAAGCATTTACTATACGTGCGTCGGCTGCAGGTTATAGTTTTGCTGGAAGAAATTGTGGATGTCAATCTGTCATAAACACGAGCCTTCTTATATTCCATATTTATAAACCTAAAGACTTTTGCTAGTCGCGTTGCATATTTATCATATAAATCCTTACTAATTTATGCGCGAAAACAGCGTACCCTTAATGTGTTATAAGTACTTTAACCACTTATGTGGATTTTAACTATGAGGACACGTTTATTTTAATTAATAATTTTTTTAACAATTTAAATAGATTACACAGCAAATAATGAGATAATTACCGATATGGATATGTTTAGACCACATGAATTCTAAAGTTTGCGGGTTCACCATGCAAGCACCACTTAGTTTTCAGGTGTTTAATTAGTGTTTATAAGTCATTTCATGTTCAGCGGTGGATCCAAACGTCGTAAGGGAGCAGGTATTGTATGAAATTCTATCAACTACATTGGAGCAGTATGTTCGAATAAGCTTCAGTTCTTCTTCTCTAAAGGTGAGGAGGCCTTAGAAATTTATAAACCGTTACTTTAATAAGGTAATACGGATTCCAGTTTACATAAGTTCGTCTTTAAAAAAAATCTACAATTATAGGTACATATTAAAATTGCTTAGTATTAAAACGGGATTAATTTTTTTTATAACGTTGCAATTAAAAAAAAGAGTAACAGTTAGCCTTTTACCTAACTCTATGTGATAAGCAAAAATTCTTATTTCGATGAAATTCAAAGCATAAAGTTTTTCTAATTTTCGCTTAATCACACATGTGACCCAGCTGATATTTGCCGGATTAACTTTGTCATATGTGATGTTGAGGTAAGATAATCGCGATTTATTTCTATAACAAATATTGTAAATATAAACAGGTGTGGCATATATCGTTACACGCGATTTATATTTTATTTTAAAAGTATTTACTTATTTGCTATTTTAATATTATATTTATGACGTGACTATTCTTCTAATTCTAATAATTTATTTAACCAAATTAAATACAAAACTGATACTATAAAATTGTTAAAAACGAACCGGGAATAATTATTATGAAAACTATTAATAATATTAAAATAACTTTTAATCTACAACTACTAATTAATTGTCATACTAAAATATGTTATTTTTTCAAATAAAAAGACAAACAAAAACTTAAATCAGTAAAATAAAAAAAAACCTATTCATTCAAGGTATAGCAACTGCTTATAATAAATAAGTAATTATTATTTATTTATAAAGATATGATTGTAGACGGAATTGGTTAATGTAACTTTATGGATTGTTCAATGGGGTGTTAAATGTCATATCGGGAACTATATTTGATCTCGGCACCCAGAGAAACTTAAGAATAATTACTGACCTACCTATATTTATATATAAGGCCTGTGAAACTTTCATGTGCAACACAGAACGGATCTAAACCCTCTTTGTTTTGAAAATACATTTCAATTAAATAGCTATATGTATCGAATTCGAGATCCTGAGAAAGAAAATTGATGTCGTTGTCTGAAAATTAAATTAAAATTATCAATCCATACTAATATTATAAATGCGAAAGTAACACTGTCTGTCTCGCTTTCGCGTCAAAACTACTGGACCGATTTAAATGAAATTTGGCACACAAATAGTCTAGAGCCTGAGAAAGGACATAGGCTACTTTTTATTGCTACTTATTGAAAAAGTGCTGTAAGGGGTAGAAAAGGGGGATGAAAGGTTGTAAGTTGTTGAAAGTATTGTCATTTTTCGAACTATAAGCATAAAACTTATATTTTAGTCTGTATACTTATAAACTTACGTATCATGACAACAACTAAGGAGCGAATTTTGGAAATTCTACCCCTAAAGGGGTGAAATAGGGGTTGAACGTTTGTATGGAATTCCGTAATTTTTTAAGTTAGAAACATGAAACTTTATTTTTGAGATACTGATTAAAAATGGGTAAATATGTATTTAAGTGTTTTTTGATATTCTACCACTAAGGGGGTGAAATAAGGGTTGGAAGGTTTTATGAGAGTCAATCATTTTTTAAGTTAAAACAATGAAACTTTATTTTTGTGACACTGATTAAAAATGAGTAATTACGTAGTTAAGCATTTTTCGATATTTTACCTCTGAGGGGGTGAAATAAGGGATGAAAGTTTTTCTGGAAGTTCGTAATTTTTTTTTAAGTTAAAAATATGAGACTTTATTTTTGAGATATTGATTAAAAATGATTAAATATGTATTTAAGTCTTTAAACCTCCAAGGGATTTAATAGGGGTTGACATTTCTTATATAGCTTAGTCTGGTAGTCCGTCATTTTTGACGGTGCTACGGGTATACTAAGTACTAGTTTCTATAGCACTTAGTATACCCGTAGCACCATTGTAGTTTTTATTCATAAAAATACTCGTACTTTTGCCAGAATCGAGTACACAGTCTTTTCGAAAGGTCATCTTTGCTCTTGACATTCGTGTGACATCTACGTGTCCTAATATAAATTATTAATATAAGTCAACGAAAAAAATACATATCTGCTTAATAATTTCTTCAGTGTTATATTATTATTAAATTTAAACTAAGTAGAAAAAATCTGTGAAAAAATTGCACATAATAATCTATCTGCCTGACAATTATAATATTAAGATTGCGTATTTAATTATTTATTTCTTACGCAAATATTCACAAATATACGGGTATCATAACACTTTAAATACATGCGAAACATATTGGTCTATGTAAAATATCACTTGAATTGAATATTTTAGGGAGTTCAATGGATTGGTATAAAAATAACTTATTCAACAACAAAACCAATAATGAATTTTGTTGAAATTATGAAAGTCTCAGACAGTGTAAAAGTAACTAATAAAGTAATGCAGTACCTGTCTCTACAACTAAACCAAATTATGTGAAATTCCGAGGAGCCCTCACTTATAATAAAAAGTCAGGTAAGATATAAATAAAATATAATTAAACTAGCTGTTACCCGCGGTTTTGCTCGCGTAGAATATGAATATATTTACAAACTATCGGCCGGGAATCGAACCTGGGACCTCGGAGTGGCGTACCTATGAAAGCTGGTGTACACACTACTCGACCACGGAGGTCGTCAACCTGTATACATTATGTCACCCTCTACTTTTTCCCTTTAGGCGTAAAATATCCAGAAACGCTTAAATACGTATCAACTCATTTTTAATCGGTAGCCAAAAAATTTAATTTCATGTTCCTAACTTTAAAAATGACGGACTTCCAGACTAACCTATATACGAAATGTCAACCTCTATTTCTCCCCTTAGGCGTAAAATATCCAGAAACGCTTAAATACGTATCTACTCGTTTTTAATCAGTATCCCAAAAATAATTTTCATGTTATTGATTTAAAAAAATGACGGACTTCCATAAAAACTTTCATATACTAAGTGCTATAGAAACTATATGAAATGGGGATCAATATATATATTTATTACATAATACATTTAGTAGTCAACTTTAATCTACTAAAGAACTTATCATTATTGTATGGTTCTTATTATATTTAATTTCATTTTTAATGTACCATTTGTGCTTTTTACTTCTATCAATTATTTCAAGATTTACTCATTCTTTTTTATATCTATTGTAAGTTAGTTAAACTTTGTGAAGATTCTAGAAAGAATGCCGTTATATTTCAAACAAAATTGTTAACCTTACTTACGAACCTATTTAAATTTATTACTTTTTACCGATGGTAGGGGCTTGTGCCGGTTACCATTTACCAGTTATTCTACTATACCAATCAAAACTTAGCATGGCGTATTCCTGTTATTACATAGTGAGTGAGGCAGTATAATTATAAGCACAAGGGACATAACATCTTTGATATCGAGTTAGCAGAGTGTTAACCACTTGCTCGTACGCTCGCTTGTTGCTGCTTATATTAAAATAAACTATCAAAAAATGGTACTTATTTTAATATGGTATGGTTTATTTTAGATAGTTGATTATTATAAAATTTTATAAACAACACAGTTTCGAAATAAAATCCAGAATTACACAAGTCTAAGCTACGATTTATCCAATAAGTTTTTACAAACTTATTAATCTGTACACGTTACACGTTACGTATATTTTAATGAGTTAAAATATAATGGTTTATAGCGGTCTTGACCATGACTACTCGTTGATAATAAGAATTCATATCATAGAAGATTTTAAATTAACATGGTTATTTTTATTACTAACAGTATTTAAAATGGGATATTTACCATGTTTTTTATTTTTATTTGGTGGAGCTCGATATTTCGACATTATCTACGTAGATGTTGACGGATGGACACTTCTATTGCCGTCAACATCTACCCGCAAACGTCAGTCTCGTGAACAAGACATTCGTAGATAATGTCGAAATATCGAGCTCCACCAAATAAAAATAAAAAACATGGTAAATATCCCGTTTTAAATACTGTTCATATTATAGATATCCATGCAGCATTGCCAGAGATTTAATATACGATCTTAATACCTATTTGAATCGCGTTACCTTCACATCACACCTGTGTGTCTATTTTTATCTTACTATAAATAAAAACTATATTTCATACTTGACTTTTCCATCGAACAAAGCTTATGTTTGTATTAAAAATGTTTCAATAAAAACACAACCTTTAAGAGTTTTTGTAGTTTATTTTACAAATGGAAAGACTTAGTACAAGCCTCGTAATTATTCAGACAATTTTCTTTCTTCATTCAAATAGTTAACTATGTATCAGTATGACGAGTTAAAAAGCGACAACATATATACATATATATATTAGGGAGCAATACTGCCGCTAATAATAGAAGTACCCAATTACTGTCAGTTTATATAATTAATAATTACTATGTGCTAAAATAAGTGTTATCCTGTTAGCATTCCAATGTACGTATATTATTCAAATTGTTAAAATGTAAGTTTTTTGATAATTCATAATAAACAATAAAGTAGGTTTAGTGTTTTTATGCATAATCAAAATATTTCTGACAAACGTTAAATAAAAGATTCGATACGATAAAATCATTTGATCAATAACAAATAATTTTCTTTTTTTCACTACGAGATATATCACCATTTTATTCTAAGATATTCTATTTTGTTTATTTTCTCCTCTTTTTAAGTAAATTTGTCAATTAATTGATAAAAAATTTACTATTGATTTTTATCAATAGTATTTTTTTTTTATTTATTTATTAATTTATCATATTATTTAATAATTTATCATTATTTGAAATCGTGATTTAATTATTGGAATTATTTTATACATTTTTATGCAATAACTCGAAATTACATGTAACTTTAGAGGAAGAACAAATTAAGGTGAACAATTTACCATACTAGTATATAAATGTAGTCAAATATATGTAGATAGTTATAATAGCAAGGCTATTTTTTTCTTTGTGTTGAACCGGAAACAAAAAAAGAGAGCAATAACCCTCGTGTTTATTAGAATGTTATTGAAATAGTTTAAAACTACGTTTCGTTTTCATATACTTGGCTTGGTTAAAAATAGCAAATAAAATTGTCGCATATTTTGTGATAGAAGGTGCTGGTTCATTGGCAGGCCAGAAGCCGTCTTTACCAGAGACGTTTGTCTGTCACAGCTCATTACAGTCATTAGTGCACGACAGTTGAAGTTCAAGGAAAGCATTGTGAAACACAACGCTTTGTTTTTCGCAGGTAAGAGAAACTCTTCCACTTCAACTGAAACTTGGTAAAAAGTTAACGACAATAGATATTAAATATGAAATAATAGCGTTTAAACTAATTATATATAAAATAATTAAATGATTTCATGGCTTTTAAATTATTTAATTATGAAATCACGGTTATTTTTGTTTTAAAGTTTTTTTTTTAAATTATTTCTATTAATTCAAATATTTCATTAGAATTTTTTACAATAATACTTTCACAACATTTTATTGGTATTTTATACATTTTTTTAAATGAAACAATGTAGATTGTAGTCTATGTAGTGTACGTATTATGAATTTCATGAAACATTACAGGTGAGGTCGCAAGCTCTCGCGCCGCAGTGTGGGCGCGCCGCTCACCCGAGCTCAGTTAGAGTCCGGCCCCGCCGTCGCTCGCACGAACCTCTCCGCCGCACAAGGTATTATTGACTCATAAAGCTCAACGCTTCATGTAACATTTGCACTAATAAATGCTTTAGACATACGTGATTTTTTCATTCGTTTGTCACCTGATGACGTCCAAATCCATGACTAACTCTGCGCTCGAATATTCTGTTACAAAAATAATCAACATTACTTCATGATACTGAAAATAGCGCGTCTCATTTTCACGAATAGGTAGAATGCGCTCCGTCAGCGTGGAGAAAACTTTAGCGTGCATGTTGTAATTTCCTTTAATAACTTTAACAGTAGACGTAATAGAAGAGCACGTTAATTATTACTACATTATAGCATGTAGTTGATTAGTAAAAAATAAGATTTGTTTTAAAATATTGTAAAACTATTCTTGTACATGTGATTGTCCGGATGATACGACAGAAATATTTTCAACCTTGATGACGGTATTGTTAACCTTGTCTCAACCAACAGCTGTATTGGCATTTAAGCTATTCCAGTCATACTGTTTTTATTTTTCAAACTTCATGTAATATTTCAAATATTCTTGGCTTTGTTTACTTTACGTAGCCTTCTTATATTACGTGGAAATGATGTATATATATTTCAAACATATATAACATTAATCTTAATAATGGCATTTCAATTAATATGTTATTTTCAACGAACCAGCATATTGAGAAAATTAAAAAGAGTTTATCCTAGATGTTCTATCGTTCGTTAACTTTTCTTAATCATTCTCACAAATATAATGAAGAATAAAAATATGTTTGTTTGAATGATATATTTAGCTTTCACGTCATGATAGCTCTAGCTCTATATTTTAGAATATTTAAGTAATACAATAACAGAACACCTTTGATATAATTTTATGTAACAGCAAAGTTAATTACAAATTTATGAAGTTCAATGAGTTCATGGCAATTTGGTTGCGTTTGATTGTTTATTAAAAATGAAAAAAATATATGAACTAAACAAGAGAAATTTTAAATACTTGGAACATTGCTGTCATTATTAAACCAGCAGTTTTAGGAATATTAACAGATGCAAAAATAATCGCGGAATGCAATGTGTTTAAAGCAATGGATATAAGTCACATAGCTTAATAGTCTTAATTGTGTAGTGAAAACATGTTGCTGTATTATATTTAAAAATCGAATCGTCTGTTGGCGTATTCTTTAAATAACATATCTTTCAAGCATTAAATGCGAACTTTTTTAGTCGCGCCCACACATTTTCCGCAACACTCGTTGAATTATTATCTGAATAGACGTACGTGTAAGTACCAAATACATTTGTTGAGTATCTATGTCGAATATAATGGAGTGTAAATTTGAGTGCAATAAAACCCGGAGATCTAATTAGAATCGTCCTAATTATAAATAATAATTATACAAATTGCATTCCGAGGAATCCTAAACAAGTTTATGAGAAATTTAAATAAAATAAATATAACTGTGCATTAAAAATGAAAGACTTAGAAAAACATTGATAACATCTACGTTAATTTTATGGTAACATAAATATAATATTTAATTGTTATGACTTAATCATTGTAAGCGATATGAAATAAATTAGACGGCTCTAAGACAATTAGACTAATTTAGATATCGTTATAATTCCAAATCAAATAGTTGGCAATGTCCAAATCAAATCAAATCAAGTTTATTCAAGTAAACTTCACAACGAAGCGTTTTTAAATCGTCAATATTAAAATACTACCACCGTTTCGGAAAGCACCTTCCAGCGAGAAGAAACGGCAAGAAACTCACATAGTTGCTCTTTTCAAATAAACAGATTAACAATGCTGTTTTTTTACAATAATTAGTGTCCTGTGATGGACCCGAGCCTAAATCCAGGCGTTTTTTTCTAAAAAGTGCTCTTTTAATGAATAATAAGACTTATTTATTAATTTAGTCTTAATAAACTTTTAAATTTTAATTTCGTAAATGGTAAATTGGTTACATTTCCCGGTATCTTATTATATATGCGTATACCATTGCCCAAAAACGTTCTCTTTACCGTATGCAAACGGAAAGTAGGGGTTACAAGTTTATTCTTATTTCTTGTATTAATAGTATGTATATCAGCTTTTATGGAATACTTTTGTATATTCTTCTGTATAAACATTATATTATCATAAATGTCCGTATTGATAATTAGGTTATATTTTACGATTTAAAATTCACTAAAGAAAAGAAAAGATAACCAAACGAATAAAAATACAACGTATTTAAAACATGTCATTTCGAATATCTAACCGAAATATAATTGAAACTTAATATGCCTGTCTAGGCAAAATTCCTACAATAACATTAATTCTTATTCAAACTATATATAATCGATTAGTTGAATAAAGCAAATAGTAATCCACCCGAACGTAAAAATATGCTTGTATCAGTAAGTTTTCTCAAAGCTACCTGTCTCGCACGTGTTTCGGAAAAAATATTATAGCCATCGTCGTTGGTGCCAGGGCTAATAAAATCGTAATAAGACGTCGAGCTTCGTCTCTAACCCGAGGCATGAATCTTACGAGAGCGTAATAAAATTACCTCATGAGGAGGATAAAAATTGACAATCCAATTTTTCTTATGTCTAACGCGTAAATACATCTTTCCAATTAATGAGGATAATATTGACAGAATTGAATCGACAGAATTTTATTCTTATAAATATCACATTATATCTAAATAATAATATGATAAAAAACGATATAATAATTTTTGTTTGTGTATTTATTATATTATGTGCACATTTTAATGTCAAGTCACTTTGTTTTTTAATAAGAAAAAATCAAGAAAATTATTCTAATGTGAAAATTAATTAATAAGGAACTCGAAAGAAATATATATTTATGATATGTTATTTTTTCAGCGCAACGAACGAATTCAAAATGGCCACAGGTCCGAAGATAGTGCACAAGCAATTCAACTCGCCCATCGGCTTGTACTCCCAACAAAATATTAAGGAGACACTTAACAAGCACCTGCAGAACCTCGACAACGGCACTGTTGGGTTTGTAATACAAACAATACCTGGTTTCTCACTTAAAGGAGAGTTAACGTCCGACTAAGCCTAAACAAATAGCCTCTGAAGGGCGAACACAAATGCAAAACTTTAAATATTTCGAACATTGCTAAGTCCACACAAGATAAAATATAGTGTAGTTAAATACTAGAGGAGTGCTAGTATGCGTTACATATTTATTTCTGTTTTGAAAATTTATTTCAAAACTAACCAACCGTGTACCCGATGTGATTTATCATCGGTAACATTACACAAAAAACCCACCGTATTTTCTTTATTAATTATTCGATATTGTTAGTTATCTTGCTTTTAGACCGGTTTTTCGTATTTGGTATTTCATGACTTTCATTAATTACAATCCTTCATCATCTGGGTGATGAATTGTCAAGAACACTACCAATTTTTTTACTCTTTGTAGAAGCCTAAATGTCAAATTTCATATTCGAAACATCCGATGCCATTCCTTACAAGTTTTCGTCCCGTATTTAAGACACTTTGAATTTTGAAAAATCATTCCTTATTGCTCAATTTTAATAAAATAAATAAAATAAAATAGGGAATTTCATAAGGAATTCTTGTGAAAAATTACATCCCGTTTGACCAACTGGCTTAGGTTACATATTTTATATCTGTCAGTAATTTTAAAATTTTATTAAGTTGAAGGAAAGCTTACTTCTAAAAAATTAATAAAACTATTTTTATAATGTTAATGTACTGCAAAAAATAAAATTAACTGTTTGGTAAAGCTGGATAGTGTTCTCAATCCTTTATGAGAAGCAAAACGGCATACTCGTTATGTTTAGCAAACCACATATTATTTCGTTACTTACAATAAAATGACAGCATATATTTACCTGTATATGATTTAATAATGTAAATAAATAAATTATCAACGTACATAAAAATATAACAACGTTGTCTAATTAATCTACGTAGTTTCGCATATTCAGATTGGAACAAGTAAATCTTACAATTTATCAAAATATGTGTTTGAGTTAATTGTACATTTAGGTTTATTAACAACTAGCATTTAGGTTTATTGTACATAGTGACGCCAATTTAAACATATGATTTGTTAAAAGCAATCAAAAATACTTTCTGTTTTTGATAAGTGTCACATTGCAATTTTTCGAGTTCAAATTCAATTTCAAGTTCATATTTGCTTAAGATTATTTAATATAAATTTTATTCGCGTTTAAATATTTTAGCCAGCATATCTGATTTCATTTAATAAAGCGATACAATTAGCAAGCTAAGCATTACCCATACAGAATTAGGATGCTATTTTTGTGGCAAAAACACGTGTTCAACAGTTTCTGTTTTATCTGTCAAGGATATCGTGCCCTTGCCTTGCAAACGTCATTGCATTTACTGTTAATGGTTTTAAATGCATAAAATTTGATAATTATAAATTACAATTTAAATATTTTATTACTAATTTAATAATGAAATCACTAATTCATTTATTTAATTCAAATAATTAAAATACTACTATATCCGTCAGTACAAAAAATGTAAGTATGGGTCACGATCCAAATGACGTCATTTGTTAGAAATCCGTTTAAAAAAATTAAACAAAATAAATATTTTTCTTTAAACAGTTCAAAAGCAGACGAATGGATCTTAAAGAAACCGAGCGCTTTTCCCCATAGACAGTGTTTATATTATAAGAGGTTCTTCTAATAATTCTGAAGCGCTGCCAATGTTATTTAAGCTTTTAGACTCTCACTGAAACTACTTACTAGCACAATTTTGCATTACAAAGTAACGCTGCTCTCCAGTCGAAGTAAAGTAAAAAAGTTAGTTAAAAATAAAATACATTATAAGACTTGCTAAAAATAAAAATAAAAACTTACTAAATAATGATTCATTTGAAGATGTATAAAGGTGATATAAATATAAAATGCATAATGACGCAGCCTTTGATCACAATGACGCATTGGAATTTTATTTGGCACATTTAATGTATTGCGCTCAAGACAATGTACTTTAAATAGTAATCAACATAAAATGTGATGAACAATGCATTGCTCAATAAAGAGGCGAGGTAATAAAAGCGGTAAACTTCTTTTTACTTTAAAAAAATCGGATAAAATATTTCATAAGTTAGATTGTATTTTCAGCACCAATACAGTTTGCAAAATCTTATTTCAAGCAATTGAGTAAAATGAAGTTGCAAGCTCACATTTAATTACAGTTAATGTTATATAAAATCATACAAACATTATAAACGTGAATGTTTATTTGTTTGGATATTTGTTACTATTGACTTGACAGATCTTGATAAAAGTTGGGCTACAGTATATAAAACTATAAATATACTTAATATATAGACGTACTTAACTATTTCACGGATGCGTAGTTAGAATTTTACAGATGCTTCAATAGGCATTTTGGCGTCACGCGCGTTTTCACTCTCAGGTCACTGACATTTGTGTAGACGAAATTTAACTTCCCGTTTGCATTACATACATTCCCATATTGCTTTATGAAGAGACACCAAATTAATTTATCTAAATCCATGCTAACATTACAAATATTTTATGTAAATCTGGCCTAACTAACCTTTTTAGGGCTTTACCGCTTAACTAATTTTAACGAAATTCGAAGTTGAAAATGTGAATGGAATATTATGTAGCAAACAATTGAAGTTATATAATTAGTAATGAAAATTTTTCATAAATATATATTTTTATATTAAGTGTGAGATAAAATGATTACATATTTTAATGAAATCAGAAGATAATAAAAAAATCATTTTAAGTCCTAAAATATCTACTTCAATGCTAAAATACAAATTAAAGTACACTTAAATACTTAACACATTCCAAATTTATAAAGTACCAAGTGGTCATAAGTAATAGAAAATACATAATGCTTTTACAAAATACTGTACATATATTTATCCAGCATTACATAGTGACATGAAAATTTTAAAATAATAATCAATTAAACGCAGTGATTAACTAAGAATCAACACAGAGTTTAAACTTTAGGATAAAGAGATTTGAAGTTTGTAGGAGAACTGCGTTTTGCTGCATTGTTACATTTAAACATTAAAATCCGATTCCTTTTTGTTTTTTAACTTAATACCAGCGAGCCGCAACCTATAGTGCTAACTAATTGGCAAGGATAACAATTGGATAGAAATTATAAAAGATAAACTAATTAAATTAAAACAATTGTTTATATAACAGTATAATGTGTATTCAGCATTTGTCATTAAAGTTCATTATAACCATTGGTGCAGTTTTAACCGGGGTGTTACAAAAGAGTCGTGTGTAGTCAACACTCATATCGTAAACACTAGACATCGGTGCTGCCGACATGTGCGCCTGCGCAGTACGGCACGGCCTGTCGACGCATAATAATGCGTTTACGCGAAAATATATAAAATAACTTTTAAATTAAATTAAATCTATTAATTCATATAATAGTAATATTGTGGTTTTAAAGTACGTGTTATAAATATCGCGCTTGAAATGTATTTCCAAATCATAAAAAAATAAATTGCCGTCTGCTTTGCAACAAAACCAATAAAATAAAAATCATTAATACAGTTCTACTAATATAATAAAATTTATAAAAATATATACATAAGAAACATATTTAATTGGGTAAAGAATTATCAATAACAAAAAAATTCAATAAGTACCAGTCGGTATTTTACCGGCACTAATATATTAATAATAATTATATTAATTATAGTGAAGTAATTATTAATTAAACAATAATTATTTGTAAACGCAATATGGCTGTAGTCCTTGAAAGGAATACGTAAGTATTTTATAAGATTAAACACATATTTCTATTAAATTAATTATAATTTATCGTAGCATGATAGATTAGAAATATTTTGGATATATTATAAAATTTGATAATAATTAACAAAAAAAAATTTATATTTTTCACATTACCTACTACCGAGGGCGTATGAATGTAATTTCGTTTATAATTAAAACGACAAGACCATAAGTTACTGATTACTAATAATAGCGATACTATTAGATATAACACGGTGCACTATTGTAAGTTTATGATATTTACTCTAGAGAGAAAACGGGGCGAGAGCTCGGTGACGGGTGAACTAAAATAATGTGAACTTTTCCTTAATCATATAAATAGTTTAAAATAGACGCTTTCTGTTTCTGTTGGTATCTCCGTAAAATATTTTGTAAAATGGCTGAACGCTTACTTAAGGCGTTAGTCAGCGCTACCAAAACTTTACGAGATACATCAAAACAAAGTACCAAAATTTTACTACAGAAAAATCCGCGACAAGCATGTTTTTTTAAGGTAAAATAAATAGTAAAATACATTATATGGAATTATACAGTACAATAAGGTTGACATTCTAATGGATACTTTAGATTATATCTCTTTTTTTCAAGATATGGATTGTGATTTCATAATAAAATTATTATTCATATTTATCACTTATGACATACCTGCGTTGATACTTTTATAAATAATAAATTTAAAAAACCCTATAAAATAAATTACCTTTTAAATATTTTCAAATAAATAGCACCCGTGCGAAGTCGGGGCAGGTCGCTTGTAATATATAAAATCAATATGTATCTTCTGAATTTTTTTGTCTTTGATCTTGTGTGGTTCGAACACTCAGATTGACAATTATTGTGCTGTTATTCGTAACAAATATAAAATAATATACGAGGCCACTAAATATTGAAACGTAGCTGATTAGATGATTGATTATTGCACCAACGCAAATATTTATCAATATTTTATTGTTTTAATATTTATATATAATAATAATAATGGGTTTGTTTATATTGTGTCATCGCACATGATTTATATGACACTGACACACGATCTCGTTACCAATAAAGGTACCGAGGTGAACGCAAACCTGATTCTATATATGACCTCAATTGTAAATATTGCGAGAACAAGACCACTGGAAAACTTATAAATAATAATATATATATATATAAAACTCAATTAAATGTCATAATCATATTTTGCAATACGCATAAAGTTACCGAGAAGTCAAATTACATTTTTGTCGTGTACGAGAACAAGTATCGTTTATATACTGAGATAAAAATCTCAGTAATATAATAAATCAATCAAAGTATCCAGGCGACTGTTGAGCTAATGTTCTTCGAAACAAACGAACACATCTTTGTTCGGTATATTCTTTTTGCAATGATTTATGGGATGCTTTAGTAAATAATTATACCCGTATTTTTGGATATGCTATTACTGTACTGTAGATATGTGGAACCGAGACGACATAGTTTTATCTTGTTACTGAAATATCTTATACTAAATGTTTTTTAATTTAAATTATCCAAACCTTAATTGATACTTTATTTCAAAATCTTAAAATGTCTATAACTAAACGTCTAGTTACATTTTTTCGAAATATTAAAGCGAGGAAGATATATGTAATTCAGATCTTTTTTTTTCATTACATTTAGTAATTACTCTTATTTTGTTTTATTTGCTAAATAAATTAGCTTAAGAATGTTAAATTTCCAACCTGAAAATATAATTAAGCACAATATAATTAATTAACTCTAATGACAATTAGAGTTTGTTCTAAGCGTCCATTCATATAGATTGATAGAATTCGAAACTGCGAAATACAATCAACGCTTTGTCACAAGTTCTTGCGCCGATTTCCCACGACAAGTTTCCTGTATCGCTCTATAAAGTTACGTTTTTGTAATCGACTTTCCGAATACCATTGGAAATTTATTCATTGAATACAGAGAAAATTTCTATTACACGTTTTATTACATCTTTTGTATCCAAGCTTTTCATTTTTTATATATTCAATAAATCTTCCTTAGTAACAGCGTAACTACAGGTACAAAAGAGATACCATCTTAGTTTTCAAGGTTGGGTGCATTAACTATGTAGGGGATGTTACCATCAGTTAGACCATTCGTCAGTCTATTTACCTATTTGAAATAAAAATAATAATAATGATAAAAAATATAGATTTTTTATCGAAATATCGGAAGATCTTGTTAATGTTTTATAATTAAAGAATATCCAATTCAAGCCAACATGGTAATTGAGAAATACAAAACTTCTGTTTTTTTGCAGTATTGACTTTAACAACCCTGTAAACGACAAGCCGGCAAATCTTGCCAATTCAGCCGTTCTGCGTATGCTCGAGGAAGAAGAACGAAACCGGAAAGGCTTACCAAGTGAGTACACTAATATCATATAGCTCATATACTTATTCTATAAACAATGCCATTTTATAATCGAAACAAAAATTATTATTACAATAATTTCATGATGTATAATATGTAGAATTGAAGTAAAAATTTAATACAATAGACGTATGTTTTGGTCATTGAGTGGCATTGTGATTCAGTCAAAGTCCCTGCTAACGTTTTCAAATAAATGCTTTGTCAGAATTAGACCCCACCCAAATCCAGGCGATATTGGAGAATCTCGTTTACACCAAGCGAAGATTTGACCAGGTGTGGCCGCCTAAAAAGACGAAATCCGACCGTTGTTGGAACGGCCAAGTCAACTCTACGTCATATATTTACTCAGAGCTAATGAAGGCTACTAAAGGTACCCTTGGTGGTGGAGAATCAAATTAATATACCACTCGCACATAGCACATGTAACAAATGAAAATTTAATGTTATTCGAATAGAGCATCGAGTCCATGTAGTCTAGCACACATTTAACGTCTCTGAGTCACAAGTATGTTGCTTGCGAAGTGCAATAAGATGTAAAAATAAACATGATATCCTATTGGATAGGATTGGAAGGTTTATCTATTGATAAACCTTGATGTTTTAATACGAGACTACCGACTGAAACAATTTAAACCTTGTAATTTCGAAGTAAATAACAGTTTTTTTTTAATCTATTTCTGCCTAAAAGTTAATGCCCTAATATTCTAATAATAAATACGACTGACTCAAAAACTAATGTCATTATAACACGTCATTTTTTGAGAAGTACTTGTTGTGAAAATTGATCATTGGCGTAAGAAAAGCTTGGCAAGAATTTTAAAATATTTTGTATGGGAACTTCGTGCGTTACTTTGTTATTGTTAGTAGATATCTAAGTGCGAACGAAACTCAACGAAAATGTTTGACACAGTAGTGATCGGTAAAGTGAATTTCATTCTAAATTTGAATACCGTTTTAATTTTTTTTGTCGCTTAATATCATATTTACAAATGTTATCCTTATTAAAACAACATTTTAACCCATAAATCTTTTCGAGATTACATTTTCGTGTGTATAATATATATACGATTATTAAATTAATTATTCAATATACAATTTATATACAAAAAATATGGATATGATAATAATGTTTCCGTAATAAACTTTCTTGGATTTTAAGTCAAATATTTGTAATTTAGAAATTAAATAGATTTATTATAGAAGTGTCATAATACTAAATTTAATAAGAAGGTCATTTGGTTTTTACACTTAGGTAAGTAATGTTACAACGAAATAATGTAAGGGGTTTTTTTTTGTAATTATATCAGTTACACTAGTCTATAATAAATTTTGTATGACGTAACGTGTAACTATTTTTGATAACCCTCGCGATAACTTTTGCGAGCGTTCTATGAATCAATGGCTAATATTAAACCGCACTGAAAAGTTGCAAGCGAATACCTGTTGCCTCCAACACGTGAACACTTACACCGTTAATACATTTACGAATTTAATATATATAAAATGATTTCTTCTTTATCTGTTGATATTGAAATCACAGTAAATATATATCGAGATTCAAGACTTCCAGTTGGTAACACATTCAGTAATTTTAAAGACTAATTCTACGTTAAACGTCAATTTATCAATGTACAAATATTAAATTGAATTTTTTAGTAAAATATATGATCTCTAATAACGCTAACCGAGCATCAACCCCAAAATAGATTAAAAATAATTTTATAATCTCAAATAATTACGCTGACATGATTAATGTTATTATAAATATTGCATGACATTATGTGGTTGCCAATTAACCTTGTAATTGCAGTTACTTTTATACCTACATATTATGTAGTCATAATTATGACAAAATTAAATTGACAAAAAAATATATTGAAGAAAAACATTTTGAATATATTATATATAAATTTCGTTATCATTTCGTTTAGATCTAGATATTATATTAATTTGAATGAATTAATACTCAATAGGGACGTAAATAACAATTTAAATAAGTACAGTTTGTGAACAATCACTATTTCAGTCGTATGATGTGTCAACGTTGCGTGTCATTTGTTTTTATGCCAAATATAATAGCAATGAGTCAATGAGTTAAGTAGGAACTAAAAAACATCTGTCACAGAATAGTCTCTCGAACATCATAAATACTCCTTAAAAGGTACTCAAGAGAAGTTTACCCTAATAGTTATGACTGAGAGTGTCAGTATTAACTATGTTGTATATAATTTATGTAGATTTCGAGGTTCAATGGGCTAGATAATTAAGAATGATGGCCGTGTATCATAATAATCTAAGGACAACAAAGCCGCCAGTTCGAATCAAGGTTTACGGTTCCGAGGCATACAAAATTATATATTGCTGAATCATGTAGAGGTCTATAATTATACCATTGCATGAAAAATAAGATTATTCATACAGAATACTTTACATTAATACACTTTGAATATTGTAATGAGTTTGTTCAATCCTCAAATTAAAAATTACTGATTATATTAAGGTAAGTATTTATTTATATAAAAGATAAGCGCGAAAGAGACACGAGCTGTATCATAGAGGTGTGGTGTCTCGAAATAGGTGTATGTATTGGATATTTCCTCGCCTACACACCTGGCAAGAATCGAGAACTCATACGTAGTCCTGACCTGCCAGCGGCAAGACTGACGTGCTTCTTAATACCGTGAGTCTCACATATTCGAAATTACTTTGATATACCATCGGTATTATTAACTTACAGTGAGTAAGACTGTCATACGGTTCTTATTTTTAGAGAAAAATTTAAAATGTTGATAATAATAAATAATTTATCAATTTTCTTTGAAATTATCTGAAGAAGCTTTTAAACGAACTTGTTGCTTTTAGATAATGTGACTTGTGAAACGATTTTATTTTTATTTACCGTATGAACAGTACACAGAGATAAAGAATTATATTTAATATTATTAAAAGTTTAATTGCCACAAGAATCCCTCAAATGCACGCGGAGTGCCTTCCGTCGCTGATATGGAACCGAATTCACAGTTCCATTTCATTAAATGTTAACAAACACACAATAAAATGTTTGAAGACACAATTTATTTTCTATTCTATTTAGCGCGAGTTATAATTTCATTTTAAATCGTCTATGTAAATTTATAATGTAGAAAAATATTACACTTTTTATAACATATCAATTACATACTTTGACATCCATATAAGCCGAAACAAAATGTATGATATATGATTATTTAAAGAATGGATACTAATGGAAAACAATAACAAGTTCCTGCTAAATTATTCTTGTTGGAGAAAAATGTTAGTTATACGCATCTTGCTTGCTGTTTTTCATGTAAAATCATATTTCAAAGACACGTAACACGTATCCTCTATTAAATTCACTTTGCACATGTATAAATATTCGTCACAAATGAAAAACGGTTATTTTTTCTTCGATCCTCTGGCGCAAATCCAAAAACACTTTGGGCCAAGCTAATTTAAAGCAGAATGTGTCATAATAAGTAACTCAGTATTGTACACTGAATGTGTGGTCTCCAGATAACATCGCAACCAGCCAGATCGTACGTGTCTATAGATACAATTAGCATCTTACAATGACTATTTCTACAATATGCAAATATTTCAATTATAATGAAAACCGATGTTCATTTTCTTGGTTCTTTTTTTATTCTGGAACAAAAAATAGCTGCGAGTCAGTCAGTCAGTTGTAATATTTTTTAACACTAGTTAACATTGTTTCAGGCCAAAAGAAAGTAGTTTGGCCCCCAGCGCCCGAAACAAACGGATATCACCAGCAGCAGGTAATTATTTAGTATCTATTAAATACTTTTTGTACATACAGAAAAGAAGTTATAGAAGCCAGCTGCACATAAATCGCTTAAACGTAGATTGCACAATAATAGCATGAAAAATTATAATAAACCATCAAGTTGATATAATGTACAAAAATAATTCAATACCGTTTTAAAATAAAACCTATTTTTTTTAAATAATTTCAACATTTCGATGAACTTTGACAACAGTTTTGTTAATGTTCCGCAAACACTTTACACGAATATTGTTTATAATTATTTTTTATAATACAGGTAGGTATTTATATTATAAGCAAATGGGCGACCTGATGGTAACTGGTCATCACCGCCCATTGGATATAGACATTGGCGTTGTTCATAAACATTCCTTACAACGCCGGTTGCCCATCAAACAGAGAGCGAGGAGATATTTTCCCTCTCACCAGTATAACCGGAATAAAACAAACTAAACTAAGTCTTGCAGTTTGGCGGTAGAATAACTGATGAACATGCGGTAACATAAATTAAAAATACTTAACACTATAAATTATAAAAAAATAATAATAAATAAATATATTAAATTTAGTTATTATATTATTATGTTCAATATACAATTTACAATAGGTACTTATAAAAACTACTAATATTTACATTTATAAAAAATCTCTCAAGTTTTTATTAGTTAAGTATATGTTTATTATTTCTATTTTTGCGGCTGATATTTTAAAATATTCTATTATTTTATATCTGTGTAAATAAAAAAGGATAGTCCACATTGTTACATTTATGCCCTACAGCAGAGTCCTGCAAACTACAACAACGCACAGCATTCTCCGTCCCAGCAACAATTTTCCCCACAGCAACAATATTCTCCACAACCTCAGCAACAACCTCAATACCACGCTCAATATCAACCTCCCCAAGTCCAACCCCAAAACCAGTATCCCCAGTCTTACCAAGCGGCTCAGTCGCAACCTGCTCATTGTGAAGGACGGCGTCAAGAAGCCACAGGGCTAAGTAAGCTGATCCCTGTGGGGCCAGGTGTAACCGCTTCCCCAGTCGCCCCGTCTTATCGCCAGGGTCCACTATCGCCTAGCGCGCAACCTTACCGGCAACAACAGAGCCGCTGGGCACCCGTTCCGGCCCCCACTTCCCCCCAGGTAGAGTGTTGTCTCAGATTGTTCGCGGAAGATGCACGCATGACCTCATGACAACGTTATTTACCTATTCATATTTTTGTAGCTCTATGCAATATGTTAATATTAATAATTTTCTCAACGATAATCTCTGAATGTTTTTTCATTAGGCCGCATATTATAGCTTAAATGAAAATTGAAAAAGCATGCCAACAACGACTCTTATATAAAGTGTTGTGACTGTTTTATATAATAACATCTTCTAGAAGTTTACAGTGAACAAGTGAATGGTTTCGCATCAGGTACAATTGTACTCACTACTGTGTAGTAAGTACAATTGAGTACTGACGATTTGACAAGCAATATTCATAGAATATTCACATTGTATTGACGGTATTCACTTCGTCGATAAGAAGACTTCATTGTTTTCTTCTACTTTCTAGATCATACACTTGAGAATTTGTATTTACTTAGATTAATTTATGTGCCATCGTTATTAACAATGCAAGGTATTCATTTTAAAATTATATGGTAACGCCCAAATAAATAACCTTTATACACTATCGCCACTTACATATGTATTTACACTATTTACTTACTTAACACTTATTATAGACGCTAGACAATAAATATATTAAAAAATACAGAAGATAACTAAGTAAAAAAGGTATACTTATCCACAGAAGAGTCACTGTTTTTAAAAGTGAACATTATTATTGTATAAACACAATATTCTTATAAATATAATAATGAGCCACGATCTAACAAATCGAGTAAATAGTCTGATCATTGATATGATAATTATTAATCAACTAATCTTCAGTACAAAAATGAGACAAAGCCGTTAAAACTATTAACAATATACACGCAAATTAGCCCATAATATTTCACAAGTTTATTACGGAGTGCTAATTTCGTATCCATTATTAGTTTTCGGTAGTTGTATAGTAATATTTCTGGCTCCCATAGCACACGATTAAATTTACAATTTTATATCAACATTTTTATTCACAATTTACAGCCTCAATACAATCAACCACAGTATTCGCCGCAAGCGCAATACTCACCACAGCCGCAGTACTCTGAGCCTGTGTACCAACCACAACAGAAACCCTTTGAGCCACCACCGACAACCATAACATTGCGCCCGCAACCTCCCGTACACCAACAACCTTCGCCGGTATTTGCTAGCCAACCCGCTACAGCTTCGTTCAAAGGTATAATACAATTTATTTATCGTCATAAAATAGTTAGCCAATAGCAACTAATTTCTTTATAAGATGGGACCAATGCCAGATTGTCCTTACTCGCGGGTATTTTTACCATGAAATGATTTAGCTTTTGAAAGAAACAGTTGCATGTATGTAATATAACTGTGATTATACTCAAATAAAATATGGGATTTTTTTAAATTCATTATTAAAGGTGGAATTTATAAAATTGGAAGAGCACTATGCCTTGAATTTGACATCATTATTATAATTGATTTTTCCTATTGTAATGCAAATTAATAAAAAATATGTCGTAGACTAAATATTATGATTTGAAATTATACTGACGGATCTGGAATTATACATCAAAAATACAGAGGTTTTATTAAAATTACCACATTCGTTTTCTCAATTATTCTTATACTTTATACGACATTCAGATATATTTTTATGCGATGTTTAAACAATGTATATTTTGGAAAATTGTCAACCATAAATTTTATCGTTAGATTTGCGAAGTAACATATTATTAAAAATCTTGTGTGTTTTATTGGTGCCTTTGAAGCTGCAAGTAATAAAGCTTACAATAACAGTATAAAAGCATGTAATTTTCTTCGAAACAACTTCGCACACACCACTTCGTCGATGCAAGTATATTGTTTTTAAAACTGCTTTTTTATATGTCTCCGCAAAGCTTTTCAAAAGTGACTCGTAACACGTAAAAGCTTTCATATTACACCAGAAAAATATGGTTCTTAGAGTTTATGGAATACTAAAAGAAACATCAAAATGTTTTTCGTAAGCACACCGGTAACTACAATACTTGCTGTAAATCGATTTTGCAAAACAAGTCGCTAATTATAAAATTTATTAAACGTAACTTAACTTCAATTGGAATAACCTATCAAAATAATAATAATAAGTTATTTAATTTCTCACTAAAACATGTGTAACGTAGGATTATTGGGTAATGTATAAATTAAAAATAATATTTTAGATACCTTTATAGGGTGGCACTTGAGATAAACTTAGGGGAAAAAGTTATATAAGAAGTCACCGGTACAATACCAATTTTTTTTTACAATAACATTTATTATGTATTTCACTTTTAGTATTTTTGATGTAATTTTTACGTTGCAAAATACGCACTAATGTTTTTTTTCTTTTTGAACAGGAGGCATAAACATGCGTGGGGATCAGAAGTGGCCGCCACAATCTGTGAAAGAGGCAGTGGCTGCAGAAAATGAGGCGAGGAGACAACTCGCGAAAGGACCTGCTTGCAGACCACGCAAGGTAATTTCTAATTAAATTTAAATAAATTTGAAACTGTTAAGCAAGGTATTAATTTTAAATTTAAAAAACATATAATTGATGCTCTTTACACGAAAATCTAAACATTGAAATATTTATAAATATTATGTTAGAATTTCATGATATTCTTCATGTAATTAAGAATGCAGTAAGTACAGCCAAGTTTCTGTCTCCGATTGAAACGTTTACCACTAAAAACAGTACATCAAAATTCCTTCGTAATCTAGAATGAAATGACTGTATTTTTTGAAACAAGAAAATGGTAACCTTTGTACATATAGAGTGCTTAACCCTGTACCCGAAGCTTCCTTGTACCTACTACTAACAAAATAATGAAAACATAACAAATAATCAAACCGATTGATGAATTTAAACAAATTATATATCGAAAGTTTCCAATCACATAAAAGACGGACACATGTAGATGTAATGATTCCTTAATTTTTGAACGAAACCGTTATCTGTTTTAGCTGCGGCAGTTTTCGCTTGCCGAATTACTTGCCATGAACGAGGTCTAAGCTTCGGTCGCGTTTCGACTCGCTTGCTAGTCGGTATATGCCGGCCTTTAATATCCCATTTGTAAGTGATGCTACGGACATGTGTGACTGTTTTGTCAAAAAACTTCTATTAACTCAAGCACTTTCTTAAATAAATCGGTAGACGTAACAAGCTAACGCGTTTAGATATTATAGAAAAATTAAAATTTAGAATCACATACCTAATTGGCTATACACATTCGAATCGTATAAACATTAATAATTATTATCTATCTCTGTTTCTCTTAATTAGGCTTGACATTACAGAAGCTTACCAACTCGGATCAGTCACTTGCATGTCGCTAAATGTAGTCATTCGATATTATTATCAACGTCTAATTATTTTATTCCTCGTCTTAGTAGCTCAACGATGCCCGCAAATATGTAGGCTATTAAGCATGTATCGGTAGTTCTGCGGTAAGATGGCCATCTTTGTAAAAGTACGAGTTTCACAATTTTAATCCCGGCCTCTTACGCTATCGTTGTGCCTGCTGGCACCATAATTAAGCGTTAAACATGTACTAGAGAACTAGTTTAACGTCTAATTGAAGGAAACAATTACAATATTATTAATAATCTTATAATAATCTTTTAATATCAAACTTGATGTTACAGGTGAAAAAGGACTACTCATCCTTCTTCTCGCAACATGCCTTAAACCACAGTTACACCAGCTACCGCGTCCCACCAGGCACACAACACATTGACGGCCAGTCAGGACAATCCTCGTATTAAAATAGAATGTACCTATAGGGATATGTTCATTTGTTGTCACAGAAAAGCTCACTAACACCGTCCCTATGGTATGGTGCTCATGTTAGTTCTCTCTAATCATGATTCGAATTTCATTTGTCTATAATCAAATTAAACTAAAATAAAAAAGAACACATTAGTCAATAGAAATTCGAATATCATCATCAGTGTCATGTTCATGTTTTAAAATGGCTGTCCTAACACGGACATCAAGTTTAAGTACTTGTAAAGGCTTTTGTGTATTAAAGTCTTCGTGCATGTGCTTGATTGGATAAAACCACAATCAGTACATAATATAGGTATTATTTATTTTATATACATATTAATCATTATGTAGCTTGTAAGGTAAGGTAATTGTAAAAAAATACCGTATCGCGCTTAAATTTGTCATTATCTCACTTTAATTTTAAATTAATAATGTAACGATCAATGTGAATGTACACACCACGCATGTGCGGCTTTAAAAATGCGAACATTTGCGAATTTAAGCTTTTTTAACCAATTTCCTAAAATTTTCTGTAACAATGATTTTAAAAATAGTCTCGGATTTATTTCTCTATTGTTATTAAGACAGTCAAAGTTGACTCAAGGTTTTTGTTTGGCTAAGCTTTATGTGTATGCACCTAGGCAACATGAAATCTGAATCAATGTGTAAATAAATAGTTCAATTTAATCTATTTTTAATGCAAAGTGTCATTTATATTTTATTTAATAAACATTATTAAAGCCAATGTTTTTGTATATTTTATTTTTTAAGATGTATTATTATAATTTATCAGTCAAAGCATATTTATTTATTACAATCATAATTGCATAAGAGGCAACAGGCGCCTGTATCGCTAATTAAGCTGTTTCTTCTAGGGAACTTTTGGTCAGAGTACGGATTATGAAATATACGGAAACTAAAAGAATTTGAAGTCGCGAATCGTTATGAGAGCTACCAATCAATATACATTAAAAATATATAATTAGCTGATCGCAATCCTCTGCTGCACGTGGGATTCGTTTTTAGAAGCCGTAGGTTTAAAACCCTAAGAAATTTAGTTTTTTTTTAGTTTATGACGACTGTAAATACAATGCGACACGATAAACAACTTACCGAGATGGTTAAAATCTCCTTGCAACTTGTCAAAAGTTATATCACATAATACTTATTTACTTAACTAATTAACTTAAGTAATTTAAAAATCGATAAACGATAAGTTTCATTTTTATTCTGTATGAAACTAGAAGAGTACGTAAAATCTTCCCAGACTTTAGTAAATTAAATGCACATTTTGGGTTAAGAGTAAATTAAAAATGAAAACAATAATGACATACTATATAATCATAAATAATAATCAGTATTCGTCTTAAGCAATATTAACATTTAAAATAAAATCGAATTATTCCATTTTTCCTCGAAAAATTTCATATTAGACTTATGAAATAAAACAAATAATTATAAAAAATATTTTATTTTACATACACTCAGTACAAACCGGACTGTTACACCGTAATATGAGGTGCTTTAATAAATGCTTCCAAATTATAACAAAAAAGTAAGCTTTCTAATTAAGCCTTATACAGTCAGAACGCTTTGTACAATATATACAGTTAATAAAAAAATATTATACGTTAAAAATTTAGTATTGTCACCAAAGTAATACAATATAGTAAAATATCACAAGGGGGAAAGATTTACATATTTAATCTATAGCAAATTATATTAAAAATGCATACTGAGGTGCAGTAACATGACTTTGCTTATGAAGTTTCGTCTGCATAAAACTAAAATTGCTCACTTGCGTTGTGAACACTGTGTTAAAAAATATATCTGTAATTACTTTCAAGCTATCAACAAAAATTGACAAAAAGTTGTGCAATTATTTGATTTTTTAAAGAACAAAAAACTAGTTGTAAACTTATGAGCAATGAATTAATAGAAACGCAACTAATTTTTTTTTTAAGACTAAAAGTTCTAATGATTTTCAAGACATAAACAAAACAATTCACTTTAAATTGTTTATAAGGATCTCTTTTAAAACTACTGTAATTTCGAATTTTTGATTTTTTTTCGAGTCCTAAAACTCGTGGACGAAAATATTTTTCATAGCATATACTTACTGTTTTTAAAAAAGGATTATGTAAAGTCATAGGCACATAATAAAAATACAGATTAAAAAAAATATATTTTGTTTTACTTTTGATGTTACAAAACTTGGAATACCTGTTAATTTGCTATGTATTGAAAGTAATCATGGTTTATATTGTTTATCAATTTGTAAATGGAAAAATAAAAAATAGTCTTGTTCATAGATATTTTTTGTGGAATATATATTTCTTGTGAACTTTTCATTGAAATAAGAAGGAAGCTAGTTTCTCAGTTACACACAAATTAACAACATTAAAATATATATATCGTTATATATACTCACTTGCACTTCAGTACACATGTCAGAGTAATATATAAATTATCGCTAGAAGACTTGGAGAGTAACTAATATATAACTAAGAGGACATTTGGATTAATAAATAAGTTACCCCAAACAATTATTTAATATCTAACATGTTTCTTAACAACACATTAAATGCAAATGCTATTAATTAAAATAAAAAACAATTGTTCATGGTTTTACAATAATTATGAAAGTTAAATAATAAAAAAAAAAAGGTTTTAAGCGAAAAAAAACAAACGGCTATTTTTCTATAAACAAATGTTGCATTCCTTTGTTGAAGCAAGTGTATTTAAGATACTGATGTGATTTTGGAACCATAACATATTACCATCTTCCGTAATTCATAAAAAATATTCAACATTTAAGTATGTACATAATTTTGCCTTGAGTTATTCAATGCAATACTAAGGATACACTTATATCGATGTTACAATTATAAATCGCGATTATTTATTATACATACATTATGGTCAAAACATTAATTACATTTATTTGAAATGGAATAGATTATATTATAATTGTAATTAGGATGGAAAAATCTCTGAAAAACGACAAATATAATGTTTGATTATCAACTACACCAAGAATATATATTTTATATAACTATTATTCAGTTCTTTTACTACAAACCAGAAAATTCGCTTAACTTATCTTTATAGAAGTATATATCCTCTACCAGTTATTCAATATTAAAAAATATGATGGAATTAAAAAAAAACCAAATATTTCTTTAAACTACCATTTTAAACAACAACAATTTAATCACAATATTTAATTTACATTATTCTATTATGTATTCGTTTTATAAACACATTCAATGTTTTTATCACGGTAACACTTATATTTACTTTTAAAACATGCATTACTACGAATCGGGATCAGAATCAATATAATAAATATATAATTCCAGATTCAAGAACTATCACATTAAACCCTGTGATTTGGGATAATTTAGAACTAACCAAAACAAAAACTATAGAAATTTTATGTTTGTTTAACATTAGAAAAGAAATGTCATTTACATTAAACGACGAAACTATGTCCGTTCAATATAATTTTAAGTTATTTTTTGGCTTTAATTTTCATTTACATTTCATTATTATATCGCTGTTACGGATGTGAATGAGTAGTTCTTTATGGTGATTTTATTTGTTTTTGATATTTCGTTTCACAAAAATTTTCAGTATCTACGTTGAAGATATTTACTGAAACATGATGGTAGGTGCGAGTAGGACGAAGACAAAGGTTATTTAAAAAATATATTTAATACGATGTGCAATGTTATATCACCCTCATTAATTTATTGTCTCCAATATTCAATGTGTAACAATGAGATATCAGTTAACCGTTAAATACTTAGTAAAATATAAGCAGCAGAGCCTATGGGATAGAACACGTAAATCTTAACCGATATAGTCTTTATGTATGTAGTACTTTTGCCCGGGACTAAGGAATTAACAAGCTTGTACTGATTTAATGAGATACAAATTATTTTTATAATTTTATTTTTATTGTTCAAATGTTTTCAAAAGTATTCTCTCATTCTTATATTTATACCTCCTGTTCCAACTGTATTTATTGAATCACACGTCTTTGCAAGAAAATGCTTTCACGGAAAGATAAAGTGCAGTGCAATTCGACGCGCGATCAGTGTATATATTTTTGATTGCTTGATTAAATTTCGTTATTTTGTGACGATAACATTTTTACCTTCAAACTCTCGCATAAAAATATTATGCATATTACTGATGACAATACATTAATATTATCACCAATGTATTTATTGATGTAATTTTTAGCTAAATTATGCAAAAAAATTAAACAAATCGTTCACAATAAATAAAAATGATTTCAGAAACATTTATCATATTATCAAAACATTAGATCAGAAGAAAGTAACAATCGAAACAGTTATAGATTTAAAACATAATATGTTAAGGCTGTTGAATTATTAATCACAGTAATAAAAATATCAGTCTAGTTTCATGAGCACTCTCATAACAAATTGAGTTAGTCACGAAGTATAATTAAACAATATAGTCAAGTATCAAAAACAAGAATTTTACTACATGCGATGATGTGGAAGAAAACGTAATTAGTTTAAAATCATTCTAAATACCATTATTTACACAAGCGAGAAACCCTGTGTTTGTTGTATGGCTTGCACGAGATGATACTTCAATCTCTCTTTAGTCTTATAACGAGGAAGATCTAGAAGATTAAAACACGTGTGAGCTACGGGGAAGAATCTATCATCTGCTACTGGTTGTATTTTTATCTGAAAAAATAAAGTAAAAATACAATTCCTATTATTTTACGAAGTATTGGTTTTCATCAAACATCTTTTTATTTTTATTTAAACATTAATAAAAAAAATGCATTTCGTACGATATTGAATAAGTTATAAATTGAAAATCATTCTTAAAAAATATCACGTCACTAAAAAGATAAGAAAGTGTGGGACACTGTATATTACGTGTTTCTGATAATCGAAACGAAAAATAGGAAGTATATCAATCACGAATCAGAAACGTCATTAGTACCTTGTGGTAATTTAGCACCTACCTCTAATGAAAGAATTAGTTAATTTATAACATAAATATGTCAAATTTAAATTATTACAGTTTAAATATTTATTGAAATTTAATGTCTTTTTAATCATAAAATATTGTACATTACATATATCAAAAACGTTTATGGAACGGATTGTTGAAACTAGAGTTTAAGGAGTTTAGTCAGTTTAACTAGTTTAACAGTATCAGTACTAGTAACAGTACTGGTTTTGCAGCATTTTGATGTATTTCCATTAATGTCAGAAATGAAATTTAATTATTTTTAATTTCATTTATACTCCTACAATGTTTCTAATAAAAAAACAATCTATTTAAAGTAAAAAAGAACAATAAGTGATTAATTTTATGGTTTTATTAAATAGTGTTAAAAAGTAAACAGATCTCACCTTTATGTCCCTCATTCCTTGTATAGGAACGCGGTCGCTACCCGTAAGGAACAGTAGGAACTTTTTCTTATCTTCAATTGACAGTTCGTGAAATACTTCCCAGAACCATCTGTGACAAAACAGTCAGAAAAACTTTATAGTATAAGTATTAGTGAACAATAAACTTATATCATCAAACATTGAACAGAACAGAATAATTTAACTAAAATTAGGCTTAACATTTACTTTTTTATTACCATCATATATAAATTTTATTGAATAAAATATTAAAGAAGTTATTTTTCATTTGTATACGAGAATATGCAACATACAAGATGGCATTGCTGTAAACTCACTAGTGAATCGTGGCTCTGAGATTATAAAACTTAGAAGTAGACTTATTACAATATAATATCAAGCACACATTACCTGATCTGTTGATCGGTCGATGAATACCCGTTTTCGTATTCACAGTTGCTTTCAAATAACTCCCAGTTGTACTCTTCATTACCTATTACAACCGACATGAGCTCATGCGATCTAAATAATTTAATTATTCGACCTCCGCATACCTACAAATAATAATTAATTAATTATTTGTTATATATAATAACATTTACACACTAATATTTTGTAGTTCAACAAAAATCGAATAAGGTGGTGGAATCGTTCGATTTATAGGGATTTTTTTTTTAATATTTATGGGAAAGCAAGCTTCTAAGATCTGATTTCGGTTTCGGTGGATATTCTCTCTCTACGGATAACTTCGCAAAAGATACTATAGTGCAGATTCTTTCAATCTCGTACGATGGCATATCAATCCGCTGTATCGGAGACCAGGCACAACCCCAATGGCTTAATGTGCATACAGAGAACGAGAAAGTAAAATTGCAAACTTTTCTATTTGTTACCAAGCAATGCTTGACTGAAACAACCAGCAACTTTTGTTAGCCTACCTTTTCTATTGGTATTAATATTGGCACCGGTTAAAATGGCACAAGCAAACTTTTAATTAAATATAGATAAAATTAGATATAAAAGTATATTAAAATTACCTTTTGAAATCCTTGATTAAATGCTTTAAATTGTTTTTCTACTGATTTGTTGAGAAGAAAATCGACATACAGATCGACATATTCTGACTTGTTTTCATGTGTCACGGGCAAATTTTCACCATTCTCCTTCAAAGGATGCACTTGAATTTGGTCGAACACCTCTGTATTGACGGCGAAACATAAACTGAATACCTGCGAATTTATATATTTTTATATAATATACAATGTATGGCATTCAGTTATTTAACTTCAATTCAAAATTGATCAAATTTTACAGTAAAAATAACTCAAAATTTAACATAAAATAATGAAGAATATATTGATATGACATACGTACAATTGTATATATATTAAAATAAATGGATGCATATTATAAACAACTAATAAGATAGATAAATAGATAGTAATATAAAGACGTCTAATATTTGCTATAATTTTAAGAATCATGGACATCATTTATCTTTTGGTAGCGAGGCAGGCACATTAAGTTGGGTTGGATTTGTACTGTAGGTAAAACATTTGCCCAACAATCAAGAGTGTTCTTCAATATAAGATTATATAAGCGTTATATAAATTTCAATTACGAATTCGTAAGGCAGTTGCTTTGTTACAATGTATTATAATAAAAACTCACTTCCTCGACATCGTCCTCTGCATAGTCCAGCAAGTGCTTCAGACTGTGGGCTAACGTGGGATACAAGTCAGACAGGTCGTCCAGCATCACAGACTCGCCCAGTATCTTCTTATACAGCACAAGGGGGAACGGCACGTAGATAATGATCGAGTTGTATATAGCAAGCCCGTATATAGCACCTACACGTCATAACTTGTTTTTAGTATACTAAATACTTTACTATTTATTTTAAGGTTTGTTTACGGTCACACTCCTCAAGCGATATAATTTTTTGTTGCTTCAATAATTTGATTAACTGGTGATGGTAGTTTGATTTAGTCAATACCATCTCATCAGTAATATATCATTCTGAACGGTGATCGCAGATTCAAAGTCAAGCAAGCACAACTACGATGTAATGTACTTAATTTGTGTTTGAAAGAATTTATGAAGAGAAAAAACATAATAAAGAAATCTTGATTCATTGGCTAAAATTATGCTACATGTGTATTCTCTACCCCGCAATGTAGCAGCATAGTATAATAACATACCAACTAATAACCTTATTACACTTTATTATTTGTGGAGCTTTTGCTCAGGAATGAGACACGAGAACTACACTTGAATTGAGGTTAGAATTGTCATATTAAAAAAAAAGTAAATTACCTATCAAATAGTACATAACTTCTTCTTCGAAAGGGTTATTTGAAAACCAAATCATATTCGTCTCTTCTGATTGTTTGAACATGCCATAGACAGGATCGAAAATTTCCTTCAGGAGTAACATGAAAAACTCTTTCTTAACTCCACCAGCATCCTCTGCTTCTTCACCTACAAATTCAACCTGCAATAAATAAGTTTACATAGAATACAAATCATATTTGATAATTTTTGCTCGCAACGGGTACAGAGTTCACATCACTTAGTCCAGATATTAAACTTATTTAAAAAGTTAGTTATCCCAAAAAGGTCCTAATACCAATTTCAATTGTTTAATCCATTTTTGAGTAATCCAAACAAATTACATAAACAGCAATATGAAATATTATACGATATAACAACACATACATAAATATTTATATACTTTTGTTTTTACTTCAACTGAGACTGAACAATTAAAAGATTTAGTAATTAATAGCACGCATAATTCTCAGCACAACAATGAAGTATATGTGTCTCATAGCTATGGGTTGATCTTTCATATATATATATTTTTAACTAAATACGACTTACTCTGAGCGGCTTTTTCAATTGCGACGTGTCATGATTACTAATCTGCAGCATCGTGTCCCTCACTATGTGGTTCCTCGACACGGTTAGTATGAGGAACTGGTCTCTGTGATATTCGTACGAGGGGTCTATGATGAGCCGTGTGAATATTTCTGTGGCGGCTCGGTTGACAGCCATTTGCATTTGAAGCTGTTGATCTATCTTCAATAGGAGCGACTTACATTGAACGTCGAATAAAAACGCGTAGTTACATAGATGAGGGTGAGTTAACTGTGAATTAAACGGAAATATAACTTTTGAAAATTTAGAACTTTTTTTTAAAAATATTTTATGCAATACATTCAGCCTCATTTCATTCTCCTTAACATCAATATTTTATATTGCTGTACTCCTGTTTTAATTTTTAGTGAGCCAATATTATCAATAAATCATACTAAGACTAAATACAAAGATAAGAAACCGTAAAATGAAATGACAGTGAGGAAATTGTTTACACTACTCCTCCTCCAGCTTCTCCAGTCCAAAGGCTGAGAATACATTTTAATAATAAAAATGTATTACTAGACTAAAACTTCACTATAAGTCTGCTGTAATGCTTTTAACAATCAATGCGAATTTATAAAGATTCCATTATGATTATAAAAGACAGCAATTGCATTACCTAAAATATACAGTTGATTACTTACATCTTGATCTGAGAGCCAATTTATATAATCCGAAGCAATATCGACATGGCTTGAAAGATCTTCTATGTAGAAACATTCTGCAGGTATTTTAGGTTTCTTCGGATTTGTAAAGTTAATTTTATTAAGCGTTGTCAATGTGTTCAAAATTTGGACTATACTTCGAGTGAAGGTTATTTTCTGGAATTAAAATAACTTTATTAAGTACAGTGTATTCTTGTTATTACAAATCTTACACTTCTATACAGATGCTTGAGTAAGAGATTGCCAGAAGAACAAATCGGATTGTATAGTCTGCATAGTACTTTTTTAATTTTACTTAATAACTAGCTAATGCCCGGCAGAAACAAGTCTACGAGGACATTTAATAAAACCTGGTTTCGTGTAGATTCAAGGTGATATTGCAAGGGCGGGTCTTTTGTTTTATCACACTGATTGGTCGCGAATGTAGGAATACATATTTTTACCCCGCTGTCCTAATCGGCTGTACATAGTTAACATACGTGCTGCTCTTGCTCTACGTGCAGAATACTGTGTTACTGATTATGTTACAGTACTTGAAGTCTTATTTCATACTTGAAAATGTTACTAACACACGTGCCATACGTATGAATGCGTGCGCGTGACTATGACTTTGAATAATAAGTATTTGATTAATATTTTAGGCATAATACGAATATTTGATGAAAAAAAGTTTTACTTTATTTGCTCGTACGCCGGGTTGCATCATCTCGTACACGAACACACTTTTGAATATATCGACGAGCATTTCGAAGTACTCTGGGGTCTGTGCCTCCCACCACAGCTGCACGATGCGTTGCGGCGGACTCGACAGCTTGTTATAGGCCTCCGCGAACGGACCCTGCGGGCACACCGGCGCTTGTCAGATCATATGCGGTGCTTATTTTAATACACACATATTTCATTCCTAACTTTATTTAAGTACATGTTCAATTGAACGGAATAACCTTCGGAATGGCGTACTATATTCTGAATGATGGTCGGTAGCGAACAAAAGAATATTCCGTTTAATTCCAACACATACACATGTAGCTTCGACTCTAAACTTTAATCAAACACAAGTTCTTTAAACCTGATTGGAAAAACTAAGATATAATCTCTTAATTACATTAGTACAGCTTAAAAATACTTACAAGTTAACGTTTTACCGTTTCATACAATAATCAATATCAAAATTTAGTCGCCTTATTATAAATAAGGTTAAACCTAGTGAGTGACAGCATAATCACCTGCAATTCCGGATGGCGACGCGGGTTCCTCATTTCATGATAAAGCGGTAAAATTAAGAAAACCCTTAATGCTTCAGCGTCAGGCGGAGAGACCTTCACTTTTTTTATGATATATTCGGTCAAGTAACTAAATATCTGTATAAGAAACATGCAAGTTATCATTATATTATATTATTATTAATTTATTCAAGAAGTTATTTAGTTTTGTATTGTTTAGACTTACAAGTTCCTGTATTGTTTTGTTTTCAAATCGACTAATTAAAGTAAAAGCTTCTTCTGCTTTCTTTAAATTGACCCCCGGGACCTTCGTATTGCAACCAAAATGGGCATTATCATCCGCCAAAAATGAAGCATTCATACAAGCCAGCGATCCGAACACCGTCTCCAAATAAGCCATTAAATCCTAAAAATAAAATTATTATATGAATGCTTCAAATTATTGACAAGACAAATTAAAATTTTCACATTTTCACAAAAGTAAACAGTTTCTTAGAAAATAATTAACAATTTGGGCATGATATGTTTAAATATTTTTTTCTAGTATGTAATAATTCGAACCTGACTCACGACGTCGTTATCTTTAACAATGTTACAAGCTGTAAGTTTAGCAAAGTTAAGTGTCAGTATCTGCTTCGTAGGGTCGGGGATCCTAAAATCAACCGTTTCATTTCTGTCGCTGCTTACAGTCAAGAAGCTGTGATCTCCTCCCGCGAATACTTTTACGGGGCCGTTAAATCCATTCTTTGTAAACTGAAAACAAAACAACTGTATAGAATGGATTGATTAAGGGAAAAGTTTTAAATTATTATAATAAATAGAACATACAATGCTGTCGAAAAAATAATAAAAGAAATATATCGTTTTGAAGCGAAGGTTTTGCTTCATTCGTAATTATTCACTGCATACCTAGTAGTTTGTTTTTCAAGTCCAGCAAATTAATTAAATAATAGAAACAATATATAATTTAATATTCAAAGCCATTTCTTATTTCTTAAATTGACGACTACCGAACACATTTATTAGCAAACACTGCTTGTTTATTGGTACTTTATACAAAACAAATTTTGAAATATTTTTTACAAACGTCACATGCTACAAATAATTTTTCATCAAAGTTTATTTATTATAATATAACTAGAAAGTGTGATTTTCTATTCCTTTCAAGTATATCCCTAAGGAGTTGCTTTTTGCACGTGTAATCCTTCGCACAGTCCATCCATCCTCTTTTGATCTTATCTGGATTTATACCTCACAATCTTCTTGCAATATAACATTCATCCCTTCACAATACATTTCCAAATCGTTATCGTTCACTAATCTGGTTACAATCTGTTAATCTGGGGCGACGTTCAAACTTCCTCTTAGCAACTCGTCTAAGCCTCGTCACTCCACACACTTATCGTAACATTCATCTTATTTGAATGTTTTTGCTTTTCATCCATCACCGTCGTGGCGAAACACTCCGCTCACCGACATGAACAGTCACATTTCAAACGAACCTTGAATAATGCAAGTAATCGTGTGACCTTTTTATTTACCCTAAGTTAGTTTATTTACTTCGAATTCTAGATTTTTCCAGTCAGAATAGAATAAAATATTTTTCCAATTTCAACTTTGAACTTTTCAAACTGCTCTGCGGGAGTATGGACTATATTAATGTCCAACTGACTCATCTCAGCTGCCATCAGAGAATGGCGTAGAATTTATAACATAGGTAGTTAAAGTTGTGAAATAAGATTGACGGTGTCTAACACCGCATAGCTGGCTTTCGGCACGTCATAACACTGTATCGATGTTATGCAGGTGAGTCCTCTTGTGTATCTTCGCCCTAGCCTTAAAGTAGAACTTGTCTTATAAATACTTTATACTCAATAATTGGTTGATCAATTATAAAATATATATATACAACGACATCATTAAATTTTTGCAAGACATTATAATCAAAATAAATTTTGTTGATGGGATTTTGTTACCCAGTCATTAACAAGTTAACTTTACTTACTTTAAAATATCGTGTTTTGTTTCAATCAATTACCAAATAATTAAATACAGTTTTAAATGATTAATACCATAACAATCTGAAAGATCATTACAAGATAATTAATTCACAAATAAGAACTTTTCAACTTTCAAATTACTAATTAGAAATTTAAATAATCTAAAAAATAGCGGTACGTTGACCGAGTTCTGAGGTCAACTTAGTTCATTTACTTTCAAAAGGTCGAAAGAACATTGGTAATTTAACAGTTATTTACTGTACACTTACTAGTCATCAACAAATAGATACGCAATAGCCCCGATGGATCCCTAGCCTATCTCTACCAACGATTTATATACGCTCATCTGTTTTCCTCTTTCATTCATCAATCTCGTCATCTCAGTTCCTTTTTCCCTTACTATCATGCTATGTGACATGAGTAACGTATTATTATGTATAATTACAAATATATAATTGAATAAACAAAATATATAAAGTGGATTCATATATCAAATGCAATAAATAAAAGATGTCTAATAAGGGGATAACTCAACATTAGGTTTGGATGGGCCGGCACCATGATGTTTACGGAATGGCGTGGAACTCTCCACCTTGGATTTCTTCCTTGGCTAAGAAAATAATCCACTATTAATAAGCCTTTTTTAACTGGTTTACTAAATGCTTAAATTAAAAATATTTTAAAAAATAGATGCAAAGCAGCATCTAGAAAACAAAAGAATAACAAAAAAAATATATAAAAATTCACGAGCAATTTAGAACTTTGAATTGATTAAAACAAATTCTAAATGAGAAGTTGAAAGGAATGCTTGTTCACGCAGGCACTATTTTTGACATAGTAATAGTTGAAATAGTACGTAAAATACATAGATTTAGTTCGACACAAATAGCTGCTGTACTTATATAAGTGATCAAGCCAATTTAACTATGTGTGCCGTGTATAATGTATGCTTAATGTTTTTAATTTAATTTAACCTTGCCCATAAAATAATCGTAGTTGTCTATAGCGGATTCAAAAACATTTAAATATATGTAATAATATGTAGATTGAACATAAATGACGTTTAAGTTATCATTTCTTTTTAAAAATTGATAAAGAAAAATATCATATGAATATACAAAAAATATTATCAAGCTTAAATCGTTAGTATGATATGATCATATACATATATGGTTTATGTTTCTACAAATTTAATATTCTATAGAAATGGTTTAAATTAAAACAAAATAAATTAAAAGGTACAAGAATTATAAACATATAATAAATTATATAAAATATAATAAAAATGCGTTTTTGCCATTTCATTAATTTGTAAAAAAAATTGTCAGTTAACTTAAAAATTTCAATATATAAAAATACTTTTAAAGCGTTACTACTGTATTAAATTATACAAAATAAACAGTGTTATAAAATATGTAAAATTTTCGCCGATTTTACAAGGTCGGACTCGACAGTGGTGAGCGCGTATTTCAATACACATTTATCGTGCTGGCTTGGACGACAGCGGTTATTGAAAGTGCATTCAACATTTATTGTCGAAGCGATTTCGAACTTCGTTTTGGTCTCAATTATTCACTACAGTAAGTCAATTGTTTGTCACGTGATAAATCGAATACTATGTAAACTTTTATACACTCGGGCATTTTCTACAAACGAAATCCACAATTGCCTCACTGCTCCAGCCGCCCCGACGACTCATCTCGACGACTGTACCGTAGTCTGTATGACCGTAGACTTATAGGTATAATTTTATACATATGTATAATATATGACCATCCATTGATTAGTAATTTGCAATTTCATGACATATTTGTTATCAACTATTACATTATATATTATATCAGATTACACATGAGGATACACTCTCAACGTCCCCACTATTACAATCCGATGGATGCAATGAAACAGGACCGGAGAAAGATCGAACGCAGGTCGAACGGCTTTATGTGCTTTCCGAGGATACGGGCGGGAGTAAATTTACTTGAGCTTACTTTCTGCTGACCCAACCAAGGACCTAGGACCCCGGGATGTGCCGCCGAATAACCGAGCCGATAGGACGAGCCAGTTAACCTGGCTGAAGCGTCGAGCTGCACACCCTCGTCACACAGCACACCGCCGCGGCTCCGCGGAGTAAGCACGCGCAATTACCGGCTCGTCGTCGTGCGGCGCGAAGGGCACGGGCGTGGGCACGAGCGCCACGGCCGCGTGCGGGCAGCCCAGCTGGCCGCGCGCGCCGTGGCCGCACGCCAGCACGCGCTCGCCCACGCGGCACAGCACGTGGCGCCGCCCGCACGCCACCTGCGTCACCGTGCTGCCCATCAGCTCCATCACCTGCAAGCGGACCGACTGTAGTACCGCACATTGCATTCCAACAATCGAACGTCCCACGCTCCAACTCCTCGCATTGTGGTGTTTGATCTGATGTTGAGTGGTCACCGCCGCCCATAGACCGCCGTATTTGCGCCGTGAGAAATATTAACCACTCCTTACATCGCCAATGCGTCACCGACCTTGAGATCTAAGATGTTATGACCCTTGTGTCTATAGTTGTAACTATAGGCTCACTCACCCTTCAAATCAATTCAAATCAAAATATACTTTATAATATTTAACATCCGATAGGAGGCCGGCCATCAGTTTGTTAAATCCTTCTTGATGCTTTGCTAGAAATGGCTGAGTAATGTTAGTAAACGCCAAAGTATTATAAGTATTAAACGGGTTAAACGAAAGATGAATATTTTGTTATAACATTCAAATGAACGTTTAGTATCCAAAGGCACGATTAACAATTTTTTATTGATAATTACATTTGTCAAGAATAGAATGATTTTGTTTTGTTAGTAGTGTAAACTTGCTGCAGTTCCAATGACAGCAGAAAAAATAAATATTTCATAGAAATATTCAATATGATTTACATTTTATATTACATACCACAAACAGTTGTTAAGTATTATCTTTATTTTAACTTCCACTCTTTTGATAAGAAATTTACAATTTAAAGATGCAATTTTATCTCTTATCTCGCCTTTGTGCCTGAATAGATCTATTTTTTTTTTTGTTTCTTACAACTTACAATGATTTAACTTATGGCAAATTAAATGGTAATAAGTACCTTTTTCGGAACTAGTTCATCTTTCGTAGTTCCATGGCCAGTCTGTCCATATTCTCCAGTTCCACATGAAAACACGCCTCCATCGAGAGTAAGAAATGTAGTAAATTCTTCACCACATGATATGTGACATACCTATAAAATTGTTAATATTTATAGATAAATTTTACCAATTCAAATATAACTCTATCCCATTACAAAATTTAGAACATACCTTTACATTTCTTAAAGTTTTTAAATGTGTTGGATAACATCTGTTTTCTCTATCCTGCAACCCTAACTGCCCATACATGTTCTTGCCCCAACCAAATACTGCACCCGACCTAAAGATTAAAAAAAAACATAATAAAAGTGTCATGATATTCTTTATTCTTTTTCATTATTAATCTTTTTTAACACATTTATTAAATGCAGCAATCAGATCTTGTGCTGATATTAATGTAATACTAAATTACAATATAAAATAAATACAATAGTAATGTGCTTAATAAACATACTAAAATATAATAAAACTGGCTATGTCTTTGCTAGGTGGTATAAGGGCTTACATAAAATATATATTTTTTACATTATAGTATTTTTACAAACATTATAGTTTTTTATGCATAGAAACTTAAGATCAGTTGGTCCTAGCATATGAGACAAACCAAACATACATTTTTATTTACATAGATGTTCACACTTACTTTGATAAGGCGAAAGTGTGGTTCCCACCACAAGCAATCATCGCTATAGGTATGCCAACTAGGGAACTAATTTGTTGTGGTGTGGTTTCCTTGTTTGATTTGGTACCTAAACCACACTGACCATATGTATTTGCACCCCAGGCATAAAGTTCACCATCTAAAATACAATATTACTCTAATTGTTTATTGTATTATAAAAAACACTATTCCATATTAAATTCACTTTTAATATTTATTTATTAGTATCTTGAAATTGTACATATATATTTTTTGTTTTATTTTACTAAACATATACTTACTATTAGTCAAAGCAATTGAATGATAAAATCCACAAGCGATTTGGATAACATTTTTTGTTGCTAGGAACTTAATTATTTTAGGTTGATCTTGAGTATAAACCCCGAGATTGCTACCGAGCTGCCCAAAATTATCCGAGCCCCAACTAAAGACTTGACCCCACTCGTCCAATGCCATTGAATGTTGTGATCCACAGGCTATGGCTGATATTGTACTTGATTTTAAAATTATTTCGATGTCTGAAATAATATTATTTTGTTATTTTTTGCAAATTAGTTTATTGACAAAAGTGCTAATTGATGGTAAGTACTGTTAGAAATTTAAACCATTTCTTACATTACAATTTGCCACCAACCTTGGGTGCTTGGTTGATAGTCTCTTGTGCATTTACATATAATAGCTCACGGACCCTTCAAACCGGAACATAACAATACCAAGTATTGTTGGTTGGTAGTAGAATATCTAATGAGCACCCACTCATCAGATCAAATAAATTTAAATCGACACAAAAAGTCTATTAACATAGTATTAACTTGCATACCAAAGAGGCTAGAGTTTTTAATTTATTTTTAACAAAATCATCACAACAGTATACAAATAATATAAATTTTAATTCATACTATATTTATATGATAAATGGTATTGAATGTGTCAATTAGTAATTTTTTTTTATTTCTATATTTTATATAATATATGTTAATTAAGCAATTATTATTGATTTTGTCTACTTAATTAAACACAAGAAATATTATATAATAATATTGCCATAGTAGGTATTATATATATAATACCTACTATGGCAATTGTTGTGCAATTGTGTGAAATTAACAATCTTAAATTTGGTTTTGACTCTATCAGTAGACACATTTTAATTTTATCAACTTTACTAAGTGTATAATATACTCTAAGTAAACATACCTGGAGGTTTGTCTTTGTTGTTTTCAATTTGCTTACCAAGTTGTCCTAGCTCATTACAGCCACGAGAATATAGATGCCCAAGTTTTGTCAAGTAAAGAGTATGGAAGTCACCAGCCGCTACACATTTTATATGTTTACTTTCTTTCCATTTAGAAAGTGTGGGCCTAATGACCTGTTTGTTATTTTTTAATATTATTTATAGGAAAAGTAAAAAAATAATTTCAACATAAAACTTAAAGTAGCACAATCAATCTGATTTATTTTTTGTTTATTTATTTCTAAAATACTTTGTATAAAGTCTTACCATGCCCATGCTATCTGAATTCTCAATGTACAGTTCATGGTGAGTTGCATTTCCCCAACAAAACATTTCGTTTTTCTTTCAGGTTGCTATTTATTTAAAAAATAAGCAGTTGGTGTGTTTACTTGTAGAGTAAATTATGGTTTTTTTGATATCCATGTAAATACTAAGTTGAACAAGTTACAACAATGTACCACTTTACTACAAAATAAAAAATATATATTATTCAATTCGTCATTAGTATAATGTTCTGGTTGTAAAATAGCTCGCATGTTACCTGTATGTATACTTTCTTGTTTCCCCGGGTCAACGATTTTCAATACAATAGCGTACTAAGCATTAAGCAATTGACATGATTTTAGTGGCATATTATAAATGATAATCTAGAGATTTTGTACACGCATGTATATTCAGAAATTATTAGGTTTCGATGATTTATTAATTTTGTTAATAGGTACTATTTTTATTTAAAACTTTAGTTTCACCTGGTAAAATTTCTAGGAAACGCGAATAACACACCCTTGAGCAGGCTTCATAAACTATAAATTTACTACGACATTATTTCTAAATAAAATAAATTTTAAATGATTTGGTAAATCCAGAACCTCCAGAACAATCTTCGTTTTTACTTTTAAGCCACAGTATATATAAGTATTTAGAGAGTACTGTTTCAACTTGTCAACTGTCATTTTTATAGTTGCCATTTGTATTTGCTATGTAATAATTATTTAATCGTAGAAGATTATCTAATGTTTTCCGACAAAGTAATTTAAAGAAAAATATTACTATTATTTAAAAAAAAAAAAAATAACATTGGACAATTGAATGACAAAATTGCACACCTCCATTACTATATTTAATATTTTAGAAAGGCAGAAGGGCAAATGAATAAGCTATTGACAAGCTGTCACCTTCGCTTATAGAGAATAGCACTCAACGAAACTATAACCCATAAATTTATTGCTAGATATAGAATATTTTATCCCATGTCTCTGTAATTATACTGGTTCACCTTTCGAACTTCAACAATATAGAGAATTGACGGTTAACGGTACTAATTGATACATATATCCCATCAAAAACATAAATGTAAAAATGAGAGCCAAGTCCAATATTATGATATATCCCTTGATTGTTTACTTCAACGACAAAAGATTTGAGATCTATATGGGCGCCAAGTTCAATGGTTCTTCCTGAAATTTATTTATAACTACTCATCGACTATACTTATAAATACTAAAACGGAAATATTTGAATTAAAAAAAATTAAGGGTGGTATTCAGCTCGTTATATATTCACGTGAATACCTTAAAATCCACATTAAGACCGGCTGTCATAAGTTTTGATTGCTGGTTCTTACGTCATTATTTTTACAGTTATTACAGAAACTAAGTGTATAAGTGTTCCTAATAGACCCAATAAAATGAAAAATTATAATAAAATGATAAAAATTTACCAGTTTCAGTTTTCAGTTTTTTCCTTTGTATTGGTCTAATTATCTACCTGCATGCCAAATTTGAACTTTCTAGGTCACCTGGAAGTAGGTTATAGTTTTGATCTATAGGTCAGTCAGTGATAAAAATGACGATTTTTAGACGTTAATATCTAAATAACGGTTTGAGTAAATTTGGAACACATATGTATCTCGCGAGTGTCAATATATGAGCCAATTTTGACACGTTTATGTCAAATAGTTTTTGAGTTATGATGAGGTCAAAATTGGCTCCAAATGGTTCGTGTAATATTACACACGGTGCTGCTCGCCAGTTCTGTTACTTGAACTTGGCTGACACACTACCGCGTGTCTAGATGTATGTATTAATTATTATTAACTATTTCTTATGTTATCATAGAATAAAAATAGGTAAATGGACAAAGTTAATAGTCAAAAAGAGGAAGCCTAAGACCTAAACATTTAATAAACTCATTATAATTAAACGAAACTGATTTTGAATAGTTTTTCCTTGTCAATTAACAGAGAATAATCATATACAGTATAATCGATATCTACGTCTTTAAATTAAAATATTCTATATATTTTTAATAATATCAATATATACAACGTGTGGAGTCAACCACACTCAACACTATAGTGATTGCGGTGTCATTATATTTGGTAAAATATTTTTAATATTAATAAAATTTATATTGTAAGGTGTCTCTAATGTCTTCCTAATAAATTCAATAATAATAAATTAAGGTGTTTTATTTATTAATAATAATAAATGAAGGTATTTAAAAGAGCATAGTCTAAAATTTACCATTCATATTTTTATACTTCTATCGGTTTAAAAAGAGAAATATATTATTTTGCAACAAGGCCATCTAGTAGTGATTAGTCGCAATATCCTAAAAAGCTCCATTTTAAGCTTTTAAATGACCATCGGCTCTACGAGAAAACTATGATCTATGGTCGGGACGGGACATTGAACGGCCATATTTGTTATTGTGCTCCATAGGAATTTATTTAGATCACTGGAATTCTGACTAGGAAGTGATAATATTTTCTAAGTTTGTGATGTATTTAATTTCTGAGCATACTGATAGTACGAAATTTGTCCAGTCGCATAAAATCTTTGGTGTATAGGGGAGCATGCATATTTAGCATTGTGGATACCCCCTAGAAGTAATTCGCTGAATTTCTACAGCGAATCTGTTCTTCTAATTTTGTATTAAACAGCAGTAAAGTGGCGGGGGCTTCAAATAATAATGGGAAAGGGGGACGATCAGCTGCCCCAGTCGACGTGGGATCTCCTTTACTCGACTGGGAGGAAGGAGATCATTTCAGTTTTGAAGATTCAGAACGTTTTGAAGAAGATTCCTTGTGCAGCTGGACCTCAGAACCTGAGAGTCTTTGCAACAATTGGCGAGGATGGAGAAGACCAAATCTTCAAAATACTTTCGGTATTCGCACCACAAAAAAAACAATTCAAGGTAACTATGCAGCTGATCCTTTGTTTCGAAGTATAGAAACAAAAACATTTATTTTTATTTTATTTAATGTATTATAAATATATTAATGTCATACGAATAATCAAAAAAATTGTTGATTAGTCATATTTATTTAAGTGTAATATTTGCTAGGTTGAAGTTTTCTTTGTGTGTATTAACATGGAGACAGGTGCTAAAAAGTCATTTACCTTTTGCTTAACCAAGCAAATGGTAGTAAGAACTAAATTCAAATTGTTGCATGTGTATAATATTTAGTTTCTTTGTTCTTTTTATTAAATATATTTAGTATTACTATTAAATATTAGTTAAAATTGGATTCAATGACCATTATTGCTAACTTTCACAAACTTTCACTGATGATGCATAAAAGAAAATTCACTTATTTATTAACTTAAAGTCACAATAAAATTATGATTACATATCTTATTAGCTTTTAATAAAAATATGTAATATTTTAATATATTGAAATAACATCTTAATAACATATTTTTTTTTGGTTTTTGGAAATGACATAGAAATTCTAGTATTAATGTCTCATATATCTTTTAATATATTTAGACAATTACACACATAACATTATATGTTGTTATATTATTATTATGTTATATTATATTATATATTATGTTATATTATATGTATGTATAATTATATTTTGTTTGTAGAAAAAACTGTATCAAGCCTAAGTGAATTAGCAGCAAAGTGTGTCGCTTGTCATATTCCCTTTGAATTGGTTGAAAATGTTTATCCACCCGTGCCTGAACAACTTCAACTACAAATTGCCTTCTGGAGTTTTCCTGATAGTGAGGATGATATTCGTCTTTATTCTTGTCTTGCAAATGGATCAGCTGATGAGTTTCAGAAAGGTGAACATTTGTTCAGGGACAGAGCTGTAAAAGATGTTTTACAGATTGGTAAGTTTATTTTTTAATTAATTATGTTTAAGCAGATCCAAATGCTGATACCCAATTTCAATGTTTTTAAAAATGCCATATTTTTTGTTATTTATATCAACTATATAGAATTTTGAAGTAAATTACTTTGTGTTACTAAGCAAAAAAAGAACACTTATGGGAGTTTTAGCCTAAGTTGTTTTTCTTTTGTTGTTTGTTTGTAAATATAATTGATATAAACTATAAATGTGTGTCACAAAACAATACAACATATATAGTATTATTTTGTAGTACATTTCTTACTATTGTATTTGATTTGGGTGTTTATGTACATATAATACTTGAACAAATGATTAAGCAAGGCGAAAATATAATATTCTAATCTTGTATACTGCAAGCAATATATCTCGTAATACAGTAACAAAATTTTTCAATTTGTCATTAGGCTTCCATTTATCTGCAACTGTTACGTTAAGTATGACAAGAGCTCAATACAATGTAGCAGTCACATTTGACAGACAAAAGATTTCTTCCTGCAATTGCACCTGCTCATCATCAGCCCACTGGTGCTCTCACATTGTTGCTGTATGCCTTTACAGAATACATTTAGTAAGTAAAATAAAATGTGTATATTTTTAATATGTAATAATAAGTTACATTTGTTAATTGAAAAGATGGCTATTTTTTTGGGTTTGTTATTCCTCATTAAACAGAACATGTGGCTTAAGAATTCTAACCCAGAACCTGCAATATTTTTATTTATGTTTATAATTATTTATTAATATCATACTCATTTGTGAAGGAAAACATTATTATGAAACTTATATTTGACTTGTCTCTAGTATATGGTACGGATGTCGTTGAAATTAGCATTTTCATATAGAATTTTCTACTATGGTTATAAAAAATCTCGCCCATTTATTGCAAATTGAATTGTTATTTTACACTTTTAAGAGTTAATTAATAGTTTTTGCTATGTTTATTATTTTTATGAAATAAAAAAAAATATTCAATTGTATTGTTGTAGTTTCAAATATTCATTTGAAATCAAAAGTATTAATTTTATACTGCAATGAATCATCTCTTGTTATGTATTATTATGATTCAATTATCCAAATGACTTTATGAATAATTGTTTTTATTAATGACACTTAATTTGTTTTATTTAGCCAACACAAGTCTGCTTAAGAGCACCAGTGTCAGAATCACTACAGAGATTACGAAGAGATCAGCTACAAAAATTTGCACAATATCTTATATCAGAGTTACCACGTCAAGTTTTGCCCACGGCGCAAAGAATATTAGATGAATTATTGTCAGCTCAACCTAATCAGATAAACACAACTTGTGGAGCGCCAGATCCTACTGCTGGCGCATCGGCTTATGAGTTCACTTCTTGGTTTCTGGACGAAAAAACATTGCATAATAATATCAACAAAATATTAGTCAAGTTCTGTGTTCCAGCTCCAATAGTATTTAGGTAAATCTTTCAATTTTAGATTTTTTTTGGCACTGTGCCCCAGTGTCTAAAGGGATCTTAATTCAGTAAATATACTAGAAAATGTTTTAAAAATAGAATTTTAATCATGCCTATCTTGTCTTATAGCGATGTGAACTACCTAAGTACTAGTGCCCCTCCAGCTGCCGCTGAATGGTCATCACTACTGCGGCCACTCAGAGGGAGAGAACCTGAGGGAATGTGGAATTTGTTGTCTATTGTACGAGAAATGTTTAAACGAAGTGATCGAAATGCCATACCTTTGCTTGAAATTATAACTGAGGAAGTGATGGCTTGTGAACAGGTAAAATTATCACAGAAATAGTTTACTTTTTTTATTTATACTTTAATAAAAAATTAACTTATACAGCAGAATAATAATTCAATGAAAAAAAATATTTTTCAGATTATAGTTTGGTGGTACAGTACGAAGGCAGCTCTGGTGGCGTGGGGGGGCGGCGGCAAGCACGGCGCCGCGGGCAACTCTGCCGCGCAGCACGCCTGCTCCTCGCTCTGCGACGAGGTCAGTGTCATTACAAAACTAATGCCTTTAGATGATTTGTGCACCATGGGAATTAAAAATAGACAATACAAATAAATAAAAAAAAAAAATTGCTATGAATCTTATAATTTATTTCTAAAGGTCTGATGTGTTAATATCGGCGATACAGCAGGTTTTCCGACATATCGGTATCGGCGATATTTTTCTGGCCGATACAACGATACTGTTCAAATTACATGTTTTAAAAAAGTAATGTACACGCGCCTCTTGTTTTGTAATTTTCGTTGCAAACGAGATAATACTTTGTTTTTTAAACAAAAATTTGATGAATGTTTTTTTTAGTTACTAACTCTTATTAATGAACCTTAATTACTGAGCTTAATTACCAATATTCACATTCCAAGTCTGTAACGTTTTATTTTAATATATTTTTTTAATAAAAACAATCAATCAACATGTCTACTTACAGTTATTTTACCTTTATTTAAATTCGATAAGTGTATCGGTATCGGTATCGGTATCGTATCGGCAAAAAGGCGTATCGATGCATTCCTGGTAAATATGTACTTTGTGAGTGCTCTACGAATAGACTTTTATTTTCATATGTCTACGAGTTCTGTGTGATATATTTTTGTATATATTTATTATATGGTGGATATATTTTATAGAATTATTGACGTACCGCGTGTACCGATAATTTTCTCAATAATTAAAAAAAAATCAATTACATTTAAAACTATAAAACATGCCAATATATAACATTGTACTATGTACATAAGTGTTTAATTTATTTATCAGATAATTAGGGGAGTTTTCGATAAATTATTATTAATATGGTGTATCTCGAGGACTATGATGGTAGCCGAAAATATAGATTTGAATTATTATCAATTGTAATATTGTTACAATATTTTTTAAGTCTATATTTCCAATACTACTAATCATTTTTAATTACGTAAACATGCGTCGGATAAATAACATAACATATTAACCTTTGAATCGCTAACACCATAGTTATATTTCCTATTAGCGACCCGCCCCCGTCTTCGCACGGGTACGTGTACGTACGGGTACGTACGTGTACTGTATCACATTGCACTCAGGAATAATATACCTTTACCATCTTATAATATTAGAATACCCGTAACTATCATTGTTAAATTTTTATTAGCACATTATTTACATCTCGATATCTAAGGACATGCATGAATTGATCATATACAAATTACATGAAATACAACTACATGAAAAAACGTCATAAAACAATGGTACCGTTAAATTAAACCAACAAAATAGAAGTATAAAGAATTTATAATACTTGTTATATTTTTTATTTACACCAACTTTTAAGTAATTTTACAGTATAATTAAAGAAATTCTTCGATGGATGGTCTTTCGTATCTTATGCACGGGTGATTGATTATTCAGTTTTATAGTTTTCTCTTAAGAAGCTTATACGTAAGAGAAAACTTCAGAAAATATTTGTCATAATGAATATTGTGATGTCTAACAAGTTACAAAATGTATAATTTAATACTTTTCGGAGTGTTTTTTTTTTTGTTATTTACTAGTAACTCTCAATGTCATCTCAATTAAAGGTCAGTGTTATTTATTGACTTGGACCTTTATTTCTAAAAAAAACAATTGTGTGACATTTAAAAAAAAAAATCGTCTTTTCCTTTAATTATGGATGTGATATTTGTAATCAATACAGCTAAAAATATGAATCTATAAATGTTTAAATCTTGATAAGCAGTGATTTATTTCTAAATCACAAAAAGTATGCGTAGCTCTGTGTTATTTTATGAGTATTAGATTAAGTAGATTAATATGTTTATAATATGTAATTATAAACATATTATTTAATTGCCTACTAGAAGAATTGCAAGTACTCTACAAAAAACAATCATCTAATTCGTTAAAAATTAATGAATCTATGAGAGTAGTTGTTTATATACAATTACTCATAACTTGTTTGATATTCAACACTTCTTCTAATCAATGTTGAATACTTTCCTAGGTGGTTATACTCTGGCGACTAGCTGCTCTGAACCCGGGCCTGGCGCCTCACGAACGAGACACACTGCACGAACAGTTTGCCCAGTGGCATACGAAAGTTCTAGAGAAGGTAGAAAGTATAATTTACTGTATGCAAATTAAACGAAAAACTTATCTATATAAAAATGATTTAATTTTTTTTCAATAACACATAATACAAATAAAATTCTTATGTTGTTAAAGTTTTCGCTATATTGCTCCGTTATATGGCTTAAGCTTTAATATCACTCGTATATTCAATTATAAATTAGAATTATTACAATATAAAAATAGGTCCTTAAAAATGATTATAAAAAGGAAAATGCTCCCGTGCGCACGCACACAGGTGGCTAAGAACCGGAACAACCACATAAACACGTCGTCGTCGCACCCGCGGCACTCGCGCGCGCACTCGCACCCGCCCTACATCAACGGCATCAGTGAGAGCGAAGTGTTTCCCGGATTCCATCCCGCTATGGAAGCCTGTTTCCTCGAGTGGGACGACTATCAGATACCCGGCGTCACTTATACTAAAGATCTCAATCCGCTCTACCACAGTCCATTCACTATTTTCCGACACACGGATAAGAACGATAGCGTTCATCAGGTTTGTGATTTTTTTTTAATTTAATTCAAAATATATAGGGATTGATTCTTTTTTATATCTGATAAGTAAATTCATTTCAGGTTAACTCTTCCAAAGCAGTGTTGAATAATGAGATGTCTCTGAGTTATCGTCTCACAAATCCGGATCCCTCGCATATTGGACATCGCAAATTACTTCATAGAAACAATCGTGTAGCAGTCGATATGGCCATCCCCGGACCTTCCAGTCAGGTATAAAAGTTATAATTGTGTAATAAAAATATATTTATAAGATATCTATATATAATAAAGGGGGATGACTTTTTATCTCAGGCTCGCGGTTCGGGTGAAGGGCCGAGCGATGTATTAGTACGTGATTCTGGCCCAAGTGACGGAAATCATTCCAGCGTGTCATCTGAAGGTAACAGTAAACTTGTTTTTTTTTTTTACTTTAGTATCTCTTTGCTTCTTACACAAATTTCAATGTCGTATTTTATCAATAAATTAAAACCGATATCAAATAGGTGTCTTATTGTAAGCTACAAATATAAATTGTTAAAGAGAAATTAAATTGATAAGTGTACTTTTGTTTAGTCATATATTCATTATAAACGTTATGAAATCGTATTACCTTCACACTAGGCTTCTGCGAGAACGAAGAGGAAATACTGCAACAGAGCGGCGGAGATACGGACTCGCAGGAGTCGAGCTCCGCCGGCGCGTCGTCGGACGACGCCGTGAGGCGCGTGTCGCACGACGACTCTGTGTCCGACGACGACTGCAACCTCTACTACTACGACGCGACAGCTGCGAGACGAGTCGCTATCGACTCCAATCAAACTCACGTAAGTTATTCTGTCGAATTTTGGGCTCATCAAAGTCAAGTGCATCGTCCATAAAAAGTAAAACTTCAATCTATATTCGATTGAGAATAAGTAAGAATTCATTAATATTTATTATTCTGGTATAAAATTGAGTTCCTTTTACAACAGAATTCAAGCGGTAGCCGTAATGGCGGAGGCTCGAGCTCGTTCGCGAACTGGGGCTGTGGCTGGGAGGTGTCGTTTGCGCGCGCCGAGGGGCTGCACGCACACGGACACGCACGGGAAGCCTGCGCGCTCGGTGCTTGCCTGGCTGCCGAACTACTCGCGAGCCCACCCGCTCTCGGTGAGTTTTGCTAACAGAGATAAATAAAATAGAAAATAAACCAAATAAAAAAATATACTCTTAAACTATAGATAAAGTAACTGCAAATCAAATTCTCTTGCTATAAGTAGCTACGATACAAATGGTAAAAAAACTCGAGCGAATATGATCTTGCTGTTACATTGCTATATGACCCTTCGGTAAAATGTTGTGCTCGGTATATTAATATTGAGGCCGCAGTTGTGGTCTTTTTTCAGCTATAGGCCTATTATTAGAATATTATATATTCTGTAAGACTAGGAGTTTCTAGACGAAGAACCGTATCGGCTGTTAGTGACCGCGTGTAATTTTTTCATTTTAAGTATCAAAAGCCAGCTTATATCTGAAATCAGTAGGTATAAAATTCGATAGTACTGAGGACAGACTAAAAATAACCACAAAACAGTGTCTCGCTCGGTAAGCTCGGCCGCGGCCGCCAACGTGGGCGCCAGCGTGGGCTCGGTGCTGAGCGCGGCGGCCGAGGCGCGGCGCGCGCGGCGCCGGCACGCGCCCTCGCCGCGCCTCTGCGCCGCCAGCCATCGCCTCTCGTGTCTCGCCTCCGCCACGCTCGCCAAGTGCGCCTTTCTTTGCACGGTCAGTGAGACTTTTAGTTAAATAGTAAAATACAACGGTTCGGAATATACATTTTACTATAAATAAGCGATTCCAAATGTATGCTCATTACTAATAAAACATATAATATTTTTTACACTTTTTTGTCATTTATAAATGAATGAATGAATGTTTTGAATAATATGCCTTATCTATTAAAATGAGACTGTTCTTTAACATAAGATATAAAGAACAATGCCACAATATGAATGGGGTTTCCATTCCACTTTATTTGCAAGTAAATATATGTCATGTTAAAAACTTGCTTAAATATTTTTATAATAGTACTTTCTTATAAGCAAAAAGAATTGCAAATTGCACTTTCCAATTTTGAAGAAAAATAATCTTAAAGATATTTCATAGACTTTTCTAACTTTAATCATGGTAAACGTCGTCAACGTATACATTAAACAGATCTCATATCCATCCCGTAAAAAGTTATGTTTATATTTTGACAATAGCAAACATTATATACCAGGTGTTAGCAGAGTTTAATGAACATCATGAATTGGCTTTCCGAGTTGGACTATACGCCCTGGAAATGGCTCGACCGCCTGCTAGTACGAAAGCACTAGAAGTAAAGCTTAATAATCAGGAGACGGAACTCGTTGCGTTATTGAAAAAACTCCCAACTGGAGTAGAACAGCTACTGTTGGCTAGAGAAAAAGCGGAACAGCTACGAGATGGAACTCTCAGGTAATTTCTTACAAATGTTGTAATTGTACTTTTACCCATGATGCATAACTGTCTTCTCTTTTCAGAAATCGTGGCCCAGCCTTACTTCCCATTGCATTGGCGAGCTTCTTGTTCGACGTCCTCGTTCTATCGGCCACAGATAAAGAGAATAAACACCCAGTATGTTTACATTTGTTTTTGTTATTTTGCATATTACATGTATAAGTCTGTTCACTCGTGAAAACACGTCCTTCAATATTAAATTATCGGCGTGTATTAACAAATATCAACTTTGTATTGTTATTGCTGTCTTTATTCATATATTAGTCACATATTGTAAACACGAGCGCCGTGAGTGAAAAGATCTTGCTTGATATGTTATCTTATACTAAAGGAAAAATCGTTTATTAAACTAATTTTAAGCTTGACACTTGTAATGCTAATCTCCCGCTCTATTTTTTTTATCAGGCAAGATCACCATCGGACGAGATGTTAGGTTTCGAATCAGCCGTAGCAGCTTTAGGTCTGAAAGCGAATGTGTCAGAAGCCGACCATCCATTGCTTTGCGAGGGAACACGAAGACAACGTGGCGAACTGGCAATTACTCTCTTATCATTTTATAAGGACGATCCCGTTAAACTAGCTAGGATCATGAACAAGGTATTTGAAAAAGTTTTAATGTAGTTAAGAAGTGAAAATTTACTGATATTTTATTATAAGTATGATTATATTATATTAGTTATATAAGTAAAATTTTTTATAAGTATACAGTGTGTAATATTTATCTTGCAGATATATCAGTTCATACTATTTATTACTATTTTCAGCTACTGGACCGTGAAATCCATCAACTAACGAAGAATCCAATGGTTAGCATGTATTACACAAACAACCCGCGTCTAGCCGCCTACCGCACTGACACAGCACTATATAACCATCAAGTTCATTCTGTGCACGCGCAGCATTCTGCACCCGTCTTACAACAATCAGTAAGAAAATAGCTATTTTAAGTTTTATCTTCATATAAACTTTGCAATAATTTTGAATTATGTCCGAATGGTAAAAAGGATTTAAATAACCTGAGGTAGTTGCTTAAAACACGTGAATCTTAACTAAAGATAGTGAGTTAAAATTCAGGCAAGCGAATGGAACCAGTGATTTTTTTGTGTGGTAATAATAATTCATCACGTGCTTGGCGGTGAAAGAAAATATCACGAGGAAAACTACATGTATCGAAAGTGAGTTTGTCCCATGTGTTTCCCCAAACACACATTGAAGCAGCGCTGTGGAATAAGCTATTGAACAAACCTTTGAAAAATAACAGTCAGAAATTTCATATTAAACAGAATATTAATATTATTTTATTGCTTTAACAAATTTTAGTATTTTAGTAACAATTTCATTAAAAAAAATCAATAATATTGTTTGATATACAAATGACAAGCATAATATTACATCACAAAAAAAAAACAAAAGTGACAGATATTTTATTCAACAAACACTCTTTTGCACACGCTCAATTCGTAACCGACATAAATATTAAATGAATAATAGAACCAGTAGTTTTATAAAAATATAAAAATAACATTTATAATTTTACCAAAATTTTTTTGTAAAAATTGGAATGTGTCGTATGTTTTTTTTTATAATTTTTTTGTCATTATTAAAGGCTTCTTCTGCGTGTCCGCTGGTGCGCGACATGGAGCGGCTGTCGGTGTCGGAGGGCGGCCCGTCCCCGCCCGCCGCGCCGCACGCGTCGCACCAGGCGCACGCGCCGCCGCACCAGACGCTGCCCAGGCTCAAGGACTCGAGGTTTAGCATCGATTTTGTCTAAACACTCGTAGCATAATTAAAGGATATCTTTAAGTATATGTTATGTATATACAAGCAAATGGTACAGTGTATCTATACTATGTTATAAATACGAAAGTAACTTGTGCCTCTTCACGCTTAAACTGTTGAACTGATTTAGAGGAATTTTCTATGGAGATAGGTTGAGTCCCGGGAAAGGATATAGTTTACTTTATTTAGTTCACCTCTATAGGGGGTAAAATGGGGGACGGGGGACGGCTTGTATGCAATAGGTAATAGTTTATAAATTTCGCGTGGCTAAAGCCGCTGGTTCAGATAGTATTACTATAAGTCGCAAATTTACTAATTTAATAAATAGCTTTATATAATATTCGTGGTATTACAGATATAAGGGTAAACGACTGTATCCATCGGTACCCAATCAGCCTTCAGAAGCTTCAGCACATTTTATGTTCGAATTGGCTAAATCTGTGCTCTTCAAAGCTGGCGGCTCCTCCAGTACAAGCCTTTTCACAGAAACATCTTGTGCTAGAGAACATCATGGTCCACATAGGTAAATTTATTATGCTTAAAAATATTTTCTCTAAAATTTACCAGTTTTTTTAAAAGAGTGTATTCATTATATACTGGTTAAATATATACATATGTTTCTTACTTTTTATATACAATAAAATAGCTAACAATTTACTTAAATTAGGCAGGCTTTTTAAAATTTTAATTTTCATTTGTTTAGAGGATTACACATGGCGGCATTCCAGTTGGGTCTATACGCCTTAGGGCTTCACAATTGTGTAAGCGCAAATTGGCTCAGTCGTACTTATTCTTCACATGTAAGCTGGATTACAGGTTTGTTTAACGTTTTGTTACTAATTTGTAAACAATCTTAAATTGTTATGAGTTTTTTTTTACATAATGGTTTCATTTTAGGGCAAGCTATGGATATTGGAGCACCGGCAATTTTGTTCCTAATAGATGCCTGGGAGGGTCATCTCACTCCACCAGAAGCTGCAGGAATAGCAGATAAAGTAATTTTTAAATAACTTTTGCGAAGATTGAGTTTATACACGTCATGACCTATTCTAAAAATATATTTTTTAAACCGAGTCAGATCATCATCCTCTTGCCCTTATTTCAATTTTATTTGGGGTCGTCTCAGCATGTTTTCTTCTTCTATACTCCTCTTTCTGACGTCATCTCACAAGTAAGATTCTTTCCAGCCATATCGTCTTACATACAATCTATTCATCGTTTCTTTGGTCGTCCCCTGCCTCTATATTCCTCCACATCCATGCTCAAATGATTTCACATAACTTCTCGCTTACCGGTGCCACTTTCGAACTTCATCTTATGTACTCATTCCTTACTCTATCCATTCGCGTAACACCACACATTCCTCTCAACATTCCAACCATCTCCAAACCGAGTCAGATATAAATCTATAAATTGTGAAGAAAAAATGTTTAAAAATACCTCTTCTCAGGTCTGAGGTTTTCGAACTAGTGATAGATTTTTGTCAATGAAATGTAATTTTGACTGACCACGAGTGTCGCGTGTGCGCGCAGGCGTCGTCGGGCTGCGACGTGCACCTGGTGCGCGCGGCGGCCGAGCTGGCGCTGTCGGTGTTGCCGCACGCGCACGCGCTCAACTACAACGAGATCCAGCGCGCCGTGCTGCAGTGCAAGGAGCAGGGCGACGCCATGCTCGAGCGCGCCTGTCTCACCGTCGAGGCGGCCGCGAAGGGTAACACTCGACCTAATCATTGACATATATATATATACACGTGTAAATGTAACTGACTCGTAAGCGCTTGTATTTGAGTGGCTCCCTGAATGGTTTAGATTAGATCCGGTAGGCGATCGGCAAGTAAATCGCTATCTTGGCGATAAGACCGCCTTTGGTATGTACCAATAATTTTATTGTTTGTTTACAACTAAGTGCTTTCTTCACTATTTTAGTCTCTTCGAGACAAAGCAGCTAATAATACATTAAATATACATTACAGTAATGCATTACAATTTTGTCATTGGACTAGTAATTATAAATATATTAGACAGGGATTCAAATATTAGTTGACCGAACTGAAATTAGCTTTCCGAAATGCCCACGCATGAATAAATAAAGAATAATAAAGAATAAATAAAGAAAACTAGAAGTGTACACAGCAGACGCTGTCGGCTTATACTGAATCAGTATAGTAGTATAATCATATAAGTATGTAGTACTTATTTATCTCCATGGTCTAGATGTTAAGAAACATGTTTAGTTTAACTTGTATTAGCTTAACTGCTTTTGAGAGATAGTTTAGAACATAATAAGGGAAAACTGATGTGAGACATTCAATGGTTTAAAACAGTGTATCGCAATAACGTGTTAAAAATTTAATAAATAGTTTTAAAAAAAATCTATTCATATTACAATATCGACTCGTGCTACTTTACAATATTTTCTTACTGACTACCGAAAAAAGTGTTTATTATATACAGACAAAACTACTAAATGGCTCACGTGAAGCGTAATTTCAGATATTTTTTTCCAATATTCAACGCAGGTAAATCACTACAGTAGATGTTTAATAATTTCACTCAAGGTACCAGATATATATTTCAAATTATCAAAGGATTTAAATGAACGCGTGTCAAATTGCTATTCTATATCTATAACAGAATCGACTGTATAATAAAATTATTCTTTGCAGGAGGTGGCGTGTACCCGGAAGTGCTATACACGGTGGCGCGCTACTGGCACGAACTTTACATGCGCCAGGCCAGCGAGGAGGGAGACTGTGTACTCGACGAGCCGGCCTATCGCGCACCACCTCCGCTGGCTGTCCCTCTGCCCTACCCGCTGCCCTACCCTTTCGCCTACCACCCTTATCCGCCTCCGATCTACCAGCTGCAAGTGACTCATCCTCCTCAGGTGAGTAAATTTTAATTAGACTCGTTAAAATACTTTAAATATGCTCTAATTATTATCCCCCGAATAATGCACTTGCAAAGCTATGTGACAATTTAGTTACATACTGTCTTTGTTAGTTAATTGCTTAAAAAAGTGTCATAGTAACCTCTATTTTACGTACCTAAACTGAAATGTTATAGTAAATGCTACAAATTGTAGTACGCGTTTGATGGAAATAATATAATTTGCTGCAGTTCGGAAGCACAGCAACAGCGCACCCGGGTGCACAGTTCGCCCTACAGCCGTACTTCGTGCGCGGGATCGTAGCTCAGACGCACGCACACCCGCAGCACGCGTCGCTGCCGCAGCACGCGGCGCTGCCGCAGCACGTGACGCACGCGCAGCACACGGCGCACCCGCCGTCCCTCACGGTTAATGTGAGTGTAAGTTGTAGCTGCTTATATTGGAAACCGACACGGGGCCCAAGGACTAGGGTTCCCATTGTCACGGGGCTTCGAGAGGCCGATATATTCGCTTATATTATATTTATTTTAGTAATTATTATTTATTAAACTATATTTTAAGACATTTAAAAGTAATGGGACTCGTAAAAAAAATCATCTATGATTTTTTCTTCATTTTTGTTAGTTTCCGACAGGACCCCATATTCTCGTGTGCCCTGGAATCGGCATAGACGGCCAGGGTAGTATGCCGAAATAATAAGTAACATATGGACAACTTCGATGTGTCTCATTCTATCCGCTTGTTGTCAACGAAAAATTACTTAACGCTTTTTTTGTTAATTAGAAATATATTTGAGTTGTGTATTAACGACATTAAGTATATTACTCAATATATGAATTTTTTTAGCATAGTAGTTGATTGAGGTCAGAACTCATTTAATGGAATATTGTATTGTTTTATGACTATAATGTATAAAAAATATTTTTATTAGATGTATTTGGTACATTTAGTGGTTTTGTTAATTGTATATATATATATATTTTTGTAACATTATAGTAACTTTTGAGTATTTTATCTCTATGATCTTATAATGATATGGAGTATATTTACGATGTTTGGATTTTACAGGAGAACGTAGTTTATCAACAGCATCCCGCACCTATTCCGGTCTCGATGTCGGCCGGACACGTCCAAATGCCTACACCTGGGGTCAGTACCGTCGGTGCCGTGGGCGCTGGAGTGAACGCAGTGGGCACAGTGACAACTGTCAGTGGAGTGAGTGCCGTCAGCGGAGTCAGCGGAACTATCGGTACAGCCAATGGCGTAGGGCCGCCGGCGTTGCCTCCAGCGCAGCTGCGTCGCTTATTAGCCGCCTATCGAGTGGGAATGCTAGCTCTGGAGACTCAGGCACGTCGAGTTCACGACGACCGCCCGCAAAATAAATTTGGAAGGTTTGTTTCATCGTTTGTTATTTTTTAATATGTAAAGGTGTGCTCTGTGTATTCACTCGCGTTAAATTTAAATTATAAATATTAGTTATTGATTATTATATAAAACGAGAAAGACTTACAGAATATGACTTTATTTTTTTAATAAATAGTATATATGTACTAAGAAATGAGAAACTCACGTCGAGACATCGCACCTGTTACCTCTGCGAATGTACCTACGGCTTGCTTAATTAGGAGAGGTTTTTTATCGGTTCATTTATTAGGGCTGTGATAGTTCAATACTCATAACTTCAATTCAAAATCGAACATTGAGTTTTGGAATCTTATAGTATAGATATGAACAATAATGTATATGTAATAAGATTTAATCATAGTATATAGGTATGTTAAATCACAATATGGGTACATTCGCGACAGCGATGAAGTACATTTTAAGCTTCCAGGGTTCAGTAAAACGATAAGTCCACACGATGTACAGAAACCCGCCGTACGGCGAGCACGTGAAGTGGCTGCTGCGCATATCGAAGCGCCTGGGCGCGCAGTACCTGCACCAGTTCTGCGTGTGCGCAGTCAACTCGGTGGTGTCGCCCTTCGTGCTGTACGAGCTGTGCGTGGAGTCGGCGCACTGGCTGGCGCGCGGCGGCCCGCACCACCTCGTCATGCAGCACCTGCGCGGCACGCTCGCGCCGCTCGTGCACAAGTGCCAGCAGATGTGAGTGCTCGTTGGACCATTGAAACGTACCTCCGAGACGAATTATATAATCGTCTGTTCTCATGTGATCACTTACCGTCACTGAGGATTTAATGTAACGAGACAAATATTATGCTTATCAGGTACATACAATGCATACATCAGAAGCTGTACCACCTGACGGCGGTTGAATACGAGGAGTTCGTCGGCATCGTGCTGTCGGCGCGCACGGCCTTCCAACTGACGCCCGAGGGCAACACGCAGTTCAAGGAGTGGCTCTCTACTCTGCGCCGGTAGCTCACTCTTACTCTCTCTAGGTTTATACGTAGCGTGAGAAAATATATATCCTTAGTACTTTTTTATTAGTGCAAGGATCCGAGGCAACCGAAATATGAAAACTCATAAATGAGGTAACTCGTTTCCAGCTATTCTGTATTGTTGTTTCAGTATGAGAGCTAACTGATCCAGCATACTAGCAAATACAAGTGACATGAGATATATGAGTCTCATAGCATAGGTAGGGGCTTGTCAAATCACAAATTCTATATTTGTATATGTATAGATGTGACCGCTTACCGCTAGAGATTTGCTTACTGTTCATTTTTTAAATTTGTTTTGACATTCGTTATCCTCTCGGACCAATAATACATGTCTCAATATGTCCTCGAAAATGACCCTCGAAGCGCAAATGTCATCGAGTTAATCGAAAGGTTACCGTCGCAGATCCAAGTCGTGCAAGAAGGACCTGTGGACGCAGCTGAACGTGGCGCTGCAGACGAACGGCAAATGACGCCGGCAGCCGATAGTTTGTAGGATGCGGTGCGCCGCGCGCAAACTGTCACACTCCCGCCGCTGGCCGCGCTGCCGGCTCGTCTACCAGCTGCACACCCTCTAACCGACTCGCACACGATGCTTCGTAATCCGTCACGCGTAATATGTTGATGCCGGGTCGATTTCACTCGCAGCCTTACGCTACGTACATTCGATGTCGACAGCTTTGCCGCATGGTTGTAATCTGAGGGAATTAAATGTAACTTTTTCCAGATGTTTTTTTGTAAATGTTGTAGTGAAATCGATCTTCGCAATTGTGAAATTTTTCGAAAGAATTATTACGATGTTAAGCAAAATTATAGAGTATTATAGCCGATAAAAATATTTACTATCGAGACGATCCGTTCGTGTGGTCAGACTTGGATTATGAATATAGTGAGCGGCAATCCTTTAAATTTATTTTTGATGCAGCGTGATGTGTTTCTGTCGATACGAAATCGATATTAAAAATATCTGAGATTATTGTCTGGAACAACTTAAAAAATATTTTGAATACAGATCTATAATCGTAGATATTTCCTTGCAATGAGATTACGTTGACACGGTAAAGAAAAAAAAAAAGAAAAAAAGAATTGAAAACTAGTCTCGTGTCGATTCGTATATAAACTTAGAGTCCGAAAGTATCGGTGTATCGGCAAGGTATTGGCGATAAATATATGTATACCTGAGCAAGAATATCGCCTTTATAAAGTTATCGGTTGCATCCACTATTTAAATACCTCTTTTAGTTTAATTTGAATTAAAACTCGATAAGAGAATCGATCTCAGTTTAAGCAATTGAAAATATAGGACTTATTGAAAATAAAATGTTGCTAGCTCCGGGAGGTGTCTGAAGGGCAAGTTACATTTAAAAAAAAAATATTTTAGGATGTGATTTTACGATTTCATTATTATAATATTCCTCAATAATAAAATTATAGTTTCATATAGAACAGTTCGCGCGGAGTATTGTTATTAAGCCTTCAATTGATTTAAAACAATTTAATCTATAATTCAAATCAATTTTCTTCCCTTAATTAAATGTTTTAAGTACTTGATAAAGTCTGCATTAGTTATATGAAATAAGTTACTTAAAGTTTTTAATATAATCCATTTTATTCTTCAACATGTTCGACTAAAATAAAGTAAAGCTCATTTAAAGGTTGTGTCTAAAGTAGTTTGACATTTCGTTGTAATTCGAATACTTTTTTAAAAGACTGGTTATGCGAATTAATTATCGTTTGAAAAAGGAGCTCGCAACATTTCTCGTATTCGCTTAATTCGTTCATTATTTCACTGAATATATTACTGTTATCCGAAGCCAGTTATTAGAAATTAAGTTTTATGTTTGCGTGTGTTGTGTTCTTTAGTCCGAAATAGCACAAAATGTTTTCATATGTTTTGCTCGCTTCAATATTCGTCCGTATATTTTAATACACTTTACTAGTCAATTTTTAAGGGAATCGGTGAACCTGTAAAGTGACTTTTTAGTTAATTTTTTTTTATGACACATTATTTCAATACCTACTTAAAAGATCTCTTAATATTGTTTTTTACTGTACGAGAGGTATTGAAATAAAATATAAGTGATTATACTGTCCATCTGAATCATTTAAGGCTATGCCGTAGCACAATTTTAGGCGAATTATATATTTTTTTATATTGTCGATATTGGTGTCACTTTGATAAACATTGAAATTTCTTAAATTAATTTAATTTAATTTAATTGCTCAACATTATTTTTTTAAATATAAAAAATATGACGCGAGCCCCATTAATTACGATTTCAATTTGTCCGCTTATTTCTTAGTTAAAAGTCTATAATAGCTTATTAGATTAAATGTCCGAGATACATGAGAGCGTTTTAAGGTCATCGCTGATTGTGTTCGCATTGTAATCTTTATTATTTAATATTGATCTGACTGAAGATGACGTGAAAATATGTATTATGAGGGATAATGTGACTCGTACGTGTTTTAATATAGAAAAAGTCAAGATATGAACATGGCGATAAAATAGCATCCAGTAACTGTTTAACATTATTATATACTCTACGTATGTCTGATATATTGTCGTGTGCCACGGTTGGGAATCGTTGTATGACCTTGTTTGAAGAACGGGCAAGATGAAAAAATTCAAAATTTACCATAGTCCATTTTATATCGAAAATTGGCTAAGACGTTTCAAGTGACCTAAAATAGTCGTTAGACTACAGATTTATTAGGCAGATTGTAGATGACAACCGTCGATTCACTATTTTTGATATAATCTTGTCGAAATTTGCAGTTTGATGGACGTTTAATAAGTAAGGAGTTGCGTTAATACACGTAACGCGAGTTCGTTTAGCTAGAGTAACTTTATTTACAAGTTTATATTATATGTATTATTATATTATTGTCGTAAAGCAACGTAGCATCTTGAGAGCCTTTTGAAATATAACTATATTACGAGTTAGGTGGAGAAGTCGACGACTAAACTCGTCATTCCGATGTCTTGTATAATTTTTCAGCCGCTTTCGTAACGGTTTAGCATTCGATGTCGCTAGTTTCGTATTTGAATGTAAAATATATTACGACCATAGGAGATACATTGAGATCTTCCACTTTCGAAAGCAATATTATGTAATATCATCTTAGTGGATACAGTAAAACTTATAATACTATTTTATAAAATTACATTTAAAAAAAAATTTACATTTTAAGAGTTATATCAATTTATGATGTCCTAAGGATCGGAAGTTCCTGTTTAAAACTAACATGGCATATTCGTGGATCTAGATTATATCTATACTAAGTGAAAAATATTTTTAAATCGATGCTAGATGAAATGTAATTTTGAATATTATTAATCAGATCAGAAAGCTTGTATTGGAGGAAGGTATTTTTTATTGTGTAGTTTAAGATAGTATTGATCGCGGAATTGTGTGTTCTTCAAAATTATTTGTTCAGTAACGATAATGTTTCACTTACAATATAGATCAAAGTTACATGAAATACATGTTATTGAAAAAAAAACAATATATAGAGTTTTTTAAATGATTCTTTCAAACCATCCTTTAAAGTGCTCAGCAGCTCGCCGAACACACCCATTAAATAAAATAATTTGTTTCTGCTGCTTCTTCAACACCAAAGAAAAGCCATCGTGGTTGTGCATGCAAAACGTACCAAGAATATGTCCAATTCAATGAATTTTTGCAGAAAGATTGCGGGCGTTTAATTTTCAGTTTTTCAGTAAATTAATTAAATTCAATTTAATCTTCAGTTTATTGTAGGCTGTCAATTTAGATCGTACATAGAGTTTTACGGACAAGATCCGGTAAATAGCTAAAGGGCTCTAGTGCCTGTTGGTCTTGTGCCTAGTATCATTTTATTATTCCATATATCAAGGCACTGGGTTCTTAAAAGTATCAATTGAATCTGAATAAGATCTGTGCCCTCTGTAATATTTTCGGATTGGTAATTTTGCTAATATTATATAAAATCGCAGGTTCTTCCAACGCTACACACGAAGCCGATGTATATATTTATATATATTAATGGTCTATCTAATATCTTGACTCGATATAAATATGCGTTTACTTATATAGTCTTGTATAAGTTCGCACTAGTGGTACAATAGAACGTATGGACAGGGTGTGATTTTTAAAGTGAGCGTGCAAAGGGTACAGAAATTGCGAACTTTTTTAGTGTGTGTCACGCTCTCCTTCCGATTAAATTTATAGACTTTTTGTACTGTGAATTCGTGCAAGACGTCCCAGGTTGATTTAATGGGCACTTAACGAAAGTTATAGTTGTAATAATATTTGGTACAGTAATTATTTTAATGTTTGTTTTTTTCGTTTGACATTACAAGATTAATTTAAAAAAGAAAAAGAAAAATCAATCCCAAAACTTAACTTTTTTAAAATAAATATTCAAAATTTTAATATAAAATTATTTACCGAAATATTGTTGTTAATAAATTATCTAAGTCTATGTGTGAAGTATTCTCTAAGTAAAACATCATAACCTGTAAGTGTCTACGTGTCGTTGCGGCTACTAACTTCGTCACTCGAGTATCGTGAGAGTTGTATTTTTATCAGACATTGGAATGGCACGGTTTGTCGCCGGCCTCAGCGTCGAATAGAATTAGTTCAATATTTTTATTAATTAGGTGTTTGTGCATTCATACGCGTGGATGTTCTTTGCATTCAGTAGGTAGTAAATTTTAGAATGCTAGTTAGTATAAATTCACTTTCGTCACCGTTGGACGGACTTCTATCATAATCCTCTAAATCGGCCTTCGCATCGGACAAATGTTCGATGATATCTTATATAATTTAATATTAACCTGTAGCTCTCTAGCTGCAATAAAGTACTTATTGATCCCACATACGTCTCCGTTACCGACTCGTTAATAATGCACTTTGAGATTTATGTAAATTGAATAATCACCGTATCGAATAATTCAGTAAAGTCAAGTAATATAAGAAATTTTAGTAATATAGAACAAATGGAAAGATCTCTTGAATATAGTGTAGTTGCTATTTGAAATTAAACACTTAAAAAAAATACTTCATAGTAACTTGCCGTCCATGATTATTTTGCAGCCTTTTCTCAAGATACATGTAAGAGTACATAAGATAATTTGCCATATATTTACATTTACATATTTCTTAATTATATTTCACGGACGAACTCCGAGGAAAGATTTGTGTGATTATTAAGGCTTTTGTGCAAAGATAGTATGGATTTATGATATGACTTCAGATCGTTAACAACAATCCGACTATGTTATATTAGCTGCAGCCTGATCAGTTTTGAGAACCCTTTGAAAATTTCAACGTCGAATTAACGAAGAGTTGGGTTCACGATAATCGATCTTGCAGTCTCGTAACCCAGTGAATATTGTTTTTTATCTTTGTAAACTTTGCACAGGTGCGATTAATGTCTCGGTATTGGCGTTACTGCACCCTTTAGAGTTCGTAAGTAAAATATACGTGACTATGCTCGATATGCATTATTAACATTTTTTGGTATTTTTAAGATCATTAAAACATATTTCAAATCTTCAGAATAAAAAGTGTTTGAAGTAAATTCGTCTCAAGAAACTATTTTTACACTATATTAATCATATTATATAATATTGAAAAAAAAAGATGAGAGGTATATCGTAGTTTCATAATTATAAGACGTTAGTACGGAGCATATTTTAATTAGATGTTTAATGCATGTCATAGTTGTAATCAGCCCAGTTTCGGGCAAAATTGCAAGATTTCATAAGCGTTGTGGTACTTTTATTTGCAGAATATTGATATTTTACATATCACTTGAACTTCTGCGAGTTTACGTGCAATTCATTGGTTTCATTATATTCTAATGCAGTTATCTTCCAGTGTTCGAAAGTATAAGTTTATTATCTCAATGTAGTAATATTAGATACCTAGAATCATAACTAATCATAAGCATGAATGGCATTGGATTTGACATACAGTAATTGAACAAAGTAATTGAATTGATCACGTAACACGCAAATGAATGAAATGAATGCTTCCTTCTGCAGTCTGTATTACTTGTATGTCTGTTCCACAATATGTCTTTCTATGTATACACATGGGCCTCTCGATTTATCATATTATAATTTAGATACATTAAACACTACTTCTCTGGTTACATAGTCATACCCAGATGTATAAAATATCTAGTCGACTAAGAAATTAACTCGAAGCGTTTGATATTTAGTAATTTACCTACGTCACATCACAGTCGGAGTCGAATATAAACAGTAGGACGCGCATGCTTGATCTCGATTATGTATAATTTTATACATCTGGATTGTAGTTTTATTATACACTTTGTAAGTGTGTTGTCCGCCTATTAAAAGTGTAACCATTACGATTGGAATGGCTACTTATTAGTGTACGTAATACGTTTATAATATATATAGTATTGTATCGTCCATATCGCATGTTTTCATTCGCAATCGTGACAGAGGTACAGCGGCTACGAAACTATATCCGTGATTTTAAAATATTCTTGTTTAAATATATGAGTAATACTGGCCTCCATGTCACTCTTGCTAGAATAAAGACTGACAAGAACACCCGGCGAAATAGTCAAACGAAGTCTTAATTAATATCATCGGGATGTCTGTAAACAGTAGTTTTGCTCGTATTTAAATAACGCAATATTACTTTGGAACCATGATGAACCATCCGTTGTTTTCTGACATCCTGCTTAAGTATAGGAGTGCCCATACATTTTATATGATTATTAAATTATAAGCACTAGTGCTCCGTTGTCGCAAATGGTTGTAATAATAAAGTTATTATTATTAGTAAATTGATAGACTGTTATGCACTATTTCTGGTTTAACAGCGTCGACTCTTCCCCGCATGTTGTCGCTTTATATGCAAACAATGTTTTCTCGTTCTGAACACTTTGTGATGACAGGTTCGTGTTGAATGGCTTGCGGTTGCATGTGGAACCACAACGTGTGCGTTACAGAACAATTGGTATATTTCCTATTTGCAATATCTAACGTTTACTGTATGTTTTTACTCAAACTAAAATATTTTGACCTCTAGATAATTTTAATGATTACTTTTACGGATACATCTAAGTCTTTTTTGGCAAAATATTTGAAGTAACATTATTTAATTATTCAATATACTTATTCTATATTTAAGAGTAATGTGTTTTATTTCCTCTGATTTCTAATTATAAGATGATATTCATTCAAAATAATATTTAGTAGATATATTATTATTTTTGTAAATATAGTTTTGTCTGTTCTTAAAAATTGTCATCATACTTCAAGATTTAATTTTTTTTTAATGAGAACCCGTAAGTACCTTCATACAATAAATTAAATATGTACTACAATACTTTGTCCGATGTTTTATGAATACAGCAGTGGGCACCAAATTTTTCTTCAAATTTAAATGGACACTATTAAGGAAAAAAACAGTCCAATAAGTCAAACCCTATTTCTTAAACTGTGTCACGTTTCATTTAATTTAAAAGTGAATACAATTATAATTATCACAAATGAATAAATATTTGCGAATTGAACCTTTAAATTACCATATTTGCAGCCTTGGGTTCGAAAATTTAATTAAAAATATCTACTTAAATATATTGTCTTTAAAACTACCATGTCCGAACTTTGTAAGGATTAAGAAATGCTTAGAAGAATAATAAAATTTTTTTTGTACTTGATCGCAGCGCTAATTAATACAAAAAAAACATAAAAGGAGTTCAGTACGTATGTCACGTACAGACATACATAATATTTATAAATATAAAGGTCTAAGTAGATGCATACCAGTTTATTCCAGTTGGAAGTTATTCCAACATCTGCTTAGACGAAAGTGGTAGTGCACCCGAAAGAATCAAAATCAAGTAAAAGTCAAAAATATTTATTCAATATAGAAGTTTTATACTTGCTTATTGATAGTCAAAATTGTTTTATAGACCTGTAGACATTTTTGTAGACCTTTTTAAGGTGTATAATACTGTACTACATTATTTTGATTTATCTTGTAGGGTTAAGCCACCGTTTGCAATATAAGCGCAAAAAATGTGTTTATTTACGACATCACATTAGAAACCTCTAAAATTGTCAGTGTTTCTCTACTATTTTGTGCATGTATAATACACATAAAACTTCCTCTTGAATCACTATCTATTAAAAAAAACCGCATGAAAATCCGTTGTATAATTTTAAAGATCTAAGCATACACATGGACAGACAGGTAGCGGAAAGCGACTTGGTTTTATACTATGTAATGATTATTGTTTTCATCCAATAGCTATAAATATATTTTCGTTATTTGAAGCAACCTGGAGGCGGTCATCTCATTCCCAAGGTATGAAATCAACTAAGAAATCATTAATTTTGTAATATCCACACACAAAGGTTCATTAATGACTCTTTTAAATTTTATAATTGAATATTTTTAAATGTTTTCTGGGATCGTGTTGTAAAAACTTATACATTGCCCCACAAAAGAGTTATAATCGGGTAATCGAAGTAACAAGTTTATACTTGTTCCTACTAAGTATTAATAATCGGTATGTCACAATTTCTGGAATAATCGTTTATGTTTTTGCGTACAAACTAACATTTTCAAAAACAAAATGAGAAGCAACAGTCATTATTCTAATTTCTTTAAATTTGTATATTATCGAATCTTTTGGGTTCAGGTTATAGATTGCAGGAATAGCCTTCTGCAAGAAATCATATTAATGTCGGTTCTATTACTCCAGAGTAGAATACCTTATCTATTTGAAAGACGACTCTATTTTTAAAATAAAAGAAATATCATCAGCAAACAATATCTCGTCTCTATTACCTAAAAGATGTGACAGATCATTTATATAAACGAGAAAGAGAAATGGACAAAGAATTGATGCTTAAGGGACATCTTTTTCCATTAACATCAACCCTCTGAATCCGATTGCTCAGATACGAAATCAGAAGATTGAGTGCAGTGTCTTTAATGCCATAATGACATAGCTTCCTGACCAAAGTTTCGGTCATTCAATATGGTCTAATTGGGTCTAAGAAAAAGTTACTGAAGTTATATGAACTTAATACTGGGCTATAGTTTTTAATAAATTTATGTTAAAGTCACCAACAGATTATATGGAATATTTAACATTACTAGTCCGGCTATCCCGGAGGTACATTATAGCTCTCACTTGATCTGTCCATCTCATGGGCGGTCTGCCAAGTGCTCTGATGCACTCTACTACTAATACTCTCTAATATTTCTTGAGCGACGCTCAATGGAAACTTCAAGACCACGTTTAGATAAGTAAGATAAAAATCCGAGCCTCATGTGCACCCGGAATATCCGTACCGGGATATCCACTAAAAAAAACATGACAAGATTGAAGAGTGAGAGCCTGCTCTGTAGATGATAGACGCCGCTTAATACAGTGTTCTGGCGATTTTTTGTTGACGAAATTGATAATCATAATATTAGCCTGTGCACGGTTGATTAGGAGGCCAGTCTTGAGAACGATGATCTTCATTTTCTAATGAAGTTCTTCCATATGGCTGATATTAGTTGCGATTGAGGTGGTATCGTCAGCGTAATGTAAGTTTGAGCCCTTTAGACCCCAATCGCAATTCCGTCTATGCAGTTCTCGTATACAGATAATTGTTATTTTCTTATAGAGGTTAAAAGAAGGAGTGAGATATTATTGTACGTGCACGGTGTAGGGTACACTAGTATGACAGTATTCTGAAAGCTTTTCGTCTATTCTACGCGAATGTATCACTATATACAATGTACATAGTAAATAATTACAAATAAAAATTGTATGAACATTAATTTAATTGGCATTAATAATATAATGAATTTCAAATCATGTATTTTAACCAATGACAGATTAAATGTGCCTATAAAATTTACTGTAATATCTACTATAATAATATTATATTTTTATAAAACCAATTTTTTGGTTGGCCAGACCACTGCTTCTATTGAGCAGTGCAATAATAATTTGACAACTTATAGTATGGAATTTGTTCCAAATAATTTAAATTAAATTTTAAGACTATAGAGGTATTCTCAAATATTATTTTGCCTAATAGTAATTAATTTTTTGATAAATTCTTGCGTGTTAATATAAGAAATAAACAAAAAAGTACCAATAAAATTGTAAACCTGGTGCACCAAAACATTCAAGAAATGCTAGGAAAAGATCTCGAAATTGAGTTATTCATAAACAGTATTGATATTGATATTATACGTATAGCTGAACATTAGCTTTTAAAGTATCAGTTCAATTAGTAGTTAAATAATATATGTAACCTAATACTCTTGATACAGATTCATACTATAGAGGAATTTAAAGGGAATCTTAGCAGGAAGATCGTATATTTAATTATAGAAGACAGTATTTTAGAAGTTCCGAGCCAATAATCTTGATTTCTAACCGTCTGGTAATATCGATGCAAATGGCAAAACAATAATTCCATAGGTACCTATTGACTTTACGTCGATACTCGACTTTCTGTTCTTACCAGTTTGTAAAGGTTCACTGAGGTTAAACGCCAATGTTTATTAGTACTTATCTTAATACTCTAATTAGAATTGTAGTCAGTACATACTGTAATGTAAATGTTGGTACAGTCAGAGTAAGAAAACCTTCGTCAGTTTTCAAATTAATTCCTTTATCGAGTCGTAAACTCTTAGTACCTTTTGAATCTAAAGCACTAAACAGACAACTGCATATAAAATTAAACTACCATAGTATGATAACTTGGTTCAAAATAGTGTAACATCTTTGGACTAAGCCTAGTGTCATATCAACATAAAACCTTTTGTATGGCCTAATTAGTCATTACAAGATTTAAATTAGATATGATATCTTCTACTGAATTGTCAGTCTATCAGTGTCATATATTTTCTTGCAATATCTTGCAATCTTAGAATAAAAACTCTTGTAATATTATTCGGCCGTTATTTTAGGTGACTGTTAATGTAATGACGTGACGTGTGATGAGTGGTTCCATCGGCACCGGGAAGTGGTGGTGATTCCTTGGGCTGCAAAAGCGGCGGATATAAACCCTATCGAAAATCTATGGGGTTTGATGGTGCAGCGGTGGATAAATAATATTGACAGAACCAAAGCAGCTGTCGTAGAACATTGCCGAAGTGTCTGGGAGGGCTTCAGAGGAACCGACGTATGCTCTCGCCTTGTTGGATCAATGCGTAGGAAGTAGGATTACTACTATAATATATTTTATAAGAGACAAGACAATGTCCTAATCTCCGATGTTACACGAGCTTTCACGAAGGGCTATGAGGTTTCGTGAAAAGTTGGTAATTATCATCCCGATTGACGGCTTCTTATTATTATTATAGTTTTTAAACGCTATTATACTCTTTGTTAGATGCGACTTATAATGACATTGTGACGCAATATTTCATACTCAATCGGTAAAGCAGGTTATCGCTCATACTGAGCACACGAAAATAGATCTTAAGGTGACGAACCTTTTCTTACCCCGACTGTACATACGCGATTACCAACAAATAAATGCTACTATGAAGATATCTACTACCTAATACTTGAAACTCAAATTCAGTTTTTAAGTTTATGAGTTAGTCAATTATCTATTACTCATTTTTTGTGTCTGTCTGACCGTCAGTCACAGTTTAATTTCTCCGAATATAATGAACGGAAAAAATATTTTTGTAATTCTACGCTTAACGAAAATGCTCAAAGTGAAATTCTTAGTGAAATTCCTGCAGCACTTCCAAGTTTTCGATATCGCAAAATCAATACAGTATGTACCGAAGTTATGTCATAAAAGGGCCGCGAAGTGAGAGGTAGAGGAATGTGCCTTCACAGACCTGCTCCGCCGAAGATTGAAGAAGGAGAAGGTGCGTACCACCTTTAGCCCCTGACGTAAGCGTCGCCGAGAGAAGGGGGTTCTCTGCACCATTCTAGTCTTGGTAGGCCAACCGTCGGGTCTGCATGGTAGCATGCACAAGCGACCCCATGATGACCGAAAAAACGGAGTGATTAAAGAGCTTGGAGCTAATAGTCGTTGAAAGGATACATAAGGATAATACATATATTTAATTGTATTTTAATTATTATTAAATGTATTTTGTTGATGTATTAGAGTAACCACTGAGTTTTAATAATAAGGTTGTTCTGTCACAGCTTTCCAGCTTTATTAGAAATTATATCTACTTATAAAATGTATCACATACAATGTAACCCTGTACTACGATCTTTCAACGCGGCCTAATAGGTATATGGCTACTATTACGTAGAAGCATAAACATTTTCGGTAGATACTAAACCAATGAACGAATGAAATACCCGACAAAACAGTTTGTATAGGTTAAATCTTGCAACTGAGTTCTAAATCAGTTCCAACGATTAAGCTGAACTTTTGTTCCTGTATTTATACCAGCTCAGTCCCATCTCGAAATGGAACGCATAAAAAAAAATTGATGTCAGTTATGTAGTTCAGTAAACTAGAATACGGACTATAGCGATGGAGTATTTAAGCGATTAACTAAACAGTTTAATTGCTGTAATAATCGATATTAATTATAATTGTATTAAAAACAATAACAATAATTAAGTGCAAAATACTTTGTTTAATTTTAATTTGTCATTATCACAGTCCAAGGATAACATTTGGCCTAATGACGTCTGTTAATATTTATAAAAGGGTACATTCATATATAGGTATACCCGATTACGAGTTCAAACGCGGCCTTAAATATGGATAAAGAATACGATTTACATTACGCTTTATTGTCAATAGTCATGCAAATGTAAAGATTTAAATTATTTCTATTGATATGTAACTGGCTAGAAACGAACTAGTTTTCGTTAACATTGGCGAATGTTATACCGAAAAGCTATTTCGTCGCTTATGCGGCGCTATTTTTTTTATAATATCGTAAAAACAAATGAACCAAAATAGATGAATATCTGCCTAAGGGCGACATTATCACAGGAATTATTACGCACCATCGGTCTACGATAGTCTCATCGATTTGCAATCGCTAAAGACCTCCAAAGGTGACGTCAATATTTTCAAATTCCACCTTTTTGAGGTCGTTTTAGGTTCAAATGCCGAGTCGTGCAGATAAAAAGTTATTCGGTTTTCTGGTAATGCGTACACTCCTGAGCCTCGTAAAGCACGAACATAATTACCATGCATGACATGTACATACATTTCTAGTTTTGTTTTCGAAAAAAATATTTAAAAGAAATACGGTATCTGTTTTCTACTTTTTCATTGTATAAACTGTATCAAGAGTAAGATAATTAATCATTATCTATATCGACGTCAAACGCTTATAACGTGGGCAGAGAAAAGGCGTAAAACTTTTTTAATCGGAGAACACTTACCGCAAAACATTGTATGTTCTGGTTTGATAAGAGTTAGTGAGCTAGTGTGTAAACAGGAGGAAAGCGAATCATTTGGGCATCTTTCTCTTTAAAATGTATTAAAATAAATTGACAGAATAAATCTTTTTTCCTTACATAGCGTAAGAAAATTGTATTTATTCTGTCCATTATTGTTATGGAATAAGTACTTAACGTGTTTTTATTATCATATTATTTGTATAGATAAAGTTCAATATTAGAATTGTAAACAAGTTGCGGGCTAAATTAAACGTCGTAACTGATAACTTGATACTTATTAAAGGTCACATCTATTGCTTATCATTCTAATCAATTAAAAACTAGAAAAATGCAGATATTGTTTATTGAAATTACATTAAACATTCTTATCTTCAATCTATGAATAAAATCGGGTTCGACCATGAACAACGTCCTTGTTAAAATAACCATCAATTTAATATCTATATTAGACCATAAAAAACTTAAACAATAAACCTGACGTTAAAATACTATAATTCGGTTGTCAAATTACGACATACCAAGTGGTTTCTAAAGCGCTTCCGTACGGAATTACGAAGTGCCTTGTAGCCCGCTGAAACATTCATATTTCTGAAGATTCCCAGTTCTACGGCTAGTCACGTACGCGAGGGTCGCCAGCCGCGGATGTGTCATTAGGTATGCGGAGTTGCGGACTAACCGACAACCGTCGCACATCCGCCACCGCATTTTCGTTTCTTTGTCTGTAATAAATAAAAAAACCGACTTATTTAGCCCTATTTAGCCGGTACATAAGAATGATTGTTATAGTTATGTTTGCATAGATGTAATTATAATAAATAGTATATTTTTTATAATGATAGTATACGTGATTAACTAGCTATTACACTTCTCTCAATTTATTTAAACTTTATTTACACTTTGGACTAAATTTCTGTGACTGATTTGAATGCATCTTTAGTTGCGAGATCGAGCCTGATAATATAGTATCGAACATCAAAACAGACACGTTTTTTTGCATTTATTAATCAGAAGAAAGATAATATATATTTGGTAAACACATACAAATGACAAAGGTAAAGATAAGGAAAATTCCGTAAAACAAGTTTGCCAAACAAATATATTTGTTCGTTAGTAGAATATAACTATGCCCGTAGTTATCGCTGTAGGTAGTTTAAAAACAAAGATGATCTATGTATTTCGAAACTTGTTTGCATGGACGATGAGAAAATAAATCGAATCAGAAATAAAAAAAAGTGATTAAAAAAATATGATGTATGTAATTTCTTTTCCTACCAAACCGAGATAGCCCAGTGGTTAAAATATGTCAATCTTAATCGTACTTTGCGGATTAAGCCCGGGTACCTGTGAATATGCTTAATTTGTGTTTCAAATTCATCTTATGCTTAGTTGAGTAGGAAAGCATCATGAGGAAATTTGCATGTGTCCTTTAAGATATTTGCCACTATCTCAAATCCACTTTCAGCGTTGTGGAGCTCGGAAAGTTTTCGAGGAGTCCTAACTCCAACATTGGGCCCCAACATTGCTATTACTTCACTTACTTTAAATATATTATTATAAAAGAATGATATGTTTGGTTTCATAGATAAATTAAAAATTATAATATATTTTTGATGTCGGTCTTTTGAATTTCAAATTTATGGTTTGAGGTTATCCTTTTATCATAAGTTAAGAAAATCATTGATATCTAATTCTGAGTTGATAAAATACATAACGGACGATATGGTTAATGGAATCCTATCAGCAATGTTTATATTTACGTTGAATAGTTTACGAAACTTAACCTTTACTAAGATGAAGTGATGAACAAACAGGTGCCTTATACTGACTATTTTATTACATCAAAGCCGGTGCAGCCACGCGCGTCAGTTAGTTAACGATAACAGTTTTATTTTAGTATGTATCTTATCGAGAGACACGAGCGTACATGCGATAATATGTGATGATTTATGTACTTGATACGTATCTGAATTGTAAATTGATACAGCTATGAACTGTCTTAGAAGCATTTGCTTATCAACATTTAATCAATAGTTCGTTTAGTACACATCGTTGACTGTTTGTGTCTATATACTCTAAAAATTAAATAAGATCAGTTACACTGATTGTAATTATAATTAAATTTGTATATTTCGAATAAAATAGGTATAGATAGGTATTAAAGATCTAAATATAACTCTATACCATGCTACTGAATAAAAACTTTTGTTGAATTTGTTATTGATAAAACATGAATGTCTTAATATCGGAATGTTATCCTTTTATTCTCCTTCTTTAAGATACAACTATCACAGTATAATTAGGGGTGTAATAAATTAACACATAATTATTCATTGTCTAGTGATTTTGTTATGATATAATAAAGGATACATATACATTATAATTTAACTGTACCGCCCTTTGTATCTTTGTTTATTTTGTTTCGTCTTTGACGTAACAATTTGTATTGGTGTGTAATAAAGTCTATACTCATTATCATCTCTTCGCTAATATCTGGGTCGGTTGCTAATTTTTGTAAAAAAATATAGTATACGGCGTGCCACTTATGGTACGGTAACGATAATGATGGTGCTGGAAACCTTTACGAAAGTACCAACAATAACTGTATAATTCCTCTCAATTATACGAACAATGCGTGGAAACATTGAAAACGAATATAAATAAACCCTTATTTATGCACACAACGCCTAAACTATAATACACGTGTCTAATGAAACATTTTGGAATGTCGTTTTGAAATGTCCAGGCGTTACACATAAGGATTTTTTCTGTTTCATATTGGCAAAGGTATAGAAAGATTTATAGAAAACACATACGGTCTTATTCATAATGAAACACTTATCGAAGGTATAAACCTATATTAGTTAAAACGTCATTTAAGCCTATCAAACGTTCGATAAAAATCTTTATTCATAATCGTTCGATAAACCTCCGATAACTATAATGCCGTTATTGTACATAATATTGCCATTCATTATATTTAAATTGTTAGAACTGTATCTAAATTTAACAATACCTCTAAACAATGGTCTTGTATATAGGAGCGAAAATAAATAAAAATAAGGAGTAAAAGAGTTGGGAATGGATCTGTTCAAAAATCAAAAATATCATCGTCGTTCTAGCTTTGGATCCTAGCCAAATATGCTTTGAACAACATACCTTGGTAGTACAAAGCGTGAATCATGTAGAATGACCACAGTTCTGGAACACTACACGCAATGAACATTTTTTAACACGTGTTGCCAGCAATATCATGGGTAGCCATACCAATATACACCATATACATAACGATTCTCGATCGCATAAATAAAACAATTATAAATAGTATGTATTTGTTTAACTTTGTGTATTTTGAGAGGGCTTTAATATACTTATAATTACTGATATACATAAAAAAATATTTACATTGAGAACATAGTACTGTTTATTATGTAGTTTAAATTAAATTTTGTAATAAAAACAAATAAAAATAGCTGGTATGAAGTAAAACATTCCGTATTTCAAATCGTGATGTTTCCTAGGAGTGATCATTAATATTTTTTTGAATATTTATTTAAAGATGATACTAATTTTAAAATATATAGTCTAGTTGGCAACATAAAATATGTTTCATTGAAGAGACTGCCACTCCGTCCCTATCAGTCAATAAGGTTACCGGAGCGAGTAATATTAATAAGGCGAATATAGTTTAGTAAAAGAATTAAGTACACTATCATGTATTTTTTGTTTATAAAATATAGTTTTCAAATGCATGGTCGTTGTGTTTATAAAATTAATAAATGGCACCCGTACCCCGCACCCATGTAGTGTACCATACTAGTGTGTTTAATTACACATTTTGTGAAAGTAATATTTTTTTTTTGATATATAGTCCAAAAATAATATCCAAAAATAGTAGCCCAAAAATAAAGATTCCTGCTTCTAACTTCAAAAATGACGGTCTTCCAGAGTATCCTATTTACGAAATGTCACCCCTATTAACCCCTTAGAGGTATAATATCTAGAAACACTTAAATACGTATTTAATCATTTTTTAATCCGTATCCCAAAAATAGTTTCATTTTTTTAGCTTAAAAAATGACGACTTCCATAAAAACTTTCAACCCTTATTTCACCACCTTAGTGATAGAATATCAAAAACACTTAAATACGTATTTACTCATTTATAATCAGTATCTCAAAAATAAAGTTTCATGTTTTTAACTTAAAAAATGATTGACTCCCATAAAAACTTTCAACCCTTATTTCACCCCCTTAGTGGTCTAATCTAGAAATGCTTAAATTTTATCAGTATCCCAAAAGTGAAGTTTCATGTTTCTATCTTAAAAATGACGGATTTCTATACAAACTTTCAACCCTTATTTCACCCCCGTAGGGGTAGAATATGCAGAAACTTAAATAAGTATCTACTCCTTTTTAATCAGTATCCCAAAAAGAAATTTTCATGTTTCTATCTTAAAAAATTACGGACTTCTATACAAATTTTTACCTGTATCTCACCCCCGTAGGGGTAGAATATGCAGAAACACTTAAATAAGTATGTACTCCTTTGTAATCAGTATCCCAAAAATAAAGTTTAATTTTTCTAACTTAAAAAATTACGGACTTCCATACAAACGTTGAACCCCTATTTCACCCCTTTAGGGGTAGAATTTCCAAAATTCGCTCCTTAGTTGGTGTCATGATACGTAAGTTTATAAGTATACAGACTAAAATATAAGTTTTATGCTTCTAGTTCTAAAAATGACAATACTTTCAACAACTTACAACCTTTCAACCACTTACAGCACTTTTTCCAAATATAAAAAGGGGCATATGTCCTTTCTCAGGCTCTAGACTATTTGTGTACCAAATTTCATTTAAATCGGTCCAGTAGTTTTGACGCGAAAGCGAGACAGACAGACAGACAGAGTTACTTTCGCATTTATAATATTAGTATAGAAGTATGGATTTTCGTCTATGATCGAAAATTTCCCGTACTTTTTATTTATGAAATGGGATATATTTTTTATTGTATTAATGTATTGTACTCACCTTTCGAAAGATATACGTTTCACTCGGTGGTCATTCTTTTGACATTTCCCTTATCAAGGACATTCGTATAAAGCTTTACTACTTTCCGTATCCCGCTTAGAATCACGTTAAAGATATTTTCTGCTGCATTACTTCAATACAATAGAGTTGTGCTTTATTATTTAGAATCTGTAACCTTTAAAACGAACAAGTTATTTAAGGACTGTTTCATTGTCTAGAACAATGAAACAGTTTTTCTGTATATATTATTTTAAAGAACTAACTTACTCCAAGGTATTTGTTGACTCTCCTATGTTAAGTGCGATAGAACTTATAAACAAAAATAACGCATATTTAGATACAATTCGATGGTGCGAGTAGTGAGACAATTTTCGTTTATAATATTCCCGTTTTCCTTTTATTGGGCTATATTATGCATGATGGTTTTTCCGCTACTGGATTATTTTGCAATAACATAATTGTAAATAATTCATTTACGTATGTTTGCATAAAATACGTCTTCTCGATTGAATATATATTCCAAGCAGGCGGCAGTTGCATGTTTAATGGACATGATATCCTAAGAATGTTGATTTAAAATGTCTATCATGACTGGGCTTAAATAAAATAATATTGCATTGATTAGATTTGCATGCGATCAATTGACCATCCATCAATAAAAAATGATTCATAATTATTAATAAACTGAAATAATATTATATAATATTATTCGAGCTGCAATGCTTAACTGTGCTAGATTTTATATCTGTATAGATTATTATTATTGATATAATCGAACGTGTATTATATATACATGTACATATACGTACCCAGATATACAAAGAAGCATAAGAATATGGGTTATTTATTTTGCCTTATGATATTATGCAACGTACATTTTGTTAACATAACAAATATAAAGTAGTCTTTGTGAAATGAATTCGAGATAATTGGTTATCTGTTTAAGTAATACCGTTTTTATGTGTGTCGACGTGATATGCGAATAATAATAATAATATAGGTAATTTGTTTTCTCCTAACAAATACACGTACCTTATAAGAGACAATAGGGAAGACAGGAGCCTATATCTACAAAATAAAAACTTGTCAGAAGGCTATATGTTGAGTTGTATGTAACGTTTTTTAAAAGGGTTATAATGTTCTTATAATTGATTATATGTAAACTCAGGATAAAATCGAAGTGTCATTTTGTGTTCAGATTAAAAAGTATAGCAAGTTTTATATTAAATGAGTTCAATTCAGTGTGACTGATATGGAAGTCATTTAGCAAAAATAAAAGGCATTATAATATAAAACAAACAAAATATGTTTCTAGTAGCTGAGTATCGTTAGGTACACTTGTATCAATTATATACGAACCAAGGTCATTCGTTACAATCAGTTAAGATCCCCTCAGTTAATAAAAGGAAAAGCTTATAACACAGATCCGGAACACAATCATTGAATTGACTAGTGATATAATTTGCGATTATAAATAGGTATGTATGCATGTAGGGTAGGTCGTGCGCTGACTTTTAAAATAAAGTCGTTTATTATTATTTCTTTCAAATAGGGACAAAAGCCTATTCTATGCTAAATAGAACCATTTAGTGTCCCCTTATTGTCCTTTTGGGTTTATTAAAAATTTTAATTAAATATATAAAAATTATTGATCCTTATGGATAGATATCAAGAATTTTTAAACGTAGATACTTTTTGAATATTATTAAAATAATATAATCCCGATCTTTTTATGATTTAAAACGTCGTAATAAAACATGTAATTCTATAACATTATTATGATAAATAATTATTTCTAACTGCGTTAATTGCATTATACAACTAAGTAAATAAAGGCGAAGACAAACACATTATGACGCATCATTTTATTTGAGCAATTAAACTGATTTCTCTTGATGCTCATTGTTTTCAAATATTTAGTTAAAATGTATATTTAGTGTTTTATTGTTCTCTAAAGCATCTATAAAAATGTAAAATGTAACGACTAATGTATGCTATAGATATTTATGATAAGAAATAGTATAACAAACATTTGAAATCGCTGGTCACAGTTCATAAATGCGTCTCGCATTAAGGAGCACTTTTCCACTCGATTTTCAAGGCTACTATTATAATTAAGTTTGATAGAAATTTTTGAAAATATTTTTAAACACAAAATTTTCATAAAAAGTTATACGTTTATCTACTTAATTTTCTTTGTCTAATGTTTATTACATGTGAATAATAATAATAAAATATTTATCGAATAAACTGTCTATAAACAGTGACTGTGGAATTGATTTTACGACTTATTTTTTAATATAGTAAGAAAACAACTGATGACTTCTAGTTCATATGATAAACTAATACCTAAGTTGAAAATATATTATGATAATAATGACGTCAATGAGCGTGAGCTTCCCCTTAACAAGCATGCGTCCCAGTCATGGCGGTGCGGCATCACTCGCGTGGCTGGTGACTTCTTACAGCATGTGCGCTTATCAAGTACGTTATTGCACTGATAGTATGTATTCTTTTGTTTTCATTGGCCGCAGCGAAGGCGTGCGCGCCTCCGCCTGCGTCTATAAAATAAGATGTCTTGAAATATATTTTAGCATTACTTGCTCAGGCGCCGCACGTGACGCTTTATTACCTATTCGTTTTAAGATATCATTTAGTTCACGACCTTTGTTATTTTCATTCATATTTCTAATAATAGTTTTTAAAGGTAAGACCGATTTATTTTAAGAATTACTAAATGTTTTGAATGCAAGGTGCACTTTTCGCCTCATTTTAGTATATTAAGTTAAGGGTCGTAACCTTGACTTATGTCTTTTAAACTTTCGAATCTTTTTTTTGTAAATATTATTTTTTTTTTAAATGTAAACATTGAAATACTTACTTATGAGTAGACTGTGTATAATTTTTAATAATATTTTTTAGATATTTTTGTAAAAGATGGCCTTTCTACAGTCGATGCCTAAATCAGAAACTATCAAGCTGCGTGAAAAACATATTGGGTAAGTAAATCGGAAAATTTGGCATTACTATATCATAATTTTGATAGCTGTTTATAGAAATAACTTTTTCGAAGAGTAATAAATAAACTACTCTCTACAATATTTTATCTACGTCGTTTTATCGGTATTAATAGCTAGCGACGAGCAAGCAGAGGTAGACTACAGAAACGGGGTGGAGATTTAAAACAGTAAATTTGTTCCACAGAGCCGCCTGCCAGTTGTTTTTCCGTTCATCTCCATTAAAAATAGTGCGAGGTATCGCCCAATTTATGTATGACGAGACAGGAGAGAGGTTTTTAGACTGTATCAACAACGTTGCTCACGGTAAGTTAGATTTTATTATACAAACTTTTTGTAACATATTCATTAGCATAGCGTTTTAAAATTGGAAAAGAATAAAAATATTTTTTCTTTAATTGTAAAAAAAAAAACTTGACAGTAACTGTATTCAGCAAACGAATTATTATTTTTATATAGCTTTTTAATTACACATAAAATATTTGATTCGATCTATTTGTGCAAAATTTAACATTTCGGTATGTTAGTATTCCATAGGTACTCCCATACATCAACGTACATACTCATGTACTACTTTTATATATTTTTTACTTTAGTTTTATTAAGATTTTTTTTATATATATATATTTGAATATTTAATACTTTACTTTGATGTTGTCTGTTATATGACGAACTACCTATTTGTGTTAAAATGAGTATTGTTTTCTAGTGGGACACTGTCACCCCCATGTAGTGGAAGCTGGCCGTAATCAAATGTCTTTAATATCGACCAATAACCGTTACCTCCACGATGAGCTAGTAATTCTTGCCGAAAGGCTCGTGAAGACGATGCCCGAGTCACTATCTGTCTGCTTCTTTGTCAACTCGGGTTCTGAAGCCAATGACCTTGCCTTAAGGTTGGCTCAAATTCACACTAAGAAGAAGGACGTGATTACGCTTGACCAGTAAGTATTTAATAAGTTTATGGTATGAGTCGATAACAAAAGTTTTAAATATGTAAGTCGGTTAGGTGAATGTACAAATTAAGCAACCATTTATATATCTGTTTAACGTCTGAAAAATACTTCGTTTAATTTAAATACATATAGAACATTAAAATGTATCTATAATGTGTTCGAAACAAGCAATGATTCGATAAAATATATATATAACAATACGAAGGAAACAAATATATTTATATAAACAAATAAGTATATATGTATGTACTTATATTTATATCGTTTTGAAATCGAAAAAGAAGAGAAAGCAAGAGTATGAAGAATGAATGTTTTCGAGTTAGTAGGAGTATTTTAGGGTGCTACTAGCGCCTGTTTGTTGCAGCGCTTATCATGGACACCTAACGTCTATGATTGATGTGTCTCCCTACAAACTGAACCTACCAGGAGGGCCAGAGAAGCCAGAGTGGGTTCACGTGGTGAGTTGCCATGTACCTTGTCAAGTTGGGACAGTCCAGACAGTTTTCACCCAGATGCAAATAGATTTTGTCTGTTAACATTACCAGTAGTAAAAAATAACTTATTTTAACGTAGTCAATTATTTGGATAACTTCTATAAATTGAATAAATAAAGAGGTTGTTCTATGTATATAAATGCAACGTAAGTATTGGTAGGTATTATATACTATAATCAAGCGTAATCAAGAGTTAACAAAATCCTAAGGCGAAAATTGTGTTTTATTTATGATATTAGTTTTGGTTGATATTACGAAATAAACGAGAAATGCGAATTTATGTCTCGGTTTATTACAAATGAAATTTTATATTCTCATACATAAGAAAAATATATTTGATAAGAATTTATTCGCTACGCACGCGTTATATCCAACTCCTAATATCTTATTTTTTGTCATATTCTAAAGATGTCTTGCTTCTCGTTCAACGACTAATTGATTTTGAGGAACGGGGGCTTTTCTTATATATTATTAGTCATTTTCCTTACAAAAATTTTTTAAGCGTCAGTAGCAAATTAATAATTTATTATTTTTATATTTAGGCCCCAGTTCCCGATACATATAGAGGAAAATACACGTACCCGAGGGATTCACAGTCGGAAGAAGAATTAGGATGCTTATATGCGAATGAAATCGGAGATATTTGTAGAGAACTTAAAAGAAGAAAGGGTGGCGTTTGCGCTTTCATAGCAGAGAGTCTCCAAAGTTGCGGTGGACAAATTATTCCTCCCAAGAATTACATGCAGAGAGTATATGAGTAAGTGATTATTGTGTTTAAATAAAACAGTTTACTTAATTATATATCTAATATGTGTTATTTTGTAATGTCATCTCTGTGAATATCTGTTAAACGCACCTAATACATATGTGACTCATTCTAGATTCGTCCGAGAAGCAAATGGTGTCTGTATCGCTGATGAAGTGCAGGTTGGCTTTGGTCGCGTAGGCACTCACATGTGGGCATTTGAAACACAAGACGTGGTTCCGGATATCGTGACGATGGGCAAGCCGATGGGCAATGGCCACCCGGTCGCCGCGGTAATCACCACACCAGAAATTGCGAAAAGTTTTGCAGATACCGGCGTAGAATATTTCAATACGGTAATAATATTTTAATAACATTTTCCTTTTGAGCACTTTATGATCATTATATGTATTTCAACAAAAAGGCAAATATTTTTTCTTCAATACATACTCTAAAAATATGTATATATTTACAAACATAATTATGTGGGTTATATAATATCTATATTATACGGTATTTATATCGATATTTTTATATGCAAATAAGTTTTTACAAGTATGTATATTTCAATTAAGTATTACTTTACAAATTTGTCATACGCATATAAATGAATCCTCCGAGTTGGAATGTAAATTTTATCGTGAAGAAACAACAACAAGCTGACGACACGCTTTTTTATCATATGTGTAATTTTGTACCAAAAATATTAAGATATCCTGTTAAGGCATAATATTGGAAATATTGAAGCTCAGCTTCAATTTAAAATTCTAGTATTCTCTCTACATTCAAATAGCTTGACAAAACTTTTTTAATATATTGCACAAGTTTAACAAAAGGTTTAGTAGGTATTCGTTTTATTTGAGAATGCTAACGGAAATGTAACTTTTAAATTTAATTAATTTTTGTTACCTAAGAAACTAGTACAAAGGCTTTCGCTTTAAAGAAAAAGGTAGCGCAGGTGGTTTGTAAGAATTTTAAATATGAAAAGCACACACACACTAAACAGTTTAATCTTAATTCGTTATAAAATGTATATAACCTTTTTAAATTAAATCTTTCTTATTAAATTTACTTTAACTGTTGTAGTACGGGGGTAATCCAGTTTCCTGTGCTATCGCAAATGCTGTTTTGGATGTTATTGAGGAGGAACGACTTATGGAACGCGCTGCTCGTGTGGGGAATCACCTTTTAACGCGTTGCGAAAGTCTCAAGCACAAACACCGGTTAATCGGTGATGTCCGGGGTAGGGGACTCTTTGTCGGCGTCGAACTTGTCACCGATAGAGACACAAGGACACCCGCTACGGTGGAAGCTAAACACGTTGTCGACAGGTACGAGCTAACCATTACTCAATGGTTGGAATTGAATGTTAACCGAACTTCGTGGGTTCAAATCCAAATGAGCACCAATGATTTTTAGTGTTGAAGTACTTGTAATAAAATTACTCTTGTCAGATAACTCTGACAGGATTTCCATATGTTTGAATAATGTCACATGTCTATGATAGTGTATTTCTTTAAATCAAGTCCATATAAATATGATGCAATAAAATATACCGGAATGGCATTTATGGAATACAATTTTTTTTTCTTAGGATGAGAGAGGAGAGGATCTTAATAAGCAGAGATGGACCAGACTGCAATGTATTGAAGTTTAAACCACCAATGGTATTTACAACGCAAGATGCAGATAGACTCGTTGACATATTAGACAGAGTACTTTCTGAATTAGATGAAAACACAAAACCAGTTCAAGTCAAATTAGAGGTAATTTATCTGATTTATATAAACACATACAAGTTACATATTGTCAATATTTTATGGTTAGTGGGTACTAGAATATTACATATAAAGTCATAATATTATTATTCAACTATTATGTGTATTTTTAGTTTTATTTGAATTCCTAGAATTATAAGTAAAAAGATTAAATTATTGTATTTGAAAAGTACTTAACTTTAGTTACAGGATTAAGTATTGTAAAAAATATTCCATGTGGTTGTGATAATTACAATAGTTTTTTAATATTTTCAGGTCCTGGTCTCACCCATTAGAGGTGTAGAAAGTAATGACATGCAGTTAAAAACCAATATTCAACAATGTGTTAAAGCTGTGTGAATGGATAAATCTCTTAAGTATTATATTGAATATGTTAAGTTTGTACATATAGTTAAGTAATTTTATTAATTTTAAGAAATATATTATATTTTAAATATATAAAATGAATTAAATAATAAGATTTACACTTTTTAAAAAGTTTTATTTTGTACCAATAATACTGTAACATTATCACCAGGTTTAATTTACATTTAGAGTGAGTTATTAAATGACAGGTATTATTATGAAAAGAATATAAACTGATGACTTTGGAGCTCAAATACAATTTCTAGTAATCATTTATTAGACAATTCTTATACAAATTATCACAATTATCTAAGGTTACTAAAATAGTTCTTCTGTATAGTATTTCCATTCTGGTCATTTTTTGACACAGGCTAAGTTTGTGTTCTGCTGAATCTGGACAGCAAGGGCATTGCCTATAATTGGCCGTGTGGTCACTACCACAGTTAGCACATTTTGGTGGCTCTGTGATTGCTCTCTTTCACACTTCTTAGATTGATGTTCACCGGCACACTTAACACATTTGACCTGGCCATGACAGTATCTTTGAGTATGTCCCCATATTTGACATCTATGACATTGCTTAGTCTTAGATTTAGGTGGCTCCATCTTGATATCATACCCTAAGAGCTTCTGAACCCTCAAGATTTTCTTACCTTCATCATTATAAGGCATTTATGCTAATACTAGGGAGGTATTGTCTTTTATATTTTCACACTTCTGCATTAGATATACTCGGACAATAGGTATATACATTGCTTTTAATTCTGATTTAATTTTGTTCAAATCTAAATCTTTAGGCAAACCCCTGATAACTACTTTCATTTTACGTTTTGTTGGATGTCCAAATGTATGATAAGGCAGTTGTTTTTTTTCAAAATATCGAATTAAAACCTTTTGGTCATTAAAAGTAGGGCAAGTTATTTTAGTGTAATATCTGCTTAGATAGGGTTGATTGAACTTTATGCTCATTGAAAGTAGCTTGTGAACATGAGCAAAATTGATAGTAGGTTCATGAATAAGTTATTACAAATAATGTTATTACAACAGTTATTGCTTCAATATATCAAGGTAAATTAAATATTGAAAAATCAACGAAAGTGTAATTATATATGATCTATGTTAGTTTTACATTTTACTTTATTAACACGTAAAATATAATAATGAAAATTCAAAATTTATACGACATTAATACGATATTTGGTTATAAATGTATTTTTGTTTGTAGCCCATAATTTTTTCGTAATATTAGTAGTATGTTATGATTTAGTTCTGATTAATTAGTCACACACTTAACATCTCGCATACCAATAATCAATAAGCGTTTGTGATTTTTTTTATTATGACGTAGGTAGTAAGATTGTATCTTTTTTAAACTTTTAAAATAATTTACCATACTAGCGTAGGTATGTTTGACGTTGATTATAAATTTAACCTAATTTAAATAATCATCTAAAAATTTTGATTTCAATTTGAAACAAAACTATCTCTAGGTGAAATGTTATGCTGCCTTAAAAATGTAGGATAAGCTAAAAAAACTTAATTTTTTTTTCATATTCTATTTAGATAGCGTGCCGCCTGTGGTGCGTTAGTGCGACGGAAGTCGTGTTATAAAATCAGATGTATTTTCGTGTAAGATACTTATGTAAAAATATCTTCGGAATTCATGGTCAGTCTTCTAAGGACGTTTTCCTGTAACAAAAATAGTAAAGCCCCTACCTTAACCCTGCTCCCCGCTTAAAATTTTCACCTGTATATTGAAGTCAATTTACATTCTAAATGTAGGTAGTAAGAATAAATTATTTATTCAGCTGATTACGACGCTTACTTGTTGATGTTTGCATTTCCCAAATATAGCTGTGTTGGTTCTCATAGATTATAAAAAGTACAAGCCAAATACAAAAAGTATAGACGATAATCTTGCAGACACTATGCAATTTTATTGTCTGTTTTGTGTCAGACATTAGGTTATTTAAACGTGTAACATAATTCTAAAAATCAGTACCTACGATGTGACTGCGGTGATCGTATGTTACGGCTTAACTTTACCCAATGGTCATATAATATATATTATTTATGAAATTGCTTTAAAAAATATAATTGAAAAAAAAAAGGATTTATAATATATTTATGAAATATTATTAACTAGCTTCAATCACGACTTCGTCTGCCTGGCGTTCAGAATTAGTTACATTGCTTCCTGATAATTTTTATAGTTTGTATCAACATAATTTAACATAACTTTAATCCGTCAAAAAAAAAAAACGAATTCCATGCGGGTGAAGCTGCATGTTTAGCCAGTGGATATAAAATCTTTAAGCGTGAGTCTAACTGTCATTTAACTTTTTTTAATTAAACTTGACTATGTACGCAGTTTAACAGTAAAACAGAACCGGTGAACGCTGGCCAATGAATAAATTAAATATGCATGTTCTGTATAAATAACAGGAATCGTTATTTTTTTTCTTTGTTCTCGTTCCTCATGTATATTTTAAACAAAGAAGTTCGCATTTTTATAAATTTATTAGGAATAACAATATCAATTTTTATTTTTATTAAAGGATACCATTAATTCTCAAGTTCTATAAAATTGTGTATTTATACCTACTGATTCATTGCCGATCTTGCAAATTAAAAAATGAGTACTTAATAAAACATTATTTAATTCTTTACTACCTATTTCTTATTACCTACCATCTATCTATTTTTTATACCTAGCATCAAAATCAATAGTCTAATCTTTTTTGCTTCGGCCATGGATACTTTTGATTCGAATATAAAATGTGCGAGCATTAAAGTTGTATGTATTACATTTTGTAAAGTTTTTTTTATGTCCACTAATACCTTACAAGTCGCGCAGCCGGTCTTAGCACGTGCGCGGACTTGCCCACGACCGTTACATCAATCTTGTCTACCTTTAACAATTTTGTTTATCCTTATAATTTCGTTCTGTTATTCAATATTACATCTTATGCTCGTCACAATACAGTCAAAACTAGAGTCTCCACAAAATTTCTTAAGTCGTATAATTATAGAATACTTGACTGTCTCCTGTAGACAATGAAGGCATTCAATGTCTGTACAATGCGAGGATCCCAGTAGTGCGATTAGCTGGATTTATTTAACGGTTCCGATTTCGAGCAAGACGCAGACATCGTGTTTTAAGAAAGTAACAGGCAAAGAGTGGTTTACTTGTCTCAAACGACATTTTTAAATCAATTAATTTTATAAGTATCATGTACGATCAATTGTTATTACAACTTTTTTTCTGATCTTAATTGTTATCTTTAAATAATTAAATGCTTTAGGAGCGGGGATGATCCATGAAATAAACGGAGCAAAGCACGGGAGGGGCCGCGGATGCGTTATATCGATCATGATCCCGCAGGCTCTCGGATTCGTGCCGAAGACGGCGATTGCAATGGTTTTAGTGGGGAAGAAGTAAGAATCCTATATAACCCGGTTTCTCTTCACAGGGTTCCTTTCTAAAAGTTTCCACTGCGGGAAAAAAAGCAGTGGGCTAGAGCATCAGCTTCAAGCCTCCTCCTAAAAAGGAGAGGCCGTAGACATTTACAGGCTGCTATTTTCTTAAATACCTTGTTCATATAATATTATAGCATAATTTAAAAAAGAAACGACTGTTGTTATTGTTGCCTTGCTTTTATTTCTATATTATACATTTTATATAGGGGAGTCACAAATGTTTGTAAAGTTATTAACGGTGTTTTGGCACATGGCACCCGCATAAAGATACTCCGCTTGTTAGATAGCATTGATGTACGCGATGAGAATTTACGTAAACTATTTAATATATTGTTGGTACGTATTATGTAAGTACGTACACATTGTTTCGAGTGTTCATTTGTCTCATTTGAAGTCTGTTTTGTATTTGATAATAATAAAAAAACAAATGTATAGTAAGCGTTGTAATGTAATTAACTGGTATTAATGCATTGAAAGCAGATATATTTGTGTTATTTCTTAATAGACAAAAATATGAAAACGTGCTCTACGTCCCTAGTTCTAGGTAATGGAGTACGGTACATAAAGTTTAATCTTGCATTGGTAGATACTGATTAGAGCCGTATATATTTGCTATTGTGAAATCGCTGTGGGTATGTACTTTTGCAATATGCGGGCGGCACGCGACATAGCGAATTTAGTACATTTGCCCCTATTAGTGGATTAATGTAAATTTGTGGGGCTATTGTGCTATCATTAAATATTACAGACAAAACCGTGGGATTATCTAACCCTTATTAATGAACAAACGTTGAAATTAGCTCATATTTTATTCTAGCAGACACAACTTCTATTGTCATTTATTATTAACCTGCAATGTTTATTATATACTATAAATTAAATGCTTAGTAATTACGACTAGAAAAGTAATATGTATATTATAAAACGATTGAAACGTTGAATACAGTTAGGTTTAAAGTAAGTTTTATAAATATTGTCTACTAACTGAGTAAATAGACACTATTTAGTCACGTAACGTATATTAAGAATAATATAAGAGATTTATCGATTTTATAGTTTTTTTTTTCAAATTCTGTGCTGAATTACTTGTAAAAGCAAAGATCCTCATTCCAAGAAGAAGCATTATACTTTCTTATTTATAATAAAAATGCTAACACTGGTTCGTTTTAAAGAAAATTATAAGATCCGATGCAAGAAACTTGGTTGGTAGTTTTTTTTATTGTTTTCTAACTTGAGAGATCATTTGATTTCAAAAAAAATAATTCTTCTATAAACTCAATTAATAATCATCTATTTGCATATTTAATTGTTTTGATACTGGAGCACTTTTTACGTTTCAAGGGATTCTGCTGTTTTACAATCGTTTCTACCGTTTACATAATCCGATGAAAGAATTATCTTTCTTATATTATATCAACTTTAATAAATAAAATTGGTTAAACTCATATAAAATTACAGTTCAAATTATGATAGAATAATTTATTTTGATTAAATCGATGTAATAAAAGATGTACAATATTGATGTTATGTACCTATATGCCAAATTGTTTTCTTAAAAACGTTCCCTTGATATACATGTAATTTTCAGTTTAAATACACATACAAAGAAGACACAGACTCTAATCTAAGCCAAATCAAAGTAATTATTTCTCGATGTTCCCCGTCTAGTTATATATGTCGACAGTTAAGACGGTCGCAAAGGAGGAACCATCCGTCGTTTGACATATTGCTCTAAGCGGCCGACCCACGCGCCGACATTTATATTCCGGATCCGAAGAACAGATTTGAGATAATTCTTTTACAATAACTCTAAAGATGACGTCGGATTCGATTTCTATTATTCGAGATCTAAGTTCTATTATGGAAATAGATAAAATGATTTGAATAAAGATCTTTTTTGTGATACAGTATAAATGTTATGTATCTCAATATCTTAGTAACGATCTGTGTATTTTCAATTATCGAAAATGTAGCAGTAGGTAAAAAATAGGTCAGGGATACTAAAATAATATGAGGTAGGTACTTAAATATTTATTTTTCCCTGCTTCATATCACACATGCACACAAAAAATGCATATATATTATAATTTCGAATGAGTATTATTTGCAATTTATTAAAATACAAAGTTTATAATGTAATAACAGATACATTCTTAGAAATACCATTCCTACAGGCATATATAATATTATATACATGAATTATACTATCCTCATTTATTTATTGAACATAACTCGATTAATCTTATTTCATTTTCAGTTATCATATTCATATAAATATGAAACCTTATTCATGGCCGACAACATAAAGCAAAAATTACTTACAGTTTTTAAGTTAAATTTTCCACAAAGTACATTTTTATTATAATTTACGGCAAAATTTTAATGGTTTTAAGCAGAAAACAAAACTAAAAGCACTTTCTCAGAGAAGCAATCTTTATCCGCATTATAAAGGAGAAACTTTTTTCTCGGTTACAATGAAGTACCAAAATCATGCAATTGCACTGTCTGGCGCCAGCAGATGGTGAATAAAGGCAAATTGCAAGCTCACCTTGCGCCTTCGTTCCCACGATATCAGCCAAGACGGGTACTAGTCGCTGTAAAATTCTAGATTCATTGTAAATGCGGCCAAAGAATCGTCTTCACGAACACGTTATTATATCCTCAAAATGTATTTTTTATTTCGTTTTATTTACATGATTCGATATCGAAATATGAAGTATTTGAAGATTAAAAATATGATGTATATTTTATGTAGGTATGCTTACTTTGTATGGCTTATATCGTAGCTTCCTTAGTTACTTTGAATATATTGCCTCGATAATAATGGAATCAGAGAAAATTGGATTGAAAATGCTTTAAAGCTTATCCATCGTTATTTTATATTACGGTTAGGATAATATATCACAAAAATAGTACGTCTCAATATGCAATAAAACTGGAAAACGTATGCGACCTCAGATATGAGAGGATTTTCGGGAACACCTGAACTAGATTACTGTATCCGAACTCTAAAAATCTACATTCAATCGTAGCCGTAGGATAAAAGAATTTGGAAGGGACCCCATTCGCTTCGCCATTGTATACCAGATGTAGGTGATAACAAGATTCGAACGTAATATGCATGAATATTTTCCCACTGTAACATATATAGAGAAATGTGACATTAGTGTAAACGCTTCCAATTGTAGGGTAAAAAATCGAAATGTGAAAAATAGTATATAGTTTGACTGTATGTATATAACTTTTAATTTAACAAAATTTTTTTTAGGTAAAGTTAACATCAATAATAATCATTCTAACCTTTATTTCTATGCACCAGAATTTCATTGAAATTAAACACATGCCGGAAGGAAAACATCGTGTGTTTTCCTTCCGGCATGTGTTTAATTTAGTGGCGCTTGGCGTTACTGGTTTGAACTCGTAATCATCGGTTAAGATTCAAGTGTTTTATCTACTGGGCCATGTTGCCTTATAACTTAATATAGCAAAATAACAGTGATAAAAATAATTTTATAGACACAATTAATTGTTATAGGCGGTATAAATGTATATTCAAAATAGTTTAGGTAAATCCTATTTAAGCAGAGGATTTGTAGGTAAGTTGAGCAGCTGTTTCGAAAATGTCACTATGATTCCCTCGGGCAATACCAGAGGCGGCTTAAGCCTCCCGCCAACTCTTATCTGCCTTCTTAATGCCGACCGTCTTCTTAGATGTAGTATTTTGTAAATATTGGGCCTGGTCTAAAATGTTTAGCTGAAAATTTTTAACTGTGTCCGCTCAACTTACTTTTGAAAGATAAATATTATAATATAGTTGTTCAAAAGCTAAAGCAAAATGTAATATTTTCCTTAGCTGTTTATAACTACTTAATTTTTAAATGACGAAACGTATATATACGTATCGGCACTCAATCGGTTAATAATAAGGTACTGTAAATATTTTTTTTTTTTAAAAAGGGTTCTGTTAAGCAATGACCGTGTATGTCTTCCTATAAATATTAGTAATATTTTATCTTGTATTTAGTAATATCAATTGGTATATACTACACAAAATATTTACTAAAGCAAAGCATACCAATCGACACGTAAAATCATTTTACATAAACCGTAGAAGGCAATTTAAATTAGCAATAAAATAATATTTGTTTATGTTTGTAGTAAGCTTGTAAGATTTTCTTTTTATGGCTTTCTTAATATTACCGGTGGCGTGACGTGATGTCAGCGCCATTTATAAAATATAAACTTGTTCAACGTTTGCATGTGACGGTATCGCGTAATAAAGTTGCCCCGGCCTCGTTCTGGGCGCTTAATATTAAAAGCTCACCTCATATCCTTACCTACACATAACGTACGTCCTTTGCAATTTTTCCGTTGTTACCGCGACCTGAATCTGCTTTTGTCCCTTATGAAAAGATCAGGGGGAAGTAAGCGAATGTGTGCGTTAATAATTGAGGAGCGGCGTTCCGTCTTAGAGTAAAATCTTAACGAAAGACTTATTGAAAGAGCGCCGACTTCGGTGCGCTCGTTTTTGTATTGCTTCCATAAGTTGTATAGTTTCGAGTTTATACCGTGCCTGAATCGATACTTTTGACACCGATACGAGGTTACCGTTTCAGAATATTTTATAACTTAATATGTATTTTAAATAGAAATAGAAATTTAAAATACAATAGGTTTTCTAAATTCTTTCACTTTTAGATATTTGAAAACTATATTTGATTGATTGCTCTAAATTTTTTTTTAAATAAATGTATACAGAACCACATACATATCAACAATATTTTTGTAAATAAATTATCTATGTTCCGTTATTCGCATCGTGAGAAAACCGCACGATGAATTTTAATATCATTCGGTGTGGTGGAAGTTTTACCCTACATACTTTTTATCCCTTGTAAAGAACGAAGGGTTGCTAAGGGTATAAGAACCGGATATGGATATATAGCATTCTCACGACCGAAGTTACGTCACATTGCGTTATTAGATGATCAATACACAATTAAAAAATACATATTTTTGTAACAATCTATACATCAAAAGACAGACAAAACCGTTCCGTGTCTTATTCTTCTCTCTCCTTTGTTTGGTAGCTATTGAAAAATGAATTTGGAAACAAGAGTAGAAAAAAAATATAATACATTTTTCACAAATTTTTAATAATGGTTATCGTCGAGTTTGACAGTTGACGAACATTTGTAATAATAATAATGTCGCTTGACTGAATTTAGGTCACAGTAGTCGAACTCAAAGACTACCAAAATAGATATTACATTGCAGAACTGAGTGCACGTATACATATGTACTTTGTATTAACTCACTCTTATAATCCGATGGAAAGACAATCCGACATGACCGCCAAAAGGCACATCAATCAGGCACAGGATCAAATCCTGCTATCTATGCTTTTCTAGGCATATTCGAAAACCTGCAAACTTCCTAACTCGATGTAAATAGATACTGATTTGAATCCAATACCTCGATTAGCGGCCTTTTAAGCTAGCTATTATATTCTTAAACGAGGCAGAAATATCATATTAACTGCACTACCTCACCCGACACCGACACCCACACTCAACATAGCCTGTGTCGCCAAATTTGTATTTATTCCTTTTTTTTTTTTCATTTGATTTGTTATTACTTTTATATGTTATCTATCAAAACTGTGTTACTTCTTCTGTTAAATAACTAATATTAAGTTTGCATAATTCAATGGAAAACAGTAATTAGCTCGATTCTCTGTATACTTTATTTTAATGTTTATATTTTGTATTATATGCTGTTGTTTTCCTGAAATAAATAAATACATTTTAAGATCAAGCATAAGTAGTTCCAGTTAAAATATCTAAATAATGTATGCTTCATTAAGCTGGTTTACTCAGAATTAACTTTATAATTGAAACGTGGAAGAAACAGTTTGCATTCAAAATCCTTTTAATTTGAATTTGTAATTATTAAGGTATCTCAAATAGAATGGTTATGAGTAGTTATATACCGCATATCACGTTTCGGATCGTTGTGTTTGACTGTAAGATACTTACATTGTTTATTCATTGACGATTGATATTTGAACGCTTAGATACACCTATTACATAAGAACCACTTATCTGTTGTCGAGATTAATATCAGCTCATAATGAAACTATAACATCATTTAATTTTTTTTTAAATAATATTTTTCATTTCAAGTAGTAAATTAAAATATTTGACATAGATATCCATAAATACATACACACAATCCGTATACAATCAAGTTCATTCTTTAACTAAAAAGAGTAAGTTTTTGAACAAATAAATACAAGTATCACGTCTATTCAAAATTTTTCGCTTTTATTCAAACATTTTTTTAAAAATATATTCTATTTCTAATAATATAAGTTTAATTACTTTCTCTTTTAATACATTTTATAAAAAATTAAGACAATATAGTTATGTAAATAAATTGTGTCAAGTTATAAATAACACTATTATTTAGTCACGACAAAGAATAATTCTGAAATAAATAGTTTAATAGTGACTCTTGTAGAAACAGATGGTTTTTATTGAGAAAAGAAAGAACCCCTTGCTCATAAACATGTTATAAAAGCTATACATCTATAATTATTAATCGATGCTGCGTATAGCAAATGACTTGGATTTTAGCAAAACAAAAATGTAATGCAAATATCTGAAAGTACATATAAATTGTTTCGAACTAGGCCGAGCAGTACACATCTATTCAGAGCTGTCGTGATCAAAAGGATTCACGTTTTCGACGAAAACCTCATAACTAAAATGCTTGCATTGCATTTGACTTAGTAGAATTACACTGGTATCTTCTATCCAGTCTTCGGTTCTGTATTGGATACGAGTGAATGTCGAATTCGAAATGTACTCATATGCAGAATGCTCGACGTTTAATACGGTTTCAACCTAAATAGTATGTACAGTCGTATATCCTTTGGGGATGATGTGAAAGCGTTCGATTTGGAGCAAATACAACATATAACGTGAGATATGTACATATATAGGAATTCCGACATAACGCAGTAGGCATTTCATATTATTGCCATACAATGTAATATTAAAAATATTTATAAGGCAATATATCAATCTAAGTAGCTTTTGCTTATAATTGGATTTTATCTGTCAAAGGAAATCTTTTAGTTTACGTACTGTGTTTAAATTTAGATTTCAATAAGTTTTTTTTATTATAAGAATAGTTGTGTAATATACAATTTTAAAAGTACAAATTTGTGGTATCTTTTTTTACCATAATATATACTGATCACATGAAAACGTGAACGTCTTGTGTTTTCATTTAATAAATAATAATAATATAAATCTAAATAAAAAGTTGGCCGATAGTCTATACATACATACAATTTAAATTAATTATGATTTTGAAAGAAAAGAGTACAATATTGACAGTTAGTTATATAAATTTGCTAATCAAATATATATATTCTATACTAATATTATAAATGCGAAAGTAACTGTGTCTGCATTTCTGTTCCCCTAACCTAACCACGGAACCGAATTCGATAAAATTTTGTACCTTCATGTTTGAACTCCATGGCAAACAGGCTATTTTTTATGCCTAAGAACTGACGACCAACCCTGAAACGTGAGCGAAGCACACGACAATTAGTTAAAATAACTATTAATTATTTTATTACCTAATCCCACTTGCACTCTAGTACTCAATTTGAAGCAAATATATAGACGCTATATTTGATTACAATGTTTGCACTTGATATAATCAAATAAACGAATTATTATCAATTAATTAACATAGTTTAAATTAATAAATCATAATCGAACCTTGGAACTTGAATATTTTAGGTTTTTTTTTAGTAATAACATACTAAAGATACCTATTTTGTCCATTAACAGAATAGATTTCAGAAATGGAGGTTGAATTAAATAGCTTCAGATACGAAGAATACGATTCCTTTGACATGTGTATAGTTAGCAAAATAATTTTACGTATCTTTGAAAAAAGGAATGGTTCGATAATAATTTCTATTGCAATCGAGTCAGAGAAGACGTGGGTGCATAGCCGCAATGCGATAGCTTAGGTATTGGGTTATCGACAAAGCATTCATTATTCGCGCAATATATAATGTCTAAACATAATAATATGTCATTAAACTTGTATAAAGTTTCAACTGTTTGTTTGTATGTGACCGCTCATACAAAAACTAATTTAATTATTTTGTTTAATTAATAGTTTGTGTCGATAAAATTAATTGTTAAATACCAAACGGCTATAAAATACGTAAATAAAAAAGTAAAGTATCTACAATACCTGTTATTCAAGCAAACATATTATTAATCCGTCTAAAATGTACATATCCTTTTGGTAAAATTTGAAGGAAGAATGTAAATCCCTTCGTAATCGAATTCATGCTACACGTAGAGAACATACACTTCGCTCTGAAGTATTTAATATATCCTCATTGAACGCTGTGCTTCTTTTTAAATTTGTTTATTTTACGACTTTTTTTTGACAAACTTTTCTAGATTTTTTGTATCAAAATTTAAATTGAATTAAAAGAATAAAAAAAATGCCTATTATAACTAATATTTTATTTGGTTTAGGATTATGTCGTATTATATAGTTTATCTGTAATATATAAATATATATTTTTTAATTTTTTGTCAAGTTATAATATCGCTTGCAAAATATGTGATTTTCGTTTTACTGAACTACTTAATAAGATCTTTATATTTACTAGGTTTTCGATTATTTAACGGGAAAATATACAATTTTTAATTGATATTTTTATATTAATTATCTATTATAATGTATCATCTATTAATAAACTTAATTAACAGCCTAAATGTTCCACTGCTGGGCTAAGGCTTATTTCACCACGCTGCTCCGATGCGGTTTGGTGGATACACTACTGGTAGAATTTAATTCAAATTAGATTAATGCAGATTTCCTCACGATGTTTTCCTTTACCGCCGAGCTCGAGATGAATTATAAACACTAATTACGTAATGAAAATTCAGTGGCGCTTGCCTGGGTTTGAACTGACAGTCATCGGTTAATATGCACGCATTCTAAGCACTGGGCTATCTCAACTTAATCAGCTTAGCTAAAATAAAACTATACAAATTATTTTCTTTTAAATTTAAATCGTATTTAGTATTAATTGATATCGTATATACCACACCACATGTTGTACCCAAGTATGTTATCGAAGGGTCAAAACAATACGTACTGGCTTTTTGACTTAGTAAATTAAAGGCCTCATTATTTTAAGCAAAGCACGTTCTCTCGTATCGCTGAAAGGATCTTTTGTTGCTGCAAAACACTTGGGTAAGTCAATCGAGTTCCGTTAAGCTTTGAACGCTCGCAAATTAATGAGTGAACGCGGAGGTAGTGTTATGTTTCAGGTTCCTTTTTACTTGTTTGACTTCTGTATTAAACGTGTTCTCGTAAGCACACTGAACTAAAAAACAATAACAACATTCTATGGATTACTACAAGGATTGATGTCGGTGATATTGTTACTATTATTAAATTACTATAGTGTACTCGAAGAGATGTATATATGAGATGATATCCTTTGCTTCAAATCTTTACTAATATTATAAATGTGAAACTCTGTTTGTCTGTTGGTCTTGCACGGCCAAATTACTAAACTGAATTTGATGAAATTCGGTATTGAGCAAACTTCTCATCTCAAGGAAATAAACTATTTTTCTACGCCAACATTTAAAACGCGAGCGAAGCTGCAGTCTATAACTAGTGTTTAAAAAACGGTTAAAATTCTTGTTTACTAAAAATAAATGATTTACCATTTTGTCTATTGGAGTAAATTGCTACATAGAAGCATTGCACGCATTAGAACTTCACATACTGTACTCAGTTGTCAATAGTTAATGTAAAGTACTAAATACGTATATTATTGAGTAATAATTATATATAATCATATATATAGTGTTACCATTTTATTACGCGTCAGTACAACTCTAAATTTTATTTAATAATAATAATTAATATCATAACATATCGTGTGAAATTCGTAGCGCTACTAACCCTCTTAGAATAATTTATTACAAATGCATACAAACACAAATTTCAGTTACGATTACGTACTTTCCCACCGGTCGAGATTTCTCCCCTTGCACAAGTACAGGTAAATCGGATAGGTAAGACGCCCAAGGGTTCGAAATCAATGGGACAAAGAAAAGGGAGCCATTGTGTGCGTTTACGCAAGGAGCACACGTGCGCGGGCGCTCCCACGGTCTCGCGGGGAGGGTATTTGAGACTTATATATAAGGGTGTAAACTATTCGGAAACATTACTACTGAATTTGGAGTGCAACAGTAAACTACACCGGGGACCCAACGGGTCCCCGGGGTATCTGAATGCAAAACACGAACATCTTCTCTGAAGTTGTTATCACTAGTTTGTCAATTAAAACTTGGAGTTGAAGTGAAGTTAATTAATGTTTAAGTAACTGAAAAGCGTCCGTTCTATGAAAAACATTTTCGAGAAGTTTACGTCGCGATTGTGCCGAGAACGCTGTCGAATATACTTTGGTAAGTGTATTTTTATTACTTCCTAGTCCTTTTTTATGACTATTAGTTTTGAAAAACATAGATGCAAAATATTTCGCTAATATCAATTAAGGAGTCTCAATTAAATAAATTGATTAGTGTGGTTGAAATATCCTCAACTCAGTTTTGAAAATACTGTGAGTAATAATAATTCCATGTCTTTCTTGTCTTCCTCTACTCTTTTCTATATCCTTAGACGCATTTTGTTTATACATTTTTTTTTGTTGCAGATGACATATGGTCAAAGTCTTAAAACAACAGCCAGTACTGAAAAAGCAGCTAATCATTTACGATTCAGTGAGAGTTGAACTAAAACAAAAAGATTGCAGTCAAAACCGGGACAAGGTATTACATATTACCAGTCCTTATTTTGAAGTCCAAAGATAGATTAAGTGAAAAAATATTTTCGCATTTTATCAAGCTATCATATAGTCGAAAATGCATCTCGTTGTAAAAATTATAACCGATATCGGCAGTAAATAAGTAATTGTGTATATAATGTTTGGAAAAAATATAATTGATTAGTAATTAAGCTCTCGATTACTTCGAATTCAGCCTTAATGTGCGGTTTTGTTTTTAAAGTTCAGTTTAAGTTTCTGTTTTGGTCTCTTACGTTTTCTGTTCCTTGTTATTGTTTCTTCAACTTTAGCTGTTATGTTTAAATAATTAATTGTTGATTTCAATCTTTACTAAAAACCTTATGCATCAATACATTAGAAAGACAATTCTTTAATAGATTAGCGTCATATGTTACGACCCTTTCTTTTATTCGGCATTTTTAAGTTTCATTATAAATAGTTTTCGTTAATAATGTTTGTAAATATTGTTTTTGTTGGCCAAAAATATTCGTTTCAGTTTGTAAATAGTTGTTTTGTTGAATTTTGTTTTCATTCGTTATCGATTCGTTTGAAATTGTTAAGTTTTACATTACAAGTTTCATTAAACCAGCCGGTCTGGGAATCTGTCTCTTTAAAATGTTTCTGTTTAAAGCTGTTGAATTTCTGTTTTGTTATTTAATTCGAAAGATTCAAGAATTTGTTGCCTTTTGTTTCAAATTATTTCCCGTCTTAGATTTCCGGTTACTGTTAGAATGTTTTGTTGAATTTCTTGTTACCGTTAATGTTATTAATTCTGTTGAAGTTGACGTTTTAATTGTTATAAATCAGTTAAGTTTATGTTTTCATTACAAAATAAAATCAAAAATCACTGTTATAAGATCGTTCATATAATACTTTTCTTGAAATTTCAGCAACTTTTTAACAAAATAAACTAAGAAGTGCCTTAGTACCTAAAAGTGCCTACTGAGTTATTGTTATATACGATTGTAAAATATGTTATATATCATGTAGTATGTTTCGTTAAATTTTATATGTCTTCAAAATTACCATGTCTAAAACTATAATGTTCGTGCATTATGTCATGATGGAGTTTGCTAAACAAATGTTTTTGACATGGCAATTTAAACTGTTATTTTTTTTCCTAGTGATTATTTTTTCCCCGATCGTACCAACTGAACAGATTAACAATAATGCATTGAATATTAATATTGCAATTAAAATTTGTTGTGAAAATCATCACATTGGAACATTATCGCTGATTTTAAATACACACTGTTTTAATATTTATCAAATAAAGTATATTAATACGCCGCCCAAGGGGATAAAATACTCATTACGCATCCATTGTTGCGCGTTCCGCAACTCGTCGGTTATTCAATTTTGTTCATGTTAAGTAATTTTAAGCGTTGAATTGTTGTTAAGTTTACTATTATTACGTTGTTGTTCATTGAAAAGGCTGTGTTTGTTAGTTTTATGTTAAGTTTACGTTTTAACTTTTTGATTTGTTTGTTTGTAGCCGACATTAAGGCCCGTCGATATCCGATTGATATTCATTTCTATATTTCATGTGTGTATTATCAAATAAGGTGTAATTTAAGTATTTCTATAAGAGTTTTAAGGTTAAAACTGAAGCTTGTGTAAAATTAACAAATAGGTTTAATTATTTATTAGGGATGTAAGAAAGAAACCGTGTGCGTGTTGTGTGAAATAAATTTATAATGACATATAATTTGTTTTTATTTTATAAATTTATATTTCATTAAATATTAAAGGTTGTCGGCTTAAATAAAAAGTTAATCTGTTCGCTAACGCTTGGAAATTGTCCAACTGCATAGCTACCAACTTGTAACAAATGTGGTCATTGTTGCTGAAGTGGCCTTATACTGATATAATCAATTTATTCCAAAGCTCTTCTTTTATGTCAGTGATTAATTGTAACAATAATTCAAGAACTCATCTACTTTATAAAATCCATGGACTGACATATAACAACTGTAACTTTTTATTTCGGCGCTGCTATTCAGTTCACATTAAAACTAATACAAATTTTACAAATGCAACTTGCAATTTAAATTTGGAATGCCATAATTTTGAGGATCAGGAACAGTTAAAAGGCTATGAAATACTCTATATACTGCTAGAAGGTGTAAGGTTTATGCGTGTGGTTAAGAGATGTTACTTACCCCAGCACTCGGTGTACACAGTAGTTGTAATGAAGATAGTTTTAGGAACGGAAAACATAAGTTCGCTTCATGCAATCTCGCCGCTAAAACTCTTCTTAATTGCTTAACTTTAACCAGTGCCTCTTCCTGCTGTCCCAGGATTCGTTAAACTTCACGCATACTTTAGTCAACAACGGAATTACACGCTATTTACTAGCTAGTTTTAATACAGTTTTTAACAAAGTTGCAACAGTGGAATGTGTCTGTAATAACTTAACAGATTAATAATAATTGATTCGTAATAGGAAACGAGGAAAAGTCATTTTAGAATGAAGGAACTGAGTTGGGCCTATGGATAGAGTAAGTGAATCTATCAGAAGGTCGATTCTGGCAAGCGTAAATCTACTATAGTACTGCAGCAGCGTGAAAAGAAAGGAACCCTTTAATCAGCAACGGAACATTAAATTAAAAGTAACACATTAAAAGTATGTATTATTTTTGATTTTCAAACAATGTAAAAAACTGCAAACCAAACACAACGCGAAAGTTATTAATATATATTCTGTTTGGACTTAATATATGAATATGTAATAGGCATAGCTATTTGTAAATAAAAATAAATAAAATATTAAATTGCTATAATTTTTAAATCAATTTTTTTTTTTCATTATAATTTCATATTTTTCGATACTTTAATGTTTTAAAATTAAAAGCTTATAATACTAAATACTAGAAAGTATACTGGATGAATAATAAGACAACTATAATCATTATTATTATTATTATTCGTATGATAATAATATTATATGCGAAAATCTCTCCATTCGTTTATTAAAAAATTAGTTGCAGATAAAGTACACTAATAAAGAAACAGAATAAGATTGTTACAAATATGAGAACTCGTCGTTTTGACCAGATTTATCTATTCCATCATTATTGTCTTCATTTGCTAGTCCTCTATCAGAAGTATCAATTAGAGCTCGTCGAAGTTCAGTTACAATATGTTTACATTCTTCACTTCTTTGCAACTGTTTCTGAGTTCTTTCTTTCGTACTCACCAATTTCTTCTGGTTCAGGTGAACATATCTCAATTTTTTTTTTATATAGTCTATATGGTAGTAAAATTTATGCTGCACTTGATCCAAAACCCAGAAAATTTTTAAATCGGTTATAATCATTAATATGAATGCAGAATACAAGCAAGTTAACACAATAGCAAAGTAAATTAGTTTGGGATCGCTGGTCGAAAAATAAGGGCAGTCATCATTAAACGTGATACAACTCCAAAAATAAGAAGGCGATAAGTTATAGTTATTTGTTGGTTTCATGATGTGTTCAACAGGTTTTGGATATGAAACGGAAAATTTTATTTATGACATATATTTTTTAAACTGACAGAGAAATGTCACATTAAAATGTAAAAAAATTTGACGACGACACATTTATAGATTAAAATAGACTTTGGTTTGTTAGCAACCATCGTTGCAAAATATTGCATTAAAAAAAAATCTTTTTTTTTTACATAGATTAAAAGCTAACAAAAATCATTTCAAAATTCTTAGGTGAGATATTAAGGACAAATTGGACAAATATAGTTGTAATAAAGTTAAAACAAAAAATAAACTTAAATAAGTGATTTCTGAAGAAACGACACCACAATTATCTGTGCACAACGAAGTGGTATCTCGTCCAACAATAGCGAAAATAGGTCGCGCCTCAAGAGGGTTTTTGTGTCATAACTCGTATTATAGAGACGTAAGAACCAAAGTCGTTTAAACGTATTTTGCGGCAGAAAGTCTGTTTAAAAGTGCACAATGCTGCAACGCTTCACTTGAGGCAATATCAAATTCCCGGAGACCGCGCCGCATCGCCTTCCATCCAACATATAGGTGTGCTATACAAACCTGTCTTATAACCAAAATGCTCAGCATTTTAAGCTGCTATAAATATTCTAGCAGAAAACCCTTTTAACTTTAGAATTTAACTTTTAAATTATCAACCAATGAATAAACCTTATGAATGTTTTTTACTGCTTATGCAGAGCAGATAGTATTTGTTTAAAATTAGTCAAAAATGGCTTGAGCTCCATGTATATTTTTAGTACATTTTCGTTATAATTAATAAATTGTATCATAATTCGTTTTCGGAAATAAAATAATAATAAAATATATACAATTATTACAATTATTTTAATTTAGTAAATAAATATAACATAATCGTAAGACCAGTGACTTTTCAGTTAAACGCAGCGTGTTCGGCGTTAACAGAGTTCTGCTATCGTTCTCTTAAGGATATATTAAATCGTAAAAAGAAGGTTCCAAATTGTCTGTGTCTTAATCTAATTGTTAGTATCTTGTTAGTTTCTTTGATTAGTTAGTATAATCATCTAAAAAATTATAAGGAGAGTTAGTCTAATTTTATCCGAACGTCATTACGTTAAGCTGTCAGATTGATTTTCTATTTTTTCACTTTTGATAGCAGGCAGCGCAAAATACGGTCAGGCGTATCACTGTTATACTGTTTTGTTATAATTAATAAAAATATTTTGATATTCATTAATGTATTTTTTTTAAATATATTAAAATTAATTTTGATCGTACGCTAGAAGGCTATGTAAGAGAAGGTTATATGCCGAATAACTGTTATAAAAATAATAATTACGTATATAGGGAATAAATAGTTAAAAACGTCAAATAAAAGTCTAACAACTTGCCCGGCGGTGAAAACTTCGTGAGGTCGCTGCGTATTCCGGTCCATGGTCGCCATTCGAGAACTCGTCGGCCCCAACATTTTTGATGAATTTCATAATATTTTGTTATTATTATATTATATAACTGAAACTTAGTTAGTCCGTCGATATTTATTTTAAATGTTTTAGTGAATGGTAGATTATGTCAGAAGTAGATAGGGTTAATGTCCTATCCGACTCGCCTTCTAACATTTCTTCTATTTCTTAAGCATGAATATGAGTGTTCATATATTTTTGAAATTAACGTTTTTAAATATTTTTTTTTAAAAGCGTGATTACTTTGAATTTTTGATTTCATATTTTATGTTAAATTGTTATACTAACGTGGTTAGTACTAGTATTGTGTAAATGATGTCAGTGACAAAGCAGTGAAAGACGTAGTCGAGGCCTTCTGATAATGTTAGACGTCAAATGGATTAAGCGTCTAAATGTATTAGAAGGTAATATCATGCAATCGCCATCACCGTCGGAAGCTGTGATTTCTCAGGCACTCTTGAAACCTGACGCTCGGATGCTGCAACTGCCTAAGTCGAGCGCGCTAAATTGTTGTCCAGGACTCAATCTGTTAGAATGAGCGATGCAGAAACAACCACCATTGAAATAATTTCAGATGCAATTTGTTCCATAAATTCTTTGGATATTTTATAACGGGAAATGCAACTACAACAAATAACAACAGGTATTATGTCAATCAGTTAATAATCAACCGTATTGTCTTTCTTGATAGAGGTATTACGCATGAGAGTAAGTGTCAAGGACTTCCTAGACAAAAATATTGTAAGAGAATCCATCCAGCTACGAAAAAAAGACATCGTATGTGCGTTGATTTTCGCGAGCGACCTTTACCTTCTCCGATTGTTAATCAGTGGCTAATTTTAAACACACTCCGTCACCCCGTCAAATCTGGTAAAGTCCTGTTCTATGATATTTTGAGTAGCATGATTAAAGAGTGGTTACTAAATGTAAGTGTTGAAAACTTTAACTGATTTTGGATTTTCCATAACTTTATGAAAGCGTTCTTTTCAATCAACAAGAAGTGTGTACTTAGGCCATACAATTAGTCATGTCAGGACCAGCCGAGCATACAGAGGGATTTGCTAGGACCATGGTACCTTGACTAGCCGAGTGAACTGCTGACACCTATGCTGTCTTTTTAAGTGTAAGTAGAAGACATGTTCTTTGTAGTGCCTGTAACTTAAATATTTGGTATAGCTTCACGACGACCTTCCTCCCATATGTTTTGTTTGTGAGATACGCTTCACGTTGTGCCCCTGTCTCACTTATATATAAAGATAGCTTTATGAAGTGCTTCCTCTCCCTGCTGGAATAAGCTTCATGTAGTGCCTCTGTTCCGTGCGTCATTTGTACTTTCCTCTTGCGAGTCGTACAGATTAAATTATTTTGATTTCTAAGTTGTTTTATGTTTACTATAGGTGCAGATCCCTCAGATGATGAAGCCGTTTAAGATCAAGTTTCTGGAACTGTATATGTTTAACTCAGTACCTCCTCAGGAATGGGACCTAGCAGAGAAGTAAAGACTAATATTTCAAAGAGAACGAGGACGTTCTCATATCAGGAGAAGCCGTACTGTAGAACGAAAACTGAGTGGCGTGTATATAATGTAAGCGAAGAAAATGTGTTTATTTACGATTTCACTTCAGAAGCCTCTAAAATTATCAGTGCTTCTCTACTATATTGTGCATGTATTATACATATAAACCTTTCTCTGAATCAATCTATCTATTAAAAAAACCGCATCAAAATCGGTTGTTTAATTTTAAAGATATAAGCATACACAGGGACAGACTGCGGTAAGCGACTTTGTTTTAAACTATGTAATGATGATGATGATGTATTTAAGGCCTTAATGTAAATTATTTTTTATCAATATATTTATCGTTTTTTAATAGTTGTTAAAGTGAAATCTTAAATACACCATGGTACAAAGTCTATTGAAAATACTATTTATTGACGTTACAAGATAAATGTAAAAAATCTTATGATTTTGTTATTTTTTCTGCCTAAAATAATTCAATAAACTAAAAAGACCAAAAACTACGAAATGGGGTAGAAGGCCAGTTTGGATAAAAAAAAAAATCTGCTTAAGATGATAGGCTCGTAACAACGATTTTATATGTACTGATTATATGTTATATATTAAATACACGTGAAACATATTTTATCAATGATAACGGCATCCAGTAAAATATTTTTGGTTTATTACACACAAAATATTGATTAACAGTTTTACACATCAAAATATAAACACAATCTTTGTCTGTAATTAACAATATGTAAATAATTATTAACAATAAATGTTTTATTATAATATTAATTATAGGTATTTATTTATGCATACAACAAATTTATCTGCCATTGACATTAAAAACATACTTATTATCCGTTTTGAACTTATTTTAATTTTACAAGTTTTTCCGAAATTTCCCACAATTTCCGTGCCACGACTAAATCTTTCGCTTTGGATTTTATATTTGCTATACAACAGTCTTTGAAATAACATCCGCTTACCTTTTCAACATCAGGAGATACACTTAGATGTATAGTTGTTTGAGCACCTTCCCAGGAGGTTTTACAGAATGCCTTTGATATTTTTAAAATTATTTTAATAAATAAAATATTTACCGAGTCAATTATTTTGGTGTTAACTATTCCGGGATGTAAACAATTTATTGTTACACCCGTACCTTGGAGTTGGCGATGTAATTCAATAGTCATAAGTATTATGCAGAGTTTTGCGTTACAATATGTTGTAAACGTATTCAAACTCCCGATGCTTCCAAAATCGTCAAAATTAATTCGGCCATATTGATACAGCATTGAGGAAACATTAACGATGCGACTCGGAGTGGACTTTTTTAATATGGGAAGAAGAAGTGAAATTAAGAGAAATGGTCCCAAATAATTGACTTGCATTCCCGTAGAGAAACCATCTTCTGTGTTTTCATCACTTGTCGTATACGCCCCAGCGTTGTTAATAAGAATATCGACTCTCGAAACTAACTTAAATATTTCATCGGCAAACTTTTTGATTGATGCAAATGACGCAAGATCCAGTTTTTTACAGTAAACATCTTTATTATGTGATAAATTGATGATTCTGTTAACAGCATTTGATCCTTTTTCTACATTTCTGCAAGCTGCAATAACAAAAGCACCTCTTTGCGCTAAATCTTTCGCTGTTTCAAATCCAATTCCTGAGTTAGCACCAGTTACTACAACCACTTTTCCTACTAAATGTCCACTAAATTTGCATATTCTCGTTGTTAATTTGCAATAAATCCATAGGATAACGACAAAGTTGAAAAGTAGTAAAATTATTGTCACGGTAAGCATTGCTACCGGAGGTACACACTTGTCTAAAGATATACATATAACTAAATGACAGTGATATTACGCGGAGCAGTCGCTATAATTTTACTTATATTATAACTAGCGAACTGCCCAAGCTTCGCGTACAATTTATTAATAAGAAAATGGGAAGTGCGTGACGCAATAAAATATTAAGTTGGTATATTAATTTTAAATAACGTTTATTTATGTATTTTATATATTTATGTCATAAAAAACATTAAGTGGTTATAAGAAGTAAGCGAAAATACAGATAGAGGCAAAAAACAATTTTGATTGTACCTATTATTTGGGCGCGAAGGAAGGAAATATGATGTAAGTAGGTATATTTATTTTATTACTTATACTTTTTTATTACTTATTTTATATAAATGTGGCTTTAGTTTGAAATATGAATAATAGAAAATTATATTTTGTTTTTTGTGAAACATATACGAAAAAGTATTCAAGGCTAGATTAAAATTTGGATAATTTTAACTGCCAAGGTCAAAATATTATTATTTACAGTCAGCTCGAACGTTTTTTTTTCGATGCTCATAATATAAACACGATGATATTGTAAGGTATTCATGCGATTGTTATACCGCAAAAAATAATTTTAATCTATTGTAAATATTCACGTTAACTAACATATTTGCCTCTATAAGGATTAATAATGAATTGGAGACAGTTGTTTCGCTAATAACATTTAGTTTTTTAGTCATTTGAAGGTATAGAAGAAGTTGGAAATATGATAAGTTTTTTATTTTTTTCGGACGAGCAAATGGGCCACCTGATGGTAAATGATCGTTACCGCTCATAGACAATGGCGCTGTAAGAAATATTAACCATTCCTTACATCGCTAATGCGCCACCCACCCTGGGAACTAAGATGTTAGGTCTCTTATGCCTGTAATTACACTGGTATACTGAGTATTGCGAGAATATCCGATGAGTCGGTGTGTGGTTCCTACACAAACGGGTTTGTGCAAAGCCCTACCACTGAGTGAATATTATAAGTCTATATAATAATGTTTCGGTTTTAAATGTTATTTCTGGAAATAATTTTAATAAAATTTAAGGAAAATTATAAATTTTGAAACTTTAATGTTTTCATTAAAAATATTATTTTAATTACATACCTTATAGCTATGTACCGGATGGGTGAACCCATCAAAAACATTATACAAGAACTTACCGAATTTACTTCGGTATTGGTGATTTTTGGTAATCTGCACACCCCATACCCCTGTTCCCCCATTTATGAGTGATAAGTACTTTTATAATTCGTACATATATCAGTTAACTCAAGGTTTTTTGCATCTATTTTTGGATTTAAATTGACAAAAAACAATCTTGTATATCAACGGAAACTACAATGAATTTGCAAATCTTAAAGTTAAATAAAAAAGGTAATTGCTATAAATCAAACACGCAGCGCATGACAATTGTTGATATATATAAATAATTATATTTATAGTCGCAATGATAATAGCGATAGCAAATGCTAACCCCCATAGTCTCGGTGAAGTTTACGGTAGGGGGAAAAGGTGAACATAGCGTCGAAGTCTTTTTCCCGGTCTTTTTCGGCAAATCGGAGGTACTCTCCTCACAGCACAGCTCTGCTGCTTCTTTCTGCGATATGACGTTTTCGTAGAATGTGAACCATCACTCTGGCTACCGAATATGGCGTCTATAACATTCAGCAGTGAGAGGTCTTCACCTGCGATGGCAACAAGTGAATCGTTCTGAGGTGCCCATGCGGCACACCCTATCGGATTGTGACGCGCCGGCTCGCTATTAGGTGTAGGTACTTAACGAAGCTATCCGGTAAGCTTCGGTAGACAGCAACTTTGTGTATGTATGTGAAATATACATATCTATATTTGAAACAGTCTGCAGGCAATCGTTTTATTCCCAAAGTGTGTCATCATCTAATAAGTATTATGATACCCTTCGAAACACCAAAAATCTTAAGATTTTCTTTAAATTAACAATTACAGTTTATATATCATTGTTAATTTATTTTTTATACTATTTTTTTGGACCCTGCTGTAACTATATAACTTATTCTGTAATGTTCTTGGTATTAGTTTGAACGATGCCGACTGAGTCTATTGAGGTATATCTTATTGAAGACCGAGTCGAACAAGCTAAATAAACGGGTACGTATGCAGAACATAATTATGTATTTGCTTCATATTTGGACTACGTAAATATGATCATGTATGCCAGCATCGTATAATCTTCTAGTGGTTGCCAATACGTTTACGTAGATAAATGCGTTTATTTTACTTATTTTATACCATATTCTACCACCGTCAATAACCAGCTTACTTTTAACACCGGCTAATACTTCTATAAGTTTGCGCTTTCAGAGAGATAATAAATTGGCTGATAAGTCGGACTCCATACAGCAATACCTACTACTGCCTATAGGATATATTATTATAAGTCATTGGTATAATTATTTTTCTTTGTCAACTTAATTATTAGATATGCATATTACATTATGTACCTGTTAATTTATTTTTATGTCCATGTATATGAATAAATGAATATCTTAGATATTTAAAGCGTAAGCGTAATTGTTTTCGACAAACTCGAATTCTAACTGAACTAAATGTATTAGTATCAATAATAATCAAAACAAAACCCGACATAGGTTTGGAATTTTCTAAAAACTCTTTTGAAGAAACGCGAAGTTTCGCGGGAGACTAATTAGTATATTATAAATAATGTATTTTAAGGTAATTGTAAGTAGACTAGGTCTGATTTTAACATTGCTGTTAGCCTCAGTACAGGTTTCCTGGAAGATTTCACTGAAGTTATAAGACAACTTAAGTACATTTTTTTATATATTATATTATATAAAATATATCATTAAACTAAGTATATATATAATATGTACTTAGTTTAATAATTTTAGGTAATACTTGATGAAATTTGTTAATGTATGATGAGCTTAAATCACCCTTTAAATTTTTTTTAGAATGGTTTTATTTATACGTAAAACGTGCAACAGCTTCAGTTAATTTCAGTAAATAATTAATTATAGTGGTGACAAGAGAGAAATCATCCCGACACAATAATAATTATAATATGAGAACATACTAGACAACCATTTTTTTTTCAGAATAAAACGTTATAATATGTATTACATATTGAAAAAATATTTTTCTTTATAATCATAAAATGTGGTCTGTAATTATTGTGTAAAACATTTTCTTAGGATATTTAATATTCCGTTAGCATTCAAATAAAAAAATGCGCCTTGAATAAAAAAATATTATAATTTCAATATCATGATATTGCTATTAGTTTTTGTGAAGGAGTTTACATATACATTAAAAAATAAATAATATTAATATAATTGTAATTTAATAATATAAAATGGAAAATAAAACTATTTTAAGTATACACAGACGTATATCATATTCTTATAATTAATTTATTTCCACGAAATTTGGCTCCAGTTATAATGAGATGAAGTATAGACTGAAACTGTTACTTCTTAGATAGTTACAATTAATTCTGTCGATTAGGTGATTAGAATCAATTATCTTGTGGCATTTTATGGAATGGCATTTGATCTTCTAAAAAACCTACAGTATCAATTTTTTTTTAAAGAATATAAATTTATATTATATAATAAAAACAATATTTATCAAATTAAATGTTTTAAATATGTATATATATATAATTAACAAAAATATGACCAGCTATAAATATATAGAATATTTTAAGAACGTTATTAGTTATCATCATATCAGCCTACAGGTTAAATTAAAGGATTAATAGGCAAAAGACATTAAAACGATCTAATATTTAGCTTAACGAAAGATTCCCGTAACTCATTAATTGTTAGACACTAAAGCCACGAGAGCGAAGTTCAACAATTATAAGACTTAACAAGCTCGTAAAATAGGGTTCTTTCATTAGCAATTTACTGTTGGCTTATTACTTATGTGCCAAAATATATTTTGTGAATTTCTGTTACGTTTGTAAAACGATTAAAACAAATGCATTTTCCAAAGTGGGGGTTCACATCAGCCCGTTTAATTTTTAGTGAAATTGTAACAGGCGAAGTCTAATTGATTTCTCGTAACATTTCGTTTAACACGATATCTTTGTGTGTAAGTATGTTTCTACGTATGTGTTTCTTTCGCCTTGCTTATTTATATTCAGTCTAATCACAAAAAAGGGAGTAAAAAGTAGATATAGATATTGGGAAGTAATAATCATTAACTTCGTGTTCTTGCCTTTTAAAAATTCATAACAAGCAATTGGCAAATAATCGCCGTCTTAAGGGTTGCAAATGACAAGTTCATAGTGTGGATGAAACATATCGTATTGGACATTTTTTATTATTGTAATTAAATTTTGAATTCGGTCTTTTCAGGATATTCTTTACTTATTAAGAAAGAAAGAATTTAAATATATATATATATATAAAAAAGAAAGAAAAATAGCTGTAACATTAATTATAAGTGAAATAGGTTAATGTAAAAGGAATTTATTATTCTATTCTCAAAGAACGCGATAAATAAATGTACCTACTCGGTATTTCTGTCAGTAGTAAGCGATATTAATATATTTTTTATTTTTTTTTACGTCTCAAATCATATGATAAATATTTGTCCATAAAATACCTAGATGTATTTAAAAAAAAGATATCGGAAATTTAATTATACATTCCAAATCTTTAAAGATTATATTGAATGATCGACATATTTTGTCTTCTTGTTACTAGTACCTATAGCTTGCAAAATTTCAGATGCCTTAAATTAAGTAAGTTATAAGTTTAAAATTGATTGAAGCCGTGATCTCTAAATCAAAGTGTTGTTTGTATGTAAATTTCTCTTTTGAAAAATTATATATCTTATCTTTGTATAATTGGAAGATAAATTATATTAATTACAATTCGTTGGCTTTATCGTATATGGACAGAGTCCTAACTGTCCTTGCCTGTAACCTATAAAAAAATCTCTACAACAGAGATTGAAAACCTTTGACTTTACTTTACTTTTAACATTTCTTTTACATTGATTAAAATAAACAATAACAGCTTTTAATGACCCAATGATAGACTATGGACACCTTTTCTTCTTTTACATGAAAATTCGTTGGTGGCAATAGTCGGTTTATGTTATAGTTGTAATAGTTGTTATGATTACTTAAAATAGATTCGATTTAGGGTCATTATTACTTTTCCTTTTATATATTTTACTATAGTTATGTTAATGTCACGAGTATTGATAGGAAAATAAATTACGTTAGAAGTCTACGTTAGCCAGAAATGATATTCATAACAACGTAATTAATTTAACTATATCTTGAGTTATTTGTAATAAATTATTAATCCTTATCAATTCTCAGATAAAAATTGCCCTTTGTATATGAGTTTTACGGTTTTTATTGATAGTTTTAGATAATTTAAATATATTTTAAATAAAAATAGTGTTTTGCTAAATATTATGGAATAACAGTACCTTACCTTTTTAGAGTATATCTCTCTATACCTTACGCCACAACAGCAACCGTAACATAACAATTATGTATTCGTAAAGCACTGCTTTCTAAATAAATGTGCTTATCCATTTGCCCACATTACAGCACATTATTTGCTCACGTGTTTTTTCAAGCGTTTATTTAAATATCTCGTAATTATATGATCATTGATAGTGATAGTATGATAGTGTTTCAATGATCCTCCTTCTAAGACCTTCTGTTTCAAATTACAAAGTGTAAAAAGCAATATTCATCAGCATGAAACGTTTAATACTAATTTTATATTTATTTCGTGTAGGGTTTGTTCGTTCATCCTTTTTAAAACATAAAGGATATGTGCATACCTACATAGAAATTTTTCAACTGGGCGTAGGTGACCGCATGTGAAATGAACTACGAAAAATTCTCAACTAAATGAATTTAACTTATGATGAAAATTAAATAGTATTAGATTTTTGTAAATTTAATATTCCAGATAGAAATCGATTCCGTTGAATTTGAAGTCATTGAAATTTGATGGAAGTAATTTTTTTAAGTTATTTATAATATCTTCTATGTTTATAGGTTAAAAAATAATCATTACTTCATTTGATATTATGATATTATAATATTATCAGAATGTTTTCATCAGTCACATCTAATTGTGATGATTTTAATGGTGATGTTATTTGAGTAACTATTTTATAATAGACTCATATATTCAAATACATTTGCCTCTTCTTGTTCCGACTATGTACATATGTTTATTACCTACCTTAATTTCGTTTCGCCAGGCATGCTGATTAAGCTTCCCACAAACATAATTCTACTCTTAGTCTTAATTATATTCCATGCTCCGATTTTATTATTAAATTTAAGATATTTTTATATATATAAATGTAGATAAATGCATACTGTTTTGCTTCATACTGTATAATTAATACAATTAATTTCTACTTTTATATCTTAGCGCTATAAGCCTAGTCAATTTTAAGCAACCCAGCAATCATTTGATTTCACAATAGTATACTTGACATTATTACCTGTTAAAGAACTATAAAGTACAATGGCTACAATGTTCAAAGGTTAATTCGCTTATAATTGACATGTTATAATTGAAATTTGACTGTGACAAAAACAAAGTAAACATATTATGTTATTCATAAAGTATATATAACATTTTGTCATTCAGTCTTGTTTGAATTGGTTTGATGTTTTAAAATTACATTCAAGGCTATTTCTATATAGAACGGTAAACAATTCGAACATACGTTACACAACAGATGACAGCGACGCGCACGCACGCTCACCGCTTCATTTAGTGTCATAAATAAAGCGGACACGAGACGTTTGGTCACTTTCATATCGATGAATAGACATTCTTACATTGTATCTATTAGTATATCTGATTTATTTTATCGACTATCACGTTCGTTCGTTCATATCAATCATGTATACGTATCTTTTTTATCGCTTGCGTTAACGTGACCTCATATTTGATAACGATAATTTTATTATAGTATCATTGTAATTTCTGTATCAGTGCTAAGCGGACCGTGATTTACTGTTACAAAATATAAAATATTTATTGTAAAAATGTTTTTGTTGTTAATTCTTTCGGCTATAGTTATTTTTTTCTTAACTGTGAAAATATATCAGAAGTTTACATGTCGTGTTTGTCAGTCAAGTGTTCATATGGTTGGAAAAGTAGTGATAATAACTGGTGGTAATAGTGGAATAGGTTTGGAGACAGCGAAGAATCTGGCGGACCGTGGAGCACGTATTATTATAGCATGCCGAAGTGTCAAGCGAGCTCAGGAGGCTAAGGAAGAGATAATTAAGGCAACGGGGAATAAAGACATTGAATATCGACGCCTAGATTTGGCATCATTTCGTTCTATTCGGGAATTCTGTGAAAACATATTGAAAACAGAGAAACGTTTAGATGTTCTTATAAATAATGCAGCTGCCGGTGGTCTTGGGAACTATAAGACTGAAGACGGTAACCACGTGGGTATGCAAGTGAATTATTTTGGACCATTTCTGTTAACGAATCTCCTGTTGCCACTTTTAAAAACCTCCGCACCGAGTCGAATTGTAAATGTATCTTCGGTCATTCATAAATATGGTGAAATGGACTTTGAAAATTTAAACATGGAAAAGTACTGGAGCGATTATTTGGTTTATGCTAATAGTAAATTATATTTAAATTTAATGACGCTGGAGCTCAGCCGCAGATTGAAAGGAACGAATGTTACTGTGAATGCTTTGCATCCAGGTGTTGCAGCCACAAATATTTTCAGAAATATAAAGAGTGATATTATTCGAAATGTAGTATTAGTTATTTTAAATTCTTTATATAAAAGCGTTTGGGAGGCAGCACAGACATCGATATATCTCGCTGTTTCGCCAGATGTGCAAAATGTGAGTGGTCGCTACTTTAGCAATTGTCGTGAGAAAACGCCATCTAAATTGTCTAGAGATTCAGAAATTGCAAAGAAACTTTGGGAAGAGTCAGAAAAAATTGTAAAATACACGTTAAATATTAGCTAATGCATCGCTATTAAAAATTGTAGATGCCAACAAATATGGACTAAGTCAGTATTCCTAGTTCCTTATGCTTATCCTCGCAAAGAAGTTGAACTCTCTTTAGTTTTTTCGAGGTCAGTGAATCGATTTGCTCATATCCATTATTTGAATAGATATTGGACATCATATCATACATATTTTAAACGTATTAGATATGATGTATGTATTAGATATTAATAAAGTAAAATAACAATAGGGTTATTCAAATACGAATAATTATTATATTATATTGAATATTCTTTATATACTTGCATTTATAACTTAAAAAATGGCTATGTGTTTTATTGAAGGCTAGGTATATTACGTATTTTTATAACCGGTTCTTAAAATTAATTGCATTCTGCAAAAACCTTAAAGATCAAACTTTGACCTGTGTCTATAGTCCATATTTATTTTACAAATAGAAAAATTGTTGTATTAATTATATTTATTTGTTAAGTGCGTGTTATATACAGGGTTTAATTTAATGGTTTTTTAGAGATACTTTATTTTATAATATTTATTTCTTTAAGATAATGTATTTATTTCTTTAATATTATAATGTGTTATATATAATGAATTTGGGAATATTTTTTCACATTTAACAATGTTAAATATTAATTAAGTTTACTTGTATATTATCATTAATCATATTTAAAAATTAAACGTCTTATCGTTGAAAATATAATTATTTTATCGTATCGTTAACGCATACGAAGATTCTTTACTTCTTCTAGAACGGTTATCTGATTTTGGAGCCGCATAGTCACAATTCTACCTAGTCTATTATATTTTAGTTCGGTAAGAATGCACGGGTGCGTTTGTTGAAATCGTATTTGCATTTTCTGTTAAGCAGTGTACACAATCGTGTCGCCCGTTTTCACGACTGGGGATCTTAGAAGCTGCAAACAACCGTTCATGTGCGAGGCTCGTCCAGCTGGAAAACCGACCATTAGACACTGGTCATACTATAGCATATTCTAGTAATAACTTTTCAAATAAATTAATTACTATCGATCGTCTATCGATACTATCTAAATGATGATTAAATTATTTTTATTTCAAGGTAATTGAGTGTGCTTAATCTTCGACATACCCCATCAATATTTTACTTATCACAATACCAATAATTCAACACATACATTTTAATTTACTTTACGCATTAGCAGTTTTCAGTGTAAGTATTTTCATTGGAGATTTTAATTAAAATTTCATAAGAAAATTACACAATTTTATAAAATATAATAAATATCCTTCCTCCTTATTTACATACTGGGTGAAAATGTTAAATGTAAGCTGAACGGTTAACATTTAAAGAATTATTTTTATAAGGCTGTGGATCCTGAAATTCTGTGTTCCGACTCCTGGTCTGGCAAATAAAAAGTTATTGGGTTGAACGGTCGAGAAATTGTAACGCGTAGTATTTTAATTAGCAGTGCTTACATTGCCTTGCCTTAGAAAGCACGCGAAGTCATCAGTTGAGGCTGAGGTTGTGGTACCTAACTGCTGGATGGCATTGGATAATACGTGTTCCTAAAAAATCCTAAATCTTATGACATTTATTATTATTATTATGATGGGTGACTGTGTCTTACTATACTGGAACCACGCGGCAAATGTGTATTATAAAACTAATATAATTTTTATATTTTTTTATATTGTATAATTGTATACTTGCTTCGATACTATTGTTGTGATGTACAGCAATAATAGGCACTAATTCATTAGTGTATTAGATATTAAGTTTGTAAGTAGCTATAAGCATTAATAATTCCTTACCATAATGTCATATATTTACTGTTTCATTATGTGATTGAGTCTTAATTGATGACGTCACTGATGGATTCATAATGTTCTGTAATAAACTATCGGGCTGACAAATTTGCAGAGTCAGTAAAATCGTCCTCGACTAATATTGTAAATGACCAAGTCTTTGTTCTCTAAGATTGCTAATAATAATTATACCTATAATACTATATAGTATACTCATGTATATTTATCAGTTCATAAATACTTTATATAGAAATACATAAGTACAACTTATATTTATGGAACATTAAATATGTACTCATTAATGCTTAGAAATATTGGGTTTATTATATAATTTTTAAATGTTTTAATAAATTATAAAAAACACGAATTGCTTTCATTTCTGTCATCTCATTATATTGTGAAGAAAAATGTTTTTATGTTCATATTATGATGTCTTTTCAGTCCAAGTTTTATTTACACTCGATATAAATTATACATACCTACTACTTGATGAATTATTTATAAGTAGTTTGTAAAGAGAGGTATCTACATAATCTTCGTTGTTGTCATCAAGAATTAATGTGGAGGATCAACATTTTCAGTGAGGTAGTGAATTTACGTTCAAAATGCTCTTAACTTAATCCACGCAATCCAGTCATATTAAATAAGTTTTACTTCCGGCTAGGACTTTACATTGAAATTGTTATCTATTATAACTTTACTTTGTGCACAAACACATCTACAAACTTAAACGGGTATTAATTATAAAAGAACAATAATTAGAGTTAATAGTTGTATGTATAATATGTAAAGCAATTATCTCTTACAAATAAACGAGTTATACTTTCGTGTAAAAAAAACACGTGGACGCCGTTTCTAGTGCGTTCAGAAGATAATTTATAAAATATTTAGAACAATCAAATTAGGCTCCAAATTATTATTAGGTATAATTTTATTTTTGGTATAGTGCTCACAGCTTGTAATAGTGTCTTTTGATCTTGGGATAATTTCATTAGCAATATAAGTCAAGATTTAAATAGATTATGTAGGGGCTGTTCGTATAAAGGACTTAAGAACAATCGTATAAAATGTTTTTTATTTCATTTATTAATATAATAAATTAACAAATGGAACAATTAAATCAATGTAATCATTTTATAAAAAGTCTTTGCATTTACGAATAATACATGTGTAGTTACCGGTATCCAGTTTTTATATTATCAACTACCAAAAGTTACTCGATAAAATACAACAAAATTTTTTTTAAGATTTTTGTATACTTTTTTTGTGGATACTACAATCGTGCTGTATTAATTACTGTAAAATTTTAAACCAGGCAAAGTTCATATTTGTACATTTTGTTTTTTACTTTGTTTGCAAATATGTACAGAAAAGCAACATCATTTAACACATATAACATAAATAAGTACCTGCTGTAATTCCACAGAATCTATAAATTGATAGGATTAAAGCTTATTTCATGCCTCTAGTGCGAATTGGTAGGTTTACATAGGAGAGAATTTCATCCGATACAGTACGCAGGAGTTCTTACAATTATTCGTCACCATCGTGAAATTAATCATTTGAAACATACATTATATACGTAGTGCTTGAGCGGATTTGAATTCGCTATTATTTTTAATAAGTTTTATTTTTTCTTTACTTGGTTTTCTGATTTCTCGGCACTTAGGGCAATCAACAATATATTTACTTTGTCTTGTATTTTACATAAGAATCAATAAGTAATTAATGTAACAATATATCCCTTTAAAGTAATAATTCAGGTTATCTAAGCGTAGAACATAAAAATATAATAGTTGATGAGTATTGACGAAAGAAACAAAACCACTTTGAGTTTTCTGTTCTGCCTGTAGAATTGATAGTAGATTTTAACAATCAATAAATAGTTATTTTTATCGAGTTTACACAATTATCATCAATAAAATTGTCTTGTATTGTACACATATCTATAGTATAACTTTACTAGGCATCCTTATGCTAGGCACTATTTGTTTTATTGTTAAATCGGGCTCAGATATCAGTTCATTATATTAGATGTAACAAGCCACAAGACGTCAGATACAACAGACCGCATCATACATACAACATACAGATTCGTCTCTTGACGAGTAGAAAGGAACAAGCCTCCCTAGTTCTAGATCTTCCGCAATACCAATGCTATGTTTTATTACGTGCTGTGGGTGTCCCTACGAGAACTGTTTATTGTAAGAATGTATCAAGCAACTTATCATGCGCAAATTGGTATCCCCAAGTACATGTTTCGAACTTCAAATAAATTATACTTAGAAAAAAAGGACTACGATCGTCATATTTATATGGTTATAATAATAATTACAATGATTCCACTTTAATTTGTGTTTTCGTCCTAACGCCTACACGCTTTGCTTTTCATTCCCTAGCCTTCTCGTTATTTCTTAGGTTGGAGAGATTATACCATTAAAGATTTTCTATTTTATTTTTTTAGATAAATAACAATACATTTCAGAATATTTCGAGTCATTCAAATTTTATGTTTAATAATTTTCATCTTCCTTTTATGCTATGCGTTAAGTTCGTGCTAGTACTAGAAGTAACAATAATCCAGAATCGATACTCTAGTTACCATATGACTAGTCGTCTAGTCCATTGACTGTCAGGCTCTTGGGAATTAAGATAAGAACACAGGAATATTATGCTACTAGTAGACCATCAAAGTAATTGTTAGTTGGATTGACAATGTTCTTGTTTCTATTGTAGTGATGTTGTATATCAAATAAGTCTAGAAAAGACAATTATCATAAATATCTATTATTGTGGTTCATTACTTGGCACCATACGTTGGATACAAAGAATGTAGATGTTTATGTTTAAGAAAGAAGATGTTTCATAAAGTAAAACCACACAAGTCGAAAATCGTTACGCGGAAATCATTGCAATGTAACTATGACAGAAACAAGGATTTCCGGTCGATGCTTGGTGTTGTCAAGCTACAGTTTCATTGTTTATAGGCGTTATACACGTAGGTACTTATCACCGCAAACTAATTAGTAACAACAAGCGCTAAGTTATAAGCTTGAGTATTTGGGAATGTTATTTGTTTGATTGTACAGTATATCTAACCCGAAATTGAAGACATAACTGAGTAATTAACTAATATTCCTAATGATTAACTGAAATATCGTACAAATAAGCAATGTTCTTAGATAATGAAGTATCACTATGACTAATATTAATGATAACAGTGTACAGATAAGATCCCTTTATAATTTAATAAAGGGTTTTTATTTTTAAGACTTAAATAAGCGTAGTAGTATTTATTTCGTCTTTACAAAGGCGACATGTCCGTACTTGAGATGATTTTAACATAGATGAAAATATAATAATATATTTAAACGAAAGGCAATAACAACTATGTTATATATATTTTTTATTATTAATCGTTTATATTTTTTTACTTCGTTATCTTTTACCGTCTTGTTGTTATAGCGACCCCGTCTTTTCTTTTGTGTTATCGGTTGCCATGGACAATCCCTTTTGCATAATTGTTAATGAGTAACGTTTGGAAAAGACTGGGTCGGCTATTCAATTATAAGGCTTGGCTTGGCTTGGCTAGCTGAGCCGAGATGGCCCAGTGTTTAGAACGCGTGCATCTTAACCAATGATTTGGGCTTCAAACCCAGGCAGGGACCACTGAATTTTCATGTCCATAATTTGGCTTGGCTTGGGTTGGCTTGGCTTGGCTCGGCTCGGCTTGGCTTGGTTTAGTATAAAGCGTTACAATATACACTACTAATAAATAACGGCTTATATAATAAATATATTTAAACTTTTACCAATATGTTAAATATTTTACTCAAGCAAAAAATGTTTTATAGTTTAACTTTGTAAAGTCTAACGTGTCTATTTCATTGGTTAATTGTAAGTTAAGAGGAAATTTTTCCTGGTAAAATATTGCAACTAAAAATTCCAACAATTTCAGAGTAGAATGCGCGAAGTTGAGGCTGTTTGTAAATTCGTTGGAGTTATTGCATCGGTTGAGGTAATTGAACTTTGAATGAGCAGTTAATTAGCGAACACTAACGAGGTAATCGTTCATATATGCTGGATTTGTGTTAATTTATAGTGTACATGCGTACGTAGCGTTAAATTGAAATAACTTTGCGGGATGACCAGCGAAGCGCTGCGGTCATTTTATTTGCCCATAAATCTAGCAAGCTGATTTACAGGACTGCTCTTTCCTTTCAACTCGCAGTGCGGAGCTTTACACTTATAAATCCCACTATTTTATTTCGACTCTCTTTCAGACCATTAATAACACAGACGCGACACACTATAAGGGTGTTTCATATTTGATACGATTTTATAAATGCCACCAGTCACAGATGATTTTTTAAGTTTGGTAATATTTTGTTAATATTTCTGTTTGTCTGTGATCGTAATCTTATATCTAAAAATAAGTGGCATTTTTCGTTGTCACTTTATAACTCAAGAACGGGCTCATCTATCCAAAGCAAATTTTCAGGGTTTGTTTGGACTATTTAGTAGATGGTTTATGTGAAGTTTGTACAAAATCGGTCCAGTGGTTCTTCATTTACCACATTTTTTGTAACAAATGATTTCAATAAATGGCGGGTCATTTTGTTAATGGAGATTTTTTAGACAAGGAATTGTCTATTAAATTAAAAGTAAGTATCAATTAAAAATGAGTACACTTACGTCTTAATTCAATTTATTATTTCTAAATAACCCATGGCGCAGCATTAAATACTGGCATGTAACACAATTTCCTCTACGGCGAGCTAGGGCGATGGACGCGATCGTTAAGTCCACGATAGACTCGCCCTGCTGCGGCACGCACGTGCTCTCCGATCCACTGTTGATCGTCGCGACCCTGGCAGCCTCTGCTTCCGACGGCATGTGCTGCTGGTTTACCAGCCGCTGAGCAGACCACGCGCTTCGGTTCAGCGGCGGTGCAGTCTCGGGCCCTGTGGTCGGATAGGCCGCAACGGAAGCACAGGCGGCTGCGGTCGACACCTCTGTCGCATTTCGCCCCCACGTGACCCCCCTCGAGGCACTTGAAGCAGCGCAGAGGCCTGGGCTCGAGCAGCATCACTCGCGCCGAGACCCATCCCACCTTTATGCGGCCGGTCTCCACAACTTTTTTGGCCGCTGCAACCGGGCATCTGAGTCAGAAGGAGCCCGAGCCACTCGGATGCCGAATAATGGCACCCGGCTTGATCGCTCTCGCTGAGCACCCTCCTTTCTCGGCAACCGTTGCCACAACCTCCTTTGCTACGACGGAGTCGTCCAGGTCCATGACTCTTATTTCGACACACTTGGTCGGTCGATGGACCTGGACATCGTCCGGACTGAAGACCTCGCGGAGCTTGTCCGCGAGGGCGTCCGCCGCCTTCTCTGGCTCGTTGGTGCCCGGTGGTACCTCGAGCATCTCGAGAATATCGGAGATCGTGAAGGGATTGACACCCTCCTGGGGTAGTAGTTCCTTTAGTTGCACTTATTTTGAACAAATTTTGCCGGGGCTGCCGGCGGAAGAAGAAAGGGTAGGATGAGGAAGGGTGGGGTGGAGAAAGGAAATGCAGTCGGGACCGAACTACCCATCGACCATTCATCCCATCGCGCTGCGAAGCCACTTGGGATTGTGGGTGATTTTTTATAGAGGTTTTCTTCCTCAACAACACAAAACGTTACAAAACAAATAACGTAAACCCCCACACGTGCCACGAAGCCGCTCACACAGTCCACTCTGCTAATCAGAGAAGTACCAGGAGCGGTCCGTGGCATAACCTCCGCGTCAGTCGTTATCCGTTGCCGACGAGCAAGGTCGCCCACAGCGTTGCCGACGAGCAAGCTCGCCGACACCGTTGCCCAGGGTGCACTACGAGGAGGTGACTGACTTGCACCCCAAAAATAAAGCCAGCCTGTTTCAACGGAACTTTGAGTATACATCTCTTAATAAATACCAGAATTTTTCCCTCAATCTACAAGTGGCTGCTTTTATTTTTCTAATCAGAATTCAATTAAGGCATCGAAGATTATATAGAAAATAATAAAAAACCAATAAAAGTTGAAAAATACACTTCCAACTAAATAGTAGTTATATAATACCCTAATTAGTTTGCTTTAAATTTGTAACCGTTCTTTCAACTTGAGCTCTTATAACTGCAATACACATAATATTATTTTATTAATTATATCTTCCGAGCTTCTTTAGTTATTTTAAGGTGTTCAAGAAATATAAAATTTAAATTTACGCGTTTCAAAATGGATAAAATATTTTGTAGTATATTTAATTTAATTTGAATGATTTGTTGTAAACTTACTTGAATAATTTGTAATAGTTTTTTAGTCTTACCTATCGTTGCCGTTGATTCCTTTTACTATTTTTTTTTGTTTTAACATTAAGCAAGTAATATAAAATAAGTTAATATAAGTAAATAAAACTCCTACAATAATGATAAATTTCTATATTATTTATTTTTAAGACTAAAGTTTTTTTTCTAAGTTTATTTCGATTTAAAAGTGTTTTTTACTTACGATAACGTTTTCTGAATCATTAATATGGTAAAATTATAAATAAAGGGTCAACTAAAAATAATCGGAAGTATTCATTTAATACATATTAACTATAAAGATTAGACAGGAATACTCAACTACGATAATGTGGCTTACTAATTTTCATTCGAGTTTCAAGACTTAAGAAAACAGAAAAGTGTAATAATATTATGCATTATTTACATTTTACATAAATGTTCAAAGCGTAAATAAACTAATACAATCTGGTCCCTTAAAAATTCTGGTCCCACTTCTAACTAACATTTAATTTATATACTGAGTAAGTCTAGCCGCCATATTGTCTGTCCTGTGTAAACAGCGCCGCCCGTTGCTGACAGAATGCAATTTCTCGCCACTCGCGCTAGTTCCAAGTTAACATTTACATTTTAAAGCATTTTATTTCATTTGCAATTCCCTCGATTTCTTTCCCATGCAATGTAATTGTAGCTGATTATGTTACTTGTTCGGATTGCATTCAGTGTATCTTTTTTGTTTCAGTGGTTACGATATAATTGCGTTTTAAAATCAAGTTCCGGAACATACTTTTATTATATTAAAGTTAAGCATTTGTTATTCTTTCAATAATGAATAAATAAAATCTAATTTCTTAAGTTAATCAGTTGAGTTACATATTGAATGCATGTCGCAGAACGATATGTGAAATTTTATTCCCGATGTTCAAACAAACAAAAAAGTTTATTGTTTAAAAATTTGTATATAAACGCTAACATAGAAGTAAATGAAAAAGTAAAATTAAAAAACCACGTTTTAACGTAGGGTGCACCTTTGTCGAACTTGCCGCTCAGCCGTGGTGTGATTTGGTTTATAACAATGAAACTGCTGTCAGTGCAAATTTGCGTTATGATAGTTGAGTTTATAATTTACAATCAAACAACGCTTTGGCGGGAAATGAAATCATATAATCATAGTCGTAAGCTCAACAATTTACTGATTATCTGTCACTATATATATATTTATGCACTTTGTGCAACCTTCAGAGACCTTTGAAGGATCTCTCTCTCTCATTCTCCTTCTCTCTCTTTCTCCTTCTCTCTCTCTCTCTCTGTCTTTCTCTCTCTACGTGTCTGTAAAAGAGTTTATAAACTTTAACGAATAGATCAAAATAAAAAAAAACAGCGATAAAAAATCGATGTGAAATAGTAGTTAACATTTTTTTTTATTATCTATTTAATTATCTAACAAGCTGGTGCACGCGGCTTCGTTCGTGTGACTATAATCCTCAAAAGTAGGGGTCTGTCGTGGCATTGTAGTTCCCAAACGGATGGAAGGATTTTTTTAAAACATATAATCTTTTACAAGCCTTTATATCATATTAATTGTATCAAATGTGTCACATAGGGTATATTAAATTAAGTTAACAGTAAAAGGTTTAGTGTAAAAGTTTTTTTTTTCTTTTAATTTATATAAATCTTAATTGTTACGACCTTATTTGTTTAATGAAATATTATTCATTGTTCATTAAGTTCATTGTAGTCGATGTAAAAACAACTGCATAAAAAATACATACTTGAAATTACCCTCACTCAATTAAATGGGAAGTTGATAGTATGGGCAGACCTAACCGCAGTCAGATAGATTTTCCCATATTGAAACGAAATAACCATTTTGTACAAGGGTCATGTTATGCGCGTAATCATTGTATATCTTATGATATTACTGCCAATACATTTAAATATTCTGAAAATATGATTAAATTTATTTTAGGAATTTATTAACGGATTAGGTTTAGATTGTTCATTTGTGTTTGAAACGAATTCGTTCTGAATGTGATTGCTCTACATTAAAAAACGAATGCCTCAACCTAATTTAGAGTTTCTGTGTATAAATGTCTAAGCTGTGCGAAGATAATTGGTAGCAAAATAAGGACATTGGTTTTTGAAGTGGGACATTTAAATTTTTTGCAAATAATATCGACTAGTATGCCGTGATGTCTTATTACATGATACTCTCTCCACCGCTACTCCATTAGCACATTTAAACTTTGTTGTTTCTTCCTACGAATGCGGGTTACATATATCATATATATCATATATGTAACCCGCATGTAGTGTAATTTAGTATTATGATAGGAAAAATATATTTATTTGACTAAAGAAATTTCTTACATCGGTTTTCTTTGAACCCTTGAATTATCCATCAATTTCGACATCCGCCGGGCGTTTCCCTTGACGGCTATTTTATAGATATAGAGCAGTAGCCAATGCATTGCAATATCTCCATTTTATTTTTTCAATCATTATTTGATAGAACTCCGTCGGCAAAATTTGTACGTTGATTGTTTCATGCTAGAAACCTTCACGCAAGTGTTTACTCTGATTTATATATCTTTCAGTGACACGTGGGTTGAGAAAATCAGTTGTACATTAATCAAGCCATTATTCCGCGTACTTTTTAAATAAAAATCGAAAAAAAAAAACATGTTTTCATCTAGAATAGTAAGTTTGCCACATCACAAACCAATGATGACGTAGTATAATTTGTCCAAGAATTACTTAACTTATAAGATATGCGTAATTCAACTTTGAAATTTAAAATAAAACTTAAGCAATTAATTTCGTTAAATGATTAATTTCGGTGAACAACGAGAGCAATTTTAATTGACGTTGAAAGATGTATGGTCTTTATGCAAGCCATTTATAAAACGAAGGTACAAGTTCGAAGCCTTTTTAGTTAGTTCAGTAATTCTTCGAGTGTATTTAAATATAAATAATTGGCTTAGGTGCGATAAAGAAACGAAAAGAGCAAATTAAAAATAATTACAGTGCAAAGCGAGAAGAAAATTTTGCAATTGGTTCAGATTATAAATTAGGAAGCGAAAATTTATGAGCAGCTTACATAAATCTTGAATTATTAGGAATATTTCATAACGTTTAATACAATTTATAAGTGTATAATTTACTATTATTTTATTAAATTCGTGTTTGATGTTTATTTGCAGCAAAATTTCATTATTCAATACATTTAAATGGCCCTATTAATAAATTTAAATCTCATGACAAAAAAAAAGATAAATAAGGCATATTACTCAATACGAGATGATATTTATGATGATAAAGCGTGGATTTAGTATTTGTTGATTTCCAGCCAAGATATATCCATACTTCCATACTATTTAATATTATAAATGCGAAAGTGTCTGTCTGTCTGTCTGTCTGTCTGTCTTGCTTTCACGTTGAAACTACTATACCGATTTAAATGAAATTGGTACACAAATAGTGTAGAGCCTGAGAAAGGACTTAGGCTACTTTTTATTTGGAAAAAGTGCTGTAAGGGGTTAAAAAGGGGGATGAAAGGTTGTAAGTTGTTGAAAGTACTGTAATTTTTAGGACTAGATAGATAGATAAAACTTATATTTTAGTCTGTATACTTATAAACTAACATATCATGACACCCGAATTTTGGAAATTCTACCCCTAGAGGTGTGAAATAGGGGTTGAACGTTTTTATGGAAATCCGTATTTTTTAAGTTACAAACATGAAACTTTATTTTTGTAGTACATATACGATGTGCTTTAAAACGTTTTGCCCATCTATGGAATACTAACTGAACTGTTTTTTTACTTTTTTACGTCGATATAATCAATCGAGACAAGAAAAGTTGATGAAACGCTAACTGACATACTTGTAAGTAAAAATGACTCATAACATTCTTATCACTAAGTAATAAGTATAAATTAATTGTTTAAAGAAAATATACAATGCAAAGTTAAGAAAGCGTCTAGCTTTAATCTTAAAACGAGAAATCTAGAAAGAAAAGGTAGCTACTCATTCTCAATCACATAAATAATAAAACAACTTTTAAATTTTTAGATGCTGCGGTATTTGAGCTGAACTTAAAACAAGGGTTTTAAATTTTAACTCGGTCTTATTTAGTCTTTGTTAAGGATGTAAGCGTATTTAAGTTTATTTATATAACAACCTTTGGTTTATTATCTCCCTGGAAAAACGCCTTAGTCGCTTCCCCCACGTGGTAGTGAGTATGTGGGGCTACCCACTAAAAAAACCAGCGGTACCCTTTCCGTCTGTTCGATGGGCGCCACGGGATCGCTGTAGCATGCTACCGTGATATCATGACGGTGTGGATGGTACCTGCACCTAGCTTCACACGGGTATAAAACGTGTATATTTTAATAAATTTAACAGTATTGGGTAGCGCAGCGCACGCTAGTGAAGCTCCTATCGGTCAGTTGGCATGTTTTTTTCCGATAAATTCAACAGTCATGGTCATATTTCAATTTATAAAATCAAAATATTCTTGTTTCATGTAATCAAGTTCGCTCGGTAGTGTTTGAGTTTCTCGCGTTTCGGGGGTTTCTTTGTTTGTCTGTTGGTACAAAGTACAAAGAATCGTATACTGAGCGTTAATGTGTCGTATAACTCATGCCGCTTTCATTTAAATAACGCGTAATATTTCTAACACTACTGGTTTGAATTACAATACTATAAAGAGAATTTCACCGTCAGCAACCGTTCCGTCACAGCAAAAAGATGGCCGCTGTCTTTTCTGTTGACATTTTGAAGTCATAAATAACTTAGATGACTTGGACCGACAATTTTCTTTCCAACTACTTCAGCATATTGTACTATATCTCAAACAAATTGCAACATATTAACATACTATATAGATTATTCTCGGTAAAATTATAAATTAAAATAATATATACGTAAGTAAGTTCGATATCAATTGGATTAGTAGTTTTTCTGCGAAGCTGAACAAGACAAACAAACTAAACTTACCTATTTATTATATTGTTATGACTAAGAGTAACCAATAAATGTTACGGAGCCACAAAAATTATATAATTTTAGAAAAAGTTGATCGCAATGTAAACAGCCGAAAAAAACTACGAAGAATTTATAGTATTAAATAATTATAATAGTTTTAATATTAAATGTTAATATTCTCAAATGTGACAGCGCCGTTGATTTTTTTTTTTATAGTTTTCACGAGAATATCCTGAAAGTGAAATATATTCCTTAAAAATAGATGAATTAAAATCACAACAATTTAAATCTTTAAATTTCACTTTTACACGTGATTTTTTCCTTTGATTTTATATGAAAACATACTTATAATTTATAATCTATTCACTAAAAAAAAACAATCATATAATGAGTCTCGAATCAGCTATGATATCGAGTATAGTACTCGATATTATTATAAATATACTATATTGATTCTTTTTATAAGAGATTAAATTATTTTGAGATCACCACAATCAATAAAATATAAAATAGAATTATCAATGTCGGTTTGAAATCGTCGAAGCTGTCGAGAAACATAAATGCAATAAAAAAATGAAGACCGAATTATAGCATACTTCGTTAAGTCGGCTGAAAACCAACATATAGTCGTAATAGAAAAAGGGTTGTTCTGAAAGGATTATATTATGTTTTTTATTTATATATTAAAAAAGTGGATTTTGCTTGTACTATAGAGGATAAGAACATTAAAAACCTTCTTTTAAATTTCAGGCTCAATAATGTCTGAGAAAATAAGTGTGATGGAAAAGATCTATTTTTGTAAACATTCTTTGATATGTTTTAAGCAGTTTGAGTGATCTTGTAAGGGATTCGATTTTTATTAGATGTTCGAATCCTAAATTATCTCTTTAATAAATATAAAAGAAATACGAGAACTTTATTTATATAGTTACTTGTTGACTTCCAGGTAGGATATATTATATACATATACTTGTACTGAACTAACATAACTTATATATATATATATATATTTAAAACCTAATTTGGGTTTCCAAGTCACTTTGCTGGCAACACACTAGCTGGGATCTCTATTGATAGTCACATAAAGGAGGACATTATCATCAATATTAAATTACTTAATCGAAAGAGTCAATTAAAATATGGTACTTAAACAACACGTGTGGGAAAGGAAACTAAAAGACTGCAAATTTGTGAACGTTTTTCCAAAATAATAATCTCCAATTGCCACATGATCCATTTACCTACAACTTTGTTGCTATATATTCCAAAATAGTACTATTTTATTATAAATTATGGCAGATAAATTTGATAATGTTCGCGATAAGAGAAATAACCAGTTAACTTTTAACGCTTAAGTACATTTATCTAGTTGGAAGATCATTATTAATTGAAGAAAAGAATGATTGGTGTTGAGGAAAGTTATGTCATTGGTAGATCGTAACTTAAGCAATATTTAGCAGAAATATTGATTTAAGTATTTATTAAAGGCGCTTTCTGTACCCCGGGAACTCCACTAGATTGAAGGCTTGCAAAGGTGGGTCAATCGTCGGGGCGTCACGGTAGCTTGCGCAAGCGATTCCTTGATGCCCCCCCCCCCTCCAGAGATATGCCGGGAGAAGTATTCTGATGAGCTGGGATGCACTAGGCGTTATCAGTACCGGCGAGTCCCACGTATCGCCCCACTTCACGTGGCGGAAACGCGTAAGAGCGTTTCTCAGCAAAAAAAAAAGGGTATCAAATAAGCGCTGTTATAACGGCAGAATCTTTTGATACCTATAAATACGTACAACAATATCTGATTTAACTATGAATTTCATTTTCTATCATATTTTGTTGTGTACTAAGAGATAGTTTTAATAGAGATAGTCTAGTTTTGCGATGTTTCTACGTTTACATGAAGCGGCAGACGAGAATCAGATGCACTCGAGTGACAACGCCGAGGGGCAGACACGAACAAGCGGCCGTGAGCGGCGACATAAACGCAACCCTGTCGCACAAATCCTATGAAATGTAGAACAGGAAAACTGAATTACTGCTATAATATAATAAAGACTTTAAAAAAACCATACCATTCTATAAATCTGCTGGGTTTGTTTGTTTTTTTACTGCAATTAATGTCAGTACTTATACAAATTTAAAGGAGCGCGAGTGTTGTTTTAAATAATACAAAAAAAAATTTAAACTTAAGATTAAGCTAATGAATTGATCGAGCAGGAGGTCATGCTACAATCAATTGATATTATTTTTGATATATTATGTTCGATTCATGTTACTTTCTTATTCTGTTCTCACACCTTGGGCCAACAAAACAACAATATACAACGGTCTCATTTAAAAAGTTTTTTGCGTTATATATACCATTTATTGAATGAGAGAGGAGAGTGGAAGTTGAAGGCAGGTAAAAACGCGCAGAGTTTCTAGTATAATTATAATAAAAGAGGGTAAAAATAGGCAAAAGCCTTGACCATGTTTATTATGTCACAGCAGATTATGGCAAAATAAATGGCATTCATTTTCTTGATGTTTTGCAATCTCGAAGTTTCATTTGCGTGTACTTTGCAATTTAAAAACCTTTTTATTTTCAGGTTACAGGCAGCGAATGCTAACAATTGCGAGACTAATTAATTGAAGGAAAAAAAAGGAAATTGCTTTTTTTTTCAAAATAACGGTTCTTTTTTTATTCAGTAGGTTCATTTAATAACCAATAAAAACGAGTTCTTTTAACAAGTTGTTTTTTACAACAATTTAATTTTAATACCGCCTTATTGTGAGATAATAATTATCGGAACAAAAAGTAAATTTATTATAATTAACATTTCTTTTGATCCAGATGTTTTTAATGATTCGGCTACTTAGCGGCTTGGAGAGCGGCTTTAGGCTGGTAAATAGGTGGTTAGCGAGAGGAAGTGCGGACAATATTAATGTTGTCCATAACTCACAGACTGCCGACGTATTTTTCTCGAGCCGGCTAAGGACGGCAGACACTAATTAACAGGATTAGCATATTCCCCTAAAATACAATTTTAGAAGGAAATATTTTTTGCCGTATAAATTAATTTTAATTTTTTTTTACATTCATCTCATATCAGATATCCCTGCTTCAATGTGCCTATTTAAAGTCTTAACGGTTTATTTTATTATTTTATCATTATTCGTAGTAGAAATATGTGTCATAATTTTTTTTTAAAGTTTGTTTTTTAAAAAAAGTAATTTTGAAAATGCTTTGTGATATTAATACGAAACATTTACCATACAAGCTGTTAATTAGCGCTATTACTTATAAAAATTATATGATATATTTTATTACTAGTTTTAATATTCTCAAAACATATCATCAATATCTAGATCATTTTATTTCGGTTGCTTTGAAATAAATTCCTAGTTTTTATACATTTTCGGAAAGCTAATTAAACGATTATGTTTTTAAAATAATCTGCAGAACAAGTTTCATAATGATTTTTTTTGTTTCTCATATTTGAGGGAAAAAAATAAAAAAAATATTGAAATAATATCGCTTTCCGTCTCGCATTTTTAAATTTGGACCGATAATTATTGTTTAAATATTGAAAAATATCCAGTGTTTAATCGTTTTTATAAATCAGAAGAAAAAAGTATATTTTAATCGAAACTTTTTTTTTAATAAATTTTTGAAGTTGCAATTTTGACTTATTTTGAAAAAATCTAAAAAACGTGATAACTCAAAAATGGTTCACTTTTGCATTATGCATATGGGGGTTAAAATTATCGCAAATAGTCACCCCTATTACCTCCTAACGGGAATACGTCGTATTACCAATAACCCTGTATATATATAAGCTATACGTATTAACGTAATATACGGAAGGGACTGGTTAAACTTTACTATTCAAAATATTACAGCAGGTCCATCGTTGTCCGTTGTAGGCGGTCGACCGCTTGGCGGTTGACCAGATTTCTAAAGCATGCCACCGACATTTGCCTCTAGCTCTCATGTTAAAATCATACCATAAACTGACTTATAATTGGTTTATACAAAACTGTTTAAACATAGTTTTATTAAAGACTAAATAATAAACAATTATATTATATATTGAAAATATTATTAATATAAATAATAAAATATAGTTTTAATACGATTAGTGGTCACCATGGTCCATAGACATTGGTACTGTAAAAATTAGAAAATATAAAAAAATCTGATATCGCTAATGCGAAAGCAACCTTGGGAGCTGTAGTTACACGGGCTCAAATTTAAAACATGATTTTATTGTGTTCACTAAGTATTGCTGATTGTTAGAAAATGTGTTGGTACCTGCCTGCCTGTGGTGGTAACAAAAGAACTCTATTTTCTTACTCCCATTATCCAACGACCAAGGTGTTCTTTCTGGGGCACAGGATTGTAGACACAGCTAATTTGAAGATTGGAATGAGAATTTATAGCGAGAAAAACTATAAACAGCAGAACAATAACGGATTAAAAATTTCTAATTAAAAATACATTTAAACGAGATGTTTATATACAAAAATTGTATATAATGCTTATATAAACTTATATTAATGGATTTATTATTATATGCCTTAATGGTTTCGAGTTATCGATATAATTCGGAAATGTTGCAACAACTATAATTTCCCTGATTTCCCATGAAATATAGAGACCTAATCTTGGTCACCTCTCCTTTGAAAAGAGGAAAAGCGGGTTGTGTTTAGTGCAAACGTACGTATTCCTGTGCTTTTTACTACAAAATGTTTATCCAGAGCTATATCTATTTTTTTTCTATAAATTAATTATAATAAGTTAATCTTATAATACTAGAATTTCTTAGTTGTCAGAAGCAAGTAAGATAATTTGACGAACAAATATATAAAGAATAAAGATTTAATTTCATTTACATAGGTATAATCAGTTCAAGCTGCAATTATCCTTCTCATGCCCTATACCCCCCTGGGATTGAGGGAGGTGAGGGCCAGACAGGTGCTCACGGCTGTACGCAATCGAAGTAGTGACGTGTTATTGCCGATAATTATATCGAAATTCTAGTGTTATTTGTCCATACCGATATTTAACTTGTTAAAAAATGCGCATAGCACCTACTCACCAATCAATATAGATTTACTGCTTTCGAGTTAATTATAAAAAACTGCTTGATCTTCAAATAACTTTGTTAAAACTCAAATGTTAAAAAACTTAGAATTCACAATTTCTGACAAAGTATAAATTTCAACATAATTAAAAACGTTAATATTCATTAATGTTTTACGATATATATTTGCATTATTAAATAAAATTATTTCACATTTTTTCCTAACATATCTCTTAATTCAATTTACGGGTACATATTTCACGGAAGAAGTACTCGGTAAACCTGGGTATTAATATGAATCTGAGTGCAAAGCAAAACTTCATGTACTCATTTGAAAAAAAAATCTTAATAATGGTGCAAACCACATCCAAACCAAATGTTCAAATTAGAATAAGTTGGCGAAAAAAGGCAGAGAAGGGAAAACTACTTGGTTTTTACAATTACAAGAAGATTTGTGCTTTTTACGCGTGTCCTAGTTGTCTAGTCTCAAAAATGTTTATGAAAATATTTATTTTACTTGTTGTACTTCAAAGTAATTTTGAACAGGATAATGGTGTGATGTTGAAGATTGAAGAGATTGATCTTTACATTACGTATGGCACTGTTATATGCCGTCTTTTGTACGTTGATGGTTTTACGCCAGCAACCTTCACGCACGTGCCAACAATAACAGACAAAGTTTCAACGGAACGACGTGCGAACGCATTGAATATGATTCAAAAACAACCATATTTTTTTATTATACGCAATTTCAGTTTAGGTAAAGCGATTGTTCTTTTATAAAAACAAACGAAAGTCGACTACGTGTAACGTGTAGCAATGTGCAAGATATTTGATTTATGAGTTATTTAATTTAACACTTTGGTATATGTATATACAATACTAGATATATTAAATAATTATAAAATATATAATAATAAGATAATAGTATATTTATATGTATATTGTATATGTATAATCATATTGTATTGGTGTTTCAATTTCTCCGAAGTTGCTACCGAAACTAAATGGAATTATAATTAAAATTGAATTATATATATTCATAAAGGCATAATAATCAAGGAATATGTTAATCTAAAGTTTGTTTATTTCTATATCTTCTTTGATTGTAATAAGCAATACAAGTAATGTATAACAGTTTACCTGAGCCGCGCTTAGTAATATTAGATTAAAATTAGATATAGAAGAAGTCGGCCTGTAACCAATACTTATCCAAAACACATACAAAAATCGGAACATGTTAAAACTGTACGCAATAAATTACAAAAGTGATCAATCCTTACTGGTCTTATTAATATTACAAGTAGACTTACCCATAATAGTTATATTATTATTCGATAAACTAGATAACCTATCTAAGTTTGTTGTTGTGTACCAACTTTACTGACTCCATAAACTTTAGCTCTTATTGGACTTAATGTTGAATGATAGATACAATTGATGTATATCAAAATGCAATAGATTAACAATCAAACAATTTCAAGTGGACGTACATTGTTAGACATTAATGAAATAAAGATTATTTTGTTTATTAAAAGATTTTTGTTTAATATTTCACGGTTTCGCGGTTCACAGAAACAAATTTACTACGCATGGCCCAAACATAGTATAGCAATAATTAATTACTTATATTCGATTCCTCGAAATTCACAAATATGTCATAGCATTTTAAATTAATATGCAAATTAAATATCAAGAATTATCTTTAGAATTCCAAATGTTGCTTAGATAGCCCAAAAAATTTAATGTTTAGTTTCACTTAGCAATGTAACAACATAATTTAGTAATAAGTATATTTTAAACGGATATGATTATTATTAAGTACTTACAAGTACTATTACTTTTATTGATTTATAACGATGGTATATGCGAACAGTCGAAAGACGATAAAGGAAAAACGTCAGTCGCAGATAAAAGATTCTGACAAATTGCGAGGTCCTGAGTTTAATCACCACTGTAAATAGTTACTAGGTTTTTCTCCTCACTAGTAGCCTAGAATTTAGAAGTAGGCACAGTCTACTTTCTCTCGTAAAACACGTAAAGCCTTTGGTCGCACGTCTAAACTCTTTCGTCGTATCCGATTTGTCGTCCCTTCGCATTAAAGAGCGAAAGAATGTAGAGTGGCTTTGTGTGTGTTCACACAATTGTGCGCTAAAATAATATATTATATTTATTATTATAGTATATTATATATTATATTTATATAATAGTTGAATGAGTATGGGCATGTTATGCGGAGGAATGAGGACCATGTTGTGAGAAAGGTTTTGAAAATGGATGTGGATGGATATAGAGGTAGGGGAAGACCTAAGAAACGATGGATGGATTGTGTGAAAGACGATATGGTTAGAAAGAATGTTACTAGTGAGATGACGTCCGACAGAGAAGTATGGAAGAAGAAGACATGCTGCGCCGACCCCAAGCAAAATTGGGATAAGGGCAGGAGGATGGGATGAGATATGAATAGTTGAATGACCGTATCATCAGATGAAGATGATTATCTCCTCGATAATCATCATTATCATTTTGTTACATTCATAGCAATAGACATAATTATTATTAAGTATTTGTTAGCTCATAATTTATCTGTTTTTTTGGGAGAATATCTGCACATTTGTACTCTATGCATGCAAATGCATTAAAATTTAACAGATTCTAACATTTAAATTTGCTTCACTTGTTATGTGTTTATATAACAAAACTTTCAGATTGATAAGACAAAGTATTCAATCATGGATAATAATTATAAAACTCAAATATAATAACAATAATTCTAAATTAATCCCGTTTTGTTTTTCCGTACGCTCAAACCACAAGAGAATTATTTATTTAACTGCCACACAATTTGTAACGATACACCGCCAATTTATTGCTACTCTTTCAAATTGTTTTTATGTAATGATTGTTTCGGGTTTTCCATATTCGAAATATAAACATACTCACTTTTTTTAAATGTGTGCTTGCAGTAATTTTTATGAACAATTGTTCTATATATAAATATATGGAAATGCCAAACTTTTGTTTACGGCTAGTTTATTTCCACGAATTCGCCCGCAGGTATGTAACAACCGTTACAACCGTTTGTACCAAAAAGTTTTTACTACCATTTCATTGGATAGGTCGCTATTATATAATTATTTGAAATGTAATTCGTTTTGACAACTTTTACGAAATTTTGAGTTTATAGCACTATTTGATATAATCAAGAAAAAAAAAATGAAATGTTTAAATTTCATATGAATTTTAAATTTAATGAATTCCAAGTTATTTTATTACTAAGTACATGGAAAAATGAGTATGAGGATTAATTATGATCTTAAGACTAATACGTTAGCAAATCTTACACAAGTTGATTTAAATTCGGTTTACATATTCATCATTTAATTACATTAGAAGTAACAAAATTGTACTCTCATTGGTTAGATAAGATCGGACTCGGACTTAACTCGGTCCAACGACACAAGCAAGCGATAGACGCAAAGTAAAATCGATACTGATGCAAAACAGGATTGGTACTAGCCTGGAATTACACAGTGTTCAAATAAAGATACTTTTAGTTTGCTTATTTTCAATTTACTGTTACTTATCCACTGCTCGTTTCTATTAACACTATTGCCTACATATTGTCGATTGACTCGTATGATAAATAAAACGTAATCTTAATATTTGCGTTGTTGAGTCTTCTTTTAGAATTTGTCAGTGTAAATAAATCTAATATTTAGAATTACGGAGACAACTGAAGAAGTACCAAACGAATGTACAACAAATTTTATAGTGATGTTTATGATATAAGCAGTTTGGCTGTTTCATTAATAATTATTTTCCTGCTTATTAAGCGTGTGTTGAAACTTAAAGGACAATATTGTTAACATAGGTGTTTATTGAACGCAAAACTAACGTTGTTGAAGGCGTGCTATGCATAGATCTAATTGTTGCCTACTGTGTTATGTAAAACACGTTTGGTTATAATAATAATAAGGTTTGTTCTTAAGTAGAAATTAAATTAAGAATGTTGTAATTTTAAATTAAAGGTTCGTACAATTTAATTTCAATGAGGTGGATGTAGTTCTTAAATCGCAGTAAGAATGTTAATTAAATTATTTGTATATAAATGAGTTTTAAAAAAATTAAATAATTGCGCGCAATGTTTAACACATACATTTCGTTATTACTAGTTGAATATTATCTAGTTGTAGTTTAGGAAACAAAGATTACAGCTTATTCATCTAGCTTTTCGGATCTAACGTAATTGAATGTCTGAGAATAAAAGACTGGGCACATAATTATGTACATCTGTCAGAAAAGGTGTGTTTGTGAGGGCTATCTTGGAGAAGTGCCTGTCACATCTCGCGCCCACAATGTGTTCTCCCTACGCATGGTACCGTTGCATACTAGATCACCTGAACGTCATGCAATGACGAACTCCCCGGTATATTAAAATGGTAGGAAAATGATAAACCGTTGTATTGACAATTGTACGGACGTGAAACACCACCCGAAATAGATACACGGTCCAACCATTCATCACAGTATATAACAGCAAGAAAATTCAAAAATATCTTTTAAACCGAAAATAATCGCCCGCGAGTTAAAATAACTGGTGAAGATTAAGGGTAGTAAGTCAAGTTTCGAAGATCGTATCCAGATCCAGGTCACAGTCAGTTAAAAATAGCCCATACTCTATCACCTAGCTATGTAAAACAGATTGATTTTTATTTTCATTATTTTGTTTATTGTAAAATGATAATAAAATTATTGCGGAAATATAAAAAAATATATATTTAACGTCTTAACAATAATTTTATTTTACCTACGAATTTGAATAAATATAAAGTATTGGCAATTACTGATGCGAATAAAGATTTTATTAATAAATATCGAAAACGTGTTTGTCATTAACGTGTCTGTAATTTATATTCATATATATAAACAGTTACCTTAAAATAATAACAAAAAAATATTTAATAGTAAGCAATTCGTAAATAAACTCCAAGTAAATCACGTTACAGGCATACAAACAAAAATAATTATTCAATAGGGAAACTGCTTTTTAGTAAAAAAAATAATATTCATTTTTATTATTTATATAACAGGTTTATAGAAAATGTAAATCAAATTTTTAGCAATTTTAGTTATAATTTCAACTAAAAACATAAACAAATATATGAGTAAACGATGTATAGTATATAATACGATAGAAAATATATATGCAATATAAGAATAAAAATATATTCGAAAGATACGTAGGAAAAATAAGCCTCAACTGAACAATACTTTGTCTCTACTACAATAAAAATTTCAAATGTAATAATGTCATTCATTTTCATCTTTGACACGACGTATGTTGTTTGAGCCGAGATGGCCCAGAACGTTATCCGATGACATATCACGTTTTAATATGTAGATACTGTTAACAAGTCTTTCATACTTTCAAATTGATACTGGGAATTAATGGAACAAAATATTACGACTCGATGCAAGTTGAGTGTGTAACTAAAACAAACATTGTCATGTAGTGTCATAGCCACAGCGCGATGACATATCCTTTGTTTTGTGTTCGCGTTTTTAACGGAAGTCGAATGATGCTCGCATCACATCCCCCATCGTACAAAGATATTACCCAACACTGATTAATGGTTCTTGTTTCATGTCGAAAATTAGAATTTCAAAAATATTTTACTTACCTATTAATCATATTCAAGTGTTTTGATAAAGTATATTTTCAGATTACATTGTATATATCACCACAAATTTGTAAATAACATAAGATTGTAATCTATCTCGCGAGATTGTAAACCGCCGAAATATTGTGAACGGTGATTTAATTGAAAATAAAACGGTAAAATATAAAATACAAAATACTTTCATAATAAAATGTGATTAAAAGTATTTATTTTAAAAACGATTCGGTATAATAAAACTTTGTTGTTGCTTCTGTTATTCTTTTATTTTGTTTTCTGCCGCAGTTCCGTAACACCAAAAGCACACAGGAAAACGGAGCATATCGCTAGAAAGTTTGTAAAACTGTGATGAGAGAGCGAAGCTAGTACCACATTGTGAATGTTCGTCAACAAATTTTGATATGAATTTTTTAACAGAAAAGTACAACGGATATTGAAGGAAAATGATTGAATATAAGAGTTAAAATAAAACGTATGTATAAGTACATACATATGTATTAATGTGTGTGTATTTTATTCTCACAAAATACAATAATAGACCTAATATCAATTTCAATCAATTGTATAATATTCTTTATGAAGTAGATTTCAACCAGCACTTATAAATCTGCACACAAGATTAAATTCAGTGTAAAGTTACCACCAGTTCGGAATATAGGCTCTGCCGAAAATCCGACATGAAGTTCAGTAGTTACTATTTTATACGGATTGAATATAATAGGTATATTAATAAAATACAAATTCAACTACACATTTACAATATATAATTTATTATCATCATTAATTTGCTTTTATTCCAATTTTTGGTTACCGCAGCGTGTAAGCTGCGGGGAAAAGCATATTACAGAATTTTACTCGTATCTTATATCAACCGTTATTGGGAACGCATTTGCTAGCGCGCTTGTAACCATACATATATGAGTATAAGTTCTGGGCGCTTAACAAAAACTTCCTCACAAAAGTATTGTATATTATTATATATTTTGAGCTTGATAAGTAATATGCCAGAACCACGGCTCTAAAAATATACTAAAGTAAGTAACGAAATTTAAAAACTGAAGATACTTAAATAAATGATAGATTTAAAAAAATATAACTACGTATTAAAATTATTATTATTTAAATTATAACACTATACAATTATAACTTCTACTAAAAATTGAACTGTTGGTTAGTATGAATTTTCGTTAAATTAATATCAATGTAATCTTTCTGATTAATCGATTTTGCTCTTTCCGTGCATAATAATACGTAGGTCAAATAATAACCCGCGGCTCCGAGCTCGGATTTTCATTATCAATAAATAATTAATTCATTATCAATAGCTGTTCATTTTAATAAGTATATTCAATGCTGTTGTGAATCGTCTTTTTAAAGTAAATTTATAAAATTTGCCATTTAATATTTGTCTATTAGATATCGCTACCTAGTTGCTTTGTTTTAATTACTATTTATGGTTTGGTAAATATATAAATAATAGCTGTTACCCGCGGATTTGCTCGCGTAAAATATGAATATATTAACAAATTAACTTAAAATATTACCTTAATAATACTCTTTGTATACCACATTGGTGTGTATTTCAGTCCTCAGGGAATAATAATATCTACTCATTTTTAATCAGTATGCCAAAAAAAAAGTTTCATGTTTTTAATTTAAAATATGACGGACTTCCATAAAAACTTTCATCCCTTATATCAACCCCTCAGAGTTAGAATGTCAGGAAAAGCTTAAATACGTATTTACTCATTTTTATAAGTAACACGAAAATAAAATTTCATGCTTCTAACTTAAAAAATGACGGACTTCCAGACTAATCTATATAAAAAATGTCAACCCTTATTGCACCCCCTTAGTGGTAGATTATTTAGAAACGCTTAAATATGAATCGACTTATATTTTATCAGTATCCCAAAAATAAAGTTTCATGTTTCTATATTAAAAAATGACGGACTTCTATACAAACTTTCAACCCTTATTTTACCCTCGTATGGGTAGAATATGCAGAAACACTTAAATACGTATCTACTCCTTTTTAATCAGTATTCTAAAAATAAAGTTTCTAACTTAAAAAATACGGATTTTCATACAAACTTTCAAACCTTATTTCACCCCTTTAGAATTTCCAAAATTCGCCAAATTTCCTAAGTGGGTGTCATGATATGTTAGTTTATAAGTGTACAGCCTATAAATATAAGTTTAATGCTTCTAGTTCTAAAAATGATACTTTCAACAACTTAGAACCTTTCACCCCCCTTTTCAACCCTTTACAGCAGTTTTTTCCAAATAAAGCCTATGTCCTTTCTCAGATTCTAGACTATTTGTGTACCAAATTTAATTTAAATCGGTCCAGTAGTTTTGGCGTGAAAGCGAGACAGACGGACAGACAGACAGAGTTAATTTCGCATTTATAATATTATATTATATATATAGTATATAGTATGGAAGTATGGATGAGCAGTTAAACTCATATCTTAAAAAGATTAACTTAATTTTGTCAGCCAATCAGGCAAATAACACGTCAGCCTAAAAGGTATATGAGCAGTCAAAATCTTATATTATTTTCCGTCAAAATAGTGCACATGTTTATCCATTCAAAGTAATCACATAGCTTAAAATAACCTCACAGAATTTCTGCTCGCAACTACGAAACTTGAACGTGAATTCGGTAAAAACGTGCCGCCTGGGCTGACAAAGGCTTTTTATGCGTGTTTCATCGTGCGAAGTTTTAAGATTTGAAAAGGAAGATAATGTCTAAATATAATTTATAAAGATTTTTTAGTTTAATTTTTATTTAGATTTTTCTTTAGACTTTACTATTAACGCACTTACAATACAGGAATTATAATAAATAATTAGAATAATGTGGGTAAAACAGAATTCAATAAAACTCATAAATGTATTTTGCTAACATATTTTCATTCTATTGTAACCAACGTAATTAGATCTATAGCTTGTAGATAATGTAATGGGTAAATATATATGTATATGTATATATACCACTATGATGTAATATGAGGTGTTATGTTTACGCCTTATTCATGTTTTACTATAAGTATTCTTTCACCTGAATATAAAATATCATAATATAGAGAGTCCTAAAAATATTTTTAATGCATTTGGTCGGTGCTTTTTAAGTATATAGAAAAAAGAAGTATATTATTTATCTACTTCATCATCATTATCAACATCATGATATATCCATTCATGGTTATAATTTAATTCCATATTAATTTCCTTAACTAGTTTTATCGTTTTGCGTAGTTCAAACGAAAATATTGTAATGTAAGTTAAATTGTACCATATTTATATAAACCTTACCACAGAATAAATTTTGTATATACGTATTGTGTACGGTGGTATATATTATTGTCATGATTTATTTTTTATATTAAAACAAATGTAATATTAATAAAATAATGAACAAAAAATAAATATTATATTTAACGAGTACGTGGTTATAATTAATTAACCGATAATAAACCTTACCACAGAATGAATTTTATAGACTTGGTCGTATGTATAATATACATATACATAGTTTATTATTGAAATTAATTTAATATGTAATTTTAATAAAATATTCAGAAATATAATAAAATAAATGTTATATTTTACGAGTAGAGAGAGAGAGAGATTATATTCAAATATATAGCCTTTAAATTAACGAAAGTATATGTAATCGTGTTCGTTCGTTAAGTAATTATCGTAATTAAAGTAATTTTAAAATTAAATTATATTTATTTAACATAATTATACACGTTATAATGGCCAAGTTAATCAATTTGTAACATACTTGTACAAAAACATTGATTCTATAGATTCAGAATGTGCACATTAACTTCAAAGGTAAATTGCATGGTAACCACAACGATCCGTGAGGAACGACGACTATTGAAGCGGCCAATGCAAAGGATTAAAATCGTAATACATTTGCGGATGCTTAATGTTCAGATTAATTCGAAGCATAGGGTTAGTAATAATAAAAAAAATAATTGGTTATAAATCTCACACTGCTGGGCTAAGGGCTACTTTTGTCACGAGAAGAAGATTTGTAGCTTTTCTGCTGCGATGTTTTAATGAAGATGGGTCTATCTACTATAATATGGTACAAATCCAATACACACATGCTTCCTAAAGATGTCTCTTACCACCGATCATGAGACGACGCTTCCCTGGGTTTCAATTCGCGATGTTAGGTAAAAATACACATGTGCTAACCACTGGGGTATCATATAGGATCTGTAAGATTATAGTATTTAATAATATTTTTTTATATTTCTTAAAGTTGGAGGACATATTTAGAAAATGTTTCTGATAATGGATTGTTTTATCTGAGTGGAAGATTGAAGTTGTGATAAGCGGTTTCCCTGATTTATCTTATAGCATTAAAATTTAAGAGAAATGTCTATTGTTACGCAAATTTAGCAGATTTATTAAGTTGCGTATTCGTGATGGAAGCACTCCTAAAACATTCTTAATTATCTTGAGTAATACATTTAATAGAAACTATAAAATGTAATAACAGCTTCAATAGCAGGACAATTACAAATTATATCGTAAGTTTATTTTCAAGTAGGAAATTAATATGAGATACTTGAAATAATTTATAAAAAGAGCTCGGGTGAATTGTTTATATGATCCTTTACTTTGAAAAGATCTGATATTTGGTTAATTCTTAGTAATTATAGTACGCCCCGTATGTAACTGAATCATAGAAAACGTAGCATTCAAAATACAAAACACTAGCTTTAGTGTGCACTTCAAACCAATTAAAATAACATACATGTACTTAAAAACAATAGTTTTTTAAACACGTACTTACTTATCGCCAGGAATTGTGATCTATTAAAAGAAAACGTAGCATTTTGAATACATGTACTATTTCGTGCTCGTATGTAATTTACATTATAAAGTTTAATTTTGTCCCTACAAATTTCAATTGGATTTTTATGGATACAGTTTGTAACGATTACTAAATTTGTTCTATTTCCAAACATTCGCTCACTCAGTTGCGGTGAAAAAATGGTTCCATCCAATTTTTTGCCGTTCGTGCGACCTGGAAACGTGAGGCACGCAATAGTGGCAAGCACACATCAACATACCTACGATACGAGAAATTTGGTCGCTAGTAGGTGGCGTTCACCAACAACTCTTTCGGTATAAAAGAGATTGAATTGCGGCTTCGAAATTGTTGGTCATTTTACGTGTCCTTCAGAGAGTTCTTTTTAAATTAAATCAACATTCGGGTTTTGTTCGTTTCATTTTGAGATAAGGGTGAAATACTTTTACTTCATTTGTACCTTTTTCAAAGTTTGGCTTTGAGATTAAATGAACGTCAAATTACATTGGTCATATTATTTGTATTTCAACGATTTATTTCATACAAATATTTGTAAATTAAATCACGTTTTGAATGAATATAAACAAATATTATCCTTTCAAACAACAAACATGATCTCAAATTAAAAATTTCCATACTCGATTAACAGTTATCAAAGCGTTTATGCAGACTAGCCGTAATTACGGGGTTTGTGGTGGATTCGGGAATACCAGATTAGAGGTAATTAAGTCCTGGAAGTGTAACCCGGCGGAGATCATTATGCGGGATAATGGGGTGTCCACTCAGCTTCGCTTGTAATATGTAAATTAAATTCGGTTATTCTACGTACGTATGTTAATTTTTCTCAGTTTTTTGTTGTAACTTAAACGATTAAAAGTACGTAAAGATGAGCCCGTTCCCGCTCTCCTTCTGTTCTATTTTGCCCTTGTTCAGTTATCCTATCAAGTCTGAGCGAATAAATAAAGAGAGCCCGTGTCTATATTTGTAACGAGATATCTCATGAGACGTTGACTATTCTTTGTGATCGGAACGATGGCTGAAGTTGGGTTTAAATATCTTTCTTATTTATTAACAATATTTTTTTAAAAGCACGTTGAACATGAACCCCTTTTTGCGATTGTGTGACTTTGCATACTTCGACTATGCGTTCGAAAAAGAAAAAAAAAGTGTAATGTAACATAAATATTCATATTCAGTAGGCAGAAAATAACCAACGTATTTCATATAATTTTATGGTAATGCTTATTTTTATGTAGTTCGCATTTCGTGTGTAACATCAAATATAAAAGTTAAAAACTCGTGAAAATGTAGGCAGTCTCGTTTAAAAGTCGTGTGTTAACGTTATATCGGCCGACCTGCTTACGTGCAGTCGTCGCACTTTGCTTGCCCCTTAATTGGAGTGGCTAGCACGCAATCCTGGATACAAGCAAACAAAAATCGACTTTCATACTCATGACAAAGAGGCTAATGTCCTCCCCTCATTATAACACCCAAGTTAAGCGGGTCTAGCTATTTTACATTGAACTATGCATAAATAGGTGCGCTATGTAGACTAATGACGTAAACGTAATAAGAATTTGTGATTAATGCTGTTAGAAAAATAATTATGATATTTTAAGTGAAGTATTATGTAATGATCATTATTTTTCATTTTCATTATTATTTAATATGTAAATTGAAACCGTTCTGATATAATATTATAAATGAAAACCGTGAAAACAAAGTTTGCTTGGTTGACACCAATTTGTTATTTTAAGTTTATTTGGTGATGGATACAATATCACAATTTATATTTTTTACTGTTGTGATCTAGATTGGAGATTGAGTGGACACATGATGATACTATCCCATATATCAGATCCCATGGTTGCGGACGTATGTGCGGTTCACGAAAAAGGTTATAATGCTAATGGGCGGAGATGATAACTTAATACTTACCTCCGTGAAAAACCGCCTTACGACAGATTATTAGAAAAAATATACATTTATATATACTATAGACAACAGTGCACTAGTTATAGCAATATCGTATTTTTCATACGACATTGCTCAGTTCTTTGAAACAGCTCTTGCGCTATGGAACGATGATCAGAAATAGGAAAAACATTTTGTCGTTTAATAAATTAATTTTCAAGAGCAACGCTAATAAACTCTACCTTATTGGTTATGGATTCCAATGTAAACGTTAACTAAACAAACAATTATAGGCAAAGTAAATCAAGATCAAATTGAGTTCTTAATTGGATTTTCGTCATCTATTTATTTACTTATATCATTTCTCAATTTCTCTGTGCAAACACTGAAATAATTTAATGGTGAAATCTTACGCAGACGATAGTAATTATTGTTACATGTAATTATAAAGCGAGCTTCATCTAACAATATAGTTTTCGATATAGAGAATACTATAGGCTTTTGAGAGTAGCACTTACTCTCCATGTAACGTTTGCAATATGAAATGAAGCTTTGTATTGATTCAAAGTCAATCTAATTAATAAACTTAATAGGTGTACTAAAAAACAATTAAAGCAATAAGATTTAAAACGTATTAACTCTTTACGGAACGTTGAACACGTATAAAAATGTGTATTTTAATTATATTGATTTAGACGCCTTTGAAATGAAGTCATTATTGTAGTAAATCTTTAAAATTCTGGTGATTCTTAAGTTTACGTCATTAACATATTTTTATTTGAAAATATAAAAAAATAATAATGTCGTTATAGCATGAAATATAAATATTCAATTAAATCTTTTTTTTACGTAAATAAAATAAATAAAATATAGTTAAATATTTTGTCTCAAAATATGCGTAGATATTGTTAAAAGTTCTGTTTTCAATGAGGTAAAAATGCGTATTTTCTTATAAATAAGTGACGTCCCGCGTCAGTCAATAAAAGTTCCCGAAGCGATTCCCAACAGAGCAATTAAATAAAACAAGTTTACGAAATCAATTAGTTGCAATGTTGACTTTTACACAAGTTGTTATTGGATTTTGTAACTTGTAATAAGTATGGGGTTTTTGGGGTTTCTAATCTCGTAAATTCGTAAGTAGTTAAAATATTTTACGTTTTGTTATTAAGCTGTGTAATATAAAACAAATTGAATTGTTCTCATAAAAACTGAAATGATGACAATTATAGTATGCCATATTATTTACCTTGCTGCTTGTTATACAAGCCCAGAACTGTCTTCGGCAAAGGTCAGGAAGTCATAGCCCAGCAGTGGGATAGTTACAGGCTGTTAGTTTATTTTTTATTGTGTTCATTCCGTAAAAGCCATCGAATTTTTAAAATAATTTTCACATATGTTTGTAAGTCTTTGAATGCACGTATTTGTAATATAGGTGAAGGAAAGAAATTAATAAATATTTTAATGATAAATTAAGAATGATTAACATCGTATCACGAATATAATTTAATACGAATTGTTATTTTGTTTATAATAATGAATGTTTATTTTTATGATACATTTTTAATTTTTATTTTCATTCGTTTTGGTCTCATTATAAAAGTATAAAGGAAACATTATCTATCATTAAAATTGCTTCTGCTATCGTTATTATCCGTTCGTTATTAAAGAATATTTGGTTGTTCATTAAATTAATTGTTTTTTTTTCGCTTTTATTCGAGTCGAGAGCTTAGCGATATGTGTCTGGCCAGTGACGGTGATATATTTATTTTTTATTTGTTTTTTTAAAAACGATAGCGAACATCGACTTTGCACGGCATAATTAAAAACATAGAATGTCGAGAGATTTATATAAAACTATTCTAAACGATCATTATATAGCTATTTTGTATATTTTCTTTCAAATTTATCATAATATATATATGAAAAATAAATAAAGTTCTCAGAGGGCTCAAAATATTCATTAATATTTTTTATATTTGCCTTCTTTTTAAATTCATCTCTTTATTTTTTAGTCTATATTTCTAAACATAGTAAGTGCAGGATGAGTCGCATATAATCTGGTAGCTAAATATTTTCAGTTACTTAACTGCTACACCAACATCTGTGTGTTGAGACTTGAGATTCACAGTGGAGATAACTATTTACGTTAATGCTTTCTAAATCCTTTGAAGCGACAGCTGTATAAAGGTTTAAGTTATGATAACATGTTACTTAATATAAAATGTTTTAAAATAATATATCAAATAAATATTTCTTCAAGTGATGTATAACAGTGTATGTCATTCAATTTGCAAGCTAAATTTAGATATATTTTAAGAAACACTACAGAATTCCTAAAACGGCTGTATAAATTTCTTAGAAAAAAAAAACAACATTTTTTACCCACTTTACATATGTATTTAATTTAATTTTGTAGAAATTTGAAAGAAATACATAATATATACAGTAAAATCTTCTACCGCCATGTCTTTTATTTTCTTGATGTCTCCTCTATGCTTAATAATAATGCTCGTAATTATAGAATTTTGTACGTATACCTTCATTGACGATCTCAGAATTATAAAGACAATTGATACCAGTGATCAGATATTCTAACGTCGAACAGCAATACTCAGTATTTTTGTGTTCCGGCTTAAAGCGTGACTGAGCAGGCACAACAGAAACATGACAGTTTAGTTCCCAAGGTTGGTGGCGCATCGGCTATGTCAGGAGTGGTTAATAATATAGTGATCGAAAATATCTACCTATCCCCAAGCGTGAACGCCAATAGTAAGTTGTAGATTAATTATTGGGGTATAATACTTATTTCTGATGAAAGGCGTGCTTCACTATCCATCACGCGAACCTGAAAAAATATTTATCTTGAAATATAAAGAAACATGAAAATAGAATTCCGTTTTTTTTTTTGTTTTTATTTGTTTTATTATTATTTATTTATTTATTTATGGGGTTGTTTTTCAAATATAATTAATCTTGACCTTATTTGACTTCTTTTTATAAGACACCCATAGTTAATAGTAATAGAGTATTAAATGTAATAAATAAATAATTGTTTGATTTAAATGGATAACAATATCATGTTAAAATTTCATTTTACCTCCAAAAACAAAAGTTTTTGTTTAAATCATCATTTCTGTACCAAACAATGAAATTCAGAAGTAGGTATTGCTCGGACATCAAGGTCGTAGATGTAATTGAAATTGAGCCTTCAAATTGAAATAAACGGAATATCTGAATAGAAAAAGTAAAATCCGTGAAGAATAACATTTATTTTTAATAATTCTTAAAAATGAAATATTGAGAACTTCAATTGTAAGAATTTATTTTTATTTGTATAATATTTTCTCCCAATAAATAATCGGTATTGTTGTAATGATAAAGTAAATATAAATTAGGTATAATTAAATAAAAGTTATCATTTTATTCGATTAGTTTTAATTCGAAAATGGACTTTTCGTCGAGATTGCTAATAAGAACATATTGATTTTCCAGTAGAGCAAATGGCTCGTTGGTAATATAAAATTCGACTTTTAATTTTCCAATGTCGGGTCGAGCTTCGTAATGGAATCAAGCAGCCGGGTCACGTCTTGGCCCCTCAAAAGGCTGACGGCGAAAGATAAACTTTACCTCCATTGTCAATTTCCTGAGTCTTAAGAGCCCATCGTACGCCCAGAAACAATGAAAGAAAAGTACTTTTACCTTCAACAATTTAATGTTGGTTGACTTTTCAAATGGCTCGTTGGGCTAACGCACTCTTAATACGAGTTTGTTTTTACGACTTTTTTCTGGTTATTTTCATTTGAAAATTTAGTGTGACATTGAGATACTTAATCTGCAATAGATGCGGCTCTGTAAAATATATAAGTCAGCTTGCTCATTCCTTTGAAATCAAAAGGGCGGCAGGTTTCGTACGCTACATTTAACATCATATTTCCTTTCTAGTTAAATGTAATAGTTTTTTTTACGTCACGTATTTTTCAAGTCACGTCCGAAATGTGTTATAACATCATACTGGCAATTCAATTTAGGATTCTTCTGAAGTTCATAATTACATAAAACAATGTAGGTACATAAATATTATTATCGATAAATTACAAAAATATTAGTCAGAGTATCGTCAGAATAGTACAAAAATGGTCCGTCCCGTAAGCTTTAAGAATAATTTTATGACTTTTTGAATATAAGTTACCATTATATGATTAGTTATTATGACATTTATTTTTGAATACATTAAACAGATTTGTTACTAAAATTAAAGGTAATTAGAATTTAATAAAACGTATTAAGAATATTTATTGAGTTATATGTATTTATTTAATTTTTGTAATATATATCCAAATTTAATTCTCATTTAATGATCTTCAAAGTGATTTTTAATATATTTTTAAGATAAAATAAATATTATATATAAGTAAAATATTAATCAAGCCTAATCGTTGTCATTAGTATTCAAATGTTATCATTATTACCTAAATTGTCTTCACAACTTATGCATTCAATTGCCGTGTAATTCACTGAACGATCTGTAATCTCGATCGTTTATGGCTCGCACGTGGCAGATGTGCGTTTCTGAAGCGATTCGGTGAGACGTACATTACGCACATATGTCAGCAATAGCTTTAGAGCGACAAAAAGCAGCCCTACTACCCGCACGTCTTCTTATGTTAAACTACGAATTGATTTTCAGGAGAAGTCTCTTTGAGATAGGTTTGTTTTTTCACCGCTAGCATCGCAAACATATGCCTTTCACGACATATTGTTTTTTTATTTCTTTTATGTATCTACTCCTTGACGTGTTCCTGATGTAGCGTATCTTAATATTGCTTTTTATACCTCTACTGGTATTGCTTTTGTATCATTTTACGATATTGACAACGCGTAACTTTAACATATAGATTAAAATACAAACATATAATGGTTCTGCTCTCTATAAAGCACATAACTTTGGAATCAACATTAAAAAAATAAAAGTGTTTTACACAAAGCTATATGTTTAGAATATAATTATTACCGATAAAAATGTTTTTTTTTAATTTAAATAACTATACCTAGAAATTAATCTCACTATATATATACCTATTTGTAGAATAATTTTTAGAATATTTGTAGAATATTTTATAAAATAAATAATTTGCGAACACAAATTTATTTTTATTGAATCCAGATAATAAGATAATTATTGCTAATCATCCGCCACACATGCCATAAAAATATGAAGCTCGTTTCAAATAATATAGGATATTTATTTTATTACAGTTATAAATTTTACAAAAATAGTAAATAGTTGTTTTGCGTTCACATTCGGGAGAACCTTTGAAATCAATTTCCGTAGTTTGTAGCAAATCCGATATTGATGAGTATTGGAATCAGATCGCCACTAGTTCTGGTATCGGACTTCTTCGAAATTAGATTTTAGCTGCGTTGAGATAAATCTTAACAATATCCAAGCGTCCACACGTTCTGGTTTTGACAGTACACTGCGTTATAGTTTTTTATTATTTCATTATTTTGTGAATACCGCTATAAATTTTTTGGTATATAACAATTGGTTTTTCAGAACCGCTCTTAAACATACACACCCACAAGTGCAAATTTACACACACATTCATACGTATGCATATAATTATGTGTATATTACATAAATTATTAATTGTATTTTCTTACATTAGCAGCCTGTAAACTTCCTACTGCTGGGCTAAGGCCTCCTCTCCCTTTGAGGAGAACGTTTGGAGCATATTCCACCACGCTGCTCCAATGCGGGTTGGTGGAATACACATATGGCAGAATTTCGTTGAAATTAGACACATGCAACCTGCATCCTCACGATGTTTTCCTGCACCGCCGAGCACGAGATGAATTATAAACACAAATAAAGTACATGAAAATTCAGTGGTGCCTGTCTGGGTTTGAACCCGAAATCATCGGTTAATATATCGCGTTCTAACCACTGGGCCTTGTCGGCATAAATGTCTGATTTATCAAATATACATATGTAGTACTAAGTATGTTATCATCATTGAGTTAGTAGGCACTAACCGGTGGATTAGGCTCACGCGGAGTGAAGCATTTCAAGGTATCTAAAAGCGTTATTACCTACTTAAAATTAGTTCTTAGAGCAAAGTTATAATAGCTACCAGCTCACAAGAACATCTAAAATTTTGTTCCGATATATTTTATTCAGTAAATAGAATTTAACAAGTATTATAGTATAATTAGCATCACGCCAAGCGATCGTTTACCCCTTCCCAGATATCCCTAAACAGTGTTAAAATTTTATTTTAATGTGCGCCTTGCGATTATTTTCTGTGTTTATTTAAACAAATTATATTTTATATCCAGAACTATTGGTCTTATTTACATAAAGTCAAACAAATTGATGGAACTAATTATTTTAACGTTAGTTAACCTCAATATTAATGCTTTATCTAATTTTTTTTATAGTTGCGTTTGGTAACAAAGAAATATACGGAGTTACATTATAATATGAACCAATCAATGAACAAACATACGAATAATCCTGTTTTTACATTAACAATATAATTTATACATATCAGATATAACAGAAACGTATTAACTTTAACAACTTATATTTTATACTAACGTCGACGAAATCTAATAACGTTATGGTGGACGACAGCTGCTGAATCTAAGAATCGTACGTATTTTATTGTCATTTATCTTTTATGTCTATTATATACATATTATATTATTCTAGAAAATGCGTAATAAACGATGTACAATAAAATACGAATTAGTAAATCCTTATAAGGCACATTTATATAAAGTAAGTATTGAGTCATACAGGAAAAATAAATATTTAAAAAAGTTGTTCATCTACAAGTCTCTGAGAAACGGAACAAGCTGACGGCTCGTCTGCGCTAAGCGCTGCCAATAAACAAACAACACTCACTATGGCAGCTACAAATTGCCTCTTTATGTTTACAACAAAGATATTTCTACAGTTTCCCATTTCTTTGCTAATAAGGTTTTTTTTTGTTACATTATCTACTAATGGCTTCTTCATATGTTAACAGATTTTATATTTTGAATGATTATAGAAAAGGATCGACTATCTACGTTCCTTAAAACCCACTTCTACCACTTGTTAAGGTAGTGGTCAACATTAGTTTTCTTCACGAATACTTGCAGCTTTGATTCCCATTTGAGTTTCGTCATTATTTTTTGAGTTAGTATTTGTTCTTGTTGAAGAGCGTCAATAAAATCTGATTTTTAGAAAAAATATCATACAGTATTAATATTGTCAGTACACAGCATTAATACTGTCAGTAGAATACATTACAGATTCAACTCTTAACTTTGTCATAGTTAAATTATGAATTAATAAGTTAAATTTAAGTCTTCTCACGTCCATAACTCGTGGAATCTTACTTACGTCTAATCTAACCCTAAAAAGAGCAATCTATCAGACCCTATCAATTTCTAACTCACGATAATCCCATCTATGATCTAACTAGCTCACAAGCAGTTTTCTTGGTTTAATTAAGACGAACAATCTCAAACCGTATGTATATTTTCTGTCAAAATCAATCGATAAACATTTTACATGAGTTAAGTTGAGAAAATAAGATATTTTTAGTTTAAATGTCATTTACAAGTCCTGGAATGCTTTAGCATCGGTTCAGAATGTAATGAAGATTGAATTCTTTATATATATAAAGAAGAAGACTAATTTCATAGATATCAATACACATTTTGGCATCAATTCTGAAGCATTAAAAAAGTTATTTATACTAAAACATGTGGCATACAGAACAACGATAAGCATTTTTCACGCCAGAGGAGCCGCTTTTATTATACTAATGACAGTTACTTTTAGTGTAACTTAGTTAAATATAAGCTTGCAAAATTAGATTATTTCGATTGTCACACCAAGAGAGTTCTCGAAGGCGGTTGTTGTGCCAAACGAGTCCTCGGCGATTAATCGCTAACGCAAGCTAAGCTCCAAGCTCTCGAACATCGTCCGTCGAAGTGTCGGGCAAATTATTAAATTCTTCTGTTTATATTCGTTAGTGTGCACTACTGAATATATTATTTAATTTGCATCTCCCTTATTTTATCATCAAGGGCATCGGTAGGATTTTCTTGAAGAAGACTTCTACATTTCTGATTCATATAACTGAGACGTCGAACGCTCTTTCAGCGCCTATTCTACCCAGTTTATACGAACTGTGCTTCTTTAATACAAAATTGAGGATAAATCTTCTGGCTAAGTTCGTTACAACCTGGCTCGCATGAACCAATAACATTATTACATTCGGATAAATATAAAACAGAAATACTTTTATTGTGTGTTCCATTTATGTTCCTAGCATCGCACTCATTGTCTACCTATATATCTTCCGTCCTCGGTATGGGCAAGTGGTAGATGATCTTACTCCTGTAGTTTTAATACATATTTTAACATCAAGTGTTCAGTTCCTGTGAGAGCTGCAATGGATCCCGTAAATTTTGCTATATTGCAGATAATCACCGGCGACGGTAAACACTTCCCACTAGTTTTAGTTTTTTTATGAAAATTTAAAAATGACTAGAAGTGGAAAAACGCGCAGTAGTTTGGTTCGATTTAGTAGTTATTTGTAATCATTGTCTTTCAATAATAGACAAAAATGTTCCACCATTCCCTATCTCCCTTACTATGCTATTCGTTGAAGTGTAACATGTTTATCTAACAGTGAACATAGATTCAAAGCATTTCGATTCAAAGTTAAAATTGAAAAACAGGGAATATAATAAAGACATTTCCCAAAACTCAGTGAGCCAAACAAAACCAACTGCATCGTTTGTTTAGTTGAGAGCCATAGTTTTTGATATATGGACTAGTTAAAAAATACATCATAGACAAATGTTAACATTTTCGTTGGTGTGCTTCGCAATGTTCAAGTTAAATTTTGTATTTTTACGGCGAATTGGTACCGTGCTTGCTCGTATATCTCTCTTTTTTCTATGTCAGCGACTAAAAATGGTCAACCCATTCTAATCATATTTCTTCTCTTTTTAATGAATTATAATATTTAATATTAAATCTTTTTACATATAATAAAATTTTACATTTTTTGTCTATCTGTCTGTTTGTTCCGGCTAATCTCTGGAACGGCTGGACCGATTTTGACGGAACTTTCACTGGCAGTAGTTGATGTAATAAGAAGTAACTTAGGCTACTTTTATTTTAGAATTATATATAAAGTCACACTGCAATGTCCAAATACTGTCCAGTACCGCGCTTAGCCCTCGCGCATGACCCCACTCCGCCGTCACGTGGGTTGCCTTAATATCACAAAACCTGCCTAATACAGAATTAATAAGTTATATTAAAAACGGCAAACTGAAGGATAACTTTTTTGTTAAATTATTTTTTGTTAAAATGGCACATCTAGTAATGTATTCATTTTTTATTTGGAAATATATTAAAAGAAGATTTTATTAAAATGTTATAGACTCTCGATGAAGATGATGTCCTCTTGAACAATTACAAACTTGGTAAATCACAGGAGCAGGACCAATAGTTTTACGTGATGTCAGACAAAATTGGTGTTGCTACTGAATATATTCATATTACATAGAACTCAAAACCAAGATCTTTGTTCGAGTTGAGTTTTGAAATAAATAATTCAGAATCTGATTTTTTTAAACAATCAAATGATTTGAATTTATTCTACAAGCTTTTATTTAGTTTTACCTTTGTTAGTGTCTGTAATCTTTTTTTTTTAATTTTCGACCTACTATTTGATAGACCTGAAATTTTGCATACGTTTGTTTCCCGTGATAATATATGTACGATTAATTAATTGCGAAAATTTTAAACCCTACTACGGCTTGCGCCACAAAATGCTGATTTGTCGTTTCCATAGTAACTCCTATTATATGCGTATCAAATCAAAATGTTTTATGTGTGGAATGTGATAAGCGAATTGACGTCATTTTATGAGCCGTTTATAATTGGACTGTTCTAAATTAAAAGCCAGAAATTCTAAGTCTTATAAACATTAATATAACGAACGAGGTTATCTCAATTGGAGGCCTGAAAAGCCACAGAATTGAGGTGATTGATGAAGGAAATTAATGCTGTAAGTGGTTAAGCTCAGCTATCATTCAAAATAAGTAAGCGCCATAAAACTCGTTATAATACTTTATTTCAGCTTAAACTTCCTGCCTTTTAAATTATTTGTTCGTGAAGGCTGGAGTCGGTCCAAATTAAATTACACGCAGAAAATGTTGAGTTCCATTTGTAAATCTGAAAATTACTTCTGTTTCCATTTTTGCCTAATATAAAAAATATATATATCCGTACCGCCTGGAATGTATTTTTTTGTCCGTAATAATTTAAAACTAAACGAAAAGCGTGACATGGTAAGTAAGTGAAGATATTTATTTTCATATAGTCAGTATGGATAACATGTGGTCCTTGAAATATATATGTATGTTTGGCCTTTTTTGTAAATGATTTCTTTTCAATGTTGTGTAAATAGGCTCTTTTTTAACTTCTAGACAAAATGAGGGGTATCATAACTTTAACGTGCATTTGTGTCTGTCTGTGACATAGTAATCCATTAATGTATGAACCGAAAAAAATCTGTTCAAGTATTAAAATAATATTATCATTTAAACTTCTTCTCTAGTTGTTGAAAGGATGTGAGCAAAGTCTACTGGTTGGATCGATTCAACGGTTAGTATCTTGTGATTCAATAATATTGCAATAAAATAGTTACGCTGAATTGACGTTTTATTATCATCTGGTATGAGCAGGAAACTCATCACCAATTTTAGTCTTAGTTTTAGTAGATACTATAATATACTCTTTATAAGTTGTTTTGAGTAGGGTTTTTTTTAATTTTAAATTTAAGATTTATTAACTGAACTTTATATCAGGAGTTATGTAATTGAGGTGATGAAATATGGCTACATATTGTTTATGTCTCATTATGAAATAGCCGGCGCATCGAAGTTTACTATGATCAAATAATAAACATTCTTTTAAAAATAAAAGTTTTGTCAATAGAAACACACTGTCATTTTAATTAAAACCATTATTTCTGTATCGTGTTTATTTTGTTTCAATACAATCCCAGCTGCGGTTCACTCGCTTCTGTGGTTAAAATAGACAACACTATTGGAGCGATCGACGGCAATACCAGCTCCAAAATATTCGAATGTCGAACTTAATGAATATCTATTTGAGTGACGATGTTCTTTCAATTTTACCTTTCATTTGTTTACGTAATGATGAAACAGGTGAGCATATCTAAGAAATGAGATCATCATCAGAAATCTATTTTGGATTTCCTATAAATAAATAAACGATAAATAAAAAATTAAAAGCGAATTGGTTTTGTTCTGACAGTTTTATTGGGTAGATATAAACGACAATTTTACGAAATAGTAATAAAAATTAAAAAAAGGATAGCCTGCAAATATCCCAATGATGGGTTAAAACCAGGTGTAAACCATTAACTCTTTTTCAAGAGAAAGTTTGTAGTTTATTCCACCACACTGCTCCAACGGAAAGGAATACATTATAAATATTATAAATATTGCACATATAGCAGAATTTCATCAGTAATATCCCTCACTGTGTTTTCCATCATGGCCGAGAAAGAAATGAAATATATATAAACACAAACTAAGCACATGACACTCCATGTTTGTCGGAACTTGATTCTGCAATCGTCGGTTAAAGCTCATGCGTTCTTAATACTGGGAAATTTTGGCTCTAATTACAAATAATAGATAGAATCGAATATTAACATATAAAAATTTAGACAGTTAATTTTCTTTTTTGAAAAAATCATTCAGACTTTTTTATATTAAAGTAGATATAAGTTAAGACTACAAAATAAATCAAGTAAAACGCATATCTCCTTAAAGAAATCACGCGCCACTGCTACGTAAAAAGTGTTTGGAACGGGAAACGTAACCGCTTAACTTTTAAACCGTATACGTGATTCAATTTCAAAGTTGTATCTCTCGTTGCGAGCCCGAAAACTGTCTCCGATCCATTCAACTTTCTTCCATATTTTAAAACGATCGCTTCTTAGTAGCTGCCACTTGACAATACTTTTGATATAAATCTTTCAATATCATGCGTTAAATTTTATACGTATCGGCTTAAGAATATTGATGTTTTAAAAGTGTGGGTGATATATTGGTGTCGTAAGCATAATCTTAAGATTAAAATTTACATTTTCACTGTGTGATATAAGACGTACAATTAGAATCGATATTACTATATTATATTTTATAAATACATACGATATATTTTGACAAAAGATAATAATATTTTTTGTCTCTTGAATAGGTTTTTATACGAAATTTTATTTGATTATGGTATAAGGTAGTTATTTCAAGATTAAAATAATATAAATATAGAACATACGAAGCATTAAAATGTGGTTATACATCATGACTGAGAGTTTATGAACTAATTTAATAAACCATTAAAGCAATCTGGGCCAGGGGTAACCATGGTGATTTATAAAAACATGAGAACATTAAAAACGCATTACGAAAACATGACTTTGGGCGGAAAATTTACCAACGCTGTATATAAACCTCTAGCGTGTACGGTAGTCTTGTTAAACAGATTTTAATTGTTACAATAGAACTTAAATTTGTTTAATAGTTGTTAAATACAATAATTTTATAACAAACTTCAGATCAATAATAATTATTATATAAATGACTACGATATCTCCGCACCTTCGCATTATATACCTACTTGCCACACTTTTTTTAAGGTACAATGTTTTGTTCAATAAAACATATTTTGTTATGGTGGTTTTATCTCTTGGCTCGGTATGTCTATATGTATCATGTAATCCTATTATAAACGTCGAGAGACATCAAAAAGTGATCCAGATAGGTGTGTCCTACGTTGAATAAGAGCTTACTTGAAAAAGGACGATTATCGCTGGGATTCATTCATTCAGATTTATCTCCAGATTTGAAAGGTATTGAAATTTTACAAGACGGACGAAGCTTGTTAAAATGATCAAGTTTCTGAAATTGCTAAATCGATTTGTTGCCTAGTGGACTTTGAAATTGAGCGTTGCTCACGTGTCCAATCAAGTGCTAGGAAAATGTTGAGTCTCTAAATTTTATGATATATATTTTATTTCATGTGTCTTCTAATGTTTATTTAATATTGTTTTTGAGAACTATTAAACAAGTAAAAAAGGAAATAGAGACTTAAAATACATGTAATAAAAAAATGTAATCTATAGAAATATAAAATAAATCTTTGTGATAAAATTTTTGTCAATTGTTCAGTGTTTATTTTCTGTATTTATTAAATAAATAGGTACACAATATATCATATATATAAACAGACCAAAGATTGAGTAATTCATTTCTGCACGCGTCCTTGGTACGACCAACTTAATTTATAAATATCGATTACGTGTATGTTTAATTAAAAATTATTTAAATTCTATTGAATAAAAATATTATATTATTCATGATATGCTGTCTTGTTTACTGTGGATTACGGTAAAATGTATTTTCATTTATCCTTCAATTAGTTTATAACTTATGGTTCATTTCTTGTTTGCGGTTGCAAGGACATTACTGGATAAATCCGTGATTGATCATAGTCCTTCGACTTCATTAATCTCTTTCATCAGCTGACATGAGACCGGTTCTTTATTAAAAGTCTGCACAATTTGCTTACTTTTATAGTAAGTATTATATTAAATTGAAATATATCGAAACAATATTTGACATTCTATTATCGCGCTGTTGAACTATATTTTACATATAATGTTTATAAAACAATAATTTTATATAAAAAACGCTCTACTTACTCTTTAGCCTCCGACAAGTTCTTATATATTCTTATCATGTTTATCCATGACTGCTTAAGTATAGGTCTATATCCCGATGCAAACTACGGAATTGATGAAATTGTGATGAGGGTTCTCCTAAAGGATTACGAAGGTATTTTTAATCCCAATTGAGTTTAGCCTTATAAAATTTAATTCTTATTCTTTTTTAGAATTACCCTTTTCCTCATTCTGAATTAAATGATATTTTACAATTAAAGACAGTTTGAAATAAGTACAGAACGTTTAATAAAAGGTCAAATATTAAAAGCATCGTCGTGTTAATTATTAAATTTCTTATTTTATTTCATTCAATGTTACATACTCTACATCACGATAATACAACGAAAATAAGAAGAAAAAAAAGAAAGGTTCAATTATACATTAAGATTTACATAAGACTCAAAGTATTCTAATACTATTTTTGTTTGAAAATTATTTAGGAAACGATGAATAATTTGTAATGTTCCAAAAATCGACTGTTTTCGGTGGTAAAAAGTAAAAAAAAATATATATATATTTTGAATTTTCAAAATGTTATAAGATACAAACATTTGTTAATCGCGATTTAAAACAATTGTGGTAACTTTAGCTGAACAAAATATTCTAATCTCGATTCTCGCGATTGAAGCGTGGTCTATAATTATGGTTATGGCACGTGTCGAAACACGCATGACTGAGTGATCTTCGTTACGTGGCTACGTCGATTACAAGAAACAAATGAATTTGAATTGCTGCCAGGCATGTAATTTATATGAATACTATTACACATTTACTTGTGACACGATAGAGATGTTTTAGAACTTATTCCACAACGTTGTTGTAGTGCTGGTTGTTGTATAATGTATATGTAACAAATATTCTTTCAACACTTTTGAAAGAAAATTTATCAAAAATAACGATGTTTTCCTTCATCGTGAATCACGCGATGATTTGATAAACACAAATTAAGCACACGAAAATTTTGCAGTGATGCTGGTTTCGCTCGGCTCTTAGAAATGTGTACTTAGTCTAAATTTGTGGCTCGGTGGTTAAGATAATTATTTAACAAATGTAAGTATAGTACTAATCCTGAATCGTAAAATACTCGATGTTCAGTGGTAACGTCGAGCTTCTAACATAATAATTAAAACCTATTTTCTGAATATTTTGGTACTATAGTCAAATTTAAACTTGAATTTTATAGTAAAATAACTTAATATCTATGGCAGGCATTTGTCTGTAAAAAAAAGGCTTCAAAATCCATTTAAACCATTCTGAAAAAGTTTTAATAACATTTTAATTGACTTTAATTACTTGATAGACAATACAAAACTAATATATACATTTTCGGATAATAGAACTTATAAATAAGAGGATCTAATAAATGAATGAAACGTTGCTGCATTTTATGACGTAACAACTGTCAGGCGTAATGGAAACGTTATTGATTTTCATGTCAAATGGTGGTCAAAGCTGTAATTTCATTTGTCACTCGTACTGACACAAAACGGAATGAGGTAACTTTAAGCTAACATTACCGATTCAAATTATTTCGAGTAGGCAGACGATCAATTAATTAGCACGCGGTTAACTTTAATATGCAGATGACTAGATGTCGTTAGAATTGGTTACTGTGTATTTTTTTGATTGGATAATACAATTCCTGTTTTCAACTGAAATGAATGAGGATTCGTCTCGGAAAACCTCATCAATTGCCTTTTGATAGGAAAGAAGTTTAGGGTCCTCTTGCACGAAGCTGTTCCACTGTGTCAAAGTTGGTAATTTGATTTACTAGAATACAAACGAATATTTAACATTTATCTTTTTAATTTGTTTCATTCGACAGTTTCATTTAACAATCTTACTAAAATGAAAGCCTGTCTGCATGATAAATTGAAATACAGCTAAACAATAACTTAAATGTTCTAAAATTCGAATAAAAAAGAATTTAATATTCATAGCGGTATTTAATTGATTGTCCTTGGTAACTGCTCGCGACGAGAGGCCTGCGAAGAACGCGACGTCTTTCAAGATATTTGAAGAATGCGGCATATTGAAATCTTCCAACTGTCGTATCAAACGAAAATGACCTGCGGTGGCGTAATGGAAAAAAACATCGAATTGTTGATTCTACGAAACACTGAGACATACTTGTAATACTTTGATATTCTGGAATTTGTAAGTATTTTCATATTAAAAATATCTCATAGTAACATTTCTGAGACATTTTCTTACTCAAAGTAACTTAAACATTATAAAACATAACATAAGTTTAATAATTACCAAAAAAAATATGTCTGTTTTATTATTTTTATGTATGTATGTATATTATAAAACAAAACTATATTATTGAGAATAATTATAAAAACTAACTTGAAAGATTTTTATTTGATTCATATTGTCTTGCCCATATCTTATTATGTATATAGTTATAGTTCTGGTAGATCTAATAAAATAATTAAGGGCTGATTTGATGTTAATTCTCTAATGCTCAAGTTATATCACACATTTTTGAATATTATTTCATTGGCATTGAACTAAGCCGATTTTTGTTAACGTTCATTTTGCAAAGTAGGTGAAAGTTTGTCATTAAAACATGCTGGTCAACCCATCGTGGAATGGACTTTACATTTGCTTAACAGAAAGGAATTAAACATCGTTGCCCATTAGTGGGGTGTATGGGCTGATACTTTATAATTAGCTATCTGACCTGACTTGTGACAAAAATGTTAATGGTTTTTTCTTATAATGACGGATTGAATAAATTTTTAATAATATATATTTAAATACTTAGAATTCATGAAAGATAGACGATAGATGGTGGAACTTGCAAACTTCTAACACCCTCAACCATCACAGGTCATATGCTTTATCAGAGCAACGACAGCATAAATGTAAAAACTACTACTTATCAAGATAATAAATGCAATATTATTAAAATGTGTTTGCATATTTCCTTTAAATTAAATGAATATTTCTACACGTCTATTGAATACACTAAGATAAACAATTGTAATGCAACAAGAGGCAGTCGAGCATATTTTATAACTTAGCCAAAATCCCGTAACATATAATCCTAAGAGGATTGGGATGGGCGAAGACACGATAAGACTTGTAAATTGCTATGCGATCGAGCTGGGTATGTTTCTTGCTAAGTTTCTTCGTTAAGTGAACTTTGTTACGGAACCAAAACAAACAGATCCGATGCAATCGTGACCAATGCACGGACTACATAACTTGGAACATGAAATTACTATTTGCAAGCACTTCACTAAATAACATATTTAATGAAACCTGTATACTCTCAACACATATTATTCGATTTAAGTAAATAAGTACATAAATATAAAAGAAATGTTTAATTTAACTTGATTCGTATGAACTAGTAAATTGAATGCAGTGAGAATTGTAATCAAATCATTTGTTTTAAGCTCAACCTGATAAATGCTTTGCAAATAATATCATTATAGTCATTTATTGTTGATTAAACATTATTTAAAATAATCTTTAGTTTTCATTTAATTCATTATAATTATACTAATGATTGAACTACCAGCGTACTAAATCGCTTCGGGATTTTGTAGTACCAATTAGGACATAATTAAATTTGAGGTATATTCTACGTAAATGAGGCAATTTACTCACTCATCTTCTTGCTTTATTTATGTTTGCTAGAAAATCACTATATTCAATAGAACTTACACAATAAAATATCGTTTACGTTTCAGCTCAGCTGTTTACTAGCACCCGAGTGTAACTTCTGTGGGATGGAATTAGCTGAAGGAATCCTGTACTAATTTTGCGTATTCCGTTAGTTGAATTTGTAATTTAGTCGTCTATAATGTTACCGTATTCGATTTACCAACACAATAGAATTTATATTGATAGGCGAATTGTAATTAATTAGAAAGAGCTTATTCTCGACGTATTATTCGTAGAAATAATGTATTAACAATATAAATTATTTCATCACCAATTTCAAATCGCAGGTGATTTACTGTATATTTAAGCATTGTGAAAGCATATTGTGATGTTTTAATTAGAGTGTTTATGGCACAAGTGATTCACAACCAATATATTTATGGAGGAATTTGTTCCATGAGTAATTATGAATTGAATATTATTGCAATTTAGTAATTAATAGCGACCTAGTATATACAATCACCAAATATTGATGGACTTTGTGTATGCCCGTCAGGGTAGATTCGTCATTACATATTCTACCGTTAAACAGCAATACTTAGTACTTATTGATGTGTTCCGATTTGAAGCGTGAGTGAGTCAGCGTAACTACCGACACAAGGGACTTAATATCTTAGTTTTCAAGGCTGACAGCGCATTGGTGATGGCAGGAATGGTCAATATCTCTGTTAAAGAAACTTTTTTAGAAAATTTTGCAGATTTACAAGTTGTACACTGTTTTTGTGTGAGTATTTAGATTCGTTTTAGTAGCGTTTGCCTTACAAGCGTCTGGACCGACAATCACATCTCTGATATATACATTATATCTAAAAACATTTTGCAATATATTAACATACAATATATCCTATGTCTGACCTAAAATTCAATCTTATATTAGTAATTATTAATCAAACCGGAAAAACAAATGAACAATTTCACCTTATTATAATTTTATTATACGTATGATTTCATGTATAAGCCGCGTTAACCAGAGGGTGACCTACACATAGACTATAAAAATATTTTTAAATCACCATGTTACGGTGTTGGATTATGTTTTAAGATACGACCGGTTTGGAGAGATTACCGAGAAGAACCGCCAAAAAAATTGTATTTACTCTTTTTCACAATTTAATTACAGAGTATATCAATAAAGTGCAATTAAATTAATGTAACCCGCCTAGAAATCAACAAAATACTAAGTCCATGCTTTCTTATCATTAAAATAATCTTGTACCTATTGAGTAATAGTAATAGAGTAAAACAAATGGGTGAATTAAATGTAAAGAGAACTTGTAATGAAGTAATTGAATGTCAATACTCGAATTTGTCAGTAGAGAGCCTTATTAATTGTACGTGCATACCGAAGAAGCAAAACATTATTGGCGCTCCATATATATTATAAATGCCTTATGACTTACGGCATAACGCTTATGACGTCATAAACCTTATCCGCCACCGCTCTCTACTCTCTTGTGCCTGGCGCGTTTATTCATTGCTATAAATTATAATAATAATATGGAAAACATATTTATTTTATCATCGAAATCCCATGTGTTTATTTATTTAACTCCATATTGAATAATTCATTTTCTATAATAATGAATTATTTTAATAACTGTCAATTTAAATGTTTCATATCTGCAATACGTCCTGTAACGGTAACATTTTGTTTATATCTATAAAAATAATAAGTTATATTTAAAACGTAACAACAGTAATGGTTGATATATTTATCTTGAACTCTATTTATCTCACGCTCGTCTCGATAAACTCATTTTACACGATTTCGTCAAAACATTACTTTATATTCAAACACTTAAATACTCTTGGACTAAAACGTGATCTGATAATATTACATGATAAGATGTGGTGACAAGTTAATAACGAGAACAATAAAAATAATTCGGTACCTAATATAAAATTATTGTCTCGTAATTCATTATACTGCGCTGAGCAATCTATTAACAGTACGTTTCCCATGACTGGACAACAATGTTATTTTCAATCACTTGTCAATATTATTTCGGACTTGTTTGGATCCACGAATGCGTCAGTTGACAAATATCTACGTGTACTCTCCTCTATATTTTATACTATGTATTTAGTTAGAAACAGCACACAAATATCACATTGCTAGACAAATTTCTCCTCATCTCAGTGAGAAAGTTCGGAGCTTATTACACCACGCTGTAAGTGCAGGTCGATGTATTAAATGTATGTACATGTGGTAAAATTATCCCCGGAATCGTGGTTTCATCATTTGGTTCTTTTACTTTAATTATAAACATTAATAATTTGGCGTGTGGATTGGCGTTGGGTCGATAGACCCGAACCCGATCGAACCCTATCGACAATTATAGATGGTTAACAAATAATTATTTTTTAGACGATAACATATATCTGAAAAACTCGTATAATCGAGATATATCGATATGAAATCCATAAAATTCAATTATATGAAGTTCAAGCGCCGGCCATGTTCGGCGTTTACGGGTGCGTCCAGTAACTGTATTCGAAATAATAATAACGTGCAGGGTTACGGCAAACTCAATGAAAACTTACCCACAGTAAATTATTAATAAATAATAAATGGTATTTGTTTCGTTTTATTTATTTTACCCGAGCGAAGCCGTATTCCCCTTCAACTTAAGGGGAAGATCTATAAAGACCATGGTCAGACCTGCTGTTCTATATGGATCAGAGTGTTGGGCTACAAAAGGGATGACTGAAAAACAACTGCATGTAGCGTAGATGAGAAAGTTGAGAGGAATGTGTGGTGTTACGCGAATGGATAGAGTAAGAAATGAGGACATAAGAGGAAGTTTGAAAGTAGCACCGGTAACCGAGAAGCTATATGGAAACCAGCTGTCATGATATGGCCATGTTATGCGGAGGAATGAGGACCATGTGAGAAAGGTCTTGAGCATGGACGTGGATGGATAAAGAAGTAGAGGACGACCAAAGAAACGATGGATGGATTGTGTGAAAGACGATATGTCTGGAAAGAATGTTACTTGTGAGATGACGTCAGACAGAGAAGTATGGAAGAAAAGACATGCTGCGCCGACTCCAAATAAAATTGGGATAAGCGCAGGAGGATGATGAAACAATAATTGAGCACAATACGAATATTTACATGCACTAGCTTCAATTCAAAACCGCAACCGTCGTTTCCGTTCCATTTGTTTTATTTAGTTGTCCGTACAGGAACCGTAAAGGTTCTTATACAAAAAGTAATCAATATTTCTTAGTAATATAACGATCGCTCTCAAGTAATTGTTCCGTGCTCTTGCGGATATAGGAATTGTTGCGGAAATAGGAATCGCTTTGTAAGAGCTAGTTTATCTATCCTATAAAGATCAAAGTAGTTTAACCCTTTCGACGAAATAATCATACAATGTATCCATGTTATATCATAATATTTAATCATAATCCAGAGCGCTAAGAATTGAAGACCAAATATTGCTTTTGGTAATGATTGAAAGTTAGTTGATATTTCTACGATTGGAATAGTGAACATGTACCATGTACGGCTATGTATACTTATGACGTATTTTTGTAATGTTTAACTTAAAAAAATGCTAAAATGTACATAAAACTTATACCAGAAGAAGAAACTTTTAGTATATCGTATCATAATAACAGTAGCTTAGCATAAAATTTTGACTATTGATGTGAAAAATATGAATTTAAAAATAAATTTATCCCCGTACCGTGTTTCATTTATATCAATTGATCGTGTGATTACATGAAATCAATAAAACATATTTTAAACCGTCTCACAACAATATAACTATTATAACACAATAAAAAACAATTACATATATTTTTATATGTATCACATCAAAAGATGACTTGGAAAAAAAGAACAGCGAATACAGTAAAACAACGGTACAAAAAGACATACATTGCTCACCAAAACTTAAAAAAAAAAACATTTTATCTGTAGACAGGGCTTTCTTTTGAATAAATATTCAATAATATAAAATACTATATAATAATAATAATATTTTTTTATTGTTAAATAAAACGTTTGTAAATTGTATTCAAACTATTGTGTTACTTTTTAATTTCGTATGTATGTATTGTGAATGAAATATAAAGATCATTAATGATACAATCTGATTTCGGGTTTAGGGAAAGGCGATCCTGATTGACTTCTGTCGATTTTCAGATATTAACAGTAATTATAATTTAAGGTAATTTTAAAAACGAATATCACAGCTGATAAATCTATAAGTTTAAATATAACACGAATTACTATGTATAATTTCTCGCTAACTGCCACCGAGCAACTCTTTAAGTCTTTTTGAAATATCATTATGCTCATAACTTTAGTCAGACCGGACACTTCATTATGAAAAGATGTCACTAATTGTGAGAAATTCTCTATTCATTCCGTTCCCGTTGAACTATTCATAGTTGAAAAATGCTAGGTTACAAATAATTTAATATGTATTGCTTTATAAATATTATTTCAAATTGAAATAAACGTTTTGACAAAACATTCAATGAGATTCCAAAATAAGCAATTCGTCATAATTGTTTATTTTATAATTTAATCTTATAATATTAATAATTTCTACATATTATTAAGAGCAAAAATAATGGTAAGTATAATAATTGAAACTTGCCTTTAATTCATCAAGACATCACATCACATTATAAGGTTTTATAAGTTTTTTATTTATCTTTGGTTACAATTGTATACTGAAAATCAAGTAGGTTTTTTGGAAACAAATGATTGTGCAGATTTTATTCCTGTGGTTAATTATAGCTTGTGTCATTCTTCTGCTAACAAAACTACTAGCAATTGTGGTTATATAATTACATTTATTGTGTCGTTACTTATTTATAAATTAAAGAAATATTTGTATAATTTTGTGAAGTTTATTCATATTCATTATACTTTTGCTACTGCTTTTGTATTTTAGAAACAATACTGATCGCGTGGATACACTATTTTAAAATTTCGGCAGAGATTTCAGTTATATCAAGCACTATTGAATTTCTGCGTAATGACTGATTATTTCAGTGTTGTATATGAAATGAAACTGCTATTTTGGTGTAGTGGTTACAAGGCTGCATATTCAGAAATTTTAAGTTTAACCCAAGCGTCGGACCAATAAGAACTCATTGGGTATTTCTTTCGAGATTTTTTCGGTAACGGAGTCTACACATAGACTTAGTGCTTATACTGTTTACTTAGCGTCCCTTGGATAGCACGTAAAGTCTTTATTAAGTTTACTAAAATAAGTTCTGCGTCTGAACACTTTCCGGTCGTGTTGGATGTGCTTTCCTGTCAGGATGGGAAGGCTTTCGCCTTTTTCATGTATGAAATGCTAGAATTTAATACAACCTTTATAATGACTCTATAATTGAATAAGAACGACTGGTTTAAAAAGATATGTTTTTAAGAATACCAAAAAGAATATTTGAAATGCGCCTCATGTTTTTGTTTTTGTATTTAGTAGTCCCAGATATATTTCGCTGATGCAGCGGCAAGTGACCCTGGATATCCAACATGCGAAAGGTAACCGTACTACTAAGATTTCTCACCCATTATTAGAATCTGAAAAATTTCAAAGTATGTGTCCTAAATATATTATAGTTAATTTATTTTTTACTTAATATATGTACTTCAAAATATTTTAGCTATTATTGGTTATGCTCTATGGAACAAGAATTATCTACTTCTTTTTGTTAATGTGACATGTGTCTGTTTTACTGATTGTTTGAAATTTTTGAAAATTTTGTTTAATTTTATTTAAACATCGTACGTATATTATAGATTTGAAAAATTATTTCCATTGTAGTAAATATCAATCTTACAAAAAATAAATACTTATTCATATAAATAATAATTATAAAAACGTCGAATATATAATAGTAATAAATGCTACTCTAAATGAAATGTTTTCTTTTTAATTAAGTTTCATTTTTTAATGTCGCTCAGCTCAAGTCCTGGAGAATCGTGACCGAAAAACTAAACAGTCATTGAAAACAGGTTTTTTCGATCTACAAAATAATTATGAAAACAACGTCTTACCTCCTGTGCATACTTAATTAGGTTTATTGAGCTCATTTACTGTAAAGGTGCTCCTATACATTTGCGATCAGCATGCGATCAACAGCGACACGACTAATTTTATTATCATGATTCCAAGTGACTTTGTAAGCGACTATATATGATATGGTAAGTTTAGTAAATAAAGTATATTAGTAACTAATTATAAGGTAAGTATATTAGTTTAGTAAATTAATAATATTAAGAAAAATTATATGTTGTTTTATGATTATTCATCCTAACTGAAGCAGTGTGGTGTTATACGCTCTCAAAAGTTTTCATTACAGGAAAAGATAGTTTGTCCAGCGGTGGGATATTATCATGTTTGATTAAATTTAATTATTTTTACGCAGCATATATTATTCATTAACATTTTAAAGTGCTACAGTGACTTTTAGTAATATAAGAAGAAGAATATCTTGTTTTTCTAAATCGCATCGCGTAATTATATTAGAATCAAAGTTAAAACTCGCTCAATGTAAACAAGAAACTAAATCAAAAAAGTAGGTCACTAATAAAGAATTAACCGGACGTTTGTTTGTTCCACTATGTTATTTTTTCGGAAATGGAAAAACTTGTAGTTATCATTATCGTTAAGTTTCTTTATTAGTAATAATGAAATAGTTTTCGGTATAATTCTATCGGTCCAGAAAAACTAACGATTTTTAACGCAGCAACAACCGCTTGGTGTATTTCATTTTATATGTTATTTCGTAATTTATTACATTCTACATTCAAATGATATTAGAAGTAGCATTTCTAGTATTTTAAAATGAAAATAAAGAAATTTCTGGAACCTTGTAGTATACCAGTAAATGACAAACACACCACTTTATATTGTGAGGTAAGTTTAAGTTTATAAAAACTAGTTTATTACTTACTAGTTGTCGTCTGCGGTTTCGCCCGCGTTTTCTAGGTCTTATTTGTTGGGAATAAAAAGTAGCTTATGGCATTTATAAATTACAAATTGTATTAGTTTTCGGTTCACGGATATAGCCGTGAAACCATAACAGAGAGACAGAGTTACTTTCAAATTTATAATATTATTATTTTAGCTATAATAAATTTCAAATTATTTTTGTTGGTTCTGAACGTGCTACTCTTTGGTAATACCAAGCCGATAGCCCGATTCTTATGGAAGTTCATAAGCTATTTAACAGTACTCTACGGCACACGAGGGTGGAGCAGGAACATTTAACGTGAGTAAGACCACGCTACCTGCTCGTTGTAAAAAAAAAAAACTAATAAATATAATACATCAATTAGCTTATACTATTGCCAAAATATGATACAGCTCAGTAGTCAGAATATAGTAATTTTAACCTTAGAGGGATAACTCTCACACTCACTCACAACTAGGTCGGATAATTTTCATGTGCTTAAATTACGTTTAAAATATCTATTCATTAAAAGCATCGTAAGGAAACCTGCACATGTCAAATGAAAATCTACCACGAGTTTATTGACAAACCCGCTTTGGAGCAGCGTGTTGAAACAAGGTCGAAAATATTCTCCTTTGAAGGAAAGTCTTTAACCAAGCTGAGAGACATTTACTGGCTGTTAAGAACAAACTTACGAAAAAGGGCACGAAGCCAGATAACCAATTATCGTTAATACGTCTTAGACAGTTAACAGTTACTTATATTTGTTTTTTTTTTTATACGACATTTATTAGTTTGATGTAATTAAATAAACCAAGTATTAGACAAATACCCACACCCTTTAAATATTTATAGTAATAATACCAAATGCAAATGATTTTAATCGGTGTGGTTTCATCTTGGTAAGGACAAAGTTTAGCAAATTGCCGCGAGTGTATACAATTAACCTAGGTTGTTGTTCCTTCACAAAGCGAAACATGCAAGGCTGCTTGTTACTAACAATCATAATATAGTTTACCGAGCAAACAACTGCGTTATCTAACATTTTTAACAATTTGATTAGTTATAAAGAAAGAAAAAAATTGATAAACTTTACCCGTGTTACATTTTGGGACACACAAATACAAGAGCCGAGATGGCCCAGTGGTTAGAATGCGTGCATCTTAACCGATGATTTCGGGTTCAAACCCAAGCACAAAACCACTGAATTTTCATGTGCTTAATTTGTGTTTATAATTCATTTCGTGTTCGGCGGTGAAGGAAAACATCGCGAGGAAACCTGCATGTGTCAACGACAACGAAAAGCTGTCACATGTGTATCTACCGACTCGGATTGGAGCAGCGTGGTCGAATATGCTCCAAACCTTCTCCTCAAAAGGAGAGGACGCCTTAGTCCATCAGTGGGAACAGCTGTTAATGTTGTAAAAAATACAAATCACTGTGTAAATATTTGCTGTAAAACATCTGTTGGCGCTCCTTGGGAAAAGGACTGACTCATATGCCATGACGGCAGACGGCATGACGCTCTATGCCATCATGTCCCCACACCGCCGCCGGTCTCCCTTATTTAATATCCGTAAATGATACCTATACTATAAATTATTATAAAAATAAGAAAAATATATTATTATTATTCCACATTTATTTATTGATTTTCTTCAATTTTAAAATGATCTTGATGGTAAGGCTTTGAGCAGTAACCCGCTTGGGTTACTGTACAAAACCACCCACGCACTAAATATTCTACTACCAAACAATAGGACGTCACAGGATTGCTGTGTTCTGGTTTTAATCATTTGTGAACTAATGGCTTATAAGAACAACACAAGTACAAGAGACATAACATATTAGTACCCAAAGTTGGTGGCACATTGAGGATGTAAGGAATGGTTAATGATACTTACAACGCCAATGTCTTCGAGCGGTGGTTACGTACCCTTATCCTTAATTCGGCCATAGACCTGACACAGCGAGACTTATAAGGTACTTCTTACAATATCAATAGAATTACAGATGGTTTATTATTTGAAGGTGGAATTTATTTATTTTAAGTTTTTTACGCTTTTAGAGTGCGTCCCTGGGCGATGGCTCACTGTGCACGCGGAATCCGCCGCGCACGTAATAAATACACGAAAACTTTGATCATACTCATATCAAAGGGTTAAGGTTATTTGTACCTTAGAATTGCTTCTTTGTATCTATGATCCATTGCCGGAACCATTAAACCTATAGACTGGAAAGACAGCTATATTCGTTTATCTCAGTACAGATTACCTAAGAACGGCTTTTGTCGAGCTCAACTATTTAGAAGTTGGGATGTAATAATCATCACACCAGTTTTGAAATATAACTTAAAATACCAAGCTTAATTTTGTTTGGTAAAAATATTACAATTGCTACAATAAATACAAGTTTATCTAAAATGCTATCTATTTTATAATAAATTACAATACACAGGCAGTTGACGTGAAAGTTAGTAGAACAAAGAGAGATTGTCAATAGGTATGTACTCGTATACAAGCAATGACGTGTGTGCTATTGTATCGAATTCACTGTTTCGTGTCCATATGTATTCTTTAACAATAAAAAACTTTCAACTAAAATATGTATACACTAAAGATTTACTAGAAATGTTTTAAAAAAGAAATTAAATTGTACATCAAAGTCTTTATACTCCCTGAAGTGCTTCTTCGAATCAGGGAACGATCTGAAAAGCATCTTGTTACAAGTGAAATTTATAAAAAGATATTTTTCTTGCCGCTATCACTTTATATATGTATATACATATATAATAATTATTATTACTTCAAAAATTTCGAACAGTAAGGAGTTTTGAATAAAATACTTATTGAGGAAAACATAAATGCTTATGAATGAAACATCAAAACACAATCCAAAGAACTACCGCAGCTTAATGTTTTTCTTTTGTTAAATGTATAAATAATATTTAATTTAAGGCTCTATTACCAATACCGGTAGTTAGAGCACGTGAGTCGTGAAAAAAAATCTCGTGTTCACCTCTGAGTGCGCTTTTCATGTGCTTTGCTATGTGTATAATTGTAATCAAAATAATCATATCGTGCTTGGCGGTAAAACAGCGTGACTAATCATGCATTGGTCGGATCAACTTCTGCCACATTCACTAAAACGCAGTCGAGCGCGTGGTGTAATAAGTTCAAAAGTGAAATTAAAAATCTTTATGCAATATAGCGTTACACTTGCTAGTGATTGTCAAACATCTACGATCGGTTCGGAAATAAACTCAGAGATGAGAAAAAACAATTGCCTTTAGGCACGAATTCATCATAATATTTATATCGCAATTCGTTCCAGTTATGACATTTATACGCTTTAATACAACTAACAAGATGAACATATTAAGACATTATTCCTTTTACTGAATGTAAACCTCTCATGATATGCTTTTAAATAGTCAGTTAAATTATTTTTCTATTCATAAATATAGACATACTAGCTGTTACCCGCGGCTTCGCTCGCGTAAAATATGAATATATCTACTAACTTAAAATATTATGTTAATGTAAGACCTCTTTGCATACAACATTGGTGAGTTGTGTTCAGCCCTTAGGGTAGAATATTCAGAAACGCTTAAATACGTATCTTCTCATTTTTAATCAGTAGCTCAAAAATAAAGTTTCATGTTTTTAACTTCAAAAATGACGGACTTCCAGACTAACCTGTATACGAAATGTCAACCCCTATTACACCCCTAAGTGGTAGAATATCTAGAAACACTTAAATATGTATATACTCATTTTTAATCAGAAGCCCATAAATAAAATTTCATGCTACTAACTTAAAAAATGACAGACTTCCAGACTAACCTGTATACGAAATGTCAAGGCCTATTTTTCGCCTTAGGCGTAAAATATCTTGAAACGCTTAAATACGTATCTACTCATTTTTAATCAGTAGCCCAAAAATTAAATTTCATGCTTCTAATTTCAAAATGACGAACTTCCAGACTAACCATAAAAATAAAGTTTCATGTTTTTAACTTATAAATGTTTGACACCCATAAAAACTTTCAACCCTTATTTCACCCCCTTAGTGGTAGAATATGCAGAAACAATTAAATAAGTATCTACTCCTTTTTAATCAGCATCCCAAAAATAAAGTGTCATATTTCGAACTTAAAAAATACGGATTTCCATACAAACGTTCAACCCCTATTTCACCCTTTAGGGGTAGAATTTTCAAAATTCGCTTCTTAGTGGGTGTCATGATATGTTAGTTTATAAGTGTAAGTTTAAGCTCAAACTCAAACTCAAATTCCTTTATTCAACATAGAAGCCATTACACTTACTTATTGATGGTCAAATTAAACACTACCACTGGTTCGGAAAAAGGAACAACCTGACCTGAGAAGAACCGGCAAAAGAAACTCAGCGGGACTTTTTTTTTTGTCTAGATAATTAAATACATAATATAACATTTTATATGAATAGAAACAGCCAGGAGGCGATCGTTTCATTCACAAGGTGTGCTATCAAACATAAACTCACTAATTGTATAGTAACCTTTCGCACACAAGCGCTCCTTAACATTTTTTTTAAATTTGGCAACAGAAGCATTTTGACCGCTTTCTGGGATCCTGTTGTAGAAGCGTATACATTGCCCCACAAAAGAGTTACTGACTCTATGCAGTCGAGTAACAGGAGTAACAAGATTGTGTTTGTTCCTTGTACCAATGTTATGAGAATCACATTTTCTCATAAAAACATTCATATTTGTCCATACATACAAAACATTACAGAATATATATTGAGAAGCAACAGTTAATATCTTAATTTCTTAAAATTTATACCTTAATGATTCCTTGGCTCCTAGGTTATAGATAGCGCGAATAGCCCTCTTCTGCAGCACAAATATAGTATGGATAGCGGCTGCGTTACCCAAAGGCATAATACCGTAGGACATTATACTGTGAAAGTAACTGAAATAAACTAGGCGAGCCGTATCAACTTCGATAAAGAATCTAATTTTTTTGACCGCAAATGCCGCAGAACTCAGTCCCGCCAATCCGTTTATATGGGGGAGCCACTGTAACTTGGCATCAAGAGTAAGGCCAAGAAATTCAGTTGTTTCAACGGGATCCATCGATTCCTCATTGATAAGTCCATAGGGTTTTACATTTTGCACGTTTGGTGTGCTAAATTTTACAATTTTAGTTTTTTTATTATTCAGCCTAAGATTATTTACGCTAAACCAGTGTACTTTATCAGACATAGCATTGTTTACATCGTCATACTGTACCTGTTTCCTATTAATTTTAAAAACCAAAGAGGTATCATCAGCAAACAATACTATACTATGTTTGTTCCCAACAAGAAAGGGCAAGTCATTTATGTATATGAGGAATAGAAATTGTTAAGACAGAAGGTCGAGTGCACATTCTCTAATTCCATAGTGATATAGTTGCCTGACCAGAGTTTCATGTTGAACACAATCAAAGGCTTTGGATAAGTCGCAGAAAATCCCGAAGGCATCCTGCGACCAGGCTCTCAGGCTTCATAGATATTTCTTATAAGTTCGATACCTGGGTCGGTAGTCGAGTGACCCCTCGTAAATCCAAATTGTTTTCTATGAAGCAGATTGTATTTATTGAAATATGCTAATAATTGATTTAGAATATTTTTTTCAAATATTTTACTGAGGATTTTTTGTATTGAGATTGGCCTATAGTTGTTAGGATCTGAAGAGTTACCAGATTTAAATATTGGAATGACTTTACTATGTTTCATCAGGTCAGGAAATACACCACGTTGAACACAATAATGGAATATTATTGCAAGCTAAGGTGCAATCACATCAATAATTGAATTAATCACCTTTATAGAAATGCCCCATAGATCAGCAGTTTTCTTAATGTCTAATGACTTAAATGTACAAATTATGTCATTGGTGTTTACAGGGGTAAAATTAAATTTTGATTTGCATTCTCGTATTTTTTTTTATCAATGATTCGGCAACTGCTGGAGAAGATATAAGTAACTTAGTTGTAGAAACTGGTATGTCAGCAAAAAATTTATCAAAAACCGAAGCAACTTCCCGTTCACTATTTATGACTTTATTATTATAATTTAAGTTCAATTCGGAGCTGCGACTGCCACCTCTACCAGTTTCACAATTAATAATTTTCCAAGTCATTTTTTATTTTGTCATGTGCATTCTTAATTCTATTTTTTATAGTTAAAGACTTTGCCAAAAAGCACACTTTTCTAAATAATTTTGAATAGTTACTTACATAGTTGGCAAAAGTAGCACTGTGATTGTACGTATTTTCATTATAAAGCTCGTACATTCGTTGCCTACTGTTATGAATTCCAATAGTAGCCTAGTCATTGAATTTAAATTTTTTTTTGTATTAACTGTTTTAGAAGTGAATATTGCATTAAACTTGTTTCTAATTCATTTAAGTAGATTATTATACAAAACATTGGGATTATCACTAAAAGATAGGTGTGGGAGATTGGCCAAAATATTACTTCTAAACTTCTCAATACGACTTGTGGTCAAAGGAACAAACATTATTTTTTCAGAATTGCTTTTTTTTTTAACATGATAAGTTTCAGTAAAGTAGTTTTATGCCTCTAGTTCTAAAAATAATACTTTTAACAACTTACAACCTTTCATCCCCCTTTTCAACCCTTTACAGCACTTTTTCCAAATAAAAAGTAGCCATGTCCTTTCTCAGGCTCTAGACTATTTGTGTACTAAATTTCATTGAAATCGGTCCAGTAGTTTTGGCGTGAAAGCGAGACAGACATACAGACAGACAGAGTTACTTTCGCATTTATAATATTAGTATGGAAGTATGGATTTCTTACGTCGAGATTTCTTTCCTCGCTCTCAAGGGTATTTCCGCATTTACCTGCATTTGAGTGCTTTGCCTTCAACAGTCATAGAAAAGTATGAATTTTACATTGCAAGATGTTACTTTTATAAAACACATAAAAATGAAACTTCTAAAGGTAGTGAGATGAGACAGATTTAGTTGGAAAAGTATGCGTTTTTTGTAGCTATAAAGACAGTAGAATTTATACTAATATTAGAAATTTTAAAGTAATTTTGTCTGTCTGTCTGTGTCTGTGACACATACATTTGGAAACTAAACTTTCAAAATTACTTATTGATTTAGATGAAATTGAGTATAGAGCAAGCTTAAACCCATGAACATAGGCTTTTTTAAATTTATATTTCAATAGGGTTAAGTATGAATGATAATACTTATCATTCATACTAAGTATATACTAATTCATGATAAGTATTATCATTCATACTTAGCACTTAAAAAAAATCATAAATTATAAAGATTAGTAATATATATATTAACAATGGTGTTGCCGTACTTTGTGAATACAAAAATATAAACACTATTTTATAGGACTTTTCGGTAGACTTTGAATGATCTTCACAAATTGAATTATACATGGGTAAAATCGCGGGTTCAGTTCATATTCGTGAGTATATGGTGATATTTGTTCCAACTAAATTGAATAACTGAATTATACTCGTACAAATATATTCTTGAAATAAGAGCGCTTTAAGCGCTAAACTAATTTAACTATTAATGTTGATTGTACAAAACAATCGGTATTTCTTATGTAATAAAATATTAAATGTACAAATACTTTTATGTTACATGTCTATTCTATTATTTAAAGAACACGATGCCAGCGAATCCGAAAACTGGCAGAATTCCAAATTGAATTAAACGTGAGGGGATAGCCGAACAGTGCCGAACTTTGATCACATACCGATGTGTCACCAACCTTATCTCAAGAAAAATCTCAAACTTTGAAAGCGAATATATCCTGAAAGTAGCGAAATATTCTTAGTCTTTCCTCTTGCCAGCTTACCTGAAATATATTGAAAATGTTTTGACGTATGCTGTGCGTACTGGAAAAGTTATGACACATCCGAGGTACGTATTCTTAAGACATTTTACGAAAAGGATTTCATTTATGTAAGTATAATTTTAATTTAATTGCATATATGACTATTTTAAGGCAAAAAGTATTTTAAGGCAAATGATTTTATTGTATTCATGAGTCCATCTATTACGTTTTATAAATAACTTAATTCTTTTATAGCTCATCATATTATTTACACTTTTTAATTGTAAATTCGTTAATGGGAACTACGGTATACGTCACAATACCTCTTTATTTATATTTTTGTTTGTTTGATTTTTATTCACACATATATTTATGTATGTCTGTATCTATTTACGTATATTGGTGCGCTTCTTTTGCCTTTATTACCCGGAGAACATCGAAAGAACATACGAAATGAAAATTGGCTGTAAAAAATATATTTCAATCACTAATTGCTCCTATTGTTATTTAATGACTGTCGCTGAATCCATTTTATAAGTTATTTTATTCTTGTTTCTTCTAATTGAAAATCAAGATGGGTGGGATGGATTATTTAAAAAAAATCTGTAATATTTCCGATGTTATTTGTAAATATGACAATCACTGTTAATAAATATTAAAGCAAATGTCATTTTTTAGCACAACTTAATAAGCAAATAAATGTAATTGTATTTTTAAATAATTGTTATAAAATTATTTTTGCCCGTCATTTACCGCATAACCAAGCGGTTTATATGTTAATAATATTGACTTCTGTAACCAAGCTTGGAACTTCTATTAGATTACTATAATTCGAAAAACTTATAATCTTGCAGGAAAAAATCCCAGTTTTTTGTAAAGAGTGACGTAATGTTTGTGTCGTATTTTACGTATCCCATCGATTTCAAACCGAAAGAAATAAACGTGCGGGATTTCGAATTTCAAACTAGTGTAGAAGTGTTATCTCCGATGTCTTTTTGTTGCAACCATCACTGTGCGACTCTTTGAAAATGATTTTACCGCACGTTTGCTAATTTAAAAAAAAAAACCAAACTCCTTGGTGTACACGAAATAATGACATGGCGAATAGCATGGTCGGATGAAGTTGAAAATTGGGGGAAAGTAATATGACTTTTAAAATTAGAACTTCGCAAAACTTTTTCAAAATTTTTGACTTTGACTTGACTTTGACTCGACTTGAAGCTAATGTTAATTGTAACTTAACGTTTTTAAGTTTTAATGCGGTTAGATCAATTAGTGATCGTTTAGATTTCTAACAAAAATAAGAATGATTGTTTATGTAATAAAAGTATTGTTTTCTTTGAAACAACATTCAATGATTCCAATTGCCATTCAATAATAAAAAAAGTTTTATTAATAAATATGTATTATACAAACATGGCTTTGAATAAAATTATAGGCATAGTCATGCCTAATATAGAATTCTTAATATCTAACTTTACGGCAGTATCATACGAGTAAGTTCAATGACCAGCATTAAACTTTATACCACTAAAATATTAATGAATGGACATCATACATAGTAAGTGAGTTCGATTTATCAAATAAACTGAAGGCTGACGTCTACGTCTTTAAATATAATTAAAATATTGTACGTCCAAATGTATGTGGATTTGCCTTTTCATTCTAAAATCGTTATTATTGTCATTAAATTGTTTATAAGGATGAACACTAAATTAGCATTGACTAAATTCATAATATACCATGCTTTTATAAAGTTATCTCAAAAGTTCTTCGTAACCAGCTGTTGTTTGCTAGTTGGTACAGCTTACAACTTTATTAACAAAGTTTCGAATGTAATTATAAACATACATAAGAACTTGGTTACTGGTTACAATGTTTGAATGAAATTTAATATTTGTAAATATTATTAAAATCATACCAATATTAAAATAAGGTAAACTAATATTCCTATTGATGACTAAAATTAATAGTCGCAGAGACAATTGTCGACACAGGATATTTTGAACGCTGACAAAACCATAACAGATAACTACGTATGAAAATATATTCGAGATAGGTTTTTAAAATGTGTATAAAAAAGCACAGATAGCGTTTATAAATAAGTTACAGTAACCATTTATATATTTTAAGAATGGAAAATAATTCAGGGTAACTTTAGCTTAATTGTCATAAAGTATAATTAATACCTTATCAGCCGCGGCCGGCTATTATAATTCTAAGAAAGATGTATATTTGTCTACGTAATCATTACAATAAGTCATAAGTTATTATATCAAAAGTTTCATACATTTACATTTAAGCAATTAAAAACATACATCGTGCAATGCATATAAAGTATAGGAAACCTTAATGTCCATCCAACGTTTTGATAAAGATGAAAAATTGTTTCTTCCAGCTTAAGGGGCTTCTTTGGACGATTAATCTTTCTGCGAACCTATTGTTGATCTCTCAGGGTAGAACTTTTGTGTCCGAACCCCAGCTGAGATCAAAAGGTTTTTCCACTGTTGCTATGATTTTTACAAACCTTTCGGATGAAATAGCCAAAAGTGGAGTGCATGGTTACGTACAACTACACAATCAACAATCACACTCGTTGGCCACTTTGTCGTACTTTATACAAAGTAAAGTAGAAGTAACAAGCCTGTAAATATACCACAGCCGCTAAAGCCTCGGTTGTTATCAGTTGTTTGAATAAAGTAACTTGTAAATTTCCCACTGTTGGGCTAAGACATTTTCTTCTTAGAAGAGAACGTTTGAGAAAGTTTATTTCACCCCGCTGCTCCAATGCGGGTTGGTACTCGTAGATTCAGATGTGGCGGAATTTCGGTGAAATTATAGACAAGCAGGTTCACTCAAATGTTTTTCCTCACCGCCGAGCACAAGATGTAAGATGTAGATTACAAACACAAGTTAACACATGAAAATTCAGTGGTGCTTGCCTGGGTTTGAACCCGCAATCATTGTTTAAGATGCACGTGTTCTAACTACTGGGCCATCTCGGCTCATTTTGTAGAGTTGTTAGAAAGTATTAATTTATATCATATTATTACTAGAGCAAATAAAATCTCTTCTTTTGTACGTAATATGTTAACAGAAAATAAAGTTCATTTCCGGTCTTCAGCCGAAAGTCTATTGCAAGCACTAATCATATGCGTAAGATATATTATTGTTCAAAAATTTGCATACAAACACAGATGCACTCTCATAATTCATTGAGACGGCAGTGAGCAATGGGTATACGCAACTTGGTTGTTGCGAGTTTTTTGACAAATGAAATAGAACTTAAATCTTTATTTGCGTCACCCGGGATTTACCCAAGACTGCGTATTACGCAGCTGTTAACCCATCAAGGATGATATTCATTTATGAAGGTTTAGTAAAAAAAATATTTTAGTATTGAAAACATAATTGCATAGCTCTTTTACCTATCAGTCATAAAAAAACTCCTGTAAATTTAGACTCTGTCCGAAAATTGGACTCTACACATCCTGAAAATTTCGCCGTAAATCATAGCCTTGCAAAAAAACCTTAAAATTAAACTTTAAATGCATGTATCTAATAGATGAGCAGTCTCGGGGCGGAACATTACCAGCTGTTACTTACGTTACGTATGTACACAATGTTTTGCTGCGCAACGTATTCGTAAAACTTCAATATGTAACCTCCTTTGTTAATAAGAAGGATTAAATTCTTTATCATTTGTGCTTTTTAATATAATCAGGTTTAATGAAAATATATAATTTCATAGTCGGAAAGAAGTAAAGTGAGTAAATACTGAGTTTCTTGCTCGTTATTGTTGATAGAATCTAAATAAAACTTGGGAGTAAGCTTAAATTTATATCAAACTTGTTAATTGACGATTCAAAATGTTTGCAAGAATTTCCTTTCCTATACCTATTAATATATATTTTTTAATTTTCACCACCTTACACAACCGAGTATAACGTAGACTATTTTATATTAAACATTAATAAAATTTTTGAGAATTTACAATCGCATATGAGGTTGAATTTTTCAAGTCTGAGGGAACAAAAAATAGTGAAAAATTATCAAGTCAGATTAGCAGCTGATTTCGATGAATATTTAAACTACTTCAATAGACTTAATAAAAAAAAAAATATATATAGCCGTGGTATACATCCAATACTTTAAAACACCTATAACACTTGTAAGTTGTAAGTATAAATTATATTTATGAAAGTAATAAAATATATTAAAAGATTTTGGTATCGTAGTCACGGAATCATAGTATTAATTCTTAATATTATTCAAGAAGTTACGCGCCAATAGTAATGAATAAATAAGGTAAGTGGATTTTTTTCTAAAATGATTCGATTGAGATTGTTTAAATGTTTCAATGCAGTTTTAGTTTTCATTGTTATTGGTATCAAGTCTCTTAACAATTTTTTGCTATTTCTCTTATTCTTGGAAATGGCCAAACGCACACATGAAAGATTCATACACTATGTAACTATATATTTATGTGTAATTCCTTTATTATTAAAATATCATCATAATATTTAATTATCTTTTTTGACGTAATATTTAATTATTCCCTGTGAAAATAACGGTGAAAATTAATATGAAAATTTCGAAAAAAGAATAATTAATACACGTTAAATATTGAAAAAAATATTTGTTAAAATTTATTATTTAACAATTCTCTCGGAACGATGAAGAATATTACTAACATGAAACGAGTTCATTAGCCACTGCAGCTGTGCGCGATATTTCACGACTCTACAATTTCCGTCGTGACACTTTTGCTGCATATGAAATTAAAAAAAAAATCACCTTTTATTTCGATTTATATTGATATTATTTCTTAAAACGAATAATATTGTCACTCAATTTTATAAATTGGTTGAATTATAAAATATTCAAAGAGTAATCACAAGCAAGTTATTCAAAAAACTAAGAGTGTAGTACTTATTTATTGAAAATGTATATAGATGTTGTTATTCGTTCCCAAAATAAAAGTTGTTTATGGTTTTTTTCAGTATATATACTTATTTTATTTATATGTATTGCCTTCATTTTTATAGTCTGAGATAAATTGAGCTTAAAAATACTAGGTATGAACTCAAAAATAAAAATATAAAAACAGGTCTTGGACGTCAATGCGAATCAATCAATCAATTAGTAGATAGCAGCAGTTAGGGTAGACTAAAATAAATAAAGCACTTTGTTTGATGAATTATATTAAAATAATATATATTTAAGAATACGCACGCAATAATTCATTGATACGCGTGTTCGGATAAAATTTTATAGGAGACCAGAGATCATAACCACCTTGAAATTAGTTTGAAGTTATTGCTGAATTTCATACTGGTTCTTCTTTATGATGGATGTCACTTCTATATTTTAAAACATTTTGGTTGTAAAGTAGTGTGTGTTTTGGTTAACATGTGGCTTGTTTTTTATTCGAAATATTAATATTTTAATTTCTGTATAAATACCTATCGACGCTTACAATTTCGAGGATGTAAATGCAAGCAGCTATATATGAAAGACTAATCATTTTCAATATTTGAATTGAATTCTAATAAATGAGAAGAAGTGGCATTCCAACTTCAAATAACATACCACCAGTAATTCCAACTTGACCATACCAAGTTCACGCTGTAAGAAGTACCCACCTTATATTTCTTACTATGTCACATCGACGTCCGAAATGAGGGTAAGGTTACGTCTGCTATCTTAAAAAAAAGATTTGGTCGTCTCGGAGCTTGTACAAAACCCTAACTAAAAGTTACATGTATCACCTAACTGAAAAATCATTAATAATTATTCAATTACACAAGCGCTTCGCACTTTTCCACACACTTTAAATATAAACTAACAACACTGTGACAAACGATGTCATGTTATTATTATATAACACTATTAAATATTTCAAAGAATCATATTTTTGATTTTTTTTTAAATGTTTGTAACATCTAGTCCTCAAAATATTGTACGTGAATCGTTTGTATAAAGATTTAGTTTCAATAGTAGTGTTTTATCTGTTAATGTTCGAAGACTAAAGTAACTGTAACAACATATAAATAAGAGTTATAATATTTCAAACGTTGTTTTCAGTAATTAAGTTTTGCTATAGGATTAATGCCGGGATATTTGAGCCGCCTTGGTATAAATGAAGAAATACGAGTACGAACAGAATACGAGAACCACGTTCTGCGTATTTTGATAGGATGTTTTAGCAAGGTTAGCATATTGAAAATTTATGAACCCAATAAATGATATACATTTTCGCATGCTTTTGTGATTCATTGGAGTATAAATGATGTACCGGTCTCTTAATAGCGTGAGCGTTTTTGTTAGATTGGAAAGCGTTAAATAAATTACTTATACCTACCTACGATAGCTGGGTATAAAAATATTTTAGGCTTGTTTTCCTTGCGAAGATTAAAATCGTGAAATTAACATTAAACTAATCACATTTATTGCTGTTTGATAAAGATTAATTTTATTGAGCAAAGAAATTATCGATAAATATTTCAAATCATTTAGCCGTTAATTAAACTTAATAAAAAGCTGGAAGATTTTCATATACTGAATTCTAGTTTTATTTGGTAATGACAATTAAAAATCGATGGTACTTTAATCTTTCATACAACCAAATATTTATTGTTTGTACTTTATTCAATTTGTTATGATAGTTTTACAACTATTACGAATCTGGCCTTAACTAAATAGAATTTGCATGTCCTAAAACTATGCGATCCTAAAAGTTATAATAGTTTGCATATGAAAAGCGATATCACTTCTATTGAATTGGGACCTGTGCCCAGGAAATTGCTTTAGTAACTTCATATTATAATTCTGCGTTAACTTTATATTATTATGATGCGTTAATATTAATTAAAATTGAATGCCTGTTAGTGTCCCTACAAAGCCGTTCTTAATAATAGTTTCTATTATTTTTTAGTTTAAAATATTTATGACGTAACTATAACATTTGAAAAACTTACGTTATAAATGTATTTTAATTTATTGAATCATATTTTTTTTTATAAATGTTCTTTATAAAAACTTGGCTCGATTTACGGAGACCGAAGTATTTTTAATAAACGATTGAAACAGCGTTTGAAATATTATTCGAGTATCCAATTTATAGATCATTATATCAAGGAGGGTATTATAAAGCCTTCTTTAGTCGGATAAAAAATCTGAATCTGTAAGAATATCCGTCGAACGTTATCATATATCACTATGTCAAGCGCTCCGCAGTCGGCGGAAGCTATATGTCTGATACAAATAATACGTGCGATGTTAAATAGAATAGCATGTTATGTCACAATGTTACCGCGATATTAAATTCCGTGTTTAAATTATGGCATGTTTCTTTTGTAGTCGAACAAGCCGCTATACCTCAATTTAGTATAAGTTTTCTTTGAGTTTCAATATAATGTAAAGTTTATACAACGAAGGAATAAAGCTAGAAAATTCTGAGTGCTAATCAATATTTAATTTTTTAGTATCATCTTTAATTGAAATGTTCCAGTAGTAGATTGCTTAGATCTTAATCAAGTTATAGATTCAAAACTGGTCTAGCGCTTCTCTTATTTTTTTCCTTAGCTGCCACCCCCTCTTCCCCTAACTTGCAATCATTACTAAGTTTGACATTTTTCAAATTAATCGAAAGATATCTATCTAAAATCAAGTAAAAAGCAGACCGAATGACTCTTCCTTTGTGATGGGAAGCGAAAAGAACCCTCTGGCACGCCCCGAAATCCTCAAACATCTACAAAATGAAAAAGACATCAGAATCGAACCGGCGACATATAAATCACTATGCGAAATTATTTTTTAATACGAGAAGTTTATCCTAACAGTATGACATATAGGATCCTAATATATCTTTGTTGTTATCTACATAAATATTTAAAAAATACTTTTAATTATTGTAAGTATTGTTATTCTCTGTTTAATTCTGTTTTAGACATATTAGTACAAAATAACAGTATTCAGTGTTAAAACTATTTAGTTTTTTTAAATTACAACTATTAGTGTTTTTTAAATTACAACATACCTACCTTTTTAAATTGCAATTTTCAATGTATTTTTTTACTTTTTTGTAAGTTATTATGATTACGTAAACGGTTCGTGAGCTTCACACGCAATTGAGCGGTCGTCATTTGCATGCAAATAAAAAAGACACGAATACATCGAGGAAAATTAAAATTCTTTTAAAATTAAATGAATACGTAACGTTAACGTAATGAGTACGTTACTTTGAGATAAACAACACTTTCTTTGGAATTCAGGTGACATCCTGAAAACTTAACCAAAACATTTAGCAAAAATTTAATTACACGTTAACGTAACCGTTCGTTACGTAAGATTTTTATATTCGACAAAAACTTTTCATTTCAGAGGCCATTACTCAAACGTGTAGGTTCGCTCTCAAATGAGATTTCATAATTAACGTAAGCCAGGTCGACCCGTCAAGTGCATGTGAATATTTAACGAGAGGGGCGAGGTGCTCTAGACCTATCTCAGTGTCATGCCGTTGGAATATTACGAAGTCGTAGTAATTAATGTTAGGAAAGTATTTTTTTATTGCGAGTATATATATACAGAACAAAATAAAAATTATTAGTAGTTAGTAGTTTAATATAAAATATTTAATTCAGGTTTTAACTGCGATCATCCTTTTTTTTTTGCATTATTTAATTTTAAATTACAAACGCAAATTAATAAATTGTATTGTTCTATACAATATTATAGTTGTTAATATTATCAAATATTATTCCATGAAAAGTTGACATCAATTTTTACAATTTCTTTGCTTATGTTTTGGTACTAGGGTGTTAGGAACTTGTTTCCTAAACAAACAAGTTCCTTAAAACAGAAGGCTACCAATTTCTACATAATATATTTCTATCACATCTTATATTTTCCATAGTTTTATGTGAATTTTACTTAAAAGATGTCGACAGAAATTTTAACGATACATATTCAATTCAAATATTCTATACTATTTATATCTTACGTAATAATATTATAAACACGAAAATGATTCTGTATGTCTGCCTGTTTGCCTGTCTGTTGCCATTTCACGGTCACTGAACCGAATTTGTTGAAAAATGGTATGACGCTTGAGTCCAACGAAGGAGATAGGCTTCTATTTTTGCCTAAAACCTGATGATCAAAGACAATTTAATTGTACTTCAGTAGAGGACATAAAAAAATTAAAATTAATATTTATTCTGGACGTAGTTTTAAATATTTCTATTAAAAAATCACTGAACTCATACTCACTGTATCGTTATTTATGAATTTATTTTTATGTATTATATTTTATTCAGAGATTAAAAAGCATAATTTTAGGGCTCCAGCTGAAATTACCAGTTAAATGTATCCTGGGAGGAATTACATACATATGTAACGTAGACCTAGACTAATCAGCAAAACTTTTAATATATGCAGGCGAGGCGGCGCTGTCCTGTAACAAAATCTCACAGTACTTTAACATTACGTGATGAAAAATAAACAGAAACATACAATTATGTTGTAATTTTATGGATAGTGAAATTAAACGTTTGTTTGTTTCATGTATTGTATACGTTATTGATTTTCAAGCCTATTTTTCAGGATCCAGGTTTTCAGATTTCTGTTGAAAACCAGTTGAGTTGTCTTCAGTGTTGGAGTGATTGGTTATGAAGAGTATGACCTTCTTTAGTTTTAACCTAAGCAAGGCGAATTGGTTTAGACACTGATTCCCAAAAGTAGCTGTTTAAATAAATAAGTATTAATTTAAACCTTTTAGTTACATATGGACATTTTTGAAGTGTTTTTTTTAATGAAGTTGATTTTCGTCACAAGAAATTGCTAAGAATATTTTGCGATATGGGAACTCGAACGCGAAGATATGTTATCTGCTAACATTCGAATTTCTTTCTCTTCATTGGCCTCTGTAATAACATGTATGTGAATTTCAAAAGCATGACTGTAGTTTTGTTCGCTTTTGAGCTTCGTATTATATAGCCTATAACAACATATTTGTAGTTATTTACATCAAGTTTCACAAATAGTTACCTACCTACTTGATACCTATTTCAAGTATATACAAATATCCAAGTCCAGTATTCAAACAACAATAACAAATTCTATAAGACAGATATACGACATTAGGAATTTTCAAAATTATTTGTTAAATGATAGAATCAAAAATCCGATAACAACAATATTAAATAAGGATGTTAAAATAACATAGTATCCACTTACCAGGTCATAATATGATTGTTGGAATCATGCAGGTGTTAAATACACATATTAATATTCATCCTTTATACTGCGTCGAAATACGTACACACAATGTTGATTCAGTCCACATTATCTGCGTACTACGAAGATATATTGGACTATTAGGTATAGACCTATTGGGTTTGACAGGTATATTATGTAACATCTAAGTGTTTTGGATTAGAGCGAAGGTGTCCTAATGACGTAATTAGATGTCCTATAAACATACAAAAGTAATAGCAAGATTGAAAATATTGAACTAGAGTAAGTAATTTTGATTCTAAAGAACATTTCAAGGGTATCATTACAGTCGCGAGCAACATCACTTATTAAGTTTCACGGTTAGCAACGCATTGGAAATTGTATTGACATTTCCAATGCACTGCTAGTTTTGTCAATGACTAGGTAAGGGTGGGGATTTCCCGGCAACGCTTATAATTAACTACATCATGACAATGTCAGGTATATTCTTTTCTTCTATAATATCCGATTTTGAAAAAAGAATATGAATTTTGTATTAAGATATGAATTATAATATCATTAATTTTATGAAAATAATTATCACAAAAACATCGTTATTCAGAACATGATATATTATCTGATGGTTCTAATTAAAACTATTACAGAAAGATGAACTTTATATGCTGGTTTTATATTTAAATAATATGTACATTAGAAAACGGTATATAACATTAACCTTTTGCCTTGACTATTTGAGTTTTTACTGCTTATTAATACATAGCGTTGGTAGAGGCTCGTCGGGTGAGTACCACCCGCTCATTAGTTATTCCATTCAAATATCAATACTTTGTATTGCTATGTTCCGGGTGAAACGAGGAGAGTGAGTTAAAGAAATTATTTTATTTTTGAAAGAAAGATACATTTACTACTATTACTATTACTTGCTACCAAAAACTTCTCCCTTAGACAAGGGGCTATGCGCTATCGGCTACAGTGAGCACATTCTCCCTTTCTAAAGTAAAAAGGTTAGGTATGAGGTAAAAGTGATCTCATGCATCAGTTTATCTATCTAGATGTCTGCTTATTTATTATTTTGAGCAAGCTTTTATTTTAATTATTTGTTACAAAAAATACATGTATAGCAGCTTCACTCAGTTTTATTTAACACTTAAGCGTCTTAAATATTTGATTTACCTGAGAATTATTAACGTTAAGTACTTAAATATATACAAATATGAATTAAAAATAGTTATTGTATAAATCTCGACTGCGTGGAATGGTGGTAAGAATGCTAGTAATATTTCCCCGTTGAATCGCCTTTTCGATCCTCTGGGCAAATAACGAACCAGCTCTCCTGCACCAGTTCTACTTTTAATAAACCTTTTTTCACTACTACTACAAATATTTTTAATATATATACTTGCATTTATTTCATAAAATACTACCAGTAAAAGTCAATTCAAATTATTTCCTCAACTAAGTCCATAACAAAATATTATGCAAAGCTTTAGTACATTAAAATAAACAAAAATAATCTAATATTACAGGTATTCAGCCACAATTATACGAATACAAGCATTCAGCTCTTTTTTATGAACTAGTGAATGTTTTTGTATCGTTCGGTGGTTTTTATAAAAGAAGTAAAAAATATCTTACTTACCCTTAAACTAAATAATTCAATAATTTATTGTATTGAAAGTATGTAATATATAAATATTACGTTGTAATAAAATGTATTTTTCTTACGGTTCTGAGTTAATATTTAATCTTTAAAAAGAATACTATTCAATTCCTCTATATTATGATCCTCTATATTAATCCTCTATATTATACAAAAAACTTCTTGACAGAAAATCTTTATAAAACACTAGACCTACGAAGCTGTCTAGATATCTTCTTCCAGTTACTAAAGTGATGTGTTTTATATTTAGTACCTAAAAATGACTGTAAAAATAACAAAAAAATTCAACACAGAGAAACAATAGATTTGTTCTTGAATATATAGATAGATAGAACACATATTACATTGAAGGCAAGTTATTTTCCGATTGTTGCTGCCGGGTAAACTTTAAATGCTGGAGCTTGGCTTGTGCCCAATTTTTTATGGCCCATGTCCTTCGCAAAGCGTTCAGCTATGTATTGTATCAGAACACAATGCGACAATAATTTACGAGACTCAAGGATTTAGGCAAGCGTTTTCTGTGCTTATGAATAATTGAAAAATCAATTTCACTGAATTGTTTCAGCATAATTTTATAGGAACAAGTTTAAAGTATAAACTGTTTTGGACTTTTAAATGAATTGCTTTCATTTATAGCATATTCGTTCCATGGATGGATTTTAAATTTAATAACTCTATAACGAATAATTAACAATTTTGATGTTGTCCAAATACAATCACGATAGAAAACAAACTAATTCGTTTCTAGTATCATCGCTTTAAGCCATTTAGGCGTGTGTTTGAATTTTTGTTCTGGACTTGTAACTTTGGATATATTTATGTGATGTTTTGCTTATGAACAAATATTTTAAGCTAATAGTACACTTTTTTTAAAGAGTTACAACATTCATTTATATTAAAGTCTTAATGATATACAGATAAAAATTATACATAGTTATTGTACATATCACGATCGCGTGTAATGGTGGCAGGCATGCTTGCAGTATTTCCAAGTTTAATCGCAATTTCGATTCTCTTGGCAAAAAATTAACCGGCCCTCTTTTCACGAGTGGAGGTAATATGGCGAGGTTTTAATTTTAAAAAAGTTTTTGCACTATTACTCCAAGGTCGACCTTCTCGTTTCAATAGCAAATTGGACAAATCATAATTTGGAATAAAATACGAAAATTTCATTGTTTGCTCATTTCAGATTTTTCTGCAGCGGTATGGGCTCTTAACATTGTTTACCTGATAGGAAATGGGGTCAATGTGTCAACGCATGTTACGTCCCACACTAGAGCCCGTTCCCAGGAAACCAGTGTTAGTCCATCAGGTCTCATACCATCATCACGACTACTTTCTGTTGCATCATTAAGAGGAGCGTGGAGAATAAGCCGATCTCTATAATTAATTTTAAAATAAACGTAAATGTCAAACGAAATTATTCTCATACATTCTAACAACAAAATTGATTAAAGTAATCTACATAATATTTCTTCATCAAGGATAATACTCTTAATACTTTAGCATATCACGTATATTAATTCACTCGCTATGTTTTTGCACAATTTTGCTGCGCAAACACAATTCAACAAGTACTGTCTTCTCACACTTAATAAGCTAATTTCTCCGAGCGTCTAGTTGTACACGAAACGTTTGAAGGTAACGCGTTACGCTGCAGACGTAGCAATTAGTCGTCGGCGTCAGTTGGTAAATATTAACACTGGTAATTGTATCCTGAACGTCAGCTCCCTCGATGTTCGTTACAGTGCCCACTTGCAACCTGAATACAAATGAATCTATTAGCAAAAAGAGTCGAGATAGTGGATCGGCGTCGATATCACGTCTGTGCTCTCATGTGTGTAGGAGTTCTATTATTATTTGAACAAATATCAAATCAAATATTGGAATACTTATAATAATAATTATCAATTGGAATTTAGAGCTTATGGTTATATGAATGTAAATTACTTTTATTTAGATTACATTCGTTTGTTTTGGTTGTCTTATGTACATTGTTATTGCAGTAAATCGTTTCGGCGTGAGATTATGTCGCATTCAATCATATTTGTTTTCCGTCTCTTTACTTGTAGAATTGGTATAAGAAAACTGTGGGTTCATTATGTAATACAATTTACCGCACGGAAACGTTGATAGCTATTCGGACCGACCGACGACCCATACACAATTTAGCTCATAGTGAATTATTTTGAAGGCATAATTTATTTGTGGAAGCGACCCCCACAACTCAAAGGTTTTACTGGCTGTGATAAAAAGATACTATACAGCTTTTATCCAATTACTTTGTTAAAAAACCTTATTTCAAAATATTGTTCTACATCCGTTTTTTTCCGTCTGTTGAACTAGCTAGGTGGTATATGCTATCTTAGTAATGCAATATGTGTGATTTTCTTCCAAAATGTACGTAGGTTTCCTTGGATTATTTATCAAGCGATGTTGGATCAACAATTTACAATAGTGACGTAGCCACTCGATAGTTTGTTATAATTTTGAAGTCACCTTTTTTAACACACTTAAATTACGAAACCACGGCTTCGCCTTCATATATCAGCCCGCAACAAAAATCTGGGATTTTTCACCTATTTTCTGTGATGATGAGAGGATTGAAGTCATAACGCATAATGGATGGCCCGCCTGTGCAGGCAACGCTTACGGCGGGAGGAGAAGGTGCCCATAGCGCGACGCTTCCTCCTCGATTTTTTTCAGCGGAGCGGGTCAGCAAAGGCACTTTCCTTCATAATTTCAACTTGTACAAAGTAGTATCAATGTAGTTTTTTTTTTTTCTTTAACTATTTTCCGAAAGTTTTTTTTTATAATAGGTTCTGTTAAAGTCGAGCGGTATAATTATTACCGCTGACTTTTTCAGTTGTTAAATAACCAAAAAGATAGCTACTGTTCTGGGACTTATTTATAAAAGGTCAGAAATAATATAACCTATCGCTGGAGATGTCAAAATCTATAAACCTCAAGTACGATTATGTTTTATCTATTACTGTTTGCTAATATTTGTCAAAGGGTCCACAAAACGACTGAAAAAAGGATAGGAAGTGTATTCTTTTGTTTCCCTAATATCTTATCGATATATTAATTACAGCTACTTAATAATTATGGGACTATATACGTGTCAAGGTCGTTATGAATAATAAACCTACAACTAACGTATTTCAACTACCATATTTGGACTCAAGTAAGACAAACTCGACTGAATCAAAGTACTAGATGATGGAGAAAAAGATAGCAGTGAACTGAAATGTAGTGGCCAAAGGAACTCGAACCACAGTATAAATAAACTTGTGTAGATAGTGGAGATGAGTGCGGTGGGTGCTTGAGAACTGTATCACGATTCACATTGCTGAGTCCGCCGTTAAATAATGTAAGAAAATTATGTCACTATTGTAACATTTAGTTTATTCGTTTACATATATAAAATTTAACATAGATGCGTTGCCTTTTTGTAAACTGAGTTTTATACTTTTTTTTATTGTATGTGTGCATTAAATTTCTGTTATTTTATTACATTTAAATATTGTTTCACATATGATACTTAATAATTGATTATACTTACAAGTCTATATATATATATATATATTCAATTCATGTTTTAGTATGTATTTTGTACGAATATTCAATTATATTTTTAACTTTTAAAAAAATCCTCAGACGTAGGTATAATAACTCTGTTTAATGTTACGTTGTCATGAATTATTTTAACTGCCCTAAGCCACGAAAATGATGAATCGTGTTCAACCTTCGTTGCCTGACGAAACTCGAGACCTTTGTGAACAGTAAAAATAACAAAAATAATTGACTATTTACCTATTGATACAACACACCGAAACGTTTTTCGTTTCGGGCGTTAGATTGGTTACTTTTATATCAAACGTAATATCTGTGCAGCCACTCACGACCAATGTGCGACTTAGATTGTGTGTATTCTACACTATATTTGGATGTGATTATTATTTTTGGAGTCACAATGTCAATACATATTAGAAGTTGTAAATAACAGCCTGTAAATATTCTACTATATTAATATATACGTACAAGCAAGCTGTTCCAATACGAGTTGGTAGAAAGACGTGAAGCAGACTAATACAAAACATGCAACCGACATGTTTCATACATGTTCTAACGATGTTTTCCTTCACGAAGACGAGAGAATTATAAACACAAACAATCACACAAAATTCAGCGTGCTTTGAACCAGCAACCTTACCAAACTTAAACTACACCTTTAAAAAGTTTTCAAAAACGTGCCCGATGGTATATGTCTATCTCTTAGGCCACAATAACCATTTTTTATACTTTACTTTTCATGAGAAATAATAGCTTATTTTCGAAGCGATTTTAAGCAATACAGCATTAATCCTTATCCAATTAAGTGCCTTTAAATAGATTGTGTATTACATATACATCGATATGGCCCCTTACAGCATATAATTTAAATGAATATTGTCGAAGATATTACAGATTTAAAATGCACGGACATAGCGGTTTGTGTTGTCTAATGACAAAAAGTTATAATTTTGTATATTTAGTGGTATATTTAGTATCTTGCACCCGTGCGAAGTCGGGGCGAGTCGCTAGTGTTTTATATAAAATGACTTATAATAAATATTTATAATTTGCTTTCAATACCTATTGCCATTGATATATTTTCTGAATTCATGTAGGTATAATATTTCTAATATATTAAAAACCAGTCGTTCCATTTTATTAATAAAAATGTTATACGTAATTTGCGAGTACAAAATATTACACCTTTGCGTTTAAATACCTTCTTTGTAGACATTTTTGAAGTAAGGTAAAGTCGAGTAAGATCTTAAAATAGGTTAAGTGTCACTTTTTTAAGCCACGAGATACGTCTGATCCGTTTCAAGAGGATATGTGGGAGGAATTTTTGTGTGTTCTGCCTATATGGATATTTTTTTTACCTTTTACAAGAAGTAATATGTCGTACCACGTTTTCAAATTTTAATGCGTATAATAATTGTATAAAAGGGAACGTCTTTTGTCAATTGGTTCATCGCATAGTAAATAAAAAATAAAGTTGCTTTTTTTTTAAATTATACGTTTGTCACTTGAAAAAACCATTGCAAGTTATTTATGTAGAAAATTCACTTTGATATGTTTGTAGACCCCAAATATCCTGAAAGCATCATTATTTTATATTGTTTTTGTTATCAAATTAAAAATATAGATAAAAAGAAATACCATAACGTAAAGCCTGGTAGATGTTTAACATCGAAATAGATAGATAATTAAATTATTTATAATTAAAGAAAATAAATAAATATTCAGTAAAATACATAAAGATACAGAATTTTATTAAATAATTTAATATTTTCTTTTATTATTATAATAAAAATTTACAAAGTATATGGTGTACGCACACGAGGAAGTAGAGAGCGGTGGCGCAGAGGGGCAGAGCGCCATGCCGTCTGCCGTAACCGCATACGAGTCAGTCTTGTCTCCACGGCGCCCTAATACCGTGCAGTTAAACCGGAGTAATGCCTTAACTTATGTAAAAATAATAAATGGAATAAATTAAGAGCATTAAATTAGTAACTGTGGTATGTTCCATCGTATCATGGCCTATACAGACCTGTCATCAGTTCATTGTCATAAATTGTCTTTCTTAATAAGCTACTTTGTAAAGAAAAATACTAAATATGAAATAGTAGCTAAAGAAGATTTATTATTATGCCTTTGCCCATGTCACCGAGGCTTAAACCAAACAGGGTTAATAAAGCCTCAAATAAAACTTATCAAAGGAAGGATTTAAAGTTAAGATACTCATAAATATTGAACACAAAATGAAAAATATATCATATACTTAATTGATGTGATTATTGAAATTTTATTTTGAAGCTTTTAGCATTAATAATATATAATTATAATAATATATTTTTTTTTATTAATTTTTTACTTCACTAGTTCTTAGTTTGAACTGTAAAAAGCAATGATGTTAAACCATTATATTGTTTACATAGTTGATACTTTTAGTTTATGATATAAAATCCTATATATAAATATTATTTATCTTTAATATTGTCAGCATTTCTTGTAATATGGCTAGTTAATTAGTTATCATGGATATAATAATCTTGCAATATTCATAGGATATTGGGATAATATTGAATATACCGAATAATCTTTCTCTTACCAGATACTTCCATTATCGGCTTAGTGTCATGTTCATAATCCAAGGCGTCAATAGTAAATGCGTTCATTAGCTCATTTCCCAGGGTGTAAGCCTTTAAGTGTCAATTAGGATAAGTGTCTAACACCTACACGACCTTCATTTAGATCATGTTATATTCAATGTATTGGTAATATAAATGTATTCAATAATACATAATATAATCAAAAACATATTATAATAACTCTTTATACTATACAATATACATGCTAAAGGCAGGTTGCGGGCTTCGCTTTGTGATAAAGGGCAATGCCCCTTTGTGGTAACGCTAATAAAATAAATTGAGCCCGCATATTATTTATTACTAAAATTTAGTTTTTTTTTTTACATATTTAATACTAACTTCTCCGGAGCTACGTTTCATATTTTAATTTTATTATATTTCACATTCATACGATTAATTATTTACATGAATAATCATTATTATTGATTATGTATTTTAATAAAGTTGCCATGTGAAAAACGTTTGATTGAACGATCATTTACAATTAGAACAGAGTAATCACCATTTAAATCAATATATTAAAAATAATAAAAATATGTAAAATTAATGAATATTTAAAAGAATCTATGCAAAACTTGACACGGTAACAATCAAATGTGTGGAATCAAAATGTTGACGTACCTTTTAATAAAATTGTCTTCGTAGCTTTTTATGACCTTATAAGGCTTTCGTATAGTATTTTCATTTTTATCAAAGTGAACATATATTCAGTGCCTCTACAGTGACAGTTGACAAAAATGCGCGTACGCTCATTGGACAGGATGCTAATTAAATATTCTATACTTTCTCCGTTCATGGTTTACACCCAGACCAGTATCTCGGATTTTTAGGAATTTGTATAAATATTTGCCAATAAAAAAAATTTTTAGCTGTGTTGTCAGCTGTTTTTTTTTAATCTAGATATATGCATATTCGTGCATTCGATATACGGGAAATAAAACGTATAGATGCCGCTGTTATAATAGTCGATAATGCAATAAGGTACTCCCTGAGTGTTATTCCATCGATTGAATCCAATATAATGGCTTGATCTTTCTTGGGGCAACATGTTAACGAGGTCACATTCGCATAACTTGTGTTGGTCGGTGCCGGTAGTAACTGTGTAGATGGTTGAGACATTTGGGAGTTTTGGGACGTTGGGGTAGAATTCATAATAATATAACGGGTCTCCTGATGCCAGGAGTTACCCTGTTTTTATTACTTCGATTGTTTAGTTTTTATAATTACTTAACGCGTAAATAAAAACACGACGTGTCAAGCGGAGTGAGCCACGCGCGTCCACTATAACAACTCGCGCCGTACTGTGTCGTATTTTTTTAATATCAATAAATCGATGAATTAACGATTTTTTATTCAATTTTAATCACCGTTCCTTGCATAATTTCATGCTGTAAAGTTCTTAATCCTTCTTGAAATATAAGTAGATCGATTGATAGTCACCAAGTCCCCACGAACACTCACTTATTTGCCACGTCGGCTTGTTATAAGTTGATTCAAGCTAACGTGATTTCATTATTTATTTTATTTAAGTCACACACGCACTGACTTCTGATACGAAAAAAATACAAGTAAAATTTTCAATATTATATGACGTTCATTCGAAATGTTAGTTTCGTTAATTTATTGTAATATTTTATTTAAATTTGCTATTTTATTATTAATAAATATTCAATTATGAAGCAAGTAAAAGAAACAATAGATATGTGGTAACAATTTAATAAATATTTTCATCTACTACCTACCAAATTTCTAATAATATCTACAATTATAATCATTAACTTTTCTATCTATACATTCTATTATTTTTCTATAAAATACAACTAAGCTTTTCTAATAACTATTGCTCCAAAAGTAATCATTTTACAGCATCTATTGTCATAATGTTAAAAATTTTATCTATCAATATATAACTAAACGATAATAATTGCGAGTCAAAATTTAATATTCAACACTATTCTCAAATTTACTTTATTTTTTCGAAAGATATATTGCGATTTTTTGTCATTCCTAATAAGATATTATCCGTAGAGGCTGTCGTTGAATGCTGTAAAATATCTTCTTTACTCTGCAGAGAATGATAGTCATTCATTTCTGACCAAGCTGGATCGGATTTGGCTATACGTTTTCTTTCTTTAAATTTAGTGTATAATAAAACAGTGACCATGACAAAAAATACTACAAAACCTAAACAACAACCTACAATTAAACCAGTGCGTCTATTTAAAATAGAAGACATTTTGAATCCCTTATTTGTTTTAATTTTAGCTAAAGGTTTTCTGTTCGTATCAAAAGAACCACATTCACTAGCTGGTGATTGCGCGATTATAGAAGCCGCGATGTTGCGTCTCATTTTCGACGTAATGTTGATTAATCCGTGATCTGTTTCATTAATCACTGATATATTCTCTTCATCGATATTTATCATCGTATTTTCATACACGGTTAAGACGCATACAATGTAATTCATATTTGGTAGAAGATTAGTTATAAGGAACGAACTTGAATTTTTATCAACATCTTTCAGTTTTACCTGTAACAATATGGATGGGTAAGTTTTTAAGTAACAATGGATTTTAAATAAAATTGAATGATTGCTCTATTAGGCATGATTCAGGACTTTGTAGCTGATGTGTATTTGAATTTACCATTTGAACAAGGGATTAATGATTGAATGTCGATATTATACTCACATCAGAGTCTAGGTTTTCATTGTAATACAAAATTTTAAGAGCCTTTATCGCTGTACGATTTCTTATTAGCCATGTTAATAAAATAGAATTATCATTATGTTTGTCAATGGACAATTGAACGATCAAAGGAAAATCGCATTTTTCTTTCGGATAATCTTCGTTAAAACAAATCACTTCGTATGACTTAAATATTTTTGGGTGATCTTGTATCCAAGTCCAGGTATTATTCTTTTGACATCGACATATAATTATATTATCTGAAATAGACGCGATTTTAATAACCTTAACTATTTTTCGATAAAATATAAAACATAATTCTTGATTATTAGCTTTAATTATGTACCTTTTATTAATATATCTTGAATGTGAGTTTCTATTGACGTAAGAAGGTCCAATGGTATAGTTTGAAGTTTATTGTGTTCCAGATCAATTTGAATTATTTTATTTAAATTATTAAATGCTGTAGCTGATAAATACTTTAAATTATTGAAAGATAGATTTAGGACCGTTAATTCTTTTAAATTAATTAAATGTTCATTTATTATATTTTGTAATTTATTATACGAAAGATCTAAAAGTTTCAGATTACTTAAATCTTCATCGAAAGATTCCATCGATTCTATATTGTTATTAGAAAGACACAATGAATTTAGTTTAATTAGACCACGAAAGTTGCTTGTTTTTAAATGAGTAATTCTGTTGAAACTTAAATCTAAACTCTCAAGAAAAATTAATTTAGAGAATGGGCTTATCGATAAACGTCGAATCTTATTAAATTGCAAATAAAGATGTTGTAAATTTGTAAATAATTCAAACGTGATATCTTCAATATTTGTAAGATTTGTTAAGCTAATGTGTAGTTCATATAAACTGTCTATAAGGGTACTATTGTCTACTTTTCTTGTTGATGTCCAACTTACTGCTGGATTTCTACTTAGATCTATATTGATCAATGATACCCCTACCTTTTTATAAGAAAGTAAAAAATCGAAGTGCATTATGTTATTGTGTGAGATATTAATGTTTTGAATATTTGGAAAATTATCAAATATAAATTCAGGTAAATTGTCTAGTCTGTTGAAACTAATGTCAAATTGTATTAATTCATTTAGTATAATTTTTTTACTACACGAAATTGTCTGTATTTCATTCTTACGTAATATTAAAGACTTTAATTTGGTGAGTTTCTCTAAACCACTTATTTCAATTTTAGGTATTAAGTTATCGGCTATATCAAGTGTCTCTATTAAAGTGAAGTTATCCAACATACTGTATGGTATATAATCTAAAAAATTGTTACTAATATTTAATTCAGTAATAGAGTTAAATGTACTAAATAACTTGTCCGGTATATCACTGATAATATTTTGTGCAATGTTTATTTTAAAGAGATTATTGTTATTAATGAAACTACCTTCTATAATTTTCTCTATATTACAGTGTTCCAGTAAAAGGATTTCTAAAAGTGGAAGATTTAAAAATGTTTCTACAGGTAAATGATCGAGAATGTTATATGATAGTGATAAATACTTTAAACCCGGGATGTTAAGACACATTAAATCACTAGATTTTAGAGAATTGTTCCGAAGGGAAAGATATTTTAAATTGTTTAAGCCTTGAAAAGTACCATTTTCTATTAGTTCTATTTCTGAATTATCTAATAAAAGAGAACTTAGGGGCAATCCCTGCTGAAAAAGGTTTTTATTAAGTATTTTTAAGGGATTAAAAGATAAATTTATGCTTCTTAGTTTCTTCAAAGTATTAAAAGCCATATCAAAAATAAAAACTATTTTATTATTTGAAAGGTCTAAGTCTTCTAATTCGCTTAAACCAAAAAACGTATAAGATGTTATATTTTTAATTTTATTATGCTGCAAGTCTAAATATCGCGCTGAATTCAAACGTTGAAATGAAAAATCGTCGATTATTAAAAGTTCGTTATGACTCATTTCTAATCGTGTGAGGTACGTAAGATTACTGAACGTTGCTTTTGATAAAAATTTTAAGTGATTATTTTTTAAGTTCAGTTGATGTAGCCTTCTTTGTGGTCCCAGTACTATATGACTTATAGAAGATAATTGGTTGAATTCGAGGAAAAGTAATGTTAATTGAGAATTTATTATGGGCAATATATTGTCGATATCTATTAGTTTATTATTATGTAATGCTATAAATTTAAGATTCGACATTTTCTCAAAAGTCCCAGACTCAATGGAAGTTATTTTATTATGGTTTAAATGAATTTCCTCTAAGTAAATTGAATTGTTAAAAATATTTTTTGCAATATGTTTGAGCTCGTTATTATTAATTCTAAGATCTTTCAGATTTATTAGAGAAACTAATGTGTTATTATTTAAATCACTAAATTTATTATTGTCTAATCTTAATTTTGTTAAATTCTTATTGTTTGACAAAATACTATGTGGCACTTGATTTAAATAGTTGAAATCTATCTGCAACTCTTCTAAATTTTCTAAATCACTAAAACTCTCACTATTTATTGTATGTATGCAATTTTTATCTAAGTGTATTATACTAATTTTACTAGAATTAAAAAAAGAATCTATTGGCACTTCAAGTATATTATTATGGCTTAAAAATACTCTACTAAGAGACGGCATATTGCAAAGTAGGCCATGAATATGATGCAAATGATTATGGCTTAAATCTATAAATTCAATTTTTTTATTGTTTTGAAAAAGATTTGTATGTAATACTTTGATTCTATTATGACTCAAATCTAATGATTTCAAATTAATAAGTGAATAAAATGCTCGATGATGAATGTTAGAAATAAAATTAAAATGAAATGATAACACTCGTAGGGACGGACTAAATTTAAGGCAGTCTTCAGAAATAAATTCAAAATTGTTGGAATCCAAATCTAAATATTCTAAGGACAAAAGATTAGAATTTTCTAAGTTTTCGATTGAATGTATTTCATTCCAAGCTAATTTTAACGTACGAAGATGTTTTAAATTGGCCAAAGAAATGATTGGGAATGACGTAAGATTATTTTCACTAAGATCTATTTCAGAAAGTGTCGACTCTAAAGTTATAAATGCAGTATCAGATACGCGCCGAATTATATTTCCTTTAATATTTAATTTTACTAATGGTAGTCCATAAAAACTATAGCTTTGAATTTCTTCAATATTGTTTGAAACTAAATCAAGAGACATTAGTTTTAGCATGCCGGAGAGTGCTTTTTGTGGTATGAATTTAATTTTGCTGGATACAATGCTTAATGTTTCAAGGCACTTTCTCAGTGGCATAAATGTTTCATCGTCCATGTCTCTTATATTAGTTCGCGATATGTGTATATGTTTGATACAAGCGCCTTGCGGTATAAAATGTGGTCCCAAAGCTTCTTCGCTGCCGTCGAGATCGTAAATAGAAAAAGAATATACATTTGTTACTCTTTTGAGAGCATTTTTAATATTCTTTATGACTGTATCTTGACAATCAAGATAAGTAGCTGTAAAGCAAATTCATATATTATCTGTTAAATACAAATCTATCTGTATTAAGTAAATTAAAAATATATTCTTACCATCTTCAAATGTATAACATGAACATTTATTATTCCTTATCAACTCGGTGCACTCCAGGGTATTTTGAGCTCGGTAAATCGGAAGCAAAAAAAGCAACAACGAAATAAATTGGATAATGCCATTTTCATTACTTTTTGCCGCACAACCAAAAATTCTTTTCATAGTTACATTATTATTGCGATGTTTATTTTCATATCGTCGTCTTCCTCATTGCTTAAAATCTGCAATATAAAAAATAAATATAACTACTTGTATGTATGCGACATAATATAAAAACCACATAGAATATTTAAGATATACATATTATATGTTACTTATTTTTCACAATAGCTTTATATATTACTAGGTATTTAATATTAAATATATATATAGACACATAACACATTATAAAATAACGCATATAATATTATAATGTAAATTTACAATATACCTGATAAATTCAAGCTCTTTATTTTATATAAAATTATGACGTAGTTAGCTATCATTAAAGAAATGCTTAAGATTTTATTCAATCTCTGTAAGCCCCTGATGAAATATCAAAGTTAAATTATATCAAAACATTTTTTCAAACAGTCGCGTCGATAGACGATCGTTTATTACAAGTCTATATTTATCTTCACTTTATATTTACTTGGGAATAAATGCTTACCTACAAATCCTTCGTGGTTTTGCGCTCCAATTTTAATTAAAAACAAAGTTATCCTTTAGTAGTTAGGGTTCATTTTCCTAACGCAACTTCAAAAGGATCCGACTGCGCCTGTCCTTGAATGTTCACCACACGTAACAAGCTCAATTTCAATAGCGGTTAAGTTTTTATCAGTTACAGAGTGGCTGGATGTTTTATCGCGCAACACAGAACGCCTGAGGTCATTAGAAAGCTCGACAGAAGACTGCCGCGGCGGCGCGCGCTGTGTAGGTCAACGCTGTTGTTGCGGCACCCCCGACCCACTATTATTATACTTTTATGACGAATCGGATTTTGGCCGTATACCTATTTTCGTACAAATATATAAGATTCATCTTGCGGATGTAGCACCTTTGTACTAGCCCAGCTTAATAGCCTATAAAATGTAACGTTATTTCGAAAATAGGGTTACGGTGTAGCAGTGCAGTGCTACGTATAGATACATACGTAGATAACGTGGATGTCATACTCGTATATCATATTACTTCTTATAATGTAATCTGGTTTAATTGTTTTAAAAACAGAGTTTTCGATTTTTGGCAAACGGCACTTTAATATTTCTTATAAATTTTTATTATAAATCAAATTAAATAAATTTTCATATGAAATATCAAGATAGTAAAATTAAATATATATAAATAAACATTTCATATGTAGTCGACTATTTTTAAATTATATTTACCGATCTGAAAAGTCTATTTTAAGCACGTAAAGCCGCGAATAAAGACACGTTCCGTTTTATTATAGCTTAGTAAATATATTAATCAAACAATATTTTATTTTTGTAATAGAGCTTGGATATGCTTAAGCATTAAAAATTCTTTCTGTTAGCTGAAGTGACGCAACGAGCTGGAACGCCAACTAAGTGGCACTTGTCGGTACGATTTCGATCCAAATGACGTTAGTCTACATTTAACAATTCATACGACGCGAAAACATTACGTAACTTGAGGATATTTACAGATGTATTTATTTGTTTGATAACTAATACTATATGGTTTGAGGGTCACTAGCAAATTTTTAAACAAATTAAATATAAAAAAAAAAAAAAATTATCGTGACATATTTTATTTTTTAATATATTTAACAAATAATAATTACCCAACGAATAATTAACCACTAAAATTAAATTCAAATTTACCTTTTATTTTGGTTTTAACTTTCTGTAATTGAAACATGCAGAAAGTGCTTGGATCGTTATGACAGAGAAAAGAGAGCTTATACAGCATTCGTGTTTTCACAGTTTAAGTCTGACGCCGCATCCGTGCAAGCAGTAAATCCGGCCAGGCATTTCAGCCACGCTTTTAGACTACAAATCTAGGTCACAGAAACGCTAGCATTTCATTATCACCTGATAGATTTGACGCTCTTATGAATCTTGTTTCGTGAATGTGGAACTTGATTAAGTCTCGCACAAAAAAAACACGGTAATTAAAAATTATTAGCATTTCTGCATATTGTTTCACAACAACAAGTTCAACGGCCGGATTGTGATAGTTTAAGAAATGGATGATGATGATGGTCAACATCGCTAAACGGTTTTGAATCTTAGACGAGGTCGATTCTTATCCCCTAAAACCCCTGCGATGATCATACTCGACATATACTTATAACATACGCATCCACAGCCGCCCCGTGCCGTGCTCGTGGCTCCGGGTTTTTACTACTAACTTTCAGAATTAGAATGCTGTTCAAAATTTAGGGTTTAATTAAAGTAATGATTGTTACTTAAAGTTTCTATAATATACATATAACATCTTCAGAATACTAGCCCGAAAATCTTAAAGGAATTTTTAATTTACAAGCAAAATCTTCATCGTTGCGAACTTTTTCGTAGACAGTTTTACAGGAAAAGTTTTCGTGTAACTGTTAAAATATTCAAATATGCCTGGCTTATAAATCTTATCCTGATACTATAAACAAAAGTAATAGGAAAATGAAATATCAATCGGATTAGTAATTCTAGCCAAAAATATAAACAAACAAGAACAAAAAACCACAACTGTTTTATTTAATTTCAAAACTGACAAAGCAATTTCAATATTTTAACGAAGCAAAAATGTTTAACGTGGTTTTGAAAAACAAATTTGGTTGAATATATTATCATTGCGCCTAATCCATTAATACCTTATGGAGAAATACATTAAAAAAAAGAGCGCCCGATAGCCTGTCACAGAGTTTGGGTGCATCGGACATACAATTTACTGTGTTATAGGCTATTATCCGTTTTAGTTGGTTTTCTTTATTACTTATTTTTTTATTTAAAGTAATTAATGAATCGTTGATTGTTGTTTATTTGTTTAAAAATATAAAGTTATTTACGACTTCTTTCCACAAGGCACTTGATTTTGTTATCAAACAATACTTTATTGAAGCAGACTTTTATAAAAATGAATTTCCTAGCCTATCATTTCAAAATTTGAAGCTACTTTTCGTAATTATCGAATAGAAAAAGGCTAACAAATGTAATTACAACGTGCACGGGACTTTACATCTCAGTCCTCATGTTTGGTATAGTATTTAGGCTTGTTGAATTCATCTCGAGAAGTTGATAGAAAGGTTACTTCATAACAGGAACAGAAGAATGATCGTAGATTGACTATTAAACATGACGTATTCATTATGATTATTTGAAGCAATTATGTGTAAGGATAATAAAATCTAATAGAAAAATTAAAATCACCCAATAAAAACAATCGTTTAATATTGGAAAATAAATCTATTTTTGGTTAACTATTGGTCCTTGATCCGTCCGTTCCGGTCCGATGGCTGCTAATTTTGTATGTCCGTTTTGATTATTGAACTGTAGTGAATTGAAACTTTTATATATAGTGATTAATTCCATATATTGAATCGTTAACTACGTTAAAATAAGTCGCATTTAAATGATCAGTCTGCACAGACTTACAGTTGAAAATTTATACTGCAATTCCTTGGAAATGACCTACCTTTTCATAAGATAATTATTATAACCAGTGTATATAATAAATATATAACTTAAATTTTGATAATTTAGCAAAAGTGGGTGTGTTATTTAAATTGAATTTATATTATACAATATTTCTTTACTAACTGTCGACGGTCACGCCCTTTCCGACTTTCGGTATCCTTAGGCTTTGCACAGATATGATGGATCACTGCATCTTCTATGGAAATTTTCACGAGAAATGTTCTGAAGAATTTTTTGGATTAATCTCAGCCACTGAATTTCACCTTCAGACATCGGCATCTGAATTCCAAATTACATCCACACCACTTCGATTAAAATCAAAATCAAAATATACTTTATTCAAGTAGGCTTTTACAAGTACTTTTGAATCGTCATTTAACAAACTATTTTAAGAAAAGCTAACACCGGTTCGGAGTGTAGATCCACAAACCAGAATAGTGCGATTTTTCAGACATTTTCTGTCTCGTACGACCACTATGTAGAACCAGCTTTAGAAGAGCCTACTCATTTCTTATAGGCTGGCAAAGCACCTGCAAGCCAGTTTATACGTCCATGGGCGGTGGTAGTAACTTTCCATCAAGTGAGCGCCTGCTCATTTACCACTAATGCTTCAAAAAAATTAATATGTGTTTATCCTTGGGTTTGGATTTTTAAGCCATCATTCATTTAGTCTTGTATCATTGTCATTCCAAATATTTTAGGCATAAAAAACTGTCGAGCTAGTGACGTGAAAATTGCGTTACTAACTTAGGCCATTCATGCGCACAGATATTCAATTAAAGTTTTTAATGCAAAAAAACGTTTGCGTCACTCAAAAATAGATGCTAGGTCATTTTGTATACTAAGGTAATCATCATGGTAATGGAAATAGACCTTTTAACAATTTTATTCATCAATTTTTATAAATCCGTTCATGCGTAATAATTATTATCACATTAGTTACATTCTGCAAAAAAATTATCTTATTAAATTTGTCAAAAACTATGAGATATAACGATTGAAATCTAATAGTTTTTGTATAGATAATCGTTTAACGACAATCATGTCTTATAAAAACGCTGATGCAGTCTAAGATAGAGTGCCCTTGCCCGGAATGCAAATTCACTCTTGAACGCACCCAAGTTAATTTCCTTGAAGGACAGTGCTAAAACTTATACTACAGCTACTCATATACATAATCTATCAAACATCCTTCATACATACAAGATGTTTTTAGTGACGTGACAAAGTTATTCTTTGCGTTTTGAAATTGTATGCCATTTTTTAAACATTAAAGAAAATACTCTTTGCCGTTTGCCTCTTATTATGTAACCACATTCCTGTTACAGACTGGCACTATATATAGCATTTAGGTCAATGGGCTTTCTCTTGCAAAGTTTATTTGCATAACAATAAGTGCACTGAGATCTGCATCTTAGATCTTATACCGTTTCACTGTCGTTTATGGTTATTATTATATGCTTTTGATATGAATAAATATGTAGTCTGAATATTTTAAATTCGTAAATTTTTTAGTCAATAATAACCCTATAAATATTAACATAATTGAAAATATTTATTCAAAGTAGGAGTAAGTATCGTATAGTAAGTAAACAGTGGTTGAAAATAAAAACCATTTCAGACCTATAAATAGTACATTCCAATTGAAGGCGGAAATAGTTAAATAAATCAATATTGAATGACTAAACTAGTAGAAATACCTACATTTTGATATGTTTTTTCCGTTCAATATTAAGAGAACAAAAGAAAACATATATTCACCATGCAACATTATTTTGTTGCATAGGAAAGATCAGCAATTAATTTATTAATCCGTATAAGTACTTGTATAATGACGTACGTATTGTTTATTTGTCAAGGTCTAACTTAAACACAGCTTCTTGTAGGAAATTCTATATTAATGGAGCAAATATATATATATAAAGGGTTTGTTTTAATTTATTCTTTCTTAAATTGGAATAATCGATAGATAAAATAGGTGATAGAAATTTACGGGATTGTTTGTTCGAACTATTGATGTTAATCAAATAGCTTTTGTTTTGTTATAATTTCAAGGATTTTTCTTTTATTTTCAAGTACAAACCTTAATTGTTTTAAGTAACTGAAAGTAATAAAGATAGAATTTAATTGAGATGACCTACCTAAATTAGAATTTGTTTTTACTAGTACGAGAATTTTGAAATATTACAAATATAAAGTTTAACATCGAAATTTTCAATTTATTAACCCGACGTAACCCTATTATAGTTTGTTGATTGTTGAAGTTGACGAGAGTTCCACACGGGTGAACAAAAGTTGATATGTAAGCACTGTCACGGCCTCCGTATTAAGGCTGTACTACGTGGCATAAATTTCCCCGAAGGATTTGTGTATTAAGTGGGGTTTTATTTGTTATGATACGCGCTAAAGGCCTCCCCTTTCAGTCTTTGTCTATTTATACCAGAATAAATTTTCGGATAATCCTTTTCGATTCGTCATCGAATACGGGTAGATTAGATTACGAAAATCTATCTACTGTGAACGTGACAACGCATTTTATACGGGCATACATGCTCAATCTGTTTTGAATTTTAGACATGCAATTGTATAATTTAGTTTTCGATTATCCGCGTATTTTAATAAACTATACATCATGTAAATTCTTTTTATTGTTTACCTAACATTATACGAACGGGATTTATTAAAAACGATATGCTTTTTGTGATTCGAATTAATGTGCCACTTTGCTTTTTGCTTCTCCTGTTTATAAAAAATAGTTGAATTGCGTTTTAATTTTATCATTCAATATATTAGTAAATCGATGTTTTTTTAACTACAATGTAACGTATATATATAACCAAATAAAACATTTTATGCGCAATATTTTCACTATAAAGCGTTCAATTTTTTTTAAAACAAATTTTTAGTCGGACAGTGAAATCGGTTACCTGAAATATGAACCATACCTCACATACCCAATACGCCACCAACCTTGCGAGTTAAAATGTTAAATCGCTCGCTCGTCGGCTCACGCACCGTTCAAACCACAACACAATAGTATTGATGCTTGACGGTAGAATATCTGATGAGTGGGTGGTAACTACGCAAATGGACGTACTCAAAGCCCTATCAAAAAGTAGATACTAAATATTTGATTTTTATAATGTTATACAATAATAAGTGATTATATAATTTTATACAGTACAAGTTTTAACCTATATATGTTAAAACTTATAATTCTACCTTTTGTATGATTTGTGTCATTAGTTTATAGGTGTTTTTATTTAAATCAAGTTTATATAACAGGAGTTCTAAAATTATTATATTTTACTTGTATTAAGTATAAGCTTACGGTGCAACAATACTTTGTTTCTACGCGAAAGAAGGACAAACCAAGGTCAGACAAGCGTAATATCTCACGTTTATTATTCTAAGAAGAAAAGTGTCGATTAAACCAGAAGATGTAACGCTGTCGGGGAATTCAGTCTATAAATTAATATATATACAGTAAGTGGCTGCGCTTCGCAGTTTCATCCACTTTTAATTTATACTATTGACGTGATAAGCGTGAATTTCATGTTCTTATATTACATATTGTATTTTTTTTTAAACTTGTCGCTGCTTACAGCTTCGTTCGCGTTATAGAGGTCAGTCATCTAGTGTTAGGCATAAAAATAACATTCCTTGGAATCCAAGCTCGCTTCATGCCGAATTTCATTAAATTCAAGTTTAGTAGTTTGGCCGTGAAAGAGCAACAGACATCTTTACTTTCGCAATTATAATATATTAATATATAGTACATTTTTTATTTTTTTATGTTAGCTCGATTGAATTTAAATTTCTAACTCCTACTGGTTACCTTTAAGTGCCAACGTGAATAGAGTATTTATTTAATTAGAATATAAGAAGTCCATAGTTGCATACACGACACACATTCATTATTATTGCTCACTGAGTTGGAATAAGTGTAATAAGTTAAGCTGTGACCGTGCAAATAAGTCATGAGCGCTACACGACTTCCTGACATGTTATAATACTGTAAGTAATATTATACAGTATTTATTTATTTAATTATATTTTAATTTTAATTTAACATTTATTCAACAATAAAAAACTATGAGCAATTTTTTAATTTATTTAATATAGTTCTGTTTAAAAAATTATTCAAAAGCCTACTTCAATAAAGTATATTTTAATTTCTATTTTATTGTATAAAGTAACATTCGATTTTAATATGATTTTATTAAAAAAGTAATGAAAGGATATTTAAAGCTCGTCTATCAACAATATTTTTATTTTTATTTTAAACATACGTACCTCTATTAGATATTTTAACAATTTATGTAAACGAAACAGTAATAAAGTTACTATTACAAGATACGCACGTATCAAATTAACTGTTTGCTACTAAGGTATAATAACAATAAGCATTATAAAGCTAAGACAACTACGATTGCGCCTGCGTTAAAGTCGAGTCACGTGAGAGGTATAATTCTAGATGGGGTTTACATTCTAAGGCTTGAGAATTCGGTCCGACTTGTCCGTTACTATCTCACCGCGGACGCGCTGCGCTACCAAATGAGTTAACTTTGCTCATTAATAGTCGCGTTATTGCCATTCCCATCATTACCGGAGTGTGTATCCACTTAGATTCTAATAATGGCCACTTGCATTACAATCTTGTTACTTGTAAAATCTTTAATGAGTACACTGTTTTTTATTTAACTATAATAACGATAAATGTGAAAATTTGTATGCTCGTCAGGCTACTGATTACTTATATAGAGGCTGTTATGTTCGGATTTTTTATACTGAATCATATTAGCTAGCTAGCTTCTGTGATTTTTCAGCTCAATTGTTTGAGTGGAACTGGTATAAACGCAGTTACAAGATGTGATCCGCACATTCTAACATGTCAAGTAAAAGCGTAAAAAATGAAGCACAGTCCTTTTTCCTCATATTTCTGCATATTCAATTTCGGCGAGGGGTCTTTCAACATTTAATTTCATGCTGCCCGAATAATTTTCATATGCAGGATCCTTTTGTGTTCTTCTGAAATCTATTTATTGGAAACAGAGCTTTAATCGCTTTGCGCAGAACGTGTGTTTAAAACGGGTTAAAAGTATATATATATATTTTAACTCTATAATTTAATTCCATGTAGATTTACCACCATTGTCCTATTTATTTTTATGCGTAAATAGCGTTGTATGCTCAAATTTCTGAAGAAAATTTAATAATAAGATATTAATAATGTTCTTATTGTCTGATTTCGGTAATGTGAACAATATCTCATTTAGCTATATCGCTACAATTCAATGCCCATCCGATGGGACGGCAATTCGAATACTCTAGATTAACATTAGGGTCATGATTAAATTTATTAGTGATAATATAAAATCAACTTAATTTCGGGACCAAAGATTTGACTCTAAGGCGTAAAAATCAACAGCCTTAAATAAGCGAACTATTAAACTTTTGTAGCTGACTCGTTGAGCAACAAGCCTTTAACCTTTACTATAAATCAATAAACGTTGTTCTACCAGGATGTATAATATGTAATTATATTTATATTTGTTGCTTTAATCGGGCATCACATTTATGTACCTTTAAAGCATTTAAGCACTTAATTTAAACACGCAAAGATTAGAAAATATATCCCACTGAGTTTCTTTCGCCGGTTCTTCTCAGGTCCGAGGTGCTAAATTCCGAACCGGAGGTAGATTTTTGACAATCAATAAGCAAGTTTAAACACTTCTATATTGAATAAAGATTTTTGACTTTTGACTTTACATTGGAGCAAACTAATTTTCTACTATATTAACGCACCTGAATTCTGTCATATGTTATTGACCGACTTCAAAAAAAAGGCGGCTTTAATTTTGACTTATATGTAAAAGTATGTATATGTGATTTCTTTATTTTAATTTATCATAGAGAAAAATAAATATACCTGGATAAATATAACCAGAGCTTGTCATTCTATTTATAATTATCTATCTCGTAAAGGAAAACAATAATATATATAAATAGGCAAAGACAAAACATTTCAGTTTGACTTTGACAACCTACTTGTTCTCTGTTTGTCAACCGATTTTATTGTGTTTGCTTTATTGTAAAAAAAAAAACTATGTAGTTAATAATTGCCACGTTCGAATTTCGATCGCTAAATGAATACCGGTAAAGTAAAACAATTAAGGTCTGTTTTATAAAATAAATAGATGAATCTTAACATAATCCTATTATTGTGTTCACGTGTTCGATATTATATCATAGGCATTATTGAATTTATTATTATTAATTTACATTTGTCACATATAAAAAAATTACCACATAATAAATTCTGTATTAAATATAGTTTGTAAAGTGTAACTGGATTTATACGAACAGTATTATTCCAATTCTTCTATTTAAAGATAGAATAGAACGTACAACTTTCAGAAACAGACGTTTGTGCTAAATTGAATCGATGACCCGCTCACTAACTTATCCATTTGTTTTAGACACTTTTTACATAACATTCCAAGACACGATCACAAACTATCGTTCAGTGAAGTCATTTTGTTAAAACTAATTTCATTGATGACCAATTTACTGTGATATCTAATCGATTATTTTGATACATACTTAATATTAGTAATTTGGCTTTCAGTGTATAATTTCAATAGAAAGTGGTTTTACTTATAAAGCTATTGATCGTTGTTGACTGTATTAGTTCAATTGGTTTATTTGCTATGAGTAACGTTTTAGAAACAATTTTATCTGCGTTAGAATTTAGCATGTAGTGTTTTTTATATGATTAATAAAAACACGTCCATGTGTTTTCTGATTTTGGATTTAGTATTTAAATGTAACAATTAAGGTTTTAGTATATTTGACGTAAACAAATGCTAACATTTTAAAAGTGTAACGTAATTTTTTTTATTTTCTAAATACAATAGAGATTTTGATAAATTTATATAAATGCATGTAGTCGATTTAAAAATTAAGTCTAAATCTTATCTTGTATCTCATTCGTGAATTTATTTTGAAAACTGATTTAGGATGATAAGCTGCTTTAATGCGTGATTCCTTTAACACATTTAAAGGACTCACGCATTGAAAGTTTTTGTAATGAGGTAGTAGTTTTTTAACAGTGAATAAGCAATACAGTTAAATGTTCTGCATTTAATAATGTTTTTGACTTTGACATTGAGAAATATGTTAAGCGCTTGCTAAAGGGAGCTCATAAAATGAAACCCAGCGCATTTAAGTGTTGTACTTCGGTGTGCTTCGGAACGTCGGGTAACACTGAATGGCGTATTTTTGTAGTACTTGACTTTTAAACTGAAAAACAAAACACAACCGACCAAAAATGACTTTGCTTTGTTAATATATTAATATTATCACTTTTGAAATATTTACGAAATACCTAGCTATTCCAGTTATTTCCTGGAGTTTGATCTAAGTATTAGGTTTGATCTACGTAAGAAAGGTTTTAAATCCAGAGATCCAGATTTGAAGCATCATCATCTCCTCCGAGTGGAATCAGCACATCCTGATCTCTAAACGCCGTCTTCTTGTGAACATTGCCTCACACGAACGCCTCACAGATGGAGAGTGATCAGTGCCTCCACAGTTAATTGCCAATTTTATTTTATGTACCGTTTCTCATGGGAACTGTCCTAAGTTCCCTGGCTATATCTGCATCGTATTTTAGATCACATGCCTAAGATATTTAAACTGATAAATTCACCCCATTTTAGTTAACTATCATATAGTTTTATGGGTAGTAAAGCGGCAAACATAGTTTGTACATAACCTAATAGTTTAGCTAATTTACAAACAGATGCACTCAGTCATCTGTGTAACTAATATTATTGAAACACACTCCGTTAATATGACAACAATCAACACCAATGTTACAGACTGAGCGGCTTCACCTACTTTGCCGGTATAGTACGATTGTATCATCCATAGGCATTTTATATCTATATCGATGGTTTTCGAATACAATTACCGATATACATATGTAGTGCATTGAAAAACTATCACAATTTATATCTGCCCGTGCTGTTACGAGATAAGTAACTCCGCAAAATAAAATTATGATATGACTTCATGGATATTTTAATCTTTTTAAATTGTATTAATATGTTAATAATGTATACAAGTTCAAGAAACGAGATAGCCCTGTGCTTATTCATTTAATAATTTGTTAAAATGTAGTAAAGTTTTACCACTTTTTAAGACTGGAAACAGAAGCGATCTTTAAGTAAAATATTCGAAAAAAATATTTTTAATCAAATCCTCGTCCATTTTGGTATAAATACTATTTTTCATAGTTAGCGATTGAGTTTTACAAGAGGTCGCTCGACAACTGATGCGGGATTAGCACTTCTCAAACACATTTACGATGCATGGCAAAACCACAAAATGCTATTGGAGTATTCTGTGATTTGTCTAAAGCATTTGGCTGTGCAAAACACGAGATGCTTCTTTATATAAGCTCAAATACTAGAACACTTCGGTCTATTTATAATCTTGGAACTAGCGACTCTATTCGGTTTTTTCTGTTTTTAACAAAGTCGGAATACTCACTGTTGTGTCACAATATATTTACAATAATATTATGTATATTTACAGTAGCATTGATCACTTTAATAGAATCAGTGATATTCATTGTGCACGAGATGTAAAGATATGCTTATAACGCCAAGTTTCCGACTCCGCAAAGTCAATAAATCCTTCTTGAGGCAAGGTATCCGTTTCTATAAGCTAATTCCACAGATATTTTTAACTTAGCCGATTCATAAATTCAAATCATTTGTAAAAAAATACGTTGGTAAAGAAGGCATGTTATTCAATACAATATTATATAGATGATAAAAAAGCATGGAGCTAATACTTGTTGAATTCCAGGAAGGATGTTCTACACAGTATACATATAAGTATTATTGTATGTAACTAACATTACTTTGTATTTTTAATTGTTGAAAAACTACTCAGTTTCTAGCCGGTTTTCAGGGTAGAATCTGCATTCTGAACCTGTGGTAGCTTCACTTATACTTATATAGTTTGTTAAATGACGATTCAAAAATGCTTGTAAAAGCCTATTGAATAAAGTATATTTTGATTTGATTTGAATTATAACCCGTGATTAGTAATAACCTATAATTACGAGTTCTAGCCCGGTCTAGTCCACTGATTTTTCCTGTGCTCAATTTGTGTTTATAATTCATATCGTGCTTGGTGGTGAAGGCAAACATCGTTAGGAAACCTGTATTTTTCCGATATGAATTTGGCACATATGTACCAACCCACATTGGAGTGGATTTATGTTACTAAAATATAAATTGACAAGGCGTCTACAACCACACAATAGAATTCAGAAGATATATGAAAAAAGCGTGGAATTCGTGTTCGTTGGTTTCTGTATATATGTATACATAAACGTAATCTTTAATAATATATTGTTGACGATGTACTTCATTTGAAAAGAAGACTACTTGATTAATTACTAATATTTTAATATGAGTTGACATATACTATTGTTACTGCTCGATTAGTATGCCCTCGTGTATCTTGATTTTCTCTTGTATATAGGAGAACGTTCTCTGGTACTTTGGGGTATTGTTTAAAATATACGAATTGTTTTCGATCTTAAAAAAATGTTCAAGCTATTTGTAATGTAGAAGCCCGAGATTTCCCTACGGAATGTTTTCAACAAAGCACGAATACTACTGTAACTGTACCTCACAGAATATTTACAACGATATTATATATATCTCTCAAATAATATTAACTAGTATTTTACATACATTCAATTCGTACATTCGAATTCGTTGATTTCAATGCAGAATATAAAATTACATACATGATACACTAATTTCTGGACTGCGTTGCGGCCAAGGATTCGAGTTAAAGAAAGACCCTTGTTCTGATACGAAACTGTAAGACATGTTCACGATACCTCAATGTATGGGGTTCTGGTTTGAAGGACGGTAATATAGCTTGCTCGTTGGCAATTGCACACCAAGCCCGTCCCAATCTCTACTATTATGTCTAAAAACAACCTCCTAGAGATTAAATACATCATCATCCATTATGTGGGATTCCCACCCAATAAAACCACTACAAGGGCCGTCTTAGACACAAGCTTGCAGAGGCTGCGGGATCATGTCTACCGTCCTCCTCAGGGCCGTCTAAAATAGGAAACGTGACGAAATTGGGGAGTGATATTCTAACCCGTCAATCTATTATTATTAATATGCTAGATTATTAAAAACTTATAAAATTATTAAAACTTGAACTTATAAGTCAAGTAAACATAACGAGTTGATCTTAACCAAAGATGGTGGGTTCAAATCTGAGCAAGTACCAAAGAGTTTTTACGCTCAATTTTCAGTTATAAATACATTTTTTGGTTGGCAATGCATTATCAAATATTCAGGACGGCTCCATGTATCGCATGAAATTCTGTTTAATATATTTTCATCAACACACGCTGGAACAGTGTGGTGGAATAAGCTCTAAACATTTATCTCAATAGTCATCTAGTAAGGGGTTTTTAAGGATAGTTACTCTTATATTGTACTTAAAGCGAAATGCTGCATTAATTTGTTACCTAAAATTAGTTTTATACCCCTATAAATGGAAGCATGCAATCGTTACACGAGCATTGAAAAACACAAGGTAAATCTAGCTGAAAATTTTACTGCAATAGAGACTATATGCGTCGGTAGTTTTGTTTTACAGTTTTCATAGACTTTTTACTACCATGTCGTTGACAAAGAACAACCCTGTTTTTCTCTAGATGAATGTCCAGAAGTATCGAATGCCTCGAATGTAATCTTTTAAAAAGGTGGTTATTAGTGATATCTTCATGTTAAAAAATCTATGTAGAAGTATTTGATTTTATATAAATAGATATTTAAAGTTTGAGTCGATAAATATCGCATTGTTTATAAAGCGACGTGACTTTATAATATTACGAATAAAAAAATTGTAACCACACTTTGTGTAACAATTTGGGGAACTAAGATGTTGAACTTGTTACTGAAATTACACTGACTTACTCACCCTTTGAACCGCAATACTATGTAATAGTGTTTAGTGATAGAATTAGCTAGAACTGGGTACCCAGTGGCTTACACAAAGCCCAATTTATGATATCATATTAACCTTACTTTTATACGAATAAAAACAAAACATTTTAAAATATAAAATATTTTTTTCAATTGATAATCATTATGAAAGTAAATGTTGATTTAGGTCAACGAATGAAAAAAATACTATGGCTAATTACAACTAGAATGAATAATTGAAATATAAAATTATTTGCTTTTCATTTATATTAAAAATTGAATTTTTAAAATCAAAGCCAAATAAAATAGAATTGCATTTTTTTAAATGAAAGTGAAATAAACTAAACAATTGAAATGTTTCAATCAAAAACAAAAGAGCTAATAATATTTACAATCACATGTTGTTCCGCTTTATCTATACTAATATTATAAATGCTGGAAGTCTGTCTGTTACGCTTTCAATTACGGCTAAACGACTAAACCGATTTTGGTGAAATTTGATATGAACCAAGATTAAATCCTAAGGACGGACATAGGCTACTTCTATTTAAATTCCTTTTCAAAAGGGGTAAAGTTTAGGATGAATATTTGTATGAAAGTTTTTTAATTTTGAAGATTAAATATACAAAAATGGGTATGCGGGCCATTACAAAGGTACCAAATACGGGATATAGGAGATGGAATATCTTTATATTAGTTCTTTATATGTAGGTCTTTATATGCTGACGCAACTCTTTGTCGAGATGGAAATATGAAATATATTTAGGCATTTCGGTATAAATATCAAGGAATGTAACCAATGTTTTTAAGAATTCGGCTCCAATGGCTTTAATACAGATGTCGGATATATGGCAATATGCAAATTCATTAATTTAGGTAAAAATCTAAAAGAAATGTAAACATAACCATTATAACATTTTTGTCAACATCACCCAAAAATTATGTAGGTAAGCATAATGATTCCTTCGTTTTTAAACATGATTATGATCAACTATATTAGAAATGCTCTGTACACTTCTTAAATTTGGACTGGGACTGGGCCTGTTCTTTACCTTAAAATTTGGAAAAGTTATGACATAGACACTAGCTCAGTGCTGTTTAAAGACAAGACAGAAGTGATTATCATCGGATTTTTGTGTCGTAGTTCGACAGTACCCACAATGACGCTGCTTCCATTAAGTTTGTATATTTATATCTATATAATTTAAATATGCATTATTATTTTAAAATAATAATGTAAACATTAAAATAGCACGATGGCGATGGATTTTCATGTTGAAACAAATTGAATTACACGCGGGTAAAATCGCGTGTTTAGCTAATATACTATAAATGTGCAAGTAACTCTATTTGCCTGTCTGTTTACACGGCTTTTCACGATTGTAACAATTGTGACGAAAGCACAAGATATTCTTCTTAATATCAACTGCAGACGGTATCAAATAAAAAATATTTAAATGGAAAAATATTCATTCATGTATAATATGAAGAATCAAGTTACGGCATTAAAGATGAATTCTTTTATTCTACTATTACGGTTATCTGTTATAGTCACCGATTTTAGATTTAATTAATATAAGCACAAATTATTGATTGTGATGTCAAGATTCAAGACACAGGTCAACCAACCGTCAAAGCCAAGTATAAATTAGTTTACTGAAAGATAATTTAGGGAGAAAATCCATAGAGACCAATAAATAGGTAGAAACATTCGTTTTGTAATATAGAGGTGAACTAAGAAGGAATTGATCATAATTTTGATTTTAATGAGAGTGCTGCATTCCCTCAATCTTCATCATTATTCTATCGACATCTATAAAGTTTTTTTTCTTGCATACCACGTTAAATAAAAACATTTTTAGGATTAACAAATATGCTTATAAGATACCAAAAGCCGGGTCAACCCACGTCACTTAGTGGTAGTTATAATATTTAAATATATGTATTGTATATATATTATATATGGCAGGTGTTTTAAAAGAATTTTCAATTTAGAACTTCTATAGATATTTTAAAATTCTCGTCTGAAATCCAGTCTGCTTTAGTCCATATGTCTCATGAATTATTCAAGTACGGCGGCGGCTTGTCCCGCCCGCTGACATACATATATGTGTGTTATGTCGGTCTCATTCGCTAGGGACAACAAGAGCAAGCCACCTATCTATACATATTTCATAATCTACCTAATTTACCAAAACCGGTTGTGAACGTGACAAGGATAGAAATTAAACTGACTTGTCGGAAATTTGTAAGTATCTGTTTGGTTACGTTTTATCGCCATTTTGTAATCGTTTTTTGTCGTTTTAAATACTAAATTGGCGTATTAAAATGTACAATTTTCAGTACGTAGTAAGATTCCAAAGAAAACGTACGTAAATTTTGTTCAGTAGTATGGCAGTGAAAATTAAAGAACTTTGTTAAAAATGTTTTGGTGTGAAGAGTAAGTGCCCCAGATAGTTAAAGTCTCTAGTGTATAATCTTAATAATTTGAACTATTGATAAATGCATTAAACTTGTAGATATATATTTTTAATTTTGTATTTATAAGGCAACGGACATTGAGGTTCTGGACTTAAATTATAAGTAAGACCACTATAAAGTTATTGAATTTATTTGACAAAAAATAATGAAAGCAGCCGGAGTGAGGCACTTTGCAGTGTAAAGCGGCAGAACCTTGGAAAACAGGTAAAGCCGTTAATCCTGCACCTCCCTTGCTCTCATTCGAATCATGTCAGAACGCTGTCCTCTCAGACTATGTAAGTGAGAGAATGGATAATTCACCTGTGTTTGTACACAAATTTGTACACTGTAATATCTTCTGCGCAGATAGCTAATCCTTGAGATTAAGCGCCGTGGCCAAATTTCGGGCAGGAGTATAATATTCTGTATTTATTTGTTGTATAATCATATTTAAGCACTTAAGAGATTCTGGATTTCAATCATAAAATGACGATCCATAATAGAGATGACCAGATTGTCGACAAACCTGCCAAATACTATCCAGACCAGCTGAGGAATCCAGAATTTCACAAAGACTATTAACACCAAGGCACATTTCTTAATAAAGAAAGTTCAATAAAAACTTTTCGTCATCAATTTGCTATCCAAAAATTCAGATTGTCATAATTAGAATTATAAATAATATGATATAACAGCGGCATGGACAGTATGACTGTGGAGAAATTATAATCCATTAAAAAAACTTTTCCATCCATTTTTAAGCAATTTATAATACTAATTGCAATAACATTAAATTTATGTATATGAGAAGCAATACGTCGTTAAGAATCAAATTTCGCTGTTACGAAAACTTAAAAAAACTCAAAGATATACTGCGGTTGACTTTAATTGAAAATAAAATAATAATTATAACAATTATAAAATAGATACGTATTAAGTAACAAAATTACAACGGCAAAAACTTCAGTCTACACAAACTCCTCTTAGTAAACAAGATGCAGTATAACGCCTACGGAAGGTCTATTCAATCAAGAAATGCAATGGAATAACGCGCTACAGACGAAAAGCCCGCGTCTCGAAAAGGTGATATAACCTCCTGGAATCCCAACCTGATCTCATATAACATTTTTTTTTCATAATAATTTAGTCAAGTATCATGTCCAACGCCAGTAAACTATTTAGAAAATACGTCAATAATTATCAGCTGTTTCAAAAGATGCCAGGTCACGGTAGATACGTATTAATAGTTATTACTAACACCCCTACTCGGTATATAACAGTACATGTTAGATACCGAGTAGGGCTGTCACTCGATACTGTAACGGATTAATATTATACGTGATAATTAATTATTAGGTCCTTACATATGAAATTGGGGTTTTGTTCGGGAGGAATATAAAGTTTTTTTTTTTTTGTAAAATATTTTTTATTAATCAAAGTATGCACCGTTGTTATCTATGCACTTTTGCCATCTCATAGGTAGTTCATTGATCCCTTTACTAAAAAACCAAGGAGGCGAGAATCAATAAACTCTATGAAGGCAGTTTGTACTGTCGCATCAGAGTTGCATTTTTTTCCTTGTAAGAAGTTGTCCAAATTCCGGAAAAAATGGAGCAAATCTGTTGGAACAAGGTCCAGGGAGTACGATGGATATCGCAGACATTCTAATGGTAGCTCATCTGACTTAGTGGTTGTTTGTTGTGCAGTGTGTGGTCTTGCGTGGTCTTGCAGTGGCCTAGTGGCGATTGACCAATCTCGGTTGTTAACCAGCTAGTTCTACCTTCATGGTTTGCAATTGCTGACAAAAGATATCTGCCGTAATCGTTTGGCCAGATTTTAGAAATCTGTAGTGAACGACACCGGCGCTAGTCTACCAAACACTCACAGGTAACTTTTTCTGAGTCCATTTTCGTTTAGGGCAGGATTTGGCTAGGTCTTCAGGGTTCAGCCATTGCGACGAGCGCTTCCGATTATCGTACAGTATCCACTTTTCACCACTTTCACTTTTCACAGTTTCCACCAACCCGCATTGGAGCAGCGTGGTGGAATATGCTCCAAACCTTCTCCTCAAGGGAGAGGAGGCCTTAGCCCAGTAGTGGGAAATTTACAGGCTGCTAATGTAATCCAATTTTCATCACAAGTAATGATTCGATTTAAAATCCCTTCATTCTTGTGTCGGTTGATCAAAGTAACATAGCAGTCGATGCGTGTTTGCAAGTTCTATTTACTCAATTCATGAGGTACCAATCGTTCAATTTTTTTTACTTTTCCGATTTGTTTCGAGTGGTATAATGCAGTTTAATTACTTACCCAGAAGCCTGCAGCTATCTCTGAAACACTTTGTGATAGATTCGCATCCACAATAGCCTTTAATTCTTCATTTTCCACTTTGGTCTCCGGCCGTCCACGGGGTTGGTCCTGAAGGTCGAAATTTCCAGAACGAAAACATTTAACATGGAATAAAAAAAGGATAATCAAATTTAGGTTCGGTTAGAGTTTTTATAATTTAACTAAGATTCATTGCGATAGCTTATAATCTATCGAAAAATAATGCGTTCAATTGTAGGCAGTATTACAGTTCACATAATTTCGACAGCTTATAATCGCGCAAGATAGATAATAATATAACGGTGTTTACAATTTTGCGGTGACATATCTATATATACTTACATATTATTTTTACGTTTTCTGGCGCAATATAATGATATAAAGATTTTACATTACTGGAATATTTTTTCTATTTTTATTCATACATTTATTTTTAAATATTTTGATTATATATTTGTAATAATTTATAATCACATTAAAAGAGACAAAACAACTAAGGCACAAAATTGTGTGACAAAGACGGTATTACAAATACATTGACTGGAAATATTTCAATGAATACAATCTAATCAGAGAGGTAGGCGTGAATCTGCGGGCGATGAATCAATCGCTTTGATTCTAGCTTCCTTCTTATCACACTATTGGAAAGGGTTCTGGTCACTGAAGTGTTGAAAATTAGAATCAATAATTTTAATCGAATCAATTGAAACGAACCTCTTGGAACGCTCAGAATTGATCTAATTAATTTAAAATTAAATTTTAGATTAAATATTTAATTTTATAGTTCATTATAGCATCATATTTTCCCTTAAAAACTATTTTATAAAATATATTTAGAATGTATGCATATTTCATATTTTAATGATATATTAATAAAATTATGTAATAGTTGGGTCGACGCGCAGAGAAGCCATCTGGTAGTAAGTATTGCTGATTGGCGGTAAAATATCTGATGAGTGGGTGGTACGTATCCAGACGGGCTTATACAAAGCCCTACTACCAGTATATATGAAATATAGTAATCCCTGTAAAGTTACTACTGATGGGCTATGTCGTCCTGTCCTTTTAAGAAAAAGGTTTGGTACTGACTCCACCACGCTGCTCCGATATGGTTTGTGCTCTGCAGATTGCAGATTGCAATTTGAGCAGATTTGCAACCGAAACAAGCATATTTCGTCACGATATTATAAAATAAACTAAAGTCTTCGGTAATGATTCACGTTTCTTATCTTTAGATATTATTTATCTCATTAAAGCTACGTTACAGCTAAGTTATTTGAAACTTCATTCGCGAGGAATATCCCGCTATTTATTTAACGATACACTTAAGCAAATAGCATGCAGATAACACTCGTAATCTACACGAATAGGAGCCAACAACGAGAAATATATTTCCGTCATTGCTTTTTATCACGAAACAAAAATTTTAACACTCAGAATTCGCACGATAACGAAAAATTAAAAATCACCCATATAAGTGCATTAAACACGTAACCGCTTTGAAGCTTTAAAGCAAGAAAGTGCATAAAGGGAATATTTTTTCGATAGTCGATAAAAGCAGTTCATGACGCGCTAAACGTGTTTGGTAGTTAGCACGGTAGGCACGGGCTATCTTTATTGGCGAAAAAGTTTGTCAGGTTAAAAAGGCTTCTGTTAGAATTCTATTTTACATAACAATAAATTTACGAGTAATTTTTCATTTTACTTTTCCTCTATGCGTAAAGTACGAAGGCATTATTAATTTAATGAAATATTTCATTTGAGGAATTTATATATTTTTATTCATAGGGAAGTATCAAACAGAATTATCAATAAGTTTTATATTGACGATTCTGTTTGATTTATTCTGAATTTTATAGAATTCCGCCTGTATAAACAGGGGGATAGTCATACGTAGCACGACGCCATATTGGCTGTCGTCGTTTTATGTTTCCTCTATGTGTTTGGAAGATCGGGATCAGTAGATCGTCCTTGTGGAACCAAAAGAACTAGACCCCCACTACCCGTTCTTATCTGCCTAAAATAAGTTTGTAGCACGATACACTGTGCGAATTAAATAATTACTAAGAGCTACTTGTCTGCCACTACCATCATATTGCTTTGCTATGACCGGCAAGTCACCTAAAGTGTATTGAACTTGCCCAGTTATACCAGATGACGAACTTGCACTTAATAAAATTTTACAACAAGTATGTGATCTATCTTCCACTATATACATTATTTATCAAATCTTATACTGAAAAGACTTTTCGCTAACTATCCTGTAACTATACAAACTTCCTTTAAGTAGCAATATATACATATACATAATCTAATACAAACAATCATGAACTGTAATGTCATGTAACCATGTTATGAACAGCCTATATAAAATAATAATTAAAGTACTTAACTTAGAACAAGCCACTTCGCCGGCAAGACCAACACTGTTCCATATACCAATCTCAATTGTTTTATATCTCGGTTGGCACAATAAAGGACTTACTGAAAATAATTTTACACCCACCCTCAATGATTGATTAGTACGTAACACTTGTAATAAAGGAGTAAATATCTTTCACAGGCATGATTCAATTGCCATTAAAATCATAATAATCTACTACACTCATATTGGTGCATTAAGACATATAAAACATATAATTGAAGTAACAGCCTGTCAATATCCCACTGCTGGGCTATATTAATAAAGATTTTCAACCTCTAATACTTTAATACAAGCTTACTTTAGTATTAAAATATTTATATGATGTTTGATTTTACTAATAAGTTAATGTTTCAGTTATTGTTAGATACGAAATGGCTACAAAAATGTATAAATGATTAATGAATTCGTCTTATCTCGTCGAAAGGCATAATTATTACAAAATGGTTTCAAATAGAAGTTCCAACGCCGTAAGAAATAGCATAATCCATGAGTTTTTATTAAATTGGTTAGCAAAACCCATTTTATAAAGATATTATCAAAAAATAGTTCCCATTATTTTGATTAATGCTTTATAGTCACGCTACATTATAAAAGATTAAGGTTACTGGATAAATAAGCGAATATACCGAATTAAGAAGAAATTTAAGTGATGCTTTTCTTGGAAATATATGGGACAAGGGTAAACGAACTGGAGCTTTTGTTTAAAAATAAAACACTGGCCTTACCCAATTAACATGACATAAATAATTTTGAAACAATAAAGCTATACAAATTATACTCTTTGAAGAAGTAGTGAGTTGTTCTTAATTAATTATGAATTAACAAACATATGTTAAAATGGACTTTTATATATTTAATGTGTAATGCATTTTATAATGTGTATAAGCATTACAAACATTGAAAAATATAATTAACATGACAAATTACGAAATAATTACTGGACCAATCACAGCCGCGTGAAATGGAGCCTACAATTTTTGCAGCATTTTCTTGTCGAATTGTTATTTTGATTCTCCGGATAAAACATTAATCAGCCGCAGTGTCATCAGCGGATACGGATAACGGGTTATTATATTAAATAACGTACTTTCGAAATCAGCTATTCGAGAAGTGTCCTTTCAAGAAGCAACTTGGGAATTGCATTTTTCTGAATAGAAATATGCATTTCAGGTCATATTTCGATGCACATTGAAAAATCCGTCGTATCGTGCAATATGGCAAATAACGATGTCGTGACGTGAATTTTTACAATGTGCAATGTTAATTTCCACGTCGTGAAGTCGCCTCGTGCCACGTCACGAGGTCGTTTTTGACATAAGCTAAAAGAGATAAATACGAATACCTAATCCGGGCCTATAGTGCAGCCAAAAACTTACATGGACAAATATTTAATAATAATTATAAGTTATACTTAGTAATATATATGTATGTAAGAGATAAAATATAGTTCTAAGATTTTTTTTGGTACTATTATTTAAAAAAATACATAGAATTAATCGAAGTCTGTACCTGTAGCTAGTATTCAATAAATTGACATATATTAAAAATATATGTCTACACTCACCGAGGTTCTACTGCCCGCACAATGATCTATATAATTATTATTTCGTTTAAGTTATTATACATTTCACAAATTTGTCGCTATTTTCATGACTAATAATTATTTTTTGTGCAATGAAGTCGTGCATGTATTTTTTACATTTTTATATAACCTTATTATACTCGTATTGCTTACTCCGTTTGTTTCAAAAATCGTTTAAACAAGAGCAATGAAAATGGAATTTTCACTATTTCAATAGTAAACGGCTTAGTTTGTGTACGAGATATATGGGTGGATAATCTCGGTCGGCGTGTCAGGATTACAATGTTATATATGAGAGCGTTCAATGGAAAATTTATGCACTACCAAAAGTTTCTCTCATTATTTTAAAGTGATTAAGCATCACGCAATAATTGAAATTTGAATCGTTGCTTTTAGGATAATGTAATGTTTTATATATTTGTAATAATATATTTATGAATAATAGAAATGGTTGTATTTAAAATGGATTTATCGTTGATATTAAATAAAATAGATACTGTTTAGGTTTACGGTATTTCTATGTACTAATTGTATACTTTTTTCGATATGATCAATTTTGAAAAACAGGAAATGGTTCATATTTATCAGCTTAATCTTTCTTTAGGAATAGTTAGGAGCAAGGATCTCTTAAACTTCAATCAAACGAACGATTGGTTGTAGTTAATAATTTGACATTCATAAAGTAAGTGTAGTACTTCTATATTAAAAAAAAAAAAAAAAATTTAATTGATTTGATTTAAAACATTTATAAATGCATACTAAAAAATATAATTATTTACACGAATATTGTCTTCAAGTAAGTTTCAGACTTTAATTCATTTTCTATTAATATATAGAATGATCGCTGCATATAAGCAATATTATAGATTTCTTATTTACTTACCAATTATAAAAATTCAGTGACTTCATAGATCAACTCTCTAAAATTTAACTAAGCTAAAAATTATGTAATTACAGTTTTGACAAGCATCGAATTATACCAACATTTTAATGATTGTACTAAATAATCATTGTACTAAAACAAAAGTTCTAATTGAATTGGTGGGAGCGCATTGTGCATTATCTGCAATACGTTTAAAAGATCGAATTAAAAACTCATTCCACTCGCTATATTTTATATAATACCTTTTAACAATAAAAAATATTTTTAATATGTATCGTATCGTAAATATGACGAAAAAATATATTTAAAAATAGTTGTAATATATTTTACAGGGAAGTTCCCATTGGTTTGGTCAAGAACGATTGCAGGTACCTATAGTATGGGTATAATCTTTGCATGCGGGTTCAAAACCAGGCTGAATTTTCATGTGCTTAATTTGTTTTTGTAATCGAATTGTGCTAAGCAATGATGGAAGACATCGCAAGGAAACCTGTAAGTGTCTAATTTCAATGAAATTCTGCTCAAAAGACAGAGGAGGCCTTAGACCAGTAGAGGTACATACACAGGCTGTTGCTTTATATAGGAAGAACCACGTCTACCGAATTTTACTAATTTACAACTATGCAGCTGGACTTGCTTATATGTTTAAAATTTTTACTAATAATCCTCCTTCCCATTTTTAAACTGATTCAAATTATTTTAAATTATAGATAAAATACCTAAGTCGTAATAACGTTGTATTGCAACGTAAAAGTTTGATTCCATATCACGCACCTCAGACTTTTCAAAGTTACGAGTCCGCATTAGTTAGTATTTTTCGCTAGCTTTAACGGTAAAGGGAAATGTCTCGAGGTAACCTACTTTTATTAGACTTTACGAATGACCTGAGTGTTCTCATACCTAGAAGAGCGGGAGAGCAGTGGGATAGCTTAAAAATGGCCCTGATGCTATTATTATTAGTAAATAAATATTGTTGCTATTTAAATTAGGTTTTATCTTTACGTATTACTCATGATAAGCAATTTAAGTACATATGATGGCTTTATTGTAAATCTAAAATCAAAAAGTAAAAGAAATTGGTCATTTTGATGTGAAGATGGTAAAAATATTGTCAAAATACCACATATATACTTAATATTTTTAAGAATGTTTAATTCGATAGAGTTTCAGTCTCTTTATTGTATTCTAATTTCAAAAAGCCTTAAAATTACTGTTTGTTATTTGTACCAAAAACCTTAATACATAGTTGTCAAGTTTAAATATTTATAAACTAAAACGACGTCTTATGGGGCACTTCTATTTTCATATCCTGGAACAACTACTATTATGAAGTGAATTTTTAATAACCCGTTAGGAATAATCTTTATATTTTGTAACTTCTCCTTTTTTTACATTATCAGCCTGTAAATTTCCTACTGCTGGGCAAAGGCCTCCTCTTCCTTTGAGGAGAAGGTTTGGAGTATATTCTACCACGCTGCTCCAATGCGGGTTGGTGAATACACATATGACTGAATTTCGTTGAAATTAGACACATGCAGGTATCCTCACGATGTTTTCCTTCACCGCCGAGCACGAAATTAATTATAAACACAAATTAAGCACATGAAAATTCAGTGATGCTTGCCTGCATCTTCGCACGCCTTCTAACTACTGGGCCATCTCGGCTCTTCTCCTTTATATATCCCTTTCATCCTCTATTTTACCCCCTCGGTGGGTGATTTAAAAAAGTAGTAAAGTAGTAGTTGTAAAGTATAAAAAGAAACGGTTTAGTGGTAAAGCTTCAAAGCGCACTAGACAGACCGAGTGAGTTACTTTCCCATTCATGGTATAAATATTTATTAAAAATATTTCATTTGATATAGGTAATATTTTGTCATCCATAATTATCCAGATAAATAAAAGCCTAACTCAAAAGGAGGTTTTCAAATTTAATTTAATAATAATATTATAATGAGTTAAACTTGTTTTGTTTGTATGTTATGGGTATGTATGTTTGACATGTATAATATTAATATATATTATTTATAATTGTATCAGTGCTTTTTACATCAAAATTATATCATATAGTTCTCATTGAGTTACTACTCAATGGGAAAACTATATAAGAGTTAATTTTCATTGAATAGAATTTTTATTTTTATTACCGTCGTAAACTTTTATTTTGGATCGTGCGTATTTCAAAGTCAATTCAAAGACAATTGTAATCATAAAGAGGCGCGCGGAGGCTGAAGCGAATAAACAATAACTTAATTATATCTATCAAAACAGGTAAGTAAACTACTTTATAGGCATATATCTATATAAGATAGCTATATAAGCTATATATCATGCTATGTATATACACGTATTAATATAAAGCTATAATCTCAGTGTTACTTATCCATACTATCCATATTAATATTATAAATGCGAAAGTAACTCTGTCTGTCTGTCTGTCTCGCTTTCACGTCAAAACTACTGGGCCGATTTAAATGAAATTAGGTACACAAATAGTCTAGAGCCTGAGAAAGGACATAGGCTACTTTTTATTTGGAAAAAGTGCTGTAAGGGGTTGAAAAGGGGGATGAAAGGTTGTAAGTTGTTGAAAGTATTGTCATTTTTAGGACTAGAAGCATAAAACTTATATTTTAGTCTGTATATTATAAACTAAGTTATAAACTAACATATCATGATACCCGAATTTTGGAAATTCTACCCCTAAAGGGGTGTAATAAGGGTTGAACGTTTGTACGGAAGTCTGTAATTTTTTAAGTTAGAAACATGAAACTTTATTTTTGGGATACTGATTAAAACGGAGTAAACACTTATTTAAGTGTTTCTGCATTTTATATCCCTACGGGGGTGAGATAAGGGTAAAAAGTTGTATAGAAGTCCGTCATTTTTAAGATAGAAACATGAAACTTTATTTTTGGGATACCGATTAAAAAAGAATAGATACTTATTGAAGTGTTTCTACATATTCTACCCCTACGGGGGTGAAATAATGGTTGAAAGTTTGTATTGAAATCCGTCATTTTTAAGACAGAAACATGAAACTTTATTTTTGGGATACTGATCAAAAATGAGTACATACATATTTAATCGTTTCTAGATAATCTACCACTAAGGGGGTGAAATAAGGATTGAATGAGTTTATAGGAGTCAGTCATTTAATATTGAGATATGAGATAGTGATTAAAAATGATTAAATACGTATTTAAGTGTTTCTAGATATTCTACCTCTAAGGGGTTAACATTTCTTATATAGATTAGTCTGGAAGTCCGTCATTTTTTAAGTTAGAAGCATGAAACTTTTTTTCGGGCTACCGATTAAAAATGATTTGATTCGCATTTAAGCGTTTCTGGATATTCTACCCTAAGGGCTGAAGTACACACCAATGTGTCTTAAATCCAAAAGGTCTTAAATTTACGTAATATTTTTAATTAATTTATAAATATATTCATATTTTACGCGAGCGAAGCCGCGGGTAACAGCTAGTACGTTTATAAACCTAAATACATTTAAATTTTTTGTAAGTCGATAAGTTTGATGGCATCGAGATAAAGTTACATATTTTAATTAATTATTGTTCATTAACTGTTAATTATGTCTACTTCAAAATATTGTTTTGAATCAAAATGCTCATTGTTCAATCATTTTTAATTGGTTATTGGTTCATAAATTATAATTAGGTTTGAATTTTAGTACAGTTCTATATCTAAGTGTATTATTATATAGCAATTTTTATTTATTTATTCGAACTAAAGTATGAAATTACAAACATTCATTTAGCCGATTATAAAGTACATTAGTTCAAAATACAGGACTCTCTTCGTGCACACACAGCAGTTGCTATGCATAGATAGGATCTCAAAGGAATGGTATGATTCATTCTCACTGAGTTTAATAAAAAAATAATGTAACATCCAATGTATGAGTACTTCTCCACTTTTCTCGAAGATAAAATTTGAAGCTCATTCAACCACGCTGCTTCCATGCGGTCTTGTGCTATGGTTAATGGGCTATTTAAGCTCAACCAATAAATATTTTTAAGGAGGCTTTCAAAACGTAATTCTTCAACTTTGATGAAATGTGTTTGATTTAATTCATAATGTTATTTTAAACAGATATCTATAGCTTGCTAGCTTGAAACAAAATACGCTGCTCCAATACGAGTCGGTGGAAGCACATGTGACAGTGTTTCATTGGATATATGCAGATTGTACACCACAAACCAGGCTGGAATGTAGTTCAAACATCTCCATAATATAAAAATGTATTTGCTTGAGAAGTAAGATTAAAATGTTTGTAATATAATGTTGTGCAATGATTACTAATATGCAAATTGGCGTTAAGTTTTATAAATAAAAGTTAGTTCAGAGTCAGTCAATGTGTATCAGTATCTTAAACGGTGTAAAATAAGTGAAGTAAGTATGTTCGCTTAGAAAAGAGGGCATAGACACGAGACGGATCAACAAAAGTCTAACTTTTGTTAAAAAAAAACTAATGTTTTCCACGATGTCTTCCACAGGTAGGTTTACTTAGTTAGTTGGGCTTTGTGCTAGCCCAACTGGGTAGACACTACCCATTCATCAGATATTCTTCCGCAAAACATCAATACCCGGTATTGTTGCGTTCCAGTTTGAAAGGTTAGTGAGCCAGTGTAACTGTAGAAACAAGCGACATAACGTCTTTTTTCCCAAGGTTGGTAGCTCAATGAAAGATGTAAGGTATGTTTCCTACAACGCCATTGTCTATGGACGGTGATGATCACTTAACATCAGGTGGCTCATTTGCTCGTCCCAGTGTCTATATAATAAAAAACTTAATACGATTAAATACACGACTAGTTGATATCATTTATATAATTAAACAATATTTATATAACCAGCTATAATCGCAGATAAGTACACAGCACATGACGTCCATGTTAAAATTGCTAATGCGACAAATAGCTAAATTTTGAGAATCGCGGGGCAAGTACCACTGAATGCATATGCTTAATTTAATTCATAATTTATCTCGCATACAACGGTTAAGGAAAACGTCGTGAGGATACCTGCACGTGTTAAATGATAATCTGCCTCGTGTAACTATCAACCCGCATTGGAATAGAGTGGTAGCGAAAGCCTCCAAACCTTCTGCTCAAAGGTCTTTGCCCAGCAGTGAGGCTTAATGGAATCATAATAATCAACACGAACATATTAGTTATATTTTGTCACAAATAATTGCGGCGCGTGTTACAGTCCCGTGTTATTTCGTAACTTTAAATTACTTTTTAAGTAAATATGATAAAAAATGTAGCGTAGAAAAATTATATTATTCGCGATCATTAAGCTGTGAATTGAATTAAATTTAATCATTTACAATAAATCAGTGAAATGAATAAATAAAACATTTGTAAGAGGGATCCTTTCATTGGCCTTTCAATTTACACTAAAAATTAATGAATACATATTTTTCTGTTAGTAATAATGTCACTACTAAATATAAAATTACTATGTTAAACCAACTAATTAAAACTTACCTTAACATACATTTATATTTAATTTATGAAATATAAATTTCCATACGGTTAACAATAGAACATTAAACAAATGCATTGAAAATGTTTTTATTTACTCCAAAGTGCTTGTCATGGCATAGCTCAGAAAATAACAAGGGTAGAGCTAGAGCGATTAAAATCGATTTATTAAAATAGGTCAGGTTAATATTGTTTAGAAGCTTAATATTTAATACACACAGCAGCTATGACCTGGTTAACGTCCTTTAAAATATTTATATTCAAATTCAAATTCATTTCATCAATCTAGCATTATATTTATTGAAAGTCGAAGATTATGTGGTAGGATTTGGGTAGTTACCAACTCATCACTTATTTTACCGGTATTAAGCACTACGTAGTATTGTCGTGTTCCGGTTTGAGGTGGGTGGGCTAGTGTAATTACAGGTATAAGGGACGTACATAACTCCTTATTTTCCAAGGTTGGTGGCGTGGCGGTTTAAGGAATGGTTAATATAATATTTCTTAATGTGCCAAAGTGTATGAACGCTGATGATTAATTCTGCTCTCGTTATTAAAAACACAATACTTTTTTTTTCAATCTGTGTAATAGTGATACTAATTATCCATACGTTAAATTATTATAGGAATCGAACATTTTACTTTATCAGCCGGGAAACGGAGAATGTGAGGTTTGCGGGCTAATTCAAATAAATCAAATCAAAACAATATTGCATGACGTACGTGACGTAAAATGAATACTTAGCGTCGAACTCAATCGCGGATATTAAAAGGTTCAGTTTAAAACTAAATATATTTTCATCTTTTCGGAATTTATATTTGTAATATTGTGCTCGTTTGTTTTGTAATACTTGAGTGCACTTTATGACTTCTCTCGGCAGTTATTCGCGTCAACTCACAGCGCTTTCCATTTGCCTAGATATAATTGCTTTAATAATTATTTATTCAACGAAGTTTAATTCAAGGAAAAAATATATTAAGGTCTAAAATATGGTATTTCTACATAGAGTAATCTACATTTTTAAATATTAAATTCAGTTTAGCGTGTCTTTTTTCCTTCTTTTGTGAAACGTATACGCTACGCTAACTTCTGAGATTATATGAAAAAGTATGCAATTAAATTGTTCAACTTAAATTATGATGAAAAATTATATTTCATAGTAGTATTTAGTAATTATCTTGGGAGTTTTTACGCAGGTATTAGTAAAATGTTCTCAGTTATTAGCAAGAATTGTTTATTTAAGTAATATTTTTGATATTATTAATGCACATCACTAATTCGCCAACATTAAGATAAGAGCTCACTCGGCCTTTAAGCCAGATCACAACATATGGAGTAATCTATATTGCGTTTTGGGGTTGAATATCTGATGAGTGGGTTAAACCTTGTCTGGCTCACACAAAGGCCTACCGCAAAATGATTTTCTTTAAACAATAAGGTACATTATTAGAACATTTCATTTTATAATCATATAGTCTACTAATAATTTTGTACAAAACATGTACAACTTACTATGAATTTAAGTATAATAATAAGACATAATAAATACCAGACTCAGTTCATTTTTTTTCCTCCGAGTGTACTGTTACTGACATATTAACATATTTTATTTTATTATATTATGTTTGTAATTACATACAAATATTGATATTGTAATTTTTGGTCATTTAATGCATCCAGAATGACTAATAGGCGTTAAGTCAATCTTTGTACCATGAATATGTTTGTAGTTAACAAAATAAATAAATTTAACATTATTAAAAAGGCTATTATAAGCAAAGAAAATACGTTCACAATTACTCCTATTGTTAAATTGTATAAAAAATAAAAGGTTTTAATTATTACAACAAAATTAAAAAAACAAACCTGCGCATAAATTTGAATTTATAAGTCATTATTTGTTATTTATGTTATGTTCGTGAAATTATTTGTGTATAATAATGAAATGTGTGCTAAACGTTGTAATAAATGTGGCCCCTTCAGGCTGATATCATCAATACAAGCTATATGTTTTCCCAACCAGGTTTAGGGTTGAAATTTATCTCTTCTAATAAATTACAGCGCGCCTACGTTCGACCTTGCTTAAATAAACACGACGTTCGCACCACATTTTTCATTTCGACGCTCGCGCTTTTGTGTTAGGCACTGTATGAACTATCTCACAACTTGCATATTTGAAAACTTACCTCAAACTAAAGGTTTTAATGTCTAATACAGCATTCATAAATATTATAATATTTACTTAACTATTGTAAAAAATAGTTTAGTTAATATAAATCTATTATTAATTTCAGGTAAAAAATAACACAAATTGTTTTTCGATTCATTGGAAACAATGTCATAGTACAATAATTTTATAAATTGCATTTCGAGCTAGCCTATATGTATACACATAATATTAATCGATTAAAATATGTTTTAATTTGACTTTTCATAGAATGTAGGACTCAATAATAAAAAAAAAAAATTGTATTAAGAATTTAATTCAAAAACTTCTCTGCTTTCTGATCTCAGTTGTCTTGAAACCGTTTTAAGCAGTAATCATTTGTTGTTTTAATTAAACAAAGATAATATAATTAATTTAGTAATAAATATAGACATGAAATTCGTTATAAAAAAGGGTAATATAAAATAATAATTTCCGCAATAACTCTCCATAAGTCTCCATTAGAATAGAATAAAATAGTTAAAGTGCGGCCAAATTGAGGTATCTACGACTAGGTGCATTCAAGCGATCGTATAATTTTGTCGATCTCTTTCAGGTAACCGTGTGTTTAAAAGATATTTGAACAAATATCCCCTTGATATAAAATTTCTAGATAAACTAAAAAGAAACGTAAAATGTATAGTGTTAAGATAGTTAGTATTTATATTAATTAGCGTAGAAAAATATAACCAAGGAACAAATTGATATTAATGATGATGATGCAAATGTTTGGAGTAATTTAATCAATATATAAATAAGGTATACGACATAGGCTGTTAATTTAGTCTGTAAAAGAAACTTTTGACGTCAGCTAAACGGGGAGGGGGCTTTATCATCCCCTCCTATTAACGGGAAGATTTTGAGCTTGTTTCACCTGAATTCAGGTATATTGACATGCAGACATGTAGCAGACTTTCGTCCGCCACTCTGTTCCACGCGATTTTTGCGTTAACCGCCAAGCACGAAATAAAAATTATGCACATGAAAATTCAAAGATGCTTGCCTGGGTTCGAACCCGCAATCTTTGATTAAGATACACATGTTTTCATGTTACACTTTCGCGTGTTATTCAGTGGGCCGTCTTGGCTTCTTTTATTCGATGTAGTAAATTGCACGTGCACACTTCGCTACAATATTTTTTTTACATCATATATTTGGAGACATCAGACATCTGATATAAATAATAAGTTAAATATTAAGAATCATAATCAGGAAAACATGATATTTTCTTATAAAATGTGGAAAAGAGGCTGAGGATCACATGGACAACCTAATCAATCAAATAGTATATAAGCGAGTACCTCAACCCACACTAGACATTAGCATGGAAAAAAATATAAAGTTAATTTAAACCTTGGATCTTAGATATGTTATGATAAGTTATAGAAATACGACTAATTCTGTTTGGTAGTAATCTAGTTAGAATCTTTCATAACTTATATTTTACCATTTATAACACACATCATTTTATAGACGGTAACAATGCATTTTTAATTGATTTTAAATCAAGAGACAATTCTTATACAGTTTTTCAATATGCATAAAAAGGCGTGGAATAGAAGTATGCAACGTGGCTGCATCTAATTGAATTCTTCTCGGGAAAATAAGATTTTGTCGTCGCTGAGCATATCAACATCTAATCCGAATAATTAATAAACACACGGGATGCTCTATATCCCACCGTTATTTATTTGCAAGTCGTTGGTACTTGTGACTTGAGTCCGACATTCTTTTTCGTACTAAATAGAATCAAACGATTTTAAAATATATTAGAATGCTTTATGTGTTTTTACCTTTATCGCTACATCAAAAAATTGACATTTACATTATATTCTTTAATGATTTCAATTATTATTAATTATTGTTTATTCAATGCCATTTGTACTATTGTGTATATTGAAGGGTATATCTATAATAATTCACCGTGTTACTGTCTACGTGAGATATATGATACCGAGAGGTGATGACCTCTGAGCTCTGGATCGTCATCTCATGAATTTCTACCAGACGTGCATTCACCTACATGCATTAGGAAAGGTTTATATCAGCAGTGGGATATCTACATAATGTGACTTTCCTTAATTTTAGTGTTTTTGTTCTAGATTTAAACCGCATTGTCAGGAACGAGACTAACCACATGAGTAGATGGATGAAGCCATCGTACCTTAATATAAGCTCGAAGAAATAAATTTATTTTTTTTAGAAATAAATCATTCCAAATTTTTTTTTTGAAAAGTAAGCTATACTAAAAGTTTTACGTGCTAACACTAATATCCAGGTGTGATTACATTTTTGAGTCATACAAAAAATAAAACTTAAAAGAACTTTTAATTTTGTATGACTTAATAAATAAATATTGAGTAATATTTTATAGTCCTGACGAAACATACAAATACAAAAAAAAATGCGAGTCGGACTCGGGTTCCGTACCACCATACAATAATGTAACATTTACCGACTTTTCGATTTTTCCTACACTTGTGGTACAAGACATCAAATCAAATCTAGGTCAACGGTAAGTACCCTATAGGTTTTTATTCTCTTTGCAAGTGTATGGGAAATACGACGTAAACGACAATATCTTTTGATTGGCTAGACTTAGAGATTCGATTTTTTCACTGCTCATAAAGTCCGCCGTCTCAGTGTTTGGTATTAATTTCAACTTAACACATCTACGCATTCTTTAATTTTTTGATGATTAGGGTTCCATTTTTTCTTTAGAGCTACGAAACCTTAAAAAGGACCGCATGTATTTGTAATATTTTTGTGCGGTCATTCAGTTTATAATTTTATTGGTAACTTGTTAACTTAAATAATTAATAGCTTTATCTTAATTAGTAGTAAATATAAGGCTCCAGATTCCGAGGTCCTGGGTTCAAACCAGGTCCAGGTGTTTTGTCCGTTGGTCATGCGGCTCAACTCTCGTGCACGTGCACGTTAACTTAGTGTGTCCTGCATAGTTGGCTGGTCGCTCTTGAGATTGGCCGCAAATATCAGACATGTTATTATGAATCACAAAATTCGTGCCCTTATTTCCATTTTGTATACAGATACCTTATATTTATTGTACCTGCACTGCTTTCTTGCGGACACGGGCCATTGTATAGTATGCATTATATTTATTGTATTTGACACAGTAAATTATGACTGTAACGTTAATAACAAAATACCCTAGCAACAACATTCATATGTTTAAGGATGTCTCAGTAGGTACTGTTTTGATTGAAGAGTATTTGTAATGAAGCGATTTTTCCTTAGAATCGTTCTGATTCGAAACTCCGTGGAACAAAAATACGTAACAACGATGAATCAAACAAAAACAAATCACTTCTACCTTGTATGAATTGCACACTCATACAATTTGATGTACCACACAACGGCATAAACTATGCTGGTGAGACTTTAGCGACCGTTTATCTGTTCTTCCACGTGTTAATTGAAGATTCAATTTATAATACGGTATAGTTGAAACTTTTAGCAGCCTTTAATTTTCGATAGAAATATTTGATAGTTATTTCAGTTTCAAAAAACTTTTTTTTTATCAAAATAGTAATATCGCCATAGATTCCATTTAAAACTCGCTTTTAAATACTAGTGTAGCGTAACAATAATAAAGAATTGAATTGCACGGATATAGTGAGTGATTGACGTCCTGTTTCTGTTTATATTCAGTTTTTATATTGAAATTGACGCCTGAAAATAGGTAAACATGTTTTTATTTAAAATAGGAAAGTAGTTCGGTAATTGTAACCCGCCTTGTAGCAAATTGTCATCACCGCTAGTACTAATATTGGTACTAAGGAACAGATCAATTATTTCTTGCATTGCCATTGAACCGCCTATCATGGAAACTAGGAGGTTATATCCTTTGTGTCTATAATTGCACTGATTCACTCGCCCTTCAAATTAAAACACGGTAATAAGAGTATTACTGTTTTGTGATTATAAGTAATTTGTAGGCAAAAACCGAGACGAACCAAATATGATGGAAGGATTTACCGCCAAGTATGATATAGGTACATTAATTCGAATTTCATGATGAAATGGTTCTTCCTTAATATATTCAAATCAAAAGGTTTACTTTTGAATGTAACCAAGTTTTCCTTTGCATGACTTGATTTGAATATATACCTAATGTCGTATTATGTCATTTAAATTTAGTAATGCTATTAAAGCATCATACAATTTTAAGCTTTAAGTTGTGCTGAAATACTTAATGTTATGAAGAATTTTGTAATTATCATTCTGTTCATTTCATCTACAGTAGAAATATTCTGAGGGTCTGGTATTTTTGCGGCATTGCTAACTAAGAATTAAAAATTCTTAGTTGATAAACTCTCCAAAAACCCTTTTACGAATAAGTTTTTAAATGTTACTTTTAAATTCTACTGAAAATTAAAAATAAGTCTTTATCGAGGAGTAACACATAATAAGAAAATTTCAAAATTACATCATAATTACAGTCGCTTCCATCTGTAAATATCTATCGCGCTAATCGCAGAAAGCCATAACGGGTCATGCAAGGCTGGTGCCACATTATTTTTATTATTTTGTTTCTTAAAATATGACTCATCATTGGATCACATGCGCCAGGGTGCAGAGAATCCCCCTAGCCCCGGTGATGTTTACGGTGGCGAAGGAACGTATAGCGCCGACGTCTTCACTCCAATCTTCTTCGGCGGAGAGGATAAACGGACTTTCCCCAAGTTCCCTTGGCCTTGTTCTGTAACCTAACATTTATATTTAATAGCTGTCATAACCTCAATAAACGAAATATCGATACAATCCTGTAGATATAACAGGTGATCTGTAATCGAATATCGTAAGTTTAAATCTGGACACAATACTGGGTTTTAACACAATTAATATCTGATTTATTTGTAACAGCGTTATAGAAATTTGGTACAATTTTAATTTAACTTTACTCATAAGGTGTGTTGGTCGACCTGGTCGAAAAATTATATTATTTTTTAAATCATTTGAAACTGTTTAATCGCCTCCGCACTTTCGTATTTGTGTGAAAAACATCATGAGGAACACTGCATGTATCTCCCACACTAAGTGGCGTAGTAAAGCCAAACAAAATTCAACACAATATTTTCATTATATATTCCGAAGTAATACTTTATAAATATACTAATATACTCAAGTGTCTCTCTTGTTATTTAACCCAAGGGACAGATCACCTGAAGCGATACCGTTTACAGTGTACTTTGAAACTTTCACAAAATTTGATACGCATAAAAGTTTTTATCTTTGATTTTGTGTCAGACTTTCAAAGTGATTATCCAAAAAATAATATAATTTGGTTAAGTAAATTATTATATTCTTAACATTGAATAAAATCAATGATAAACGTTACTTTTTTATGTTAAATACTGAAACAGACACATCTTACCGCCTTATAATATTAGTATTGACAATATTTGTATAAAAGAACATAATAATAAATATTTTGTTTATTATTTTCTAACACTTTAATAAGTTTTACATTTAGGTGTATGCACTTATAAGTAAATAACAAAAAGGCCGCCCCTCAAAAATTTGCAAGTTATATCGAAGTAAGTTTCCTGCGATTATAAATAAAATATTTCACTCTCGCACACAGGACGTTCAGTAATTAATTAATTCGTATATAAGTTATAAGTATAAAAAGTAAATAGAAAAAAAACATCAATTTTCTATTCAGACACATACATACATATATCCAAGGAAACCGAATTTATGTAGAAAGTAAGAACTGGATAGCTTAAGTTTTTTCACGCTTGAATAAATTTAACGCTGCATTTATCCGTTTCAGTCCTACGATTGTAAAGTAGTGAACCGTTTTGTGTACAAAGCGACCCTTTCAATCTAAAGTAAAGCATGCGAAAATGTAATTAAGTACAGTGAGTTAATTCCCTTTTTACGTGCCTATGTGAATTAGCTAAGCTATAAAACAAGTATTAAAGCTTGTTTGAGAGTATTTTACAATCGACAAATCTTCATTTCTTTGGCACATTCTTTAGTATTATTTCTAAATCTAACAATTTTTTTTTATTAGAATAATACATAATAAAAAGAATATCACAAAATTGTTCGAATTTTTGAACGCTTTAATATTAAAAACTCGATGACAATGATTTTCATTGCAATTAATATATTTTTTTGAATCGCATCGGAATTCAGAGATTGAACTGTTTTCAATAAGGCAAATCGACGTATCATTTGACAGATAGCCAACTGATTGATTGGAATTGTCGAGATATTTATAGCAGTGCCGTGATTACTTATTAATCAAATTGAACAGATATATTTTATAGTTAATGAAAGTATTGATATTCAACAAGAAAATACAGTATTTAAGTATAGCAACTGTGTGTTAAAATCAATAAAATATATATTTGTAAATAATTCTAAAAGTAGGCGTTAGAGTAGGGAATCACACAATTCGCGAGACGCTTCAGTATTGCTGCCTTTCACATACACCATTAAACTTAATTATCCGCTCAATTTATTATACAATAATTCCATCTTGTAGTGTTAATAATATTCAATTAAACCAATAATGCGTCAAACGCTTGTACATTGTACATACATACTTACCGAGAGATTGATCATAATAATATACCGTATTTTGTAGTTCAGCTCACTTTAATGTAATTTTTATTTTTTAATATTTATTGAATATCAAAATAATGCTGTTTCTATCAACAACTAGTAACAATAAGTATGTGATACCTTTAGAATAATTACTTTAAAAATTTTAAAGAACAATGACAAAAATGTTCAAGATATAATAACTCATTTTATATACAAAAAAAATGCTTGCTTATTATAAAAATCTTTTGATATTTTGAGCCTTTGATCGTGTGCAATATAAAACACTGGCCATAAAGCTACATCACTACGGCACTAAATAAGATGCTCTCAATCTTTGATTGCGTGCTTGAACATTTGATTTCCGAAGGTATAAATGGTAAGAGATCTCCCGGGCCTTCAATAAATGTGAGGTTCCTTCGGGGATCTATTCTTGGTCTATTTCTTTTGGTCATTTATATAAATGACTTGCTATGATAGGTAGATAACAAATTGGTATTGTTCGATAATCAACGTCATCGTTTTTTTAATTGAGAAACCACTAGACATAATTTCTTGGCTTAGCATTATATAGTTATCTTTCCGACATATTAGTTATTTGTCAAGTAGACTCAGTTCTGCGGCAACTGCGGACAAAAATTATTAGTATTAACATTTCTCTTTATGATTTGAGCTGATATAATTACGATTTTGTCTTTTAGAAGGGATAGAAGGGCTTTTGTATTTATGCAATTCATAGCCTGGAATCTAAAGTTACACTAAGAATTAATTTACTAAAATAAAAATATTAACTACCGCTTCTCAATAACAATACTTTATAATGTATTCATAAAATAGATTTTTTTAAAAAGTAGAAATTTTGATGTGCAAGCTATTCATACAAGGAACACATATAAACTTGTTACTCTACACAAGTTTAGTAATACCTGTGACTTCCCTGTGATCTTAACGACTTTAAAGATGACAATATGCCTTGAGAATGAAACGATCGCCTCCAAGCCGTTACAAATGTAAATTATTAATTGTTGTAAACATACTTATACTTGTATCACAAAAAAAAATATCCTGCTGAGCTTCTATCAGCGGTTCTTCTCAAATCTGAGATGTTTTTCTCCGAACCAGATATAAAACTTTTATAACAAAAAGTATAATGATTCTGTTGGATAAAAATACCTGTATTCGAAGTGAATTTTTCTTATTGTTATTTTGTATTTATAAATATTGACGTACTTTAATCAAACAAAAGCTCTATAATAGAAATCTATTCCAATCGCAGAAGGAGTAAAGACAAACAAATCATAGATTTAGATCATAGTATTCCCTGCGATTTACTAATAGCTCTTCTATATTTTGCATTGCAAACAATACTTGATTAATATATCTTTATTGTTAACTACGTGAAACCGCGGCTTTGCCCGTATATAATTATGACGAATATCCTCCTCCTAAATCCGTATCTTGTCATTTTGAAGTTTAGTTATTTTTTAATAATAATTAATTAATATTGTATTACAGATACATGCTGTTTAAATTATTAAGCAGCAGCAATAATCTAGTGTTGAGACTGTTGAACTGCAACGCAGATATTCGATCCCACGGTACGCACTTCTGTCTTTTTGTAGTTATGTCCGTATTTATTTCGTTGGGTTTAACTTATATTTGACCTAAAATCCGTTATTGTAGTGACTTCATTAAAATATTTCTTGATAATACATATCATTTATGTATAATGGAGTCAGCACACTAGGATAAAGCAGTTCTGTTAGTGTCTGTAATATTGGCACGATAAATGTAAGTAAACCACTCAGTATTAGATAGTAGCGTGACACTTAACATTGATTAATTATTATTTATAGGTGGTAAATACCCAATGGTTGCGGCATGCAATGATGATGATATAAATATATTAAAAAATACATAATCATAACGAAAAACACATTAATATTGCTTTCTTAACAAAACTGTGTTCTAATCAACGCTCACATATTATAATTTTACGTGTTTTTATCATCGCCATTGTTACTTTACTTTACTTTAATTTTTTTCCGAGTGGATTTATTTTAACTATGTTTCGAAAAAATCATTACCTTTTTTAAGTATGGTCTGTCATTTCATGACTAGACTTCAATATAAAAAAAAAAATTAAAAACGGGCAATTTATTATTTTAGGCGTGAATGATAAGTGTGTTTATATGAATAGAAAGAGGATTTGTAACCTCGAAATCCGGGTTCTTACTTTCGAAGACACTTTTTCCTTGGTCTTACACACACACTTGAAGAAAATGAGCCAAGGGATGGGTGATATTATATATAAGATGAGAGAAGGATTATCGTCGTTACACTAGCTAACTTTAAAGCACGGCACGGATGGGAAGTATGAATACGTCAAAATCATACCATGGATAATAATTAACGTTTCAATAAATGAATTACCCTAAATACGATACAATTGTTTAATATTAAAATTACGACAGGTCAGACAAAAAAATTATTCTCTAAATTAAATTCAAAATATACTTCATTCAAGTAATACTTTGCAGGTATCTTTGAATCCTCACTTTATCTTTTTATATTAAATGGAAAGCTACCGATGGTGTAGTTTCCCCGCTTAAAGTGGGATATGTGGAAATTACTACTAAAGAACCAGGGGTACCGTCTTTGTCCCTTAGGGGGACCCCATGACATCACGTGCGCATAAAACCGTTTGTGTGATATAGATATATCAGACGAGATCGTCTGGAAGTTAATAAATATGAAATACATGTTTCTTTATTATATATATATAGATTATATTTTATGAAATAGTAACCGGTCACCGAATTGTCGGAAATTGTAATCATTCAATACATTTTAAACCGGAACACAACAATACAAAGAATTGCTCCTTGGTGGTAAATTATATGTTGAGTGGGCGGTACCCACCCACGGAATAATTTATTTTTAACATTGAACTGAATCTATCCCTGAAAAGTCAAATAAAAGCTTAGAAATTTTGCATTATATCTAGTAGGTTAAACGTAAATCTACAACGAAAACAACAAAACCCCCAGAAATCACTGTTTTCCTCCATTTTAAATAAGTATGTAACTTAAAATGGAATTTAATAACAATTCAGTGATGTATGCCTAGATTTGACCCTGCAAACTTTGGTTCAGATTCACTAGTTCTAACCACTTGGCAGTGTCGGCTCTCATTATTGTGATTTTATATGCTCTCCTATATTTTAAATGTAGCACCAGTCTATAAAATAACCCACAAATCACCATAATATGACCACACGTCGTATACGAGTCACTTATATTAGATCCAGTTGTCCGGTAGGTATTCGTTTCTGTTTTTGGCGTCGGGCAAGTAAGTGGTCACCACCACCCATAGGCTAAGGAATAATAACCATTCCTTACATTACACCAATGCGCCACCAACCTTGGAAGCTAAGGTGTTATGTCCCCTATGCCTGTAGTTATACTGGCTCACTCACCCTTCACATCAAAAATAATTATAATAAGTATTGCTTTTTGGCGGTGAAATACCTGATGAATGGGTGGTACCTACCCAGACGGGCTTGCACAAAGGCCTGCCACCAAGTAAAGAAGTTTCGAGCCCTTCGGCCGGTCCTACCCTTTATCTAAACGTATAACATTATGACTTTTAACCGCCGTCACTAAAATGGGTTAATTACTCCAAACAATTGAAACAAAATTATAAAAATCCATTTCATAATCACTAAGAAACGCGAACTTGCTAACATTTTGTCGTGTGGTTAATTATTTCCGAACACACTAAGTTATTTATTTACTACATTTTTATTATTTCAATGTAACCTTTGTATAAGTTTTATTATAAATCTGTATCAAGTCACCGTGGTTGAAAGTTTTTGACATTTTACAATCGACTTACAATACATGGAACTCGTTTCATTTCAGATAATTAATTAAATTACAAATAATTACGTGTTTAATTATTTGTAAAAATTAAATTAAACAATCAATTACGAGCATGATCATTTAAAAATGTTATCATAATGTTACTTATTATAAGGAATATGGAAGCCAATACATTATTACCATTATAATCCGGCATTATTTGTAGATAGTCGTAATCTTCTATTTTCGGAAACTCGTATTTGATAAAACGGAATTGCTTTCTATTGCCAAAACTAATTCTTAGGCTAATTTATAGCTCACTTTAATTAAGGTCACTATAGAGCTAATAATATATCAAAGAGACATTTTTTTTGGCCATGTTTCAGCCTTTTTGATCATTAAATATTTGTTTTAATAATCAAAGAATTAAAGATAATAGTATCAAAGGCGCAGTAGCTAGAACTCTCAAAGCTTAATCTTAGATTGCGTATTCAAGCCCAGCCAAACATGAGTGCCTAATTTGTGTTTATTTCATCTCGTGTACGCCGGTGAATGAAAATCATCGTGAAACATGGTGGGATGAAATTCTGCTACATGCTTTTCTATAAATCTGCAATAGAGAAGTGGTAAACTCGGTGGAATAAGTTCCAACTTTCTCCTCAAGAGGAGACCTTAACCCAGCAATGAGTCATGTACAGTCTGTTATTTAACTTTAAAAATATCTCTATATGAAAAATATTTGAAGTCTATGCCAAATTAACACAAAAAGAGGATATCAAAATCTGATTTATTTTTAATTTAAAAATTATATGTCCATAATAGTATGACATATCTTTAAGGTGTAAGAAGTGATGCTGCATTGAAGGTAAGGCGGAACATGATACACTTTCCTTATAAAAATATTTCCAGCGAATGCAAGAGCGCGTTTTCTTTATGCATGGTACGCGCACCTGCCACCTCCGCGAGATCCAATGAAAATTTGTCGTCTTCTTGCCAAATTTGAACTTATTCTTTGCAAAGCGACGACGTTTTAGTTTATTTTCTTTTATACTTCGATATTATAAGTTTCGAAAGTGTTATTTCATAAAGTTGCCAGTGGCTCTAATGATACTACCAGCAGTGAATGATGAAGCTGTCTTTTGACAAGGAAATGCTTTTCCTTCCCTTTTGAAAGTTAATATTTTATACTAAAAGATACAACTTTAATTTATATTATGAAATATAATGAACACAACTTTGTGTTTTGTTTACATGTTCGTGAGTTTTATTTATATTTGCTGAATGATCGATAAAGGGAAATATCTGAATAGATATTTCACATCAAAAATAATTTTGGCGAATCGTATGCCGCCGTGACCGTAAACGGCAAGACGCTTTCGTACGCCGTCATGCCCTCTTGTGAATGCCTGGCGCGTATTGTTAACTTCGTTGCTATGCATAATAATAATAAAAATATATGTTTATATTATTAATGATATGATTCTATGTTTTTATTAATTTTATTTCATATATTTTATTTTATTTTTTATTAATTTTATAACTAATTATTTAGATAATCATGAATCAATCGATTTTATAAAACGATGCTTCAATCAATTCCATTAATAATAAAAAAATTATAATATTTTACCCCTAAACAAATGGCAAATGAAAAAAATTGTATTTCAATTAAAATTAATTTTGTAATAAAAAAAAAGCTGATTGTGCTAGTGTATTAAAATATTAAGTTATCTGTGAGCAACTGCCAAACGAACAGAATCTTAATCACGTCGCTTTAATATCAGAGCGTTCCAAGAATCTAGATATTAGTGAAAATCCTGCACTAATTGGAATGTTCATTTTGTCTAGGACATTGCAGTAGACTCTATTATAAAATAACAAAAGGACACTTGTAAATTAGCAAGAATTTGCTTCTATTTTAGATTTAATGACTAGTTTGATATTTCAAGGAATTTAATATTATCTAACCCTTAAATTTGTTGACCAAATTTAAAGGTTAGTCACTATTTTGCTCTACTGATTAACAAAACATTATTTTTAAAGAGTGTTTATACAATTTGTCATTAGAAAATTCGCAAGTTGATTTGAAGCGCACTCAACAAAATATTAAGGGAATAAGAAATATAAACATATTATTTTACATCAATGTCAATAATAACTTTAATATCGATTGAATCTAAATAAACGAGTACTTTTACTAAAGTATAAGAAACAGTCTAGAATATTGTCCAAAGAGATAATCGCCAACAAAGCGGAACGTCAACGGCGCCGGCATCAATCACTTACGACGTCCGGGATTACTAAAACCGGGCGTCATCCTAGCCGAGGCAGCGCAAATTTACATAAATAAGCTAATCTGTATTCAGCATGCAGCAGAGAGGAGCCCATGCAACAACATGTGGTATTCTACAGACCCATATTATTAATACTTAACAAGTGACGCGAGGGAACGGTGCTTGTTTCAATTTAATGAAATCGCTCTAACTTTACTTTATAAAGGTTTATATTTATTTGTACGGCGTTTTTATGACCTCCGTAGCTATATCACACACATGCTGCAAAACAAACTGCGATTGGTTGTTTGTAGCGACGCCACCCTTTATTGAACGGTACTGTGTTCAGTTAAAAGCCTGCAATTTTTGTATCGCATAACGATATTTTATAATTCTGATGTTTATCCTAACATTTTCTGAAATTGGTTTATTTATTAGATCGATATTTGGCTCTGTTTACGATCGCATTAAAGCATTAATAGCAGTATTGCTTACAGAAACTCATTAAAATATGGGTTGAAGTGTAGCAAACATGTATGTATGTAGTTTATATGGTGTTCATCTAGAAATACTACATTCGAAGTAAAATTTAGTTTAAACAATGTTTGCATATGCATTTACTTTTAGAATACAAAATTATAAAGCAATTCCAAGAATTTTAAATTCTCGCGGGATCTCTATCAAATTTTAAACTTTGGAATCCAAAGTGCTTCCGTAGTCCGGAGACCTCAAGCGGAAATGTGTTATGAAATTTCCAAAACCTTTTAACAGTTGCAAAGCTTTTAAATTAACTTTTATTTATTCGAATTCTTTTAATGCATCATTTTGAAAACAGTGTGCTCTGAAAGGGAGATATTTATAAAGATAAAAACAGAAGTATATTTAAATTGAATAAAATTCGTTCTAGTACAACCTAATTTTGTGGCGGTAAATTAATAAATATTAAATACATATATATTATTATCGTTTTGAAATCTTCGACATGAAAATTATACGTGAGGCATTTAAGTTCTAATAATAATCTTTATCATGCATTCAGATGCAAGCAAATCTTAAAATCAAAATAAAACTAGAAATCTGCCACAATGTCACGAGTATTGTATAGTCTCAAAAGCTACTTTAATTATGAAATAATTTAACACCCGGCTGGTTTTATTTTCACAACGTCAAAATAAGAGGAAAGGTAGTCTTTTAAATTGAGAAGGAAAAGAACATTACCGAGATTACATCATTTAATTCCGAAACAAAATTATAGTAGAGAAACTTTTTTCTTGCTTAAATTTTACAACATTTTTTCCCTACGGGGAATTTCGAATGCCTCGACGGTTACTGTCGGTATAAGTAAACTCATAAGAGCTCATAATAATACAGTTTAACAACACAATTAACCCCGCAGCTAGCATTAGGCAAGTTGGTCGTAGATTTAAATTTTAAGCTCGTAAATTAACCCTTCATCCTTTTGAAATAGCAAAGGGATTGGGGCCTAATGGTCTATTTGTAAAACGAAATGGGCCGGTCAGGGCAAGCGTATTAGACAATTTAGCCATATTCTGAGTTTACTCTATTCATAAACTCAGTATATCTATATTACGGAGGTCAATTTTGGTAAAATAAACTTTGCTGATTTGTTTAGAGTACCCATTGAATAGTAAGTACTTTTGTAATTATTAAATAGGTTCTGTTGTTTAAATTATAACGAAATAATTTCATTTTACAACATTAACTAAATAGTCTTGATATTTTAATACCGGGCTTAAGACCTTTGCATCAATAACGGCAATGGTATGAAATTTAATCTATCACATTGCTTTACTTCGGATTGGGGGATATTCATGTCTCAGAATTTCTTTCAACACATGGAGTTTTTCTCACGACGTTTTTCTTCACCATCGAACACGATATGAATTGTTTGCATAAATATAGACATGAAAAAAATCAGACAGGCATTTCTAGATTTAAATTAATTGCAAAATGAATTCTTTATTCTTCATCGATTTTGTAAATAAAATAGAAACATCGATCTTGTTGCCGTCAATCTTTACACGATATTAATATATTGTTAACGATATGGCATATTTTAATCACTTGTCAAACGATGTTTACGTAAAGTGTAATACACAAAGGTCAATTAGAGCTAATAAACTACATTCTAACTTCCAATTCAGAGGAATAAATTATATTTAAAATAATTAAATCTCATAATTGGCTCTTGTTGTCTCGATTTTAATAAGTATTTACGCTGAAAAATACAGTATTTTTGTTAATATAATGCACATAACATTCGTGATTTAAAAAAGTCAGTATTCAGAAATATATATTATGTTATATATTTGAATTCCAAGATATGATGTCGCAGTTTCGAAGGCAATCTTTTATTTCATTTTTAATATACTCATACATACTCACGCTGCGCACCTATTTGATCATTGGGCACCTTAATTGCGAACTCATTAAATATGCTTTATAGATCCTAAATACTTCGCAGCTATTCAGTGATCATTCTTCCTACACGTTTAGTATGAAAATAAATTTAAAAAATTAGTGTAGATGTAGACTCATAGTTCAAACTCAAACAAAAAGAAATGATAATTTCGATAGTCTTTTCATAATATCCAATGCCTCATTATGGGACTGCCAGGCGTCTAACCAATAACCCTTACTGTGTTGTTGGTGTTCGTGCAAAAACTTTTTTAATGCGATTTGTTTCCTGGGTTCGTAAACCGAGTTAAACCGATGAAAAAAGTTTTTTCTATTGAAAAATCTCAGTAGAAGCCGCAATTTTGAAGTACTTACACTGTAGTATAATAGAGATAATGGCGTCGGCCCTGCGCCTGAACTCCCTTTGGGCGCCTCGGGTTGTCTTTCCATTCTCCTCGATTTGTCTTTGGTTTGCAAAGCAGTAAAGATTGTACCTGTATTTGTACACCACAATATTTCTTGCTCTTTTGTAATTTTTTGTTGAAAATAGCTGCGCCATCGATCGTGTATATTTTTTGTAATGAAGGTGGTTGACTAAATCTATAGAAATAAATCTGTATCAGGTCTCAAAAACATATTTTTTTAAGACTCGAACAATGACACACGGGAATAGATTCTTATTCGTTTATTTTTTACAACACGATGTTACATTAATAGGTGCTTTACATGACATATGTACGTTACGTAAGAAAAATTACGTGGGGAGTGCTATATTATCGTTATACGTTACGAGCAGAGTGATCACGGGATTAGGATGATTGATTATAATAATTAATCATTTACATATCTTTACAATGAACTTAACTTGGTGGTAGAGCTGCTATCGGGATAGGTACCACTCATTATATATTCTATCGCCAAACAGCAATTCCTATTATAATTCTGAGGCAGTGTACCTACATGACGCAATGGGCATAATATCTCGAGGCTTGTGTTACAATACCAAAGTCAAGATAGTGATATAAATATGATATAAATATAAATAATGGTGCTCACTTCCCACTATGTGGCCCATCTGTGAGACAACCTACCTAAATTACACAAATACATATACATTATAAGAAAAAACTTAGTAACGCCGAGCTTAACTTTTAATTTTGATACCTTTTTAATATTGTAAGTGTCCAATTATTTCGAATCCCAGCATTTTCAAAATACAAATCAATTTTATCTTACGAAAAAACCCCACTACATGCAGAAAACCTAATCGGTAACGAATGTGGCAAAATATTGTCTGAGTTGAATCAACTTTATACGAGACGGAGAAAAGGTCGCGCTTTTCGTGACCTTCAATTGAAAATCTGCTAAATCTATAATCGATGGTCCTTTATATAATTAGTCGAGTTACAAGATTGTGTAAATATTATTTTAGCAAAATACTCAAAAAGTCAAATAAGAAACATTTTAATTGTGACGTGAATATTATTACTTACTATAGGAGATCCGAGGAAATGTCAAATTATGATAAGTGGTCACGTTTGATATTAAATACTATAAGAAATCATTACTAATACTGACTATACACTCAAATCACGGGATCTCAGATATCCTCAATACAGAGTCATTGAATCAAATGAATTTAATTTACTGACGAAAAATTCTAAATAAAAAAGGAAATTTTTATTTCGGTATCTGGGCTTCTCTCTAACTTTTGTAACCTTTGGCTGGTCTCTGCTTGTTTCATCAAATGCGTGAAAAACACGTTCTTATAATTTTGGTTAAAAGTATAACTAAATCGAAAACTTGCGTATTATTCTCGAATGATTCGTAAGTAAAGTATTGACAGTTAAAGGTTGAATACAATCGACTGTTTATTTTATTTTTTTATCATTTCATACGGGTAGAAGGACTGGGAAATGGGCCACATGATGGTAAGTGGTCATCACTGCGCCGCCAATCTTGGGAACAAAGATGTTATGTCCCTTGTGCCTAGTTATACTGGTTCATTGATCCTTTAAGCCAGAACACATCAATTAATCCAGTCATTATATATGAAAAAATGGCCAGGAAATGCAAATGAACCGAACAACACACCACTGAGGCAAATTATGCTCGAATACAAGCGCAAACACGCGAAGCAAACGTTGAGCACTGTCAAAAAAAGACAGCTTTAGATCGCCCAACAGCATGTGCCTCGATTTGAGGTTCGTATTTGAGCAAACGAGCGAACCGTGCATGACTGATAAAGTTAAATAATATTTCAATTAAAAAAACCGGTCATTTTGATTTTATAAATGAATGGCTCCATTTTAGTATTGTCTGTTTGGATAATCTTTCAAACAAGCTTTGTTTTAATCTTTTTGAAAGATTTTATAAATACATTACAGTCGTCGAGAAAGTTTTTACGTCTGTGCATTAAGTCTTTATTGGAACCAAAATCAAATTGGTGATAGTTTGGTATATATCCATTTCCTTAAATTAATTTATATATTTAAAAAATCTATACTTTTTATGTTTCAAATTAAATAATAATTAATTGTAATTGTAGTGTGACATTTTCTGTTTAATCCATTTTATTTTATTCACAAAGCTGTGATTTCCAAACAAAGTGCCAATTACATAAATTAACGTCGTTGAAGCTTTATGTTTTAACGATATTGTTTGAAATAATAATTATGCAGTACATTATATTGTTTGAAATAATAATTAATTAAACAATTGATAACTCGTTGCCTGCCCAAATTCCAACTCGTGATCTCTTGATTAAGGATATAATACGTTTGATTTGCTCCATTTAAGTTACATTAAAGCCTTTTTTCTCAGTAATCGTACTTCGAAATACTTTTCAAAATATGTCTAAACCTACATCATATAAACTATATCCTCTTCGCTTCAATATGTAGCGTATATAGAGATATCGAATAATAGAGACTCTATTTTCGTAATTATTATATTTTACTCATAAACTATAAAAATCATTATTCATCCGTAATGCACAATCGAGCGAGGTTAACGACGTAGATCCACCTCTCGAGATTCATCCACTTCGCCCTGTCGTATATTAACGATAATCATATAATCACTCCACAATTTGATTGAAAAGATTTAAATAAAAAAATAATACATAGTATTACCAGTTAGAAAAATATATTAAATTGAACGTCTCTCATTTCACCCTAAACGCAAATCAATTAGAATATGAATCAATACGTCGCTTGAATTAGGAAAAATAATACTAATTTGTATAGAGAAGGTTCTCGTTGATTTGCTGTTCATTGACGTTAAGAAAAAACTACCAAGCCTGTATTATTTTAATGTGCGAACAATGCCAGGGCTCGGCATTTTTAAATTTCATTCGGAGGCGTTCGGGCGTCCCCCATTCAATGATCGAAGTTCGCTCATATTTCTTCTCTAACGCAATTCAAGTTTGTTAATGAAAGACCCTTGTAACTTTAATCCTTGTAACTTAGAAAATTAATTCTTAACAATTTGGAGAGCCGTTAAAAAAACCTCGATGAATTTTGGTTCTTTACTGACGAATTTTATTTCAAAGGCGACTATTAATTTATTCTAAAACGTAAAAGTACTTTATGATCAATTTCTCTCTACTAATTGTATAACGAAAATAGGTTTTTTGTTAGTTTATATTGATAATTAAATGTATCTTTATTATTACATAAAAAAATACATTTTCATGCCCCTTTTATAAAAAAAACATGAAAAATTATAAATGTTCTCGATATCCAAGAAGTAGTATATGATAATGAACTTATGCTTTTGACGAATTTCTTAAGATCTTAACAAAATAACAACCCTTGTAATATTATGTTAACAAATGAATTAGGTCACGATATGGAAAAGATTGCGATTACTGTATTAATTGTAGGTTTTCGTTTATTTTAGAGCTAAATAACTGCGAACTTAATTAGTGTTTTTTTTCCCCTGAAAATGTCGACTCACCCCATACGCGATAGCGATGTGTGTGCTTTATTGATGATCTATTGACTGTTAGGTAATTCACTAAAATATAATGTACTTCACACTATTTATAATCTAAAAAAAAATATTATGCGACATTTGTCAAAAATTAATATTATTCTGCACACATACTTGTGTAGAATAATATCTCCTGTACAACCTAGGCATTAAAATCTAAGTCCGGAGTCGATCAAGTTGACATAATTATCACTTAAAGTCATAATTAGACAACTTTTATTTTGCTTTAATGTAATAATCATTTTCCTTTCAGCTATCTTTACAAATATAAGAATATATTCATATACTTTGGGTCGTTACCGAACGCATTTTTTTTGAGACAAATGTCAGGTAATATATAGTGAAGGTAAACATTCATGTGCAGTTTTGGCAACAGTCAAGGGTGATATATCACGGGACATTGACAAACACGACTGCGCGCTGCAATCACGGATGTCGCTGTCTACAGTTCCGCGCGGCTATGAGTAATATCGTCGTGTTCTGACAAAACATTTTAACATGTAGTTACTATTTGTATCTATCAACACCCAAACAAGTGATTGCAGTTATTATAATATGAATGCGTAGTTATTGGTGCTTAGTTTTAATGAAGTATTTACATTTGTGAATTTTATAATATAAATGGTTACTGTATAAATCACGGGCACGCGGATGGTGAGAATGTTTATAGCACGTCGAATCGCAATTTTTACAATAACAAATCTCTGAGCGAAAAATGGACCAGCCCATTTCACCGGGCAATAAGAGAAGTTACAATAAAATAGTATGGAATTAAAAACGAATATATCCGCCGTATATTTTACGATGATTCTAGGAAAATATGTCGTCACCGTTTCCAAAAACTAGTGTCAAACCATGAGGTCTATTGCCAACATCACGACTAATTTTAATAGATTCAATAAGTGCAGCTACGCTAGCAATTAATCTGTTTTCCTATGTCAATAATATAGATATAAATACAACAGTTGAATATCAATCTACAATATTTAAAAATATTTACTAACAATATTACGTTGTGGAAGGACTTTGTACAAGCCTACAACTGGGTAAGTACCGCTCCATCATCAGATATTCTACCGCCAAATACCAGTACTCAGTATTGTTGTGTTCCAGTTTGAACGGTGAGTGAGCCAGTGTACAGGCACAAGGGACTTGGCGATGTAAGGAATGGTTATTATTTCTTACAGCGCCATTGTCTATGGGCCCACTGATGGTGCCCCATTTGCTCATCCACCAATCTATATCATAAAAAGCACGGAATCAAAAATTGATTGGGTACCAAAAAAAAAGTAATGTAAAACTTTATTGTATGTACTCCATTTGCGGTTATATATAAACATCCAAATTATAATAATACTACAAAACTTGCTATAGACATCGTTTTCAACTATTTTAATTGTACAATCAAAATCAGTCTGGTCTATTTATATTCTTAGATCTCGAAACTCTTGGGATTCTTCTTACAGGATGGGTATACTGAAAATTAATACACAAAACGTTTAGAGCACTATTATATATTCATAATAATATGAATAAAATTGATACAACCGCTAGTATCCGAAGACACGGTAGTGCCGGGAGAACTCGCCCAGCCGTAACATCCTTTTCTAGACGGCATTAAAGGCAATTTCAAATCCCTGTAACTTCGTTGTGGACACAGCTAGAAGCCTGAATTTTCCGGTACTAAAAGAACATACAATGACTAGCTATGTTCTCAAATTACATAATATTTAAGCGAATCCTTTTTGAACAATCACCAGTCAAATATATATTATATTGCTATATCTGTAATTGAAACAATTACTTATATTTTAAATCACGATTCAAAATTGTTCAAACTGCGTCCATGGAAACTAAATAAAATATAGTTTGATATTGATTTTATGATTTAATAACAACATAGAAATTCAATTTTAAAGTTCAAGCTATTACTAGACAGGCTAATGATATTTTACGTATTCGAATTTGCTATTTGGGTAGTCGCGAAGCTAAAAATATTAAAAACAATTCTCCAATGAGACGTGCCTCACAAAAATAAACTTTTTACCCAACCATGCATTTGGAAAATTGTATTTTGTTTTTTCACCTGTGAGAAGTTTGATGTATTTTAAAATTATTCTCATATTATTCTTAACATTAATATGTTTGGACCTACAAATGATGGAAACTATAAATTTATATACAAGCCCTGTTATAATAATTACACTAACATTTTTATCAATTTTAATAAAACACAACATAACAAAGAATTATGGTAGATTATAAATACACCGGCCACTACACTCATACATTATTTATGCAGTATAATAATTAAAGTTGATTATGTATACTGTAATATTAAATCAAAATTATAATTATATAACTTCAAAAAAAAAAAAGTTTTATAAACAAGTATAGGGAGTCAAATTTTACTTCATATTTTTAAAAAGATGGAAGTTATTTAACTCCTTCGAAAATATAAATAATAACAGAAATGTACCTAAAAAAATAACTTTTAAAAAATATATTTTATTTCTATTTACAAAAGGGCATTATTAGTGAAGACTCAATTTAATATATTATAATATCTACACTTATAAACATTGCGAAGAAATAAATAAATTGAAACTCAGCTGTAGCGCTTTTATGAGGTAAGATAACTGACCCTATATGCATGTCTTGCCGGTTCCCATTGTACCGATTTTTATTTAGCACAAAGGATCCTTTTGCCCGCCATTTTGTTAGGGTATCCTATTACGCATGCCAGGAAGTATGAGTACAAAGGGAGGCAACGGTGTGGGACGGCCTTCATTTTATTTATTCAGGAACTCGTAGAGTGAAAGTGATTGTAATTCATGCATGCTAATTAAAAACCAAATACTTAGTTCTTTTAAAATAATGAATCTTTTCTTTTTTTTGTTTTAATTTAGTTTCAACATTTTAGTTTTAGTGATAGTAATAAACGGGCGTATCGTCTCTTTTTATTTAAAAGGCGTCGGAATTAAGCGGAAAGTTTATAAAGAAGATTAATTGATGTGTTGCTCGGCATTCGATGCAACTTTTAGTAATTAGAGTCTTCAAAGGATTCTTAAATGTGATTTTAAATGGAAGGATACAATTATTTATTAAATGAAACACTTCATAGCTTATATTTTAAATTAAAAATTAAATGTGCTTTCAGTTGGGAGAATAGTAATTTGCTCTTCAAAGTGGAATTATTTTCAAATAAGAAGCATGAATTATCTCAAAATTAGAATAATATTTTTGAATTAAGTTCCAACTGAAATGTTTACTAAACGTTAAATCGTTTTTTTTTTTTTTAATATTTTCAACTAGTTGTGCTAGCGACTTTGTGCGCGTTTGAATTTAACAAAAAGATATTGTTCAGTTCGCAGATTTTACTACAACTTTACAATTCATTCTCAATTAGGCAGCTTTTGTGATATTTTAAGTCGTTGGTGGGAGGAATCCGACGTGACGACGGCGCGAAAACTGCGCGCAGTGCTGGACAGTATTTGGACATTGAAGCGTGTCTTCATTATTGTTTTAAATATTATTCTAACATAAAAATAGCCTACGTTACTTCTTATTAAAACAGTAATAGTCCTGTCCTGTCCTAGTCGGTAAATGTACCGTGTATACATACATATGCATTTAGTTAAAAGCGATTATTTTAATATTACAAACAGACACTCCAATTTTATTATATGTATAGATAGTTGCAATTTTATGAAATTGTTGCAATTGTGTGAAATAAATTATTTTTAATTTACATTATCATAATATTTTTTGTATTATAGTTTATTTATAGCTCGTGATACATCTATAGCATTAAAATATTATCCGTAATACGTTTTCTTACGATATTGTCCATCACAGTACAAGCCAAGTACGTGATAAATTATAAAGATAACTGAAATTCGCGAAATAACAGTGGTGTTTGCCGGATTCTGAATAAGCAATTTTTTTTTGTTTTTATTAATACCATCCTATTAATAATAAGGCCGTAATGGACGCTTTAACTTCATTTGAATGCCCTTGAATTATGAGTGAGCGACGAAATTTGTTAGATAAAGATATTTTTACTTAAGTTTTAGTCGTCATATTAAAACAACGTATCTCTCAAGAGTTAAAGAAATATAGTAAATAATATCCTTAGTTGTAATATATATATATTTTCCTTATAAGTCACCTATATATATATATATATGTATATAAAGAAGTTATATATATATTTAACTTGTACGCAGGTGGTCTGGCAAATGGGCTAGAGGTTGGTTCACTAAGCAAAAATACTGGAATATAAAATTGGTGCTGTAAGAAATATGAATCACTACACATATCATCAATGGCCCACTAACCTTGAGAACCTTAGTTCCCAACATCTCAATGTTATGTCCCTTGTACCTGTACACTGACACTCGTCAAATCGGAATACTGATATTAAGTATTCCTAGTAGGTGGTGGAAGATATGACGAGTGGCTGTACTTCACCAAGCGGCCTTACACAAACCCCTACCACCAAGTCAGTGCTATTGGTTACTAAATATATTATGAAGTATTTTTATTAAAATAAATTTTACAAAACATGTACTTTCGCAAATTTTATTTCAACTTCTATTATATGTATTTTCATAAGATTTAATTTAAATTTATAACTCTAGTTAGAAAGTTTAGCCCGAGTTCGGTTAGAATTAAGCTCGGTTGTGACATCACGATTCCCACAAATTCGAACGCACCACACACACATACATACTCTATCCTATAATAATATATGCACACACTGATCGGAAAGACTTGTTATTAAAATCGATTCAATTTTTTTTACTAAAGTCTTTTTATTCTATTTCTAAATATATTTTACTAGACTCTGCCCAGGGCTTCACAGGGTTATATATTTTAGTTGGTAATGCAATCTTCATTTCGTATCCCTCGAGTAACTTCACATCTCGTGGAATTGTTTTACAATTACAACTTTGTATTTAGTTTCGTCGGCTCTATGTCCTATGTACATAATATTTTTGGTATTCAAAACTCATATATGTACTGTTGAAGTTTTAATATTGGCATTAATCAATGACCTTAATATTATTTGAAGTGGGAATATTGAACCATGGAATGAAAATCTGAGCCCACTCAAAGGCTAAGACTTTACGTCCGCTCTAAGAGTGCCTCGTGTGATATCGGTACTCGAGGACGTTATTGGGAAAGGAGGACAATGACTGAATGGTTTTACACCCTCACATGGCGAGAGCGGCGTGCATTACTGAATTGAGTATTCGAATATTTAAGATAAATTACCTATTACACATTCAAATCATACCAAACAAAGATTCTTCAACAAATTTTATATATTTTTACGAAGTCATAGTTTATTTTTATATTCATTCTAGGAAAAAATAAATATTTAAACAATTGAACAAAACATTAACTTAGCTTAATTTTAGCCACCACAATAGTATGCTGCAGAATTGTGATTATTGATGAATAATATTGTCCTGACCGATTTCAGCACCATCGGCCAACCTCAAGGAAGACCAGTCAACTACGCAGGATATATTTCGTAATTTTTTTTAGTCGGACTTGGGGTTTAAAACCAGGACCTGCGGCCTTATATTCAGCCACTAGGCGAAGGAGACAAATAACTTACATTATTACTTACAAAAATGACTTGGTAAGCTTCATTATTAAAATCTGATCTGACGTGATGATTTTATTAGTATTTCAAATACTTTTTGAAACTTTATTTAGTTCGTTTAACTAACTTTGGTTGATAGGTTTTCCTCAAACTGTATTAATTATATCCTATGTTGACGTAATTTTATTCAGAATTAAGGAGTTAATCTTTGATAATATCTAAAAATTTTTGACAATATTTTTAATATTCTTTTCATATTATACGCCATCAGTATCGCAATCACCAAACTTAATGGATCACATTTACATTTTCTCCGATGACAATGAGCTGTCATGAATAGCATTAACTCTTACGAACTTTTCTTTATAAGTTAAACTATTTTATGCTTAATATTGCCAAACTTTTAAGATTGCCTTCTATTATAAAAAGTCCGGTGCGTTTAAGAATAATTTTTTGATTCATATTTTGATGTTTAGTATTGAATTTATTGTAAAATAAAGCCTATAAATGCTGTTGTGCAAATGAGAGTTTTAAGATTTCATCCGACAAATACAGACATTCTCAGTTTCTCATCAATAGCGCGGACGAATTGAATTAACAAAAAATAATATGAAAATAAAACTCAGATGTCGGTGGTACTTGTTCAAATCTAAAATCTCCGATTTTTAAGATCATTATTAATGTTGTGATTTTTTTCCTTATTTACAACGTGTATTCCAATGTTAATCCGAAATATAAAGATTGATTATATCAATAATGTTGATTTCTATATATATATAGTATTTGATGAGATAATATATACAGATAATTCAAACTATATCGGCATAGTGAGGCAGTAATTGTGCAGTGTAATCAAAGAGACACGAATTGAAACCAACAGGACTTAGTTAAACAGAGGATTAAGGTGCTTAAGTTATTGTATATTGAGCGTATTATATATAGCCTAAAATACCTATGTACGTATATTATATGCATTACAGGGAATAGTATGTAACGTGAACACGTGCAAAGACAAAATACATAATTTTGTTTAAATACATAAATTAAGTGGGTATATCGATTAAGTTAGAACTTTTTACTAATTTTATTTTTTAATTCAGCTCTGCAAAATAGCAGATTGTATGTCTGTCGATTGATCTTTTATAAAACGATATTTTTGCAGAATAAAAATTATAATTATTTGAATAGTTTTAAAAGGTTTTTGTAAAACTATTAAGATTATTAATTTTTTGAACAAAGTCTTTTTTATATTCAAGAATTTACTTCATGACTATAACGAAATTAAACTATCTGAATAGATTTTGTTTTGTCACTAGTATCAAAAGTTTGTGCGAAATTCCAGCTCAACTAGTAGGTCGATTTGGTTTACAATTCAGTTGCAAAATTTGACCCACGCACGTGAAGTTAAATACTTCTATAATTTTAAATAATGTAATTAAAACATGTGTAGAAAAACATGAACATTGTGTAGTAAATTATATAAGTATATGCTAATAAATGCTTATATGTATATATTAAAATTTTTAGCCTTTTTAAGTAAATAGTATTAAATAAGATCAATATTTGACTCGAGCCTTATACATCGCAGATAGGCGTAGTGGATGTCGCCTGCTAATGGAATCGTGTCTCGCGCTACATTATAGATTAACTTTAATTAAGCGGATGTTATTTGAAACTTCAGCCGGTAGAAATTTACCTCGTTTGATACATAAATTAAACATTAAATATATCACGCGACATTTGAGCCGTCTATGTTAATTTTGAGAAACTTAAATCGAAATGTTATTCTTGCTTTCAATTAGTAGCTTCGTGTAATCAAAATCGTTGTAAGTACTCAGTTGCTTAACTTTGTTTTAGAGTAGTTTTTGATCTCCAAACGCTTTCTCTCCTATTCCCAAGGATATACTAATATATTATGTATTTCATTAAATAATATTCTCCTCTTCTAATCACGTAAATGTGTACGTAAAAACTTTGTACATATTGGTTAATTGATCTTATAAAACTTAAACATAATTTTTCAATTACAGTACATGTATTTATTTTTTAATAATTCATCATTATTATATTAAAATAAATATATTTGTGTTTATAACATATCTCTCCTATTTATTTTAATTAAAATATCCGAAATATAAAAATATAGATAAAATGGAAGATCACAGCGAAATCAAAATAATATACAAACAGCCGAATAAGGAAATGAAATGTATTTTAACTGATCCTGACATGCCGTGAAGCCGCGTATGTTTTGATAGGTTCATATTATAAATTTGATTCGATCCGATCAGTAATAATAAATATAGAAGTAAGTAATTATACCTAAAGTATAAGTATATGTATAAAATTATATTTGTTTCCAATTTTCAATAGCTATATTTGTATATCGGGAAGGCATAAAATGCTACCTAAGGTTAGGCGGCTTGTGATTGTAAAATGTACATACAGTTTAAAATACATATAAAAAGTAATGTTTAAAGGTAAGAGCAGAACAGTTAAAATCTAAGCATGCAAGTAAAGGTGCCGAGTAGTCATGGAAGTACATATATACGCTAGAATCAATGCGAAAACGTCCGTGAATCTTCTATGCGATGAATTCACCTAATCAATTACGAGCACTGGGCGTATCAGATATCATTGTGTTTACAAATAACTGAGCCATTGTTTAAATCTGCCGCTATCGCTAATTGATAAATATAGAACAGTTTGAAGTTAACAATCTTTCTCAGACTTTTTTATAAATGCTTGAATATAATAATATGTATTTAAAAATCAAAATAATCTGTATTTTCTTATTAATTAATCATTAATATTCTAGAACATAAAAACTTTTTCATTACAATTCATTTACATATGTTCAAACGATGAACTAATGGTTTAGGTAAACGGCCAACATGTCAAACTTATCTCACCCTGCAAATTCACTTTGGCTCGGCCCATAAAAATGATACATAACGGCACTTAAAGCTCGCAACGCCTCGAGGTTTACAGGCGTTAGGGGTCGGTAAGGAATGTGCGTCCCATAAACATAATCGCTCTCATCAGCTGTTTACGTGTATCGATGGTACGCCACGTTCATATATTTTTACCTTCAATTATCGTCTTTAGGGTCTCTAATAGAATTTCTTTAGAAGTCAATGTTTACGGATATTATCAACATCATCGTATTAAAATCATGTTTTTGATTGCTTATAAGTGTTGAAACTAATATAATCTGTAGTTCAGTCAGTTAGGACTTTTAGAGACGTCTATTAGTTTTTGATTCGACTTTCTATTTTGCAATTATCTCTGAATTATCATGGAGTTTTATGAAAGTGACCAAAATATATGATGAGTCTGAAAAATATATAAATTATATAAAATAAAATTATCTTCGAATTAAGACAAAGGCAACATTTAGTACAAGTATCAGTTAATCTTGAGACATGGTGGCTGTACGATGAAGGCTAAATCAACCGTGGAATTAAATGCATAACCCAATTAGTAATAATAAAATGAAACCCTGGAACCGAGGAGACTTTATTGCTAGTACAAAGGTGATTTCATATCCCAAAGACCGGCAACGCACCTGCAATCCTGCTACAAGTATCCATGGGCTGTGATAGTTACTTTCTATCGAAACCTCCCACTCATTTGCCCCCGATGCCATAAATGAACAACCTCAACAATATAATGCTCAGTACAGCTTCATGCAAGAATATTGGAGTCCGAATTCCAAAAATCCGAACAGTGTGTGATTACCTTAATGAACATACATATCATAATTCATCACAAATCAACAAAACATCACAAAACAAATCATTTTGATGGAGAAAATTAATATACGCGTTAAGTTCTTGAAGCCGATGACTTAAGCGTGGATAATGATTATATATTGGATGTCAAATTCGAGTGACCAGGAAAATAAGATATTGAAGTTTATGAGGATCAAATGAAGAATGAGTGGTACAAGAGAGTATGACCGACGAAATTTTATACAAACTGATAGGTTTATCGCTCGTTCTGCGGTTAACCCCTTTTTTCAGCTTATGTAAACGGATTATTTGTTGATTCACAATTAATTTAATTTAAATCGATGATATCGTATTAATCTCATCGTTGTTTGTAATAATTAATGAGATCGAATACTTTATTGTTATGCGAATAAATGCCAACTGTGAATAAATGTATCACAAATAAAACCTGATAGGTTCGGTTGTTGGCGTTAGTTGGCAATATATAATAACTAACTGTTACCCGCGGCTTTGCTCGCGTAGAATATGAATATATTTACAAAATTAACTTAAAATATTACTCTCTTAGAGTAGAATATCCAGAAACGCTTAAATGCGAATCAACTCATTTTTAATCGGTAGCCCAAAAATAAAATTACGAGCTTCTAACTTCAAAATGACGGACTTCCAGACTAACCTGTATACAAAATATCAACCCCTACTTTTTCCCTATAGGCGTAAAATATCAAGAAACGCTTTAATAAGTATCTACTCATTTTTAATCAGTATCCCAAAAATAAAGTTTCATGTTTCTAACTTAAAAAATAACGGACTTCCATACAAACGTTCAACCCCAATTTCACCACTTTAGGGGTAGAATTTCCAAAATTCGCTCCTTAGTGGGTGTCATGATATGTTAGTGTATAAGTGTACATATAAGTTTTATGCTTCTAGTTCTAAAAATAACAATATTTTCAACAACTTACAATCTTTCATCCCCCTTTTCAACCCTTTATAGCCCTTTTTTCCAAATAAAAAGTAGCCTATGCCCTTTCTCAGGTTCTAGGCTATTTGTGTACCAAATTTTATTAAAATCGGTCCAGTAGTTTTGGCGTGAAAGCGAGACAGACAGACAGAGTTACTTTCGCATTTATAATATTAAAAATAATATGGATAATATGGATTGTTTTCATATTTTTGTTAAATCAAGTCATTAATTATTGTTACAATGGTTCTGCTTCACCTTAAGCGATAAGTAGTGACTTGGAAGAACTATTCGTTTATGAACGTATGTAACTCATGATCATATAATATATTTTGTGTATGTACACGTGGTTATACGAATAAATAAAATTACACTTTGTGCTTTTTCATATTCTGACCAATAAATATATTTAGTTATGCAAAAACGCACGTGGATCTGTTACTCAATAATTAAAATTAAACAATCGATGATTAAACAATCTAGACTTGTATCTACACATACTCATCACACCGGCAGAGGAGAACGGGCCGGCAACGCACCTGTAACCCGATGTTGCAAATTTCCATGGGCGCTAGTCTAGGCTAGTCTAGGGCGCAGGAGTGATAGTCGCTTTTCATGAGCCCCTTGCTCGTTTGCCAAGTGCTATACTTGGCAAGTACTATATACAAAATTATAATTAAAAAAAACAGACCAATAGGGGCAACAGGTTTCAATTATTACTATTTTATTATTTTGGTTCTTATAATTCATAAGGAATTATTGTTTCTTAGTGCCTTTATCTGATTAATTGAATACGCGTATTATCGATCAGTTTTGGCCATGAGGTTTTGCTCTGAATCAGTGTAATTCTGTATCCTACATGATACACGATTGTCATATAACAACTACTTGTATAATTTATATTAAGCACTTTCATTATATATCAATTGTATAACATATATAATAGCGATTGAATTTAAGTTACTTTTTATTTAATAATTACAGTTTAAACGAACTTACCCGCAGATATATCATAATTATACGAAGGTTTCATTCGAAAATCTTTACATATTGAAGTATATTTGCGAAAAATTAAATATTTTATTTAATTTAAATGAAAATACCAACACTAGATTTAGCTTTTTGTTTCATTTATTTTTTTGGTAGATTATTAAAACATTATTTTTAGAAAATGATTTTTTTCGACTTCTCTAAATTCTCACCGAGAAACGAATTATAAACTGTTAGATAGGGTTAGTTTCTACTTGACAGAAACTATCCTCAGTTAATAAAGTTCTATGTTATTCGGATTGGAAATTATTTGAGTTGCGTTCATCAAAAAGTTTGACTAATGTAGCATTTTTCTCATTCGGAGAACACCGTGATAGTTTTTCCTTAACAACAAATTTGTTTATGAGTTCCGATGTCGTTCAATGATCTAATAATGAAAGACGAATGAATGTAACAGACATATGTTTATGTGTGCTTCTGTTCTTATAGCTTTAACTAAATAATAGACTTATTAAATCATTATCAAGTCATTAAATTTTCAAAGAATATGTCTTCTAAGTTCATATGCATCGAAATTCTATTCTACTTTATATTATATTTCATTCGATCTAATAGATAGAATTGAATAGAAATTAATTATATTACTTGTTTCATTTTAATTTTCCGAGCACACAGTTGAATTATATGAAGTTACGCACTAGAATGCGGATGAGTAGTTTTGTAGACGCGGCAAATGTGTAATGCTAAGTTTAATTTCACTTATATTTTCAAAATAAATGTGTTCAAAAGCAACGTAACCAACGCATCACGAGTGTATATAACGCTGATCTCGAGAACGAAGCATAAACGAAGTAGGGGCGCTTCGCGTGAATGACGTGCTTACATGTCTTAGTGCGTGAGACGACTTAAAGACGGCAAAAATACAAATTATATCATACTTTTAAATTTACTATATTAACGAAAACGACATTCAAAACAAACATAAATAACGCAATTTCGTGAGTGGGATTCATATCGATGATCAATTGATTTAATTATGTAGATGATGATTTAGTTTTTTTTTTTTTTAAGAATAAATTAATGTACGTTAAAAATACAACGTCTCTGTCGTCGTGCAGAGTGAACGAGAATGATCGAACTTGTATCTCAAAACGAATTGATCTGTCTGAATACTTGCACCATGATCATGAAGGTACAGGGATATTTTTGGTTAACAAATTAACTGAACCACTTGTAGTATTTTATTTTAGTAAAATTGTTTTGTATCGATGTATTTCGTGTAGTTTTTTTTTTATAAATAAACTTTATACATATCTGACAATACAGCTAGTGATAATCATCGTTGAGCAAAAACCATTCAGCATAGCTTATGTAATATAATATATTGTGTTCATAACTGTTAGTGTAACGTTCAAGGGATAATCATTTTTAATCAAATTACTAAAACACATTTTGGAATTTTAGATATTATTATACGAATGCATATCAAATGCATTTAAAACATGTTTGAGTCAGATCTTAACATAAATATGCACTTCTGTACTATTATTAGGTTTATCGGCTATAATATTGGATATGACAGCCTTATACAGAAATGTTTATTTTAAATACGGCTAGCGCAATTTGCACTATTGACCCTCATGATATAACAATTGTATATAGTACGGTCGAGTGGTAGCTCAATAACGTGCCACAACATAAACCAAACAACATATATATAAACAACTATACAGAAATCTCATAATTCTTTCGAAGGAATTGTGAAATATTGAACGTAATAATTTTAGAATATTACTTTAGTTTTACATCTTATCATTTTTTCTTATCACTAATATTTTATAATATATTTAAAATAAACAAGTAAAATATTTAAAAAAAAATATAAAATAATAACCATCTCTAATGGCATCTGGTAGTATATTATATAGAAGAAGTATATTTCATGCTGGTTCTTCTTGAAATCTACATTCCGAACGTTGGTAGCTACAAATTTAATACAATTCTGTAATATGCTTCTAAAAACCTACTTGAATAAAGTATATTTTCAACTTCAAATATTGTTACTCTACCGTTAGTATGCCAACTTTGTTAAAAACACTAAAGAGTAAAAGGTATCCCGAGCTCTGAGATAGTAAATAACTCTGTTTTGATGAAAGTATCACCGACATAAATAATACACGAAAATATATCACGCCTTGATGATTGCGTGTTTTCTCGTGTCAAAATAATGAAACATGTCGAGCATTCCTCGATAGATAGCGTAAGTAGAACCAGAATATTTATTAATAATAATAATCATCTCACAACGAAATACCTCTTTCCTGTACGGCTTACACACGAATACTGTATCGTGATCAACTACATAATGTGTCTAAATAAAAAAGCACTGATCACACTGCTAATTTTTGCTTATAAAACTAAAGCTAATTCCAAATTAATTGTATTAAAAACAAATATATTTTTAAAAGTATAAATCATCAAAGACCGAGACCAGAATATTCTTAATACTGATCTATTAAATTTTTAATTACATAATTATTTTCTTTATTATACGTCATAAATGATTAGTGACCTCGCATTTGTTGCTTATCGATGTTTAAACCACATGTACTCTAATTCTTTACATCATCTAATTTTTTAAGGGAAAAATCAGCATAAGCTTTCAGAAAATTGTGCTTCTCGTGCCTACAACATATTATGTCTATAAATTTGACCGACGTGTCCAATATTTCAGTCGTTTTCACCGACCTGACCCGTATTAATAAATCTCTAGGCCTCTGCTGAATTGGTTGCTTTGGGACATAATTTTATTACCTCAATGAATGATTAATGGAATAAAAAGCCTTCCATTCTGTATAATTACAATTTGTATGTTTACAATTACATAAAGATTAGTACTCTCGAATAAATTTGGTAATTAATGTCGTATTGAATTTTTGTCTTATAATCTAGCGCGTTAATTAGATAGAGCATTGAAAAAAAAGTTTCTTAATTTGAATGAACTATAGAAGAAAGCGTCTTTTTTGATGCAATGTATTACATTTTTGGGTAATAAGATAACAAACTATAACAGAAAAAAAAGTATTATTTTAGTGTTACAAGAAAAAAAAAACTGTCGAAAGCAATCCCTATAAAGAGGAATAATTTTGTTAGCTGAATATAAATTACTATATTAGTAGTGCAAAAACCTTAATTAAAAGTATAACGCCTCGCCTTATTACCTCCACTTGTGACAGAAGGGGTTCATTATTGGTTCATTTTTTGCCCAGAGGATCGGAATTGCGAATCAACAGGGAAATGCTGCTAGCATTCTTGCCACCATTCCACACAGTCATGATCTGTACAATAACTATTTTTAATACTTATTTGTATATACTTAATACCTTAATGTTAATATTTTTTTATGTGCTAGTGTGCATGTACTAAAATTATTAACTGTTTTATATGTGAGCTACTGTTTTTTTCGACGCGTTCCCAGCTTTTACAGTCTATCTAGATAGATATATAAATAATAAAAATATTACGATATAAGATAATAATCTTACATTATATGTAATCAAAAAAACTATTTATACTTTATAAGTAAGATCTACGTATATAAGCCCACGCAATCAACAATTCATTCATAAAGACTATTTCAAAACACAATGCTGAAAATAGTAAAAGCTCTATTGAAATACGAAAAGAACTTAAAGGAACGCAATGGCAGATGTTTTATTTTTATAATACAATAGGGAATAGATAGATAATGCTATTGAGTTATTTTGATTATAGATTTTTTATTGAATCATGAACTTGTGCTGTATGACTTTTTTCATGGAAATAATAATATGCGGGTGGACTTAATCTATTGATTTATAGTTATCCAATATTTATTTAAATATTAAATATTGAATCTATCTAACCAAACTTCAAGAACATTAAAGGTAAGTAAGGAGATTTGAGGTCCATGGTCCATGCCGCGTTACCCGCACGATTGATGATTAATCTTAGTGGGGAGTCTAACGGAAAATAACTATTTCTCCTGTTTTCTCGCGCAACTGCCACGAACATTCGCGTTACCCTTAACTTAGATTTGCTGCGACTTGAATGTCGATTCCGGTATGAAATTGGCAAAGCTCTTATAAAACTTTTACTAACACCACTATGAAACTGTTTTATTCATTTTATAATGCAGCTATATTTTATTTCCTATTCAGCGTGACATTAATAATAAAGTTATACTGATATACGTACTTGCTTATATGAAACCACAAGCATCGAAGACATTATGTATTATGAAACAGACCATCACGTCTAAGACTATCACGTCATATTCTAATCCCAAATAGCACAATTAGTATTCTTCGATCCGATCCGGTTAAACAGATGAATGAGCCAGTGTACATAAAATCTTAGTTCCTAAGGTGGCTATATCAGGTGGCTCCTTCATTAGTCTAACAACCTACTTTATATAAATAAATAAAAAATTGACAATTATATTCAATCAGTTTGAAAAAGTAATGTTTATAAGATTTCAATATATATTTGGACATATAATTTTATTTTATATTTTTTCTAATATATTCATTATTTAAGGAAACTTTTCCAATGTACACACATCTTACGTTGTGTCATCGTATACCGAAGCCGATATTAATAATAACCAATAGAACCTTTTCGCTTCATTGCTATCGAAGTAAATAACAAAATATATTTTATTACTATACATAGCTGGTATTTTTTAAGGATTAAAAAGCTAGAGCCTTTATTTTGCAGCAGTAAAAACGCATTACGCGTTTTCCCCACGTAGAATGGGGAGGGGGGGGGAAATGTGAGACTCGCCGGTGCCCAGGACGACTAATACATCGGAATACCCATTAAAAAGCAGCGGTACCCCCTCCATACTTTCGATGGGCGTCTTGAGATCGCTTTCGCATGCTACCATACTTACGGGCCTCCAATTCCTAGGGGGATTTCCCGGGTACTGAGAATCTCCCTAGTTCCTGTAGCGCCTATTGAGACAGGGAAGGAAGCCGCACGTAGCGCTTTTTCCGCCTCCCCGGTCTTCTTTGGCGGATCGGGTCTGCAGCAGTGTCCTCACGCTCCCATTCCGCTGCCTCCTAATGGCATAAACCTGGTACAATGCATGTTGAAACCAAAGTATTGGTACCTTATTCTTAAAGATCGGCTTCAATAAGCAGAAGCGTCTAATATTAATGTCTATCTAAATATAGAAATATAGAAAAAAAAGATCCCTTTAAAAAGCGTTAAGCGTTCCTTTTAAAAATTCCCTTAAATTCATTGTAACAAGTTTTTTTCTTCATTTTCGTTTTAATAAATATTAAATGAAACTATTTTTAAAGAATTCGAGATTTTTTGTAATAAATTTATTAGTGTCACATCAATATGAATAAAAAATACTCCCAATTACCCCTAAACTAGAAAACCTCGTATCTTAGGGACCAGTGACTATCCCATCAGTGCTTACTTTTAATTTTGTTAAACTTATTATTAAGTTTATATAATTCGTGATATTCTTTTATAAGCATTTTGTATCAATTATTTTTTTCAGCGATATTAAATAAATAAATTTTACAAAATTATTACAATAAATCTTTTATTATATACGCGGCATCTAGTTTCGAATATCGTCAAAAAGTATCATCACATTCGCGCTTAAAACACGCCAAGAAGTATATGTACGAGGACTTCGAAACCGTACAAATGATAAGCAAAAGTTACTCAAGACCTATAAAGCTATCTCATAGCATAAAACATGTTTCATCGAACTTTACATGATCAAATTCGCTTAAAGTCACTATTTTACTAAATACGCTTAAACTTACTTGTTTTAAATTCTACAAGCTACTCGTCTCGATATCGCAGAGTAAAATAAATTTCATCATGATATAAGAGGTACATATTAAATATTATAAAATGCAATCAGCTTGAACTAAGCGATTTATCCGCCGTATCCGTATTGTTCTAGTAAATATACGAGTCGTCTCAAGCGCTTATTCAAATATCCTAGTAACTACTAACATTTAAATTGAATATAATTTTTTTCATTTTGAAAATAAGTTTACATGTTTTAAGTCTTAAAACAAATATTCGTTTTGATATCTGTTATAGTATTTTCAGCGCTAACTTGGAAAGTAATACGACTTTTTATTTCATTTAACACGATTACATAACAAACTATACAATTATCTCAAGTAATATGCACCATGGAAACAAACTTACAGCCTATGTCCATTCGGCTTCGCTCGTGTTGTATGGGTTAGTCACGTCGGGTGTTAGGTATTTGCAAACAGATAGAAAGACAACGTTAATTTTGAATTTATAATAATGGTAAAAAGTATAAATAACAAAATGTGTAAATTTGTCAAATTTCTGATAGTAGTTTTTGTGTTAATCCGGAAAATAGAAACAAAAGTTACCTTTTTACAATACTAATGTCTATTCTCAAGAGAGATTAGGAAACTACAGGGGACACATCGTAGTGTACAAGAATGTGCAAGTACACTCTCTATTTCCTAATTCTCATAATCCGATGGGACGGCAAATCCGATGCGACCGGAAAGACTTTCAGTCCGGGACCAACGGCTTTAATTGTTATCCGAGGCACAGGAGTGTAAACAACAACTTCCAGACAGAAACCTGATACTGAGAATTTTCACGTCAGGAAAACATTTTATAAAATTTAAACTAACATTAGAATTAAATTAATTTTTGAATGCTTATATTTATTGAAATTAAGTTCATTTACACATAGAGTGAAATAGTCAGGTAAGGGAAAAGCGTCATGCCCTCTCCAAGCGACTTCTCCCTCTTTATCTCTTCGTCCCTTTACTACATTCTTTTTTGTTATTTTTTAAATTAAAATGGGTTTTCTAATAACAGTGAAAGCAACTTCGTACCAACCGAGTGTCCCATGATACATCCCTTTTTTCCGGCTACTCCTAATCTACTCGAACTAATTTGCGTATTAATTTGATGTTTAATCTATCTAATTACTATAATTAGTTTTACTTTAATATCATTTTTTAGAATTAAAGACACTGAAAAAAAAATTTTTTTTGTCCCCGGCGATATTGTTAAGGACACTAGGGCCACACATACCAAATAAAAATAGTATATTTATGGTTTTATTATAAACCGATTAATGTATCATACTTGAGGCAATTGAGAAGTGGAGACGGGTTGTCAATTATGCCACAATAGCAGAACGACGAGCATGATAGATCCGACAAGTGGGAAACAAATAAGTCGTGTATACGAAGATTTATAAAACTTAAATATATATTTTTTTGAAAAAGTAGCCGCTTTTGTTGCTAGTATATTCTATATCATATCTCGTATATATATTACTATAAATATACAATAATATTATCTTTAATAGTTGCTTAGACAGGTTACAATACCGTACAGATATAAATATTTTAGTGTATATAATTCACAGATTATTAATATTATCTAGTATTTACTTATTCCATTGTTATAACAAACGTAATCAGTCACTAGAGACATCTTAGGTATCACGGTTGGCAGCGTATTGCCAATATCAGACAATTGACATTTAGATTAAGACGACAAGCTTGAGGTAAGTCTCTACCTATATCTATGCACAGATGGGATCTCTGCTTGTGTTTGTATTAAAAGTATCGTAAATAACCAAATTAATAGAATACGTGGAATCAACCGTAAACGACATTGTTTCAAATTTGGATATGCATCATCTTTTGTTGTAGGTATAATAATATTATTTTAGGACATGTTGACATTTTTAATAAGAGTAGAGACTTGTTATAGCTAATAGTTTGATGTTTACCGGCTTGGACTGTGATTAAAAAAGGGAAGAAAGGAAAAAAATAAAAAATACATAAATATAATGGCATGTACGTGAATGCTTTAAAATTTAAATTCCTTTTATAGTCACTTATGAAACTTATAAAATCCCGCAAAATGGAGATTTAACTTCGTTAGTAGTCGGCTCATTGTGTTATTGCTTAATCTTGTTCAACTTAGAAACTTTTCCTAGGTAAGAATTCAAGGCACTAAATGGAAGGATGTCACGTTTCCAGCACTTGTCCTCAAGTTTGCTAGTAGAGCCACATCGTGTCTACAAGTTTTCACATAAACTGCACGACTTTACAAACTGTCTAGAAACGAACGCCAATTTTCTAGTCAACATATTGGACGTCTTTTCGATATATTTGTGGGAAAAATATTTCTCATTGTTACCAATTGATTCCTTATCTTATCATAATTTAAAGTTTTGTTATAAAACAATGATTTCATAAAGTTTTAATAACTTTTCCACAGGTATGCTCTGTCTTTTTCTTGTGAGTTTCGATTCACAATTACCTAAATAGTATAAGCGTTTAACTGTTGAAACTAAAGATCCTTTCTTATAAAAAAAAGGATTATAACCTCTTCTTCATGGTAACACAAACATGTGTTTAGATAATTTTCTTTCACATTGTTATATGTTAAGTAGCACATATATCTATGTAAAAAATAAAAGATAAAGATATATTTTTTATTATTTTTAAATTAAGTATAATAAGTTTTTAGCCTCAAAATACCAGTAGCTCGATTTAGTATTTATTTTTCCTATATTGATAAAATCAGACCAGGTAACCATAGCTGGGTGCAACTTGGTGCTATAATATTTCTACTTGTTGAAAACAATATGACATGGCTGGCGGGCTGGTTTTAAAATTTTACTCGCCGAAATCCTGTCATCTATCTAAAACATACCTAATACATATATAATAGCAACCAGAAGTGGCGTCACTAGCATGCAGCTAGAAATTTAAGCCTCTGATATTCGTTTTTCCGTGACTTATATATTTTTAACTTTTTATTCGCAATGGCCTCTAGATTACTTGCAAACAAGTTTTTTTTTTGGGATTTAAAGTAAAAAGTAAAATTAACAACTTGTACCACTGCTTTTGAAAGGTCTCGTCTCCATTTAAAGAGAAGGTTATCCATTACGGTGCACCAAAAATGAGTATCGGTGGATACACGTCCGATAGATTTGAGCACGCCGAGAGCGAGATTAATTTTAAACAAAAAATTAGCATATAAAACTAAATGTGTCACAGTTGTGCATACGAAAACATCATACGAAGTCATGGACCTTAACAAATTAAATTTTGCAAGACTGAAATCAACCAACCCGCGTTGTGGCAGGGTGGAGGGATAACCTGAAACCTTCTTCTTAATAGTAATGACTTAAATAATTAGACGTGTAAGATCTACATAAAAAAGGAGATATAATAAAAAAATATATATTACTTCCGTTATAATATTAAATATTATTAATAATAGACAGTTAAATAAGTCATCAAAGTCATATTCTATATAATAAGCAAATAATATAACAATAAAAATATTATGTGAATTCCCATCATGTTATGAGTAACGTTGCCTCGTCTTATTGTAGTCCCCGAGTGCGGCCTGACAGCGCGTGCCCTGTCCTAGACATAATGTTGTTCAGCTTGATTTTATTTATATAAGTACCTACTTGATCTTGTAACCTTTATTATATAAATTAACTTTAGAAGTATGTTGAAAAAAATAATAAACATAGCTCAAAGGCTTATTTAAATTCAAATAAAATAAAACGTACTTCAACAAAGTATTCCATTTATGAGTAGCATTTTGTATTTGTAATGTTTTGTATGTACCATGTTAATTGAATGTGAAGTTAACGGATCGGAATATGGAAATTACTGAAAAAAAAATAACAAAACTTACCCCGCGTAATTTGCCTTCATGTATATTACGCTTAAACAAAAAACTTTAAAATAACATTATTAAATTGTTGTATATTTGTTGTGTTTAAAACACGTAAATATACAAAAAAATCTTTGTTTAAATATTGTCAACACCAAATCAGTAAGTTTTGGATAAAAGATTTTCCTCAATGTCACCTATCTAAATATTGATTAGCTTTGTTGATACTGATTAAAAAAAAAAACTGCTGCCAAGATAGTTAAGTAGAAGTGCCTCGTTGCATACTTTCAGTTTCAGCCACCGAATAGCACGCCCGGGGAAGTAACACTCTCTCAATAAAAATCGGGATAAATTGTATCTAAGCTGCCAGGTTTTGTAAGTCCCGGAGGCCCGATACCCAAAAATATGATGGTTGCTATGTTGAATCGTATGTATAATTTGGCGTTCGAAACTATTCGGGGCAAGCGAGCTTCCAGTCCTTCAAGGGCTTCAACCCTCGCTGTGGACTTCTGGAACATAAGGGGACTTAGCTACAACTTGAACGCCATTTAATATCACCTTGAGGTGGCGTAGCCGGCTTTACTCTTTCTTACCGATACCTAGATATCCTCTGATTGATACCTCTGTTCTCTCCTACCCGGAGTACAAATTGAAATATTTCTTTGTACCTCACGCTGCGGTGTACGTTTACATCAGAGATGATATCTGCTCTCGTCGCCTGAGAAGCCTGAAGGGCGGGACCTATCCATTATCTGGCTGTGTGTAAACTACGATGATGATCTGCTAATATACTCGGCTTTATTGGACCCATACTATTGCCGGAATTCGTCGACTGACTGGGTGAACATGCAACTAGCTACAGATTCCGTGCTACCAAAGATTATATCCGCAGAGATCGTAATTCTTGGCGATTATAATGCTTACCACGCCGAATGGCTTGGATCAAGGCCTATCATGCGGGTAGATCTGTTCTTGACTTGGCTTTAACATATGATTTGACACAACAGAGCCAGTTTGCGTTCCTCACGGCCTTGCTTTTATGGGCTACCGCCGAGTATGGTATTTCTTTGCATTGGAACTGGATGATCGAAACGTCGTTGCTAACTTAGTCGTCAATTTGCTGCTTCAGGGCATAGAGCTGTTCATTCCGTATTCTACAACAATTCTACTGCAAAACGGCGTCACGCCAAAATTGGGAACGCTACTAAGCATGGCTTAACGCATCGACGTCTCGTGATGTAAATACTAGCGCATTCACAGCTCATCCTCTAGTTCCTTCAAAAACATCAATGCTAAAGCGGAGTTGGAGCACATCGGCAGAATTGGCGAGAGACTCGTACATCTCCCTCCAGGAACACGTGCGTTCTGATCTCTCGCTAAAGCTGTCTTAGGGAATTTCCTATAATCTTCTTTTCCATCTCTGCACAGGTACAGTGAGTCATTGGCCCATACTGCCAAGGAGAAAGCTGATCTTTTAGGGCTCTCTCTTCTCATTCAATTCAACTCTGGATGACCAAGGCAAATCACCATCAATTCCGGGGTGTATTCAATACCATGGTACCGGAAGTTAAATTCCGGCAAAGAGCAGTTCACAAAGCACCTCTCATCTTTGATATTCATAGGTCAAGTAGACCCAATGGCATCCTTACGACCTTGCTACAACCATGTGCTGTCCAATTATAGGCCTATAGTCATCACTTTCTTGTGATCCAAGATAATGGAGTCCATTATAAACTATCAGGTCCTGCAGTACCTATAGGAGCACCACCTGATTAGTGACTGCCAATACGGTTTCCGTCGGAGTTGCTCAGCCGGTGACGTTCTAGTTTACCTGACACTACATTTTCAGTCATCAGATTTATGGCAGATTGGAGCATCAAGGTCGTTGTCGACATTGCATGCTCTGAATTAAAATTCGTCAATTCTGTTATTCCACAAGGTTACGTAGTATCAACTATGTTTCTTCTGCATATCAGTGACTTGTTACAAATCAGGAACATTCACAACTATGCAGACGACAGTAGCGTAGACGCCTTATATACCGGCCTTGCTAATATTTATCGCGAACACGTAAATTGGAACAAACTTGTACTTGAACAAAATCGAGACGTTGTCAAGCAAAGTCTCGGACTGGGGCCGTCTAACCTGGTCTGCGCGTTTACAGCTATAAAGTCACCATCACCTATGATCTCCATGATTTAAGAACATTCCCATTGCTGCCACAGCTAATACGGAATACTTGGAATTGATGTTTCAAGCCTTATTCAGTTCCGCGGTCAATTGGAAGGTAAAATTGGCATCTAAAAAGCTTGGTAGGCTTGACAAAATAATATCGGTAGATATTCTTTTATTCACAAGATAGTACGGTAAGTAGTATTATGTAACATTTAAGTGTATAATTTAAATTCTATCAAATACTATTTGTGCCTTTTTTGTAGATATAATTTTTCAATAATAATGTATGTCATTGGTTTCAATCATTATTGGCTGGATCGAATTTGATGAAATTTTTCGTGTGTTTGATTGGTTGGATAGTTTAAGTAGGTCTGGTGGCGCTACTCCATTTTTTTTCTTCGTATCGTATTCCATTTTTTTTTTCAATAAATTAAATATTATTCTTATTTCACACACCATTCACCATTTTACCATTACACTAGATTCGTAAGGGTAGAATAAAGGTTTACATAATACGTTTATATCGTAATTCATATAACAAATAATTTATTTCACTTTATCAACAATATAAATATTGGTTAGATATCTTTAACAATGATCGTTATATTTAAGTCGTCCGATTCACAGAAAAAACTTAATTAATTATACACTTAAACCTCCATCAATTTTTCCATTACTGAAAACTGTATGAAAATGTTGTTTTTGAGTTCAGGCAGATAGACAGACAGACGTAGCGGGGTCACTGAATTCCTCACAGGCAGCTTCACCAATTTTAAAGAATGTTTTTATATGCGTTTTAATGTGAATGGATTATTTAGATTCGACCTGTATCCAAGATATTATTTAACAAATAAAGAAAAAAAATATTGCACCCGTGAGAAGTCAGGATGAACAGCTAGTCAAATAAGTAATGTTTTTAGGACAATTTTCCTGAAAATACCCAAGCTTAACCAGCACAGTAAGTAGTTTCAGATTAAGTAGAATACTTAATCTGAAAATGTATGCGTAATTTGTAATTCTTTGAGGCAAATTAATTTAATTGTAATGCTAATGACATTGTTAATCCTTGCAGCAACGTTGATAGGCTCTTTTTCAGCATCCGAACAAAAAGACTCGAAAACAAAATAAATATCACACGTTATAATATGTTACTGATGTGTAGCATATCATAATGTATGATATTTATTTTATACGGTAAATTTTCATTGATTAAATATCAAATATGTAACAAAATTCTAGCCTATTTTTAATAAAAGTCACAAACATTTTATAAAATGAAACAATGGCAAAAAACAAATACAAGATCGGAATTTGAGTACAATACTACCTACTCAAGTAATACGTGATATTTTTATAGCTACTTTCTCCCATCTTGTTTATATTCGAATTTTCAGGCGCTGGTATTCCAGCATAACAATATCATAATTTTTTATGCTTCTGTAAGTAGAGCGTTGTTACAATTTGTAACCACATTACTTTCGAAATTTTTGTCACCTAATAATAACTTAAGTTAATCGAAAAATCAACGACCAGAATAAAATCAGTTCAATATTTTATTTATTGCTTATATTGAAGTACTATGATTAAAACAGTGTATAATGTTATTATTGGTTATAGAAAGGTCTACCGGCAAGGGATCACTTTTATCCATAGTCATTAGCTATCTGCTATATAAACAATTACTTACGGCTATCACTACGTATGGCAAACCAATGAATTTAAAGTGTTACTCTATATCCTTAGTATCTGTTATTATAATTGTACACACATTCTTCTACTCGATGGGTGAGCAGAAACTACCTACCTAAGCTTGTGCCAATTTTTTCTTTGTCTCTTATGTAATAAGCGGCAGGTTAGGCGGTCCGGTAAATGGGCCACCTGATGTTAAGGAGTGAATAAGGAGTGATGACAGAATATCTGATGAGTGGGTGATACCTACACAGACGGGTTTTCACAAAGCTCTACCACCAAGAAATATAACAATAAAACACCAATAGAAATAACCACAAAACTTGATGCCTATTCCCGTTAAAAAATAGTCTTAAAATATAATGCATATTCTATTTTAATTTCAACAGATACATATGTATATCACAAAACAATAATATGTAAAATATTCACGAACAACTACTATTAACTTTTTGACTAACGACATGACACGGATGACAGAGTCCCGAACAAATGTTTGGTAAGTTATTGTTACAGTTCTAAATTATTGTATCTGACGCCACGTTTTGGAAGCGACCAATAAGGGATAGGTATCGCTCAATATATTGCCAATGTCACTCTCGTCAAAGCTTGATTGGAGCGTGAAAGCTAACACGGAATCGAACGAATAATTTATGAATCTCATTTGATTTTTGATTAACGTTGAAATTCCCTTAGTCCTTTGACATAAGGGTTCGCTATTGGAACTATATTTATAAATCTATCCTTTCGTAATACGATATACATTATTTACATAAAAATCTTTAAGTAAATTTTCTAGCAGCTATTTCTATCGAAAGAGCATCGTCATATGTCGATTTTACAATATCTAGTGGCGGTACCTAACGATACTTAGTTATAAATAAATAACTTATTACATTTATTTTTCATTATGAATAATTCACGCGTATATTTTTTTATTAAAAGCAATATAATAATGCGGCTTCATAAAAATATAGGACATTTAGATTTTTTTCATAGAATATTCTTGGAATTCGATTAAGTCGGGGGCGTAGTCAAAAACTTCAATCTTGCTTGGGAAAAATCCTTTTTATAGAACTGGTATTATGAAGACGGCGGATGAAAGGAGTAAATGGTGCGAAATAATCTGAGCTCTTAGTTCTACGTAGCTGAAAACGAATTTATTGCTCCTCGATACTCATAGCGACCCATTTTATTGACACCTTAATACCGCACCGAATACCGGCACTGCTATAGCCAACGTACATTCCTTCATCTTTTCTTTTTAATATCGGGCGCGTGATGGGTCGATTGATCGAATATGATTGGTATACAACACATTTTGCGCACAGAAAAAATTGGAAAAAGAGGCCCAGATTTTCAACTCAATCGAATTCGCAGAAAAAGTCATCAAAAAGTCGCTCTGTTGTTAAAACCAGCACGTAAAGCGGAACAAACTTTTATGCATTTGTTGACCGCAGGATTGAACATCACGTGTTCACGATTCAGAGCATTTTTTGTGTACATTCGTATATTGACTTTGGACTTATATTTGGGAGTAGATAATATTTATATTTACATAATATTATGTGTAGTAATATCAAAGCTCTATGCTTTATACAAGTCCTTCTGGGTACAACACCAAGCAACTGCACAAGAGACATCACATTTTAGTTCCCAAGGTTAGTGGCAAATTGACTAAGTAACGAATAGATAATTTTTCGACTGCGCCAACGTACAGGGGCTGTTGTGACCACTTACCATCTGGTGGAATATTTGACAAAAAAGTTAAGTATTCATGGAACATAAGACTATATTTACCATTATATTACAAAGTGGATGTTTTTTGTATGTGTGTATTCATATATTATGTACATACTCCTATGATCATAAGCATTTCTTTTACCTCGCGTATATAAAAAGATAACATCCGTTCCAAATCCATTGCACCCAACGAATAAAAAGCAAAAAAGATTAAATGTTCTTTCAATTTGAGACTAAGTTACTACATAAAAAAATGTTGTTCATTGTTTCAACAGTTTTCCTACTTTTATATTCAAACATTTATAGTTATATATTTCCGGGTGCTTAATTTGTGAATATTCCTGTTTCACTTAATTATAAATATTTTTGACAGCTTACATCTATTAAAAAAAGTAACAGTAATTGGTCCATATATTGTTATAATGTTACAAGCATCAACACTACTTGCCTTTGTGCGTGCAACACAAAGGAGTTGAATTTTTAAGGGTAGTTTCTCTATTCAAATTCAATCCTCCCGGCTCCAGAAAGTGCTTCCATTACGGCCCAGTCTCTGCAATCATCGACATTTCAATAAATCATCGTAATTTTTTATCCGACTTACTGTAACTGACTCCGCTTTTTTAATAAACAGAAATACAAGTTTTTTAACATTGATCATTAGGACTCAAAAGGAAATGTTAAAATAGTCACATATTATTTACGTTATTGGAGCTAGAAGACTGTACTATTAAGAACTTTTTTTTCTTTAAACTATAAAATAATTTAAAGAAAAAAAGTTAGTTAGTACGTAGAAGATAATATTATGATATATATATATATATATATATATATATACTATAAATTATTTTTTTTGATGACTTGGAAATATTAGTTTTGTAAACCAATTGATGATTTCCGTATTTACTTTAGCGTTTTACTTTACATGTTTTGTCTTATGTCATTTACGGATAGAACTTAATTTTTGTCTTGGGTACAAATAACATGAACGAGTCAGACGATCAAACAAAGTTAGAGAACTGATGAAATGATAACTGAATATTGCTTTTTCCTTTGAAATAAAATTTTCGAACAATAGTTTCTCACTACACATTTACGCAACAAACAAAAAGTCCAATTTCCTGCATTTTACAGTTTAGGTGTGTATTAATAATAAAAAAACATGATATTTTATTTTATATAATCCTGGCAATATCAACAATATACAACAAAATATTCATATACGTTAAACGTTACAAATCTTATTATTATCATTAAAAACTCAACTCAACTGCATACAAGGTTAGGAAAGTTAGACAACTGACTGAAATCGATACTGTTATATTACTATAGATTGGTTAGTTTCATAGTAGCATGTCTTGTAGTATATTAAAAGTGAAACTAGCAGTATGTTACTTTGTGATAACGCTTCGGATATAGAAACGGTATACATTCATGAAAAACGAACCTTAGGTTTATAATCTAAGAGCTAGAATCCCTTCGAAATGTTTTAGTTAAGTTCACTGCAACATCTCAATATATTAAAAACAAAATCACGTGTATGCATAACAAAATCGATGATTTTAATAAAAATATTATATAAACACAAGAAGTAAGATAAACTTGGAACATCAGGCTCGGGGCAGGATCTTCGATTTCAAAATGAAATTTCGCAGAACATTTTACATTTTTACCAATAAATAATTTAAAAAGTCGCGAAAATAATAATAATAATACTACTTATTACACAGTATAGGATTATTTAGACGATAAAAGAGGTTGGAGTCAGTATGCGTTGATTATTATCAAACAGGATACGTAAAGTATACCGTTATGTATGATTAATACATATGTGTTTACTGCCGAGTTTCTTGCTGCGTCGTTTCTTTTCGATAAAATTTACATTTTGAATTGATGTTAGTTTTATAAAATCATACATACATATATATTCTACCCATGACGTAAAGACTCACCTTATATTCTCAAAAAATTTAAATAAAAAGCATTCGATTTAAAAGTTAAATTAAGTGAGGATTACTTTGTACACGCCATTGGAAGTCTTTCCATCTCGCAGCACTCACTTTGCACGATCATACGTAAAATTGTCCGCTCAAATAACAATCTAGTCGTAACTAAGACCGTGCGTTTTTCAAACATTTTCTATGAAATATTTGACATTAATTGATGATTGATTTTACATGATTGCTCTTTTACAAACGTTGTCGGGTAAAATTATTATTGTTATATGTTTCTGAATAAAATTCACATTTAGAGGTTATTTTACAAGGAATCAATACTGGTTTAATTGATAAGCCTAAAAAAATATTTACTTAATATTAGATAAAAAAATATATTATAGTTAAAAGTTTCTACACGATTATATAATTGTGCAAATATTGGTAAAACTTTGACGAGTAGTTGCATTCTTCTTAACTTAAATACATAATAACGAGGCTTCGTAGTTTTTATTACATTATTATAAAACGTGGTATTCTAAATATATCAATCGTATAGCAAAATATATCAATCGCTGGCACGGTACATGCAGACGAGTGATTTTCCATGCCGTTGGATATATTTGAAAGCACCTGAAAACATGTACCTGAGTAACCATACTGTACTCAAATAAGTTTTTGTTACAAGTCTTATAATGTTTTATAAATTCAACATATGATTACATTAATTCAAATTTTTTTATATTTTTAATACTTACAAGTTAAAGTGATAGTAATAAAAATAATTTTTTTGGGCAAAACGTGCTTTAAAACGAATAACGTAAAATAAATAAAAAAAATAGATTTTATGTAATTTTATACTGCTGCTTTATATAATATAGAAAAAATATATATATGGCCTTTCTTAACGGAAACTTACCAACGGTGCACATAGTGTAGGGTGTACCTACGTTTGGTATCACTTCTTTAGTATCCATTCTCTCATCCTTAGAGGCCTAACGCTGTGCCAAAAGCATTACATGTTTTTGTGGCACGAGAGTTTAACACTAAAACTTCCTAACTCCAGACTGCTACCGAGAATTTCTTCACAGGAAACCTAAATAACTTTTACTGTCCCGTCCCGAGATTTGTATCCAGAACTTTGACTTATTAATACTTATAAGCCCGCAACTAGACCAACAAACAGTCGATGTGCTGAAGTATCTTACTTTAAATATAAAAGTCAATATTTTTTTTTTTATAAAATTCAAGAACATTAAATTCACGCTTGTCTCGTCGATAGTATAAATTTAAAGCGGGTAACACTTCTTGGTGTAGCTAACTTATATAATAATACTAGCTGTTACCCGCGGCTTTGCTCGCGTAGACTATGAATATATTTACAAATTAACTTAAAATATTACATAAATTTATGACCTCTTTGTATACCACATTGGTGTGTATTTCAGCCCTTAGGCGTAAAATATCCAGAAACGCTTAAATACGTATCAAATCATTTTTAATCGGTAGCCAAAAAAAATATCATGCTTCTAACTTTAAAAATGATGGACTTCCAGACTAACCTGTATACAAAATGTCAACCCCTATTGCTCCCCTTAGGCGTAAAATATCCAGAAACGCTTAAATACGTATCTACTCATTTTTAATCAGTATCCCAAAAAAAAGTTTCATGTTATTGATTTAAAAAAATGACGGACTGCCAAAAAACTTTCATCCCTTATTTCACCCCCTCAGAGGTAGAATATCAAAAAACGCTTAAATACGTATCTACTCATTTTTAATCAGTAGCCGATAAAAAAGGTTTTGTGCTTCTAACTTCAAAAATGACGGACTTCCAGACTAAGCTATATAAAAAATGTCAACCCCTATTAAACCCCTTGGAGGTAGAATATCTAGAAACACTTAAATACTTATTTAATCATTTTTTTTCAGTAGCCCAAAAATAAAGTTTCATGCTTCTAACTTCAAAAATGACGGTCTTCCAGACTATCCTATATACGAAATGTCAACCCAATTTCTCTCCTTAGGCGTAAAATATCCAGAAACGCTTAAATGCGAATCAACTCATTTTTAATTGGTAGGCCAAAAATAAAATTTCGAGCTTCTAACTTCATAATGACGGACTTCCAGACTAACCTGTATACAAAATGTCAACCTCTACTTTTTCCCATTAGGCCTAAAATATCAATCGGTAGCTTAAAAATAAAGTTTCATCTTTCTATCTTAAAAATGACGGATTTCAAAACCAACTTTCAATCCCTATTAAACCCCTTGGATTTAAAATATCTAGAAAGACTTAAATACGTATTTAATCTGTATCTCAAAAATAAAGTCTCATATTTTTAACTTAAAAAAATGACGGACTTCCATAAAAACTTTCATCCCTTATTTCACCCCCGTAGGGGTAGAAAATGCAGAAACACTTAAATAAGTATCTATTCCTTTTTAATCAGTATCCAAAAAATAAAGTTTCATTTTTATAACTAAATTACGGACTTCCATACAAACGTTCAACCCCTTTTTCACCCCTTTAGGGGTATTATTTCTAAAATTTGCTCCTTAGTGGGTGTCATGATATGTTAGTTTATATGTATACAGACTGAAATATAAGTTTTATGCTTCTAGTCCTAAAAATGACAATACTTTCAACAACTTACAACCTTTCATCCCCCTTTTCAACTCCTTACAGCACTTTCTCCAAATAAAAAGTAGCCTATGTCCTTTCTCAGGCTCTAGACTATTTGTGTACCAAATTTCATTTAAATCGGTCCAGTAGTTTTGGCGTGAAAGCGAGACAGACAGACAGACAGACAGAGTTACTTTCGCATTTATAATATTAAGTATGGACTATATGTGTACTAAAATCTTCTCCAAAACGCGTTACATCTTCTGGTAAATGTATACATATATGTTTATTCAATTAGACATTAGAAAAGAAACATCACCTCGTTCAGATAGATAAAATATATGTTTCCTGAGTCTTATAAATCTGGGCATTCGAAAAAAGTGTCACGAGTAACAGCTCCGAAAACCTTAAATTATGAAAAGAAATCCGAGACACTAGCATCCATTTGCTGAAATTTATAAATTAGTAGAATTGTGTTAAGCCCGTCTTTTTTTTCCACGAGAGAATATTTTTAGACTTATCATATTTTAGTACCATCCTAAGCATTTACTTTCCGTTTGTAATCTTTTTGCTGGGAAAGCGTTAAATTAATGTTTTGTATATTTGTTATAATGTAGGTATTTTATTCAAAAGGTAAGGGTTGCAAGGCGGCAAACGTTTCATTATTCTAATGTTTGTGGTGGGCGGCATCTAGCTAGGCCAGGTGTTGCGAAGTAAATGTAAATATTTTATTGTGGAGGCACAAACAACGCCTGAGAGATCGATAAAATTTGTTTGTTCTGTAAAATGCTCTCCGTTGTCTGGTTTATAGATTGTGTACATGAATTATTCAAATATCACAATGGAAATATCTTACCAGTCCATTTGTTTTAATGTCTCGTCTGATGAAACGTGCCATTTGTATTTTTTTTTTCATATTATGCAATATGATAGATGTAATTGGCATAGTTTTGTAAATGAATTAAGAAATCGGACTTGTTTATTACAATTAATATGTTTAATTGTAATCCTTACACGTATTTTAACATCATCAAATTCGTGTACAGTGTTACTATTACGAATCCGTGCAATGTTTTAAAAAATACTGAAAGAAAAATAATATGGTGAACTGACAGGGGTGCTCTTGGGAATCCTTTTTCAAGTAAGCGGCTTTTCCGTTATCACATGGATTGTACTTGTGCTAATTGCTGATGGCATTTATACGGCATGATGAATAAAATAAGTTTACGTAAGTCGGCTCCTAAGATACTAACGGTTTCATAAAGTTATTAAGTTATTCCACTCTGCAAAAGACCACACGGCTCTATAGGCTGTAAAGCTCTATGGGCCATGTGGTTTTTCGCAGTCCTTTTCTTCGTCTCAAATATTGTATTCAAATTACATATTGCACGAAATATAGGACAACAAATATCTACTCTGATCTGTTATTTGACGATGTTAGATAATAGTATGTCAATATTATGTCTGAGCGTAATGATACATAGCAAAGGATGCCTTTAAAAAAATCACAGTATTAATAATTTCGCGCAGGTCTACGATAGACTCGATAGAAACCTATTCACAATTATAGATCGTTAGAAAATAATGATTTTAATCGATTTTTATTCGTTCTAGAATAAATAAAATATATTATATCGAGATATTTTAATATTAATTCCACTAAATTCAATGACGCGATAGTTCAACGGGCGGCCATGTTTGACGTTTACGGTTGCGTTCAGAAAGCTGTATGAAGGATGATTATTGTTCGTTTTCACGTTTCACCACAATATAAATGTTTGATAATCACAACATTTATAAAAAACGTTACATGAAAAGTAAATGATGAACCATATTTGTTTAGTATTATTTATTTCACCTAAGGGAAGCCGGGTTTTCATCTAGTCTATCAATAAATTGATGGTACACAGGCGTTTTTGAAAAATTAAATTTCACAGAAGTACCGTCTAAACTTTGTAATAGATAAATCATATCGAAAATATCTCTCAGCAGATTTCGCAGTAAGTTGGCACGTAGTATTTGATAATTAACTACTTTAAGAGAGTATCATATTTATGTGATGCATCGAAGTATATTTTAACACCACTTTCGCCTTTATACTTTAATTTCTTGGCCTATATGTAAGTATATCAAACAGTGATATTTGATATTTTATTGAAATATTTTGATCATTGTTATAGTATCTAGTTCTTATAATAAGAAAGAAAGAACTTACAGTAATTTTTTTTCATACTAGCTAAAATAAAATCAGTTTTGCCTTTCTGTCACCTAAAGGATCGCATGTTCTTTCATCTCCAAATTTTGATTGATTTAGCATTTGTTAATAAATACAGATATACTCACGAGGCCAAGATCGCATTAAAAGATGATGAGATTTAACTTTAACTTATCGAGATGACATCTTAACCGTGTAGTCGAATATTGTTTTCAATGATTTCCGTACTATCTGGTTACAACTGGTTTGAACACTCTCACAGCAAACTCAGATATTATCTCTACTGATTCAGATACCTTAAAAGTTTTTGTTCTGACTAAAAATCACTGCAAATCGTCCATAATTACCTGGTATATTTATGGTGAGTGAGCTGGTCGAAATAATGTGTCTTTGGATGTATGCCTGCAATCCTAGGTTAGTCGAAGGGACAGTGTTGCCCTATCCTTACCAGCAACCCCAAGCTGATCGAAAGGACAGTGACGTTCGGTCTATCACTATAATCCCAGACTGGTTGAAGACATATCAGTTTATTCCAGGCTTATGTTTTGTTGAAAGATTGAAAGGATAATATTGTCCGGTCCATGTCTTTATGTAGATTGGCCACACGCATTTGGGCCATTATGTTAAGCTGATTAAAGAAATATGTCATCTGATCCATAAGTTAAGGTAGTTCTAACGATACAAGTGTTCATTTTTTTTTATTGTCATAGCAGATATACCAATAAGGGAGAAAAAGAGAGAGTATTTAGGGATCTAATTCGTCAAGATAGATGAGCAAATGTTCTGACGATTGAAATTGTTTGTTCCAGATACGTCTTAAGGCCGCGGTCGAATGCGTCAGTCAGTCCGTGACAGCCGGTCTATTCTAAAAAGTGGCCTGTTACTGGCACTCTACCAGTGCATCGCATCTATGGAAGTGAAGCAGCCATTTGCTTTTGTTTAAGAAGAAATCGAAATGTCAGCGCACCGTGTCAGCGTCGATTCGGTATCTACTATATAATTATTAAAAGAATGATTTTATATTTTTGTTGCTAACTGTTACTGGGAATTTGTTGTAGTAAAATATTAGTTCGACATTGTTATAAATTCCCTACATATCCATCCATCCTGCGCCTTTTAATACAAAAGTTATGCAGCTCTATGATTGGTTTATTTTTAATAAGCCATAATATTATGGGAAATGGTAAAAAAAAATCAATTAAATTTAAGTAATAGTTGTACATTTATTTCAGTAAACGTTATAAAAAATATTTATTCGCATTCTGAGTTTCCTGTTTCTCAATATAAATAAAGTATTTATAAGTAGTTAACATTTCTTCAGATGTACTCTGAAAGTTAAAAGTACGAGACCCTTGATAAAACAACGTAACACAATTTACCTTTTCCTACTGCAAAACACTTTTGTAAAGAACGAGTTTTTATCTATTCGAGTTAAAGATAAATTACTATCTATATAAATACCTGACATATTTTTACCCCGTTTTTTTTTTTTAATTAATAATATTATCTTATTACTTTAAATAAATACGTAGAATACAGAGTTAAAAAACATGATTTTTAACTTGATGCATGATTCATAGATTAGACTTAAACACTATTCATGTAATTGAGGTTAATGACACCTGCCCGTCCCCATGTTTACGGGTGAAATAAGATTTGTTTCATTTCAATCTTTGTTAGTAAAATATATCAGTACCCTGATTGCAATACAAACAACCGGATTCAACCTTAATCATCCAGAGACCCACTTAAGCTCACATAAATAAATAATCGAAATTGGACACGTACAGAAGAATTATTTAATATATTAAGATATATTTATGTTACTAGTAAATACGTATATTTTTCGTGAAGATTAACCCAGTTGGATGTCCTTTGAAAAATGTTGCATTGTTTGAAACTTCAAGAGAGCGACACCCTTTACGTAATTCTACCAAAATAGTGACATTGAAAACGAAATTATATTTTCGCTCTAAGACCTTCGTGAAAGTTAAAAACGGTCTCTTTGATAAAATGAAACAAACTTTTTAACCTTTATACTTTTCTCCTGAGACAGAGCAAAACATTAAGAGACAGAAAGGATAACTGGCATCTGATTTCAAAAAATGTTTCTTCATCTAGTTTTATTTCTTGTCAGAAATCGTTATCGTTAAAAAATATATTATATTTAAGCAAATATGACGTAATATAAAACAATAACACGCTACAGTGTATTTTAACTGCAGTGGTGATAACAGACCTTGCAAATGAATCGATTGCCTCGAGGGTTACACACATATATAAAAATGAAAATCGAAAATACAAAATTAAAATAAATTCTGCATGTAAAAACCAATTAATATCTCGTTCAATACTATTTACTTCCTACTTATCGTTTTAAAACAGTATATATATTTTCTTTTGTACACAACACATTTTCCTTACTTTGGATAGTTTGAAATCGGAGACAATCATCATATTTCGTTCTCATTTGTGAAGCAAATTAAATATTTATTAATATATGAACAAAAATTAACACATACACAATATATTCTTCCTATTACAAAATCAATCCATGTAAAGCACTTCATATGGATAGTTGTCAGGGTTTCTAAACACCAGACTTAACTTGATTGGACTTTAATCAGACTCAGTTTTTATTGCCGTTTTATACAGCTGCGCGATTCTGCAAGAATTCACTCGTGATAAATTGTCAACCGACTCACGATACTTGTGATACGCCATTTTAATACACGTATCCTATATTTTTTAAACTATTATAGTCAATGTCGCACGTCACATTCACGTTCGTGTTTTATGAGTTTCGAGTTTCTTCTCACAGACTACCGGATACACAGAATATCATTTGAATTTTTTTTCTATATATGACGTCAATTTAAGATTTGATAAAAATTTATATATTGAATTTCATAAATTTATTTTTCTTTTGCTTCAACTACACTCGAATTACATTACTAACGTTTTATTATTTTATTATAGTGCTGTACTTGCGTTGAGCCTGAATAACGAAGGAGGACAATAGGTACTTTCCGTTAAAAACCATTAAGTCGCTCGATTAATGTACATAAAATTCTTGCCTCGATTTCTTGATTTTCTGGAAGTTTCTGGAAAATATTATATACTTCAATAAGTTTTCTAGTCATTTCACAGTTCTCATCCCCATTACCATATACCGTTTCATATTTCTAAAATTGCGTACTAAAAAAAATGTAAGAAAATGCTCAGTGGTTTCCATATGACTGAGATAACCGATTTACATTGAGGATATTGTAAATAACACATTTTTACTTGAGGGTCTCCATACTTTTTCACGTACTGGACGTCCACTATCGCTGAATAAACAGTGACAATATTTATTCCTCTGAGGTTTTTCATGACTCAGGTTTTTTATGGCTTGTGTTTATTCTCTGGAAGAAATATCAAACTATATTGTCTTTCATATCTCTGAGTACTTTTTTTGTAATATGTTTTAGTAAAATTATTTTGTGATGATTTATGACCAGATTATTTTTAATTAGTATGAATATTTGCGAACTTAATTACATTTGTACATAATAGTACAATTTATTAGCCTAAAGTGTTTCCTTAAAAAAAAAATTCACTTCACGGCTCGACTGAGCAAGTCCGCGCGAATGATGTTGCATTATGCATTTTCACTAACGAACGCGTATTCCAAGAGCTACGTACAGAAATTTAAAATCCAGAATTAAAACGGCAAAGAAGCTACACCACTCACAGCTTCTCGTCTAATCTTTTTAAAAATTAAACGTCTATTAAAGATTATTAATATTATTTCGATTTTGAAAGAATTTCCAATAATAAATAATGTATCTTTGGAATTAAATTTTTTTCATTGATTGTATTATTAATCTAAAAACCGACTAGGAAGAAGTAACGCCGTAAAGTAAACAGCATGTAAATATTCCACTATTCAGCAAAGACTGTCTCGAAGTTCCTCGAAAATTCCTAGATTATTTTTTAACAGGAGTAGAGATATAAAGTAACATCTGTTAATATTCCGCTACTGGACTAATGCACTTCTACTCTTGAGGAAAAGGTCTACTTGATGGGGTATTGTGCAAGCCCGTCTGGGTATGTACCGCACACGCATCAGATACTTTATCACCAAACAAGTATACTTAGTATTGTTGTGTTTTAGCTTGAAGGATGACTAAACCGGTATAACTAAAGGCATCAGGGACATAACATCTTAGCTCCCAAGGTTGGTGGAGCATTTTTGATGCAACGAATCGTTAATATTTCTTACAGCAGTGTCTATTGACCACTTACCAACAGGTGACTTATTTGCTCATCCACTTATGTTATAAAAAATATATATTTACAATAAATGTAATTAACTCGCTGGATAAATCTACAAAAATATTATAATAATGAAATGCAAAAACGGAAAACACAAATAACCCTTAGAACAAGATACCTACTCTAAGGATGAGTTCTTGACTTGATTAATTGATACGTATCCAGTATCCGAGTTTACCAAGCCTATTCGTTTACACCAAAATTGGCTTAAACGAAAAGATTTTATAATGTCATAAAAGAGTATTGTTAAGTAAATTATAAATTGTTTTGCCTATATCCCATTAATAGGAGGATTTTTTTTTCTTAAATTATTCTTCAAATAATAAATCCATCTTTTTTGGATCTACCTCTTACCTATTTTTTTTTAGTATGTTATTCATCCATTTACATAACTTATTAATACCAAAATAATCTGATACATTTGAGCTTATTTATCACGGGAGCTACTTACAAAACTTCCTATCATTGTGTATTTTACACATGTTCATCAGTCCACGTATATCTTAACATTCTCATTTCGGCTAAATGCATTTTACTTTCATCTGTCGCATTAGTGGTCCAATATTGCGATACGAAATAAATTAATAGACCAAATTTTATAGTTAATCATAAAGTTTAAATTTTCTTATGAATTTTAAAAACTTACAAATCAACTAGTTCCGTCGTATTACTTTTCTTAACACTCACGTCGCTCTTTATCAAATAAAGGATGTGAACCATTCTGTTTTCAATTGAATCATTATTTGTTTATGCGTAATCTGTTTCAAGGTTCGTTAATCAGAGACAATGAAGACTTAAAACTTATTAAAGAAAATATAATATTATTTGTCTCTAGAAAATAATAAATTACCGAAATCAATTTCATTTTTGTATACAAATTTAATTAAGAGCATTATTTAAGAGCTGTCCGAGTTTGAGAAAACAGAAAAGTTATTTGTCGGAAAGCCCCAATTAAGGGCAAAGCTTTCTGGACTTAATCCAATAAACCTACTCATTTAGTGAACGGAATGAAAGGTAAATAATTTTAGGGCGAGAGCCGAATTGCGCGACAGAATTTCGTTCCGACTGAAGGGTTACACAATACATAAAATGTATTTGCTTGTTTGCCTCAGAATTGATTAAACAATGCAAAACAGTATCCAAAGCCGTTCGTGATAAAACGTTCCTGGTTTTAACGACACTAGTTTTGATCTGATTTTATATTATAGCTGTTGCTAGTAGTATAATGTAGCATGTAATGAATTTTGGCAAACTTCTGCTATTAACATTAATCGACTAAAATTTACATTCAATTCATTGTTCTTAAATACATAAAACTGACACCCATAGGATATTAAATCTCCACATGTTCCGATTGTAACTAACCAGCCAATCTAGAAATCTCTTTTCCTATGCAATATTTTAAATATATAATTTTTAAATATCGAATCTCTTAACCGAAAGTGTTTTATATACAAACCAAGTATTATGAAATAAGTTTTAAAAATTATTTATATTTGTTCATATGGGTTCTAAATATTTTAAATCCTTTCATCCATTCAATCAATCAATTCATTTATTCTACATACATAACATGTCGTAAGCATAGTGACGGTCAGTGGTCACCATTACCCATAGGTACACTACATTCTTACTATAAGAATATATTAATCATTCCAAATATCACCAATGTGCCACTAGCCTGAGAAATAAGATGTTATGTCTCTTGTGTCTATATAGAACACCGTAATACTAAGTATTGCTGTTTGGCGGTAGAATATATGATGAGTGGGGGTACCAGACGGGCTTACATAAAGCCCTACCACCAAGTTATATTTAAAGCGTCTTAATTTTATGCCATACAAGTTTCTGGACGCTGCTTCGTCCACGTGTAAGTGAGGGGAAACTCTGCTTGTCAGATGTTACTGATGCCATATATTGTTATTATATGAAAAAATTAAAGAGCTGAGATGGCCCAGTGGTTAGAACGCGTGCATCTTAACCGGTGATTTCGGGTTCAAACTCAGACAGGCACCACTGAATTTTCATGTGCTTAATTTGTGTTTATAAGTCATCTCGTGCTCGGCAGTGAAGGAAAACATCGTGAGGAAACCTGCATGTGTCTAATTTCAATGAAATTCTGCCACACGTGTATGCCAACATTAGAGAAGCGTGGTGGAATATGCTCCGAAACTTTCTCCTCAAAGGGAGAGGAGGCCTTAGCCCAGCAGTGGGAAATTTACAAGCTGCTAATGTGATATGAAAATTACCATAAATTTACGAATTACAAATATATATAATCAATATTCGATTCTGCTAGTTTTGTTTTTTTTTCTAATTATCTTTTAAATAAAATTGTCAAGAACCACATTGGCATGTAGTATTGGTATCAATTAATTTGTCTAGTGAAGTCACAATTAAAATGTTTAAACACCGAAAATGTTTGCGTAATATTGTGTGAAATTTCGACAGTTGACAAAATTTCACGCAATTGTTATGTTACTAATGAAATAATTATGATATCACAGCTTTGTTAATAACTCTGCAACGCGCTTGTATAAATAGCATTTCGCCAGGATCTGGCCAATAAGCACCCGAATTATGAATCAAATATAAGCAACCCATGTCCATTGTAAAAAATAAATATGTATATTTTTATATCAATCGAATAAGCATTTTTTGCTTCAACAAAAAAGCGAGGTGTCGTGGAAACTCCAGTTGGAACGAAATTACTTTCGTTATATTATTTGATGTATTGAATAAAATACGTAAACAACGTTTGACAATAATTAATTACCAATAAATTAAATTGTTTTTAAGAATCCCTTGTAAATTAGAATAATAATAAAAAAATAGTTTAAATAATTTTATGTAAAATCGTATGTGATAGATAAAGACAGAGCTACAGGAAAGAGAGGGAAAGATCGCTACAAAGCTCACGTGAACCACTCTCGGATTGAACATTTCCTTGTTTCATAATAAGTTACGTCTTTGAAATATATATTCGTTAAATGACTGCGATGGTTTGTATGTGGAAGACACACAATTGCTTATGTAATATTAAGTAGTAAAGTTATAAAATAATATCCACAGCTGGGCAAAACCTTAAGAGGTGTTAGAGGTGTTAAGGAGAAGGCTTGAATCTTATCCAAGCTTTTGTTTATGTTGAACACAATAAAACACAGGATTAATTTAATTATTAATTATTAAAAACATATATTAGATAAGTCGGATATAAATCTGCCACATGTGTATACTCCAATCGATCTAGGTGAATTAAGCTCCTAACTATTTCCTCAAAAAGGGTACGTAGGTCTTATTCCAACAATGGGACATTTACATGCTGTTCCTTATTGACTTTACTTTTGAGATAATAATTTATTCCTTCCAAGTATTTTGTATTTCAATTTAACGACACGTGTAAATATTTATAGATGTAATGATTTCCTTTTAATAAAAACTTATAAAACTAATAATAGTTATGATGCTTTTTAATTTTTTTAAAAGTAATTACCTCACAATACTTTATCGATGTTCTAAATATAACATAATTTAAACTTTAAACGACACTGAGCGCCAATCGCTGCTGTTTAATGTTCTCTCGGCTATACAAACATCTTCCCGGCGCACTCAATTACCGGAGGACTTTTGCTTCTTTATTTCGAGAAAATTATTACTTTTTTCAATTTTTATTGCTAGATTTTTATATTATAGGTAATGTATTTTTTATGCTAATACGGGCAGTATATTTAGAAACCGGGACTATATAATTAAACAGTATATATTCAATCCTTATAATATTGAAGTACATTCATTTATTAATTTTCCTTCTACTATTTATTTATCTTAACAAATGCATGAAACGTGCAATACAACACATCAGTATCAGACTTCTCTAAATGATGAGAGATGAGTACTATTTAGAAAGAAGCTACGTAAGTTATGTATTAAAATTATATTTAAATAAAGTCTGCACGGCTGAAACGAAATAAAACGAAGTTTGAAGCTTGAAAGACAATGGCGGATAAATATTTCATTTCAATTAATAGGAAACCTTTTTTTTTTTTATTTCATTGGTTGGCGGGCGAGCATATGGGCCACCTGATGGTAAATGGTCACCACCGCCCATAGACAAAGGCGCTGTAAGAAATATTAACCATTCCTTACATCACCTATGCGCCACCAACCTTGGGAACTAAGATGTTATGTCCCTTGTGCCTGCGATTACACTGGCTCACTCACCCTTCTAACCGGAACACAACAATACAGAGCACTGTTATTTGGCGGTAGAATATCTGATGAGTGGGTGGTACCTACCCAGACGGGCTTGCACAAAGCCCTACCACCAAGTAAAACCTGTATTTTTTTTTCAGAATAGTTTACTTATGTTATTAAACAGTCGCTTATTCGTTATTGTTGAGTCATATACATATATGTTACAGTAAAATTATTGTAAAGATTGTTAGTATATAATAAATCTAGACCGATTATTAACAGTCGATAGAACGGAGCATTCAGTTTACAATAAAGGACAACAATTTCGATAGTATATATTATTTAGGTTGGGTTAGGTTAGTGCTTTTGGCTTTCCCCCGAAACGAGAAGGTAGCGGGTACCATGCACAGACTGCTTCCTAAACTCGGGGGACTGAGGGACGCAGTCTCTATGACGGTGTCGTGTGATCGATGGAACTCTATGGGGCGCCTATTTGGTCACACAGAGTGTTGGGCGTCTACCGCTCCTGTCGCGCAATCCTAGCGCGCTTTCTACCCTGGGCCATTCTTGCAGGTATGGACACGACAGGCTATCCGCAGATCTGCATGTTTTTATGACGTAGGACGCAAAAGCAAAGCCTTTGGAGTGTGCCCGAGACGTTGAAACGGCGGCAACACTGGAGATATGGCGCGACTGTCTTCGCGAAGAACGGCACGTGCACAAAAGCGTCGTGGGAGCTATTCTGCTAGCCTTCGAAGCCTTAATGAGACGAAAGCGACGAGTCGACCTTTTTACTTACGCATGTAATGACTGGTTGATTGGTTTTAGAGAATACCTGTGAAGGGCCACCACTGGGACAACGCCCAACTTAGTTCAGATATATTGATTACGGCCGTGGTTGTATCCATAAAAAGCAGTGATAAATCCTCTAAGGCAAAAAAGAAAGAGAGAGGGATGACAACGTATCAGCAGCTCCGATACGGCTCAAAAGCATAAAGGCGCAGGTGGCATAACAACGCCAATTAATTACCTAATTTTATAACATCAGAACCAGTAATAGAGGACACATCTGTGCGAAGTGTTCCAGCTTCGTTCCAAGTTCGTTTGGAACTACCGCTGACAATTTTAGAGTAGGAATATCGTTATGGTTTTAGTCGGTAGTAGTACGACATAAGCCCCTATCATCACATCCGGGATGAAGTGAAAAAAAAGGTTAGTGCATTTTTATAATTTAAATAAAATGGGCCTGCTATGTTAAAATTTACTTGCACCTTTTTATACATGGTTACATCATGTAAAAATATATATACATTTGTATTTCAGGACTCTATATGGAATAATACTTAAAGACATATTTGTGTGAGATCTTCAGCACATTTCCCGCATTTCCTTATTTCCCTCGGGATAAGTCAACTCATATATAACATAAGTTGTACCGGTCTCTTGAAATATAGAAAGATAAAACAACATATACAAACAAAGTAAGGACTTAATTAATCATTTCAAAATTAAATGAATGGGAAATAATTCATGAGGAAGGTTCTTATATAAAGAACTTAACACAATATTTGTATGGCGATATTTTAAGTGTATGAAGGTACTATAACACACGTATTTTTACTGTATTAGTAAAAACAAAATTAGCATTTGTTTCTTTAAAAAATATTGCTATTTGCCGGTTTGAATGATAAGTGAGAAAGTGTTTATGACGCGACATTTTAGTTCCCGATGGATGACAGGGCATCGAGGAGATATGAATATTTGACAGTTCGGTTACATTGCTTATTATTAAAGGCAAACGTGACTTGCTATCAGGTATTTGTTTTTCCTTCCCATTTTAAATAAATAAAGAAGATTATTTTTGCATTATTCAGTAAATAATTAAACTTATCATTTTAATTAGATGATTGTATTAATACAGTTCACATAAAAAGTTTGAATAAAAAATAATAAGCGACCGCAATAAAAATATAGACTGTGTAAGCTATGCTAAAGAATTTTTTAATTTTGCTGTTTCTTTTTTTATCGATTCCGTAAGCGAACCATTAATCAGATTCTTACAACCGCTGTAGCGGCGTCAATGATATTATTAAAAAAAATATATTTAACTCAGTTAACTAAGACTTATTCATAGCGTTATTTATTAGCTTCTATATGCTCAACGCGCGTCGTTGCTACTCTTTATGTTTTCCTAAATTCTATCCACATAGTGGTTTAAGTATTTGAGGCCATCAGAAAAAATATTTTTTTATCATCAAAAGTTCAGGAGACCGTACTTTCTATCTTTAAAAAAATATATAATACGTAATCATATTTGTTTTTTGTGGTCAGCTGGATAATTTTTTTAAAAGGATCAATCCTACGTGACGATTAGAAGCAGTGGTTCCGAATATAAATTATGGTAATAAACATAGAGTTGGAGTTTGAGCTCGATAAGTACGTGAAACATAACCAAATATCGCGGGTTCAAATCCGGGCAAACATTGAATATTCAAGTTCTTAAATTGGTTTTATAATTCATCTCGTGCTCGGTGGTGCAGGTATGAGTCGGATGGAAGACTGCTACATGTGTCTGCTAACTCGAATTGAAACACCGTGGTGGAACAAGACAAGAGTAAGCTAACCTCTTTAGCAAGGAGGCCTTAGCCCTTACTTTAATAATTTACGGTGAAGTATAAAACTTGAACAGAGAAATGAACATAGAGCATTTTTTAGTGTCGAAAAAATAATCCATTACACATTAATATTATAAAACTACAATAACAGGTAGCTGTCACCTACCTGCTTTGCTTTATTTAAAGCTTATTTAATTAACTTATAAAAATATAATAATTTAATTACAAAAATAATATATCTCTTTCGAACCCACGAGATGCCCTTTAAATGGGTTATATAACAATAAGATATCAAGTCACATTTTATGCAAAAACCCAAGATAATGAGAACCATTTCAATTTAAATTTATTTTTGATCCTATATAAATTTCGACCATTGTAGTATTCGTAGTTAAATAAATGTGGTTTGTAAAATAACGGTACCTTTCATTTAAAATCAAGAATGATAATAATGATTCGAATCCCAATCATATCATATACTTTTTCGTTGTTTGACTTTGTGGTCGGACTTTATGCAAGCCCGTCCGGGTACCAACCGCTCATCGTATAATATGCTGCCACGCAGCAATACTTATTATTATTGTTTCGGTTTGAAAGATGAGTGAGCCAGTGTAATTACAGGTACAAGGGACATAACAACTCTGTTCCCAAGGTTGGTGGCACATTAGCGATATAAGGAATTGTTAAATTTAATTATGGCGCCAATGTCAATGGGCAATGATGACCTCATGATGACATCATCAATGACCATTGACATTGGTGATGCTATGGTGATGCTTGACAATGGGCGTGCCTATTGGCCATCAAGAGATGGCCAATAGGCACGCCCACCACCTGATGGGATAAAAAAAATTACCTATACCTAATAAAATTATATATACCTTTTCGTTAGCCGAACATGTGAGGAATACCATTTTTATTGGATATCATAATTATTCTAAAAACCATGAGAAGTTTCTCCTTTAATAATTTAAAAATTATGAATTTGTTTAAAACTTTGTAATCTTTCCAACTTCGAAGTTGAATTCTGCTAAAATATTTTTGAGTAAAAATGTCATCTCACGAAAAATAATAGCCCGTTTGTTTATTTTGTAAATGCAAAATTAATGGATTAAAACCTACGTGCAACTCATGGCACTCAGGGTGGATACATATCGAAATATTATTATTATACGTTTTACTCAGTTTAGCTATAACTAAACTGAGTAAAACGTATAGTTATGCAATCACTCTGTGTAATTTCGACACATCCGGGCCATTATTTTAGGATATTATGTAGTCTTCCTGGATCATATTTAAAATTACTCTATACATAACCTAAGCAAAATTCTAAAATAATAATTATAATATAAGTACACTGCATAGCTTATTCAGTATTTAATTATATGTGTCTATATCTGCTTTATAAAATATATGTATGCATTGTTGCCGATATAAATGCAGTCTCCTATGTTATACAATAATTTGTAACTATATACATATATGATTAAAATATTAGTCCCATTTTTTGTCAGAACAAATCTCACATTAAATGTTACTACTATAAAAGTATAAAAGCTGTTAAGAAATGGTAAATGCACACCGAATTTGTACATGTTTGTAACATGGAATAAAATACCTTTTCTATAAACAGAATGCTTCGCAGCGCAACACACTTCACTTGTCTTGCTTGTGTTCATTTATAGTTGGACACACGCAAGTGTATTGTTAAATGTACTTGCCTGAATATTTCTTATATAAATACAAAGATTTTCTGCTAAATATTTGGTTAAAAAATAAATTCAAATTAACGTATATTTTAATTTTATTTAGCCAAAAAATTAAAAAAATATATTCAATCCTCGCATTTTGTAATGGCCAATTTTAAATTTAATAGCGAATTATAATATCGACGGCTCTTTGTAGTGTAAATAATTCAAACTTTCAATTTATTATTAGTAGATAAATTTGTTATATGATTTGTACAACCATAAAAACATATGTACGCTGTACACGTACATTCAGTCTAAGAAAAAAAATCATCTCTATTATAATATATAAAATCAACTTTTTATGCAATCTACTTACAACCATTCCTAATTATTAATTACAGTATGATTGGCGGCTTTACTTTAAATTAACTGTAGTTTTGACGTTTCATATTTCAGAAGTTGATACTTTATTTTACCTATTAAAGTTATTTTGCAACTTTAAATTAATACGCTCTTTGAAGAAAAGAGAAGCATTTCTTTAAATTATACCATGGGAACATTAAAAAGAAAGTGTAATTCTTTAAATAGCATGAAATGAAAAGTAATATGCATAAAATGTAATGTTGTACTTAAAGCCAACATGTCTGTATATGTATGCTACTTGTGTATTATTAACGTTTGTTTTGCCAATGCTCGTTTGAAACATTGCGTTGTGTAACATATAGGGTGAGGCTTAAGCTAATAAGATTAAAAGTGTCTAGCACCACAATAAAATTAAGTAAGCACGAAGCTGAATAAGGCACATGAATGTGTAATGACTATCTGCCAGATGTTCGTAATTCTGGAACGCATTGTAGGCGTTCTACGTTCGTACATAATTTCGGTATAAGTTAATTATTAAGCAAAGGTTCACAGCGGAAATACACAATTTTCTTTTTACTGAACGTTTCTAAATGGATCAAACGATTTCTTTCTTTTGATTAACGTTCTTTGAACGGATTTCGATAGAAGAATTATTATCATTTCTACTATTATGAAATAAAGATGGGTAAATATCAATCCAATTTATTTTTAATTTTATGCGATTAAACAACTATGATATTACACTATAGGTAAAAGAATTAAAATAAAATTTATCCTCAACTGAATATATTTATAGGTATATGAATATTATATTTTGTATAAAAAATAAATAAAAACAATTTCGAAAAATTCATGTGTGTTTAAATTTGTGCGGGTCAACATTCTAACCCTGAGAAAACCCAACAAATTCAAGGTCACTCTACTTAAGCTAGATCATCTTCACTTATCAGAAATGAGATTATGCGAAAAAGGACCTCAATTATATACATTGTTTGCAAAACGAGCACTGAAGTAACATTGGTTTGGTTACGTAAACATTATGTTGAATCGAACATTAAAGGTCGATGGCCGTTGGAGCAGACGAAACCTAGAGTGGGGACCGTGGATCGGCATAATTCGTAGGCTCAGTTAGGTGAAACAGTATCCTAAATGAGAGATCGCAGAAGGCGGTTTCCTAAGGAGAGGCCTCCTCCGACTCCGGAAACATTTGACTCAACAAAAATGATATTGATTGAATTAGTGAAATCTTGTTTAAGATGAAACTTTAATCTTGCGTAATTATTAAAATATTCACAGGCGAATAACAAGTAATCAAAACCCTGCTATATTTTTATCGCACCGATAAAATCACCAATTACGTACAATTTTAATTACGAACGCTTTCACGTGTGATTGCTACATTCGCATTATTTAAATTAACGACGCTTAATATTGTCAAAAGTCGTAAAATATACAGAGGTCAAAGCTTTTCACTTTGATTCGTAGGATTTACAATTTTAAGAAATTTCAACATTTCATTTAACGTAACAATTAAATAGGCACCAGAGAGGAACAAATACAGATGTTAACAGTAACTTGACATAATCAGCACTGTACCAATATTAAGCTGATGGGAAGACAAATCCGTGCAAATTTACATGCTTTCCGAGGCACGGGAGTGTACAAACTTCATACTTCTAGATTTCGGACTGTTACTGAGAAATTTTCGACCGACAAACTCAATAACATTTTATCGGCTTGACCTGGCATCTGAACCCAGAACCTTAGAATCTATTGCTTTATATCTAGTAACTAGACCAACGGTACACAAAATTTTTGATATGACTACCATATCACAATATTTGTGTACCAGTAACGAAAACCTTATGAAAAAATTAAACAAACCAATCTTGTATTTTTATATAGAAACTAACTAGTTTCTAGTTTCAGGTAACTACCTGTTGTGACTTCGAGCGAGCGAAATATACATAGGTATATTTTTTTTATTAGTCCTAAAAACCAATCGCAGTCTGGTACTGCGAGGACTTAACAAAAAAATCACTGGAATCTATGACGTGTACACGAACAGAAGAATTGTATATTAAAAGACATAAAAGCTCTATGCTATTGATATATTATATTGTCCAACATATATCGTCCCACGTGAACAATAGAAAGAAATTTGATAGCTGTCTATACACGTCTACTCTTTTAAAATACTCTTATCACAGTGTACGTCGCCTATTAAATTATACATACATACAAAATAAATATGAAATGGAGAAATAAAAAAAAAAGATAAAATTCAAAAAACGTTGGCTCATTAACGGCTTAAGATGTAATAAATATTTACAAGTCCTTGTAATACAACACATCATCTCTGTAACTTTGTTAGTCCAACCTTCAAGAAAAATTCATAATATAATAGTTTCATTACTTTTCAAATAAGATTATTCTATGTCGGTCTTTTCGGACATTCGAGAGAAATTTAATAAACTTAATATTGAGTACTGTCTACGTTGAAACAAATGCAATAAGCGTTAGATAACTCAGATTATTTTATTTTCGTGCAAATTATGATAATCGAATAATTGATGCGGTTAATGTTTATGTATTTTGTTTTGGTGTAATGTTATCGTAATTTTTCTTAAAACATTACAATAAAAGCATCTTCTATCTTGTGCGGCGTCCCCTTTACCGTCATACAGGAAGAGCTCCGCAAATAACTTCTTTTGCATCCAAATAGAAGTAACAAAACATGAAACTAAGCGTTAGTGGGAGGGTTACTCACAAGAAGATCTTATAATATTTAAATAAAGAACAAGAAAGGTACAGGTAATAAATATAATAATAGGCTAATATTATATTTTATAAAATTAAAATTGACCAACGACTATCAAATGAAATCAATTTGGTTTGATCCTACACACGTGTAAAATTCCAATTTATTCCCAATACATAACTTTCCGTTTGGAAAAAAGGTTAACAATTACAAAAAAGTTCAATTATTTTATAAAATTTATATATATATTTATCTGTGAACGTTTTTTCTATCTTTAAAGAAAGATGATAATGAGTCCAGACTAAATAACACCCATACCATTATTATTATCCTTCTACCATGTTTATTTAACTTTATATCCGTTTTAAATGATTAAAATCTAAAAGATCCTTACGTTAAGCTACGCGTTTATTTAGGCCATCACGAACCTAATGTTGGTGTAGAACACATTAGCGGAGACTTCAAACTAATCAAGAACACGGGCTCGTTCGCGTTGGCGTTACGCGTGTACGATGTTGGTAATTTATTAGCGTTTATTCCCATATAGCAATCTGTAGGAATGCCGTTCTATTACGCAGACTCCGTTGAGATCTCTCCTCCAGTGAGCTGCGGGAGTGGGAACGCGACGGTCGCTCCAGTCTGTTCCAAATACAGTTTCGGAACTATATCGCCGAGATCTCGACGACCGCGCCATTTAAAACCGAAAGTGTGTTTATGGACAAAAGTTAAAAGTTCTTTTTTGGATATTTAAAAGACTCGCTGTGTTTTTGTGGCATTATGGAATTTATTTTTAAAATTGATTACTTAATGGAAATGGTAAGTTCAAAGTTTTTATACGTATAAACAAAGATAACCGATGTTTTATGTTTTCTTTTTTTAGTTACATTTAACGACATTTTTATTCGTTGACTTAACATTTTAAGTCGAAACTGTTCTTGTACAACCTAAGTAAAATAATATTTGATATGTTTAAAAACTTTTGTTATCATAATTATAAAGAACCAAGTTATAGTATAATATTCGACTATATGAAAATGCCTTTTTATTGTTATTATTAAATTGAGTTAAATTATTATAAAAATTAATAAGCATACGTAATAGCATAAATGGTGTTCGAAAAAAAAATCGCAGTCAATTATTGCATACTCCATTCAAATATATAATTATTTATATAAAAGTATTTCCATATTGAAAGAAAAGTAAAAATGAGTAGCCAATAAATTCTTATACGAGAGGTTCGTATATTTCAAAATCGACAAGCCGTCGCTCAGCACTCCTCGGTGGTCGTTTATTTCCCGGGCAGGATAAGCGCCATTTGTTAGATTCAAGCGAAAACAAGACTGAGATACTTTATTTTATGTTTTATGTTAATAAACTCGCCTCCTGTTTACTGAAATAGCATAAAAGTTTAAGCGATAATCCTTGTAACCTCTTTTGTATTAACAACATTTATATTAAAACTAGAGTTATGCTCATTTATAAATGTTGTTAAACTAATTATAAAATATTTAAAATATAAAACACAAATGTATATAATATAATATACAAATTATATAATGTGCATTATCCTTGTGACCAATATTTATTTATGTTTTTGGTGTAATTCTATTTTAATCCATCCGCTTTATGCATTCATTTAAGAATGCAAACTTTTAATTATATTACAAATTGTAGATTATCAATTTGTTCTTGTTCATTTCTGAAAACAATACGTTAACTCTAGTTTAGCTTTATAGAAGAAAATAGCAAATTCTTGTTATTTCAAACATATTAGATGAAGATCAACATTGGTTTTATAAGGATACTATACAGTATACTATTCTTAAAATAGTAATGTCAAATACATTTATATTTTTTTGATCCAACAGAACTCTAGTTTCGGACGGCGGATTCGCTTGCGTGTGTGGATGGGCGGGTGTAGGCGTTAGGGATAACCTAAGCGATTTCAGGTTATAATTTATGTCTGTGCCAAATTTCATTAGAAATCCGTTCAGCTGTAATTAAATAACAAACATCCATCCAGTCAAACTTTCGCATAGTAAGTAAGATACGCCGGATTTATATTATGTTATGCATTTCCACGAAAACTTACGTTTTATATTCGTAAAATATTTTACACATGGTGTCCCCATGGGTATTTCTATCAATGAATTTATGTATGTCCCCCTGCCATGTAAAAATAAATATTTGGGAAACTGCTAAACTTGATTTTGGTATCTTTTAAGATTATTTATAATATAATTATTTTGTTGTTTATACTATATTCCCTGATATGAATACAATTGCTCGACTTTTTAATCTCGGTTTTTTTTATATATTACGTATAAGTCTATAGAATTATAACCATTTGTCATAAGCACTGTCTGTCACTTATATTGAGAATTGAATGATATCATAGCGCAGTAGAGCGGCCGGCGCTGTCCTCTTCTGTAATAGGTTATTTGATATTTTGACTGGAGCGTAGTTTCTCTTGCGGGACGTATGCTGTCGTGCTCAATTTAATTACGGCTATATCGAGCTACAAATAACACTGTGGTTATATTATTTTTTGATAAAACTTTACAACATAATATCAATTTTTTACAAAATTTTAAGATAAATAAACAAATTATTATTTGTTTATTGTATAATCTTAGCATTTGTGTTAGCTTGAATTGTAACTAAATAAATCGGTAATATTGTTTGAATAATCGTAAATAACGATGCATTTAAGTAATTTAAATATATAAAATAACGTTATTTTAACATACCATATCGGGTGAAACATTTTATCTAATTAGTGCACAGCTAAAATCCATTAAGGATTTGAGCCCACGCAATCCCAACGTCGATAATGTTCCTAACTTCGCTGGGACATTGTCCTTGCCCACTACTTATAGGAATATTAATAGTGGCTAACCTTCAGGCGTTCCTACCAATGCGTATATTTTAAAAAAGTATATTATTTGATACATTAAGTAAAGTATTATTTTTTAAAAATAATAGATGTATACTACCGCCTATATAACAACTAACTACTAAATTTTACATCCACAAATCCAACAATTAACTTACAACTTTTTATATCCCATATACATCTCTCAACATTTTTTCCAACCTGTTCTACCAATCGTTCCACACGTTAACCAACCGCTAATCCTCTCATTCAACTAGATAGTTGATAGATAGCAATCGACCTATTCTATCCCCCCATCCACGCGTCGACACGAACGCTTCAGCTGGTTCACCTCATTTTCTTTCATCAAGCAAATTCAGTAATATCTTGATTGAATATGTCGTCATATATTATTATAATCTATATAACAGGTTTTATAACTAAGTTAATAATAAATATTTTGAAATGAAACAAAGTGTAATATTTATATTAAGTAGTGGTAATATTCCAGCAAAGCGCAAGAATAAAATTTATTTGTATATTTTATGTATACAGTTCGCTCAGGCAAATTTTCAGACAGACTAAAAAATCATCCAATTTATTATGTACGGATATGACAATTTAATAGTTTAATCATGGGAAGAAATAATAAAGACCAATAAATGTCCTACTGTTTCATTTTAAGAGAGAGAGATTTTTTGGATTCCATTGTCAGATGACGGATACACTACTGACTGTGAGATGAGTATATATATGCTATATATAATAATATAAGCTTATCATCATCATCATCATCATCATCATCATGATGCAATATAATGTGCATAGGATAAGTACGTACAAATTTTATTTAGCTAGATTTATTTTTCTTAGTCCTTTAAAATAAAATGCATGAAATACCTTCAACCGGTATCCGTACACGGAACAAGGCAATCTTTGTAATAGGCTCTCTGGAATAATTTATTAAATTGTTTTGTAAAAATTGCGCAAATTCTAAATAAAATAAAAACACTCTTTAAAGAAGAAATCTTCAATTTAAAACTGAAATCAAAAACCTTTGAAAGGTCTTAATAAATATTAATTAAATTTATCTTTATTGACTGGACTTTTCCTATCGATAAACATTGAATGAGCATATTAACATAGGTATCTATTATCTATTAATAATAGGACTCACTCATCATCTGTTTGACTTCCAAACATTAATAATTTGGATTTCTTGGAAACGTGAATCTCGTAATGTATACGTAAATTATTTACTTTATCAGATCCCTTTTATCGTGTCATACTTTCGAGAATGACAAACTAATATATAGGTTTTAGAGATAAGACAAACGCGGCGCACGTAAAACGCACGAACGAATATGTAAATCACAGACTTCGTCCTATCGATCTGTTCGAAGTGTCATTCCTTTGAACTCGCTGAGGCAAAAAAGTGATCTTATACGTTTTTAAAATTAGGCAAACACAACGTTAAGATAATTTAAATATTAAGTAATCCTTAACACCTATGGCATTTATTTGGCGTTTATCTAATAGTCGCTATTTATAACGAATCATTGAAACATTGAATTCTTAAAAGTATTGTGTAATAATATTCAGTTTCGACAGATAACGAAGGCTTAATTTAGTGTGTTTGTTTTCTAGAACGATTTATTAATAATTGCATTTTCTAATAATTTAATTTCGAAATTTCCGCAGGCTAAACTATGTATTAATGTTTAAAATTCATATATTAGCAATTATTTTCACTTCTCATAATAAGTTATATTAAATATGTAATATAGTATTATAATAGGCATAAGTAAAAATATTAAATTTTAATATTACTTAAAAAAATTAAAAAAATCATTCCCTGGGGCTCATTCTCTCAATATAAAAGAACATGTCTACACGGGAGATTACTCACGGTCACAGTGTAACATTCTTTCAATTTAGTAATATTACTTTGGTACAGTCTCTCGAGACTAATTATCTTTTTTTTTTATGTAAAATGTAATACATTAGACAACGAAATGAATCTTACTGCAGACCAATATCGTGATAAGTACATTGACTATAAAAATGTAACATACACGTTTTCAACATTTCAAGAGTAAGATACGAAATGAATTATTACAGAATTGTAATACCGCTCATTGGTGTAATAAAAATTGTTAAAAATCGTTTTTTAGTGAGATATTATTAAATAATTAAAACATGATAATTAAAACGATGACAACACCTCTCATTTTTAGATGCCTCAAGTTGATGAAGTGTAGGAAATTCAATACGTACATTGTGACGTTTCCTTTAACAACAGTAAACCTTACTCTATGAAAATATTTTAATTTTTTTCTTTTATTGATTGTACCGACCTTTTCTAATCTAATGCGAACCCAAAGCATCTAAAACAGTTGAATTAACTTCTTACTATTGTTTATCTTATATTTTGGTCTCCGAAGATAAAACCACATTTTTTTACCGATTTAAGCTAAACTGGTGACCTATCTGACTACTAAGAATACTATTATATATTTTAAAAGAAAAGTAACTGCCTATAAACATCCCACTGCTGGACTAAGGCAGGGAGCCTTCTTGAGAAGAAACATACTTCAAGTATGTTGCAAACCTGCCCTAATGTGTGATTGAATGGATGGATACACGTGACAGATTCTCATATGCCATATCCATGTTCCTTCGCCGCTGAGTACGAGATGAGTTATAAGATAAATTAAGCACTTGAAAATGCAGTGGTGACTCAAAATGATCGGTTAGAATTCATGTCTTCCTACTTCTGAGCCATTCGCGGCTATAACTATATTAAATTAAACTTCCTTCGTAATACAACTACAAGATTCGTTCTGCTGCTTCACGTTCCAAACTATCATACAGATCATATCAAAGAAAATCCTTTCTAATTTCTTTCACAGTGAGGATTTGGCTTTGGAACTTTCTACCCATTGACACAAGAAAAGCAATCACTAAAAAGTAATTTAAGTACAAGGTTAAGACTTTTTCTCGCGCTAAACCGTACATAACAATCTCTGTTTAAACAATTTCTTCCCTTATGTTCCCCTTGACTTAAGTTAATTTGCTTTTTTTTTCTCTTTTTATAATTAACCTGACTGTTTATTGGTGTTATCTTTGTTTTAATTTTGTACTATGTTTACTATAGTGTTTTATTTTATTCTCTGTTCAACTTAAGGTTAATTGGAGGGCTTAAATTAAAAAATATAGAAATTAGATAGTACATCTATGATATCCATGTGAATATTTTTTTAAAAGCAAGTGAAATAGTAAAAATATTTTATTGTGTTTTAAGAACAAGTACTCCAATGATAAGACAAAAGTACTGAACAAAAACATTGCACTCAATATATAATACAGGTTTAATCAAACAAAAGGTAAATCATTTAAACAAATAATCGAATTCGTTAATCGCTTATAACGAAGCTGATGTGTACAAACTCAAAGCAATTTTATGGAAATTTGTTGACATTGCACGTCCGCTCATCTTTATGTAGAAAGTACGTCACATCGAGATGAACAGTATCAAGTGTGAGGCCTGAGGCGATGAACCTGAATGTGTTAACTGATTGCCCAAGTATATATGTACATGCTATATGTATAATTATACAATAATAATATTACATATCGTTGCAACAGAATAGTTTTATTTTTTATTTTGCCCCAAAAAAATTTAATGTTTTAGGGATTTATTACAAAGTTATACATTTAATAAATATATATTTATTATAATAGCGCAGCTATTGTCGTATCATTAGCAGCCTGTAAATTCCCACTGCTGGGCCCTTTGAGGAGAAGCTTTAGGGCATATTCCACCACAATGCTCCAATGCGGGTTGGCGGAATACACATGTGGCATAATTTCGTTGAAATTAGACACATGCAGGTTTCCTCACGATGTTTTCCTTCACTGCCGAGCACGAGATGAATTATAAACACAAATTAAGCACATGAAAATTCAGTGGTGCCTGCCTAGGTTTGAACCCGAAATCATCGGTTAAGATGCACGCGTTCTAACCACTGGACCATCTCGGCTCATTGTCGTATATACACTTCAATATATTTTACATTCAACAAAGATAAATATCGTATTAGACTTTAATTTATGGCTACTTAATTTTGTATTTTCTCAACAGAACGTTGTGTACATAGCACTGTTTAAATAAACTTAGCGCCAACAATTTTGCTTTTATGTAAACGACAGCGGTTACTGTATGCGTTTAGTTAAATTGCCAAAATGTAAACATAATTATAATTATTCTTTTAATTAAGGGGCAAAGTGTTGAAGTTCGTTACAAATTGGTATTATTAGGATACCGCATTTCCATGTACATTAATTGGTATCAAGCACATGTGAACCTAACCAACTTAATTAGTTTATCCCGCAACTAAAATGAACAATGAATTCTGACTATAATATAAAGTTTGCCAATCAATTATTGTTTCAGAGTCTCTGTTAACTTTAAACAAATAGTACCTAATTCGGATGACATAAAAACACAATTCGTGTAATAATTATTTTTAATACTATATAACATAAACCTTATAGTTATATTATTACTCAATATATAACAGGATATGCAATCATTTATCATAATCTAAACGCATGTTTTCAACACTTTCTAATATACCTATTTAGTCCCCCATCCTAGTGAGAAGCTTGTGCTAGGAGTGAGTTTGTTGAATACATGGGAATATGTTTGTTAAGTTATTAGTATTTCATAATATACAGTATTCCTAGCATAGACAACTTTACACTTTAAAAACATAAAATACAAATTGCCAGGCCGGCCATTGTATTTGATACTATTCTGTTCCAGTTTGAAGGGTTAGTGATCCAGTATGATTACAGGGACAAGAGTTTAGATCATAGTTTCCTTGGTAAGAGGTATTGGCGATGTCAGGAAGCGTCAAAATTTCTTGTCTGTGACCACTTACCATCTGGTTAATTATTTGAATATCCATCAACGAATGATATAAAAAAATGCAATTTTTTTTTCTTATTTTTAATACCACTGCTAAAAACCTAATTTTAAAACCACTGTTTATGACGTAATAATTTCTTCATGTAAGTACTGACAAGAATTAATTGGGCCACATTTGCAAGTAGATTACCAACCTAAGGGCTCAAGGGACGGGCCATTTGTCAATGTAATCATCTTTTCATGGGTCTGAATAGGTACTATCTTAGGTAGGGAAAATATAGTATATATTGAATTGTGTAAAAGATTTCCATTTTATTTGAATATTATAAAAACATACTATGGTCAATTCTGGTTAAGACTATATCGAAGTAAACTTAATAAGACAGTCACTAGTTGACATTAAGAAAGTTATTATGGTAATAAAAATTGTTTTGTTTCTTAAATTATTATATAATTGCAAAGAATGATCATCTAACATAAAATCAAACTACAAAGTCATACTTATATCTCAAATATCGTCTTTAAATGCCACCTCTTGTTTTACCGAGCCATTGTTTTAGGCACATTTCCACCGTAATATTTCTGACACCGGAGTGTCATCTACTTGTCACGTAAACGAAACAAACAGCAACTTTACCTTTAGTCGTTCTGTTAAATATTAATGTTATCATTTTTATAGCTTTATTGAATACCTAAAATCTCTATACTATTCTACTATACTATATCCTAGCTCTTATATATTTTTAGTTTACATTAATTGTAAAGTTCCCAGTGATTCGGTATGTAGATTCTATTGAGAATAGAATAAAGTTTTAACAAAAAAAAATAACAAACGACTCCAAAAATTTACCTGCACTGAAACTAACTGATTAGATATTGTGGTGTATTTAAAAGTTTTTAGTTTAAGTTTGCATATACAGGCAAATGTTTTAGGCAGGTTTTTATTTGATTTGATCTTTTTACTTTTACTGGTAAATGTTTCTTATTGATAATGAGGTATTTTATTGTTTTATATAAAATAGAGATAAATGATGATACACCTAGTTTTTTACCCTTATAGTTACTTTATTTTCTTTTAATTTACATTGGACCAATCTTAAATTACAACTTTTGGGCTGCCCGCGAAGTTTTGCGTTTATTCAAAAGTTTTTTTTGGAATTGCGAGACCTACGACAGGTTTTGTTTTGATTACGTTTCATTGTAAACTGCAAGTTACTCATCTACATTCGGCGCCAAAATGATGAAACCTTATTTAAATTAAATTTTAAGTAAAATAGTTTATATATATAAATACATCAGTTCAGTTTGAATTGGAGTTTGTCGATAACAATTTACTTTATTTTTGTTAACGTTTTTCATTTCTTTTTCCTTATACAGCCGTAGTACCGGCTCTTTAACCGGCTAGCAATCTTTGTCCGCTCTCTTAAATTAGTTATAATCAATTTAGTAAATTGCAATTAAGAATCCTCTTTTTTTTGCTGTACATCTACGGCTGGAGCTCTTCAAAATGGGACCGTATAGTAAGAGATAACCGTATAAAATAGAAATTATGACTCAATGCTTACATTTTTTTAATAATTAAATTACATAGGTATATAAATTATTAAACATAATTCGCTTATATATTATAGGTTAAAATCCACGAACACTTGCCCCGCTCTCTTTACCAGCTTAAATTTAGCTTAACCTTTTAGTATGTGTGGCTTAAATCTAGCAACTGAATTTTAGACCACTTCCACCCAACAGACTGTGGTCACAATTATGTACAGTCTAGTTTACTAAATGCTGTTCGTTTTAGTATATGTATTAAATAAAAGCATTTTTTTTTTCATTAGTTTATTTTTATTCTATGAACTTATTTATTATTTACTAGATGAAAACCCTTCACTCGGATAAAATAAATAAAACGTAAAAAAAATATTTTATCATTTACTTTTCTTATAACATATAACATTTTCATAAAGGTTGTGATTATCAAACATAAATATTTTCTATTAAGGTGATGAAAACTAATAACAATAATTCTTTACTATTATACACAAAGCTCAGTCAATAGTATTAATGTTTCGAATTTCGAAGGTTTATTTCGCGGTAGTTGCGCAGTTACAATTTTCACACTCACAGACTACTAAGATACTACGTCGCGGTCTTTTTTATAGGAGTCATTGTATGAAGGTTCTTAATGTAGCATATGGACAATAAATATGTAATGGCTGCCAGGAGAACATAACGTGATTTTATTTCACGAAATATCAAACAATCCGAATTTTGCGGATATAAGCACTCATGTGTTATTGACTCAGAATTGTTATATTTTAACGATCTGTAATTTATTGTGGATAATTTTCCATCGAGTCTACCACATCCCTGTGAAAACACTTTCGGAACGCACCCGTTAACGTCATGTCATTGAATTTTGTGGATTTAATATCGAAGTATCTCAATTATACGAAATTTGCGGCTATATATTATCGTCTAAAAAATCATTATTTTTTTAACGATCCAGAACTGTGGATAGTTATCGATGTAGTCTATCGTAGACCTGCACGAAATTATTAATATAGATTTGTTATAGTATTAGGTAATAATATACGTTTTAAAAGATTTTTTTTTTTCTTATATTAAATGGAAATAATTTCCATTTGTTTTTGAAAGATTAAGAAACATACGATGCGTATTTGTACACTTATATTAACACAAAACATTATAAATCAGCTAAAACCAGCTTCATGTAGAGCAAGTTGCAGTTAACATGACAACACATGTTAATCAAAAAGTGACACGTCTTTTAATACTATGTACTCAACGTATCGGTTTCTTTATTAATAAATCAGCCTAAAACAATAATATTACCTTGCAATATAATACACTATTACAAAAATATATCTTCTTATAAGAATGAAAAATTTTGTAGGATTAATAAGAAATATAAAATATGTACAAAATAAAAAATACAACAAATAAAAAAAACGTAATACTTCAGTATTATAGTTTGATAAATATTTCTGAAAGCTACAGCGGTTGTCGCTGTAAATTTCCATGTCATTGAAGTTGTCATGTTATGTAACTGTCTAGATTCTCATGGAATGACCTATAGGTGAGAATTTACCTGTATTTGTATGATATCTAGGAATCGCAAGGATTTGAGATTTGGAATCAAGTGTGTTTAGTAGACAGGATCTGGGCAAATTTTACCCCTGTAGGAATCTAGTAAAGCCTTTATGAATTTGTGAAAATCTATTAACGTGATTTGTGTAATTTGGAATCAAACCTGGCGATGCGTATACAATTGTAGTGTGGAAGTAAAATTTCATAATAGCCGGGTTGCCTTAAAATAATAGCTTGTTCTCATAACAGAATTCCTAAATACTTTTTATCTGTGCTTTTTAAAATGCTATTCTTTAGCCAAGATAACTCCTCACTTTATTCTACTTTAAATTAATTCTAAGATAATAACTTAGAAAATCTTATGAAGTTCAGTATTTAGTGAGTTCATTTTTCCGATATTTAAATCATATTTGTTATTATAACATTTTTGAAAAGTATTAAGTCGTATTATAGTAGCACAACTTTGCTCATTCTTTCAATACGCTTATTCAACTTCTGATGGAAAAAAACATTCAATTATATTTACTGTACTTCATATTTTTTATCCTTATAATATACCAAAATAAGCCACATCCTTTGAAAATCTGTCCATTTGTCTTTTGGATATAACTATCCTAAATTATGATAAATTATTATATTCAATTAAAAATATACAGTATGTTCGTTAAAAATGTATACTATCTATCTTTTTATGAATTAATAGAGTCTTAAGGACATATTGATAAAATAAATTGGACATAGTTATATAATACGGAAGGATGGACGCCATAATATATTTTATTACAAAAACAGTATTAGGTATGTGGCTATAAGGCAAGAGGAAGGCTAAAGAAAAATGATGGATTGTATTAAGGATTATATTTGTAAGATTACAGTAACTGGAGATATGACTAAAGGATATATTGAAATAACAGAGTGCATTGACCCCAAATAATTGACATGGAGGCAAGCGACTGATGATGATGATGATAATGACAGCCATTTCAGCCGAGAATGACAAACTTTAATTGAATCTTGATTATATAAATAAAAATAATGTCTTTAGTAGTACGCTCTTTTAATACGAGTTATGAATAAAAAAATAATAAATCGTACTAAAAGAATATTAAAGTACTAAAAGGAAAAATTTACATTTAAGTTATAACGGGAAAATAGTTAGGGAATAGGTTTCGATGTATTTATATCAATGTAAAAATATGTGTAGGTTTTTACGAGATAATATTATTATTTTTTATAAATATAAGTTTTTATTTACATAAGTACTATTAACATTAAACTGTCGCGGTCATGATTTATACTGTGATGATTTTAATTCTTATTTGCATACAGTTAAGGACTTTAGTTGACGTTAAGGAATTAAAAACATATACACCATTGTCTAAATCAACGCACAAAGTCGAGTTAGCAACGCGTGTACGATGAAGTAATAAACTCGTATTACATAGTATAAAGTTAAAAGTTTTATTCAAATTACCTAACGGTTAGAGGTTTTGGCAGAACATTTATTATTTTGTCAAAGTGAACCTCAAGTATGCTTGTGACATATTGGGAAACAAGGGTTAGGTAGTAAATCGATCTCATAATTACATACGAGTAAGTTAACCTATAATAGGCTAAGTTACATATTGTATCATTGGAGTATGCATATCAAAAGCAGTATGTATTACAGTGCAATTATCAATATTTTTTACTAGTGTGAACCGGCTGTTAATCAGTATAATTACAAGTACAAGGGATATATCATATTAAAGCCCAGGGTTGACAGAACATTTATGATCTATGGAGAGCTTTAAGGCTTTCGAGCTTTTTCTTACAGTGGCAATGTCTATGTCCTATGTACGAGAGTTATAGGTATCTCACCGTGTTATTATATAAAAGATAAGAATTAACTAAACTTTAATACGTGAATAAAATATATATTACACCTAAAATATTGGTTTAATTAAGAACAATTCTCCATACAATTAATATTCATATAATACAAATGCAATGTTTACTTTTTCCATCACATTATATCACTGATTTATAGGAAATTGATATAATCAAGCATTTATATAAATTTTCTCTAAATCCAAATATAAAAATCAAGGCGATTTGATCTATAGCTCATTAACTAGTGAGTTAAAGAGCAAAAATATATCTTATGAAAATTTTTCAGCTTATAATAACTTTTTATTAGAATAATAAATATCTATCCCCCGACGCGATGACGACTCTTGGAAAATAAATATATTTGAACTTACATAATACATGTGACGATAATAATTATAATAAGTTTAAAATTTTATTTGTTAATGTTTAGAGTTTATTTTTTGTGTCGGGGGTTTTTAAAATTTGTAATTTTATTTTTATTTTGACCTTTTTAAAGTAGGTATAAATATTAAGAAGGTATTTATAGTGATTAGTTCGTTGAGTTAGTACCATAGTTAGGTACTAGGTATCATAGGTATAAATATAATGGTAATCGAGCCTAATTGATCCCATTTTATTTCCCACCTTCGAAATCTAAACCTTACCCTATCATGTCATATTTGAGGCCATGTTCTCGGTACCAAATTTCGAATCGATAAGACATATGGAAGGTAGTCAGATACCCTGATCAACTATTAAAGAGCTGATGATCTTCAAACGGCTGATCAAATCATGGTTACCTTACCATACACTTACAATATCATTGAAGTAACACGGAACCAAATTTCGAATCGATAGGACATATGGAAGTTGTTCAGATCCCCTCATCAACTATTAAAAAGCTAATGATTTTCAAACGGCTGAACAGATTTTCATGAAAAGTGGCTAAGAACGCTCGGGATAAAATTATCTATGACACGAAAAAAACTAAACGAAAATCGGTTCATCCGTTTGAGAGCTACGATACCACAGACAGATACACAGACACGTTAAACATATATACCCTCTCTTTTTGCGTCGAGGGTCAAAAACTGGTGTCAATTGTTATAGTAACGTTGAACGAGATATTTCATAAAAGCTGTCATTATATGCTATAAATAGATTCCGAAGTAAAACAACCCACACAAATTACGATTTTTCTATACAAAGTTATCTCGCCAAAATCTTAATACCCAGATTTTTACAAAATATAATTTTCGTAAGGCATCAAAGTCCTTTACAGTTTAATTAAAATTAGCAATCACAAATATCCAAAGTTGAAGTCATTCGTGTTTTTTATAAAATCGTTGGAAAGTATATATTAACATCAGTGGAATCACGTATAGTGTTTGATAAATGTAGTGGATATTTTAAGTGCATAGTTATAAATCGTAAATAATTTAATAAATTGACTTTGCAAACGTACCAAAAAAATATTTATAAAAATACTTTTAAAGTTCCCAAAAGACATGAGAAATCCTATAAATATATTTTTAGGCTACTTCATAGTATTCGTTTCTTATGCTAGTAAATAACGGACTAATTTTACTACAAAAAATTATTTGCTAGATGTTTTTAAGAATAATAAATTTTAAACATAAATCCTTTGAGTGAAATGTGTGCGGTAGTGTTAAATTAATATATATTAGCCTCAATGTCCACATCATACGAACACAAATTTATTCGGTAAATATTTAAGTCCATTATCCAGACGGCTTTTGTTTATTCTTAAAGAAACAAATGGCACCTAACATTAATAAAGAGAGTAATTGTGCATATCTACAGAAACGACGATTAATTAAGCCCCTTGGAAGCGTAATACTTTAATTAGAGAGCAACGCCAATTCCTTTGTGTAATTATAAAAGTTTGAAAAACATCTTCCTTGTTTATAACCCTTTAAATTAAAATCAATACGAAAATGTGATGTCATTTAGCTTTAATCGTGTATTGATAATGCATATGCATTTATTAATGTATACTTAACAACTTTATTGTTTTCAGAACAAAATACTTCACTATCTAAATATATAATAAAAATCTACTGTGTATGTTCTATATTATTATAGTGACTGCTTATTAATTTATATACACATATATTTTTAAATAAACAACTTTCATAACAGTTGGAACATAAGAATAACTATAGACCTTTATAAAACAGAAAATAACATTTTATATAAAATTGTCCAACATTAACAATAATAAAGGCATTTTCCGGTTTTTGAACATATAATAGGATATAAAAAGGTTATATATAAAAAATATTGAATTTTCGTACCTAATATTTCCTATGTAATATTGTTTTTGTTATAGATTGGTGACGTCCAAAAATTTGATGTTTTAAGAGAAATATGTTATTGAAATGATGTTTAATGAACATGGGCATATTTATTCGATCACGGATTGTGAAATGTGGTATATACGCCTTTTTTCTAATCGTCCATATTCCGATACTGCAAGGCGAAGAACATTCACACTGCCCGAGTTTGTCAGATAATCCTATTTGCCCGTGTTATAAATTTAAAGAAGGTACGTTTTATAATATAAATTTTAGTTATTAATAATAGAATTCACTATACATTTTAATTATATCGTTTCAGGATTATTTTTGGAGTGTCCCAGTGCTACTCCCAGCGTAGTAAAGAATGTTTTAACAAAGATAAAAGGAATTATTCATTCGTTATCAATATATGATTTGGAACGTTCAACGACGGAATTGAGCAGCGATTTTTTTCCTTCACACGTAAAAATTAACCATCTACAAATTACACAGTCTGGTGTAAATAAAATTAACCCCAATGCTTTTACATCAATACGTGATTCGCTGGAATCGTTAAGTGTAATTGCCAGTAAATTAAGCAAAATTCCGCACGAATCGTTCTTTGAACTATTTAACATTGAAGCGCTTGATTTTCAACTCAATGATATTAAAGATATTCAGGCATATACTTTTAAAGATCTAAAACTAAAAAAAATTAACTTGAGAGGTAACAAAATAGCTAATATTTCTGATTATGCATTCCAGAACTTAGATGAAACCTTAAATGAGATAGACATGACTGAAAATTTTCTGGAAATATTTCCTTTACAGCCTCTTGGAAACTTAAATAAACTAACAAACCTTAGATTAGCTTGGAATAAAATTAACTCAATTCCTGGAGACATCAATGTTACTATACTCAACTTATTAAATTTAGATTTAAGTTCAAACTTGTTTACAAAAATAGAAAAAAATTGGTTTAAGAGTATGCCTAATATAAAAATGTTAATTTTTTTTAGTAATGAAATTCAAGAAATAGCTGAAGAAGCGTTTTATTATTTAAGGAATGTAGAAATAATAGATTTAAGTAGAAATAAAATTGTAAATATAGGAAAAAATACTTTCAGCAAAAACATAAATGTTCGCTCTATAGATTTAAGTCACAATCATTTACATCATATAAACGGTGTGTTTAGTAATCTCAAGCACCTTTCTGAGGTATTTTTATCGGAAAATAATATTCTCGAAATACCTAATGATGCCTTCAATAATACAGTGGGATTAAAAGTTCTTAACATAGAACATAATGCTATACAGTTGCTTCGTCCAAACTGTTTCGAATCGTTACAAAATCTAACGCAACTTCACATGGGATCAAACTTTTTAAAAATACTTCCAAAAAATATACTCACCTTTAATCGTAAACTTGAAATTATAAGCTTAGATAATAATAAAATTCAAGAATTAGATGATTCAGTGTTTGAAAATTTGGTCTCCATAAGAGAAATAAGGTTGCAAAATAATAAATTAAGTCATGTAAAACGAAATGTATTTAGCCCACTGCCAGAACTCTTAGAATTACACTTACAAAACAATGTAATTAAAAATATTGATTCACATGCTTTCATTACCCTACGGAAGCTACAGCATATTAATTTGCAGGGTAATAATTTAACCACGATAGGCGATGTATTCCCAAATCGAAATTCTTCATTAGTATCTATCCAACTAAGTGCTAATTACTTATCCTTGTTGAAAAACAGCTCCCTTAGAAGTCAAACGAATGTACAGATTATGTGGCTAACACAAAATAGTTTAAAAGTTTTGACAACTAATTTGTTTAGTGACTTATTTAATATACAAAGATTATATTTAAAAAATAACAGTATTATGCATATTGAAAATAGAACTTTTATGCATCTTAAGAAAATAAAATACTTAGATATAAGTAATAACAAAATTAGTGACATAAGTAATGAAACATTTTATAATCTTGTAACGTTGGAAGAACTGTTACTGAAGAATAATAACGTTAAAAATGTGGCAAAGGATGCATTTAAGCATTTAATTAAACTCAAAACACTAGATTTATCTGAAAACAAGATTATTTTTCTAGATTTCAATATTTCTTCTTTACCTATTAAGCTAATACGGCTCAACCAAAATTTTATATCTTTGATAGATGAAAAATCATTACAGACGTTACCAAATTTAAATGAAATTGAACTCAGAAACAATGTACTGACTTGGGAAGATATTCTTTGCATCCAATTACCAGGATTAAAGTCACTTGTTATTTCTAATAATAATTTTACGCATTTAGATAACAAAACTTTTTCGCACTTACTTTCGCTACAATCACTAACACTGGAAATGTCAAACATATCGCAACTACCTCCTGCCTCGTTTTTTAAAAATCAAAATTTACTAAGAGTTAATCTGGCTCATAATAACTTGAAGGACTTAAACAAAGATGTATTTGCTTACACTACAATATTACAGGAATTAAATTTGAAGGGTAATCGCTTTACAGACTTCCCGCACGTTGCATTATTCAATATTACTTCGCTCGAGGTTTTAGATTTATGTCACAATCAATTGCAAGGCATTGACTTCTTTAAATTAGTGGGTTTGCATAATTTACGGACTCTTAATGTGTGTGACAATCGCATTTCTGTATTGAGTGGTTTTAAGTCTCCCTCGCTTAAAAATTTGATATCAATAAACTTGAGTCACAATATGATAACAGTTCTTCCACCGAATTTCTTACAGCATTCAGTAGGATTGAAAGAGATAGATCTATCGCATAATTTTTTCAAGCATATTCCTAGTAACGGTATGTCAGAAACAACTTTTCCAAGTGTAACTGTATTAAATATATCTTCAAACTCTATAGAGCAATTGCTGCAAACATATCCAATCAAACAATTTCCACTTTTAGAGGAATTAATTGTAACCAATACAAATTTATCTATTATAACTAGTAAGGATTTTGAAAACTTTAATTCTTTAAAGAAATTAGTGTTAACACAAAATTTTATAACAAGACTCTCACCTAGTGCGTTTATGAAATTGCATAATTTGGAAATATTGGATTTAAGTATGAATAAATTAGAAAATATTCCCAGAGAGAGACTTCAAGGATTATACTCAGCTAGACTGATAAACATTTCTCACAATACGATCAGAGAGTTGGAGGAGTTTGCATCTGATTTGCAGAATTTACAGACATTGGACCTATCTTTTAATCATATCACGAGAATAACTAAAGATGTTTTTCAAAACCTTCCTAGTCTCAGCGAACTCTACTTAAGTGACAACTGGCTATCAACAATAGTATCGGATATATTTTCAAAGTCGAAAAAAATTTCATATATTGACTTAAGTCGAAACTACTTTGAAAAGATACCATTCAAGATGCTTCATTCTTTGGAAATGCAAATTAAAAAGATCGCTTTTGATGGTAAGCAGTACCTTATTATTACTTCGTGACTATTACACAGTTATAATGAATATGATATTCATATTTAATAATAATAATAATAGAGTATAATATATACATTATCAAATAGTAAACATCATTAAGGTCTTAATATTAAAAATGTATAAATACATCAAATCAAATCAAAGCCTTTTACTATCATACAATATACACAATGAATAATAATAAATTATAAATTAAAAAAAAAACCTTTTTGTTGAAAATTTAAATTTTAATAAATGTTTTCTTTCTCAGATAACCCTATGACTTGTAATTGCGAATCCCAAGACCTTTGGGTATGGATGCAAGATCATTACAAAATTGTTTTACAAGGAAATACAAAATTACGCTGTGAATATCCAGAAAATCTTCGTGGTTACAGATTTTTAGAACTCCCGTCTCAGAAACTTTGCGATGTGCCTGTCGTAATCCGTATAGCCATACAGGACATACAGACGTATTCTGTTTTAGTTTCTTGGCAAAGTCGCAATCAAAATGGCTTAAATGGATATCAAGTAGCGTACTTTCGGGAGCAAATGCCAACAATCGTAAGTAAAAGCAGATAGTGATTATTCTTATTTTAAACATAATAAATAAAACTTAATCTTTTATTTGTATGTACGTTCCAATGACAGTGTTAAAACTATGCCTTTATTGTTAGCGACAATACTATTTAATTATTTCAATTAAAATTATTAAATATTACATTAAAACATTACTGGTAACAATAAAAATTAAGAAAAATCTTTTGAAAGAATTATTTCATACATATTGAAAATAATGTAATGTAAGGGTAGCCTAATCGTTGATATGTCACGCCTAATTTAAATATATGGAAAATATATTTAAAGTAGGTAGACCAAACATTACACCAAACATTTGAATACAACGGCTGTGCATCACTTCAATGGACCATAAAAAATATTTATGACCCACGCTCGAGGTTATTGTGTTTGTACTGTGAATCCGTTTAAATCTTCTATTAACAATGGTTTATATGACCTACAAACTTTTCCAAAGATTAATACAAATGTGTTGAACAACCGCTATACATACTTTACTTCGTTTGTCACAGATAAGAGGCAAAGTTTTGAATTCGACTGCCAGAACAACGAGATTAAATCATTTGACACCAGGAGCGCGATACGTAATTTGTGTTATCGCTGTCGGCGATTTTGGAAATAACGCAGCATCTACGACGCCCAATGCAAGAATAGCGTCTCCAACTATAGGAAATACAGGAATGAATTTGTATGGTGATGAACAAATTTTCAATAATCTGCGATCGTATATGAACGATTCTTACATAAGTAAGTGTACTAGTGTAAGTACGATTGAAATATTTAGTGCAGCGCTAGATAGTCCATTTTCAAACACTTACATGGGTATTGCCGAAATGTTGACAAGAAGACTTAGTTTGGTTGTGGGCTGTTGTATAGGACTTTTAGTTTTTATTGTACTAGTGTCAGTTTTAGGATATATGAAGACAAAAAAACGACCAGTCATACCCAAAGATGTTGTCCAGCAGCCTCCTCAATATATTTCATATGACAATTTTACTGCAACGAATGTCGAAGTTCAATCAACAGATATAGATATAAATACTATTTCTAATAAAACGACAACACAATTTAAACCATGTGAGTAGATACTTAGAGTAAGAGATCTAAACATATTCTTATTCCATGTCAAAAATAAATCATGCAATTGTATATATACGTTACTTATAGCTTAGTGATCAGCATAAATACTTTATAGTTTTATCGTCCATCGGACTGTTGAAGTCTGACTTTATAGTGAGCTGGCAAAAATTTATAAGCACTCAATAATGAAGATGCGGTTTCTAATAACCTTAATAATGTCATTACACAAATGAAGTGTAAATTCTGTCTTCATCTAATAGCTTAGAAGATGGAAAGAAAATACTTCCTGTTCATACAAACTAAGTTTAATTTTGATCGATAACATTTAAAACTGTATGTCCAGTAGCCCAAAAAAATGTTGCTTTTTAATCTGGTTAACGGACACTAGAAAAATTTAATGTAGTTATAAAAAAATATTATTTTACTTTTATAATGAGAATTTTTGTAATATTACTTACTGTTTTATAATAATAGTATAATTTTAAGGCGTAAGACGCTTCACGTTTTTATATTTCAGTATTTTATTGTACCAAAAATTGTGAACTATTTTTAATTCTAATTACAAATATAGATAATGTATATAAAAACTTGCCAAATTAGTAACGAAATGTATGAAAACCTTTATATGCTCTATAATATTTACAATTTATTTGACTTATGAGTAACAATCGAATGTTTATTGGGACTTATTAATAAGACTAAGTTTTAAATGTAAGTGTAAACAAAAATATCATACTTTAGTATAACAGTGTAATACCATAGTTAGAATAGACTACTGTTTTAAAAATGACAATCTGTTTAAAATAATAATTGTAGTGTTGATAATAAAAACTTTAAAACTATTTTATTTTTTGCTTATAGTATTGTAGTATTTATTTCGATGTAATAAAATTACATAAGTCCCCTTGCAAAGTCTGACAATACGTTCGGTTTGGCACATATGATATATACAGATATTCGAAAAATTTCGATCAAACTTTATATTATAAGTAACAAAGTATTTATTGCCTATTTGCATGGCGATGAAATACATACATTTGCAGAACTATAAATAAACATTTAAGTTACTAAGAATTTTTCTTTTGTTATGTCTGCAAAGTTCCATAGCCTTTAGGAGAATTAAATGAATTATTCAACTTTTGGAGTCGCATCTGCTTTCGTCCATTTCTCAAGCTCGTCTCTTTCTTTTGCTCACAAAACGAAATTAGCGTAAAAAGATTTTATTGATATTATGCGATTAAGCTGTAATTATTTCTTAAATTAATGTGTTAGTTTAAAAGAAAATAAAAATAAAATTTAAATATTAATTGCTTGATTAAAAAATTGTTTTTATCAGTGTATGAAAAAAACATACCCGGATGTTTAAACAAACCGATCGCTTTTAATAAAACATCAATTCCCGGCTTTACAAATGGCTTTTAATCTACCACGGAGTTCACAGCTTGTATTTATCAGATACTTTTCATGAAACGAGTCAGTTTTTCGGCATTTTTGTTGATTTTAGATTTTTTTACAGCAGTAAAAATTTCTTTGCTCCTCAGTTGGCTCTATCCAGGATATCTTCGTTAGTGATTTCACAACTGATATTTGAGGCTCTCTCTTGGTGTCCAAGCCACCACCATCAATCCCACACTGTAATACCACGATGCTGAAGGAAAAATTCCGCCAATGAACAGTTCATAAAGCACTTCTTTCCTTAAATATTCGTAACTCAAGTGGTCCCGATGGTATCCCTGCGATCGTACTACGAACATGTGCTCTCGATTTGATACCTAGATGTGCTAAATATCTGATTAGCGATCGCCAATACGGTTTCCGTCGGGGTCACTCAACCGGTCATCGTAATAAAAATAAATAAATATTGGACAACATCACATACATTACTCTGATCCCGATGTAAGTAGCTAAAGCACTTGTGTTATGGAAAATTAGAAGTAACGATGGTACCACATACACCCAGACCCAAGACAACATAGAAAACTAATGAACTTTTTCTACATCGACTCAGCCGGGAATCGAACCCGGGACCTCGGAGTGGGGTACCCGTGAAAACCGGTACACACAACTCGACCACGGAGGTCGTCGAGTCCACGGAGGACCACTAGTGTACCTGAAATGTAAATAGGTTAAAGCATTTGAATCCAAGGGTGAGGCATCAGTAACCAGTTTGGATACAGCAAAGACGTTCGATCGCATAGGGCACAATTTTTTTTCGAAGCTTCCCGGAAAATTATACAACTGGACTAGCTTTTGACAGATTGGAGTATCGAGGTTGTTGTCGACAGTACATGCTTTAAATTAAAATTCATCGATTGCAACTCTGTTTCTTTTGCATATCAATGGCTTGTTGCAACTCGGCAATATTAACTGATCTAAAGGCAACAGCACCGTAGACACAATTATGCATCCGCCGCGCTAACATTTAATGGGAATACGTCGACAAGAACAAAAAAATATACATCAACTGCAAAAAGACACAAGTTTACACCCTTAAAAAAAACTACATCTGTCTTATCTCAACACTTTGAAAATATTTCTCTTGTTGCTATGTCTAGTGTCGGAATACTTGGCGTCGATGTTTTGAGCCTGGATCAGTTCCGTGATCAATTGGAAGATAAAGCCTAATTGGCATGTAAAAAGCTTGGTGTGTTCAGAAGAGCGAGACGTTTCTTCACATCGGCCCATCGCCAAAAGCTATACAAGGAAAGTTTTTTTAGGCCGATAAAGGTAGCTTTTTTATAAACTTTTTTAAAAGTTTTATATTGATAAATTGTTCGATTAATTTTAAAGAAATTGCGAAATCATAATTAGACAACATGAAGAGAAATAATGATTAATCTGAGCTTACTGATATTGTTATTCTACCTTGATTTGAAAAAAGAGAAACGTAATATAAAATAATAATGACAGCCAATATTCTGCACGATATGTCAAAAGTTTGATTAACTTTAGTGATAAATGTTTTTAACCTTCATGTAAGTATTGAGAGCCGCGTAAACTATTTATTACTGTGTATGTGTTTAAAACCTCCCAGCAAAAGGTAAATTACTTTATGCATTTGAAGATTTATTTATTATTATTATTAAGTAAAAATTCCATCATCTAATAGTAAATACTAATTACTACTATGTTAATTGTACTAAGTATTCCAATATTTAACTCCATTACATGGAGTTCCGTTAACACGATGTCGAAGTTTTAACGGCGACTTTATAATTTGGTATAAAAATAGCTCAACATTTTATCGTAATGGTTGACCACAAATGATAGTGCGAGTAAGTCGTAAAAATAAAACTACGCGATATCGAAGTCAATATCAATACGAATGTCAAACATGCCGTCAATGAAAGTGATCAACACGAGGAAGTAGTAAACATAAAAAGGAACGTTTGTTTTCAGTCATTAATATCTATTCGGAAACTCGGCCGACAAACCGCATGTTGTGAAACAGGGTCAAACTGTTACTGGACGATTCTATGGCGTTCCCGCTTCCTTTTTATACACACCATTGTGAAATATGAATATCTCTTTGAAGTTCACTGATGTATTACGCACTTTATATCAGTGCACTGCCACAGATAAAATAAATATTTATAGTCTTTGATGTATATTTATGTTTTTTATTTAATAATAGTTATGAAGAGGTTTTGTTCAGTTTTGTTTAAATTCCTATAAAAATGTAAAAGTTAAGTATAAGTCTATTATTGTTACAGTCCAGAAAATCCTTTAACATAGTAGTTTTTGATATCCTCATAACTGCCTTAATAATCCTTCTATGTTAAGCCATTAGGTTTCGCAGGTATCCGAACAACGCAGTAATCCGTATCCGATAATCAGCAAAGTATTGGGAACTTTTCCATTATTCATTTACCCTATCACCCTTGAATATATATGTGTACCATAAGATAAAAAATTAACCATCGACATAGATTTCCGTGTAGCGTCTTGATCTAGCTTTCAAACTCTAACACAACTATCACAATCGAGGTAAGATTTTTTTATGGCACCTGTTGGCGGACGAGCGTATGGGCAACCTGATAATAAGTGGTAACCACCGCCCATGGACTATGGCGCTGTAAGAAATATTAACCATTCCTTACATCGCCAATGTGCTACCAACCTTGGGAACTAAGATGTTATGTTCCTTGTGCCTGTTACACTGGCTCACTCACCTTTGAAACCGGAACACAACAATACTAAGTACTGTTGTTTGGCGGTATAATATCTGATGAGTGGTGGGACCTACCCAGACGGGCTTGCACAAAGCCCTACCACCAGTTGGAATACAGATAAAGAACAGTCAACTGAAGACTTTTCGTAAAAATAAAGAGTCGATCTAAAATTTTAAAATAAGAAGCAATCTGAGGAGTAGTCGTAGGAGGAGTCTTATTATCTGTTATTAAACAGAAAATATCGATGATAGAATAATATAATAAAAACACTAATTGTGTCCAAAATTATTAACTGTTATTTATTTATAAATTTAGATATAAATACAAATAAATTATTAGAAATAATTTACTCAAATTATTTAAAATAATGTTGAATTAGTTACAATGATAGCCTTCTTTAATAAAGTATATTTTTATTTAATTGGAACTAAAACTGTAATTAAATATTATGTCAGTCAGATTCATCGAAAATCACTTTGAATAAAGGATTGTTTGAAATATCAATGTATGTTCACCAGTTATCATTTATAATATTAAAAATGAATATTTAGACGATATAATGGTTTTATCATTCATAACAATTAGTTCTTTCGTTCGTTCGTCAGGCCGAGAGAGTACCGAATTTCCAGCTGTATATTAGTATGGTGTTAACTGTTAAGGGAACAGGCGTGACACCGTTGGAGTACCACCTGCTGGATTATGGATCTGCAGCCACCTTCAAACGGGCCAAAATATATCTTTTTAAATTCGAAAATGTTTTATCAAACTTTTATACTCCAGTATTGTTATTTCGATATATAATTCAGTACTTATATCGAATTTGAAATTCAAATTTGGTGCTAAAATGATGGCAGAAAATGCAAACACAAGTAGTACGGAAGTACTTGAAACTTTGAAAGGCCTCTTGCAGCCAACCCCAATACAACAACCTCCCAAACAAAATTGAAAGAAACTCGAATTCACACGCAAATTCAAGAAAAAAAAAATAGTTTATTCAAGAATTATAAGTCAAACGGACTTGGTAATAATAAAACTATGCCATTTTTTTTACAAATACTAACCTTATAGTAGATGGCAGGTTATAAATGATCAAACGATGAAAGATGACGACCAAATCAGAATTGTAATTACAACACATTGTACGGTAATTAGTAAATAAAATCTGGTAATGCAATAATAATTAATTACCAAACTAAATAAAATGAATCTTAAACGTAAATTTTATTTATTTTAGCATTTGAGTTACTAGAAAATCCAATTACGAGTATAACAATAACTCACACTATGACATTACAATTTGTCAATGTTGTGTACAATCTAACTAACAAATCAAAAATAAATGTATTTAGTAATTATACAATTAAGGAAGAAAAACACAAAATTGGTATTTTATTTATTTTTTAAAAACTACGTAAGGCATCCGGAAGCCGGGGTTATTGTTTTCAATATTTCATTACATTTAGTACATATGCGAATAATAGGAGATGGATTTCCGCCACGACGAATTTTCGTAGAATATTTTTGAAATGGAACAATGGAGATGTCTAGTCGGAACTGTTAGCGCTACTCGATAGAGTCATTTCACTTTACCTTATCATTAACTATTTTATGTAAATAACAAAGATCATAATACTCACACCTACTTAAATTTATGATTTATTATGTACCTATGCTGGGTTATTACTATTTAGTAAATGTAATATTAAATGAGCCAGGCTTCCTGTCACCAGTGGAGACAATAAGAGAGTGTGTTTTATATATTACTACCCGATCTGAGCAGAAAACTTATAAATATTTCCTTTACCAAATTATTTATTAATCGTAAAGTTATTTACTTTTCAAAGATAGGTAGGACAAGCTAGCGACGGTTTCCAACAGACTTTTTTAGGTCATAATAATATTCATAAAATAACGTAATATATTACGCCTAAGTAACATCAAAATAATATTAGTTTAATATAAAGATATATTTTTATTGTTACATTTCTATCTCCGCACAAAATGTTGTCCTTACCTTTGGTGGTTTGACGATTATTTTTTATTGATATTTGGTATTCGCCTGCAATATAATTAATATCTGTCTGCAAAAATAGTATAATAATTAAGATTATACTATTAACATTGCATGGAATTTAATCTTGTTACAGATATAAAGATAATTTAGACTTTGAAGAATGACAGTGCTGTTCTAGTGCGTAATACTACAACGACGTCAAGAATTAAGAAAGATGTTTTAAATTGCGTTCTCATATATTTTAAAGAAGATAAAATCTATTAATTACAGTTTACTACAATTTGGTAACAGTATCGTATCGATAAAAAAAACTAAATTACATTCAACAATTGTCATTTTTATTTGTATTTAAATCTAATTTCGCAATAAAATCAATAATGTCATATAATCAAGATACTTAGAACCGAAATAGGTGTGCGAAGTGACGTCATTTCGGCCAGACGCGTCAGTGTTTAAAATGAATCTATATTATTAAAATATCACATTTTCACTTAAAAAATTACGTTCCATTTAGAGAATGAAAGTCAGTTCACGTGGAAGCTGTAACTACAACCCTAATTATTCATAATTTTAAAATATTTACTTTTAAAGGAACATAAAAATAAATTGTTAACATAACTTTACATTAAAAGTACTAGATGTTGCTATTTATCGGAAAAACGTTTTACTCTATTTACGTTTACTTTTTCATTCCAATTACTCACCGAATGAACTAAATTTTAAGTTGAATTCATACAAGAATATTTATTTATCAAATAGTATTATGTCTATTATTTTTAAAATATTGTGCTACTATAAAACAAAACTTTTACTCAAAACCAAATCAACACACTCACACATACCCATAGACACGGTTACATTATACACGCACACCTTGCAGTGTTATCTTGTTGTAGATTTGTGTTTAAAAACAGAGTTTATTTATTTATTAAGGACCATCAGCAGTCACTTCACTTACACATTTTATACATAAAAACATATTTACTTAATATAAAGTGTGCGACTCTTTAAGACGGCCACAACATGCATTTTTAGGTACAATATACAGGTATATTTTTTTACTAAAATAATTTCATAATAGTATAATACTAGAGATTAACTACGAACTAGATTAAATAAAGCAATAAATATTATAATTAACAAGTTCAGTATAATTGATCGCGTTAATAACATACAACAAAATACATTCAATAAAAAATGAAGAGAATTAGTAAATAGTAATAACTTAAAAATTTTAATTCATTATTAAATTCAATAATAATAATAAAATTAAATACATTTTTCATTGATATCTTAAACTAACATGCTTACAATAATTTGTTTTTTAATTAAGATTCTAAAATTAATTCCATAACTATTTTTCTGTATTTATTTATGGATATGATGGATGGAGTTCAGTAATAACAACGGACAATGGAAATAATAATAATCGTTCTTATTTCGAAACTACTAAAAATATCTTTATCACGGGTAAATTTAATTATACGTATTAGTTACAGCAATTTATATACTTTTTATAAATATCATATTCACAGAGTTACCTATTTCTTATTGACATGCTACAAGTAAGACATAAATATTTTAAATATATATTTTATAAGATAAAAATATTATTATTATTAGCCATGTAACTACATTGTTGCCAGATTTTTCTCAAGTGTTTTTTACACTAAGTTCGTAAACTTATTTTTTAGACATAAAACCAGCAAAAACCTATAGTTTTCATAATATTTCCCTGTCGACATTAAAATAAATAATTCTTTCAGAACAACATATTTTTATTATTTATCAAAAATATTTATTAAATTATCCATTAACACAATTTCCTATACTTAATTTTTTTAAATATAATACAATTTAATTATTAATACGTTACATACGAATATACATTTTTTTCACAATATTTTCGGGGTAAATGGTAAATAGCAAATATAATGGTATCACTGAGCGCACTGAAAGCAAAATCTGCGAACTGAACAATAACTTTTTGTTAAATTCAAACGCACACGAAGTCACGGGCACAGCTAGTTTAGTATAATTATCGTATAGTTATATTTTGTTTTAGTTAACAAAATTCAAGTATTCAAAATAACTTATAATAAAATAATGATAATTGGGTGGATTTGGATAAGTATATCCAAACGGCACAAAGCCCTAGCAATATTATTTAAGTCGTATTTCATTTACAATACAACGATACAATAAAGTAAATAATATAATTATTACGAATTGTGCGGTAAACATTAATAATAATAGCAAATATGACTAGGACAATAGATCGAAAACAATTGTCTGTTGTGTTGTTGTGTTGGGCTACATTTGCGACATATATTTGAATACGAGGTATTGTTTCCAGGGACATCGCTGATTGCCTTTCAAACTGGTTACTATTGATAGCCTTATTAGAATGAAGAGTTAGGTTTAGGATGAAGAACAAATTAAAAATAATTAACTATACTTCAATTCTATTCGTGATGTATTTAAAGAAATATGTACATGTAAATCTTTGATTATTTATTTGTTTAGTTAGAGAGTGTGTTAAAATAAAAAAAAGGAAGCGGACAGATTTTTTTATTTTTTTTACGGTTATATATTAAATTGCTTTTGTTTTACATGTGCTCTGCATCTTTAAGTTGTTGGTAGGAGGCTCCCGACGTGACGGCGGAGTGGTGGCATGCGCGAGGGCTGCACTGGACAGTATTTGGACATTGCAACGTGACTTTATTATTATTTTATACATAATTCTATAATAAAAGTAATCTAGGTTACTCCTTATTACATCAGCTATCTGCCAGTGATAATCCCGTCAAAATCGGTCCAGCCGTTTTAGTGATTAGCCGGAACAAACAGACTGACAGACAAAAATTGTAAAAAATGTTATTTTGGTATATTTACCGTGGATTTAGTAAAAAGCAGTTAATTTTATATTACAAGCGGACACTCCAATTTTATTATATGTATGTATAGATGAAATTCGGGTTACTAAAAAAAGTATCAAGAATATTCAAATGATAAATATTTAAACATTTAATAATTAAGCTCCATTGTAAAAACGTCAACAAATTGAATATGTTATATTATACTATTAAACCATTAAACTCACAATGACACACGATACCAACTCGCCGCTTGAATGTTTACCTGTGGACCAGAGGCTCTTGTAACTCGATATGAGCTCTCGTCGTCTCAGTAAGTACATATGGGTCAAGTGTGCATTGATGATGTCAGAAATACCCTTTCCGAATATATATTTCTTTATTTGATATTTGTTATTTTCTCTTTAATCAATTAATAATATTTCATATGAATAGCTCTCCCAATTTTGTGTTCTTGTATGAATATTAACAATACCTATGAATAATATTTAAAATAATTGGGTTTCGCTCTCCTTTACTGTGTACAGAATTTTAATAATGGTCTTCATAATATTCTATCTGCTGGATATAATATCAGCTTTCAAATAATGTTTAATTCCCTGTTTAATCAACAGGCAATTAGAATATGGAATTGTTTTTAAAAAATTTATTAAATTCCAAAGATCTTTATACTTAAGCTAGCGACGAACCACGGCTTAGCATGGCTTAAGGCATTGATAAAAAAAAGAATGAGCGCTCTTTGCAATAAGTTGTTAAATAGGCAAGTTTATTTTTTAGTTTATAATAAATAAGAAATGAGATAATAATTTTACTGTAAAACATAGGTAACAATGCTAAGATCAAAAGTTCATTGTTACAGCCATTTATCCGAACACTCGATCGCAGCGTTTTTTTTTTGTTTTCATTATACATCTGATGATTTTTTCTTAAGTGTTCATTTATTATTGCAAATGAAAATTTTAATCTACTTAAAAAAGAAAATATATCAAACCAGAGATTGTTGATGAGTTGAAGCCCTTTCACAAGTAATCTATAGTTTTTTACTAATCATTATAAAAATAGTTACTATGTGTACACCTTCCAAGATATACATCTACTAAAGTTTAGACAGCGTTAGACTTTATAAGCGCACATTCTTTTGGATAAAACAGCGTCCTAGTTCAGCCATTTTGTACAAAATATTTACAATTTATAAACAAATATAATATAAAACCAATTTTTCTTAAGAATTTCATAGTTGTACTGAAAAAGTCTTGGGTGCCCTTTTTTGCAAATGGTTTTATTTAAGTAAACAAGTAAACCCACTAAATAAACATAGAACTAATACTTTTTAATGACATAAAAAATTATTCATAATTTTTCGAAATTCATTAAAATTAACGTAATTTTACACCGTAAACCAATGAAATACAATTTAAAAAAATTACTACCATTCAAAGTAATTTATTATTTACAACGTGTTTGTAATATTAATGCAATTTTTATTAATAAATATTTTATTTGTAGTTTTATGTACAGACTTTTAAGCATTTGCATACAAACAGACTTTATAAAGTCTTTCTTATGTAAATCCAATAAATAATCTTTAAAAGTATTTTTTGTATGTTGTATTGAAATGATTAGGCAAATTACGTTTTCTATAGCCGTAGGACTAAAAAAAAACCAAAGATTTTATAAATACTTTAATTATCGTCGTATCATAGTGATCTATTTTATTTTACATTTTTATAGTATACTAAGAGTCGCACGCAGCTTCACAGTTTTAAAAGTTGCTCATCAGACCTTCCTTGGAAATCAAGCTTGCTTCATAACAAATTTCATCAAATTCGGTTCAGTAGTTTGACCGCGAAAGAGCATCAGACAGTCAGACAGAGTTAGTTTCACATTTAAAATATTAATATAGATTTTGAATATTTTTTTAAAAATAATTATGTTTTGTACATGTACATGTTTTTTTAGTAATACTTAAAATAAAATCAATTATTATGGGCTCGAAATACAAAGTATACATTAATTTTAACATTAGGTTTATTTGTAGCATTTAAACAGAAAGCGTAAAAAAATAAATATAAAAATAATAAATTGAAATATATTAAAATACCCGAAGTGAATGAAGAAAAAAAGATAATTAGAATTAAAGAAATAAGTTCGCTTCACATTATCCTGGTACTTTTAAAGTCTTTACCATTCGACTTATAATTTATTTTTAGCTTTTGACAGAAATGTTTAATATATATAACATTTTTATTTATTTTATAATGTGTTTAAAGTATTATTTTATATATTAATTTCGATTTCACTTACTTAAATATAGTAAAGTACGCAAATAATTATTATTTGTAGTTTATGAAATCCAATTTAATTTCTACAAAAATAAATATCTACGTTATCATAGTAATATTAATATATTAATTTAAATATAGCGACATAAGTGCTAGTTTTCTATCAAGAAAATAAGAAATTGGGTACCTTTTATACGTATTATACTAAAAATGTATAACATACATCATACTTAAGTTTAAAAAAAAAAAAAAACACTTTTCTATCAGCATCGTACGATTTAACAGTATATTTTTCTAATGAAATAAATATTAACCTTAGGATAGTAACAATTCAATTATCATCGGCATTTACCAGTCGCTTAAACTTTCCACATCGATAATGGCTTTAGCGCGAACTGACAAGACAAAGCTTTTGTAAATTGACGATTCAAATGCAATTGAGTATCTTATTAAAAAAAAGTTACAGAAGGCATCTCTTACATCAATTATAATTAAAGCAATATTTAAGAAGCTTCTAATAATTACTTACATATCGAATTCGAAATGAATATAGTAACATTCTAGAAGGGTTTTATGTTGAAAGTGATTAAAGGCGTTTCACTATCCTTAAATTGTAACTTTATCCGCTAGTCCGTGATCGAAGCTGATAGTTACAGGTTCGTTATAGCTCGGAACTGATATTTATGTAGCTAATATAAATCCTTGTGAACATACTTCAGTAAGCACGTTAAACCACTCACTCCACTCAACCACTGATATATCCTGTGGAGTCTTTTCGAGATTCAGTAAGGAAGAGATTATCATTCATGGTTAAATTAGTTGTGCTAACATTGTATTTACGTGATCTTTATTAATTCCTATTTTTTTATATATAGCTTATGTTTTATCAGTAATGAATAAAAAAATGAAAAATATATACATATATGTAGCCATGCATTACAATGCCTCTGTAATTTTGATGTCATCAATTATCGAATACGACTCGAGCGTCCTCCACCTTACCAGAAATCCTTAAAGGCAGATAGCCTACAATAAAAATAAGAAAAAACCGAATATTTATGTATAAAACTACATAAAGTTCGACGAGCGTTAAATTACTCTTTTATTTTATTGTGTTTCGTTTGAAGTATTGTTAAAAAAATATTTATTAAGCTAAAAGAAATATCAAGTACTGCTAGAATTTTGAAGCGTGTTACCTTAAAAAAACACTTTAATATTATATAGGACCCGCTTTATGATAATTTACTTTGCAAGAAATTATTTGTATATCTTATATTCAGAGTGTTTGATGATACAATTCTATTACATTACTATTTAATATATTTACGGTTATATACGGTTGGGAATACAACGAACCCGTTTGTATAAATGATAGAAGAATGATCCCTTTTCTAATATATTACTGCAGAAACTCGTATAATTTCTCATACCTTTAGTCTCTGGACTTGATTCATGGAAATAAGATTTTTTTGAATATATACAATGGACGAAGATAAGAAGTTACACGTCATGAATTTTTATTATGCGGAAAATGCATACAGTATCATTTTACGACGCGACGTGTTTGGCTGCCATAGTGTCCTTTAGACCAAAATGATTTTCGATTTTACTAAGCTAACATAAAATATTTTATGGAATGTTTCAGGTGCATTCATAATTTTAAGCAATATTCTTGAATATAAGAAGCTTATTACACTTGCTAATTTAATTTGTCAAATTTATTCCTTATAAATTTAAGTAATAATTGAAAATCTAAACTGGTTAAAAATATATTTTGATTTAAAAAAAAATGTTGTATTTAAAAATATAAAATAAAGATTATTAAACTATAATTATAAAGGTGCTACTAAGATTTTTGGTTAGTTTCTTACCTTGTCACAAATTACCAATTTAGTGGACTAAAATGATGGTGGGGGTTTATGCAAGCGCATCTTGGCAATCATCTTGATAGCACTCTACTGCTTATTATTCCACTAAACAGCAAACTAAAATTATTGTATCTTAACTAAAATCAGTAAGTTAATGTAATTACAGGTAAAAGGGGAACATTTCTTAGATCCCAAGGTTGTTGGCGCATTGGCAATGCAAGGAATAGTTGACGTTGCTTACAGTGTCACCGGTCACCACCGCGACCTCTTGCCATCGGGCTGTCCAATTACCTATTACGAATGAGTTTCGAAATTTACTAGGAAAAAAAAGGACTTGTCATGAGAGAACAACATTGCTTTTTATAGAAATTATTTACGAAATAAATTAACGTTTGAAAACTATTAACCGACAAAAATATTTTTTTTCTTAAAAAGTCCGAAATAGTGTTATATAAAATCGTATATAATACCAAAAGACAGAAAGAAAGAGAGTAAACGCTGGCCTGGCATAATGATTCTTCTTTACGTGACGTTTGAAAGTCGCTTGAAAGAACGTCGTTCTAAAAATTAACACGGTCGAAATCACGTGATGAGCGATCATGTTATGTAATTGTAATATATTAATGTAAATGTAATATATTAGCTCCAGAGCATATCAATAATATTTGATTAGAAGATTACAAACTACAAAGGAGCATATTATGTACATACACAGTAATATAATTAGCAGTATCATTAGTATCTCTAATCTACAGTTTATAAGGTTTCGATGTCTTGATTTTAAGTCCTGTAAACCATTACAAATGTTGTAAGTTGTTAAATTTAACTACGTTAAAAAACGAGGTAATTTTTTTTTTTTTTAAATCATACAGCGAAACACAGTATAATATTATATACAAATATATAATATCATATTGTATTTAGAACATAAGGTATATTTTTACTGTTATTTTCAGATAAATCTGTTCCAATAAATAATACTTAATACCTTTTGTAAAATATAGACACGCTCCTATAAGCTTAGTTATTCTTCAAAGATATTTTTCTTTTAAAAAGAAATAAGATATTAAAGGGGCTTACAGAATTGGGTGATTAGAATGGGTCCACCGAAGTGATGAATTAGGTAAAACACAATTTTTTGTTTCCATTAAGAATGAGTGGGTCTACCGGTTTTATTTACTCTTCTCGGTTTAATTTATGAGGCTGTTGGATATTGCTTAAATAATTAAAAAGGTACGATAAGTTAAAATTAATTGGCATTTTTATACATATGACAGATATTTATGTTTAAGTTTATTAAGATGAGTTTTAGCAATTGAAAGAAAAATATAACTGTGTTATCAATTTGTTAAATCTTACATAAAAACACTTTATTTTTTAAAATTAAATATTTATATAGTAGCAATAAATTTTCGATGCAATGAATAAGGTGTTGTGATCGATGTTGGTATAGTAAAATGTAAATTGTATAAAAACTAAGTCCGGTTCTTCTTTAAATTTACAAGTTCGATGTTTAATCTGAGACTTAAGTATATGTAATTACCAGGAATTATTATAAAATAGTATATTTTTTAATTCTTCAAAATTATATCGTTGTAAGGTTAATTGATCAATGCAATTGAAGCAATATAATATTCGAATGTTGGGAGAGAACGATAAAACAGATAGGAGATAAGAGTAAAGTTTCCTAAAATGTATAGAATATAACGAACTCTAAACAACGCTACCTTATCTATACAAAATTCTTTAGTATACCAAGTATTTTTTTGTATTTTTTAACTGGCCTTGCAACTCGATTTCCCTAATCCTCATAATTAAACATTAATATAACAAATGAAATTTTCAACTGAATATGAATAATTGGATCAAATGTTTGTTTCAGTTTTTGCGTTTTGATTATAATTACCAATGAATCGTGATACAAATAGGTTTATTTTAAGTCTTTTTGTAATATAATAGGTAAGCGGTCTGGCAAATGGGCGACGTGATGTTATGCGGTCACCACCATCCATAGACATTGGCACTGTCAGAAATAATCACCACTCATTACATCAACAAAGCGCCACCAACTTTGGGAACTAAGATGTTATGTCCCTTGTATACTGGCTTACCCTTAAAACCGGAACACAATAATACAAGTATTGCTGTTTGGCAGCAAAATACCTGATGAATGGGGACCTACCCAGACGAATTTGCCCAAAGCCCTACCATCAAGTTAACCTACTTATTAGCATAGAGCGTATGTAAATTATAAATCAAGGTATTCTTACGAGTAAAACATCTCTGTATATTTATAATTTGGTTGGTTTAAATTACTTTTTAATATATATGACGTTTATAACAATAACTTTGCTTATAAATTCTGACATAATATTAAAATAAAATTATAAGAGTCGACATTGCCCAGGATGTCTTAAACGTATCTTGTAGGTCCCAACCCCGGATTTGTGGTATGTGAATTTTCATTTGGTTATTTTTTTTCTACAACATCGCGCTCAGTTGTAAAAGTGCATCTGAAATCTGCAACATCTGTATCTGCCAACCCGTTTTAGAATAGCTTAGTAAAATAAGCTACATACTCTTCTCCTTAAGGGGTAAAAGGCCATCAATTATGGTATTCATCTTAATAAAAATTAAAACTCTTATAGTTTTACATTACGAATTTTTCTTGTTGGATATGAATTATTAGCATTTTCAATATCAGTCGCTCGCTTACTACAGCCGTATTCGCATTTATAATAGTTGGTGAGAATCTGATGTAAAGTTAAATACTAACTAAGTGCCGATCAAGTGTGAGATAATCTCGTAAAAGGTCGAGTGAGTAAAATCCTTTAGGATTACATCGTATTAGCAACTCGGCTTAGAACGGATACTCATGCTATATTCCATGGACAGCCGCAATATTCAGAGGATTATTGGTAGATTACAATTAAGACTTAAACATATTGCCAATTAATATCTCTATGAGGTATTTAAATGTGTCTTCACGGAATATAGATTAATATTTTTACTAAAAATGGTGGTGAATAGGAAAATTTATAGCAATTACATAATCATGTGTGTTCACGTGTTATAATATATCAGCAAAGGGTATGAGTAAAGTGTGTTTGCTCGGTTTGAAATTATCGTAAGCAATTCATCATCTAGAATGACAGAGTTCTAATAATATAATATAAGATCTAAAGTAAACTATGTTGCACCGCGCATTTTAATAAAAATGTTTAAAGTGGTTTCTGAGGCGAGAAAAAAATTCTCAAAGACAACGTCAAGACCCAAACAAATATCAGTATATCGAAGTCAAATATTTGTCAGGGAGAAGAATTTAAACCACGACTTTTTCACATTCTAGAAAATAAATACAGTTATAAAATAGAATTATTTTATTAATCTACGACAAAACTTATTTTCTCTGATGTCATGTTTTTCTTAGTTTAAGCCTTTGACGAATATTATTGTAGCATTCTTGCCACCATTCCACGCGGTCAATATTTATACAGTAACTATTTTTAATTCATATTTGTATATATATTTAAGCACTGAATGTTATCTATTCTTATGATACATTGAAATTCATATTATGATATTGATTAATAATATATGGTAGTCGCGGTGGCTGTGTATATTAACCAATGTTGCAAGCCTTCCTGATAACGAATATGATAGGTTTTGAAATTTTGAAGTTCAAATCTAGAAATGACTAATGGAGTTTTTCGAAATAAATATACACACATTTTGGGGCTTCTCATTTTTCTACCCCTACAGAAAAAACCTTATTGAATATAAAAACTCTTTATTACTTTTGTGGGATTATTTTTCTCAAACACAAAAAATATCAAGGCGAAAAACATTGAAAAACTTTTCTTTGATTTCATATAAAATTTGCTTGATATTTTGTGTATCGTATATATTCGTTGTCGGCGCATGTAAAACCATTTGTATACTGTACTCTGATTAATCGGCGGTACGGGCTAAACGGAAGTACATATATCCATCGAGTTTTGTGTATTATACTACAGTAAATTATTATCTAACAGTATTAAGTGGATAATGTAAATGTCGAAAGAAATTCTAAGAGATTTTATATTTGTAATTAGCATTCTAAAAACTGCGTTCTTTGTTAATGTGCATATAAACAAATTAAAAAAGAAACCCTTGTGTCGCAGATGCATTGTTTTTTTTTATAAGTAGTCCTGTGTGTGTGTCTCTTTAATATTTATTATGATTTCCAATTTAATGAAAAACAATTTATAAATATATGTGTTTAATTTAATAGAAGAAATAGAAATTTATAATGTACTAGCGACCGCCCCGGCATCGCGCGGGTGCAATACTGATACCAAATATACTACAGAATGTCATTATATACAAAGTTCGTATGCTTTTTGTCATTAGACAATACAAGCCGCTATGTTCCTTCATTTGAAATTTGTAATATCTTCGAAAATATATATTTAAATTACATGCTGTAAATGGACGTATTGATCTATATTAATTGCACAATGTATTTAAGGTACTTAATTGGATAATAATTAATACTTTATCACTTCGAAAATAAACCATTATTTGTCGTAAAAAATAAAGAATAAAAAATGGTTATTGTGGGTTATCCCTAACTCAGATAGACATATAACATCGTGGACTTTTTTGTAGACCTTTTTAAGTTGTACAATACTGTAGTAAATTATTTTGATCTATCTTGTAGGGTGCGTTTTCAATGTAAGCGCAAAAAAAGTTGCTTATTTACGACATCACATTAGAAAGCTCTACAATTATCAGTGTTTCTCTACTATATTGTGCATGTATTATACATAAAAACTTTCCTATTGAATCACTCTATCTATTAAAAATCTCATCGAAATCCGTTGTGTAACTTTAAAGATCTAAGCATACACAGGGACATACAGACAGCGGTAAGCGACTTAGTTAGAAATTAGTGTATGCATAGATTTGACTAAGGAATTGACAGATGGAAAGTAGGTGTGGGAACATAGTTACTGGATTCTGGGGAAGTAGTAAGAAAGGTGATACGAAAGCAATGGTGAGAAGTATAGGTACTCGCATGTAATTTTATTGAAAACCAAAGGATTACATGCTTTAGTTGTTTATTGCATATTAAAGCAATTATCACGTCTAAGTTTCAAATTTAACGAAACCATAATAAACATTAATACCTTTCAAGAATATTGTATGTTGATATTATTTGAAAATATAATTTTAAAATAGATGACCAATTTTGATAGATCCCCACGAACAAATGAATTTAGAATGTACAAGGTAATAACATGTAAAAGATGATTAGTTTGATGTAATATTTCTCAAACTCCAATCTAACAAACAATGGTGTAATATTTATTAAGCGAATATAATATAGATTTTTTAAAAGAACAACTTTAACACATAAACGTAACAATTATAAAAATTAATATTTTAAAGGTGAATATTCAATTTTAAAACCATTTCCATTTCAGTTATAAAAGGAAACATGGTTGTCGTATGCGGTATTTTAAGGTAATTTTAAGTCATTCGAATTCATTGACTTGGTAAAGTTCTACTTATGCAAAGTAAGCGCCCACTACCTATTATTAAAATAAGGTGAACTTTAAAACCTCACGCTATTCCATAAAACTCTTTTATTAGAAATAGCATATTTTACTTTTGGTCTTTAGTTCCGTAAAATTATTTTTATGTTTCGTAAAATTGTAACAGGCTGTAAATGTCCCACTTCTGGGTTAACGCCTAATATGTCTTTGAGGAGAAGGTTTGGTATCTATTCCAGCACGCCACTCTTATGTGGTTTTGTGGGTACTCATTTGACAAAATTTCATTGAAATTGAAATTAGACACGTTCATGCTTTGGCATGTTATACATGTGAAAGTGAGTTTGAGTTTTTGTTCAACAGATCATCATACATATTTGCATACATATTATCAGTAACATTTATAGAAAAGGACTTAACCTGTAATAAAATCATAATTTATCAATTACAATTAGCTTAAAAACAATTTAACAAATAATAAGCAATACAGTAGTCGAATGTTCAAAGAAGTATTACTTTCTCGAAATCTTAAATTGTATAGCTAAATTTGCATCCGAATCATCTTCTATGCTAATATCAAATAGTCCCTCCTCCGTATTTCCCTAATGGTTTGCGCTTATGAGCGGAACATCTGTGTTCTAGTTTGAAGATATTCTAAATAGTTATACTAAGATCGCAAAAATTCTTTTTGACACATGAGGTTTTGTAATATTACAGATATGATATTTAAAAATAAGAAACGAAATTACACTTTGATAACGAGTTTGAAGGTTAAGAGTCTTAATAAATAATTTCAAATTAATTCTCATTTTAACAGGTTTCCATACTTCAGACAAATTAAATCATATTTTTGATTTAAGTGAAATTATAGAACCGAAAAAAATGTTTAATAAAGGTAAGAAAAAAATATTTATTAATTTGTTTACTTGCTAGTCGGGCTTTGCGCAATCGAGTCTGGGTAGGTACCACCCTAATCATCACTTAACAACTACTATCCCGCCCAACAGTAATATTTAGTATCATTGTGTTCCGGTTTGAAAGGCAAAAGAGAAATAACATTTTAGCAACAAAGGTCGATATCGCATTGACAAAATAAAAAATGTTTAATATTTCTTACTGCGCCAATGTCTTTAGTCGCTGGGGACTACTTACCGCCATGATTATTAGTCCCTACAATAATCATTAAAAAATACGAACAAAGTTGGAACGGGCGCCCAGTAATGAATAAATGTTAACAAATGTGAATAAACCAATTATTTGTACTACTTAAAGCAACTTTGCTAAATCATAGAATTCAAATATGTAAAATCACAGCCTGGAAATGTGTAACTGTTGGGTTAAGGCTTCATCTCACCTTGAGAAACCACGACGATACTCTAATGCGTTACGGTGGATACACATATTGCAGAATTTCATCTGAAACTTCCCATACGATATTTCCCTACACCGCGAAACACGAAATGGATCATAAATATAAAAAACCCATAATATACTGCTAGGACGGACTTGAACAGCAAAATATTAAAACTTACTTAATTTTACATTAATTTATAATATTTTGTTTGATAATATTCTTAATGAAAGCAGATTCATGTATTATTGAACAAGTTGCAAACTTTTGGAACAATAATTAAATTTTATATAGGAATGAATTTAAACTAAATTTATAATTTATTGTTCTCTCATTTTTATTTTTTGCATCATATTTTCATACTAATGCGTAACAAGCTAAGCAAAATAGAAACTTATTCATTATTATATTAGACTCACTCGTAGATGCTGGGAGCTGTTAATACAATAATAAAGTAAAGATAGGAGACAACAAGTGAAGTGAAGTTTCTCGCGTCACTGGATGTCCCTTCAGTAACTGAATAACAACAATAACAGAAGGTAGTCTCTCTGCGAAAGACGGCATAACTCTGCGACAATCTAATAAGAAATCAGGCGATAAGGAAAATGTTTCATTGGCAAGGACAATACGAACCGTCCTACTTTGTTTCATCCATATATGTAATAAACGTTGTAACAATAAGCTATAAATATTTACCGTCAGGATGAAAAATAATGTATAAATCTATATCAAGATAGTATACAATTATGATGTACTTAGAACAAAAATAATAACTGATCATTGGGACTGATCAGTATCACAGCGGCGAGTGCGATACGTGGTTACTGTACTGTCATAGATGGTGGCAACGCTTGTGGCCCTGGAATTCACAATTTAATTTACAACTCCAGATAGAGTTGCTCGCGGAAGTTTCGGGTGAAAACCAGTATGAGTGACGTCCGTCCAGAGTCAGCGAAGGTGGGGCAAAGCAGGCCTAACGATCACTACTCAGTGATGTACTCACATGTGCATAATATTCTATAATTTATTTATAGAATATTATGCACATGTACTTGTGTACGAACATAAGGTTCTTAAAACCTTTTTTTTTCTATCTGGAACATTTTGAGTACAAAACACAACATCGACTATCGATTTCAAAGAAGCGTTTTATAAGGAGGTCATATGTTTTTTCTTTTAAATATAATATGTTAACCGATTATTATTGGACGACTTGCTCATTTGAATGATTTAAGCTGTATTAATTTAAGTCCCTTGGATATTCCTTAGTTGGATCATGTCTAATAAAAAACGTAATTCAATTATTTTTGATTTGTAGGACATGTTTTGATGTTTTTAATGTTATTTTATCACTATAATAGTATCGTATATATAGCTATAAAATCGGTAAAATAAATATTATAAACTAGCTGTTACCCGCGGCTTCGCTCGCGTAGAATATGAATATATTTACAAATTAACTTAAAATATTACCTTAATGTAAGACCTCTTTGTATACCACATTGGTGTGTATTTCAGCCCTCAGGGTAAAATATCCAGAAACGCTTAAATGCGAATTAACTCATTTTAATTGGTAGCCCAAAAACAAAATATCGAGCTTCTAACTTCAAAATGACGGTCTTCAAGACTATCCTACATACGAAATGTCACCCCTATTTCCCTCTTAAGGCGTAAAATATCCAGAATCGTTTAAATACGTATCAACTAATTTTAATCGGTATCACAAAAATAAAATTTGTAGCTTTTAACTTCAAAAATGACGGTCTTTCAGATTAACCGGTATACGGAATGTTAACCCCAACTTTTTCCCTTCAGGCGTAAAATATCAAGAAATGTTTTAATAGGTATCTACTCATTTTTGATCAGTATTCCAAAAATAGAGTTTCATATTTTTAGCTTAAAAAACGACGACTTCCATAAAACCTTTCAACCCTTATTTCACTCCCTTAGTGGTAGTATATGCAGAAACACTTAAATAAGTATCTACTCCTTTTTAATCAGTATCCCAAAAAGAAAGTTTCATGTTTCTAACTTGAAAATTACAGACTTCCGTACAAACGTTCAACCCCTATTACACCCCTTTAGGGGTAGAATTTCCAAAATTCGCTCCTTAGTGGGTGTCATGATATGTTAGTTTATAAGTGTACATATAAGTTTTATGCTTCTAGTTCTAAAGATAACAATACTTTCAACAACTTACAATCTTTCATCCCCCTTTTCAACCCCTTACAGCACTTTTTCCAAATAAAAAGTAGCCTATGTCCTTTCTCAGGCTCTAGACTATTTGTGTACCAAATTTCATTTAAATCGGTCCAGTAGTTTTGACGTGAAAGCGAGACAGACAAACAGACAGACAGAGTTACTTTCGCATTTATAATATTAGTATGGATTAGTATGGATATGTCGGTATATTACTTCTATGATTTTAAGTCTCATTTTTTCAACAATGATTTACAGTCGAATTTCTTTAAATACACGACTACTAGTAAGGTATTAATAATTCATAGACTCGGTGGTCACTTGCCATCGGGTAGTCTATTTTCACTATATTCCTACGAATAAAAAAATACCAACCCGCATTCAAGCAGCGTGGTGGCAAAATATAATAAAATAAAAGCGTGGACAAAGACAGAGGAGGCCTTTACCTCAGAAGTGAGTCATTTAAAAGCTACAAAGTTTATTAGTGTGCTAAATTTTTAGAATTTATGCCAATAAGAATTCTTAACCTTCAATGAGTCTTTGGTTTAATATACAAACTCAGAAGACGTATCTACTTGTTCTGAGTTATTCTTGTATAATTTTTTATACAATACGACTTACCATCTATTAATAACTAACGAGTATTTCAGAAGCCTTCACGCACGTGCCAACAATATCTGTAAACATTTTTGAACATTGAGAATACGTTCAAAGGCAAGTATTACGTTTTGACGACTTCAAAAAGAAAGAGGAAAAGAGAGAGAAAGGATATCAATTAAATATTCTAACTTTAAGAGCGGAATAAATGTAGGAATCTTTATCTTTCTCCCTTATAAATATAAATAAATTATAGTTTAAGAAAAGTTCTGTAAGTACATACCTATGTATGTACGTAAATTCAAAGAAAAAATATAATATAATATCGGTTAAAATGGTATAAGATTGTAAAATTATCAGATTTGTTATTGTTTTTTTGTTTCATTAAAATAGAAAGCCAACAAAACGTCCAATGTTTATATAGCTGTCTTAAAAAACGATTTTTACTATTTACTAACACCGTACATAGCAATTAAAGGCTAACTTCTTTAAATGTCTAGTTTTACTCACTCCAATTCATAATTTTTTCAGTCTAAACCATAAAAAACAATGCGTATTAATGAAAGCATGCACTAAAGTAAAATGACGTATAAAAGTAAATAAAACAAGATTTAAATTAAATTTAAAAAATAATACAATAATTAACTAAAGTAATATGATGAAAATGAAACAAAAACAAAAAATATCGTTGTGAAAGGAGTATGGATAATTAATTCGTGGCAGTTCACATTTATATCTTAATCATTATTTTTATTTTTATTTTTTAAGATTTAATGTTATCACTACAAACTAAATAAGTAAACACTGAATTTAATTGCTTAAAATGTTCTTCTGATAAGCCCACTGCAATTAAAGACTTACTAATAATTTCAACAATGTTCGGATTAAAATTCATTTTTGAATCAATTATTGTCACTAAATATTTTATGTGGTTTACTTTTTTAGAATAAAATCACTTATCTTATAATCATAATTTTATATTATATTTGTTGTTTTTCTGCTAAACGTAATACTGTAAGCTTTAATTTTATTTAATTTCGTGCGATTTTCATTACACTATTTTGCAAACTTATTTATATCTTTTTGTAAAAATTTAGATTTTTTTTATTGTGATTCTATTCATATAATATATAAATATTTAAGTAAACTGCATTAAAAAATAAATTTACTATATTTAAAACAACCAATAGCATCGTTAATAAAAATACTAAATAATATTGTAGCAAAAATAGGAGCCCAGTATGAAACTTCAGATGTTGCCTCAAATGTTTTTGACTCAAGACCTCCAAAACCCCATATTTATTTATTGCAAATAGGCACAAGATTAAATCCATCAATCCCGTTACAATCCCGTCGAACCTAGTTTATATCAGTAAAGATACAGTCCATTTGGGTTTTGTTATTCAACGACTTAGAAATATCATCATTAGAAACCGCTAAGTTTGACATTGCCAACCTATTTTTAATTAAACACACTTTTTAACTATTTATAACTATATTTTATAACTATTGGTGGCATATTATCAGCGTCTGCTCCTTTATGTCACTAATCTAAAAATTACATAGATATTTATTGAAATGATAGGTTTTGAATAAAAAAATGTATGTACATACACAATATACACGTACTTGAAAAATATTTAACAAATTGATTGCAAATGTCGTTTCCGTTAGTAAAATTACTATTACTCTTTAATGCCGGATAACCATATTTTTCTTTAGGAAGATTCTTTAGATAAAAGTTAAAAAACTTTGGATTTATTTTAATATTGTTTTCTGCGTTTTCAATATATTTCAAATAATATAAATTAATTAGACCCCTACACCTATACCTAAGTATTCTATATTCATATTCATCTAGCGGGTTATCATATTTTTTTTACTTTTCTTTTAACCTTTTTTTGGCAAGAATACCATACAGGGTAAATAATTTAGTGTTTAATAGACTTTTTTGGTATGTAAATTTCTACAATTCTTCGAAATTCTATATACAAAAAAATTGACCATCGATGTCTTTACATGTATTAAATAATTGTATCCAGTTTATTTTTACAATATTTTTTATTACATCTTAATCTGCACTGATATAAATAAATTTAACTATGTTCTTAAGTAAAAAAAAAATGTACTGATGTATCGTCTACTTCAAAAATGATTTCCGGTGGCGAATGATATTTATCAATAGAACAAACATGTATGGTCTAATTACTCTCTAAAATGTTAGTAAAAACTAAGTCTAAAACTTCTCCGTAAACATCATTAATAACATTAATTTGAGGTAGACCCATTAAATCCATAAAATCCTTGATTAAAGCACCAGTTGATGAGTTAGTGTTATGTAAATTTTTTAAAATTATTTTTATTAACAATCCACTGTATAGATGGTATATAAGTATCCAATGAATAAAGCATTATTTTGTTCGACTCATTTTTAAATATTTTAGCATTTCTTATTAAGAAACCTAAATTTATTGAAGTTTTCGCAGTGATGTTATCAAAATGCGGCAAAAATGTAAGCTTTGAATCCAAAATGATGCCCAGATTTCGAATTTGTGTTACCTGTTTTAAGATGCATCCCCGAACATAATAATCTAATGTTATGTTATGTATATTACGAGTGAACTATATATAAAAACATTTTTCTGAATTCAAATAAAGTGTACGACTCTTTAAGACCACAACTTGTATTTTACATGTTTCTGTTACATAGCATCATGTTTTAACGTAAATACGATGTATCGGTAGTTACAAATGTCAATGGCTCGCCTAGGGCGCAATTATATTACAGATAAAGATCAAAGCACAGTAAACCCTTTCATTTACACGAATTCCAGTATCGTCTGACAATCGTCGTCGGATTGTCGAGCAGGTGGCGAATGTCTGGCTTTATCAGCTTCCTTCCATTGTGATTCGCAACAATAGCACCGTTGTATGAACGTGCATATTTGTAACTCCACTTGATATTGTTCAAATAATGTACATGCATGTATCACACCTTGTGAACAATATTACAATTTGAACGTACAAGTTATCTTAATAGTATGCGTATATTATGAAGAAAAGTTTTATTATGTCAACACAAATTGAACACTATGTCAGATTATATAAAGAATTAGAATACAAAATGAATAAGTCACGTCAAATAAATACATAATTAAATAACTCAATTTGTTGTTACTTAACATGCATTGAAAAAAAATCTCATTAATTAAGAGCATAATAATCGGAGAAATTTATCTCTAAAGAAGATACAAGTATGATTTTATACTAAATTAGTTTGACATTTACAAAATTGGGGTGACCCAAATAGGTAACCCACTTATTTTGACACCTGACCCATTTCCGTCTGACAATAATCATAAAAAAATAAAACTTTATGTATACCTTATCAGTAATCTCTGCATATTTTTTACACAAAAGAATCCCGCCGTCTGCACGCTTTTAAACAACGCAGTTCTCTTCAATTAACAGAGTGATTCAAGGGGAATGTTTTATATGTATATCACATGCACTAGAGAAGAGCCGAAATTTTTAATTTTCTTCACCGGAAAAAAACATTTTTTTTTAATGTTTGTTTTTCAACCTATAAATTGTATATAGATTTACTGTGAAGTCGGTACGAAAAACTAGTGATTATATAATTTTATTTTATTATTTTTAAGTATCTGTCACAGATAAATGTTAAAATTGTTAATGATTTTAATTACGAGAAAATAAAAAAAGCTTAAAAAAAGAACAAAAAAGATATTGTAAATATTCAGATGCTCTGTAAGTTTATTATTATTGACAAAGTAAATTTTGGATCATCTTCCTATACGTATATATTGGGAGTAAATTACCGGAGTGCTATAAATACCTTTATAATAATAATAATAACCACCTCGGTTCCAGGTGGCCATATCATCCGCATCGGTTCCCTATGTTATTCCTCTCCACTTTCAGTATTCATAAAATAGTATTCATAATGGTTCGGTTAACCAGTTCATTCTAGCGCGAGCCTTCATGAGACTTGGTTTTCGTGTTGGCGGCTCGGTTTAATCCGAACCCGAGCCTACTCGTTTTCAAAATACATAGATCACAAACCTGTTCGTGCAAATCACTACTCTACAAGGTGTCTCAAATTACCTTTATGATACACTCTGCACCGTAATCTGAACCGAAGAATTGATTCGCTCTGTTCCAACTGAGGCGATTAAACAACGTATGGTTCATCACATCATACTACGAGACTATTATTCTATTGTATATATTAAATATTCATCATAAGCGTGCAGTGATAAATATGTTTAGGTGTTTTCTTTATTTCTATAAAAAACCTTTGTCACGAAAGGATATTTTTTTTAAAGTCTGGCCCCGGTCCGATTCCCGGCCGAGTCGATGTAGAAAAAGTTCATTAGTTTTTTATGTTGTCTTGGGTCTGGGTGTATGTGATACCGTCGTTACTTCTGATTTTCCATAACACAACTTACATTGGGATCAGAATAATGTATGAGATGTTGTACAATATAAAAAAAAAAAAAAAATCATGTATATATATTTAAGGGTATAATGATAATAATTCCTTAAGAACAATCTGTAGGTGGCCTGTATATATTTTTTCTATTTTTATATGTATACATGACGTAAATGATGGCTTAGCTTATCAGCGCCTACTCTGGGCATCTATCTAACTAGTTTTATCTCAATGTTTTAGGAGTACATGTGTTAGATAGTGAGACTACCTCGTTGGTCTGGTGGCTGCAGATCCCGAAGTCTAGAGTTTAAATCTCCGCCAAAAAATCTCATCAACTATCTATAAATACAAAGTTGTTATTACGTACACGCCGGTGTTTCGAGAAGCACGTGCTCGTAAAGCCGTTGGTCCTGCTCCTGAACTCTTTCCAGTCGTGTTGGATTTGCCGTCCCATCATATTATAAGAGTGAGGGAAGAGAGAGTATACCTGTGTTTGCGCACATACTTGTACACTATAAATATGTCTTGTGAGCGGACTGGTCTCCTTTGAGATTTGCCGCCGTGGTCGAAATATCTCGGGATGACATCAATCTTACTCAGTACGGATATATACATTTTTATGATTGTCACATTTACTATTAACATTGCCTTAACATTACAATATATTATATACCTTAGTGTTGGTATTTAAATGTGTCCGAGGAGAAATCATCAATTCCAACTGTGTCAGATTTTAAAGATATTATTTAAGTATCGTTATAATAAATTGTAAAAAAATAACTTTTGTATTGATATTAATGCTACAAAGTTACTAACCGAAACGTTACAAACTTAAACTATACTTAAAATAATAAAACGTAATTCAAGCACTACCTTTTGTCTAAAAATAATAGTAACCATTAATTTTATTGGAAAAAAATGTTAATTTGTTAAAATCGTGGTCTAATCATTATTATTTCACGATACAATAATACATTTCCAAGTACATAACAAAAGTATTTTAAATAATCTACAGGAAACATTTTAGTTATACATATTATATTACACGCGATTTAAAATAATATAATATGCGGATATAATTACATGACATGAGCCTTTGGTATGATGTATTAGCGCCGAGTACGGGTATTGAGAACGTTTGATTTTATTTTACTTGAAATATTATCTCAAACTTTAAGCCACAATCGTGTACTATTAAAATATATTTTTTTAAGGTATAGGTTGGCGGACGAGCATATGGACCACCTGATGGTAAGTGGACACTACTGCCCATAGACAATGGCACTGTAAGAAATATTAACCATTCCTTACATCGCCAATGCGCCACTTACATTGGGAACTAAGATGTTATTCGCCCTTGTGCTTATAGTTACACTGGCTCACTCAGCCAAACCGGAACATAACAATACTGAGTACTGTTGTTTTGCGGTAGAATATCTGAGGAGTGGGTGGTACTTACCGAGACGGACGTGCACAAATCCCTACCACCTAGTAACCTTCAATAGATTCACACTGTAAAATAAATATTATTTTTTCTCATTTTAAGATAATTAATGTATGTAAAAAATTTATCCGTAAAACAGAATTCGTTACAACACCAACTAATCTTTATATTTAGAAAAGTTCAATTAATAGCCTTAAAACTCACTTTCAATTCCAAACACATGACGTAATTATCGTTACTAATTGTCAACTATTGCTTGCGAACAAATTAGACTTTTTTTTGTCTGAACCCGTAATTCCATTATCCCAGCCGTTGCCACTAGATTTATCTGTAGAAAATGTTTAATTGGTTACAAGTTAATACGACAGCAATTGGTTTTAAAAGTAATTGTATTCAAATAATTTGTTAAACCAACACTTTCAATGACAATAACATTCTATTCATATGTTTGAGTATAATATTGATTCCATTTTTTATGAATATTTTTATTATTTTGATCCTTATAGTACTTCCTTCTACGCCTCATTATTCACGCCGTCTAACGTTTTTTTTCCTTTTTTATATTTTCAGCAAAAATAAAAACAAAGAAACATTATTTTGTGAATATTATTATACAATATGAGCCCAGGTAGCTCAGTATGAACGTGTGAAGGATAATTGCAAAACCCGGGCAAAACTCCACGGTTTTCACGTGTTTAATTTGTGTTGCGTTGGAGCAAACTTCCTCTTCACGGCTAGGTGCATAACCAGTATTTGAGACATAATGGGTATTAGGTAATTGTTACCTTATTATTCATTAATTATTAAACACATTATACAAAATTTCTTTTGATGTCAGAGAAGTGATTTAAATTTTTTTTTCTTAGAATATAGAACACGTAACTACAATGTTGTGGTGTATATATTAGTATTATGAATTAACATTGCTCGCACTGTCAATGTGTAAACGCGGTAGTTACCACTTACGACATTACCACATACCATCAGATTGCCCATTTACCAGTCTTGCTTTCTATATTAAATAAAATTTGATTAAAATATATGTATTTTATTTTGTAAAAAATAATCTTATGTTCATATTATTCCCGTAGTTGCTTAAAAGTCAATTTAACTTTAAATCTTGTCTAAGGACGTTATTGGATTTTCGTTATTTGAGAACGCCTCATTAAATTTTTCCAAAGAGAAACGCTGGTGGATTTACGAGATAAATGTAGATAAATTTGTTGGCAGACCGTGCCTTGGGGCATAAGAAGCCATTTTGACATTCTTTGATAAAAATACAAAAAAATATAACTCATACAAAAAGTTGAGTTTTTCTTATAACAAAAAATACCTACACGCTTTTGTTATATTTATTGATGCTTCTTATACGAATAGGATACAATTGAATATTTACGTCAAAAATACTTTGACGTCAATATAATTACGAGAGGTCGCTCATTATGCGATTGAACTGAATTGATAGATTCAAAAGACACGAAAAATTAAGCTCAGCTTGAATAATCATCACTTCATATCAAAAAATGAATCAGTAGTGTTCGAGTTTACCGGGGGATAGGGCTTTGTGCAAACCCAGCTCGGTAGGTACCACCCACTCGTCAAGTGTTTTATATCGGTTTTTTTTTGTCTTGCCTTGACAGGCAAAAATAAATAATGTACTAATACCGACGTATTAGTACATTAGCAGCCTGTAAATTTGCCACTGCTGGGCTAAGGCCTCCTCTCCTTTTGAGGAGAAGGTTAGGAGCATATTCCACCACACTACTCCAATGCGGGTTTGTAGAATACACATGAGGCAGAATTTCGTTGAAATTAGCCACATGCAGGTTTCCTCACGATGTTTTCCTTCACCGCATAGCACGAAATGAATTACAATCACAAATTAAGCACATGAAAATTCAGTGGTCACTGTCTGGGATTGAACCCGAAATCATCGGTTAAGATTGTATTCTGTGAGTATTAATGTAGATTAATGTTTCTTAATATGTATATAATATGTGTATATCAAACGCAAGGTAGTCGTATAATGTTTTTTTATTGATTTAATGTATATCCAATGCATATTATATAAAAAATAGCTTTCTGGACTCGTTCTCGATATAAACTTTAGCTGAGCCTATATGTCTCCGTCGTAATTTTCGTAAAAAGGGGTTCGAAGTTTATGCTTCATTTATTAGATTATGTAGTTTCTTTACTTCCATTGACTAATACATTTTAACATATTATCGTTATTTAAAAAGGTATTTATATATATGAATTTCTTAGATCAACAACGAAGTAAATTACAGAGTCAATTAGATATATAAGTTATTCTCTAGAACTATGAAAATTGACACATACATTTTTATGCAAAAAAATATATTGACGAAAAAATAACAATTGAGTTATTTTATCTGTCTGTTTAATAATGTGTGTCGTTTTAAGTGGAAAAAATACTTAATTAATGATGGGTAATTATAATTAGGGATGATATTTTTAATTAAGCCATTCTGATGAACATATATGTGTTAAGTTAAACCTTTTGTAGTGCTTATGCGAAATCGATAATTAATTGTAACACAAGATAACAATCACCTTAATGGAAACAGAAAAAAAAAACATTTAAAACGTTAGCAAGATATTGCAAAAATACCAACAGAGTTAAGAGGTGCAAGTATTTACTAGTGTAAGTGACATAACTGTAAATTAATTTCTTATAACTGTAAATTATATCTTAAGATTTTTAAAAAAGAGATTATGAAAGTGCTTCTCAAAATTTCACTGATAAAATAAAAAAATAACCTGATGTCAAAACAAAATGGCAATGGCAAGGTTTTACTTCGCTGTTTTAAGTAGGCAGCTAGAAATGTGACTCGTGCAAAACTTAGTAATTTAATTAGTTCGCTTTTTATACGAAATTAGTTTTACGTGTAACAGCCAAGGATAAATTATTTAATTAAAGAACTTTTATTTGACTAAGCTAATACCAGGCGTCAGAATTATTCTACCTGTAAGGGTGGACTGCGATAATTAGACGGGATTCGTCACTTGTTTTGTGTATATAACAAGATATCTTTGAAGATTTTGATTAAATTGAATGAATGAATTTATTTTAATAAATAGATTATACTTTGAGTGTGGTACATGATCAAAGAAAATAATAGACCACTTTTTTTTCATTGGTAGACTGGACCACTTGATGGTAAGTGATTACCCTTGCCGATAAACATTGGCGCCGTAATATTTTTTAACAATTCCTTACATAACCAACGTGCCATCAACCTTGGAAACTAAGATATTATTTACCTTGTATCTGTCATTTTATTGGCTCACTCATCCTTCTTACCAGATCATAACAATACAAAGTATTGCTGTTTGGTGGTAGAATATATGAAGAGTGAGGGGTACCTACCCAGACGGACTTGCACAAACCCCTACCACCAAATATGTCGGAAAAGTTTCTTGATTCTAATATAATTTAATTAATCTTGTTTTGAAAAAACAAAGCTACAAGTACACTACACTTAAACACAAACAATATATTTTTCATTGCAGTGCAAGGGTGTGCATGCCAAATGCCGTCAAATGCCGTCCCTTTTTCTTAAATTAATAAATAGATTTAAATATTTTATAATTTAATTTATAATTCTATAATTTAATTTATAAAGCTAGGAGGTAGGCTATAAAATAAAGTAACCAACTTTAGGATAACCAGTATTTTAGCAAAATATTCGAATATTATTCTTAGAGTGATTTATGTAAACTACTACAATTCCTATATAGTTGTCTCAAACTATACCAGTAACTTTCAGCAGAAGTTTTCATTGTTTGGTTGTTAAAATAATACACGTTTAAAACCCTGTTCGAATATTTGCATTGGAGGAAAGTTTAAATCGACAATCTAATGCGAACTCAGATAAATGAAGGTTGGCTTCGAGATTTTAATTCAACTGCTTAAAATATGATTACAATAACAGTAAGATACAAGTGCCTTCATTGATTGTTTACTTAAACTATTTTAGGAATTTGCATCCTATCTTTATCTAGATGTCGCCTGCGGCTTGTATATATATATAGGTCCGATATATTTTTCTATGATGTGTAACATACCTGCTGTATGATTTTTAAAAATCATGTTTTTATTTGTCATCAACATATATAATACTAGTTCTCGCTCGCGGCTTCACTCGTTTTAGGGGTTAGTCGTCAAGAGTTAGGCATAAAAATGGATAGATCATTTTTATGCCTTATCCTTCTATGATGATCACACTCGCTTCGTACCAAGTCACAAAAATACGGTCTCCTGTTTTCTATAATTATAACAATAAGAGTAATGTAACTCTTTTCATAAAAAAACTTTTTATTTATTTATTTTAATTAATTATTTAGTTAATCTCACGCACAAATATTTATTGGACCATTTCTCTGTCTCGTTTATACAAATAAATTCCCTAATATTGTAAGTAATAATACGAAATAGTATTGTTTGCTTCTGACGCTTTTATCTCTAAACATAAGTCAATCAATAAGGACAACGTCAATAATCCTTTCGCGATAGAAAGAATATTGATAGTATCGATACTTTTCTATTAAAAAGAAAAATATATATAATTTAATGTATAACATTCTATATACGGTTTAGAAACAAGAAAAACAAGAATCATAATTTTGTAAATAAAAAAACAAACGACGAGGAAAGGTCAATTTATCGATGAGAATAAATGTAATCCCACTGAGACTCTTTCACTGGTTCTTCTCAGGTGTGTGGTAAACATTTCCAAACCGTTGATAAATTATTGACAAACAATAAGCAATGTATTATTGTGTAATACTTTTAAGTTGAAAATATTTAACTTTTGACTAAAGTTATTTAAAGATAGCTATTCTTTTATATTCAAATGACTTAACATTCATGGAATAAAGTTTGATGCTATCGATCAAAATAACGTAGTACGTTATTTAACCATTGTATAAAATACGTCAACAATTTAACGCGTCTTATTTTTGAAACTCTGTAAAGATATTTATGCTTTAATTAAATTTAAATTTGATCGATTGAGGGCGATTTGATATTATGCCCACCCAATTATTAGAATGAAACGATATCGCTTGATTAAAACTTAAATTATTTTTGATAATCAAAAGTCGAACAAAATTTACAATTCAGTCGATGCGTTAATTATGAATCTCAATATTTACTTTATTATGACAGTATATGTTTTGTTGAAAAACAATATGCTGGTCAAGTGATTAATTTTCTCATTCAGTTTAAATAGACTGCTACAATACATATAATATTCAATCAACTCATTTACTGTAATATTTGTCGCTTAAGAAGTTACCGCATAAGCAAATAGTATAGGTAATAAAATATTTTCCTTTTAAAAGTCAAGAAACAATTATTCGCTCCGAATATTTTTAGTCTGTACTAAAAACAAGTAAATAACTTTAAAATAATTATGTTCTCACCGACTTTGGTCACAGAGGCCAATCTCAAGGAAGACCAAGCAATTACGAAGAACATATTTATAGTGCTCAAGTGTGTATACTCACATATTCCGATGGCACGGCAAATCCGACACGACCGGAAACAGTTCAGGCGTAAGACTAACGATTTTTGTTGATTTCTGAGACATCAACTGGTTTCTGAAAGATGGAAGTGTGTGGTTACTGAGATTTTCGACAGAAACACCTTATAACTTTTTATCGGTTCGACCTGAGATTTGAAAGCAGAACATCGGGATCTGTGACCTTGTATCTAAATCAACAAGGTCATCATCCTCCTGCTCTTGTCCCAATTTTATTTGGGGTCGGCGCAGCATGTCTTTTTCTTCCATATTTCTCTGTCTAACATCATCTCACAAGTAACATTATTTCTAGCCATATCGTCTTTTACACAATCCATCCATCGTTTCTTTGGTCAGTTATAAAAAAATATATTTGACATTTTAAACCACATTTGTCGAATTGTTTGGTCAAAAGTAAATTATATTATTCATATTATTACGAACTTGCTGGTAATCAAATACCATTGGTGAAAATAAGTAGTGATTTCTTTGTCCTCTTTATAAATAAAACAATATTACAAATCACTAAGTCTCATAGAGGTCCAGAGTCTTTTATCGTTGATATATTCCTTGTTCTTCGTAATGCAAATATATATTTAGTATCACTACAGAAAGTAAAACAATTACTTCGTCAAAGATTGCTACTTTATATCGCTATTATTCCCCACCGAGAACATTCCAGAAATGTCTAGAAACTTAAAATATATAAGAATAAACAAAATTAGTTAGAATTACTTTTCACGAGTTCCAAGTACATAACGCAATTTTAATAAACAAGTTAAAATAATTAGTCGGTCGATCCATAGAACACATTTAAAAGCTCTTCTAAGGTTTCTATGAAATACCTATTGATTACCGTATTTTTAAAATACTATAAATATATATATATAAATAGTATTTTTAAAAAGTGCAATGCGTTATACTAAAATAGTTATTTTATTTTATTTAATCGCATTTTTTATTACCATGTTGTTTCGAATATGTGCTGTTTTGTTGCATTGTTTATACTCACTAAATAAATCAATAGAAAATTCAAAATTTGATACCGACTAATCTCCCACTTGTCATCGCTAGAATAGGAGTAGGTACGTGACATTGGCAGAATATTCTGCCTTAATAAGGTAGTTCCATACCAGAAGTTAAAAAAATAAAAATTATTTTTGATATAAAAAAGCATCAAAAGTTAGGTAGCTCACAAGTTCTCACTTTTAAAGCACACGCACAAGCATGCACAAGCACAGCAAGCCATTTAGATGATAGATATTAAAACAAATTTAAATGAAGTATATGAAATCATTTTTTCAACCTCTTGTGCATGAAATTATCAGCTTAACAATACCTAATAGAGACTTGCTTTGAACAGGACTTCATGAAAGAAATCCTAATACGAGTGTTATATACCGGCACAGGTAAAATTTTAAATCAAAATTAGTTTTACATTACGAGGAGGAAACATCAAAATAGAATGAGTTTTAGATAATAAATATAATATAACGATATAAAATTGTTTTTAATTAAGAAAACTTACGAGTAATAAAGTGCCATGTTCTATTAGCAAATGGGCGAACTGATGGTAATTGCATATATCATAATATCGTCCGCCCATACACGTCATCAACACTCATGAAATATAACGGCAAAGAAATATAGAACATTCTTTGAGCCGTCAATGCGCCGCCAACCGCGCGATCTAAGACGTTATATCCGTTGCGTTTGTAATTACATTCGCTCTCTTCACTTACTCTTCAAACAGAACAATACAAAGTATTTCTGTTTGGTTGTAGAATTACTGATGACTAAATGTTCATCAACAATTCATGTTCACACAATTCCCTACGATATTAATTTATTGTATTTATATTGTAATATGGTTTAAAGTTTAACGATCACGTTGATCTTTCCTTATTAAATGATATAATAATATTTGTTTATTTCCGTACATTTTAAAAAGTATCTTCTTTAACTTACACCGATATTGAAAGACTATTTTTTAAAATACAAGGTACAAACGACCATTATCGAAGTCTTTTGATAGTAATAAACATGGATAAATATTAAGGATAACATTCTAAGTAAAAAAAAATTGAATATAAATAAAACTCCTTAACTTGTAACATATCCCTTGGGGCTATTCTCGAACTAGACCGATGTTAAATTGGATCGATATTCTTTAGCGGACGTACCGGGCCTGGGCGGAGTTGTGACAGAGCCCGCGCAGTCAGCGAGAAATGGAGTAACCCATTTTAAGCTAGAATGAATTGCACGTCGTGGACTGCAGGTTTGCTGGAAAGCTGCCCACTGATATTTGTTACATATACGCAAGAAGGTTGATCAACTAAAAAACTATTTTATACTTTTATTTCAATTTAGTATCTTAATTGATATAACAAAGTGTCTTTACTCGTTTCTGAAGACAGAGATTTAAAGCATATTTGTTAATATTATATTACTAACCCGATTGAAATTGTGAAACATACATAATCGAAATCTTCAATACAAATCGGATGTTCTATCAACTCCTTGGAAGGAAGTAATCATGATTTCTGGTGAATAAAACTATAGTGATATACATAGATTAGCTGGACGTCCCGAATCCACTTGGCTTTATTAAAAATTCTGTCATACATGATTTTTACGAAAAATTAACCGTTTACACAGGGTTCGTAACGAAAGCTCTCAAAAGGAATATTTTTCTCCCGTTTTTGCAACATTTTTCATTGATACTCTGCTCCTATCGAGCGCAGTATAGCATATAGGATTTCCCGAGAAATCGGCTACCTAAAATTGAAAGACTTCTTCACGTCGGGTCAGTAGTTACTGCAATTTGCGTATTAAATGAAACAAAAAAACAAACTCTCCAGCTTTATAATATTAGAATTGATGTATATGTACTACTAAATTTGGTCGGTGGCAAGTGGATAAATACTTGGCTATTTAATGAATACATTTTAAGTCAATATTTTTTTTCATTTTTTTCATTTTCATTATATAGCATATATATAGTAACAGCCTGTAAATTTCCCACTGCTGGGCTAAGGCCTCCTCTCCCTCTGGGGAGAAGGTTAGGAGCATGTTCCACCACGCTGCTCCAATGCGGGTTGGTGGAATACACATGTGGCAGAATTTCGTTGAAATTAGACACATGCAGGTTTCCTCACGATATATTCCTTCACCGCCGAGCACGAGATGAATTATAAATACAAATGAAGCACATGAAAATTCAGTAGTTATTGTCTGGGTATAAACCCTCAATCATCGGTGCTACCCACTTATCTATCTTGGCATATATTCATTGCATTATATTATTTCGATCTGATGAAATACTTAAAATAATTGAATAAATATGACAAGAATGCTACCAGCAATTTTAAATATACTCTAGATTTAGTATCTCTGGCGCCGAATAGACCAAAACCCCATCAACGACTAGAAGTAGCAAAAACAGGGGATGGTAGTATATAAATAATATTTACTCAAAGGTACTTGTATCTCATAATATTAGTACCTTATATAACAAAGCAATATAATATCATGAAGTAGTGTTTCTTTAAATATAGGACCTAGTTATAACTTAATATTTGAATGAATTTAAATGTACGTACTGTCTTTATTTTTCTAACGCAGCAGCTGTGTGTATAATACGAAACAGTAGACTCAACGACTACGCATACAAAGTCACACAGCTATTGCTATCATCTTAACAGAACAGAACAAAACGATTAATATGTCTAATTACAATACTAAAGATGTTCATTTCAAAATATGGATTATCCATTTAATAATGAAATAGAAAACAACTAATTTTACATTGAATTACGCAACCATATTCAAATAAGTACCTACAAGTTTTTAAAAACCTAATTTATATATTTGATTCCGCGGAACATTTACAAAAACTTTGTAATTAGTTTTGGTATACTCGTATGTAGCAGCTAAGTTAGATTATAATAAATATACGTTACTAATCTAAGCATCAACTTTCTATATTAAAATTATTTATTAGTTTGAAATACTTTTTGATGTTACGTATAAATAAATCTCTTAACAGTAATCCATGACGTCAATGGTTGAAAAATTAATTCTAATGATCTTCCTTATTTAATAACTTACATTTTAATTGTTAGAATTTCTTATATAGCGAATGTCAATGGACGGTGGCGGCCTTTTACCATCAGATGATACTTCGATAAGGGAACTGGCAAATTGAGTATTTTAAAATAGTATAATCTATATTTTTGAAGGTTACATGCCTTCCAGAAAAAACAATCGAAGGTATCACATGTAGATATTACTAGATCAATTTTAACAGGGTGTAAAATATATTTTTTTGCTAATACAATCCGTTACATACACAAGTATCTTAATACATGATGTTGTATGACGATTCGTCGGGCAATCTCAAAGGGAACCAGCCAACTACGAATGACGTGTGTCAACTCACAGGTGTATGCGCCAACACAGGTACAGTCTCTTTTCCATCACCTTTATAATCCGATGGGATGGCAAATCCATTTTTTTATGGCATAAGTTCGCGGACGAGCATATGGGCTACCTGATGGTAAGTGATCACCACTGCCCATAGACAATGCCACTAAGAAATATTAACCATTCCTTACATTGCCAATGCACCACCAACCTTGGGAACTAAAATGTTATGTTCATTCTGCCTTTATATACGACTGGAACGGCTTTTCGTACTTTCCGAGGCACGGGTATGTACATAATGACATCAGACTCCAGGCTGTTAATGAGAATTTTGCTACAGAAAAACTTAATAACTTTTTGGTTTGAACCCATAACTTGCGATCTGCAGTCTTATATCCACTAAAGCAACGAGGCGGATCATACAACCAACCAAATACATATAATTACAGAAAACGACCGATTTTAAAAGTTTCTCAGAAAAAAAATTTCTTAAACAAAGTTTCTTTGCAAAAAGGACCTTTTATAAATTTAGAGGGTTTTTATCGTACAATAGTTACTCGATTTTGAAAACAAAGTAACCGATAAAGTAGTAATTAGTAAGTGAAATAAATTTTCTACAAACATTTTTATGTTTTAAAAATCGAAGTTAAGAAAAAACCGAGTCACTAACGTATAACAAACAATAAAATAAAACTTGGAAGAAAACTAATTCACTGATATAATGTCGTATAGTAATTAAATCTGCTTTATAAATTTAATACTGCGTCAAAATGTTGAGGTATATAGATACATATTTTCCGTATTTGATATATAATTTCCGTACCGTAAAATTCCGTTTAACTTTAAATACTGATAACCTCAAACCCTAAACGTTTCTTTAAATTAGGACACTATTGTTATTTTGTGTTATTTTCTGTTACATTGTTATTATTATATTAAATTACTAGCTGTTACCCGCGGCTTTGCTCGCGTAGAATATAAATATATTTACAAAATTAACTTAAAATATTACGTTAATGCAACACCTCTTTGCATACAACATTGGTGTGTATTTCAGCTCTTAGGGTAGAATATCCAGAAACGCTTAAATGCAAATCAACTCATTTTTAATCGGTAGCCTAAGAATAAAATTTCGAGCTTCCAACTTCAAAATCACGGACTTCCAGACTAACCTGTATACGAAATGTCAAACCCTATTTCTCCCCTTAGGCGTAAAATATCCAAAAACGCTTAAATGCGAATCAACTCATTTTTAATCGGTAGCCCAAAAATAAAGTTTCTTGCTTAAACCTTCAAAAATGACGAACTTCCAGACTATACTATATACGAAATGTCACCCCTATTTCCCTCCTTAGGCGTAAAATATCTAGAATCGTTTAAATACGTATCAATTCATTTTGAATCGGTATCCCAAAAATAAAATTTCATGCTTTTAAGTTTAAAAATTACGGACTTTCAGACTAATCTATACAAAAAATGTCAACCCCTATTAAACCCCTTAGAGGTAGAATAGCTAGAAACACTTAAATATGTATTTAATCATTTTTAATTAGTACCATTAAAAAAAGTTCCATATTTTTAGCTTAAAAAATGACGACTTCCATAAAATCTTTCAACCCTTATTTCACCCCCTTAGTGGTAGATTATCTAGAAACGCTTAAATACGTATCTACATACTTATTTTTGATCAATATCCCAAAAATAAAACTTCGTCTTTTTAACTTATAAATGACTGACACACACACACAAACCTTCAACCCCTATTTCACCCCTTTAGGGGTAGAATTTCCAATATGCCCTTCTTAGTGGGTATCATGATATGTTAGTTTATAATTGTACAGCCTAAAATATAAGTTTTATGCTTCTAGTTATAAAAATGAATGATTTTCAACAACTTACAACCTTTCATCCCCCTTTTCAACCCTTTACAGCACTTTTTTCCAAATAAAAAGTAGCATATGTCCTTTCTCAAGCTCTAGACTATTTGTGTACCAAATTTCATTTAAATCGGTCCAGTAATTTTGGCGTGAAAGCGAGACAAACAGACAGAGTTACTTTCGCATTTATAATATTAGTATGGATTTCTGTTTCTTTAAAAGTATCTATTTCATATTTCGCTTTCATATATATGAATTAGAAATTATTCTGGAAATAGATGAATAGGTATTTACTTTTAAGCATTAATTACCTGTAATACTAAGTAATTTATTTATAATATAAGTAATTTAAATTTTTTATCAAAATATAAATTTTCAGTCATATTCTATTTAAACGTAAACCTATCTCAAATTGCGCAAATCTCGGCCATGTGCAAGCATATTCCGTAGAGGCAATAAGAACGTTTAACATTATATGTTAGATCAACTGCTCAATTTCCACAATCAATAACTCGACGATCTATTTGCATTAATTAGAAGCTAACGTACAGTAAATGGACTTATGAACTATACACAACTAGGTTTACTTGAACGTGTATGGTCAAGACAAAGTGGTTAATTAGATTATCGGCTACATGTTTTTCCAATACAGTAACGATTTGAAAAAAATGGAGATAGTTTAAGCAGTTTGTATATTACATTATCCATACTAATATTATAAATGCGAAAGTAACTCCGTCTGTCTGTCTGTCTGTCTGTCTCGCTTTCATGCCAAAACTACTGGACCGATTTAAATGAAATTTGGTACACAAATAGTCTAGAGCTTGAGAAAGGACATATGCTACTTTTTATTTGGAAAAAAGTGCTGTAAAGGGTTGAAAAGGGGGATGAAAGGTTGTAAGTTGTTGAAAATCATTCATTTTTATAACTAGAAGCATAAAACTTATATTTTAGGCTGTACAATTATAAACTAACATATCATGACACCCACTAAGAAGGGCATATTGGAAATTCTACCCCTAAAGGGGTGATATAAGGGTTGAACGTTTGTATGGAAATCCGTATATTTTAAGGTCGAAACATGAAACTTTATTTTTGGGATACTGATTAAAAAGGAGTAGATACTTATTTAAGTGTTTCTGCATATTCTACCCCTACGGGGTTGAAATAAGGGTTGAAAGTTTGTATAGAAGTCTGCCATTTTTTAAGATAGAAACATGAAACTTTATGTTTGGGATACTGATAAAAAATCAGTAGATAAGTATTTAAGCGTTTCTAGATAATCTACCATTAAGACGGTGAAATAAGGGTAGAAAGTTTTATGGGAGTCAGTCATTTATAAGTTAAAAACATGAAGCTTTATTTTTGGGATACTAATAAAAAATAAGTAGATACGTATTTAAGCGTTTCTGAATATTCTACCCTGAGGGCTGACATACACACCAATGTGGTATACAAAGAGGTCTTACATTTACGTATTTTTTTAAGTTAATTTGTAAATATATTCATATTCTACGCGGGCAAAGCCGCTGGTAACAGCTAGTCATTTTATATCTGAAAATTCCGTTTAAGGATTAGTATCGGAATTTAAACCAAAAGATATACTTTATTGTTTGTGTGATATTTTGTGTCGGTGGTCTGTATTTCAGTTTTATATATTTTATGTGAATTATAATGGCGGCAGGCTGGTTCATTATTCGCTCGGAGGATCGAAATGGCGAATTAATGGGGAAATGCTGCTAGCATACCAGTCCATGTGATTATGATTTGTTCTGTTGTTACTTTTAAATATTTATGTGTTTCTATTTTGGTATATGTATCATGAGACTTATTATTCTATTATGTTATCAATAATGAATTATCGTTTTCAAAATAATTTGTAACTATTTTCTTTGACGATTTTTATCCAATTATTAGTATTAATATTCAAAATAAAAATGTTTTCATAAATAAAAAATCCTATTTATTACACAACATCGCACGTAGAAAATTTAACTTAATTCACAAATGGTAGACCAGCTTTCTCTTATAAACATTTTCCTTGCAAGATTGCTTAATACAATGCGAAAATTAATAACCTCTATAGATGCTAGCAGTAATTACAGGCGTCAGATGACGACATACAGCGCTCCATTCCAAAAGGTCCTATCCTAATAGTATTTGAAACGGTTATACATGATGAGGTTATAAGAAAATAATATCTACCGATATATATTTTATAATGTATAGTACAAAAAATATAGCTTAATTATACCGTTTAAAATTGTAGTCAAAATTTGCTATTTGTTTTTTTTTATTATATAGATACGGGGACGAGCAAATGGTACACTGGCTCACTTACCCTTCAAACCGGATCACAGCAATAATAGGTACTGCTGTTTAGCGGTAGAATATTTGATGAGTCGGTGGTACCTACCCAGACGGGCTAGCAGAAAGCCAAGTAAATATTAGAATTATTAATAATTTGATACTCGTATACAGAATTTTAACTAGTTCACTCGTCGTGTTTACTTAAATTCTAAAATAAAATTATATATAAGTCCCTAAAACAGACAATTTAAAAAATATTCTTTAAGACTTATTGTCTGGTAAATTTCATACATGATACGTAAAAATAAAAAGCCTCAAACAAAACAAGGTGTACTTGGAAAGCGCTTAATTTATTTTCAAAGCTCGATTCGTTTGCAAGTCGGCTTGCACTCGTGTCGAGTAGGTATAACGGTACATACAAACTATTGTTAAAAATAATAATGACTTATGGATTTAAAGTCGAGAAATGAATGTAAAACATATAAAACGTAACACATCTTTTTTATATATAAATGATTCCCGTGGGATAAGACATATAAGTAATATCTAACTTGATATATGATAATAGAAGAAATAAGCAATAAATGGAATGACTGACGATAATAAGTAATGAATAAATATATCGTTCCGAAGGCTGAAAACCGATCGTACAAACGCGTCTTTCTGTAATAGTAAATAACAGTCACTTCTCCAGTCCAGTCGATTGATCCCCGCAGAATTGCTATCCTGCTCCGACCAATAAAGATCTTTTCCCCAATTGGATAAGATTAGGGTTCAACCAAGAAATGACGTAGATTACCACTGGATCTACACTTGATAAATTATTGCTCGCTAAAGCCCGCTTGTAACTTATTATCTGTTTTTATGACATTTCATTTCCAAGTCGCAGGTGTAGCTTTGCTTAAAATATCATTTTATGATGAAACAATTTTAAATATAACTAGAGGATTAAGTTAGAAATAGACGAGATGATATTAAAATCATTTAAGAATATATTACTTTTTATTATGATTATTAAAACTTCGATCTTGTGTCGTTTCATGTGTCGCTCTCGACGTTATCGGCTATTAAGCAATTATATAGTCCATTTAACGATTTCGTTCGTGTTCAATATTATTTATATTATTAGAAAATATAATATTTCTAAATGTATACTACAACTGAAATAACATTTTCATTGTTGAAATAATATGAAAAATTATATTACTAAATGGCTCTTGTATAAGTAATGTATATTTTATTAATTATAAGCCGAAAAAATAAGAGTTCGTGAATTACCTAACTTTTGGATCACATGTTTCGTGTTCTCTAACCATAAATAATTTGCAGCTATTTATACATTGATGTCCATTGCGAGTTGGCATGTCTCTGAAATACATACTACCCGATACCGATACATACTAGTTTATTCATGATTTTTCCTTCGCCACCGAACACGAAACGGCTTGCAAAGATTTTATCAAAAAACATAATGTTTCTTGTCTGAATGTGAACCAATAACTTTCGGTTTAAATATATGTGCTCTCGCACTAGCAGGTTTACATTAAGTAGGACTGACACATTTATTATCCTAAAATTGAGTCGATGCGATATATTATATTGGTATATATTTCAATAGGACTATTAAAATTAGTAGGACCTTATGATTTGTTATTTTTTTTTTGCAAGATTCGATCGAATTTATTTTTGTATACCAAAAAGTAACAGATTGTGAAAGCTTTTTAAATTCGTCGGTAATAAAAGATTTGAGTGATCCCATTGTGGAATGAAATCAAACTATTGAAACGGTCATCAAAAAGTACAATCAACGATTTTACATCTATAATTTGGGCTTGATTAATATTTACTTTCTCGGAGATTGTATTTAATTTTGGACTCATAGTATTGGTTTTCTTAGATATTTTACAAGCTGGACATTTCCATCACACTTTGTTCATACGCAGAATCGTTTTAAAATTTATTTCTATTATACCAATACATGACCAATGAAACATACTTTGACAATCAATCGATATATCAATCGACAAATCTGTCAGCTGGTCCAAGTGTGAACCAGGTCTAAGTGATCACGTTTTTTATTTGATTCCCATATTAATATTTTTTCGTAACCTTCCTTCTCTTTCCTTAATTTTACATCTCTTTTATTAGTTTCAAAGTTTCCGGTAAATGAAGTACTTTACAGTTTATGCAGTACTACTACTAACTACTAACCTATACCGCGGTCAGTAGAGTTCATCGATGTCGACAAGAAAGAAAAATGTAATTTATGTTTAAAATATACGATATCCTTTTAAACATAAATGACTACTAAGTTGTCTAAAACATTGATTAAATATTACCACGAATTGTGAATTACCTTTAAACCACAGTTTTTTCTTCGAAGAAAGGGTTTTATTTTTTAAATATAACATCTAAAAAAAGAGTTTAAAAGAGAATAATTTGCGATTCCTATAAATGAAACATCAGGTAGTAAAAATTAACTATAAATTTATTTATAAATTTTCTCAATTCTTTATGAAGTAAACTGTTCATTGTATTCCTTGAAGCGATAAAATTCATTTTAAGAATAATTATTTACCTACTTTGTTTCCTTCACAAAAATATGCACCGTTCTTTGCTTAAACATGAACACTTATAAATAGAAATTCCGAAGTTTGCTTCGTTAACAACTAAACTTTATTCATTAGCGTGTATTGTCTAACGAATTTATTCGTCAGGTCAGACATTGGCAAACATTCCGCTTCTTCACTAAATATTTTCGTCGAATTTTGTTTATCTTAAGGAGACAGACTCTCCAACTTCTCTCATATTTAACAAAAGTTTGCAAGTTTCTCTTTTACCGGCATAATCTTGTCTAATATGAATGTAATAGCAATTTTATGACTAACATTCAAGTAGGAAAGTTCTCACCTATATTACTCTTATCATATTTTTTCTTTTTAATAAGTTAAAACGATATAAAGGTACGATTTATAGACATTCTGAAAATGTATAACAAAATGAAGGCGTTAACCCGTAGATTATAAAACAAATGGGAGCAACAAAAGCGAAATCAAACTCCCGGTGTGCGACACGACGCGTCTTTTTGTTGATACTTCAAAAGAGCTGTCACTTACACTATTAATTATACCGTCTTCTGTATTCAAATTCTGTTAAAACTGTCATTAAAAATATATTTACAAATTAACTTAAAAAATACGTTAATGTAAGACCTCTTTATATACCACATTGGTGTGTATTTCAAGGTAGAATATTCAGAAACGCTTAAATACATATCAACTAATTTTTAATCAGTAGCCCAAAAATAAAGTTTCCTGCTACTAATTTCAAAAATGACGGTCTTCCAGACTATCCTATATACAAAATGTCAACCCCTATTTCCCTCCTTAGGCGTAAAATATCCACAAACGCTTAAATGCGAATCAAGTAATTTTTAATCAGTGGCCCAAAAATAAAATTTCATGCTTCTAACTTCAAAAATGACGGTCTTCCAGACTATCCTATATACGAAATATCAACCCAATTTCTCTCCTTAGGCGTAAAGTATCCAGAAACTCTTAAATGCGAATCAATTCATTTTTAATCGGTAGCCCAAAAATAAAATTTCGAGCTTCTAACTTCAAAATGACGGACTTCTGGACTAACCTGTATACGAAATGTCAACGCCTATTTTTCTCTTTAGGCCTTAAATATCAAGAAACACTTAAATACGTATCTACTCATTTTTAATCAGTGGCAGAAAAATAAAATTTCATGCTTCTAACTTCTAAAATAACGAACTTCCAGACTATCCTATATACGAAATGCCTACCCAATTTCTCTCCTTAGGCGTAAAATATCCAAAAACGCTCAAATGCGAATCAACTCATTTTTAGTCGGTAGCCCAAAAATAAAATTACACGCTTCTAACTTTAAAAATGACGGTCTTCCAGACTAACCTGTATACGTAATGTCAACCCCTATTTCTCCCCTTATTCGTAAAATATCCAGAAACGATTAAATACATATATACTCATTTTTAAACAGTATCCCTAAAAAAGTATCATGTTTTTAATTTAAAAAATGACGGACTTCCATAAAACCTTTCATCCCTTATTTCACCCCTTCAGAGGTAGAATATCAAGAAACGCTTAAATACGTATCCACTCATTTTTAATCAGTAGCCCATAAACAAAGTTTCATGCTTCTAACTTCAAAAATGACGGACTTCAAGACGAAACTATATAAGAAATATCAACCCTTATTAAACCCCTTAGAGGTAGAATATCTAGAAACACTTAAATATGTATTTAATATTTTTAATCAGCATCCCAAAATAATGTTTCATATTTTTAACTTATACATGACTGACTCCCATAAAAACTTTCTACCCTTAATTGACCCTCTTAATCGTAGATTATCTAGAAACGCTTAAATACTTATCTACTGATTTTTTAACAGTATCCCAAAAATAAAGTTTCAAGTTTCTATCTTAAAAAATGGCAGACTTCTATACAAACTTTCAACCCTTATTTCACCCCCGTAGGAGTAGAATATCCAGAAACACTTAAATAAGTATCTACTCCTTTTTAATCAGTATCCCAAAAATAAAGTTTCATGTTTCGAACTTAAAAAATACGGATTTCCATACAAACGTTCAACCCTTATATCACCCCTTTAGGGGAAGAATTTCCAAAATGCCCTTCTTAGTGGGTGTCATGATATGTTAGTTTATAAGTGTACAGTCTAAAATATAAGTTTTATGCTTCTAGTTCTAAAAATGACAGTATTTTCAACAACTTACAACCTTTCATCCCCCTTTTGAACCCTTTAGAGCTTTTTACAAATAAAAAGTAGCATATGTCCTTTCTCAGGCTCTAGACTATTTATGTACCAAATTTCATTTAAATCGGTTCAGTATTTTTGGCGTGAAAGCGAGACAGATAGACAGACAGACAGAGTTACTTTCGCATTTATAATATTAATATGGATGGATTAATTTCACTTGGAACACAAAACCTCAACAAATATATAATACGCCCTAACAAGCGTTATGAACTCCCTGAAGACCTCAAAGACCTTATCACGCGAGCGCACGACGCTTTTCCGTCAAAAGAAAACCGGAGGAAACTCTGGGCCCTTCAGAGGGACGTCAAAGCCCGTTTCGAGGAATTCCGTAACTATAGGGACCGCGATTACCTTGGGGAAATCACGCCATCACACACTGCGTTTTGGTCGATGCCGAGATCTCTCAAAGGCTCATTGCCCACGACCATGCCTCCATTGTTACGATCAAATCTCCCACCCGCAATAGATGCCTTGGGTAAGGCCGAGTGCTTGGCCGACGCACTAGAAATACAATGCTCCCCGAGCAACCATCCGGTAGACCCCGACCACCTCCTAAAGGTGGATGGGGCCGTAAATCGCATTAGCTCTATGCCACCAACGGACGAACCATTGACTCCGACGTCAGCCGATGAAATCGAATCGATCGTCAAAGCTCTACAGATTAAAAAATCTCCCGGTGCGGACCGGAAAACCAACAAAGCGGTCAAGCGCTTCCCGCAACAACTCATCGCACTGCTAGTGCTAGTATTCAATGCCCTTCTGGCAGGTTGCTCCTTTCCCGACCAATGGAAAGAAACCATTGTTATAGAAATCCCAAAACCAGGAAAACCTAGGAATCAGCCCACGAGCTATCGTCCCATCAGCTTACTGAGCACTCTCGGAAAAATATACAAGAGAATCATACTAGCTAGAATTATGGCCATCATACAGGCCAAATAAATTACGATAAACGAGCAATTCGGTTTTAGAGCCGGACACTTGTGCGTCAATCAGGTCCACTGATTAACGGAAGACATACTAAAAGGATTTGCCTTCAGCAAAGCCACCTCCACAGGAGCTCTATTCTTCGACGTAGCGAAAGCATTCGACAAAGTCTGGCACTACGGTTTATTATATAAACTGCATTTACTAGGGTTGCCAGACAGACTCGTGCTCATCATACGAGACTACTTGACGAATCGCACCTTCCGAAGTCGAAGGTACCCTGTCCTCATCTCGCCCCATCAGGCCACTTTGAATTTCCTGTAATTATTTTAAATAAGTAACCATTACCTTATTTATTGTTATTTAAATTTGATTTTTGTGTAATTCATACTCAATTTCTTAGGTCAAAGGCTTATTATGTAAATTGTTAAAATAATTGATTTTTTTTTAAGTGACTTCCACTTCTGATTCTAACAATATATTATTTAAAAATATATACATTATTTACATCAGTTGATATATGTGTACGTATACGTATAATACAAAATACCAGCACATCTTCGTTACTTAGATTTATGAATTTAATTGAAAATAATACTAAAATAAAAGTAACACCTGTAAGCAAAGCTGTTACCTTAATCTCGACACGTATTACATAGAGCTCGGTCTGTTGTATAACATTAAGTATACTTTTGATCTTCTATACATATTTATTGTAGATTAACATAAGTCAGTTTTGCTTTCATTTATAATGACAATATGAATATATATCCGTCTGTAACGTTATCAAATTTGAATGTACATAAATTGTTTTACAATAAGTTAAAATTTAATTCACGAATTAAATCCTAATTAAATAAAAACGACATCATTGCATAAATATATATATCATTATCGTTATATACATACATTATAGACATATACATATATATACAATTCCTGTAGGATACATATATTTAATTATATTTTATGACACATTTGATATATTATTATGATTTATGAATAAAGAAATAAGTGTGTTTAAAAACAAAAGTCTTGTCTGAAATACATATTCTAATATACGTATCATTTCATAAATAGACAATTGATCCATCTCAATATAATATGTAAGTATACTTACACCTTGTCCTAAGAGTTACTCGGAAACCAGCAGTAATTCACAGACCTGACCCGGTTTCGCCAGGACCTGAGGTCCTTAACAACAGACCTGGCGACGGTGGAGACGATCCGCCCAACCTGATGACTGAATTTCACTGGTGGCAATAATCGGCGAATATTGGATTGATTCATTACTGAGCTTGGCGGTTATGCGTCCAGCGAAAGCTTATGATAAAAAAAGTTATTGGAGGACATACATACATGATGTGACAAGCTTATATTATAAAATTATAGTAAGATCAAACTTTTACAACTCGAACATACAAATATGTCTTTATAAAATGATATCGAACAATCCTCAAACGCCTTAAAATAGTAATTTCAATACTATAAAAGGTAATGATGTATTGTGTAAGCTTCAAAGGAACCAAGAAGTTCAGTAAAACTGATCGTTATCGAAGACGCAACCGCAATGACGTAAATAATATATATTTATTATATAATACCTATCAGGCCCAGCTTCATACGAGAAAATTAGGGTCTCACCCTCTTACTTTATTTTAAATAATAAGATATTTAATAAGACCATTATTATCTATATATATATAAAAGCGAAATACCACTCACTGATTAATCACTAAATTTCAGAAACTATAATACCTACTAACTTGAAATTTGGCAGGTAGGTTCATTATAGGGTGTAGACATCCGCTAAGATAGTTTCATGGTTTTCAAGATTAGTGGCGCATTGGTAATGTAAGCAATATTTAAAATTACTTAGTTACTGGTAGTTTTTATTTACAGAAATCGCTGTAAATGAATGTAATGATACCGTGTAATAAATAAATAGAATAAAAATTACCCTTTATTTTTTTTGCTCACGGTAACGCTTATTTTTCCTCACGGTAACGCTCTAAAATTAATTTAAAACGACTTATTTAAAAGACATGAAAGATCCTTTTTAGATTTTATCTTTTATTCTTAAAGATTTTATATCAAAAATTGGAGAATACATTTTTAATTTTTTGGTATTTTTTAATTATTTTGTACAGGTAATTCAGTTATTGTTCTGAAATAGCTATAAAAAATCCACCAATATAGCAAACAAGTCATTATAATTGCTGTCGTCAATAGTTTCATGTTCATGTCAACATGATTAGACTCGTTACACACAACTTCGTCAGACGTTATACTCAGAACTGTTAGTTAGAAGTTTGTCAGAATTGAAGTAAACTTTAAATTAAATTATTAATTATTACTTAAAAATAATTTAAGAATAAAAATTTCTACATTGATATGAATTAAATAGGATAAATGAAAAAAATATTATGTGTAACATTAATTTATTTGAGAGAAGTTTTTTTACTCGTGTTTTAGGAAGTCGGTCCTCAGGTGTCCTCATTAGGTTTAAAAAGTACCCGAAGTCCTTCTTCGGATTCAAGCTTGCTTCATGCCAATTTTGATCAAATTCAGTTCAGTGGTTTAGCCGGGAAAACGTAACAGACAGAGATACTTTCACGTTTATAATATAAGTATAGATTTTTGTTCGAGTTACAAATCACAATCCTTTATTAAATGTTCACTGATTTTTAATTGATTAACAAATTAAAAACTTGGACCAACAGTGCGATTCTGTAAGAATTCAATTTTGACAATTGACAGTTACGCCATTTTGATACAAGTTTCCTATATATTTTATAATTATGAAAGCCAATGTCACATATAACGTTCTGACATTCCACGCTCGATTTCTGCGATCAAATTAGAGTTATTGTTACAAAATAGCCCTATAGTTCGCAAAATCATCTTTTGTGAACGGAACCCCTATATTTAATAAACAAATGTAGCCGAGACTCCCGACAGATGAAACATTATAATTGATGTTTATTGAAAGTATTTATAATTAAAGAAAGCCAATAAATACATACATGGTAACGGTAATACGTACGGTGAGCAAAAAATCGGTAGTAAGCGGAATGAAGTGGAGTGATGTGGTTAGGTGAGATGAGGCGACGAGAAGATACGAGAGAAGCGGGGTTTTGACGTTTGGTGAATATGTACCAACGGTTTATTTGTAGATAATTAAAAATATGTTTATAAATTATTGTGTACTTTATTTTTATTTGTGATAACAGAATGAAACATTCGCCATTTTGGCAAACGTATGGAACGTTCCTACATAATCAACTTTAAATATAAATTTTAAGCAACGTAGTGTACAGTAGTAATTATTTTTGTGTCATTACATTTTTTTATTTTTAACGATGTTGGTATTATATACGGACTGGTCAAATTGCTAGAATGAAGAGGATTTTGAAGTGATACTTCTAATGGGAGAGTAAACCGCTTCGTTACGTAACGCGTTACGGCTGGCTTGCCTTTCTCTTACGTATAAGGCAGCGATGAGTTAATAATAATAAGTTATCACCTCTGTCGAGTGTCCCGCGACTTACAGTTTTTTTATTCTTTATGTTATAAACAGGATTTCATATGATGTAATTATAAATTAACCATGCAGGCCCACCCTCTTGAGTAACCGGACGATATTCTAGGGCGTTTTATGTTCGATGAGTGTCTTTCAGAGCATATCTCTTCTCTATTCTATACTATATAGATACATAGCATAGAAAAATGCTCACGTCTGGATTTAAAAATTTGGGACCCTGGGACAACAGATGAACCCGAGACCACGAATATTATTTTTAGAAATTGTACAATTCATCATTTTAAATTCATCAGCTTAAATTTCAACAAACATATTATGTGCATATAATAAATTATAAAATATATATCTACTACATATATTAAAATTCTTATCTCATCGAAGTCGTAAAGTTTGCTTTTTCGAAATCTCTATGGTGGAGGCCCACTCTTTTGGATGCCCTGGGGCTGTAGTCCTGGATGCCCCCTAAACTCGGCCCTGAGAAAACGTTAAATTTCTTGGATGTGACAGCATACATAACCTGCGTTTTAGGGAGGGTAATAAATCTGTAAGTGGAACCGCGTAAAGTAATTTTTCTTAAGTAGATACCACATAGTCATATTTTACTGCCAACCTCCGTACAAAAACGATATTACTTTGTATTGCTGTCATACAAACCAGTTCTATTAGATGGACCTTCTCCATAATATATTAGTTAGTGTGTTGTGCTGCATTAATGATATAAGAAGTAAGTTTCCTCACAAGGAAAAAGGAAAATTGAATCCTTTATTAAAAAAAATAGCCCATTTACAGTTTAGAAAGACAGGATATCAGTCTTATGATACTGAAAAATAAATAATAACTTGTAATAGATAAAAATCATATCATTAATATTGTTCAGTAATGTTTGCTTGATCTGCAAAAGCAAAACATTGCTGGACTGAACGTAACCTAATGCAAGCTATGTATTTAACAGATGAATGCATCCTCGTACCGTTAAACGTATTTAGGCGATTCAAATACGTTTGAATAGCGTTCAACTTTGGGCGTATATACCAAATTGAGGAATAATATGATAATATAGAAAGATAGATAGATACGAATATTGAAAGAAATCTATTATTATTTTTTTAAAGATTGATATCTATTTCGATGTATTAATAAGAAAATAAATCACACAATACATTTTATAGTAATATAGTTCAATAAAAAGATTTTTGGTAAAATTCTCCGATAAAATATTCGCATCACATTTGCACGCAAATTCGAGCGATCAGCCGACTGTGAAATAATGCAAACACGATAAAGTTATGACATCTTCAGGGGGGATTGGTGTCAGTCGTGCAATTTATTTTGTTTCATCCATTTTACCCTTAATATTTTATTAATGACAATTTCCGTATAAAGCTAACCAAAAATAAGTGTCATTTCATTGGACATATTTTATTGCAATGAAATGAAATCAATTGATCCCCTCAAGTGCATTGCTAATTAAGTGTAAATCAATTTATTTTGTAATTTAACGACAATTATAAATAATTACACATTCGTCAAATAAAATGACTGAATATAACTTATTAACTATTAGTTGATATTTCTATTTCATAGCGACAATTTAGTAACGTACTTAATTGAGGCTTTAGTAATATCTTATATCAACTAAGACTTAAATGGCCACTTAATCTTATCATATAACATATTTTATTGTTAATAGAACCTATCCTAAGATTTTTGCTGAAATGTATGTATATTAAAGTAACATCTAATGAAAATGAAATAACATATTTTATGTTATAACTATACTCATATATTGTATCAAAATGTAACGATAAATAAACATATTTATATTCAGTCAATATTTTATCTTTAATATAAATAAATCAACCAAAAATATTAAGGATTGCAGCCATAACCTGATACGAATCTTTCAGCATTAATCTTTTTTGAATATTATAATCACATATTATTAAATAGATATTCTCTTCTACATCATCGAAACATAAATTATTCGGAACAATTTGAGCGGAGCAAAAATGTAAATTATTTTATCTTATTTTGACTTTGACTTTGGCAATAATTCTATCAAAAATTAAAATGAAAAAAAAATGAATTATTCATATTCATATTAATTTCAAGTGGTAGTGCCACACTGCATACCTTCGGGTTGCAGGCGAATGGGCCGGCACGCCCGGGGAAGTACCACTCTCTCACTTAAAATCGACGTAAAGTGGTAGCTCCGACCTGCTTAATCCTTTGACTTTGCGTAGAGATGTTGGATCACTCTGCATCTTCTACCAATTTTTTTATGGGGAATGTTCCGAGGAATTGTTTGGATTAATCCCGGCTGCTGAATTTCACCTTCGGACATCTCGTCCAAATTCTAGGTTTCACCCGCACTACCTAAAATCCGCAACAGACATTTTCTGCCTCGCACAACCATTTTTTTCTTTTCTTCTATTCTTCCTCAAAGGTCGGCAACGCACCTGCAAGGCCCTCGGTGTTGCAGATGTCCATGGGCGGTGTTAGTCGCTTTCCTTCAGGTGAGCCTCCTGCTCGTTTGCCATCTATCACATAAAAAAAAATCATATCACACGTTCAATATATTGTTTTATATAAAAAACATAACGAAATCGTTCTTGCTTGTTTTTTTCTCTCTTTATTAATTTTATACGTTATTTTTATGAGAAAAATCTTAATAAAATAAAAATTACGAGTTATTAAGGAGTATAGTAATAATAAATATTACCCCTGAATTATTACTTTCACAGTAACTGATTTCATTTATTTTAACCAGTAAAGTTCTATAATTAAATTTGGTAAAAAATTAATGCATGGTTGAAATGGCCATATTTTAAACCTATATTATAAAAAACTTTTTTGATGTTATGTACTAACAAAATGCGAAAATTTAAATTGCAGAATCAAAACCTAGAGCACTGTGTAAAATTCTTTGTGACCAGTTTCACGTAGCAAAAAAAACCTCCGAAAAATGCACAACAGATTTCCATTTCAGTCGCATATACATTTTCAATTTAACAAAAAATGTAGCGCTTTCGTCTGTTGCGTTTCGATTTTATTCGACATAATAAAATATATTTTAACAAAATAAATTACTGTAATTAATCAGAACGACTAAAAATTAATCGTTTGGAAATCATTTCGCTTACGCGAATACTTTCAATATTTTAATTGGGACTGTCAGGCGTGATAAAACTATTTATTATCTAACGTAACAGAGTAACGATGCAATCTAAATTATCGCTTAGTTTCGGAGCTAACTAATTAGCTTTAGTGCCCGTAACTTCGTACCCTCCATCGAGTGTAACGACTCCGGTAATTTAATTTTTGCCAGCTAGCATCTACTTAAATCGCCGTACTGACGTCGATAAAAAGTTTCAGAGTTTGTTATATATTGAAACAAGCTATCACGTCACATTGAACATCAAGTTCTGCTTTGATTTGCACAGTTGGTATACACCAACCAATAACACTATAGAGCACCTTTTCGTACGGGATAAAATTATATATATATATATACAGCTGATCAAAATCAAATATGCTGCGGGCAGTCTTTATGCAAGTGACTATCCAGAGAAAAGTGGCGTACGTTCGTGAGGCGTATGACATTTACTCCAAATAATATTACATCATGACGACCACGACCGCTCTGACAGAGACAGAGTGATATAACCAAGAAGAAGATGACAAAGCGTACCAACCAAAGAAAGCCTTTTCGTTCATTCGCCAATCCTTTGTATTTCGATAACGCAATGAGTCCTATGTTTAATTCATTGTAATATGTGCGTATAAATTGATTATTCCTAAGAATTAGAGTAATGGAAGTTGTTAATACGACATTCGCATGCAGGTTGTGATCCCTGGCTGCTTGGTAATTTTCCACGTATCCCTTAATGGCAAAGTAACACACAAAGTTCCCTTTACGAATCAAAGACTTACACATTGATTGGCTAAATTAACTCGGACGCATTTGGACTATAAATAAAGCAAAAGTATCTTTGAATTTTTTGACAAATCGATACTGGCAGATAATACAACTACGCAGATTTTTTTCAGTCATTCCTGTTGTAGTATACAATTGAACTTCATATTCATATCTCATTTAATATTTCATTATAAGCCCTTCCTTTGTAATATGAGGATCGGAATTTACGCATTGCAGTTATAAACGCACATTGCACCAGGTGTATCCCGAATCGTCGTTTTACAAGTTCACAGCTTTTCTACAATTAAAACAATACATTTTTATAATTTTACAAAATTCATTGAATATTCCTTATACTACATATATGATCAAATACCCGGAAATCTCAGTTGACACAGAAATCCACGCATTCCAATACGAGCAATTACCTCTGAGTTATTTAATTACTTCTGTTTGCAATCTCTTTTATACGGTGGTGAAGAAAAATGTCGTCGAAAAAGCTGTCGTGATCGAAAATCTTAAATTGAATACAACCTATACCCGCCAATCCACAACGGAGCAACGTGATTTAAGATCTATTTCCACTAAACAAAGATGAGAAAATTGCTCAACAATGGGACATTTCTAATATATAAGAAATAGAAAAACACGCGTTGCTATAAATATCAGCACAACTAATTCCATTTCGTTTCAATACATACTATTTCTATTAAAACAAACTGAGAGAACCACAAAACACTAATAAACCAATTTATCTGTCTGATTGATCGATTGATGCGTAAATACACTCTCCTTCAGACTTTGGACGAAATATAATATAGACAAATATTACTTAATTATTATTAGATATGTTAGAATTATTAATGTATTAAGTGAGTATCATTAATTAATATCTATAAATATGATTATAAAATGAAATTATATTTTATTCCAACAAACGTGTTTCTAATCCAACGGAGTATGTTTGGCAATACAACTGATTTCAATTTTAGATAACGTTGAAAATACTTGTAATTGTCCATGAAATTGAGCAAACGAAATCTGGCATAGCCCACTAATGGGTTCATACAGAACGCTTTGCCAAAATTCTGTTAATTACGGAATTAAATTAGGCAGTATATTTGGTAATAGTTAAACATATCTAGTCGTATAAATAATTAAGTATGTAAGTAGATATTCAGACAAATCTATTGGAAATCATAATTACATTCGTGATGACTAATAAAAGTAAAAAATAAAACAATACAACTATTCGTCGAACTCGTACAATGAATAATATTGGAATTTTATTACTTTAGCAAAATTTACCCTCAATCAAACATTTAACAACAAGATTTAATACTCATATAAAAAAAGAGTTATTACACTATACAGGATTATAATTAGAATATGAAAGAGTTTAGAGTCAGTATTCGTTTAGTTTCATAAACGATTTCAATTAAGAACTTTTGACTTTAATTTTATGATCTAATATGGTCATGAATAAGCAAGACTAATTTTAAGAATTAGTCATACGAAGTAACGAACCTAATAGACTTTTAAAGTAATTAGAAGAAGATTGTAATTAGACTTTTAAGTAATTTTATGATTCGCACCAAAATAACATTTATTCGTTTTATTAAAATTTGATTAGAGATAGACATATAATATTACGGACTTTTTTGAAGACCTTTTTAAGGTGTACAACACTGTACTACATTATTTTGATTTATCTCGTTCAGCCAGCGTTTGCAATGTAAGCGCAAAAAATGTGTTTATTTACGACATCAATTTAGAAACCTCTAACATGATCTCTGTTTCTGTACTATATTGTGCAAGTATTATTCATATAAACCTTCCTCTTGAATCATTCTATCTATTAAAAACACCGCGTTAAAATCCGTTGTGTAATTTTAAAAATCGAAGCATACACTGGGACAGACAGCGGTAAGCGACTTTGTTTTATACTATGTAATGATAGACGTTTCTCCCTAACTTCGTCTGTTTAATTTTAACGGCGCTGTCTCATATAAGCGGCACGCTAAGTAGGTCTACCCATGTAAGAAAAATTAGTTAGTGGACATCACTCACTAAAAATAAAAAATAATTGCGTATTCTTTTACAACTTAATAATCAACTTACTTTTTCTACTCATCAATATGTAGGTACGATCTATGAGTTTACCTCGCGAGAAGATAAGTGGGTACCTACTCACATACCTATGAATAACAAACAATGACCAAAATATTTTTTAGAGTTCTCCTAAGTAAAATGAAATCAAAAATATTAGAATACTAATAGTATAATACTAATAATAGTTTTAGAGTCGGTGTCAGCTACAGGCACGCGTCGCGCCAGTCAAAAGAAAGAAGCGATACAAATTCATAGACATGTATTCATATACATGCCTATGAATTATATAATGAGTATACAAAAAAAAAAAAAAAATTATTAAAGAAACGGACAGAGTTGTGAATTGTAACGAAATACTATGTCTTAATACAATTTAAAGATTTAATTTAATTTATATGAGTAAAAATTAAGTAAAATACCTTACAGGTTAGTCTGGAAGTCAGTCATTTTGAAGTTAGAAGCTCGAAATTTTATTTTTGGGCTACCGATTAAAAATGAGTTGATGCGCATTTAAGCGTTTCTGGATATTCTACTCTAAGGACTGAAATACACACCAATGTGGTATACAAAGAGGTCTTACATTAACGTAATATTTTAAGTTAATTTGTAAATATATTCATATTCTACGCGAGCAAAGCCGCGGGTAACAGCTAGTATTTTATATAAAAGGGAAAAAAAGGGCTAATAACTATGACATAATTGTTCATAAATGTTGAGTCTCATGCAACATTGAACAATTTTATCTTAATTTACATGTAATGCAACGCATTTTATTTAAGGGCATGCTGGTCCTGAAGAAGCTTCAATTGGGATGGACAGGTTTTATACCCTCTGCAAACCCTATTCACGACGCGGGACCTGTGGGGATGTCAACATATGTATCCGCTGCACGTGCTTTATTTGTTGTCAAACATTTAAACGCATCACTAAATTTATTTCTATGTACTAACCTAATCGAACACAATAAAGCCAGATTGTATTCGGACATAGAAACATAATTTTTAACTTTGCCGTTTCATAAATTCAAATCATTTGTAAAAAATACATTGGTAAAGAAGGCATATTATTCAAAACAAGATTATACATAAGATAAAAAAGCGTGTAGTTAATACTTATTGACTTCCAGGCAGGATTTATTACATATATATATAATTATATTATTTAATTTAATTATATTATTATATAACTAACATGTCTGTATTTTCAGATATTAAAAAAGAGTAACTACTGAGTTTCTTGCCGGTTCTTCTCCGTAGAATCTACATTCCGAACCGATGGTAGCTTCACTTAATATAGTTTGTTAAATGACGATTCAAAAGTGCAATTTTTATTGAACATTACTATTAAAACGAGAACCTGTTGACGATGTACGTGATTCAAAAGTATGTAAGTAGTTGTTGACCAAATGAAAATAAGTCTCAATCGCATAAAAAAAAGATTTCGTAATACATTTATCACTATTAACATTACATAGATATATCTATGTTCACGGGCACAGACCATTGATCTCGCGACAATCGTAACAATGAAGTTATATGAAACTGACAGAACAGTAATCGTGGCCCAAAAAACAAAGCTTTGATTGTGAACTGGAAAAACATAAAACACATTTCTATTAAACCGCCGATTTTATAAAATTAGGTCCTTACATATAAAATTAGCGTTTTGTCGTACTGACCACTTTGATCTGAAACATCTCCTCTTCGGTTAAGAATGCCAAATTCAAATTTATAAATTAATTTAGCTGCTTGATGATTTGTTTTTGCCTCATTATTTTTATCTTTGGGATCGCTTATTCCCGCACATGGATAACATAAAATATCAGTATATTTACGAGTACGAGTGCTACCGTGGCACCAGTGCTGCACAAAGCACTTCAGAAATAGCTGCAGGCTTCGGGGTAAGTGATAAAACGGTATTAATCCACTTGCAGCAAATTGGGAAAGAAAAAAGCTTGAACGATGGGTACCTCATGAATTGAATGAATCGAACTTGCAGACACGCCTCGACTGCTGTCTTAGTTTGCTCAACCGACACAACAATGAAGGAATTTTAAATCGAATCATTTCTTGTGATGAAAAGTGGATACTGTACGATAATCGGAAGCGCTCGTCGCAATGGCTGATTCCTTGACCCCCCTGAAAATTGACTCCGAAAAAGTTACTTGTGCGTGTTTGATGGACTAGCCCCGGTGTCGTTCACTACAGCTTTCTAAAATCTGGCCAAACGATTACTACATATATCTATTGTCATCAACTGCAACCCGTGAAGGAAGAATTAGCTACTAAACAACCGAGATTGGTCAATCGCTCTAGGCTACTGCTGCTTCATGACAAGGCAAGACCACACACTGCACAACAAGCAACCACGAAGTTAGATGAGCTACAGTTGGAATGTGTGCGACATCCACCGCACTCCCTGGACCTTGCTCCAATAGATTACCATTTTTTCCCGAATATGGACAACTTTTTACACGGAAAAAAATCAACTCCGATGCGGCAATCCAAACCGCCTTTCAAAGAGTTTATTGATTCTAGCCCCCATAGTTTTTTTTTGTAAATGGATCAATGAACTACATACCTATGAGATGGCAAAAGTGCATAGATAACAACGGTGCATACTTTCATTAATTAAATATATTTTACAAAAAGAAAAAAACTTTATATTCCTCCCGTACAAAACGCCAATTTTATATACGGCCTAATATTATAAAATTATATCATCGGCCCATACAAAAACGTCTAACCTATACTACATTCAAAAACACATTTCGAGCGCATGACATTAAATGTGATAGAATTACTACAATTAAGTCATTACTACAATTAAGTCAAGTTTATGGGATGAAACATCAGATTTGGACAAATATACACTCCACTGCGTCTGTTAAAGCAATGAACCGTTAAAAGATAAAACCAGAATAACACTGCTACCATATTGGCAGCTCAATTGGAACTTTATTAGGAAAATGTTACCTACATATACATTTTAAGACGTTCATGTAGAAAATTGTCCAATGACAAACCCACAGTAAGTGTTTTGTTGCATCACAAACTGATAATAAGGTAACCCTTAATGATTGTAATACTTGAGACAATAAAGCTTGCTTAGAGTTTCACTCTAATGTGGAAAACGTCAGTTCTTAGATTCCTTGGTCTTTGTAACACTTTGTTGACTCTTTCGTCTCCTGCTGAATTAGATAGCACATTCGAAGATATCAAGACAGAAAAGTTATTATGCGAATTTTAATGCAGATTTCAAATCAACTGCTCCACTCACTATATCATTGACAAAAACATCATTAACTAGAACATTAGCCGTATTTAAATAATGCAACCGTGCATTAAAAGATAACTCTTGTATACTACTTAGAGTAGAAAGTATTAGAGCTGTCTTTATAAACACAATGTCATAAGGAAAATAATTATGTATTAGGTCTCACATAATGTCTATTGTATCTTACTCTGTAAATGCTTAATAATTGGGTCTTAAAGAATGTTCCTTAGCTGTATTGTTTTAAAAATTGACATCTCTCACTTGCTTCTGGAACGTTCTCGAATGTGTTAACATACTAATTAAATCTTTTCTCATCTCATTGGTGTTTGCATTTCCGACATTAACCTATCAGAAAGGCCGTAACTACGGTTTGAAGTTTATATTCGGTATATATTAAATAATAAATCCTACAGCAAAACCTAAAACATCGCCTTGGGGTACGCTATATAAAATATTTCTTGTAAACCCAATTTTAAGCCGATGGTCTTAATATAATTCTGAAGCTGACGAACATTCAATAAACGCATTGCTTCGTCGTAGATGCTCGAATAACACTGTAATGGGAATATAATTCATAACTAATCTTAAAATCTTTTATCTCAAACCAATTCTGTGTAACCAAAATCTACATGATATTTCATAAGAGCACAATAATTTTTTTAATTAATACAATTTTGCTAAGCGTTATTCGACTTCCGTTCTTTTAAAAGGTAATATAACAATATTATATCTTCCATTCTTGTCATAAACGTAATTGTTACAAAGATATCTTGATAAACTACTAAGTGGTTCGAATTGAAACTCTCAAAACTTTTCAAAATTGATTCATGGTATTCGTCAGATATTAGGTAGCTGAATAAGACTATTATTTAATTACCTTACTGTTTACTAGCTTAGCTTAAGTTGTAAATTAATTATCTTTTAGATTACGCTGTTCAGTATAAAAAAAAGAATTAGGGATATTAATAGCCTTTTGAGAATGATTAACACTTTTCTTAGGCAGCTTCTAAACATCACCACTCTATTCTCTGTATACACATTAGATATAACAAGAGACACACTGGCACTAAGTGTAATCGACGAATGAAATTAGAGTTTACGAATGACAACTACGTACTAAGGTCCAATAACTTAAGATACATATCTAAGTTCAAGCAACGAACAATAAAACTGTCCCAAGCTCGCACATACTGAGTCTTTCACACTCTCGCCAGACACAAACCATTTCCAAAACTCGTTTTCAAAAACATAGAAATACCCTTTCTCAATCACATGCGATTATGTGAATGCACTTAAAATGCAATTTATATTATGTGATTATTAAATTTAAAGAATGATTTGATTAACACTCATAGGCAACATCAAACCCTACAAAACACAATAATTATATATTTTTTCCATTTACAACACTCTTTCGGTTATAAAATACAAAAAAAAAATCTTATGGTAATTATACGTCATATGATTACAATATTACAAAATACATTTACTATCTCGTAATACCCCGAAACAAATGTTTCAAGTGTATTCCCGCTAGCACTCAACCCGTTAACTATCGACCCTTAAGTGAATACTGCACAACATATTTGCTTAGCTAAAATAGGTCGGAGGTAGACCTTGAATATATGTCGGGAATTTGCATTATTTTTCTAAGGATATTTCAATTATTACAGACAGGTCAGCCTGCTGCCCATTCTATCTAGAATCTACATATATTCAAGGTCTACCTCCGACATATTCCACATAGGCAGGTCTTTGAGAAATGACTATCTATATACTATACCTGATTATCAGTTCGGGTTTAAACAGGTCCATAGAGTTTGTGATAGAATAAGGAAGACGTTAGAAGAAAAGTAATATTATGTCCCTGTATTCCTAGGCCTAGCAGGCCTTCGACTGTATCTGGCATAATGGGTTACTTTTTGAAATGAAAAACTATTTACATATTTATTATCAACTACTGAAATCCTCCTTGACTGAAAGACTGTTCCGATAAAAGCATAGCGATAGAACCACAAAATTTTGCCGAACCATTTTCAATGCACCCTGGTTCATCAGCAACAAAGAAATTCATAATCTCGGAATTTAAACTGTAAAGGAATATATCTACACTGCTATTCGAAAATATCAGGAGAGGCTACAGACATGCGATCATAGCAAAAGTGACTCAAAATACAGGACATCTTGACAACATCATTATAATATACGAGTACCTATATATAATCGGATGTCTGAAATGAAAATGAGTAGTGCCCTTACTCCAAAAACACTTTACAGGCCGTTTTGCGGAAAACATTGCTTATAGCAGAAAACTACTGATCACAGGTAGGCATAGAAAAAAAAGATAATTCAAAGTGACGCCTCAAATCCTTATGCTATGTTTTTGACGGCAAATAAAGCAACAAAACTTTCTTTTCCCAGTAGGGATACCCACACGCTTCACCGCACCCAAATAGTCTACTAAGTTATTTCTTAACGGTTTCACTCCGTCGAAGTCTATATCACTACGCAACGAAATTAAATTCAACCATTCGTCCATACATTTATTTGCAACGTTGATCGAAATATCTTCGTACGAGTGAATTCCAGGTGACTCAAAATTTATTGGACGTTAATGATAAACATTTAATTAATTTGTACGTTTCAATATTGAAACTTTTTTTCGATAAAAAACTATAATATATGGCAGTCGAATTAATGAAAACAAAATAACTACTCCATTCTGAATACTGAAACCAAAAATTTACGGTAGGCGAGGTAACTACACACATTTATTGGTTGCACTACACTTTCCACGTTCAGATTTAGGTGCGTTTAGAGTTATTATTACTATCGATACGACCAATAATTGACTTTTGCTTTAAGAATTTATTATATTATGTTTGTATTGTTATTCTAGTAGACTAGCTTATCTGGCTCCCTTTCACGAAGTTCTGAATTCAAATCCCGGGTCGAGCCAATAAAAAGTATTTGAATGAAACATTCAATTCATTCAACTCGAGAATTTTTCAAAACCAGGAATATCTCCTGCTCAGTCACATCCGAGAATGGCAAAATCGGGCAGGACTTCTTATTTTATGTATTTTATTTTGCACGAATATCAATCACTTTGTGACAAATTAAATTATAAAAGATATGGCTATGCATGGATACATATACAATGGTTTTTTATTCTTTGGACTAACAAGTCTTTATAGATATGTCCTACCCGCACCTTTAATATATATTTTTATTTGGATTAAGTTTATTAGTTAGATGAACTAATTACAAATAACTATCAAATGAAGATCGCCGACGTTGCATTTCAATTGAATAGGCTATTTTACAATACGAAAAATAAAGTGTCAATTATTGTAATCAGTATATATTATGAGTTTAAAATGATTATTTATTAACGAAAGTTGAAAATAATAATTAATTTATTCAAAAATCCATAAATAAAAATGCATTTTTTTTAAACGTTTGTAACGTGACACAAAACGCTCCTGATTGGTCGGGCTTAAGATGACGTCAGTTGCTTGTTAACCTCGTTTGCCTTTTTTTTTTTTGTTTAACGAGGAGGAAATGCATTTACGCATGCCGCCCGGTCGGGGGACCGGGACGGGTATGTGGGACTCAACCGGGGCCTAATGCCCCGTGCCAGGGCAGATGCCCTGTCCTACCCACTAAAACCATCCTCGGGTTTCCACCATGCCGCCGAGTGGTGAGGCCACGGGATCGCCAAGGGCATGCAACCGCGACCCCACCAGCGGCAGCCGCCGTAAGGCGGCTGAATATTCATGGAAAGCGCGCCTAGTGCGCGCCTTCCCCCTCATCCTCCACGTGGGAATGTGGCGAACTCCCCCGAGTCCGCCACTGGAGGCTGGGCGTCAACGAAGCTGACGCCCTGCGGCGGATAAGATGGTAGGCTCCGCCGCTGACCGCCGGTGTAAAACACCTGGGAGGCTCGAGTAGCGAGCCCTCCCACTCCCTCCTAGCCAACGAGGCCACTCACATGGTCCGCCCTGACGCCGATCAGGGACGTACCAGGAGCGGCCCCGCGGCATCCCTCCCGCCAGTCTTAGCCGTGGCCGACGAGCAAGCTCAAGCCGGCCCCGTTGCCCAGGGTACACCACGAGGAGGTGACTGACATGTACCCCTAACCTCGTTTGCCTACTGTAAGTATATGCCACAGATTACAGTACAGGCAAGTTACGTCACCGACCCCATTGCAGCGCCATATTGTCAAAGTAGTGTTTTCGCGCGCTATTTAAATATGAAATTTTTTATTTGATATTTTTAAGCAAATATGTACTAGATTAAAAAAAAACAATTTTTACTGGGTTCCTTAACCTCTACTAAATAATATAAAGTGGATTTTAAAAACCAGTCAAATAGCCTATTGTATTTGATATATCAAATTGTTATTGCAGCAATTATGTAAACAATTTACAAAATTGTTTTTAGTAAAATTGTAAGAACAATTATTCCATATTCCCACGTTGAAGTGGAATCACCGTTCGTAGGATTAATTTGTAATAAGTTTGAATATAATTAAAGTTAATTTAAAACTGTCGGAAACGTAATTAACTGTATATTTTTGAATACAGACAGCATTACAATAGCAATTTCAGAAATGCATTCTTTGGTTATTATTATTTTTTATTTATAATATATTTTGTTATACGTCAGATCTAAACACAAAGTATTACTATTATCGCATCTTAATGTATCTGAATGTTACATCATAATGGGAGTACGAGGTCTTAACATGCAATTTTGATTATATACCATTTTACAAGATTACATAGGATCAAAACGTACTCCGATAGCTCAGGGACTGTATTTAGATGGTAAAAACGGTCGTTTGGTCTTCTTATCCTTTAGGAACACGAGCAATGTTCGTTGCCATCCTAAAGTGTAGTATAGGAGAAGGATAATAGCTTGTTACACGGACAGACTATAAAACAAGGCGCACGCACATGAAGACTCGAAATATATTAGATGTAAAGTATATTATTTTTTTATTTTATTTTTATTCAATATAGTTTGGCAGTCTGGCAATTGATGTCATCTGATGTCACCAACAACCATAGATATTGGCACTTTTATAAATATTACATCTTCAATGCATCAACAGCATTGGTAACTAAGGTTGGTATTACAGGCCAAAGAAATATTAACCATTCCTTACATCGTCAATGCGCCACTAACATTGGGAACTGAGATGTTATTCACCCTTGTGCTTATACTTACACTGGCTCACTCACCCTTCAGACCGGAACACAACAATACTGAGTCAATACTCAACAATTTGTTTGGCGGTAGAAAATCTTATATGTGGACCTACCGAGACAGGCTTGCACAAAGCCTTACTAAAAACGTTCCAATCTATGCACTATTTCTAGATATACTAAAGTCACGGGTAGGTAATTCAATTAAGATAACATTAATAATATTAGAACATTCAAAATCTAGTTCAAGATCGTGTCATAAGAGTCAGCCCAAATAAAACTAAAATATATTTTTTTGTATTTTTTCCTTATTCATTGTTATTTTATGTAACAATACCCAGGCTTATATTTTCTATTTACGACAAGCTTTTATGAAATAGATAATAAAAACGATTTCAACTTAATATGGTTTGTTTTGTTTTTTTTTTAGGAACGATAGGTGTTTATTTTTATACTTATTCCGATAGGATGTAAATATTTTACAATACAACAGACACTACAACCACACCACAAACACTGGGGACGGAAAAGGTTGTTAAACAATATTATATATATCATCATATTTATAAAACATACCTGATCGATTCAGATTAGGATAAACTATAAATTACACGGACAATTTTCACAGCATAGGCCAGCTAATTTAATTTTTTCCAATATAAACTGTAAATTATTGACACTGCGTGTTAACATATAAAATAATAGAATATCATATCTATTTGTGTTTTTAAGAGTTTCGATATACATAGATTACTGAGTTATTTGTGCTATATCATTGATACAATCATTTTTGCAAGATACATTTATCTTATGTTTTTATTTATTTAGTTACTATATACTGCTGTAGTGAAAGATAACCCTTACATTACTATTGTATCTGGTAATGTTGTATATCCGGATGTTGTTATGTTGCCTCAGTTTCTAGTTGGCTTAACGATTTGTGAACGTTGTTACCGTAAATCAGAGCGAGACAATAAACATGAAAGTAACATTAGGCTGAACCGAGTTTTGGTAATAAGTATTTGTTGTTACATTTAATATTCAATGAACGTACCTACATATCTAAGCTTATTGTATTGTAATTATTAAATATTCGTCAAAAAATTTATGAAATAATGACGACAAGCGCAGACTAAATTGACCGGTCAGAAATTAGTCACAAGTGGCTTATTTTGTTGATAGTATTAAAAAGACTAGACAACTATATATTTAAAAAAAAAATTACTTCCTACCACTGTAAGCGATAACCAGCCAGAGCCAGGGGAACTACAAGCACAAGGAACATGACAACTTAGTCTCCAATTTTAGCAGCAAATTGGACATGTAAGGAATGGTTAAAATTTCTTATAACACCAATGTCTGTGGGCAGCGTTGACGACTTACCATCAGGTACATATTCTACTGTTATAATTACATAAATCATAGTCGACTTTCGTTGTTTTGTACTGTTTGTCAAATTGATTGAACTCGCGACTTTGAATATATTAACAAGTTAACGATAATTATGAAATGATACTTTTATCAAACTTAACGTCTTGATGAAAATAATATTTCGTAATGATGGCAATTCGCAATAATATTCTATACGGGAGCTACTGTGAGCTGCCATAAATGTTGACACCTTAGTCCCGTCATATATCAGAGAAAATGCATTAGGTGTGGAAATTGAGGCAGAAAATGCGGAAACGGGTAACGTAAGTGTTCATCTTATATTTCAATTTATATCTGTGTCGTTTGCATTCAAAATCCTTTGAATCCTAAAGTAATAGCGTAGATCAGTTTCAAATATTTTAAAACGCTCGGTTTAATATTTTCTTGTGTATTTAGGACGGCTAATTATTACTATTTTTTACCATTGAATGTGCTGCAATTCCGTTTTAATGGGAATGTGCTGCAAATATTTACATGCTAACATTCGATTAAAGGCTTTGATTTAATCGGTCATTACTTTTAAAGGTAAATCTATTATTGATTACATAGAGGTATGTAAATCAAAGTCAAAGTCAAAAATCTTTATTCAATATGGAAATGTTACACTTACTTATTGATAGTCAAAAATCTAGAACCGGTTCGGAAATTAATACCTCGGACCTGAGAAGAACCGGCGAAAGAAACTCAGATCGAAACATCGTAAAAAATCTTAAAATAAATTAATTATTATTTATATATTAATAATTATTGATTAAATTATAAACCAGTTTTCTATAATCACATTCAGAATTCCTTTATAGTTTCTATGAATTTCAAAATACAGTATCACAAATCGTTTTGTTACGCAAGGATGCACCACAACATTTTGTTGGTAAAGTGCCAGGATTGCGGGCACTGTAATGGAGTGATTTTTCTAAGCAGTATTATTATTTTAAGAAACTATTATTGTGGAGGTCAATTTTCAGATTTCATAGTATTCATATTATCGTAGTAGATAACCACTTTCAAATTAAATCGTTCCAATCAAAATAATTTATTCAAGTAGGCTCTTACAACCAGTTTAAATGGTGATTTTGAAAGATTAGTTTAAAATCAAAACGTACTAGGAATGTACACTCTACCGAAAAGAACCGGCAAAACAGTTACCTACTGTTTTTTTTTAAATGAACATAATATTCCAAATTATGTTTTTGTCCCCTGGGGCTGTGGTGAACTAGGACGACTAATACACCGGAATACTCACTAAAAAATCAGCGTTACCCACCGTCTCTTCGGCGGGCGCCTCGGGATCGACTTCGCATGCTACCGTAGTGGAAATACTTGGACCTTGAAGTAGTAATGCAAAAAGCTTCATTAAAAGTGTAATACCTCGCCTTATTGTCTCCACTGGTAACAGGAAGGCTGATTCGTTTTTTGCACAGAGAATCTGAATTGCGAATCAACGGGGAAATGCCGCTAGCATTCTTGCCTCCATTCCACACGGTCAAATTTTATACAATAACTATTTTTAATTCATATTTGTGTATATTTAAGAACTTCATGTTATTAATTCTTATGTAAATTAAGTTTCTGACAAAAAAAATATATAATTATTATAAAATTATATATTCTATAGAAAAATTTTACTATAGAAGCAATCATCTTGCACAAGGACAAATTAATTGACTTTGCGGAGACGGAAACTTGCTGTAACAAGTTTAACTTTTCGTGTTTACATAAGTATAGTTTCTATTAATCTAGTTAAGTAATTCTAATAATATTTAGTGTGGTGTGAGTGGTTATCGAACATACTTTAAGTTACTTAGTTGTTCTACTACAGTTGTACTCTGAAAAGTAAAACCTTATAATTAATTCAAAAATGGCGTTATGCTACTCTGTACTCATCGAGTACTTTGTAAATAAAATATATTTAGTAAAAAACGATCACAGAAAAATATACTAATGACATTACAGGCACTGGTGGGCTACAATTATAGAACCTGTTGCAGCCAAATGTACATATATCTCAACCAGACAAGTTATTAAACGTTTTTATTTTAATCTTAGACACCTAAGAATCCTTCCGTTGCAGTGGGAGGTAGAAGACTTCCAAAATCCCCAAAAAGTTTGTGACGTTGGTTGTGATTAATCACTCGAAGCACTAGTAGTATACTGCGTCTGGATTATCCTACATAGTTTAGATAATACTTAACAATCGAGGGATATTGGCTATACTTAAATAGTAAATTGATTGGACAATTTTTTTTTAACAAAATCTTTATGTTATATCTCTCTTTTCTTTATCTTTATTGTTTATCATTTCCGATATATTCTCTGTAAATTTGTACTTATGTTCTTTAGCTCCTTAATGTACATATATAAGTATGGCTACTGGTTATTGTAATAACGAGAAACAAATGATTAAAAACGTTTTTTAAAAAAAATATAATATAAAAAATACGTGAAGGGAAAATTGGAATGTCACTGGTATCCCTAACATGTTTGTTTAGGAGAAAAATAAAAAAAAAATATAAAAATATAATAAAAACCAATCCAGTCAATTTCATCAATTTTTATTCTTTATAGACCTACATAATTTATTGAGCACAATTTATTCATTCACGGTTCGTATTTTAGATGGGCTTAGTTTGAATTTATCGGATTGCTGTTAATCCCTGACCGTTTTACATATAGCAATCAGATTATTTCAATACGTATGAGGCTATTGATTGCATTTCCTCTTTATTACTAGATGAATAACAGTTATTAGCTGTGCATCAGTTATGTATCGCGACAATTCGTTGTTGGCATATAATATATGTAATTATCATTATTTTATTGTTTTGTAGCAGTTTTTTATTACCCACTCATTAATATTTGTTTTGCAAAATATTAATATCTAAAATTATATGTATTGCTAGTTTGGTTTGGAGTATGTGTACACTACAGGTAAAAAGCCAAGCGAGAGATTCAATATAATCATAGACCTCTTGGCTACATTGACTGGTCAAACAGTGGCTTTACATCGTCAGTGTCTATAAGCGATGGTGACCATTTTTTTTATGGTGTAGGTTGGCGGACGAGCATATGTAAGCATAGGTAAGTGGTCACCACCGCTATAGACAATGGCGCTGTTAGAAATATTAACCATTCCTTACATCGCCAATGCGCCACCAACCTTGGAAACTAAGATGTGCCTGTAGTTACACTGGCTCACTCACCCTTCAAACTAGAACACAACAATACTGAGTACTGTTGTTTGGCGGTACAATATCTGATGAGTGAATGGTATCTACCTAGACGGGCTTGCACAAAGCCCTACCACCAAGCCACCACCATCAGAAAGCCTATTTGTCAGTCCCGCCTAGATATCACTATTTATAAAGACAAATATACCATTTTTGTTGATAAACTGAGTTTATATTGTTAATATTTTGGCATAATTTCTACCATAAAAGTTGTTGTTCAAGCTTGGAAAGCCACGAACATTAGCGAGTAGATAATTTTATGGAAAGCAAATTGTTTTGACTACGTTTAAAGCCAACAGGTCAAACTATGCATAGAATTTTGTTTACTACTCAGAACAAAGAACAGTGCAAACAAAGCATAAAAATATTTCAGACTCTGAAACGACTTATTTAAAAACTAATTAATTTAAATTAAACTTTGACATTATTATCTCTGAATTCCTAATTTTATTCCGGCTCATCTCCATACTAAAAATGAATACATTCGATGCCATTTCTGTTAACACGTTCTATGTCTCTCAGATAGTGAACGAACAATGAGCGCGATACGGCGCCGGTTTTGCCGGAACACGTCGCCACTAGGTACACGGTAACCATGCGACACGAACGTTGATAACGACACATACTTAGAATGTACTTTCTATATTACGCCTAGTGCTACACTGGAGCTGCATACTAAAACTAACACAGCTCACGTGAAATAGTCATTTTCGTATTCATAACTTGTACAAAGAGGTCTGTTATTTTATAGAGACTAATTACCTCTTTTAAATGAAAAAAGAAAACTGTAATACAGAACTAGGCTTTGTATATTATGAATGTTTTCAATTAGGGATACGAATAGTGTTATCCAGAATGGTTATGACTATAAAATGTTTTTTTTTTGTTTATTGTTTTTGTAAATTTTGTTAATGTATGACAGAAAAATATCGTGTACACCAAACCTATACAAAATACACATAATAAAATTATAATATATATACCCTAAATATATTTAAAAAAAACTCATAAATATACAACAATATTATGAATATGCTCGTTTGTTATTTGCAATAGAGATAAAATAATATAGTGAATGTATATAGTAAATAGAGTGAATATATAATATTATAATTATATTTATATTATGTGCGTTGTGGAGGTATTTCTATCTTTTAATAAAAATTCGAAGACTATTTTTAACTTTGCGAACTAATAATTTATTAGAGCGAAAAATCTGCCTACCTAACTACATGTTAGCCTCCCTAAAGCCGCAAACAGAAAATAGTTTAATCTATACTAATATAATAAATGCGAAAGCAACTCTATCTGTCTGTCAATTGCTCTATCACGGTTAATCTACTGAACCAAATTAAATAAAATTTGGTATAAAGCAACGTTGAACCCCAAGGACGGACATGAGCCTACTTTTTTTACCTGACACCTATAGACCAAACCCTAAAACGCGAGCGAGCAACTAGTATAATATAAACTTGTAAAATTATTCTGAAATTCAGTATATTGAAATGAAAATCACAATTGACTCTTATAACACTAATATGTCAGAATGACTCATGATTCCTTAATTCCAATATACTGTCATTTGGCACCACTTAACATTCGTTGTAATAAAACAATATATGTATCTAACATAAAATTTTCCTAATTTATGTTTTTAGTATTTTTATTTTAAAATGGAAAATAACGGCTTAAGCTGTTACATACTTGCCTTAAATGGTTTTCCAATACTTCATATTACACTAAACGTTATGTAGATTCATGGGGACGAACTTTAATACTGTCTCGAATTTGAGGGAAATCTGAAACTAGTTACAGTTGACGCTTGACTTAAACATTATATAACTTTACGTTACACTCAAATATTTAAATAATATGTTTATTTACCTAAGATATTTATATATTTTATACAGTCAGGATAGTACAAACACATAAAAAATATACAACTCTATTTTTCTTATATCTATCAACAATTTATAATTAAATTAACAAACTGGAAACGAGATTGTTTATGTAATTTAAGAATTACTGTCATTAAAAAGAGTTCGGTTACAATTACTTTTCTAAATACAAATTACTTTCTTTTATACTCTCATTTTATATTTTTAATCGAATTGACATTTTGACCAATAGCCGATTGCAACCGAAGTAATTGGGCCGATCGTTGCTTATTTATATTCGACGAGAGTCCTTTGGTCTGCAATGATGCTGAAATAAACGAGAGGATATTTTCCACTTTTTGCACATGAAATACAGAAAATATTTCTTTGATATGCGAAAGTGAAAAATACCACGGAATTAAATATTCTCATTTTCAAAGTTACAAAATAAAACAAATTAACTTATAAGCCTCAGTTTCAATTATTCTTTCAAAGACTTACTAAAATAACATCACTTATAAGTCAATATTTTTCATACCGGTTGGATAGATTTGATCTTCAATAACAGAGAAATAATTACAGCTTTACAATACGTCGTTGTTTACAAAACATATTAAAAAAAAAAACTGTACCTTAAATTTCTTATTCTGTACAATAAAGACGTCTTCTACATTTACTAGTTGAACCTAATGAGTACAAATATACGTATATATTTAAAGAAAAATAACTTATTAATTATCATTTAAGAACTATAATTGTTTGATATTTTAAAAATAAGAACCTTTTGAAAATATTATGCCACAATGTCGGTAATCACGTTTGTTCTGTTACAAAAGACGCCTGTATGTGTCAGATGAAGGCTCTCATGACATGGGTCGGCATATATGCCACGATATAACTTGTTACGCCCATTTCAAGCAACGACTTGCGGTGAGTTTGCGTGCAGCTAATCACTTGTGGCACAGTTACGTGATACATAAGCTACAACAGCTTAAACACTATTAATACTTAGGCTACCATTTTACAAAGATGATTATTTACTACATAAATTAAATAATATATTTCGCTAGAAATAACGAATATGTATTTAATATTTAACAAAATAAATATTTTAAGCTTATATCGTGTTCCAAATATAACCACATGAAATTGTAACGTAAACCACAATCATGACAAACGTTTTATTTCATTTAAATAATATTTATTGAATAATGACTCTATCTTTTAAGTAATAAATGTGTAAATCATTGGTCTGGTGGTTTATAAGGCGGCAGACCCAACGGAATTCTTAGAAATAGCCCGGAATCTAGACGTTAAAAGGAACGAACAAGGGCATTTTTTATCTGTCGTAAGAAAGACTTTGACATTAGCACTACACTAAATATAAATTACCTTTGATACCGTCAATGAGGACACAACCTTGAGAACAAGATTATTATACTTATAATTACATCGATTCAATTATCCTTCCAATTAGAACAAAGAAGTATATAGTAATGATATTCAGTGGTAAAATATCTAATGAATGGTAGGTACCTTTTTATTTTTGTCACATGAAGCAAAGTGATATGTGGGATGGAACCGAGGGTGTTCAAATGCATACTAAAAAACCAGCGGTCGCTTCGACTCCTCGGGATGCGTAGTTTCTTCCTTAGTCCTTGTTTCTACCACCTTTGATAGTCACATAATCTGAATAATTTAATTGCCACCCAAAACATGGCAGCAAACTTTACATTATCCTGTTCAATATCTCGATACGACTACCGGTATCATGAAGACACTCAGACAGTAACGTACACATCCGTACAGTTAAAAACCTAATGTTAGGTTTGAATACACGGACGCGTTCGTCCAATCGAGTTTTACGGTAAAGTAGCCAAATTGGTTTGCCAAAGCACTTGTCATACATTTCCTATGTAGTGGGCATACACGTACGGTTCGCCCGTACGATTTTGGCGTTTTTGAAAAGATTGCAAGCAATCGTCCATTGAGCGAGGCCTATCCGATCTGGGAACCAAATAAATTGTAGCTTCACGAATCTACGAATAATATATTTAAGTTCGTTTGCACAATTCAACGAATTATCGAATATAAATAGTATTTAATTCAATATTATACAGCCCTTTTTTTATGTAGCTTACTTGATGATTGTAAACTTATGCTTCAATAAAACCTTTTTACAGCTATTTATATATGAAATTAATTATTAATATAGTCAAAATACCTTTATAAATACCGTTTACTAAAATATTCTCTTTATTCATGTACATATAAAACGCAAGGTTCTCAAAGTCTTTCTAAGCTGAAACAAACATGCTATAAAGCTAATCCTAATTGCTAATGCAATAGTTAATCTACCAATATACGACATAACAAGTTCTAAACAAACTTGGATGGTTTGGCTTAAGCTTCAACTGTTCATGAGATATTAAATATTAATATTTTAAGATGCTCGTAATTAACTTTAGAAGCATATTAAACATTTCAATTTTAAATATTTTAAAAACATCCTTAAGTTTACGTAGAAATCATGAATTTCGTTTAATAACATTTTAATTAAGTTTATGTCATTCGAATAATTCTAGGAGTTTGCAAACAAGATTATAATCGGTGAAAAATCAAAAAATAAAGAAATATATACACGCAAACAAACAATGTTCTACTTTTTTAAGTCAGATAAATATTAACGATTGATGCTAACTATGCGTTTGCTTATCGTTCATACAATTAAAGTGAAACTTTTAACAATTGTCTGTGGCGTCTGCCTGAAGACAAAAGGTGGCGCGCGAGTCATAACGGAAAATTGTTTACAAAACAAAAACAAAAAAAGGCATTGCAAAGCATATCGAGCTCTAACTAGTCTACTATAATTGAATCACTGAATAACTTTTTTTATGTAATAAAGGCAAATGTGCCAATTGATGATAGTGGTCACCATCCATAGTCATTGGTTCTTCTAGAAATATTAACCGTTCCCTGCATCGCCAATGTCCCAATAACTTTGGAAACGAAGATCTTAGGTCCCGTGTTCTTGTAGTTTTGGCTCACTCAGCCTTTAAACCGAAACACTACAATATTAAGTATTGTTGTATGGTGATAGAATATCCGGCAAGTTTGTGCTAACTACCCAGACGGGCTTGCACAAAGCCTTATGACCTAATAAGAACTGCAAAATAACGTAATTATTAAGAGGATAAATTGTCATTAAGACTACCATGTTCCAATGCAATGTAAACGCATTCTTCACAATGAAACGAAATAATCAACTCTATATACTTTTCAATTAACTAACGAAATCCGTCAAAGAAACATAAAATAATTTTGTGATCGAAATAACTCCATTTTTTCACGCTTTATTCTCATTTCAAACATAATTGAAGATTGTATTTAAAAAATACATGGCAAATACAAGCCATCGGGTATTCCAACAAATTACAAGAAAAGCTCTAAATACCGCATTAAAAAAAATTAAATCTTATTAGTTTCAGCGAGCTATAATGCTAGATATTCTTACCAATATACTTCAATATTAATCTCCGAAAAAAAAAATTATTATTTAATATTATTTTACGATATACGTCCTCTATTTCATCTGAGTCTTCTTATGTTTTTATTTTAATTTTTATCGTCAATTATGTTCGATGGACATACAGTCGTTTTTCTTTCGGTTGTATGAAACATCAAAATAATATTATAAACCTATATAATATAATGAGTATCGTTTTTGGATGCGAATTTTTAATTCACAGAAAATAATAAAAGAGTTTACTGCAACTTGTAGTGAATATTTTTTACGTTACTGGAATTATATGTACATTTATGTATAACATGCTTTTGAAGGTATTACTATTTAGGTTAGTTCGTGCACACGTTTAAAGTATAATCTGAAAGCTCTTTTCATCTTGAGGAATTTATAATAACTTGCTATCCTAACAAGTTTTAAACCATGACCTCGCAAATGCGGGGCGAGTTCTCAAAAAGATTTTACAAAGATCGTTAGATTAAAGTAGGGATTAATTTCAACGTGAAAAGTTTCATATCTCGAGACAAGATGAAGTTCATGACTTGAAGGAGTAGTCAGATAATAGTTTAGTAGCAAGTTTAATTACTTCCTGTTTTCAGGAGAGCAAAAGCTGACGCGGTCCAATGGTTGGGACATGCCTGCTAAGTTATGACAGATACTCGTACTAGTTAATAATGAATGTTTATATAACATAGCAAACGTTGTGATAATTATAATCACCACAAAACTATTAACCAAAGAAAACATATTTACATTAATTTATAAATGTTTTTCATTTTATGAATATCTTTTAATGTACCACTTCATGCATCTTTTTATCACTACTACAGATTCCGTGTTGACCCGTACATTTAGATCCTAAGTTAATTTAAGGAATCATTTACCAACTTGTTTATATATTACATACTTTATTTTTCACATTACAGATGAAATTTTAAAGAATAAAAGCAATATAATCGATAAAATCTTTATACATTTTAACACCCCGAGAAATTAATTTGACACCAAAATATAATAATAACTTTGAAATGCCTTTTAACTTTGCTTATAAAGAATTTATTAAATTTAATATAGCATCGTATTTCATATCGCATAAATGCTAATTCATTTGCAAAAATTCTTCAAAGCCTTTAAGTATGATAGAAAATTTGCTTTTATATTTTAGGCTTAATTGCTCTAGGGTTTAATACTCTTTGAATTATTTGAAAAGAACAAAAAATATGCATTGTTTCAAGATTCTTGACAATATTTCAATAGCTGCTACAGAGACGTTTTTCTTATAATTCAAAAGCTGTTGTCGGTTTAAGTTAATTTGCACTGCGCTTAACACAGCACAAAGAGACTGAAAACTAGCTTCCATTCAAATTTTATTTGGTCAAAAGAGACGGCGCTCGCTCACTGCAGATAAATATTCAATATTTAAATGGCACATTTTTTTTCATTTATCATACATTTTAAATTGATCTCTTTACAAAAGGTTTTGTATTAATCCTGTAATCCTTATAAATATAATATAACACTAAAAACATTAAAAAAAAAGTATATTTATTCTTATTCTTAAATTTACGACTCAATCTAAATACACGATTCCAAATTGTTCACAAATATTGACTTATAATATAAATAAAAGTCTTGATTCAATATTATCTCGCACAAATTGGTTCACTATCTTAAATTTGAAGTGAAAGTAGCTCTGGAGCCAGTCTGCGATTGGATGGTATATTTTACTGCGTTTGGCAAGTAGCCATTTAAGACGATACCCGCAACGTTTTCCTGTTTCCTCCTAATGTGCCTACTTAACGAACTAAACTTTATTATCGAATCAACTAAAAACTCATTCCAAAAATTATATTTACACTCTCATCGCTGCTTCTGTTTTTTAAACGTCTTAATGTAATAAGTTTTGCGTTATATCAAATTTTATTAATGACCGAATTGAATTTGCTCAATGATTCAAACAAATATTTTCATATTTTTTACTTTATAAATGTTCAAGTAAATGACTTTTTTCTTTTGAATTTCAAACATTTTACTTAATTCTCGCGTGAATATAGTGTTAACTAATTCAAAGTAATTTTAAATCATCAATAACTCACAGAAATTATAAGACATGAAATAAACATTACTTATGTTCAAATAGGTTAAGTTAACTTATACACAATTGCATTAAGCGCATTATGAACGAGCTATCACAGCTACATTGTGCCAGGCAATTTTCTGAGCGGCTTATATCACTGAGTTACGAGTGTGTTATTCAGTAATATATGGATTTCATTTGCTTAAAAGCTTTTATTCACTTGCTGTACCCAAATCATTTTTGTTGAAGTTGGCGCTATCAATGATGGTGACGAAGTAACGTTTCTGTTGTATTTATGTTATTGATTACAATGCACTTCCTATCGTTTCAATTTAATTTATTATATACGTATTTTTGCATTTACAATACCGCACTCTATTGCCACAACTATAAGCAAAGATTTCAATTAAAGTAAATTTGAATTTGAGATCTAATTAAAAGTTTAATAATAACTTATTAATATTTGTATAACATAAATCTCGACACGAAATCCAATGTTGAAACAAATTGGAAATGAAGTCTTTCTTGTAGTGTCGATTAATTAATTAATTAAAAAAAATAAAACAAGATATACTGTATTCTTGAAAGCTCTTGTAACCTTTGAATATAATATTACTGAATGAAAAATAATCGTTTCGGAATGTAGATTTTACCAAGAAGAATCTCATTAACTTTTTACTAAAATAAAATACTCAGCCAACTATATAAAATGAAATTGTCCTGTCCTGTACCAACGAATACTAATTCCGCACCTGATTATCATGTTCATATTTATGTTTTAATATAGTATTTAAATGTATTAATAGGCAACGTTAAAAGTTATCTTAGCGGAATTTTATCATAGAGATGAATACCTTGCCCCAGGAAGAATGCATTGATTTTGCGGAGTCCAGAACTTGGTGTTTTAGGTTTACTTAAGTATGCATATAATCATTGTCTCTGATTCTATCGAAATTAGTTTTACTTTAGAATATATGATATTTTTATACAATTAAGGTCTTAATGTAAATCATACTTATATAAATAAATGAATGACCTTTTGAAATTTATGTAAGTATACATGATACTATAGTTAACTTATTGTGATGCAACTGTAAACATATCAACTTTGTTAAAAACATTCCTAAGGGAATCTCGAGCTTTCAGATTGTATATAGAACGGACTGCTCTTTTTTGTAGAAAGAAAATAGTACATTATCTATATCGTTGTTTTTTCTTATATATTATATATATAAGACGTAAGAGAATATTACGATACTGACAAAAATATACTAATTAAGTAATTATAGTTGTCTAACTTTTCTAACCGCATATGCTGCGCAGCTGAGTCTTGTATTGTCTGAGGAACAATAAATCAAGAATCTGCTGAAGTTTCGAATCTAAAGAGATGCCTTAAAATAGTGCACCTAGTCACGTTTACTTAAGATGATTATTGTTAAACATCAGTTTAAAAGCTTTCGTCTTTGTTTTATGGCTATTCAAAGCTGTGTTTATGATTTCGGCTACGGCGGTCAATCTCAGAGGGGATTAGCAAAATACGTAGGACAGTAGGACATATTATAGTTCACAAATGTGTGCGAAAACACAGATGCACCCTCATAATCCGATGTGGTAGCAAAGTCGACATGACGGGAAAGTGTTCAGGCGCAGAACCAAAAGCTTTGCGTGTTATCCGAGGCACGGGAGTTTGCACAGTTAGAGCTTCCAGACTCCTAGCTGAAACTAAAAATTTATGAGATATGAGAAAGAAAATATGAGAAAAACCCCAACTGTATGTCGAATTTCCCAGTATTTGTTATGAATGTACAAAACACCTCCAATGTCATGCGTCAAACGTCAGCATGTCAAGTTGACGACACATTTTTCCCACCTGACGCATGTTGTGCATGAAGCTATCGTATCCTTTTTCATACCATTTTTTCAATTAAGATTTTGTTAGTTTCGGAATCAATCATAAATTATTCAGGTCATATTTTTGTGTTCATTATTCCAAATACTATAACGAAACCTTTGTTTACTAAAAATTCTCATCGTACAACAGTAAAATAAATAATCAGTAAGTTCGAAAATATTTAATAACTATTTTGCTATGTATATATGCATAGTTATAAACTATGCATATATTCGTTAGTTCAAATAAATTAGTATTTACTAAATATTATATTTGATCTTTGAAAAAAATTTGGCTAAATTTATTTTATACTATTTAATTATTATTTGAATACCCAAAATAACGATTAGCATTATTGCTAATCGCTTAAGGCAACTTTATTAAGGCAATAGGAACTCTCAAAGCCTCAACTGGCTTAACATATGACAAAGTGCGCAATAATAACAAATCAAATATTTAATCAGAAAATAATTTTCCAATTAGTTTTATAAATCGTAAAATATCACTCGAGCGTTTTCACTGATCGCCGGTGTCTCAATCAATTGAATTCGCATATTGATAAGCCTGTCGCGACGTTTTGGCATACAATAAAATATCGGGAGGGTACAATAAAAATACCCCTATTTAATGTTTCTCTCTGATCTCCGAGCAATTTTGAGTGTGTCGCCCACATATGCTGCTTGATTGACGCATGGTAGACGATGAACGCAGCAATATGTACGAAATGAACCAATTTATGTTGGGCATTATTCAATACGATACAAATACGTTCGATCCATCACATCGCTCTAGTATGAATATGGAATAAAATCAATTCCATTACATGTTCTTAACATTTTGTATTATTTTTCTTCAATCATCTTTAATATAAGAAGCATTTGACTTGAAAGAATGTTAATAAATTTTACTAAACGACACAAGCGAAAGAAAACATAATTTAAAAGTATATTTTGGCTATTTAAAGCACGATTCAAGTTAAATGGTAATTTAAAAAATATTTTCAGAGTACATAATGCAAAGCACCGCAGATCTGCAAATGCAATTTCCATTCGGAATAGCCGGGAATCGAAGCTAGACGTCGATTGTGGCCAGGTACGCCGGGTACGATCGAGTTAAACCGGATTTTCACTTTGCCTACATTCTTTCGTACTCGATAAATTATAAAATGCTCTCAATACATTAAGCTGTAGAAAGACGTCTTTGTTGTAGAATTTTTGTGCTCCTTTTAGTATATTTGAATTTTATTTTATTCAATTAAATAAGACTATATACTTAATGTAGCATACATTAAGTTCAAAGTCTACGGCCCATTTATAGTTAAACAAATCTTTATATATAAATTGTGGATCTATATCATTTATATACAGGTTTATGTTACGTGTATAATAATAATGGTCAAATGTGTATTTTCCATCTCGCACTCATGAATCATAATAATGGCGAATAAGGTCATTGTGAGATTTACGAAGTATTATTTTGACTATATTTATTTATACAGTTCATAATTTGATTATAAAATATATTACTTGTAATATTAAGAATAAACACTATATTATAATAAATCGAAATATAATTTATTCTAAATAAATTCACTCCAGTATTAACTGACCGAGAATAAATTATAGACATGAGACTAAATTCAATGTACCTTTGAGCGGAACCAAATTCGAAACCAAATTCTGAATAGGTTCATTACAAGATATTGCACGTTATATTTTCTGAATTTGAACTATTTCAACTCTCACGTTCAAAAAAAATCAAATAACCTATAATGAATTGAATATTTTTCTGAAAGTAAAATTAACTTCAATAAATATAATCCGTAAACGTCAATAATATAATTATTCTATAAAAAATAAATGATTAGTATACGCAACAGTTTGAACTGTACAACTTTCAAAATATTCAGCAAATTAAACAAACGAAATCGTAGAATCACCAACTCAACGCTACTGTTAAACAGTAACAACTTAGCGAGGCTTAGCTTAGGTACCGCAAGTAATACAAAAAGTAATAAATTAAAGAGAGCGTCACATGCCATGAAGAAACCCATTTTCCACTAACAAAAATCAACATAGTTTTGAAAACCAATTAAAATTTTATATAGGTACGTGTTCGTACGCGTGCAGAAAAGTTGCTCGAATGGTTGAGTTGTTGTACTCAATGTTGCAAAACTTTTATTTATAAAGTTTTAATAAATAATAATCTACTTCATAAAATGAATTTTTAATTCAGGAAATTCAAATTCCGAGCTGTTTCATTCTCCAAACTTTATCACAAAACTATCCTTCAATTATAACAAATACATGTATATATTATGTATGTACGTGTTAAATTTTCGGTTACTAATCTGTACTAATATTATAAATGCGAAAGTAACTCTGTCTGTCTGTCTGTCTGTCCCGCTTTCACGTCAATACTACTGGACCGATTTAAATGAAATTTGGTACATAAATAGTCTAGAGCCTGAGAAAGGACATAGGCTACTTTTTATTTGGAAAAAGTGCTGTAAAGGGTTGAAAAGAGGGATGAAAGGTTGTAAGTTGTTGAAAGAATTGTCATATTTAGGACTAGAAGCATAAAACTTATATTTTAGTCTGTATACTTATAAATTAACATATCATGATACCCACTAAGGAGCAAATTTTAGAAATAATACCCCTAAAGGGGTGAATTCGGGGTTGAACGGTTGTATGGAAGTCCGTAATTTTTTAAGTTAGAAACATTAAACTTTATTTTTGGGCTACTGATTAAAAATGAGTAGATACGTATTTAAGCGTTTCTTGATATTTTATGTCTAAAGGGAAAAATAGGTGTTGACATTTCGTATACAGGTTAGTCTGGAAGTCTGACATTTTTGAAGTTAGAAGCTAGAAATTTTATTTTTGGGATACCGATTAAAAATGAGTTGATACGTATTTAAACGTTTCTGGATATTTTGCGCCTAAGGGGAGAAATAGGGGTTGACATTTCGTATACAGGTTAGTCTGGAAGTCCGTCATTTTTAAAATTAGAAGCATGTAATTTTATTTTCTGGCTACCGATCAAAAATGAGTTGATTCGCATTTAGGCGTTTTTAGATATTTTACGTCTAAGGAGGGTAAATAAGGGTGACATTTCGTATATAAGATAGTCTGGGAGACCGTTATTTTTGAAGTTAGAAGCATGAAACTTTATTTTTGGGCTACCGATCAAAAATGAGTTCATTCGCATTTAAGCTTTTCTGGATATTCAACCCTAAGGGCTGAAATACACACCAATGTAGTATACAAAGAGGTCTTAAATTTACGTAATATTTTAAGTTAATTTGTATATATATTTATATTTTACGCGAGCGAAGCCGCGGGTAACAGCTAGTTTATTATATAATCGTACTATAATATTTTTTGAACGCTTATCGACAAAAAATAATCTGTTTTCAGATAAAGTAATACGGTTTATTTTTACGTAAGCGCTTTGATATTATGTAGATTTTTCCATCCGCTGCTCTAGCCTCCGTTGATGAGAAAAAAATTAACATGTTTATAAAACAACCGTTAATGGCAAAAAGATGCCTGTTATAACATTATATGTATTGTGTAGCAGCAATGTTTATAAAAGCCTAAAGAACCAAATTTATGCATATTAATATGAATGTATATTAATTATATAAATTGTTCGGTTATAAAAATCTCGCTTGCAAAAACTGCAATATCTTAAAAAACTGCGTGTAAAACTGTTCAGGTACATACTTCGAAAACAAAAGAAGCATTTTTTTTAGGATTTGATATGATATGCAGTTCAACAACGGTAACATTTTTATAGAAGCTTATGTTATCTTGACTTGTGTTGTAACAAACAAAGTCGGTAATCAGTACTATATGGTTCTTAAGCTTTATTAAATACTATTTGTATTTTGGATGACCATACAATAATTGTGAATCATCGAGTTAATTTGATGATGGAGCGAGGAGGTTGATAGCAAAAGGTTCCATTAAGTAGTAAGTAGGGCTTGGTGAAGGCCTGTCTGGGTAGATAGTATTGTTGTGTTTTTAAGGGCTCTTTGATTTTTTTCTGTGATTATAGCTAATACTAAATTATAGCCTACAAATACAGTGAATTTTTTACGTTGAAATTTTCTTTTATACAATTTCTAAATAATTTAATATTCGTAACTGAATTATCCAAAATATTCGGATTTACTTCAATAAGTAGTAAGCCCGGTGTTATAAGGGTCTCTAGCTGCTATATATTATATAATAATGGTATAGTTATAAACACATTGATAATACAAACGCATGTTTTTTTTCAAACTATTTTTTTTAAAGAACTACATTTTTTTCCAAAGACCATAAAAAGAAAAATATATACTCAATAAATTTAAATAATAGCATATATAACTTTAAATAGTAATTCCGAATATTCTAAACGTTTTTATATACGTTTACGTTACACTATATCTCGCCTTTGTGTACTTCTTTTAACAATAGCGCAATTGACATTTCATTCTGTCAGAAGCGATATAAATATTTAAAGGAATTCTACTGACTAACAGGTTGTTTTCACAACTCTCGTTAGACACAGAAATAACGACCTTGCTATTTGTTATAAAATTTCACATACTGACTGTATAACGTATAATATAACACTATTTATTGCCCGCGTACATTTTTTTTTCCGGAAGGGCTACTTCAACGGCCAACAATGAAAATATAACAATTGAAATGTATCCTATATTGCATGGTGAATGGTTTAATAGGTCGAACGGAAATCTATAATTTTTTTCCTCTGTATAGAGTATATTGAATTTTTACGGTAACGGTTGAAGTCATAACTAGTTCCATTATATTAATGGTAAAAAAAAAAACAAAAACACTTTAAATTTACCAATAAATAAATTTACAGCTTTGAAGAGTGATTACAATCAAAACTAAAGTATACTTTTTTTTAAATAGGCTCTTACAACTTTTATTCTTCATAAATTAAATATGAAGTTACTACCGGTTCAAAACATAGATTATAACTCAAATAAGCCGCAAGAAACTCAGTAGTTATCGCTATCGAATACTAAATCCATGCTCTTTTATCATATACACTAATCCTTATTTATTAATATTAAAAAATATATTTATATCTGACAGTCGATATTACGAAAAGAATTTTTGTATTCCAATGGTTTTATTTACATTTATACAAATTGTTTTGCCACATACAAAATGCAGTGAAAGCAAGTCATTTTTATCCAGCAAGAAAATATTTCAGGGTCCTTTTACGAGCAGAGTAGTAAAGTAGATAAAAGTAATACAAGCGTCTGCGCTTGGGGCTCGAAAGGGTTTAATCAAAGCGAGGCTGCCCCGCTGCCTGGGATGTAGTAAATAGTCTATACAAGTACCCTCAGTTACGCTTGGATTTTAGCTACAATTCCCAACAACTCTTTTAAAAATTTACACGAACTATCGCAGAAGCCTTCTACTGAACCTAGTTTTCTACAATACATGTATAACTAAAGATATTTATAGTTATTATTTATTATTGTTATTATTACCGAATTAGAAAGAGAATTAGTCAATTATTATTATAGGTAATAAAATATATAATTTATTATTATTTAATATTTTTTATGAAAATTTCGTTATGTAAACTTTTATAAAAATATCTTTAAGATGATTCACTCGAATAATTTTAATTTAACGTAACAAAAACCTCAATAAATCAAGTATAGGTTTTCTGCATGTGTATCCACTGAGCCACATTAGAGCAGCGTAATGGAGTAATCTCCAAAGATCCTAACCCGACAGTGGGTCATTTACGGTGTTTAATAATAAATACAATTTTATTTATTCTAAATAACTATTTCATATCACTTTCGTAAATCAAACTTCCTTTCCGTAAATCAAATGAAGTGTACTTTTGTAAATGGAATTCAATACATTTAAGATACACATAAATCTCGAACGTTAAGTGCCGCCCATCTTGTTCTATCACTTTCAACACATAAGTTCGCCGTTTTATAGGCTACGTTTAATGTGCGGACGCGAGACGCAGTTATTGGATTGCGTCGCACCCTCTGAGTTTGTTACATATAGGCTTACAAAAGACTGTCACTCGTGCAAAATGTCCTACTCTATCTATTTCTTTCTGTAACTCTACCTCTAAACTTATACTAAAAATTAAAATAAAATAGCATATTTGCTAATTGCAAACCGACAGTTTTCTTAATAAAGATGAATATGCAGTATTTATTCCCTCAAAAATGATAAAAAACTTTAAAAATATTTTAAAGAAAACGCCTTGTTTAATATGTAGCGGTGTTATCATATAAATATAGTTAAGTAAATTAGTAGTGTAATTTAGTGTTGTACAATATTATTATATAATACTAATATATATTATTGTATTAGTTCAATATATATTAGTGTAAAGTCTTATTAAAAAAATTTAAAATAAGTTGTCACAGGTTTTAGATGTAGATTCAACCGATAAGATTCCTAAAACTGAGTAGTTACTATTTATTATAAATCAAATAGAATCAACAGCTGTATTCAATAAACTACATATGCTATATAAAAATCACTACAGGTTTTAAATAAATATGTGTTACCTAATAATCCGTTTTTACTTTATTTACATAAGATTTTAATTTATTAACTAATACAGCGGAGACTCCCTATTAGGTACGTTAAATGAAGTTTTCCTGGAGCTTCGAATCTAAAGTCTTTCCGTTTTAGTAATTCACTTTAAGCGAACAAACATGAAATTGGTCGTTAAACAAACAATTTTGTAATAACCGAAATCTGAATCTATTGATTAGTTGAACAAACTTTGATGGGAACTGCTTTTCAAAGTTCCGTATACATACATATTATATGTATAAACTCTTATATATCACGACAGGAGTGACTGGACGTGATGTCGCGGAGTCGTGATTCACATAATCCATTACAATAAACACTGTAGTGCTCTCCGAGTGATGAGATACCAAATGAATTCTCACAGGTTTATTTTTACCAATTAATTTCAATTAACACGGTTCTAGGAAGATGTGGACACAGAAAAGTTATTTTACAATATGATGATTTAAGTTAACAATAATACACACCTTACTACGAAACTAACTGATACTGTATATTCAAATAACTAGATTTTCAAAATATTGTAAAAGAAATTACCAATGTCGGAAGTTTCCACGCAGATAATAATCATTAAAAATATATCAATGAATGAAAATGATAAAATTACTCGAAAATCAAAAGACCTATTAATAATGCCGGAAATATTCAAATAAATAAAAAATATTACTACATTCACACAAAGAATTACTAAGATTTATAATTAACGAATCTCTGATATAATTAAGACAGACAACGAAAACAAAAGCCTTACCCAAGGTTTTCCACGATAGCCGGTTTCCACAGCTCTCCGCATCCGAGGGCTTCCCGTAAATTTTCAAGATCCTTATTCTATTACTACTAAGATAGACATTACTAATTTTACGTTTTTCTCTTACATACATAATGCCAACAATTTCCTGGTCAGAATGAAAGCCAACTTCTCCTTTGTTAATACACTCAGTCCAATATTGAGCTATAAAGACTTAATCAGAAAACTATACTCCATTTTTGAAATACAATTTTATAATAATGTAACACTTGCTATTATTTTATTAGTATTTTCACTTCGAATCCTCATTTTAATTCCATACAAAATACATCACGGTCGCAATAACTTCTTACAAATAAGCTACAGAGTAACACATATGTATGTACATGTTAAATTAAGCGCTCGAATGAACAGAATATATATCAAAGTAATTGCAATGTTTAATATGGGTTTAATTTTCAGTTATTCTAATTCTCTAGAATATATTGGTCCCAAATACATCGTTTCTTCGCTATCTAATCTACAATGTTCACAGATTATTCTGCGTAATTAATGTTCTGCAATTGTGCTGAAATTTAAATATTTTGTAACAAAGCACGATTAACCTAAATAACAGATTAGACAGATTAATACATCATGCTGCCTGTAACTTAAATTTTGAATTGCTATTCATATGAATATTTGATGTTAATATTATAAATGCGAAATCAACTCTGTTCGTCTGTTACGTTTCCAGGGCCGAATCACTGAACCGATTATAATAAAATTAGCGTGAATTTAGGTAGCGTGTGGAAAAAAGTCCACCTCTCAAATAGTGAAGTATAGAATGGATTAGTCTGTACTTTAGTAAAAACAAACTTTAATCCTAGAAATAATATCGATCTTTTTAATATGTGGTACATTTTAATACATTCTTCTTAGTATTTTTGTGTCGTTTAAAAGGTTATAAGACGAATGCTTAATATTTCTAAAATTAAAAAATCTATCGGACGTGGTAGCAACCTCCCAAATATTTAAGCATTTATTGTGAAAGATATGCAAATTGAAGTTAATTTTATTCGAAAGGTATTAAATCACAAGTGACAAATACATTGCAATAAAACTATTTGAAATTATAGCGAATGTGTATTACAGATTGACCTATTTCACAGACCGGTATATTTATGTTTGTAACAGTTTTTTTTTTCCTAGAAAGCAGTGAAGCACTTTGCATAAGAGGACGGAGTGTTTATGTAAGTAAATTGCTTTTTACTCTATCTTATTATGAATATTAAATATCTTAAAATATCTTATATAAAACGCATAGATAACTCTTAAGAGTAATAAAGGAAAATTGCTAATCTTTTATTATATTTTTCAGGTTCCAGTTGAAAGTTGAAAATTAAATATTAGTTAATTCGATTATAATTTCAGACCAATAAACTTTTCTCTATAGAAAATCCTGTAATACATATTTTTTTTATTAATTGTATTGTAATCGTAGATTATAAGGACAAAAACTGAATGATTATATTTGCAAATATTTTAGAGCTCTCATTAGGATGTTTTGGTAAAATTCTTTCGTTTTATTTTTATACCGAAATAAAACCTCTAGATACTTACTACATTTTCATTTCACGAAGATCCATATCTGCTATTGCATGTCATTCTTAAGCGATGAATGCACTAGAAAAATGGGTGTAGCCCACGCGATGGATAGGTTACCGCGCTTCTCGCTGCGGTATAACTTAATAACACATGATTGGCTATAAAATGACGGGAACCGAAAAAGATTTGTATTCAGAGATCTTATTCTTTGATGTAGCTAAAGCATCCTACAAAGTTTGGCATAATGGTTTACTGTATAAACTATAATTATCAGGATTACCAATTAGAGTCATTGTCATCATAAGAAACTACTTGAAGAATCGTACTTCCCCTACCGAGTCGAGATCTATCACTGTAGGGATGCCTGCCCTAATAGGGCAGGGCTCGGCACTATCTCCAATGTCGCTTTACACAAATAACAAACTGATTAACCTGACAAAGTCAGACAGATTCCGCACGATACGCGACCACGACCTCGACGCCAGTAATGACTAAGCATCTCCAATCCACAGTCAGATCACTAGGCGGCGGTTAAGGAAATGGATAATCGAAGTAAAGGTAAAACTTAGCGACGAACACATTCTGGAAATCCGAAGTTAAATACCTAGGAGTCACCCTCGGGCGTAAACTTAATTATCCGGCATTTTTAATTTATCCCGCTAATAGGTACAGTTGTAACTTTGAATACTTTTTATTATTTTGCATGACACAATTTTACACTAAATAGCCTTTTCATATTTCCGGAAGATACGCATCGAGCGAGCGCAAAGTGTGTGCTGATTGTTGTAGAAACAACATTGCGATGCTCAATCTAAGAAAGGGATTAGCAAGGGGCACGCGGTTGAAAGATGAATTCAGTGTATATTTTTGTACTTTTATAAGAGGAATGTATTATTATCTTTCATTTTTAATTGATGATGTGCTTAAAAACGCAGCTATTTAAGAGTATAATTTAATAAAGTGACCTTCACGCGACTAACATATGTGAAACATACAATTAAAGAAATCAATGAATAAATATAGAAATAAAGAAAAACAGAGTTAATAAAATAATTTCATTTTTTTTTTATTAAAACAACATTATTTTAGTGATGCAGTACCATGCAAACAGAAAGAGAGCTGCGACGTAGAGGGAGCATGACTTACGCCGCTTGCCTAAGCTAGTGTATATCGGTTTTCGTCACGGCATACGTTTCGACACTCTTAAGGCGCGCCAATAAAAGATTATCTTATTTAATTTTTCAGTAATTAATTTTTGAAAGAAATTTCTCTTAAATTATATCTTTTTCAAATTAATTAAATTATTAAAATGTATCAAAATAATATTAGAAAATAAGTATTAGCGTTCAAGGCCTCCGAAGCTCCGGCCGATATTATTTTATATGCAATTTAAATCATATTTTTGTTAAATAAAAAATATTCTGGAATTAATTACCTTAGGTCCTCGAATAAATGTCAAGTACTCTCTGGGTACGGTAAAATAATATTTTATAGAGTTTATTGAAATTTAATCACGAACCTTTGAATTCAGAAGTGGACCTAGTGTAAATATTTTATGCTTCTAGTGTTCTGTTGGCAAAACTAATTATATAACTAAAATTAAAAAAAATAATAATAAAGGATTTTTATTATACATTATTGATTAGTAAAAACATTTAAAAAAATATTTATATTTCATTCATTCATACATTTTCGAGTTCAAAGTGAAATTCCTTTTTATTAGATCTATACTAATATTATAAATATGATAAAAGTCACATCACACCATCAGCCCATATTCGTCCACTGCTGGACATAGGCCCACTCCAAATGCACGCCACTGTGGTATTTCTTAGGATACTTTACTTACTTATGATAAAAGTAAAATTATAAAATGGAGCTAAAATAAAAAGGCGAAATGTGAACCGAATAAATACTTGTACAATTATAAACTTCCTTCTTCATGACCATCGATTTTATATATGTTGTTAGAGATTTTTTTATACATCTCTCTTAACCGTGTGCATATCCAATATATAATAAAACCTAGAAAATATAATAACGTAATTGTATCACGAGGCTTTACCTCGATTGGCTTGGCTAAAATAGTCGTGCTTATACACGCATTTTTACACATTACACGCACACAAGCTTAAAAATGACATAAACTGAGCAGCGGCAATTGGAATAAGTGCTCTTAATAATTATGTTTATTTATTTTAGTTTGTTTTAATTTAATTCTTTTATATATAATGTTATTAATTTAATTGATTCAATTTAAATAACACATTGTCTACATCCTGTTTGGCTGAGCAGATTTGTTGGGTTAGCAAACGTTTATTCCTAAGAGTGAACATATAAAATAGCATACTTACTTTAATCACAAAGATGTATGGATCAAATAAAAATCAAATACTATTGTATCAGTTTTGACTGTCCCATTACTTCGGGGTAAATAAAATATAAACTAGTTGTCGCTCAGTGCTTCGTTCGCGTTTTAGTGGTTAGTCGTCATATGTTAAATATAAAAGATAACCTGTATTTCCATGGGGAAGCCGTCCATGCTTATTTCGTTCCAAATTTCATCAAATTTGGTTCAGTTGTTAGATCGTAAAAGCGTAACAGACAGACTTTTGCATTTATAATATCAGTATAGATTGCAAGGAAACATTTCATTTTAATAAAACACGTGTAATATAAATGCTGTAGTTTGAAATTCTTTCTACAAATAATAATAAATGGTAGTTTCTCAAATGGAAGATAGCTACTATACTAAAGTTCCAAATATATCATTAGTGCTTGTAACTGCAAATGCAATGCTCAGAGTTATAGTAACAAATACATTTTAACAGGGCTGGATTTAGATATCTGGAGGCCCTAGGGCATCAATGCAGTGAAGGCCACTACGATTTCTCTCAGTAGGTTTTTTAATAATTTATTTAAAGATGACCTATTTTTTTCTTTGCTTATCTTTATCTCTTAAAGCAGTAAAACATTTATTAATAAATATAAAATAATCGCATACCAATACTATATCTACACGTGTATTTTATTACAATAGTACTCATCGGTATTATGATTTTTTTTTTTTTGGAATATTTTTTGTGGAGATCCTTTCTCTTATCGAGCAATATACAGGATATTACATTATATAATAAAATATATATAAAAAAATAGTAAATGGAAATGAAGGATATTACGGATAGATTAAAATCAAGTTTTAGTGTGTTCTGTTGCGGGTTTTAACAAGTCTTTCATTCGATTAAAATATCTTCAATAACACACATTATGCAAACCCCCTTCCAAAAATACAGATTCCAACTCTGCGGATTTAACAACGTGAAGATTTATGAAAATTTGGAATTCTAAGCCGAGATGGGGTTTGCTAGTTTATACATATTTGTTCAAACTAAGAGAATTTTTATATTCATGTGTTAAAAAATAATGTTCTATAAAATATAATTTTGTTATAAAGTTTATCGATTTTTTTTCTCTCGATTGAAAGTCTAAAATGTTCTAAAATTTGTCAATTACTCAATATCACTGAAATTAAGCACGTCAAGTTATTGTACTTATTCCTTAGAGTCGAGAAGTTATAGAATCGCTTTGATTTTAATAGAGACTGGCTTAGGGTATAATTACATTAGCAAATCAATTACGTTAGCCGAAACTTTGACAGATCCTTTTCCCAATCGTCGACTGGCCTGTCAGTGATTATTTATAGATTATCTATCAACATGACAAAATATACTATTGATAAGTAAGATATGGTCAACATTTATTATAGTGCCATTGTCGAAGGGCCTGCATATAATTTTTAAATCAAACAAAATGCATATAAAGATTCCGTTTCACGCATAATTCTCTTCAATAAAAGCCAATAGTGAATACTTGTGACTTATGAATATGTCAAGTCAATATAGATATAATTAGCATCTTTATGACTTTCTTCGGCATATATATACATATATATTATTTATATATATGTGAATATAACGAAGTACATCGTGTAGCTAATATTACTTCCCTATATGTCTTTATGTTTTACTACCAAAATTTAAGCAATTTCTGAATATGGATTCTATTGAGTAGAACCGTCTAACACGTTATTTTTTAGAAAACAATGATTGCTTATTAAACAACAATGCGTCAGATGTAAGTTGGTATGATTTTAATTCATTATTTACAGTAAAAACAAAAGGACAAAAAAAAACTTACATCAAAATCTTGATGATTGTTACATTGTTGTTTACAACCTAATTCATAAAGCAAATTTAATGTTAAACAATAAATTTGCTTTATGAATTAAAATTAAATGATTTTGATGTAACCGATGCTATATTGTTTTTAGTAATAACATTAGAATATAAATTTCAGTTAATTTCCCATTTATTGTCCCTAAAAGATTGAGCTCCGCAGCATACGCGGTTAGAAAAGTTAGGCAACTAATTTATATGGATACCGCTCGTCTAGTGTATTTTGGTTATTTTCATAGGATTATGAAAATAACCAAAATATTACTTTGGGGTCTTATTATTACTTTGGGATAACGCCTCAGGTATTGAATCTATATTCATTTTATAAAAGAAGGCTATCCGAAGTATTTATAATCTTGGAGCTATAAACTCCCTTCGAGGTATATATAACAAAGTAGTAATATACATTAAAATTCTGCCGATATTTTTAGCTTCGCCGAATCATAAAGCGATTCGTTTGTTAAATATCATTATCTAATACATATGGCTCAACACAATGTAATTAAGATAAATACTTTTAGGCTGTATATATTATATAATTTAAATTATATTTACTTTGTATTCTATATGTTGAATAAGATTAATTAATGAGCTCCTTGTTGGTACTCATCAATAGAATCTACATCCAAACCTGTGGTAGCTTTGCGGTTAGTACAATTCTGTAAAATGACAACTCAAAAGAGGTTGTAAAAGCCTACTTGAATATTTTATATTTGATTTTGTTGATGCGGGCTTTGATAAAATATCATCACGATGGCTCCAAAGTTATTCAGAGAAACTATATGCAATTGGTCTTGCACTGTTATGCTCTCGCGAGGATCAAGGCTAGTCAAATCTTCTTTGCTGCTTCTGTACTAGGCTGGTGATCTCATCTCTTAAATCTTTCTATGCATATGTTATGGTGATGGCTATAAGCTACGTCTTGTTTAATAATAAAAAACGAGAAAAAGACGAATTTTCTGAAATACTCATTGGTTTTACTACAAGGGTCGTGAAATAGAGACCCGGACTTTAAGGTTGATATCCCCAATGGGATTAACTGATAAAGTAATTAATGATCATAACTAATTAGTCCATTACTAACGAATTTATTAATTCCCTTGAGACCGACGAATGTCCGATGGAGGGTTTTCTGTTTATTCTAATTTTAATATTTATTTGAATTATTCGCTAAAGTTTTTTTTTGCAATTGAGTTTGGCTATTTTCAGTTTCAAATATACTGAAAGCTATTATGTTTAAAGAGAAACAAATCTGCATGCTTCGTTGACCTTAGCAGAACATTTGATCTTGTCAAATATAATATTCTATGGAGTAAACTTTCATAACCACACAAGGTACTGGTAAAGTAAGGTGAAGCACTCTCTAACGAATATAAATTAGAGTAAGGCGTACGCCAAGCGAAGTTAGCCCTTCGCCGGACTTATTTGAACTATACGTCAATGATCTTATTAATAATCTGAGAAGTAAAATGGCGGTTATCATATTTGTGACCTGTGCGATAACTATAGAGCCGAGATGGCCCAGCGGTTAGAACTCGTGCATCATAACCGATGATTGCGGGTTCAAACCCATCCAAGCAGCACTGAATTTTCATGTGCTTAATTTGTGTTTATAATTCATCTTGCGCTCGGCGGTGAAGGAAAACATCTCGAGGAAACCTGTATATGTCTAATTTCAACAAAATTCTGCCACATGTGAGTCCACCAACCCGCATCGGAGCAGCGTGGTGGAATATGCTCCAAACCTTCTCCTCAAAAAAGAAGAAGAGGCCTTAGCCCAGCGGTGGGAAATTTACAGGCTGTTAATGTAAATGTAAAAAAAAATATTATAACAATATAATCTCCGCGGAAGACATGGTGCTCTTCAGTCCCTAAATTAATGGACCTGAAAACTGCTTAGTATTCGTGAATAGTTTGATGAACAACATATACTTTAATACAATGTAGCGTAAAAAGAAATGTTCGTTTAAACGCTGATAGGGGTCTGGTGACGGCTCCGCCAGTATTTTCGAATGAATCGTTCGAGTTGTTAAAAGACTGAAATACTTAGGTCATGTTCTGACAGATGATGTACATTACAACAGAGATAGGGAGAGCTCTTTGAGCGGACTAACATGATTCTGTTCTATAGAGGGCTGTTCTGAAGTCATAAGGGTGACCTTTTTCAATGCTTTTTTCCAGTGCTTTGCACTCGTCAGTTGTGGATAAGGTTTACCAAGCGAAGCTACAATATGATAAGAATCCAACATAATAACACTATTTGCTTTCTATGTATAAGAAGAGATTTTTGAATTGCATAATTCAAACAAAACAAACAACAATAACGTTATGTCTAGGCATTTATTAGGCCTGTACATATTTCGCCTATCATGAGACTATATCGCGATATTTTCTCCTATATTATTGAAATATCTATTTATGTATTCCAAAGTAAACTGTAACATATAAACTTACATGGTGTATATAATAATGCTTAAAGATTTTATACAATGTTTATCGCTAAGTAATAATATTTATAATTTTATTTTTCTAAACAAAAAAACAGTAACTGGTTTCCTTCGTGTTTTACATACTGGGTTTTCTCTCTTATATTCTTTAATATTCCAACAAAATCACTACACTCTCTGAAAAGATAAAAGTCAAAGAACCGCAGTAATGCAGTTCGTCAAGTTTCAAAGTTGCTATAAACCAAAGTTTTTTTATATTAAAAACTTTTTACTCTTAATAGTCTACAAGATTGTAAGTTGAATTTGTTACATATATTTTAACTTCTAAGTATTTTTATGTATTTTTTGTAAGCGAATAAAAATATTGCTCTACCATATAATAATTAAATATTAACAAAGCTAACTATAATATAACCTAGATATATTATGTAATAACAACTTAGTTAGCTGTGTTTACATAATGATATTTACTGAAGCACACAAATATTTATTCCATAAAAAAACTATTTTCTAAAAATATATGAAAAATATCTTATTAATTGCAATCAATGCGATTTTATTAAAATTGCAAACGAGATTAGAACGGAGACTGCAATCGGCAGTTCACATTGATGTCCGTGTAACCTTAAAATGTAATAAATAAATTTAGGAGTAGGGAAGTTAAAATGATTACGGTATAATTTAAACTTGCCTGCTCCTAAAATGTTAACCAATTTATGTCAAAAAAGTAGAAACTTTTCCTTCAAAAAATTAAGGAACTTTTTTGTCAATTTAATTGGTTAAAAATAATTATATTATGATTAAAACCCAAAGGATATCCACTTTATTACTTGGCAGGCTAGCTAACAGATTAGAATTCGAAAATTATTTTTTTATAATAATTTAACTTGAAAAACGACGAAATATTTATGACTGAAATGATTTTAATTATTCACATATGTCATAAAATAAAACGATGAGACATTAAATCTATCATATTTATAGTAACTCTGCTCTTATGCTTTTAAAATGGATGTTCAATAAGGATGATTGCACAGCCTATCGTATCAGGATTGATGATCATATTAACAATCCGTTAAAAGCCGGATTCAAAGTTTACATATTGCCTATACAGCTATCTGTAGATATTAAAACATTTTTTTATAGCATTCATAAAAACTTCAATAAAACTTCTGCGCTATAAAAAAATAATAAACTTTAGAAGATTCTTTTATCTTGACCGTATTCTTAACATTTGACAAAAAATAAGATAAAACTGTTCAGAAATGTTTTATGATTAATAAAAAGTTAAAACTCATAAGTTTGTGAATATTATAAAGTTTTTATTTTTCAGTCTTAGTTTTGTTTTTAATTCTTGATTTTGGATTTTGGTTTTACTTCTACCGATATATTTTAATCGTTTTCTGCAGGCAAGGATTCCTCTCTCGAAATATATATATTTTTTTTAATATTTAAAATCTATATAGGTATGCAGCTTATTAAGCTTACCTTTTATTAGGTTTACCAAGCTTCATTTTGTTTCTCTATTAGGTTTTTTTTTTACGCGTGCCCAAATATAGGTTTAACATTTATTATAACTTTTATCCTTATCCTTACTATTTTTTTTTGTTAAGGCAGTCATGCTCTTTTTTCATTGATTTTTTTATTTTTAACATTACCATGTCTTTATCAAGTATTTCTACGACTATATTGACTAAACTAATATAATAAAATATATTATTGTTTTGAGTATATTCTATTATATTACATTTTAATTTATGAAGCTGCGTGAATGATTTGATTTAAAACGGTACCAATAAATTAGCTTATGTTAGGATTGTCTGGTATCATCCTGTTGCGCAAGAAAGCTCCCGCAAGATCTGTCCTTGTCTCCCTGTCCCCGACTCACATCCAACCTGCAAGGTAAGACCCATATCTAACATTCTGTAACGTCTGATATCAGCTACAGTCTTTCAATGGTGATTGTTCGCAATAACAAACCTAAGCTAAACTAAAAGTTCTTAAATACCTTCCTATTGTCCTTCTATATCTTATTGATATAAACAGTCTAGTTATAGAGCGTTGATCGTAATTGGTTGGTTACCTTAAAAGTTACCATTGGCCATCCCTTTTTTTTTCGCTGGAAAAACGCGTTACGCTTTTCCCCCACGTGGAAGTGGGGGAGTATGTGGGACTCGCCGGTGCCCAAGATGTTGGCGGCACACTGGAATACCCACAAAAAACCAGCGTCAACCTCTCCGTCTCATCGGTGAGCGCCACGGGATCGCTTTCGCATGCTACATGAGCATAGCGTTTATGACGCTCAGCAGCGAGTGGTCTCCGCCTAAAGTCGCCACCAGGGAATGCCTCTGGGGCCCTCACGCAGCACACTCAGTCAGGGTGTGGTACGCCGTGTCCACTGACGCACCACACTGATGGCAGGAGGATGACACCTCCCGCCGCGATATCCCGCGGAGGTACTTACCGAAACATCCGTGCCCGGTAAGTACCTGCGTCATCCTGAATGTGAGCGTGCCACGCGTTCTCTTGACCCAGAGACTCAAATGGGGACGAACCGCCTCCACTGTCGCCAGGCCTGCCGTGGGTGACCCCAGATCCTCCCCCAACGGACGATCAGGGCTTGCTGGGCTATGGCCCTGATCCGCCCGACCTCTGAACCTGAACTGAACCTGTACACCTCTGTGAGCACCTCCGCTTGGAGTTCCCAAGGCAGATCACCCGCGAGAAGTGTCGCCGCAGTCCATGACACCGTACGGTACCCTCTTATACCTCTCACTGCTATGACCCTCTGCGGTTTCCGCAAGAGGGCCCGATTGCCAGCGGTGAGGACGTCTATCCAAATCGGGGCACCGTACACCGCCATTGACCTCACTAGACCGGCATTTGGTAGGAGGCGTCCCAGGGCGGCAGCGGCGTTGATGAGCTTCGGCCCGAGTTGAGCGAAATGCTGCCTGAAGCTCCATCGTCCATCCAGGATCAGGCCCAGGTACTTCACCTGGGCCTGCACCTTGATAACCGTTCAACACGCGTAGCATCTCGATAACCATATTTTAATTATGATTTAATTGACGAACAAACGTTTCAAGGCGTGTCAAATTACCAACTCATAAATGAGAAACCTACCAACTGACCTCGTTACTGTAATTTAATATTTTACAAAATCTACTTTATTATCTTCAACAATAACCACAGTTAAATTAATTTATTCAACTATATTTTGTCAAACTTTAGCTCTTATGACTTCTATTATGCACTATTATTATTATTATGTTATATTATATATATGTTGTTACTATAGAGAGTATAGATCAATATTTATTTTGTAAGTACTATATGGGTATGTATTTATATGTTTTTTTTAATAGTTTTACATATAAGTATGTACATATATAGTTATAACATATTGTTAATTAATTATTAATTACCGCCTTCATGGTTTTCTGTTTCACCTAAAGGTTGACTGGTAGAGAATGCCTTCAGGCATTAAGTCCGCCTTTTGTCCCATTAACTTTGTTGTATTCAATAAAATAAATAAATAAAATATATATTTAACACCAGAACATGTATTTTCCATTTCATTTCCGGAGGAATGTAAAAGTTTCTGTGCGAGGAATAAGTATACAATTTCACAGAGGCAAAGCTCCTTGGGAGTGGTGAATCGAGCTATTTAAATGTTAGTTATATATACTGTTGATAAGGTCAAACATTAACGAAACATTCTACTGCTATTTTTATAGTATAAATGAACTCTTGGCAAAATTATTAATAACAAGAATGGCTACAAAATACATTATTTTAAAATTTATATGTGGTCGGGTGCATAAACCACTATAGGTTGATTAAGTCATTTATTACAATGAACACTACTTTTTTAAGCAAACGATATGACCATTTGATTATGACTATTATTGAAGTGATTCCAGTAAGGCTCTGTAAAGCTCGACAAAAAACGGCTTCCACCCTTAAAACTCTACATTGCTCGCGAAACGTAACGAACACACTACGCAACGTCTAGCCCAGACACACGTGCCACATGGTGAACTTTCTATAATGAGGAGCGAAAACTTTGCATTTAAGTATTCTAGCGTTCCGATTGGCGCGCATGCTAAGTTGTATTTTATTTCGCATGATAACAGAGCGCCCCAATATTCCAGTATATGGCGAGCTAACTAATAATACGCGGCAGAAAGTGTTCTAAATTGTAGTAGTGTACTAAAAGTAGTTTATAATTTGAATTTATTCCACAGCGATCTGTAGTTGAATAGTGAGTGATACTACCGAAAGCTTAATACGCAGCGAAAACTGACACCTAATTGGAACGACTCGTTCATGATTGAGCGTTTCTACGTTCCAATTGGCGTACGCGCCAAGATGGTTTCATTTCGCGCGGCTAGAGCGAGCGCCTATATTTGAGCTTTTGGCTTGTAAAAGTCAATTAATGGCTGTTAAGTAATGAACGAATACTTAAAACAGACTAAGTGATATCCTGATTTTTTTTAATGATTTGGTTAGTCGATATTAAAGAAGACAAATTCATTTTCGATTCTATTTAGGATGTTGAATATTTTTGTTTGTGATTATTTAATATCTAATCTTTCTATCTAAGTTTAAAAATTCACTTAAACTTAGATAACGACTGAATTCATGTTAGTTAAGGGTGTTAGATTATTTATGTAGTAATATTATTGAAGGTTGAGAAATCAATGTGGTACAATTGTCGCTTTTAAAATGGTGTTAAAGTACGCCCAACTGCGATAAAAATAGTATATTAAAATAACTCATAATATCCTATTGGCTCGTTTTTATGTTTACCAGATGCCACGAGGGTACTATCTGGTTATGATATAGAACACTCAACTGTAATCTGGTAAAGACACTCTATCTCAAACGATCAATTCTCAATTCAATTCAATTCAAATTCTCAAATCAAACCATGGATATCAATATCCGTAAGCGATACAAATATTATCTGGTTTTAAAAAAGTGATTAGATACTGAACTCCGATTCACTCATATAATTATGAACTTACGCTTATATTTTATACTCGAAATGTTTATTTTCATAAATGTATATAATTAATTAAAACCATCCTTGTATTGAATGACCCAGTACCTTACGCTTTATAATAAATTATACAACTCGCTTCAGGCATTAAGAAGCGCAATAAATGAAATAAAATTTATTGCGCCTCGAAAAGCTATTAAAGTTCGCTTTCAACAACTGCCAATTGAAAGTTGTGAAGACTGATAAATATCTTACATCTGTCAAATGCTAAGAAATGCGCTCGTTGATTCATTTAGCTAATATATATAATTAAACTACTCGCTTCATCAAAGTTAATAGTAAAATATCATAATTTAAAATAATGTAATGTATGTTTGTATGTTGACATTCACCTCTGTGCGTTCTAAAACCATTAATTAAAATGTGATGAAAGTATGGTGACTCGTTCTGCGTACAACTGCGAAAGCGCTTGACCCTTAAAGAAGCATTGTTTGTCTTTGTATGATTGCCCTTCAGCATAATGGTTTAATGTAGACCCTTATAATTCCAGTCATGAGAAACCAGGACGAAAAGATACATAGTTTAATGTGAATCAAAACATAGTTTAAAACGAATATGAATGTATAGATGTGATTCATAGCATCTATACTTATAACATCGTATACGATTCATATACTCGATAGATACTCGTACTGGATTAAGAAGTGATCCCCACACAACAATTACGAAGGTTTTTTTACACTATTTGCATGACATTTGAATAACCGTTTTTACACCCTTTAGCAAAAAATATTCATAGTAGATCAGTTACACTTTTATAAAACAATTTCACTATCCAATCGCAGAGACATGGTGGACCTTTGTGCATTACATAAAATTTTAAACGGACGTATAGAATGTTCTGCGTTATTAAGTAAAATCATGCTGGCCGTAACGAGGAAAAATGCAAGAGCCCAAAATAAGCATAAACAAACTTTTAAATATAGAAATACTAAAACTAATTTAAGCAAATCTACTCCTTTATATCCTTCTATACAAATGTATAATTCCATTTTAGCTGATATTGATATATTTACCAACTCTGAATTGAATTTCAAAAATAAATTAAGTAAATATTTTTTACCATGATACTGTTTTCATGCGACTTTTATGTTTGCTATAAGAGGTATTTTTTATATTTTTTTATACATTTCTTTTAAATATTATCTTTTTGTTATTTTTTCTTATATGTTTACTATATAATTTGAATAGATTTTTTGTATTTTTTTTTCTAAAATTGACACAGTAGTCTTTGTTTCTTTTTTTTTTGCTATTACATGATGATTTAGCCTACAAGAGTGATGTACATTGTAATATTTCTAAGACTTGATGTATATATAGAATTAGATACTTTGTATAACACGTTTGCTTTCCAAATAAATAAATAAAATATTAAAATATTTCAAACGTATACATATAAAGAGATTATCAACTATAATAGAATTAAATTCTTCTTGCGTTTTTTTGTACTTGCTATTTATAATAAATCTAAGTAAGTATTGATATTGATTGACTAGGATTGTAGTATTTGCAAGTCGTCAAAAAAAAAATATATATATTTAAAAATATTTAATAGATTAAGTAATAAAATATCTCGTTCAGGAAGATATTTAAAAAAAAGTTGCAATGACGTATCTGTAATGAAATTACTAATTACTTTTAATCTTCCATAAATTCTAAAAAAGGATTTTGCAGCTTACCGCTAGCTAACTAATGAGAAAGCACCTGGAGGTAATACTCGTACCGAAGAATTTATTGCGAGCACTTAGCAACCTCACCGACTACCGTTTGCTTTAAGTCAGATAATAAAGTAGCCACTTGCTTAAAACCATCCTAAACCAAAACTACGCTATACGCTGTTTAGTTTCTTTAAACTTGACTTAAAGGTAGCAACATAGAGATTTAAAATGGTTAAAATAATTTTCAACTCCTTGTGTTCACAATAATATATTTGATTTACTGTAAAAAATACATCAACTTGTAAAGGTTTCCACAAAAGTTTAAATAAATATTAAAAAATATATGTTCTGAATCAAGCTTCTTTACTGGGAGAGACATTAGTCGAAATCGAAATTGCGGTGTGTAGACAAATCGCTTAACCATCGCATGCATTAAATTGGCGGTTATCAGTTTAATTTACATAGCAGTCGTGCTGTAAACTGAATTTAAAAATCAGCGACACAAGAAAGGATTCCAAGATAAAGTTATTGAAGATTTATCCGATATTTTCCACCCTCATATGCAAAATAAAGGCCGTTCGAGCTCCTGCTCCAACATAAAATGCACGGTAAAGACTCGCATGAAAGAACAATTTTCCGAGTAAGAAAAACTAAATATAAACCAGTTATTTTATTTGATGCTTTAATAAAAATGTTATATTTTTAGAATTTATTTAATAAAAAAGCTAAAAATATGTGACTTTGTGTAAAACTGCTGACCTGTCCAATCTGGGTTAAAAAATAAGCTCCAGTACTTGCAAAATACTAAATAGAAAATTGCTGATAGTTACAAAGACTCATTTCATAGATTTATTTGAACGTGTCAATATATATATCGCAAATTTATAGAGCCTCAAATGTTGTTCAGTATTTTATGAATCATAGTATTATATTTTCTGGCTATAAGGTTATGTCCGTCTGTTTACAAACAAATCACTAGTTTCAACAAATCTACGGAATCAACGGATTTAAGTAAAGTTTTAATAGGCTTACCATTATGAAATGTAAAAATAAATCTTTAGTGTATAAGAGTTACGCAGTGGCACATTTGTAAATCGAGACAGCATCGCAAAAGCAATACCGCCTTTTACCTCGCTCGGTAGTCTTTAGCGCTAAAATATTTGTGATTTTATTTCAAATTTAATGAAAAAAATATTAATATTTTATCCGGGTAATGGATAGATAAAAACATATGTGCTTGCAAAACTTTTTTAGTACAGTGAAACTCGATTAAACGTATTAGATACATTACGTCCATTGATAGAATGGAAAAAATATAGTGAGCTATAATTCGTTTAGCCCAATTGGACATAACTCAATATTGGTTTGCTTGCAGCGTAAATCTGCTCATGTTCCCCCTATTAAACATGATTGAGCTCATAGTAGCGACTTTTATTATTCTCATGCTGTTAAATTTAAATCTATTTTGGTGACTAAAATTGTTTATATTAACTATAGATAATACAGGGTTAGATTCGACATCAATTGCTATGAGCTACTGAAATCGATGAGGTAGGTAAGTTAAATTACGCAAGAACTAGGGTAAATTTAATAATTGAAAGTATATAAGATTGACAACTGGAAATATTCTATACATAGCAACTCTAGCTTCACCCACGTTAAATCTTAATGCTCCACCTCCGTGGGTCGTAGCGTGATATTATATAGTGTAATATACCTTTCTCAATAAACGTAAAAGATTTATTCAAGTCGGAATTATAGATTCTTAGATTTAAAAAAAAACTCTTCAGCTTCATATAATATTATTACAGATAATTATAAGAACATTGTTGTAATATAATCATTTTATTTATTCATTTAAACACACGATTTATAATTACAGTTAGTGAAGTTCCTGACTCCTGAGTTAGGCATAAACTTTAATAGAAATGTTACCCCGAGACATAACATGACATGACAGGGCTACGCAGCATGCACAATATAATACTCGTAGCCGAAACAAACAATAGTTATCAATTTATTTCGATTTCGCTTTTGCTGCAATCAGCGCGCGAATGCGTTTTCTTACATTAGTAGCCTGTAAATTTCCCACTGCTGGGTTAAGGCCTCCTCTCCCTTTGAGGAGAAGGTTTGGAGCATATTCCACCACGCTGCTCCAATGCGGGTTGGTGGAATTCACATATGACAGAATTTCGTTGATTATGATTGAAATTAGACACATGCAGGTTTCCTCACGATGTTTTCCTTCAATGCCGAGCACGAGATGAATTATAAACACAAATTAAGCACATGAAATTCAGTGGTGCTTGCCTGGGTTTGAACTCGAAATCATCGGTTAAGATGCACGCGTTCTAATTACTATTTGATATTTTTGGTAATACCTATAATAAATAATAATACGACCCATATATATAAATATAAATTCTTCATTGATATCATAATGATGTTTTCTAGAGGCTAATATCAATTATTTAATCAAGACACAGTTAACTGTGACACATGATTAAAATCAAGCTTCACCGTGGAGTAAAATGAATCTTGGAATAAAACTTAATGATAAATAAAATATCGCACGTTTATTTCTCCTATAATCTCATTGCATATACCCATAAATTAAAATCAATTTCAATCTTTGTTCTATGGATAACAACTTCGTGTAGGTGAAATAGAGACTGCTCAGTAGCAATGGTCATCTATTCTAATGTATACTCGAAAATATCTTTATAAGTATATAGTTTAGTGTAGTTCTCATACATTTAGTTTCACATATTATTTCTTTTTTTTTATTGGAATCAAAATACCTTTGCTACTACAAAACCTGTTAAAAATCTACTAAAACAATTCTTTTTAAACTAACACACTTGTTACAAAAGCAATAAAATCGTATAGCGCGGACCATTTATTTTATTTCCAGTAACGCTTTGTTGTTTTATAAAACCAATAAGATATACGTGGAAAAGGTTTTCCGTTCGAACATTTTGTAAGACGCGTTATCCACCTTCTAGCTACGAGGCAGCGGGTTCCGCAGAACGTTTTAGTTCCAAGCTTAGTGCAATACCAGAGATAATCCTCGTTTCTGCAACTCGTGTACGTATCTTCTTTTTGCTGATACGCCACATTTAGAATCGAGTACAATCGCACATGCTTTCGAATTAAATTTGAAAATGGAATGCTCATTGATCATTAATTACACCGGTAAACGCTATCTTTGTCACACGATCTTTGTGATGATTTTCGTTTATTTTATTGTACCCTGATTAAAAACATACAATAATTTAGTTTAAACCACATACAATTTTTTTTTGTGATTGCTACATATTAATTTTTGACGTTATATACGTTTCTTTATTTTAATAGTTTAATTTAGTCAAATGCATAACTATTGCATTTGACAGATTAAGTAAGAAATTATTAAGCAATTATATGATAACAAAAAACGCTTACAATATTTATTGTATATTTTAATCAATTCTGTAATAATAATAATTAGATTTAAATATTTTTTAAATTGTATTGATAACATTGATATTAAATAAGATGGTACTTTGACTCTTCTGTTAATTATTGTGAATCATGAAATTTGGAGAGAGTCTTATATAAGTGATAGAAACTCCTTAAAGAACACTTCTATTTTCGTGGACCACCTAGGTGCTAACATTTAAGGTACGATATAATTTTGTGATAAAGTACGATTGTTATTGCTTGTTAAATTATTGATAAAATGTGAATTGTGATTTTGCAACTATTAAGAAACAAAGTTAAGTTAAAGTAATTCGTCTTAAGGTAAATATTCATTATTACAATATAACGATTATCGTAGCTATTATAATGCTTAAATAAATATATGTGCTTCATATAATATTTTATTGTGTCATAGGCTTAAAATATTATGAATATATTACCGCCAAAAAAACATTCGTCGTATCTCCACGATTTGAGAACATTCCGATAGCCGCCACAGCTAGTATCGAAATACTTGGCGTTGATATTTCGAGCCTCGTTCATTTCCGCGGTCAATTGGAAGGCAAAGCCAAATTGGCATCAAAAAAGCTCGGTGTGCTCAGCAAGGCAAAACAATATTTCACGTCAGCCCATCGCCTAAGACTATACAAGGCGCAAATTCGGCCTCACATGGAGTACTGCTCTCACCTCTGGGCGGGTGCTCCCCAGTACCAGCTCCTTCCATTTGACCGTATCCAATGTAGAGCAGCTCGAATTATCGACGATCAAGGCCTTTCTGATCTGCTCGATCCTTTGGCTCTGCGTATAGATGTTGGATCACTCTGCATCTTCTACCGAATTTTCCACGGGGATTGTTCCGAGAAATTGTTTGGATTAATCCCGGCAGCTGAATTTCACCTTCGGACATCTCGTCAAAATTCTAAATTTCACCCGCACCACCACCTAGATGTCCGAAAATCCACAACAGCGCGATTCTTAAGGCATTTTCTGCCTCGCACAACCACTCTGTGGAACCAGCTTTCCCCGGCAGTTTTTCCGAACCGATACGACTTGGGAACCCCCAACCCAACTGCAACCCCCCTGGTGTTGCAGATGTCCATGGGCGGTGGTAATCACTTTCCATCAGGTGAACCTCCTGCTCGTTTGCCCCCTGTAACATAAAAAAAAGTAATAGGAAGATAGATTTCTTCTTAAGATATTCTAACGTAATGTGCTAAGTCACTTAAAATAGTCTAACACATTCAGTTAACTTACGTTTTATTTACTCTAATTACATCGTAAATATGGCAAGAAAGTATTCTAATAATCCTTAGTTTCTGTTATGTGTGTGGAAAATTCATGTTTACACCTCAGATTCGAAAATTTATGTCATTATTTGGACAGTGCTATTTAGACTATTTTAGTTTCCCTGTGACGCATCAAGATAAAAACTGGATTCCACATAAATGTTGTGTAACGTTTGTAAGAGACCTATTAGGTTGGGCTTGACAAGAGCCTGGACATTTACCATTTGCTTTACCAATAATTTGATAATAAGTAAGAAGTAATAACCATTTATTGTACGTTAAGTAAAAAAAAATCTCTAAGTGTAGATTCTATTTTTCACGAAGATAGACGTTTTGATGTCACAAGCAAAACTGATGTGTAGGGTACATTTTTTTCATGGATAAATTATTGTTTAGTGGCTCTAATACATACAAATTTGATATAATTTATTATGCAACAAAAAACGGTTAAAATTGAATTAAAATCAACGGAAATTTCAATAATGATGTAAAAAAATATTGGAGAAGCTAGTTTAACATATGTTATCTAAAATGTTAACACAAAAGGATTAATAAGCTATAATTAAACAAAAAAAACATAACACACAATATGCAGAAAGGATATACGTTAAATTGGTTCCAGCGAACCCAAATTAACAACTATATTCCTGACATAAACTATCATAAGTACCACCTGTTCGACATCCCACTGACATGGTCTGAGCAAATAATTTATTAACTATCGGATACACAAAACCTTGGAGTGAAACAATAAATTAAAAAAAAAATACATTATAAATACAATTGTAAAAAAAGAACATTACCTAAATAAGAACGACAATAGTCGCTGAGTTTCTTTCGCAGGTTCTTCTCTGGTCTCGTGTTTCATACCGAACCAGTTATAGATATTTTCTGAACAGTCAATAAGTAAGTGCTTTTATATGATAATAGGTAAAAAAAAATTTTGACTTTTTTTATTTTTCTGACCATATGCGTTTAATAAAATATATCAATAAATAATAAAAGTAACTGCTATTAGCTAGTTATGAGGTCAACCTCTAGAGGTACTAACTTCTTACTAAAATGACTTTGCGAAGTGGGAAACTAGGTGCTATAAGTTTATCTTGACTCCTCATGTCGCTACAATGAGTGTCACTGTTTTTTAACAAGATTTAATTTATATTGAATAAACATAATATCTTATAGTGGCGTACTGTAAGGATACTCACTTCATTAAAACATCTCAAGCTCAAAATCTTCATTTAATAGTGATAGCAATATCATAAAAGTAAATTAAAAAAAGTATCGACTTGGTCCAGTAGTTAGAGCGAATAAATCTAAACAGATGATTGCTGATGATTTTCTAACCCTGACAAATACCACAGAATTTTCAGGTGCTTAATTTGTGTTTATAATTCATCTCGTGCTCTGCGATGAAAGAAGAACATAGTAAAAAATTCTTCCACGTGTGTATCCAACATCAACCCGTATTAAAGCAGCATAGTGAAATAAGCTCCAATCTTTCTCCTCAAAGGCAGAGGAGGCCTTAGCCCAGCAATGGAACATTTGTAGGCTATTACTCTTAAAAGCAAATAAAAAAAGGATTAAACAAGAAGTAAAAAGCAAAATATATAAAAATAAAAGAAAAAGAATTCCAAAAATGAAGATCCAAGAGATAGTCTTGGAATTCCGTATAGTACCCGTATTATTTCAGTTGTTAGGAAAACTATATAGCGTTTATGAGTGACTTAATTTACCAGATACGAACTGTAGTCAAACCATTGAATAACAGAAAGCGAATAAAAATAAGGGTTAGATTTTAAAACTATAAAAATGGTCATCATGTTTTATTTTTATTTTTGTAATATTTTCATTTGCTTACAAATCTATCGAAACTTATTTACCTTCATATGAAAAGAGAATAACAATATTTTTACACCAGCTGCTACTTATATAAACAAGTTTGAAAATAATATTTTTTTATACTTTATAAAGTTATACATAAAATTTATAAATTTATACAGTTTATAACATTTACAATGATAGAAAATTTAAATAAATTTGTCACAGCTACAGCTTTAAAGTGCATAATTAGAAAGTTGACGGTTTTTAACAAATAAAAATAAAATGGCAAAATAAATCATGTCACTTACAATGATATGAATTATATCTGAAGATTTTTTACGTATTTTGTTTTAATGTTATTAACAGAACAATTTCATAAACATGAGTATATTTTAAATACACACATATAAAGAACTACAAATTAACTCAAAAATGTTGCAATACTAAATTTTTTAGCATTACTAATATTAGTACTTAACATAAAAACAAAAAATTATTCACAATAATATGAAAGACTAGCTGTTGCCCGCGGCTTCGCTCTCGTTTTAGGGGTTGTTCGTCAGATTTTAGGCATAAAAAATGCCCTTGACTTTCCTTAGGGCTCAATCCTGCTTCATACCAAATTTCATCAAATTCGGTTCAGTGTTTTGGCCATGAAAGAGTAACAGACAGACAGAGAGACAGAAAGAGTACCTTTTGCATATATAACATTAGTATAGATAGTTCATATATGTGACTAAATATCAGCTTTAGCTTTCTATTAAAAAATCTTTCATAAGTCCCCGAACTGTTAAATTCATTTGTGCTGTGTATTAACTTTACGTATACAGGGATTTACTGGGTTTTGCTTTGGATATTTCATGATAAACTCGTGATATATTATCTGGCACACTTTACCCTGAGTCAGCAAAAACTTTGTGGGGTCGGGCAGCTATGAATTGTTAAGGTCTACGAAATGTATTGTTCTGAATTTCATGTCTTGGTAAAATGTCCTATCAGGTATAAATGTTTAATCATTTTAGATAATATAGCTAAATCTATTTAGTTATTTATTATCATTTGATATACTCGTATTTCTTACATAATCTGATGATATAGGAAAAGCGAATAAAGTAAACAATCCAATTTCTTACAATCATTTACGTTGTTCCTGTTTCATCCGCTCGCTTGCTTAAGCCCCTCTACAACATTGCAACCGCGAAGTTGCATTTATGTTATAATTTAAATTAATTTAATTTATATCTAAATGTATATACGAAATTAATATTTTTTAATTTTAACTTTGGGTATTAAATTACTATTTGTTACTATTAAAGTAGTTGTTTCTGAATTAAGCTATGATGATTATAAGTGGTCAACACCGCCTATAAGTCGACATTGTGAAGTAAGATGTTATTTCCCTTGTAGTAGTTCCTTGCCAGTAGTTACACTCACTGACTCACGTTTCAAGCCGTAACACATAATTACTATTTGCTGTTTAGTTGTACATATTAAGACGATCTTGCACTGAGTCCTACCAGAACGTAAATATATTTTACAATTATAAGGTTGATCATTATGATAAATGTTCACACAGAATCGATATTACTTAATCGCAGAACAGTTGCTATTCTAACTAAAGTTAACCAAACTCATCGCTTTTATCCGTGTTACCCGCTGGAGCTCTATATAAGTTTAATTGGAACTCCTATACGGTTAAATAGTTCTCTTGTCTGACAGATGATATGTGGTTACGAATTTTAGAATATCTTTGTTTTAGATTTTTGTATAACTTTATTATAGTATTTACCTCTATAAACTATGTATTTATCATAACATACAATAATAATATTAATATGTATATTATGTATAGTAAAAATACACAGCATTACTTATCACAAAGCCTAATTTTTAATTTTATGGTAAATCTTGAACATGAAGTCTATTTTTTGTATAGTAAAGTGACATCCCACGGCTGTAATAAGGCTTTCTATACTTTTGACGACAACGTTTCGGAACTCACCTCACCAAGCAGATTTAAACACATGAAAAGAGGATATAAAATTAAATAAAAGCGACATAAAATATAAGTAGTGTAATGTAATTTTATAAAAAGAAGAGTTAGTCAAATCTAAAATTGTTACATATTGCCTGATATTTTTATAACATAATCTCTTGGGTCCAAGTGAATTACTTATTCGCAAAGATAATGAATGGTAAGTAGATAATGAAATGGAATTAACAGTGAAATAAAAATAATTCATACTTTTCCATTACAAATACATCGCTCTCGTATTTTGACTAATATTGTTTACATAAATAATGTATTTAGATAAATCGAATTTCTTTTTCCTGTTAAAATACGTTTCATGAATAATACTTCGTCTCCCATGGGATAGTCATCGGATCGGTACCTAAATTGGATCGGAGTTTCGCAGTACCTTTACGATACGTCAAAGCCCCTTCCAATCGCAAAACGTTTGTGAACGCAGTACGCATCGTTTGTCACATATAATATTGCGTACGTACACAATCACACCAACAAAATATCCGAAGCTAAATTACTATCCCTCTTGTTGTTTTGTCTAGTCTGAAGCAAAGTTGGAAGTAGAAAAACTTTTATCATTACGCCTCAAAGACCAACTCGTCTATAAGCCTATTATCTCCTGAGAGCATATTTTTCTAGAGAACATCATTTAAATTAAGTTGCTCTTGTACCTTTCTCATTTACAAAAATAAACATTGGTTTCATACACTGTAATAGTATATATATATAGATATTTTTGTATTAGTTATTAAGTACTATTTTTTTTGGTTTTGTTGTGTTTTATGTAATGATATTTTAGCCCAGTTAATATAAACATGATCGTTTTTGTGATATACAAAATATTAGTATAATATACAAAAATCCATACTTAATATTATAAATGCGAAAGTAACTCTGTCTGTCTGTCTCGCTTTCACGTCAAAACTACTGGACCGATTTAAATGAAATTTGGTACACAAATAGTCTAGAGCCTGAAAAAGGACATAGGCTACTTTTTATTTGGAAAAAGTGCTGTAAGGGGTTGAAAAGGGGGTTGTAAGTTGTTGAAAGTATTGTAATTTTTGGGACTAGAAGCATAAAACTTATATTTTAGTCTGTTTACTTATAAACTAACATATCATGACAACCGAATTTTGGGAATTTTACCCCTAAAGGGGTGAAATAGGGATTGAACGTTTGTATGGAAGTCCGTAATTTTTTAAGTTAGAAAAATGAAACTTTATTTTTGGGATACTGATTAAAAAGGAGTAGATACTTATTTAAGTGTTTCTGTATTTTCTACCCCTACGGGGGTGAAATAAGGGTTATTGTTATTATTTGTATAGAAGTCCGTCATTTTTTAAAATAGAAACATGAAACTTTCTTTTTGGGATACTGATTAAAAAGGAGTAGATACTTATTTAAGTGTCTCTGCATAATCTACCCCTACGGGAGTGAAATAAGGGTTGAAAGTTTTTATGGAAGTCGTCATTTTTTAAGCTAAAAATATGAAACTCTGTTTTTGGGCTACTGAATAAAAATGATTAAATAAGGTTTTAAGTCTTTCTAGATATTCTACCTCCAAGGGGTTTAATAGGGTTGACAATTCTTATATAGCTTAGTCTGGAACTCTGTAATTTTTTAAGTTAGAAGCATGAAACTTTATTTTTGGGCTACCGATTAAAAATGAGTTGATTCGCATTTAAGCGTTTCTGGATATTCTACCCTAAGGGCATTTGTACACCAATGTGGTATACAAAGAGGTCTTCAATTTACGTAATATTTTAAGTTAATTTGTAAATATATTAATATTCTACGCGAGCGAAGCCGCGGGTAACAGCTAGTACTATATAATATTATTATATACCTACAGACAATCTTGAAAATCTTGAATCTTGTAAATGTATACTTAATATAGGTGACATTTTTAGAACGCACAGAGATTGTCGTCAAATCATTCCTTTCAAATTGATGTTCTTTCTAACAAACCAAGGCAAAACTAGTACTAAGTACAGCATAGTATTAAGCACACATCTTTTAACATTACAACAATAACTTCCTAAACAAAGTAGGGTTTGTAAAAGGAAACGTAAACGCTTCTACGAAACAGCCTATGAACGTAAGCTCTTATTTAGAAATGACTTATACAATTCGGTGCGTAACCGACGAGATTATTTTTAATTTAAAATTCATTTCAAGTCGTTGCGTTTGTCCATCGTCAATCTTGTACAATATAAATATAATATCTGTATATAAAGGGATTTTTCAAGTTGTAAAAACAAATAAAAATTGTCATATTTAGTTCACATCAGATCCGTTCAGAGTTTCGAACTCTTCAAATTCGGCATACAGATAAAATTTGTATCCCTCACCAAAAAAAAACAAAGCTTATGCAACGAGCCCAGATTTTATAATCATCTAATAGAAGCTACAATATTTTTTGGCTGTGTTACAAGAATGTCAACATTTTCATTTATACTCTTATACAATCTGATTACACATTTCAGTTCAGACTAATACAATTCTCCGTTTAAGTTTGTTTTGCCATAAGTATCAATGAGCCGAATTACAATTCTTTAGAATATTACAGCTTTATTTAAGATAAAGCCTCAACGGGAAATTTTTATGCTTTATGTATTGCATAATCATATTATATCCCATCTTGTTTATAAGATACCTCCACTGTTGAGGGTACGACTGATGTTTTTTTATCCGGTTAATTTGAATTGCGTTGTAACAAGGAAATTTTTCTCGCATTCTTCCAACTGTTCAAGAATTCATAATTTGTACAGAATATTGATTTTTATACAATTACTAGCGACCCGCCCCGGGTTTGCACGCTATACTAAATATACTGTATCATATTATACACTTCTATACTTCTGACTTATCTAGCGGCTACCTGAGATCGCATATCCCCAGATCCGGTGGTTCAAACCCAGGATTGGGCCATTGAAAAGTCGTTAATTTTTCTGTGAAGAAATTCTCAATAACAGCCTGGAATCTGGACAATGGCAGCGCGTACACTTCCATGCACGAGGTCGCCGCCGTAGCTGCAAGAGGTCAGAACGACATCAAAAAAAGTAATATCCTTTTAAGTAAAAGAGTTAATTGATATACTATACGTATGTAATATTATAATATGTACGTGTGTTAAGCGTGGCTAGTAAGCCAGTCAAGCACTTTATGTTTTGGTGCACTGAAGCGTTGGCAAGAATAATTTTAATATTGGCATCATTTCCCCTTTGAAAAAAATAGTTATAACGAAAATTCAAAATTTAATAATTTTGAATAATAAACAGTTAACACACGATATTTCAAACGAAAATCAAAGTAAAAATAGTATTTCGTTTAAAATAAATGGAAGTCATATTGTATTACTATGGAAAGCGTGTTAGATACAACGAAGGAAGAATTTTTGTTATGTTTAACTTATTTCACAGTCCACTGGTTACTCTTTTACACTCCGTGCTGTGCATTCTTCGAAGTTGTCAGAAAGTTGTATGAGTTGAACACAATTCATCGGTATCACTTCGAGTTACTTTGGATTAAGTTTACTGAATTCTGAGTTCGCTCCGACGATTTAAGATTTATTGTCGACTGCGCTGTACCTTATTTTTCTCTATATGTCAAACTGTTCATATTGCTGACGCTATAAAGTTGTATGAAAAATTATGAGATATATAAGACAATTTATCGCATCTTCGATCTTCCATATATTCGATCGGTAGATGATTTATATAATAAGCGTATAATAAGGAAAGTATCTGCACGTATCTGATAAAACCTTTTACATGTTATTCCACTACGTTTGAAAATATTATCTTTAATCCGTTTCGATAAAGTTAGATTTATTTTTTAATTTTTATGAAGAAATTAACAGGACTGAAAATTTACGAGACTATGTTTACACATCTCTTACCAGTCTAAAACACTTCTAAATACCTTAATACACTACAAACTATCGAGAAAAACCTCCTTATATTTACACTTCATTTCATAATACGACATGTAGTATATCTGTTCATATCTGTCTACATTTTTATTGGAAACCGATGCTTACTCTTCGTTTATAAAATATATTGTTCCCCGCAGTTCCTGGAAACGTCTAAATACTGGGTCGTTTTCGGTGTATAATTTAAAAAAATATTTTTTCATTTTTCACATTTTAAATATTTGAGGGAAAAGTCGTGTATAAAATCGTGTAATAAATATTTACTTTCAAATTTCTAAATTTGAGCGACATTAAGAGAATCTTCTGCTAACATACAACTTTGACTCCTCTTATTTTACGTAGACAAGCTAGAGGCCAACTCTTCTAATACAAAGTGATTAACAGTTTTATAGAACCTTTCCTATTGTCTAATATAAATTGAACTTTCCACGACAGTTAATTCTAGTTACAAGCCATTATTTAATGGGCCGATTTGTAAAACGAAAAATACTTATTATATCTTTTTATATCGTAGCTGCCAAAATTATAATAAAGTATATTCAGATGTTGATATTTTATTCGAAAAAATATATTATTTTAAAAATAAAGTAAATAAGATAAATTTATGCATCAATTTATAAAAATATGTACTACAAATGAATGAATAAATATTTAGTCTGTAATTAATTTGTCAATGTAGTCTTTACTGCCTTATATTTTGCCTTAATTTTGAATTTTAATGTTGTTTCTTTTATATCCTTATTTTAAGTTGTAAATAAAGATCGATTACTCGACTCCGCCCCCGAAATGAATTCCTGACTACGGCCATGGTTTTATATATGTATTTAATTTTATTTCTTAATTGTACAAAGTTTCCGTTAGTATACGTTTACTGATCTCATTAATTGTATAATGTTACCTATTTGATTTTATGTACATTGGTCTTAGTTCAATTTTAATAATTGTGTAATAAGTATCAGAAACTTAGCTGTTGTGTGTAATATTGTATATTATTATGCCATAAGTGTCATCTCATTTTTTGTTTGCATAAAATAAAATAAAATAAAATAAAAATTAGAAGCGATTTCGTTTAATTATGTAGCTAACATCGTATCTTCTCCATCGCACATGACATCGGCGAAATAGTATATGTGCTCTCGGCGGAAAAAAAAATACAAACAAAAAAATATATATGAGAATACAGATAATACATATAAAAGTTATAAATGTGGCAAAAATATGGTATAAAATAAAATAAAAACAAAACAAAAGATTAAAATTACAAATAATTCAAAATGTATCATCTATCACCATTTTTGGTCCTAATATAAAAGTGCCAAGAGCACCATTTAACTTGGTTTTATTTTAGATCAAAAATCTTTCTATTTTCGATTCAATTAAATGTTTCTTAGCCTATTTTTGCCTTTTTTTGTTATTTTTTAAAACAAATAAAAGTGTAATTATCTATAAAAAAATATAGATATTTATATTTAACTTTGATATTTGACAATAAATAGAATCGAGTTTTTTTTTATCGTTTCAATGGCCGTTATCGGTCGTTTTAAATTTTCTATTTTTTATTCCTCTGCGTATTGTTAATATCAAAAGTAAAAAAAAAACTTTAAAATTGTTCAGATAACGATATAATTCCTTGAATATAATAGAATATAATAACATAACAAAACTAAGATTTTTGAACGAAAATTAAAATGAGTTTCCTTGTATGTAATTTGTATTTAATTGCCGAAAATTGTTCACACTACGCCATTTCTTGCTATTATTACTTTTTAAAGATTACAAATAGAAGATATATAAATTTAATATTCATTAAAATATAAAAGATTTAAGTGTACACGCGTGTTTTATTTCTATATAATATTGTTTCCGAATTCCTTGTTTAAAATTTTAAAATATTGTATTGTGCGTGTTACTTGCCAGTGCATTACATTTTACCTTTAAAACGAATAGTGTAATTGTATTTTGATCTTAAGTATACTAAAAAAAAAGTTTAAATTCACATGCTATAAAAATAGGTCACTCATGATTTTTAAGATGAATATTTGTTGTTCATTCCCGTCAGAACCATCTAAGGGGTTAGTGTTCATTGGGTGGAAATAACAAAGACGATAAAATTGTTCGTTCGGAAAAAAGGATATTGAAGGAGGTCAGACGCTGATATATTCGCATTCAAGGCGAACGTTTAAGCCTGTTTGAGACAGCGACTGCTCGCTGATTGTAGTTATCAATGAGCTCGATCGTTAACAGCCTGTCATCGTTTCAGGTTTTTGTGATGCTGTACCTTATTGTTACGAATAGAAAGCTACTTAATTGCGATCATATTTTAAATCCAGCATTAATATATATGCTTTATACTATTTCTTTAAGAATTTTAAAATGTTTTGCATTTTGATATTTTTACCGAAAATCCTTTTACCCGTTTTTATTTTCATGTGGTCATATATATACGAATAAATGTTATGCAGGTGGCCTATTAACATAAAACGTTAGTAATAGGGGGTAATAGGACCGATAAGATATTCATGAATCAAACGAAACTGATAATAAAGTCAAAAGTAGGAAATTTATAGCTTTAATATAATAGAATTGTGATCGTTAATCTAGACAAAGACTTACATGCAAGGCTGGCCACGTGCCTAAAACTTGGGGTTAACTTATAGTTATGGCGTTTGGTTGACGTTAAAAGATATGAGGTTAGGGGAAAAATGCGGTCTCGACTGCTATTCTTTCTATTTCATCTTTTCAATCGAATACAATAAATTTAAAATAATTTGATAACAAATAAAACTTATTTAAACGACACAGTGGTGTAAAATAACTTTGAACAATTAAAATAAATTAGCTATTTTTTTGTAATAATTCTATAAACTAATATTATTTATTGGTGCCTGAAAAATACAAGTAATTGTACAAAAAGAGATCAAACGCGTAAATAAATAAAATGCGTAAATTAATTTACCATATGATGTTATGAGAGACGAAAGTAACTGGACTAGCTGGAAATTAGAAATTCTGCTGTCCAAAGGACATGACATATTCGTTTCCGGTCATGTCAAGTCATTGACCTTCTTTTCGAGATCAAATAATAAACTTGGTTATTTACAATATTGAGATGAGACACATGTTTCCTAGTGTTATATTTTGATAATCTTGTCGTCGTAGACCATGATATATCACAATAATCATCAATAATATAATATAAGCTATAATAATAACAGATTCGGTATTTATTTCGTGTATGTCTAATTGGTATTTAACATATAAGATTCAGATGGTTCTGATGTCGCATTTCAGTCCATAAGTATGCAATATAGTTTTGTTTTGTCATGATTATCGCAAGGACATTCTTTAAAGTAGCAGGCTTTATTCGAATAACACAGGAACACATTTGCCTTAGCAATGTTAGGAAGATCGCATTTTTTGTAATAATGACAGAAGTCATACTTTTTTTATTTATAATTATTTAAATATTTTTCGTATACGATGTCCTCCTGCCTGTTTTCGGCTACAGCGTGCATTCTCGAGGGAGACTATCCAACTACAGGTTTATTCAGTGCACTCGTTGTTCCTTCATTCTTATAATCTAATGGGACAACAAATATAACACCGACAGACCGACGGACGGGTTTATGTAATTTTTGAGGCATATGAGTGTACTCGCATCCACCTTCCAGACTGTACCGAGAATTTTCAAAAATAAGAAACCAATTTTTTTTTTTTATAAGGTCGACCTACGATCTTTTTCATTACCTCGGTCACGTGTTTATAAACTATCCACTAACCCAACGAAGCAGTCGAATACATAAGGAGTATTACATATTTAGTAGGTATCTAACTTATAACGAAAGCGTTTTAAATTTGAACGTTATAAATTTAATCTAATTACAGTTTAAATTGCTTGCACTATTAAGTTCTCATTTAACGCGCTTACAAAAACTGCTCAAGACTTAGGGAATATACAGAGTTGGATTTGCAAAAATTTAAACTGTTCTATTAAACATTTGCTAAAATTTCATAGGCAAAGGCACGACTATAATGCAAGAAAAGCATTATTGTTAAATTCAGTAACAAAATCTGCGAAAATAAATTTGTTTTTTTTTTGGTTTTTCTGTTATTTTTTATCAAAATGATACCAATCTATTTACTCATTACACGATCGCAGACTCTAGATTGTATCACATGAGTTTTATTATTTTTAATACTATTTAAAAGGGGATAAGAAGGAAATGTTATTCATCAGATACTTATGAATTCCTTCTTACAGAATTCTACTTTGAATGGGAACGTCTTCACGCTTTAACTAGACAGAAAAAACCTTACAAAAGCGGTCGCTTTTGTAGTGTAGTCCGTTCATATAAACTAACTGAATAAACTATATCCTGTTGAAAACTATAGCAAAAGACATTTTAACACATAATTTTTATATACTATTCTGCACCACAAGCTACAAAATAGTATTGTTACTGTTATTTATTTTCAACTTATAAAATGAGATTATTTTATAAGCAAACGTTGCCTTGTTTTCTTCTTATTGATTTAATGTCACTTTACTTTCGTAACCTAAATACCTAACGTTCCAATGTTCGTTTTTTCATATTAAATATATCTAGACGGATAAAATAACATAAGAGGTTACAATTCTTTAAAAAATGTATTGAGAGCTTGAAAGAGTTTGAGAATTTATATAAATTAGTAGACACATTTTTGTAAGAATTATAGGTATTTGATTACAAGAAAAACAAAATACATTAACGTTTATAATATCGCTGTGAAGCAATGAGTAAATTGCTTGTCATTTATCAGTAAAAGGAGCATCGGAGATCTAGAAACAAGATAGGTCGTATCCATCATCATGAGTCGTACGTGAATGAGGTACAGAAGCGAATGAATAATTGAGGTTAGAATTAATGAGTTAATAAATGCCTCTAGAAGTTGGGAAAGGTTACTGAAATTATAAAGATATGTGCTTTACTTAAATTAAAATGTTATTAATTGTATTTATTGACATATAAAAATATGTTAAATCTAAATAAAAGTTATTAAGATTTAACATATTTCATATATATTTAATATATATGGATTATAAATTAGATTTTTTAAATTTGTTTAGATTATTTCTGATATTTATCAATTAAATAATAAAACACATTCAATTGTAACAGGCAATAACAGGCTTTTCATTAAAAATATATTACAAAATTATCTTTATCTTTCGTCATGTCGTAGTTGAAAACGCTTAGTTGTAATAATATTGGTATGCTATATGCAAGTTGTCGTTATTCCATGAATCATTTAAACAATACAACTAAACTACTGCTTCCTTATTCATTTCAGACTGTTCACGTAAGATAAAATAAGTACAATAGCTATTAAAATATAGCTAAGGCAAGGTGCAATTCATTTTATATATAATTCAGTATGATCAAAAGAGATCACTTAGCTTCGAGAGGTCTATTTGATTGTCTCGAATTTCATACTATCAATACATACAATAATCGATTGGAAATAGGATTCAACTGACTTATATTAATAAGCATGTGACAAACTTCAGTTTGTCAAGCTCACATCTGCCTTACTTATACAAAATGACCTCTTCAATAAGTTAACGTGATTGCTCTCCGCAAGCAATGTAAAAGTATGTTGTTATCGTCCTTCAGTAAACAATGATTTTGGGATACGAGTATCGAGCTGTTTAAGTTGTCCCTATAACTTTTCACGTCACATACATAGTAACAAAATTATGAAATGTTCTTTATTGAGCCGCTTTTGAACATCCCATAGACAATTCTGCCAACAGTAAGCGCAAAGCTATTGTAATGCAAATTTTCATTTAATCGAAAAGAGAAAGGAGAATATTCGTAATTGTTTACCTGACTGTACAAAACAAATTTCTTGTCAGTGTCTACCTTGTATAGGTCACCTCTGTGACCTATTATGAATTTAAATGCGATAATAACACCATAAATCGACAAATTTTGTAAACGTAATTACTCAAATATCCAATTAAATTAAATAACATAAAAAAGGTTGTAGTAAATTAACAAAATAAGACACAATGAATAGGACTGTATGTAAATTAGTCTATCGTAATTAGTTTATCTAATAGTCACATTGTAATGATTATACTTTAAAAATCTATTTACAATGCCATATTGTTTTATAGGTAATTAAGTAAAAACATTCCAAATGATATTGTTTGTATTAATTGCAGTAATGAGACATTAAGTATTTATGACAGGACATATAATTAGTTATTGTATAAATTAAATATATATAAGGTTATACCAAAGTATTCTTTTCACTTGCTAATTTCATTCCGAGCGTTGAATGCGAAAAAATATTGTAATTAAAAAATCAGTAACGTACATAACATTGCGAATCGATTTCCAAACTAAAACATTTATTTAAGAAAAAAAATATGAACAATTCGAGAAACGAGCTAGCAAACGATGGCATTGTTTATACGTGTGGTCGTTGCGCAATGTTTTATTACGACTACAAACAGCTAGTAGCACATTTGTACTGGCGCCATGGGACCGAGAGCCTTTGGTGTAAGAAATGTGGACTAAAGCGATGGAAATATGCGGCACATTTGTGTAACATTTTACCCTCCGATGGTACCATCGATGATAGTGAAGTGAATACACTTTATTGTTTTTGTGGGAAAAGTGATGACACGCCCATGATCGGCTGCGATTCACCCGAGTGCGTCTTGCAATGGTACCACTTTAGGTGCGTGGGTGTTATAGAACCACCTGATGGTAGCTGGTTCTGTCCTGAATGTGAAAAATTGAGCACACTAAAGGTTATTTTAATTTAGTTTTAACTGTAATAAATAATAAATTGAATGCCACCATTTGTATAATTGTTATAACACTTTGTTATCTGTTTTTTAAGTTTATTTTATTTTTATTATTAAAACGACACTACATTCTAAAAACATTATTCTGAAACTTCCAACTAATTTTTTTTTTATGAAACCTAGTAAGATTGTTACTAGGCCTAGAAACCTAGTAATAATCATACAATTCTTATACATTTCCAGACTAAGTCGCAAGGTGGAACACAAACGTAAAACCTAATACACTCTTATAAATATTCATAGAATCTCGAATCACCAGTGGGTAAGTCAAGACAATATTAGATTTCTAAGTAAAAAAATAAAATATTGATATATTCCTTCGAAGAGGACTTAAGTAGTGTTTACTTTATACGCTACTTGTAAATTATAACAATTTGAAAAAAAAATCATACAATTTCAAAAAAAAAATGAATATACTATTTGAGATTTAAATAAAATATATGTATATTATTTATGTTACAGAGCATGGTAACCTGATTTGGCTGTAAGCGAATTTACTCTTAGCGCCAAGATTAATTAAAAGTCTGGTCTCGGCTTTGATGTTCACTGTTGACGGTAACGAGAAAACGTACATACGATACACGCTTGTATCGAGAATATTATATTTACACTCAGTTGATTCGTAAAAATATTTTAACTTTTACATGACCAAGTGTAACGTTTGCTTAAGACTTTTTTTCAGCATTAGAAAGTTTTTCGTATGTTATTACTAATAACCATGCCTATGTATTTTACCGATTTCAAATTTTCCTAAATAATCTGAAAATTTATTAGGCTAGTTCCAAAGTACTAATGGTCTCCTATTTTAATATTAAATTATATAACATTTATTGCGATTATTATTATATTTTAAGAGAATAGTTAGATATTAAATGTTACAAGATGAAAAAGTTTGTTTTTCTTGTTATGTTTCTATGTTTCTTTGCGGACAAAATTTATCCTTCAGACATAAGACATAAAAATGGCTAATTTTCGATCTCCATATAATTATAATATATTGTAGAAAGATATTTATATTATTGATAAACAAATAACTAATGGTTTGTGATCAAGATGAACATTAATTCACTTCGAAGCATTTATTCGTGCCGATTTGCCTTTAAAAGCCTACCCTTATTTAGTGTGTATGCTTTATAGGTATTTTTCTATTAGAAACTTCACATGAAAGGCAGGCCACAGCGACCTGAACATTTACTATAGTGCCTTTCATCGTAATGAAAGCTGTATTTTATGCCCTAATGTGATGTTAACGAGCTCTTGCTGAACTTCAATATGCTATAACAAGAATAGTAATTCTTGTATAGGTAAAGATTATAAGAATAAACTGTACATTTATGATTTAACATTACATTTCAAATTAATATTTTTAATGTTATACTACCGAGTATTTTATTCGCTTAAAGCAAAGGAAAGTATAAACGAAATCAACATTAACATGTTATCGGCAATATTAATTGAAAGCCTAAATATGATGTAATATAGTATCCCTATTATTTGTTATCGTTTTTTCGTCGAATTTAGATCGATATTTCTTTAAACATATTTTATGTTTTAATTCATAAAGTTATTGTTTTAAAAAATTATTAAAAACAGAGTATGAACTGAATATTAATATTGTATTCATAACAATAAACCTTTTCTTTTATTAAATTAACTTCTTACCACCCGAAATTGTTTATTAAATGTTTTTTAATAAATTAAATACATACATAAGACAATATTAAGGAAAAGACCCTTCTCATTTCTGAAAGGCTGACACTATTACTTTAAAAAAAACGTTTAGTATTTGTTCGATATTAACTCTTCTTCTAATTGTATTATTATTTCATCAGTCAATTGACATTTGATAGAACAAGACGGCATGTTATACTGTATTAGACAATTTTGTCAATAGAAAATGGTATTAAATTCGTAATTCACAAAATGTCTTTGTCTTTGGTATTTTATTCACAGGCCTTGTTTGATTGTTTTATTCGATATATCCTTTTTTTCTACCATAATCACATAATTAGAATAATGATTACATTCAGTACTTGTGTTGTAATGTTTACGTTACGCTACCAGGCGTGAGAATGTCAAAAGCCCAAGGGTTAAGGTAGGCGTTTACCGTTAAGCGATTCAACTTCAATCATAAAGAAACCCCATCAAACTTCCAACAAACCTGAAAGTTTGACTTTCGTAGCCCAGGTGTTCAAAGAAATAATTTATTAAAAAAGGAAATGCTCGAAAACATTTATGGCTTTTTTTTTGCTCCAAATAAAAATATATTTAACGGTTAGTGAAACAATCCTATTCATATTGCAAACATATTAAAACGTAAACGAAACTTTGAAAAAAAAATTGATATTGCGTTGCAAAAATAAAACTTCTGCTTCAACTTGTTTGAGTTCGTAACTTTATTATTTAATAGTGAACGGAAACTGTTCGTTATAAGCAATTCTAATAGTGTTGTATTTTCTAAAAGTAAATTAAAAACTCTTCTGAATTACGCTGTCGTAAAAATAAATGACTATATATGTAACACTGTTGGCTTAAAGCCGCACGTTTTTTTGAGGAGTTAGGAGGAGTATAGGAGTTTAGGAGGAGCCTATATACCTACATACTTACCACGGCAGATCACATGACACATGTAAGTTTCCACACGATATTTTCGTTTATCACTGGGTATGAGATGCATTAAATTTAACATTATTAAATTCAGAATACTCATGTGATTATTGAATTGCCAATAGGATGTATGCTCGAATTTGTACCCACTGTCGGTTAAAATTTACTTGATGCAAATCCAGAACAATATAATTTTTTACATACTTTTTTTCTGTGGAAATAATAAGTAATTAGTTTTACAATGTTAAATCTAAAATGGAAAACTGTTGTAAGAATAAGTTAGGGCTCGAACTGCAGTTCAATTTTAAAAATTAATACTGTAAAGTTTAGTAATAAAAAACCACGGTTTGATTTATCGATCGTCCACCTACCGAAAGTTTGTCGCCACTATTGCATTGTTCAGCTCGAGCTACTTTTATCGTGTGTTCTGTGTTAAAATGTTAAAAAGAAGAAAGAACCATCGTGGAGAACGTCCATTGACCATCGTTTGTTTATGTGTCTGTTTGTTTATAATCTACCGATGTTTTTCACTGTCTTTATTTTGCGTTTTCTTTACTTTTGTTATATTCGTACTTCATAGTCTATACAAGTGAACGATAGCACGAGATGAATTATAAACAGAAAACTTAGTAGTAGTTTTGAAAAAATAGTTACAGTTCGCAAGAGCAGCGGTAACTTTTATAAAACTTTTTATTCACGTACCTAATTCGTTCCTGTTTCTAAGAAGGATTCCTCGCTAACTAAAATTAAAGTATTAAAAATATCAGATTCCAAAATAATCAATTATCCGCCGTAAACATTTCATGGCAATAATAAAATAAATTATTCTACGTCAAAAGATACTACCAATCGTCTATTAATCAAATAAAAATACGACCAATAATATTTATTATTTAAAAAAACAAACATAATACAATAATATTTACTCAACTCTACAACCAAATTATATTGCTTAATTTTTTCGAGTAAAAACCAAGTTAGTTCGACCAGACCGTTTTATGATTTATTTCTTATTTAATATTCCTTTTAAGCGGGACATTTGATTTGATTATTGTAATAGAACGAATAATAACATTCAAAATATCACTTACAAAAATAATTACTAAAGCTTATTAATAGTTCAATCCTATGCTATGCTATGCTTTAGTGTAAAGTATGAGTACGTGCAAATACAAGCACAAAGTTAATAATAAATTAGTCACACGATTGACAATGTACATATTGATTTTCTAGTCAACGCTTGCAACTGGAGCACTATTAATGGGCATACATGTTTACTTATATTTTCCCTCATCATATTGGTAATTATAAATAAAATTTTAGTGAATAAATGAAAAATATATAAACATTAAATATAAAAATAAAAAAATATAGAAAATAAGAACATTATTTATTACAATTTTTTCTACATTAATGAATACATTTTATTTTAAGCTCTAAGACGAAATTTTTAGTTGCTTAAAATGTTATCGTGTCTTATCTCATGGCTTAAGAAATGTATTCATAAATGAAATTTTGTATGTATGAGACAATGTAATTTTGTATGTTCATTACCATACTAATGTCAGCAGTCTTCGGAGATGCAAGCCTATGTGAAATGAACCAATAAAAACAAATCAATGACTACTATAACCCACTGGCAATATTCCAACTGCTAATGAGAGCTAAGTTCGGTTCCCATCGGAGTATTCTGGTTTGTTTCCGGTAACAATTAACTTTATTTGCGAATGTTTTCAAAAGTTTTATTTCATTCGTTCCAATGTTATTTATAATTCTAGTATTTTCATGGAAATAAATACGTTTTGTAGACAATTCAAACGAAATTTTATAGGTGATATTGTTATGTAGCTGCTATTGTCACCGGAGGCTCACATAAATATGTTTTCACATCATTTGCCTTTAGGTCTAAAGTGGCATTTCTGTCGCGTTGTGGCAAATGGCTTGGATATCCTCCAAATATGCCATCGAGATAAGCTATAAGATCTTTTAGTGTTATTACTGGGATACCCTATTAGCGATCCCTTGTTCCACGTGGAAGCATTTAAGTTGAATTTTTAAAATTCATATTATATAGCTTTTTATTGTGTAGTTTAGGTATCACTAAATAAGACATAACTAACACCTCTTTTTAATGTTGTAAGTCGAAATTGAACGTAGGTACGTATATTACTGTTGTTGTTTTAAATATATATGTTTTTACTTAGGTTATATAATCAATTCCAATTTAAAACTGTATATTTTACCGCGTTGACAGTATCGTTTTATCATTTGAACTATGTCGTTATTGTTTATGATTTTTAATTTATTTAATTTTTTGTAAGAAAAACGATTACTTGCTACGATTATAGATTTATAACTATGAGTCTGAGATAAATCAAGAGGAAGATGTTGCGCACGAAAGATTTTATAGTAGTATAACAAAAATGAATACAAAATCAAACGAAGACAACTCAAAAATAAAGTTTCATATTTCCAACTTAAAAAATTACGGACTTCTATACAAACGTTCAACCCCTATTTCACCTCTTTAGGGGTAGAATTTCCAAAATTCAGGTGTCATGATATGTTAATTTATAAGTATACAGACTAAAATATAAGTTTTATGCTTCTAGTCCTAAAAATGACAATACTTTCAACAACTTGCAACCTTTCATCCCCCTTTTCAACCCCTTACAGCACTTTTTCCAAATAAAAAGTAGTCCTTTCTCAGGCTCTACACTATTTGTGTGCCAAATTTCATTGAAATCCGTCTAGTAATTTTGGCGTGAAAGCGAGTCAAACAGACAGACAGACAGAGTTACTTTCGCATTTATAATATTAGTATGGAAGTATGGATTGCACCCGTAAAACCCAGGGTAGATCGCTAGTTAATATATATTTTAAACTCTCACTCAATATACATAGTAAATATTATTATAATAAAATCTTTAAACAAATATTATAATAGCAATATTTGACTGCTGCCATTTTTTGTTGTGTCATTTAAATGTTTTATATTGCAGATTTCCGACAAATCACGCCGTCCGGGTAGGTACTACCCGCTCATTCTACTGCTAAACAGAAATACTTAATATTGCTGTATTTCTGTTTGAAGAGCCATTGTAACAATAGATACAAAGGACATATCACCTTAATTCCCACAGTTAATATTTCTGTATATAGATACAGATCTATTTACAGAGAAGTTAGCAATTGCCTACATTTATCTATCTATATTTTATAGAAAACTACTGTAAGCATTTTTATGATTAAGAAAATAGGGAGCATTATAGAAACTATAGCTTAGTCGTCACAAAGTATAAATCCTAATCAAATTATTAATATTAATTTTAAACGTTTCGTGTAATTTAATAAAATCGTTTACAAATACGCGAGGCGTCATGCACGATACATTAGCACAACACGGACAAAAAAATTAGCTTACATGCTATTGAAACGCAATTCCAATTCTTTGTTCTATAAATGTAACAGCTTTCTTGATATAAGTGGGTAGGATGTAAGACCCTACAAATTACAGAAATCCATATCACATCAATGACATTCGTAAAAGATACTAAGATTGAGTTTCTTGCGAATATATCGTAAAATGTAAAATGAAAATTGGATTAATATGTTACCAGGAACGCGAACGTGTATGTATATCCGTAGCTCCGGTCTCGAGGGCCCGCTGAAATCTCTGTCTGCCTCCGACGAGCGCAAATGGACTATAAATAATATTTTATGACATATTAAATTCCGCTAAACCTTAAGTATGCCGTTCTCATGTTTGAAGTGTTATCCTTTAAGAAAAAATATTGATAACACATTAGAGTATACTAAGCGTTTGTAATTTGTTTTATTTTAAATTATATATTTTTTATAAATTATCGAATAAAAAGTGTTTTTATTTATATCATATAAAGCAAAATAAATTAAATAACGGATTAAAAAAATAACAAGTTTTATTTATGATTGCAATTGTTTCTAGTAAAACTAAATATTAAACGAACCTTAATATTAACAAATAATCATTAAAAACTACCTGCTATTTATAATGCATTATTTTGTTCATTCAATTGCGATATTTGTTTCGATATAAGGATTTGAAATAAGCTTAATCTGTTACGTTTTATTTTTAAATATACATTCTTATTTTGAATGTTATTTTTACTTTTAAAATGACATAAATAGATTACTCACATTAATATAAAACAAAAAATATTAATTAGTATGGTAATTAATTAATTATATATACTAATAACTTATATATAAATCGTTCAATCATTAATCTTACGTACAAGTACTTTCGAAACCTCATTTTAAAAGATTAATCGAACGAAATGCTAACACGCTTTGAAATGTATATTCTACGGAGAAAAGTAATTTATAAATTAATTAACTAGAAAAAAGTTTTTATTATTCAGTGGCTGTATTTTTTGTACATCTATATTATTATTTCGTTTTGTTTTCAGGGTTCAGGCATGAAAACTAGAACAGCCTAAAGTTAATGCAAATTGACGAACTATAAAAACACGATTTTAGATTTAAAACAGATACAAGTATATTTACATTTACACAGTTGTTACCTTAATTTCCTTAATAAAAATTAATGTTTAAAGGTTTTTATGTGCAAGTCCCATCAATTAGACGATGACTTTTCATTAAATTTTTCTTAACATTATAATATCATCAATCACCGTATCAGTTTTAAGCAAAGATTCAATAAACGTTATAATATTAGCGCCAATTACCTACCTCTGAGATTAAAATCTAAAATAAAACTATAGTTGTTAATTTTTAAATCTGAGCTCACACTAATTGCTACTTCAATATCGGAACATAACAATGTAAATTTATTTGATTCTAAAATAAATATTGAGTTGGACCGACCCAAGTGCACATATCCCTATAAAAGGTAATAATACCACTTGATATTTCATACCAAAACAACGGGTTTAAAAATACATGAATGCATCACTTATAAAATCACAATTAAAAATATGAGAGTATCGTTTAACACACCATTCATAAACTAAACATAGAGATTTTATTTACTGGGTCACTACATACAATAATCCTCATCACAGATAACAAATGGGTCAATAAACTGTACCAAAAGTTCTAAAACAATTTTCTGACCGAACTAGGCGTTTATTATTATTATATATCTGAATCGATATTTAATATTTGGTATCTTTAGTTGAATGTTGAACAATCTTGCTAGACTTACATACATAAGACATAATAACTAACTGTAAAAATAGGTTTAGAATCGATTTTAGTTAAGAATGACAATGAAAATTAAGTTGTGAGCTACCTGACTGACCTACCTGACCTGAATGCCAGTTCAAAAATTTTTCTTAGTAAAATATAAATAAAAAAATTAGCCTTTAGCTTCAGGTCTTTAGTTAGATGTTATTGTATTTAAATTAGCCACTTTAAAATTGCATAGTGTTTTAAAATGATTTGCATTCAGTTAAATAAAGCGGCATTATTGTGTTGTCTTTAACACAGACGCAAGCGAAGCGGCTGATTTTCTTTAAGTCGGGGCACGTAACTCGCTAGAGAAGCTGTATTATTTTACATCGGTGGCGGCTACTACTGCCTCTGAATAATGTTATGATTAATGATACCAATATATTGTAAAATATATTACGTGACATTACATTTTTGTTCTTAGTTATTTCTAATATATAGATATCAGCTTTTAACTCACTATTAAAAATGTACATGCAAATCAAATACATATAAATCAAATTTATATATATAGTTATATGACTAAAAAAATTATGAGTACTGAGTTTTTTCCAGGCTCTTTGCATCCATTCATTCATCGCTAATTCGAAGTATTTATTCGTATTGGTGGTAGAATCGACGAAATTGAAATTGGTTTACATTGTTACGACCGACGACATAAACTATGTGGTGTTAATTACAGCTATTTATTTATTTTCTAAACTGATACGAGTAGCACATAAATAACTTAACCCATAATATTACCCGTCCTTGGTAATTGTTATCTAAAATTGGGTTAGACGGTTTATACACTACGTTGTAATAAACAACCAATCAACGACAGACGTCAACCATGTGTTATATCATATCAACCAACAGTCGATCAGTGTCACAAATTGGTTGCATTTACTAAAATAACGGCTAGTCAGAATGTGGGAAACGAATTATCGTGAAATGTCAAAGACACATACATTACTAGACTTTTACGTCAAGCCATCCTACATATACACCTCCATGGGCAAAATAATTAAAAACACCATTCTGGTGTTTCCAAGCATCACGGTATTTGGAAGTTAGCAGTGTTTACACTTTCGTAACATCAAGCCGTGTTATAAATACATCGATACCAGGAAAGTAAACTGATAGCACCTAGACGCTTAACCAGACGATAAGTATTTTCTTAGAAGCGTTTTAGTACGTGTTTTCTCAATATCGGATCAAGTTTTGTATTCTTATTACACGTGTAATCAAAATCACATATTCCTGAAGTTGTTAATTTTATTCTTTTAAAATTTTAACCTTTTGTATTGAGCCATGAGAAAGATACATTCGTGTTTTATGTTTTTCGTTTGATTAAAATCTGTATATCACAATACAAAATGGAACATTTTAATTCGGTATTTACGAGTTAATTTACAAGATAAGCTTAACAAAAGTAAAGACAGACTAAATAAATAAAAGCATACATTAAGAATAAATTCAAAAATAATCTTGTAATATATACAATTATTAATTCATGAAGTAAAAAGTTATGGTTTCGATATTTCTTCGTCCATCCTAGTTTCGGCAAACTCTATTCATTCATTACCTTTTGTTCAGTTCGTATCGTTTTGCGAGTAAGAGGTGGTCGTATGCAAATATAATTGCTGGCCGGTGCAGCGGACAAGCGCGCATTAGCTGCGCTTTGTGCGGGAATGACTCGGTCCATTTCACACAGCTCTGAGAATTACCCGCTTCAAATTTAGCTAGGTTAGACCAGCTCGGTCGGTGTACTCATACAAATTTCGACCAGCGCTCAATAATTAGTTCACGCTTAAATGAAAGTTACACTTGATTTTTAGATAATTCGATTTGATCACTCAGTTATGAGTGAGTTAAACAATTCTTACGATCATGATATAATGAAATAATAAACATAGAAACGTAATCGAGTATTTCGTAAATATTCGATATTTTTATTATTTTCAATAATTTTTTTTCGGATAATCGAATAATCAGTTAAATAAAAATGAATTATAATATTTTTTTTTAGTAATATTTCCTTAAATGGTCAAAATACTAAAAATAAATTAAGTTTTAAAATTTGATTATTGTTTTTTTTTTCAGAATTGACCATGTATGCTAAGTATTGCGCTTGTCAAATTAAGTAAGAAATAAATAAATAATTAGACAATTACAAACAAGGCTTACACTATGTATTGTATGTTTTAATCAATTCTGTAATAATAATAATTTAATTTAAGTTATTTTTGAATTGTGTTGATAACATTGATATAAATAAGAGGGTACTTTGACTTTTCTGTTCATTATTGTGAGTCACTTGATTTGTAGTGAGGCTTATAGAAGTGATGGAAGCTCGGTACAGAACACTTAACTTTATTTTTCACTTTGATCCTGGACCAGCAAGCTGCTGCTAACATTTAAGGTACGATATAATTTTGTGAGTATAATTGTTATTGCTTGTTAAATTATTGATGAATGTATGAATTGTGTTTTTGCAATTATCAATATACAAAGTTAGTATTATATAACAAAGTTAATATAATTGTATTTAACTAAAATGACTGTATTTTTGGATATTGAAAAAGAGTAACTACTGAGTTTCTTGCCGGTTTTGCTCGGTAGAATCTACATTCCGAACCGGTGGTAGCTTTACTTTAAATAGTTTGTTAAATGACGATTCAAAAGTGCTTGTAAAAGCCTACTTAAATAAAGTATATGTTGATTTTGATAATGGCTAAATAAATATTTGTGTTTCATATATAATCTTTTGTCTTATAACCTTAAAATATATTAAAATAATAAAGAAATATAAATTATCTTAAAATATCCTGACATAATGTATTAAGTCTCTCTCTATAAAAAATCTAACACGCTCGTATAATTAACGCACCCTAGTCTAATTAATTCAGACACACATAGCAAGTAACATCGAATCAAACTATGGTTGTGTTTTTTTTTTTTACTTTTATTTGAAAACATCTCGTATCTAGCGAGATGATGTAACATTGTAACAATATCCGCTTGTTGCCGAATGTTCTTCGCGCTGAGAATATCAAGAAGATATATTTTCACGGAACAATGCCTCCTCGCTATCTCAATTTTCATTTCCCCTTGTTGGGACATACGGTGTGATTTGTAGCACAAGATAGTATACAAAACGGTGGCTGCGCGGGACGGTGCTCTGTCAACAGAAAATTTACGTCGCCTTTTTTTTAAACAGGCAAAATGATATAAATAACGCTATTGTTATTTATATTAGAAATTATACGTACTTTGTAAGAAATATACATTCTAGCTGACAAAGCACGTATAATTTGACGAATTTAATGAAGACGATGTGTCGACACTTAAGCAACGCTTACAAAAGTGTAAAATTATAAAAAGGGGAATTAATTCGAACTACGTAATAATAATTATACGATTTTATTTTTAAGAAATGTAGAATTTGTCTCTTAAACGTACCGAATATAAAATGGATCCTCAATATACATAAGAAATTAACGTTAATTTAAATTTTAAAAAATATTTAATATAAACCTAGGTTTATAATTTCAAGTTAGTCGTATAAATAATCTTAGAAATGTATTCTCTAGAAGAGTTAAATAGTTTCAAGGTTTGGTAGGTAGTTGTTGGTTTTTTCCCATTAAGATTTATGGGAAATTATTTTCATTTCAGTTTATATTAAAAAAACATTGATATCATCGATTTTTATAACCATACCCAAGAAAGCAAAATAAGGAACGATGCAATAAGGGCATAATTTATGTAGTGAGGAATATTAAATTTTCGTGGTCTCTTAGAGCTTATTAGTTCGAGCGGAACTAATACCTAGACGCAATCATAAAAATAAAAATAGGCAGAGCATGTTATCCAAAATCTTGTGAATAGTTTTCTGAAGTGTTGCCTTTTTGTATCTCGCTTGAAAAACGCGTTACGCGTTTCCCTCAGGTGGAAGTGGGGGGGTATGTGAGACTCGCCGGTGCCATGGACGCTGAGTGGGCCCAGGTATACCTGAATACCCACTAAAAACTGGCGGTACCCTCTCTTTCTTTTCGATGGGCGCCACGGGATCGTTTTCGCATGCTACCGTGACGGAACTGAAATATTGCCTATGTCAAATCCTATTTTGTACACATTTTGTTTGAATACAGATATACGTTTCATCTTCTAAAATATACGAAAATACCCATGTGATTTAATGCTATTTAACAAAGTGCAATCAATTTAAAACTATTATATATTCGATAATAATATAACAATAAAACTCCAATACATTGTATTAACTCGCAGAAAATATTAATGATGTTTAATTATAAAACCTTAGAAAGCAACAAAGTATTAAAACAACTTTGTTATCAACAAACTTTACTTTAAATTATTTTTGTAAAAGTCGTTAATCAAGATACATTGTAAGATTATTGTTTTGTTTCCAACACACTATGCAGTATTTCAAAAATAAATAAGGTAATTTACTGCGCACCGCAATCCAAAAGCCGAGAGAATAAGCTACAGACATACACAATTGTGGTGTTTATTTGCTCACCTTTTCACATTACTAAGTCCGACTACGAATCTGAACCATTTTACACTTCTAATAACCGCAATACATCTCATACAACATAATTATAGTAATTTTAGTATATTATAGAATTTGGTATAACGAACAAAATAAGTGAAGTCAGAGGTAACAGAAAATGTACTAAAACGTTATGAAAGTTATACTTGTATGGTCCGAATTTAAGAAGAATACAAGAAAATAATATAATAATTGTCTTATATATTCCTTATTATTTGCCGCAATATTCTATTTCAATATGAAGAAAATCATTACATAAAATCAATTAACCAACAACCACAATCATTAAAATATGGGTTCCACTTGTCCTTTTGTAGTAGTCGAGGAGCAAACTCTGTAAACCATTGGATTATTCGTAATTAAATCCTCGAATTAATTTATTTTATTTTATAAATTTCAGATTTTTTGATCAATTAATTGTTTTTGTGTACATTAACTTTCAATGTATGAAGTAATTGGTTAGTACGTTTTTTTACTTATATAATGTCATCTATATGAGGTATTTTATTGGAATACGATTACACAATAGCTACTTATTTTCAAAATATTTTTACAAAAATATTTTTAATAAGAACTACTTTCTATTCAAACTTTTCTAATATTATTTATAAAATAAGCGAAAATGTAGTTGTGCTATCAGCACAAAAGCTACGGCCGCAATACTAACTCGCTGCTAGTTTAAATAACGAGCGATCGAATTTGCGTGGAAAATAAAATAGCTACCCACGTAAAACAGCTCCCGAAAATACGACGTAATACTCGAATCGGTTGAGCATAAAGTACGGAATTCGGACTGACCCCAGTTATATGTGACTGGGTATCTGAACGCTTTACGTGTTCGCTACAAATGAACACAAAACTTGTATTAAATGTTGCTGATTAATAAGGATTTGCATATAGCGTATTATGTACCGATACCATTTAAAAACAAGTTAAGTGTTTGTAAAATTAGTTTATATTTAATCGAATTAATCCAATTCGTCTGAATATTCGCCAAATGCTAGATATTATTTATTATTGTCAATATAAGTCGCGTGATAAAAAACATTTTATAGCCAAGGCAAATAGAGTCATCAGTTACCCAAAGGATCCGAGCGAAGTATCACTCTATTACGACAGAATAGTTCCGCCCGCCCCAATCCGTTTATCGGGACCTTCATACAGTAAGACGCTCTGATAAATTGTTTTGCTAGATAGTACATCCTACACTCAGTACTCCTTGAAATGACAAATACAGTTTAATATTATAACTAAATATTCTGAATTCTGAGAAAATAAAAAAATATAAATGAACATTTCTACTAAACTATGTTCTACCTGCCCTCGTGCTGGACAAACGTCTACTTTACTATCAGTGTAAAGGTTTGGAGCTTATTATAAGGTGGTGAACACAAGTGCAAATTATCATGCTCAGAGGTGCTTTTACTCTAAACCGAATTAGAGCCCACGATTTTAGATTAAGATAACATTGTACAAGAGACATGAGGTGAATCCATCCATTTATAGACCACCTCGTTTATCTTTATTAATTATAGTAAAATGAGTACATTAATTAAAATTGAATGCTATTTGACAAACTTAAGGAGTTATAAATTAGTAAAGAAAATAAAAATATATATATAATGCGTAGAAGTAAACCTCATTTATTTTAATAACACTTATACTAATCTAACAAAAACTCAGTTACACTAATCGAACAATAAAATCAGTTGTGCTGTTGAGGCTCACTAATAACTGGTTATTTGTTTATGTATCTATTTATTTTACATAAACATTACCTACAAATTGTTATCGTAAAATATTATACTTCTACACAATCGTAGTTAATAAAAGCAATTGCAATTTATAGGTTCAAACCCTTAGATAATATACTTATCAAATATCTAAATATATCAAACGTTTCAAACTGAAAATTCATTGAATTTATAAATCATTAAACTAAAAGAGTTTTTCATGAATATTTGTGTTATAATATCACAATGAAAAAGTAAAAAATATATAAGAATCTGTTTAAATCAAGTAAATAATTGTACTTAGATTACGATCTAACACTATCTCGCCTGCGTACACGTTCGTTTATGTATGATGCAAATTAATTAATAAAAGTCAAGTTATAAATATATTATTAAAATTTAAATCATTTTAATTACTCCTAAGAATAATTGTTTATTCCGAAATCGGTCATTATTTCAAAACTGCGCTTCACTGCACAACTATGTGGTATCTCTTTGTTTCCACCATACTTTCAAAAAGCGTACTTTGTTGAAAATTATTTTAATAAAAATGAGTTATTATATACCAGACATAATAATAATAACTTAAGTTGTAATTATCTTGTAGATTATATTTTATCATCAGGATAATTTTAAACTGCTTGACTTTACTCAATATAAAGTTATTTTTCTCTAGTATTTCACAAGTATGCTTGTGACAAATTGACGACAATTTAAGTCAATTTTTGGTAAGTGGCTGTGGCCACCGAAATTGGTGTCTTTATCCTCAAGTCAAAAATTCATCCGAAGATATCAAAAGTGCTTTTATCTTGAGCGATGACATCACATTATCACAATATCAGTGCGAAGTCGAACATATCTGTACAATCGTATTTCTATGAAAAAACGTTTTCATGGCATCTAAATGTTCATTTATCCTATGGAATATACCGAATGTGATTTATATATAGTATATATATAACATTTCTTTTAATGTCACGTATATATGTAACATAAAAGGAAGATTGAACAGCATGCTCTTGTGTCTAAACATATAAAACTAAAGTTTCATACATAACGAATATATATGATTGTAAAGAAAATATTGTATTAAGTTAATGATCCTGATTTTGGTTTGAATACGCATATTATATCACTTATGAAGGTCATGCACAAAGGTGTATGTTATTCGGGTAACGTAAAAGAAATTGAAAAGGTAATTCCATCCGCACCTTGTTATGACGACAACATTTGTGTACGAATAAATAAGTAATTTAAGCCCCAAAAGTTATGTCACGACCCGTTGAAAAGAGAAAGAGCATAATGTTACAGATTACAATATCACAAATATTTTTATGAATATTAACAATGTATTTTTAAATGTTGTACTGTCTAGCATTGAGAGCCGAGATTGCGCAGTGGTTGGAACGCATACATCTTAACCGAAGATCGCGGTTTCAAACCCAGGCAAGCACGGCTGAATTTTCATGTGCTTAATTTGTGTTTATAACTCATGTCAACATCGTGATGAAAGTTACTAGTGAATAATTTCAACGAAATTTTGCCACATGTGTATCCAGCGCACATTGGGGCAACGTGATGAAATAAACTCCATACCTTCTCCTTAAAGGGGACGCCTTAGCCCAGCAGTGAGAAATTTACAGGCTGTTACTGTAACTGTCTAGCATTAAAAAGCCGATTTTAGCATCAAACAATTCACATAGGCGGAATTTTTCAATCAACTGCTTAATTGGTATTGATCTGTTGCGTCCGAACATAGTTTATGTTAAATTAAAGCGACATCAATCGATTCAGTTTTGTATTCAGTAAAATTTTTTTGATTATAATTTGATCAAACAAAATAGGACCATTTAAAGCCGCTTCTAAGGAAATCAACAAGAAAACACGATTAAAATTTTGATTATTTAACACTTGATTATTTATAACATGAAACTTTCTTCTATTATGAATTACCTTAAATTAAATTAAATACCAAGTTAATAACGGTTACCAAATTAATTGGTATGGTATTAATGGCTAAATATATGATATTTATCTTTAGGTACCTTCAGGTAAACATTATATATTTCGGCATTTTTTAAAGGAAACCTCACACGCACGTTTTTGTTGACTCACGTTTCGTCACATCGTTTCCTATTTGGGACAAAAATTACGAAAGAATAAATTGATTTTCCTTTTGTCAGAGTTCCTGTTTTTTGTATAACATAATCACAGGTGTACATCAGATATATGTGTGTCAAAAAGTTTCGTGGTTCGAAATTTAAAATGTTTCCGCCAAATTCTTGTCTAGTTAAACGGATATTTACATCGTTACATTTACATAAGATGATTTTTTTAAAAACATATGTAGGCGGACGGGCAAATGGTCACCGCCCATAGACATTTGTGCTGTAAGAAATATTAACCATTCCTTACATCGCTAATACACTAACAACCTTAGAAGCTAAAATATTAAGTCATTTGTCTCTGTAGTTATACTGACCCACTCACTTTTCAAGCCGGAACATATCAATACGTAAATACGGATGGTATTTAACTAGACGGGCATTGAAGAAAGCCCTACTACAAGTGAAATTACTGAATTAACAAAGAACACACTGAATTAAGAAAAACACTTTACCTTTAAAAGGTATCAAATATATTTTACGTTTTGCCAAAACACACGACAATAATCCAGGAAGCTTGAGGTGACTTTTTGCAAGAGGACTTGTTTATTTAAGATGGTGATGAAATTATAAAAGAAAAGAAAAATAGTTCGACCGAGACTGCCATCATTACTTATACTCGCATAATTAAATAAATTATTGAAAATTACAAACCAATATCCTTCCCAATTTTCAGTGATTTAGACACAAGATGTCTTGTCTTTGTTCAGAGAGAAATACTCCAGCCTCCTTTCATAGCAGATTCCAAACCCTTTGCGCAGAAATTGACTATATTAAGGCAGCACAAAAGAGAATAAATACGATTCACTGTAACAGAAAACATGGTTTATCTGTCTTAATGTCGGTTGTAAAACCAGAATAATTTTAACAACCTTAACATTTGTTTAGCTCCGTCAATATTCCAAATATTTTCTGCGCTTACAAACATAATAAACACAGTTTTGTTCATGAAATTAAAATGTTTGTTATAATGTTAGGAATAATTAAAACAATAAGAAAACATCTATTTGGAAGTAGCTAAACACGTTAACTTGACGCGTTCTGAGTTTTTGAATAATAAGTCAATCAAAGTAATCTTTCACAACATTATATTATTTTTATCCTTTATATTCCAAAAACAATTACTTTTATGAGTGATTTTAATGCAATTTAATTTTAATATATTAATTCAGAGTCCTCGGTACATTCAAATATCTACATAAATGAAAGAATTAATAAGTAAACTTATAAATAATGACGCTTTAATTTCTACTATTTTACTAAGCGCTTGACGTGCGGGTAAACTATTCTATTTTACTATATCCAACCTTTCCCAAGAACATTGGCGCTATAAGGAATGTAAACCTTTCCTTATACTGTCAATACTCTTCTAAATCTGATTAAGATGATGTTAACGATGATCAAGATCTTTGTATTTTGTGCCAATAACTACACCTTTACCAAACAGTTCAACATATTTATTGCTTGCAGCCTGAATTTAAAGCAGGAAAATGAACAATGCGTAAAAATGGCATTTCCTTTAAAGTATGGGGCATTCTCGTTTATATAATTACATTCAGTATTGTTAAAAGCAATTTATACGATGTTTTTATGTTCAATTCGTTTGTACATTCACTTAAAGTTACTCAAAGATACAAATTGATTCTGTCATACAGTCTCTAAAAACGTACTAATTTTATTAAGTTCAGATATAAAATTTATCACGGTTTTTAAAATAACTGGTGTATTTTTAGTCGTAAACAGTCTTTTGAAAATAAATTTATAATTAAGATTATTGAAATCGCAAATGTGTTTTTCTTATTTTTTACCTCCGCTACAACTCTATGTTTAACTGTAATGTACTCAGTACTATACAGTATGTTACATGAACTTAATTTATAAAATCGACAACAAAATCAAAATGTACCTTTTGTTCCAGTAGACTTAATTACTTTCAACTCGTCAGTATACAAGCTAAATAAAATAAATCTACCACGGTTTCTACAGACAGATATTCCTACGTATTATTCGCATATTAACAAATTAATTCCAAATACTTAGTTTTCCTAAGGAGGTCCTTATATCGTTGCCCAAAAGAGGCATTATTACAGGCTGTCATTGGATTATTTTATATCATATAGCATTATATGTGACAGACACCTTATTAAAAAATATTGTGATTTATGAACACCGCAAACCAAAAGCCGAGTGAACAATGAATAGCATCAAAACATTGTGGTTTGATGTTATTAGTTCGTCGTCAAATTTGCAAATTAATATTTCTATTAGTACTTATAGTAAATTAGTTATATGTTATTTTCCCAAATTATTTTATAATGGTACAGTCAATATCGGTAAATTGATCATCGACATATTATATATTGAGATTAAATTAAATACACATGAACATACACATAAATAAGTTAATTTTTACATAATTGATTTTAAACTACACATAACATGAAAAAAATCGCTATTATATTTTGACTAAGTTAGATTCACATTTATCTGATAGAACGAAATCGAAATTAACTTGAATGAGATATTATGATCATAACACATAGTAATTAAATAATGATTCTGATCTAATCTAACTAATCAAAATAGTTAATCACACTCCTTTACTTTTACCTTAAAACAAATGCTTCTCTTTCTTCTTCTTAACTTAATATATATATAAGTATATAAATGTGTGTTACATATATATATATATATTACAATTCGTGCTAAAATAATATATTAACTAATCAATGAAATTCAATACAAGCCGACGCCACAGCAAAATAAAGCCAATGATACTAGTTGTCAGGTTGGTTTTAGCAATATTTGCCAGTACGACGATTACGTAAGCTGTAAGATCAGGGCAGAAGAACGTTTCAGCAGCCTTGTAATCCTAAGGGTTTTTGTTCGTTTACTCCCATCTCTTTGTCCGAAGCTTAGTTGTTCAAGCGCTCGCTTATCATAATACTTGAAAATAACCTTTTTATTTATAAAAACAGTATGAAAATATAATTTAACTGAGAATAAGAGAAAATATGTATTGAAGTTTTCAACCCTCAAAAGTGAAATAAAATCATTTATTTATTTATTTATGACATAATAATTATTGATGAAACTATGTATATATTTTAAGTCAAGCTTATACCCGTGGCACCACCCACGTTGATTATATAAAAAAATGCTGCACTTTCATAAAATAAAAAGACTCGATTTTATTTTAAAATACCAGCTGAACCTGTGGCTTTACCGGCGTGTAATGCAGCATGTCACGAAAATCCATAGCCATCGTGATCTTTTAACGCTTAAGTCATTTTATAATAATTATTCATACTTTAGTGACAGATAAAAATATAAACTATTAGGAAGCAGCGTGAGTCCAGGGCAGAGACTCTTGGACTGCAATGCAAAAAGTTAATACTAGGGCACGTATTTTGTTTTTCCAAAGTTATGTCTTGTCCACCACCATTGGGTCACCCTGATGGACTATCGACTTACTTTTCCACTAATAAAAAGCAGCTAACGGGCCTGATATATTATTAAAATTATAAATATATGAAATCCTGATCTGCTTGTTATTTTGTGCGGAAAAACTAAAATATTACAACACTGTATAAAGTCCTACAATATTTCATACCAATTACCACCCCTTATAAAAGTGTTTTATAATATTTTTAATAGCCTATAATAACCATCAAACTTGTGATTTTTACATTATTAGGGCTACTTTGCTAGGTTTGGAAAATCCAAGACTATATATTTGCACACAAAGTAGTTTATGAAATATAAACATAATATAAGCACACACCGTGAAAGCAGGAAGATATTACTTATGATTCTGTAGTAATAATATAAAATATGTTCATAATTATTACACAATCGCTTTATTTGTTTTGTGTCAATTAATAACAACAACGTCGAATAATTGAATGCTAATATTTATAATTTAGTTTAAATTTGTAATAGTCATCTAATTTTATCTGTAATTAACTGATTCTGTTTATATTTATTTATTAATTTAAAAATGATTTCAACCATATATGTCTATGAATTATTGTGAACCGATTGTATTGAAACAATAAAAGTTACTTGAATAGCAACGGAATATTCTGTGACAATTACTACTTATATTCAATCAACTGCTTCTGTTAATTAGATCCCATCAAAAACATAAATGTGAAATGAGAGCCAAGTTCAATATTATGATATTACCTTGGTTGTTGACTTCAACGACAAAAGAAGTGAAATCTAAGTGGGTGCCAAGTTCAATGATCAGCCCTGAAATTTATTTATAACTACATAAAATATCATTTCTTCTTATAACTTAGGACACAACTTAGATTTGGCATCATATATTTATATGCATACAGACATCGAGTCTCCGATAGTTTTTCTTATCGTACAAATGACAGAAAAATAGGTATAAGCAGGTATTGTGTTCTGAATATCACCTATTTCTGTTATGCGTCATCTCAGTTATTGCCTTGGGATAGAATTATTGGCAAATTGTTCGATTCGCATTCTGGCACGAATCATACGTGAAATGTTAAATATGTATTGCCAGTCTAAGCCTAGCTATAGGTAGGAATGCGAATAGTATGTGTATATATGTATATGTGCTAGTTATAAAAATATTTTGTCATTATGATTTATATAAGATAGATAACTGCATTCTTGCAGATCTTAGAACCTCTACAATAGCGCAGGAGAACCAGCAGCCTCCTAACAGCATTACATGCACAGAACTTTTCGTTTAATTCACCCATAGTCAGGTATATAGGATTTAGGCAATATTCTTGAAAGATTATTAAGTTCAGCTTTCTCTACAAAGCGTGCAAACATACATACAAATGTATCAACATATGTGAGTTAACAGCGCCCTAGACATACCTACATATGCATCTTGGCACTATAAGGAAAACATGAATGCTTTTATTTTCTTGCGAAACACACTTCATTTATATTAAACAACATAGACAAAATTGCTTTGAGACCAATTTTAAAATAAGATAGAGTATTTTATGCGGATAAAAGTTCACATATTGAGATATTACAGTTATTGGTGTTAGGGCATTGTGCAAGTCCTGGTCTGGGTAGGTCCCACCACATATTCTCACACCAAACAGAACTTGATATTGTTTTATTCCGGTGAAAAGTATAAGTAAGCAAAAGGGACATATCATCTTAGTTCCCAAGACATGTTTCGAATGGTTAATTTATATTAACAGGCCCAATATTTATACTGATTACTTACCATCAGGTGGCCCATTTGCCAGTCTACCTGAAAAATTTAAAAACAAATACTATACGATTACATTTTTATTCAATATCGTGTCTATATAGATACCCGCCTACTAAAAAATTTATATTTGTGTATAACGTTGACAAGGAATCCCCGCTGTCGTAATTTAGATTCTCTGAACAAACAAGCAATCTGTCTTCTATCATCGAAGGAGGCAATTATTATTTCGTACCACATATTATAAATTAAATCTATAACGACGAACTTTCAGACAAAATCATATCTATAAATGGTTACTCACATAACGTTAATGATAGCAGGAATACATACATACATACATACATTTAGATTTTATCCAAAAGTCATTGATGTCACAGTTCGAATACAAAATAAGAATAATAACTTAATTAACTGCGCGCAACGAACTAAAAAAAAAACCGGGAATGGGTTCCACCGCAAAGGAACCGAGTTATTTGTCTTTTTCCCCTTTAAGCTTACACTAACGTTTATTGCTTTTACAGTGGGAACAAATCGAAATAAAACACACAAATGGTAAAAGTACCAAATATCTTGTTTTGCAAATATGCAAACTTCTTGTAACGCGATATTGGAATATGACGTACTATTTAGAAGTTTTTAAATGAACTAATTAAGAAACCGTTTTTTAAAGTATTTTATTTGAAATACAACTTTTTTAATTTGTTTAATTAGTGAATTATGATTACAAATTAAAAATAATGAAAACAAGTAGTAAGCCTGTTTTTTATATAGTTTCATTTTATAAATATATTTTAAAAACAATATATCTGAAAAATAAAATGTAGGCATTTATAACAGCATTTCTTATCTGATCTCCGAACGCATTTGAAAGGAAGTATACGTCTCGTGACCGCTTTTCAATCCTTCTAACTTTTCGAACTTTACTGCTATGATGCTATCTCTTATCCGAAACTAAAATGTTATTTCATACAAAAGAAAACTAAATTACATTATAATTTGTTAATCGCAATAATTAAATTTCGATTACATATAATGTCCCCAGTATCAAGTTTTCATAATAAACGAAATAGCCTATAAAACAAAATCAGATTTTGTTTCTACCTACATCTTCGTTTACTAAACCACTTAACGGATTTTGATACAGCAAGCACTAATAGAAAGAAAGCGATAAACGAGAAAAGTTGTGAGTATTTTGTATCCGAATTACAACATTCATACTTATTTTTTTATAGCTAAGAGCAGTTTTCATTTTCGTCATTAAAAACTTACACACGTGCGAAGACGTTGGGTCCGTAGTACAAATTAAAACAGTATATACTCCAATAAAATCAAGACCTAATTGCTACAGAATATTTACTGCGTGCAAATAACAATAATATTTATTGTGAAAGTAAATAATAAATATAAACGACAACGATGATGCCGTAACTTGATAGCTGTCACTGGAAGTAAGCTATAACTGTGAAATGTCACAGAGAAACCACATTCAATACGAGGGAAGGAGTAGCAAATACACGCATGTGTCGATATAGCCAGTTCCATAGGACACATGGATTGAACGAAGATCGCAGGTTCAAGTTTCTCTCGTATTAATTTACTTAGAGATTGTCGGTTACTTTATTTTATCTATCTGACTTATCATTACTAATGAAACAGAACGTTCAAAGGAATAAATATTTTTTACAACATTAAAGTAATATAAATACTATGTGTGTGGTACAGATGGACTTTAAAGCAGCGATGAATGAAAACTAAATAAATGCGAGCAAACCGCTCTAGCGCCGCACCGTTCCATGGAACTCAGGTCGAGCCAGGTGTCGTGGTGCAAATTATTATATATTGCAAACACTGGTGATACGTATTCGATTTGCACTCGTATTTGCATCTAATAGTCTCCCCTGCGTCCACGTTAAATTATCTCAGTGCATTAACAAATATAATCTAATCGTTGTACTTATTTACTGTCTCATTTTGACATTTAACATCTCACGCACACTAATATATCTAATAAGCACGAGCGTCACTGATACTAATGCATGCCGAGTAATTTATTATTAATATCGCTATAATAATGTACAAGTATTAAGGATTCTAATCTGATCGCCTATTGGTCGAAATGCAACCGAAATTGCTAATAAAACAAGTATATGTCGATATTATTGTTTATGTTTTACATCACGTATATTGTCATGTGTTGGCAGTATGAAACTATGAAAGTTTTATTTTATCTAATATAATGTATTTGTAACGCAAACGTTGTAAAAATTTGAACTTTCTGCACTCCTTCTCAATATAAACTTTAACTATTTCAAATCTCACACTTGTCCATGCGCGCAATATGCTTAAAAAGAGTTACAAACTTTTCACTTCACGTATTCATATATTCATAGATTTAAAAGACTATGAATATGAATGAAGTCAAATTTACTTGATTTATTATTATTATCATTCCTCAATTTATTTTAACTGTACATATGCGCGTCAGAAATTGTTTAATGAAGAAAATGAATATTAAATCACAGAAGACTGAAGAATAACTGAGATACTAGTGTTCATAAATACGTTCAAGTGAGAGTTCTACCTGCTTAACAAAAAAAAATATTGTACTCCTTAAATAGGACATATTGTAATCGTAAAGTATTAATAATTGAAGAACAAAACAAGAACTTTACAATACTAAATTAATAAAGGTAACTATTCCAATTTAAAATCTACTTAACCATGATTTACTTTACGAATCCATTAATTAGTTTTAGTCGAACGTTTTTGTTGAACTATTTTTCACAAAAGTATAGAGCAAAATGGGTGGGTATTTGTACTAATATAATTTGTTTGATGAGAAATAAATGTATAAATTAAATAATATAACATTAACTAGTTCACTTTATAAACATAACTGTATAAAATATATAATATAGACTACAATCATAAACTGCTGCTGTTAAACATAAACTACAAACGATTGTTGATGGAATCTTCCAATAAATGCTCACGAAAGATATATTTAATTTTCAAAGACGGAATCATTTTGCCAATTTAAGTTTATATCTAAACTACTCAGGTCAACGACGCTTGCTATTTCCATCGCAGTAATAAATATATTTTGAATCTATAATAATACTATGTACGCGAAAGCAACTCTGTTTGTTTATAACATCAATGTGGATAACTAATCCGATTGTAATAATGACATTTGTCTTTGAAAACCTACTTAATAACGACAAAGTCATTAATTTTAGAATTTATGAAAAAAACATACGCCAAATGTAAATAAATATTCATTTAAATTACTCGAATGACTTTACATTCAAATCGAATAAAATTATAAGTTGTATATCGTATCGTAATACTTCATATACGAGTTGCTTCAATGCACGTGTCATGTCGGCGTGATATCTGAAGTGCTCTTCCCACGATCAATGTGTCGGTTATCCTAAAGTCAAATAGCACGTAACAACGATGAGAGACTAACGGAATGCCTTTAATCCCCTGGTAACAGTGAAAGTTCCTCGGAATATGCTATATATGCTAACAGGCTTGCTAAGTAATACTGCTATAAAAAATAATTATCGCAAATATCACTGTAATATAATGTATCTTTATAATATAGCTCATAAGTGACTACAATGGAATGAAAAATACAGAAATACAAAAGAAATTTTAGTTAAAACAAAGAAATATACAACTAAATTTTCGCATTAATAAATACCATGTATGGAGTATATTTGTTGGGTTACTTATTTAGATTCAGCAAGTATCTAATAACATTTTATGGCAAAACCAAATAGAGTTATCAGTTTCCCAAACGATCCCGAAGAAGTATCACTCTATTACAGCGGAATAGTGTACTACAGAATCCCCTTATCCATATTATAGTACTCTTAGATCAAATTTATTTTTATACATCGGCTACGGTATTTTGTAACTCGGAAACCCTTAACTTTACACTTAACTCTAAGCTTGCAAAATTTGCCCCTGAAAATAATATTTTCAACTGAATTTATTTATAATTTTTACATGATTATAATTTTTAAAATAAATGTTACAATCTATTTATAATTAAATGTGATAAATAAACAATTCATGACTTTATGACTATATATTTCATAAAGATTTATATAATAATGAAATGAGAAAGATACTTCATACGAATACACAATTAGTAAATAAAATATGATTTCAGCAGCTAACGAATGTATAAATTTTAAGAGAAATTTTAAAATATAAATTTTTGCCTTGATTTTATGAATTTCATTAACGAAGTTTTAACTCACGTGACAATAAAATTGAGCAAATAAATATTTTGCATGATTCTTTGTTTCGTATAATAAATTCGATCTGTTTATGCTATTGTTTCCGTTTTGTTATTTTTGTTTGACACGTTGACTCATAAATGACGCTACAATTATTTTTAGTTATATTCAACAAAATTAACGAGTGTCAGGATTTTATTTTGAGTATATATTCGTAGTTATTTTGTCTCTGAATATAATAACAATAAAAAAATATGTTTCATAGATCGCTTTCTTAAGCTATGTAGCTTACTTACATACTTTTTAGATATACTAAACCATTATCTTATTTTATGTCATTGCTACGCTACGTATTATTATTCATATAATAACATCCTACATATTATTCGCTTAATATTATATTTTTTAGAAATTAACGATAGATTGTAAAACTTATATTTTTGTTATTGTAACGACAACTACTCTTCTTAGATAAGTTTTTCTTTGACAGATGATTCGAATAAATTTAGTAATATCTTAGAAGATTATGCCCAGCATCAAAATATAATATTATCGAGATTTTTTTTATAATGTGACGCAAATAATTTTCGATGTTTAAAAAACTGAAAGTATCAGAAGGAGAAATTCAATACAAAAAAAGCAATTTCTCGCTAATCCGAATTAGTATCTGTAGGCATTCCCGTTTCTTTTGAGGAATTTATTTCTCAATTTCCCAAAGTGAATTTAAATTATAAAAATGTAAACTTTTATTAAGAAAGGAGAGATCTGTCCGTGAATAACGTCTCGTTTTTAATATTATTTTAGGAAGACTGCGAGCAAATGGACCACCTGATGATAAGTTATCACCTTCGCTGAGGACAGTAGAACTTTAAGAAGTACGAATATAAACGCCTTGTACAACTTCAATGTTCGCCAACCACATGATCAAAGATAACATTTCTTCGTTATATTACACTGACCCACTAACCCTTCAATCAATCAGAAATATTATTAATGGCAACATCTTTGGGTGAATTTGAGTAGCACTTTTTATTTTTCGATTTACACTGACTCACTTATCCTTCACAAATAATCATTGATGTTATTCAACCTATATAGCAACAATGCTGTTAATGTTGCTAGCATACTTGCTACCACGGTTATGTTTTTTATAATGAATATTTTTAATTTTTATTTGTATATCGTTGATATAATATATTCTTATGTAGATACATTTATAAATAAACTCATATTAATTAAGTATATAACATGAATTATATAAAAAAGACTTATATGGCTTTATCAGAAAATATTGAGATTCCAATTTGTTCAATATTTTTTTTTTTGATGATTGAAAATCTTGTTCAAAAATATTACTGGCAGTATTACTATTGCTCGTTAAAAACTGCAGATATTATGAGTTTGAAAAGACTTCATTTGGCTAAGATACTTCAGAAAAATTTAATATAAAAATTTGATACCCCGTGATTATTTTCATGACATCAAGTTTTTAAGCTTAAAATAAACGACAAATTTTTTTTGACGTTATAATCTTGAAAAATTTTTCGAAAATATGTTAATATATACCTATCATTATTATTTTTATTTACACATTGTTATTTTTAGTATATTTAGAACGAGATTGATCAAAAGTATAAATCAAAACTGATTTCGTGGATCCATTTAATAAAATAAAAAATTAAGAAAAAATATTAAGAAACTTGGCGTAGCCTTTGTATCCGTTGCGTTATTTTTTTTTAAATAATTATTCTATTTAGTTTCCGATATTTCCTGATTAATCAGTGAGTGGTATTTCGCTTTTATATATATATATAGAATAGGATCCGTTTTTCTGTATTAAAACTATTAATATAGGGTTAATATTTTATGAATTTTGTACGTATATGTAATCCGAATGAAAGTAATACGTACGATGAAATTTCTGATTGAGTGGCATCTGTCTGGCAAGCAGCCATTGCTGATGACACCACAAATGTTGTCCTCTTTTCCCTAATGTGCCTACTTAACGAACGAAACTTTCTTATCGAACGAAACAACACTGTCGAGTTTCGAAGTAATACCCACAATGAAATTATCGTTTTGGAAATGTTCTTCAAAATCATTGTTAAATTTATTCCTTAGTGCATACTTTCATTTCCACAATATTTTGATACATAACACGCAATTTAAAAAAAAAAGCTTATCGTTACTAAAATGTAGTATTTTTTAAAACAATATCGCAAATAACAAAATAAAAATGGTAAATAATAACGTTGCTTTGAAGTTGGGCCATCGTTAAAATATTACGACCGTCTTATATCGAAGGATGAAATCTTTAATCGGAGATAATATAAGTTTTATGTTGAATTTGCGGTAATCGTGCGACTCAGGCTAGACAGATAAGTTAAACGGTTTGTATATTATATTCTTAAAATGTTATGAGTCTGCAAAATCATGTTTATTTATCAATAAATTTTCAGATATTTCACGCATGGGATATAAGATAATGTACTAAAATTTTATTGTATAGATCGAAAATATCAGTAATACTAAAAATATACAACACAAGGTAGCCAACCAGCATGAATCAGTATTGTTGTATTCAGGTTTTAACGGTGAGCCGGTGGTAACATCTTAGTTTCCAAGGTTAGTGGTGCATTGGTGTTGTAAAAAATAGTTAATATTTGGTATCATCTATAAACGTTGGTGGCCACTTAACATCAGGTGGTTCATTTGCCCGTCTACCTACTTATTTTATATTGCAAAAATATTTACAATACGTAATCAGTTTTTGGAGATGGGAACCAATCAAGGCAAGGCAACTCTGTTTAGATATATTTGTAATCTGAACAACGACTCCAACTCATCCCCCTTTCAAAATGTAAAGTTTAATCAAATTAAAATGGAACCATCATGTAACATGAAAATCGGCGAAGCTATTAATGAAAATATAATCTTTTTCCAAATAATCTATCAAGATTACTTTATTACATATGATCATGGAAAATAATATATAATTTGATTTTACAATTTATCAATTGAGTTCATTATTTTGATTATTATTAATCAAACGTATTCATTTCTTAAAAGGATACAAATAATACAAAGAATTAAACATTTTAAGGATCCTTTCATAATGTCATATGTTTTATTGATCAACAACAAACAAGTACACGCAGTATATTTTACCGCCTCCTTTTTACTTCTTGGTGTTGACAGTAAATCATCAGTCAGCCAGTAAGTATTTTTTTCTGTTGCGTCACAAGCTTTATCCGCTACATGTATATTATAGAAGTCTTTTTTTTAAACATACGTAGATGTTTAAATGTAACAATGATTTTTAATAATTATATCTACAACAGGATTTGTATGAATTATTTTAGTTAACTAGCTCTCGTAATAAGTCGCAAACAGAAGCGTTTCGTTTGGGTAGACACCCCGCCCATCGATAATTATTCTAGGTCTTGTGTAAAGAATGAAGAGTTAGTGTAATTACTAAAAAAAGACGAAATATATGTTTATGTAGTTATTAATATCCATATAATTACTACCAATGTCCTGGCTAAGGCCTCTTTACCCTTTGAGGAGAAGGTTTGGAGCATTCCACCACGCTGCTCCAATGCGGGTTGTTGGAATACACATATGGCAGAATTTCGTTGAAATTAGACACATGCAGGTTTCCTCACGATGTTTTCCTTCACCGCCGAACACGAGATGAATTATAAACACAAATTAAGCACATGAGAATTCAGTGGTGCTTGCCTGGGTTTTGCCGAAATTATTTAATCATTGCGAATGGTGATCATTTACCATGAGGTGGCCTATTAACGTTTGTTTTGTGTCTGTTGTCATTGTATTTTAATCTACATGTTTTTCGTTTTAAAGGACCATACAGCTTGTTAGTTCGTTTTATATACCTTTAAAATAAACGTTGCTTCGTATACTAATTAAATTTTTGAAGAGATTTTGTAGTAATGCATATTTTTATATTGTTTGTTATTAAAATTATCTTATAATGAACCTTAAAAAATAAAAATCGCAGCGAGCTTATAGCTGTAAATTATAGTCGATTTTACTAAGGAAACACGGAAAGAAATTAAGTTTTTACTCTTTAAAGAAGGCGTTTGCGCTGTTCAGCAACTTCTCGGAATATTTTCATTAAAAACTTTAGTGCGCCTTTCATAGTTCATTTGTAAAAATTGGAATTCTTTTATAATCGCACTAAATAAGTATACTTTCCTATATCAACTTAGTGTTGACTAGACATTTCTGTTACTATAATTAGGGAATTATAAATATTTCGTATTATTTTTGTATGAGTATATATTCGCGAGTTTATGTTGTTTAATTAAAATATAATACTACTTATAAGATTAATAGACTAATAAAATGAAAAAAAAATTGATTATGTCCCCGGATTCTGTACGTGGAACGGTATAGGCCACGGTAAACATTTACACAGAATTGTATACACTGGCAACTTCAATACTCCGGGCTACTATTGAGTATTACTTGACAGAAAAACCCAATGACTTTTTACGACGCACCCTTTGAAATTCAGGACCTCGAGATATGCGTCCTTATTTGCTAGCGACTAGGGAGGTACCAACGAGGGAGATAGTGAAATCATACTATTTTTGTTTGTTTCCTATTTCCAGATTTACCCAAAATCTACTAATTCGTTTAATAAGAATGTTTCATAATAAATAGGATAATTTCAGGACGGAAATCACCTGCATAGTATGATTATACGTTTTGAGATTTGGCTTATGTCGAAATAGCCGTAGAAAGTGTGCGTGTTTTTCAAGCGACCGTTATCAAAACTATATACGGTATAAAAAAACATTGTGCACATTTTATTTGTATCCAAGATATCTATCTAAATCCACGGCAGCGTACTTATATAATATATGTTTAATAGATAAGAAACAGTTACTATGCTAATTTTTATAAATGGTAATAACATATATACCCTTATAATAATATAAAACATAATAACGAACGTAATCTTCATTTAACTTAACTCGTGCAAAATCACCATATATGTAGGTAGTCTATTATAAAACTATTTAGTATACACTATAAGATCTAGTACTAAGCTTAAGTATGTTCAGAAAAGTCTCAAAAGAAACCATTCGTTTAGATCGCTTCAAAATCGGCCACGACATCATATTTAATTTGACAGTTAATTTAGAACTTTTCTTCTCGAATGTAATTACATGTATATTTACCGTCTAGGTAGGTAGGTTATAATTCCGTCTGGGTAGGTACCACCCACTCATCAGATATTCTACCGCCAAATATCAGTACTCTATAGTGTTGTGTTTCGGTTAGAAGAGTGAGTGAGCCAGTGTAATCATAGGCACAAGGGACATAACATCTTAGTTCCCAAGGTTGGTGGCGCATAGGTGATGTTAGGAATGGTTAATATTTCTTACAGCGCCTTTGTCTATGGGCGGTGGTGACCACTTACCAACAGGTGGCCCATATGCTAGTCCGCCAACCAATGACATAAAAAAAAATGTTATGAAACACTACAGACATACAAATAATTTGTAAGGATTTAAAAGATTAAGATTTAAGCATAGGGGTGCTTCATTCGTTCGCTAGGTTAATACCATCATTCAACTCTATCAAATCAGTACAGCCGATAGGCTATTTAACTTGGTAATCACTTAATTAGAAGCGTATTTCCACTATAATTTTTTTATGCATATTTTAAATGATAAATATAATCTATTGAAACCATTAAATAAACACGTACGGTTATTATTAAATGTTTATATCAAGGATATTTCGTTGAATTTTTTGTTGACATTTAATATTTAAATATTCATAACTAGCTGTTGCCCGTGGCTTTGCTCACGTAGAATATTTATAAATTAACTTAAAATATTACGTTAATGTAAGACATCTTTGTATACCACATTGGTGTGTATTTCAACCCTTTGGGTAGAACATCCAGAAACGCTTAAATACGTATCTACTAATTTTTAGTCAGTGATACAATTATAAAACTTCATGTTTCTAACTTAAAAAATTACGGACTTCCAGACTAACCTATGTATGTATATAAGAAATATTAAACCCCTTAGAGGTAGAATATCTAGAAACACTTAAATACGTATTTAATCATTTTTAATCAGTATCCCAAATATAAAGATTTATGTTTCTATCTTAAAAAATGACGGACTTCTATACAAACGTTCAACCCCTATTTCACTCCTTAAGGGGAGGAATATGTTATTTTATAAGTGTAGATCAACAGCCTAAAATATAAATTTTATGCTTCTAGTTCTAAAAATGACAATACTATCATACAACCTTTCATTCCCCTTTTCAACCCAATACAACACTTTTTTCCTTTCACAGGCTCTAGACTATTTGTGTACCAAATTTCATTTAAATCGGTCCAGTTGCTTTGGCGTGAAAGCTAGAAAGACAGACAGAGTTACTTTCGCATTTATAATATTAAGATGGATGGAAGATTTTATATCGTGTAAACTATTACGTAACAAAAGTCATGGTCTGCTAAACATCAAAGACCCATTCGTGAGGACGCACATAAACTTTGAAAGAGGTATGTTTCACATTTTGTGTTTACAGACTAGATATATAATAAGATGGTTTGAAATTACTTCAAGCGTTATCGCCTGAGGCACTTTAATACCCCTTCATACTATGTCAAGTAAGGTCATTAAACTACCTGCATCTCCTTTGAAGACCGATTAATGTTGTAAAATAATTTTCTTCATTTAAAATTCTTGATAATTGCAGTAGCCATGAAAATATTATAAAGAGTTTTAAAGCTATGTTACATATATAGATACTTATCATTTAATTATATAAACGAAGTTTTTGGAAATTGTGAAATTCTGTCCCAAGCTATCCAATTTGTACCCAAATCCCTCTCCTGTATTCGACAAATATTTCATTCTGTTACTATTTGTTTTAAAACAGACTGTTTCTATAAAATACTAAACTAAGATTATATCCATAAGTGTAATTATATTCAAATTAAGATTTATGCCATAATCTATCCACTCTACGGAACCACTCAAATATACTAAAGAACCTTAGAGTGAAAAACAGCTATGCTTTATATTCTTTAGCTCCTTAAGAAACGTTCGATTTTAGAGAATATTGGATAGAAATATTTTTTCATATATCGGATCCATACATAACAAACGAGGTAAGATTGACATGTTCGGGCACGGGTAATGACAGGTAACTCATCCATGATTGAGTGCTTCATCAAACTAGAGTGAAATACGAGCTTATATTCTTTTGATTTACTACGCTTTTGCAAGCTAAACAGACATTTTTTTATATATTAATAACTACATAGTATACTTATTTTACACATTTTACAAGTATTTTCTTATATATTTACACCTAAGCATTTAATATGAAACAGATAAAAAAACGTGAAAAATTATCTAAATCTTTATAAAAAAAGTTGTGTGACTGTGTTTTGAATTATTTTTGGCTTGTCAATTATTGATTATTATAATAATAATCTAATCTAAAAGGATCTCTAATCAAAGAAGAAATTAAGATAAACAAACCTTAGATATATATATATTCCATACAATTTACTAATAGCTATAGCCTATAGTCTGCCTTTTTTTATTTTCGATTAATATATATTTATTTATAATACAACACCATTGTCATTCACCACTATATATCTTATTAATTTTACTTCCAAAGTTCCGACAACTTTGGCGACACTCAAAAACTCCTTTTTACGAGAATCCATATTGAATATCACACATTATTCAAGATCACGTCCAATAATATCGCGTCAATTAAATGTGAAATTGTTTATTTGTCTTTACTGTACTTGTAGTTGGAAAAGGCTATACGTAAATAAAGGTGAAACCAATGTTAATTTATAAGTTACAATAACGCTTCTCTATAAACTATTTAACTGTTAAACGACTATAACTTGAATTTGAATTATGGTCGTATAAATTATTCAAATTACTGATACAAGAATTAGCCACGTACAACCAAACCTGCGAAATGACTTTTCGATCTTACTGTTCGATGATTCTGATACCACTGTTCGATCCTATTATGGGCTCAAAAGAGTTTCTCTTTCTGTTAAGTTTTCCGATGCGCATGACAATGTAAGGACCAAAAGCATAATACTAAGTATGTCACGCGTCATCATGGCATATTGCTACATCGTGCCTCGATTCAATACCGTGTCATGGTAATCTATATGTTTTAGCACTATTACATGCATGTTCTGAGGCCAGACACACTTCGCGTTCCTAATTACTCTCATAAGACTGAGAATTTGCAATGCAAGCACGGTTTATACTTAACCGAGACTCATGCCGAAACAGTATAATGTAACAACATTAAACATATGATTGTATTTTTTTTTTTTAATATTTTTTTAAAATTACATAAAAGTTCATTAATCCCCTGTAATCCGTGCCATAAACTCATTTCCTACTTCCCATATTTGGTGTTGCTAACTCAATTCTTAGTTTTGGCATTTTCTTATAACTTAAATAAAAAATATTATTATACGCATTTGTAAAAGTATAGGTTAGCTCATAACTTTTAGAAGAAAAGTAAATATTATAAAATGATATCTATTTATTTTTAATTATTTTTATTTATTTTTAATGATCAAGGTGTAAAAGTTAAGGTCTTATCAAATACTGGTGTCATTTTTAAACTTTATTTATTTATTTATTGCAAAAGTTACATCATCAACTTATCACTAAGCACTTAAAATTAATATCTGACCTGGGTAACATACAAAGTAATACGTCTTTAAAGGTGTAAACAACATTGAACAATATAGAAATTTCTATCAAACTAAAATTTTTGCACAACAATATATTTTTTGTAAAAAAACATCCATTCATTAATCCCAAAAATACGAATTAAATGAATTGCAGGAATATTTTACCCTTATTTTATTGTGCTCTCTTTTAAAATTTTTACGAAGCACAAAAGCTCCTTTTCCCGTCATTTTGTTAGGATATCCTATTAAACATGCAAAAAATATGAGTACAAAGGAAGTAAGCAAAGGTACACGGACTTTATTTTATAAATTTAAGAATGTTATAAATGCAAATTATACTATCCTTAACTAATACGTAATATTTGAAATTATATGTTTTTAAAAACTATTGTATTAAATTTCAATATTTACAAGATACCTTAAGTTTTATAATAACACTCAAATTTAAATTAAGATTTATAAACCATCACTGACTCAGCATAATTGTATAAAAATTCGAAAGCTGACAACACAAAGCGAATACCCAGGAAATTGAATTTGGGATGTATACGCCATCAACCAAGTTATAAGCTGTTTAAACAGTAATTTTCCTCCTGAACTCCTCTCAAAAGATGGTATTTGTAATGAGTTTCTAATTACACTAACGTTTAAAGTAATCTACTAATGTATACAATATTTGTATATTAAAATAAACAAAATGTATTCAGGCAATCTTACACTCGAACCTTACAATATAAATAATCAACTCAACTCTAAATATTTACAGTATTAAATAGATGAGTCATAATTATATTATATATTGTAATCGAATGTACAGCAAGTATGTATATTATAGCGATATAATATGACTAAATCGAAAAGGATCATTCAACTTTCTAAATAGGGAAATGAAGTACATAACTGTAGTGGGTATACTGACCCCACCCTCAACGCTACGAGCGATTGAATTTGTAAGCAAATATAATAGCTACGAGTACAAGTTAGATAAACCTGCAAGAGATGGAAAATATTTAATATGATTCTTCTAATATATTTATCTTAGATAAACACGCGTTTTCATAATATGATACCAATGTGGATTTAGATGCTTGGAAAATATTATTAGAAAGAAAGAAACACATTCATAAACATATTATTTTTCAGATTTATAACAGCGGTAAAATCTAATAATACTTTGCTCTTTTTACCCGTATAAATCGAAATTGATGGTAATATAACCTACAATTACTTTGAAAGTTGATAGACATGTACCTAGCCGTTTACACTGAACTAACAGTGTTTGCCTTTATGACGTCACACCATAGCGGCTCGTCTTTTAAATCACGTTATATACAAATTGAAAATTACGACTTTTTAATTTTAATATAATAAATCAATAATGTGCTTTTATGATTCAAAATCAGTATTTTTAAGTATATTTCTACAAAATTATTATTACTAAATTTAATTTTTTCTCAAATATCATAATTTATTTTTCACTACCGAAAGTACCCTATTATCTGTATTATATTAAATAAAAACTTTACAGCCAAGTCAAATGATGTTAATATGAATAGTCTATTCCAAGCACAAGAGGACAAATAAACATTAACTGACATCGAATTAACGCGATTTCATTGGTCGAAAGCTTGAATCTATGATATTCATAATGAGGAATGGAGAAAAAATGGCGCTTTGAATGTCGACGAAGCTGTTGTCGGAATTTTGGAAGTAAATTTAAAGTTGATAAGTAGTGAAGACGAATAAGTAATGTATTTTAAATAAAGATAAATTAAGATTTTAAATTAACATGGTTATTTTTATTACTAACAGTATCTAAAACGGGATATTTACCATGTTTTTTATTTTTATTTGGTGGAGCTCGATATTTCGACATTATCTACGAATGTCTTGTTCACGAGACTCCAAAGATAAATTAATCAAGAACTATTTGTTGAACACAAAATAACTGAGCTTTTAACAAATCGCATCGAATACGTAAATCTAAAGTTTGATTATTTATACCTCCTTCGATTGGAATACGTTATAGATTGTTTTATCAAGACTTTTATAGTAGAAAATATCACTTTATATTACAAACAAATATTACACTCAAATCTGTTCACTGTTTCTCTATAATAGATATTTGGCTAATATATAGATAATGGCTTAATATTTTCTGAAATTTCAGATTTGCTCATCTTTTTATAGAAAAATTGAGAGAACTTCGATAAGATAAGATAATAAAATAACTGTTAGATTTATTAGAGTGATTGGTGATGTTAATAAATAATGCGAAACTATTGTTTCATACTTTAATTAATAGAGACTTACAAAATATCGACTACATCGGTACGAAGACCAAGACAGAGAGAGATTTTCACCTTTTAACTATAGGTGGCGCTAGACGTTCACAGACTATAATTATATATTTACCACAGATTACAACAATAACGATACCTTGCTTTAACGATTTTTTATAAAAGGAAGACGGACAATTGTTCTACCTGATACTACATGGTCACTACTGCTCATAAACATTGCCACTATAAAAAATAATCATTATTCGTCACATCACCAATGCGACGCCAACCATGTGAACTAAGATGTTATATCCCTTGTGCCGCTAGTTATACTGCCTCACACGTCCATCAAACCGGAACACAACAGTACCAAGTATTCCTGTATAGCGGTAGTATAACTGAAGCATGCGCCAAGTCCTAGCGGTAAAATAATCTGCAATTAGAAAGTATTTAAAATTTTAAGAAAATAACAACAATAAATAGTAAATTATGACCACAGTTTTATTAATTCTTTAATCGGTGAAAAATTATCTGTTACTTCTAAATAAAATTGAATACAGTAGTTGTATTTTGTATCCACAATAAACGAAGCGTAACGTCAACGATACTAACTTCGGACTGCATGCGAGCATAAATTTAGAAAGTAACACAAGCGAACCGCAAACAGCCTCCTGGATTTACGGACCAATAAAAAGGACAGTTTGTCAACTAAATAGTACTTCACGATTGTAGGGAAATATTATAAAACATTATTTACTAAATCGTTATTATTTGTAAACATCATGTCAGATGCCTCGTTTTTATTTTTAGGTAAATTAATCTACCAAACTGACTAACCACGCTGACATAATCCGAACGTTGATAAAAAATATTCTTGACAACTTTGTAAATAAAGAAGTTATAAAAAATTGATTACAAAAAGGCATCCTTCCTTTGTATAATAATGCGCTCTTTTTAACTCATTGTATAATTTATTTTAAAAAATCATTCAGCCCTAAAAAGCATCCGGAACCTGGAAGGGAACGTGAGATTTTTATCCCTGCATTGGTGGCACTGGCACGGATTGGTGCTGTGGGTTTTTTTTACATAAGCGTCCTCTGCCTCTCCGCGCGACACTTCAGGAGAACTCCATTCAAAAAGAAAGAGAGTAATCTTGCCCTCACTCCACACTAGTGCGTACAGCAGCGTGAAGCCATCCAACATTTCTTTCTCTGGGCCGTCTGAAATAGCAATCACCTCACACTATATTTGAGTGGAAAGATAAAAGATAAAAGAGTATGAATAAAAGATGTATCTTTTATTCATAATCTTTCATCTTCGTTTTTTTCATCAATTTTTTCAAGTGTGCGTAGTTGACAAGATCAGCTACAATGTATATGGAAAAATTCGAAGAAATCTCTTAGCCGAGCTTATTTTTGAGCGCATTATTTCCAATAGAAGTTGCAGACAATTTATTTTCAATATTAAGTTCAAATTTCACCGGCATATGTAACTGGGTACGAAAATGGCACAATTGGTGAAATATTTGATTTAGAACAATTTTAATAGTTACTGGTTAACCTTGGTAACTAAGATGTTGTACATTTATATATCATTTTGTTAAAAATTATGAATATAATGCATTTTTCTTGGCTCCTTGGCTAGGTTTAATGCTTGACCTGCTTCGAGCTATTTTTATTAGTGAGGGTGGTTTTGTTGATTGTTACTTAAAATTGTATTATTTTATGTGACGACAAGTATAAAATAGTTTTTCTGTCGTCCACACCTTAACAAAAGTTCTATTCTATTGTTCTCTTTAGAACGACTAGATAGAAAAACTTAAATGTTAACATATAAACAACTAAGAAGATTAATATTTTGCACCGATTGAATATTCAGTTCCCCAAGTACAAGTTGCAGCTTTGATAATCAATCACACCTTAACGGAACATCTCGAATACAAATAAAACTCCCAAGTGAAACTTCTTATACAGAGTTTTAAACATATTATCGAGAAAGTTAAAAGAAATAGTCGCAAATAAAGTGAAAAACACAATGCAACGTGTATTTTTATGTTATCGTTAATCGCGAATAATAACACTTATATTATCAAGAATTTTTAAGAAGCAATTTAAGGGTATATTCGTAGGTACGCGTCATAATATTAATGGTTAATGATTATTTGTTTTTTAATAAACTACGTCCAAGCGCTTTTCAATCATTGGTAAAGATGAAACATGAAATTTAGACTATCGAATTATTGTTAACAGTGGTTCAGCTCACAGTAAAAGTTATAAAAATTTTGATAGTTTACAATGTCGCGGGATAAATATTGTAATAAACGCACTCGAAATCGAGAATATCCTACGTGGTCCAATTATTATCAGTATTTGTATAATGCAATAGAAGTTACATGAACTTGTCAGCATAACAACTTATGTTATACTGTGGTGTTATAGGTGGCTTGTTGAGTTAAATATTTTTAACTGTAACTATAAGTTTCCATGGCAACAAATTATAAAACATTTGAAGAACGTTCCGCTAAATAATATTATATAAAGGCGAAATTAAACTATTTGAAAAATAAAATAAGTTGGAATCGTCTATTACTTTTCTTCTATGATTTACGTACAAAATTGTACCGCCTATCTTCCTCTAAGCGGAAATAAAATTTCTCCAAAATCCACGTAAAAGTCATATCTCCGATTAAAGATTTCATCCTTCGATATTGGCCGATCGTAACATTTTAACGATGGCCCTAAGAACGACTTCTTTGTTTTAATACCATTATTTTATTATTTATTACAACATTACGTTTTAGGGCTCAATTAACAACATTTTATATTTCCATGGAAGCTAAAATCTTTTGGTGCTCTTTAATTTTCAAAACATTTCTACATATACTTTTTTCGCAGAATACTTTGCTACTGCATAAATTAATTCATACCGGAATTCATATTTCTTTTGAATACAATAGTTGTTTTATGTATAAATATGCTTTTATTCATTCGGCTATTCAGAATAATATTTTTATTTGCTTGAAATAAAAAGTTTTACCCGCATGTCACCGACGAAAAGGAAATAATTATTTAATAAATAAAGAACTTAGCCAATGATTCGTCTCATTATAACTTCTTTCTTCACTAAATTTATTTATGATCGTTCTCTAATGTTAAATCGTATGCCAAAGGTGTAGTTTATTCTGAGTTGAATTAGGTAACTTAATTACTTAGTAGCAAGGCTCTGGGCAATACAATCTGAGTAGATACACCCACTTTTTACACATTCCACCGCCAAACAACAATATTTGTATTGTTTTGTTCAAATTGGCAGGGTGAGTGAGCCAGTATATCAACAGTGATGACCACCAACCCGCATTTCGGAAATTTACTCGTCCGCCTAATTATTTAACATTAAAATAAACACATTATTATTATGAGTGTTTATTTTTGAATATTATTTTTGTTGCATTGCTTGTTATATTATTATAACAGCAATGTGATTATATTCTTATAGTCCCTATACACTAGCAACACGAAGCGAATAGACAGTGTGTTGCCACGCTCGACCGGATTTAAGTCGTCCTTCCTTGAGATGATTTTACACACGCATTCTGCAACAGTTCAGTCCATGATTTTTGACAGAATCATATAGATGTATTGTGTATGGTGTTGAGTGTAGGCCCGCACTCGCGTTTTTTTAAATATAATATATTATATTTTTTTTATATTACACTAGCTTAATGCCATAATGAACGTCTTATAAAATTGTTAGCATAAACTATAATTCTCCAGTCGTCACCGCTGATACACATATATATTGGAATTATATATATATATTATAATAATGACCGGTGCATTATCTGCATCGTCTTACTTTCTTACTATTTTAGACTAACTAATATTAATTGTAATTATGTAATGATAACTGTGATGTTTAATTTCTTACTCGTTTTTATATATATCAAAACAAAATGTAATGGCAGATTATATTTAAGACTGATCGACATTCTCATGCATTCGCGTATATATTATTTAGATATTACCATGAGTATATGCAATAAGCGTACTTCGTCTGAGATGCCTCGTTGAATACAGCCGCCACTCGCACTCGCACATTTTTTAGCGGTACGATTTTAATGGAATATAATTCATATAATAACTATATAATATTAATACATTTTTACTGTATATATTTATATATAAATGTCATTCAAATAATATAAACATTAAATAGTATATTTTCTTGATAAGTTAATAATAATAATAAAATTATTATAGTTTATATTGGGAAGCTTTATCGCCTTACAGTCTTAATATTTAAGGTGCAAACTCTAACTAGTTCAAGTAATTACCAAGTTCAGCTTTTCCTGCACAATAATTTTCAGTTTATAGTTGATATTGTTTGAAGGGTATATTATAATTAAAATAGTTTTTAATTTTTTTTTAATTATCTTGGAAATATCCAATTGATAATAATGCATGACTATAATTCTAATTTAAGCTGTTTGTATTTCAATTAAATAATCTCTCGATATATCTTATAATTTTATGATATGTATTTAGTGATTTTTTATAATAAAGCTGTATAAAGATGGTGATTATAATTAAAAAAATAAAATTTCGATTTTTTTTTAATGATTCTTTTTGGTATAATCTACTTTCCGAACGGCTTTACATTTAGATCATCACTGTAATAAAAAAAGTGCTATTTGGAGCCTACTTGAATAAAGAATATTTTGATTTGGAAATTATTAATTGTAAATGATTATTAATTATTTTAGTAATAACAACATTGTTTTAGAGCGCATCATTATCGCTATCATTGCGCATGTAGCTTGCATTGGTGTTGATAGCCTTATCCATCTAGTGTATAGCATGTACGGTTGTAAATCATAAGTTTTTCGGATTTTTTTCACGACAAGACAAAATAATTGTATGTATCAAATCGGAATGCTTAGAATAGATTGAGGTATTTTTTTAAAATCCATGAAACAAATGTATGTAATCGACATTCTAAGCCATTTTAACAAATTATACTAACAATATTAAAGCACTTGTACTAAAATGCATTAACTCTCCGCGGCATTTGTAAGCAAAGACTCTTAATCCGCAGACGTACATAACTATATACATATTAACTCCTAATGCATAGGGTCAATACTCGATCACAACAGATGTGCGTCAAAAGAATGTTGTGTTACGTCTTGAGAACTGTTAACGGAATTAAATATTATTTCTAACATGATTTTATTTAATAACTATGCGATACTAATTTATATTTATTTAAGTATTATTCATTTCAACGATTACATACATACATACAAAACATAGACATTATTTTTTTTATTGTTGGTTAAATATGCATTTAATGAGAATATATGAAATAACGTATTTGTAATGAACTAAAATCTATGACATCAGATTATTATTTATAACGGAATAGTAAGTTTACAGAAAAAAAATGTTGGGCATAGTCTTTTTAGTACTTTTTTCGTATTTTCGCCGCCGAAACGTGAGTTGTATGTGGAAAGATTTTGTGAGATAATATATTACGAATATCCAAAGCAAATCTGAGAGAATACTTGGATACTTAAAGTTAATACACAGCACAAATGGAACTCGAAGTTAAAATTCCGACAAAAGTCTGCCTGCTTCCGTGAAAGTTTCTTTTCTTAAAAGAATTCTCTGTTGTATTTTCTTAACATCAGTCATTTCACCAACAGTTGCCAGTAATACGTCTAAAACATTTTCTATATATTGTTTCGCAACTATGCTTTTAATAAATATCAAATTTATATCAAATAACATCTTATATAGTATATATATACTTAACATATGGTAAATGGTTTCTGTATGTTAAAATCCTAGCTTAATATATTTACATGTCGCAATGGAGTGTACCTCTTTGGTACGTGTGCTAGTTTAGTCCTGCCAGAAGTAAAAACAAAACTACGAGTACTATCTAACCTAATATAATAAGATTTAATAGATATAATAGTTGTCTATAAAGAAAATCGCGTTTAGTTTTTTTCTACGTTATTGATAGTCACTTACAACAGGTTAAAAAATTGATAAATTTAAATGTAATTTTAGCCAATTTTTTGTACTAGTTATTTTTAAAACTAATGGTGTAATATCAAATTGCTTTTCTATGCGTTCGTTGAGATAAATTAGGCGATAATTAGGTTAGAAATAAGTACATCGACAAGCGTTTTCTCTTGCATTGACCTTGGATCAACCATCGCACTGAGTCATCTAGGCCTTATAAACAGTTTTTACTAAATTATGCTTAATGAGAAAAAATATAAACATCTCCCAAGGTGTTCTAAAGACATATTATGTTTAAAATTATAATTACTATAAGCAAAGCAGTATACATTATTTAAACTATATAAAATAGTGTACCAAACTTTCCAAAACACAGATGTGTGCTTAATTGAATGTAACTAATACCGACGCCGCTAATACTTTAGGTAAATTAATAAAGGGAGAAGTGCGCCATTATGAAAATCCACGGCGATACTAATAAATCGATCGATATCCTCATACTCCCAGACACCCAAACTTCATGCTAGGAAACATCTCGCTGATATAAAATACGCGATCATACTTTTACATAACGATTTTAGGAGAAAATTTAACACGACTTTAAAACATAGATAAGTCCTAGATTCCCGTCGCTTTTATCTGATATTAAGACTATTACAGTTTAATACTTGAGATATGGCAGTCGTTTTAATAACAGAGTATAGTAACTCATCTCTTATCGGTTTCAAATTTTTTACTTACAGGTTCTTGTTAACTATATTAAATAAAATGATATTTGTCAAAAAGTTCTCAAATTTCGTAATAAATCTTAAATTCGATTTTTGAAAAGCAAGACACCTGCACGAGTTGTAGAAACGGGTATTATCTCTGAGATTACACTGAGCTTGCAACACTAAAACGTTTCGCGGAACGCCACAACGTACCGAACCGTACGAAGGTGGATAACGCGTTCTAAGATATATAAGAAAACATTTTCTACATACTTTGTTATTAGATTTATAAAACAAAATTGCTGAATTGTAAGAAGTACGAGCAATGTGTACCGTAGATCTGATATAAAGTACTACGTATATTACTTCGATAGGAAATTCTTTTATAAAGAGACTAGCTGTTACCCGCGGCTTCGCTCGCGTAGAATATGAATATATTTACAAATTTACTTAAAATATTACGTAAATTTCTTGACGTGACTTCCAGACTAAGCTATATAAGAAATGTCAACCCCTATTAAACCCCTTGGAGGTAGAATATCTAGAAAGATTTAAATACGTATTTAATCATTTTTAATCGGTATCCCAAAAATAAAGTCTCATATCTTTAACTTAAAAAAATGACGGACTTCCATACAAACGTTCAACCCCTATTTCACTCCTTTAGGGGTAGAATTTCCAAAATTCGGGTGTGATGATATGTTAGTTTATAAGTATACAGACTAAAATATAAGTTTTATGCTTCTAGTCCTAAAAATGTCAATACTTTCAACAACTTGCTACCTTTCATCCCCCTTTTCAACCGCTTACAGCACTTTTTCCAAATAAAAAGTAGTCCTTTCTCAGGCTCTAGACTATTTGTGTGCCAAATTTCAATTAAATCGGTCCAGTAGTTTTGACGTGAAAGCGAGACAGACAGACAGACAGAGTTACTTTCGCATTTATAATATTAGTATGGATATGATGTAATGTCAACTACTAGTATACTTTTAATTGATAACTATAGTAAATTTAATATTTAAACAATATCTTATTTTTATTAACAAAAATAACGCTTATTGACTCGTTTTAGTCTCTGACTTATTTAATTTGTCGATGACTTTTAAATCACTTTAACTTTAATTAAAAAGATTAAAATTTAGCATAGTTGCAATTTGCAGTGACCTGAATACGGACATGAGGTTTAAAGTGCCTACAAAGTTTTTATTGAAGGGGTTACTGGGTTAAAATATAAAAATAATGAATATAATAATAATTATTTCAATTTTATTTTATAAATGTTTGTTATTTATTATTCTACGAAGAGACAAATTGGAAGAGAAAAATAATTTATAATAAATTCAGTTCGTAAACTGCAATAAACCTTTTTTCTTAATTGACGATTTTATATTACTTAACTAATAACGTAAAATTACGGTCGTAATGACGTATTTTCAAATTAGGATAAGATACCTATGTCTATATATAGCCTTATGCATGACTTGTAATTAAATAATTCCGTTAATCCGAATATTTGATTAAATTAGAATGAAATAGTTGGAATCACAAAATACATACTGAACTTGCCTTTATCTTTTGGGTTTAATTAATTTTCTTCCTCGATCGTATTGGTATTTATTTTTATATAAATAATGTAGCTAATTTGTGTATTATTATTCGCGTTTTTATTAGCTCACAGTACTATTATATTATGAATATTCAAATATATATAATTAGTAATTCGTGTAATTTTATTATATTTTCGCGTAATTATCGCGTATTTATAATTACAAAGTATAAAAATTTAACTCGATGATAGCACAAAAATAGTGACTAAATTAATTTTGGTTATAATAGACACAGTACTAAGTAACGTATTCTATTCACACAGTAATAAATACCTACTGTTCGTTTAAAATGTTACAAAGCGTAATTCAAAAACAGAAAATAATCGTTAGAATGCGGCCCTATAAAATATCTCAATTTTGTTTGCAATTGAAATTGAGTTTCGTTCAATAAAATCGGTTCGTGAATTAATTACTTTAGGTCTTTGAATAAACATGAAGTTGGTATAAACGTTCAGGGTATAATATTTCAAAAATTGACTGTTTTTTTTAAAACTTGTGAAATCATGACGGTCGCTCCCTTTTTCGTGACACAAAATATATATTATAATATATCAACATTTTTTTAATAGATTGTGCATATTAATATTTTTACAAATGTATTTTCAATTCTTAATTGTTTTTTTTTTTACAAATAATATAACTTACACTTTAATCTACTATATTGTAGTAGATACTTATTTAGACAGTTTATTTGTATCCTATATTTTAAATGAACTCTTATAAAATCAATCAAAAAGGATATAGCGATAAATGTATTGCAACTGAACTGAATGCTAAGTATTGAATTATATTTGAAGAAATCATGGTTAAAAAGGAATACAATTTATCGAATCGTTATCCAACTGCCGATTTAACAGGTTTGCTTCTATTTATTTATATTTCTTCCGAGTCATTTGCGGCAAGGAAAGTCGAGGACCCGATAATTGATTATTCACGAATCTCGCTAGTCACTGATGTCTTATTAAAAAGAATCTCTCTGAAGATTTCGTCAGTCACAACCAATTAATCATCTCTTATATTATTATAATTTATAAGCAATATTTATACGCAATATATTTTAAATCGTTATTAATTTTGTCGCCATTAATTTATTAAATATTTATTGTTTTGTCAGAAATTTCATAGATATGACAGATAGCAAATTTTATAAAATTATACCAGTGCCGTCAATTTCATTGTTTATGATATTAATATTTAATATTGCTTAAATAAAAAAGCAGTTGAGTGATAATATGGTATTTTTTTCTTAATTATGATATGTAACATAAAATGTTTGTAGTATAATATTCTTTAACTGCTTTCAAACGAAACATCAGAAGTTTCTTTGTTGTGAGCACACCAAGAAGCATAAATATAATCACATAGTTTTCGACGCGCTATTTATATTAAAGATTTGAAGTAATCCATTTTAACAAATTAAAATTTGAACTACCAAACCGCTTATACTTGGTTTTCATTTAACAGTCGAATTGTGAATATAACGAAGGGTTTAAATATTTTTTTTTACATTAATACTCGTACTATCAAAATATGTAAAGTAACTTTTTCTTATCGCCCGTTGGCGCTTTCGTCTTAACATTGCTTCAGGACTCGTTTTCGTGAGGAAAGTAATTTTGTCCAGTGTCTAGAATGTCTCTGTGTCCTCGGGCAATGTCAATATTTCAAGCAACTCCCTAAGGCCCTTCGAAAACTCTTCTTTATATCTGGTTGACCGCAACCCTTATGTACAGAATGGTAACTTTCGCTAAAAATATATTTATATACCTAAACAGTAAGTTGTTATAAAAATTATTGCTGGGTTTTTATTAAAAACAGTATAATGTTATAATTTGCTTACTAATTTTATTGACTTTTATATTTCTAATAGCTCAAACTTTATAGAAATCCATACTTCCATACTAATATTATAAATGCGAAAGTAACTCTGTCTGTCTGTCTGTCTCGCTTTCACGTCAAAACTACTGGACCGATTTAAATGAAATTTGGCACACAAATAGTCTACAGCCTGAGAAAGGACTACTTTTTATTTGGAAAAAGTGCTATAAGGGGTTGAAAAGGGGGATGAAAGGTTGCAAGTTGTTGAAAGTATTGTCATTTTTAGGACTAGAAGCATAAAACTTATATTTTAGTCTGTATACTTATAAACTAACATATCATCACACCCGAATTTTGGAAATTTTGGAAAAGGGGTTGAACGTTTGTATGGAAGTCCGTAATTTTTTAAGTTAGAAATATGAAACTTTATTTTTGTGACACTGATTAAAAATGAGTAATTACGTAGTTGAGCGTTTTTCGATATTTTACCTCTGAGAGGGTGAAATAAGGGATGAAAGTTTTTATGGAAGTCCGTCATTTTTTTAAATTAAAGATATGAGACTTTATTTTTGAGATACACATTAAAAATGATTAAATACGTATTTATATCTTTCTAGACATTCTACCTCCAAGGGGTTTAATAGGGGTTGACATTTCGTATATAAGATAGTCTGGGAGACCGTCATTTTTGAAGTTAGAAGCTAGAAATTTAATTTTTGGGATACCGATTAAAAACGAGTTGATACGCATTTAAACGTTTCTGGATATTTAACGTCTAAGGGGAGATATAGGGGTTGACATTTCGTATACAGGTTAGTCTGGAATTCCGTCATTTTTAAAGTTAGAAGCATGAAATTTTATTTTTTGGCTACCGATTAAAAATGAGTTGATTCGCATTTAAGCGTTTCTGGATATTCTACCCTAAGGGCTGAAATACACACCAATGCGGTATACAAAGAGGTCTTAAATTTACGTAATATTTTAAGTTAATTTGTAAGTATATTCATATTCTACGCGAGAAAAGCCGCGGGTAACAGATAGTTATAATATAACTTGTTCCTAAAACAAAATAGTAAAAATCTTAAGCAGCAAAAAAAACTACGAGGAAACAGGAAATTAAGATTAATGATAAATTAAGAGAAAAGTGCAAGCTGATCTATCTCGTACCTAAAGTAACATTTTAGTTTGGTTTACTAATTTCTATCATTCTTCACAAATTTAAACAAAGAAACTTTGATAAATTTATCTCTATTTGTCGATAAATTATTTTAAATTGTAAAAGTAATTGATTAATATTAGTATGGCTTTTTATTATCTCATAAAATATAATGGATAGCAATAGAGACACAATTAATGTCTGAGATCTGCAAGTCAAGAGCCACATGTCGCTGCTAGGGTGCTCTCTAACTGAATATATATTAGCTCATTTATGTTAATTCTGTTTGTCTTCATGAGAATAACACCTACTTTATTAATCCTGTACACGTCTAGTAAATAATATACTTTAAATTACATTAAAAAGTTTTCAAATTAGGGTAAACAATATTTAAAACTTATGATGATTTCAGTTTTATTTAAAACTAACTATCGTTTAACTCTTCATTCTAGTTTTTCTTCTATTTACGTTAAAGTAAACTAGCTACGACAATTATCCCACAGAAGAGGAGTAAAATTAATTTATATAGGTACTTAATGCAATCTAAAAGTTTCAGATTTGTGCGAACTTTGAAATAACAAGCATACCAATTAGTGCAAGATTCCAGTGATAATAAAGTTTATGTAGAATTCCTTTGTAGATTTCAACCATGTTACGTTTGAAAATAATTATGAGTCAAAAATTAATTAGGTTACCTGAAATCGATGAAACGCTAGCTTATAACAAAATATTTAATGAAATTATTTATTTTATTTTATATTATGAATACATATTATTCATTTGACTGCCTTGTTATAAAACAACAGATCACACGGTCCTGGGTTCTAACCCCAAAATATAATTATAATAGTGATTGAATAGCGAGTGCATCTGTCATTGCGCACACACTTGTGTATGTACTGCTTAGTCATCTGGTTTCCCTTGAATTTGACATTATAGATTATTTGCTTTAAATCTTTAGATAAAAATAAATATTAAGAATTATTAAATTTATTCCATTTAAAAATTATGCCCTTGTGTATCATAACGGTAATCATTAGATTTTCAAAACGACAGTTTAATTTTCTCTCTGCATATTATCGCCACAAAAATCTTTCAAATGATTATATTATCACTGTATAATAATATAATCTATACATTTTTTAACATTCACTTATCAAGCATAGCGAAGAAGATGATTGTCTTATAAAAAAGCAGGGACGCCAACATTAGCATATTTATTGGTATAATTTTAGCTGAGTCCACGATCGTTGAGAATTCAATATTAATAATACGGCGTGATCTTATATCTATCCCTATAAACACTCTCGAATATGGAACTTTGAATTTTTTTTGTGACTTAATGAATTTAGATAATGGCTGAGGTCTTTTATCTGAAATTTTATTTGTTTATTTATCTGTCTTTAATATTATTTATTGTAATGACCAAAGATAATGTAATTTATGTTTATAATATAATAAAATAACACATGTTGCAGATCTCAGTTGATTTATTCACTTTTGACTGCGAAGCAAACGAACTGTAAGTTACTTGTACCGTAAAAATTAAATTCCTACCATATAATATAAAGGTATTATTATTATCATTTTCGTGTCATTATCTGTAGTGGCTAGAGCGATATGAATTCATCTTTGATCAAAATATCTGGATCTCTACGGACAATGTAAAAATATTATTCAAGTCGTACCTGTTTTTTCTTATAAATAAAACTATTTGTTTTCTTGTTATGAATAAGAATTTTATGTTTCGAGAAAAATCAGAAACTTAATTTATTTTTATGTCAATCTACCATTAATGTCTATGAGCGTTTAATATGACAAGGGCAACAAAAAACTGAAATTATACAAACGAGTTTTATTATTAATCTGACAATTGAAATAATAATTTATTAAAGTAATAATTTAATAAAAACTATTTTGTATTCGCAGAGATTTAAACATTGCAATTGTTATCTATATAACAGTTGTTATGGAACAAATTATCACATAGTAAAGTAGCAGTATTGGTATCTAGTGCAACTTTATTTATCTATTTCATCTTATTCTTTTAATTGAATACATTTCCAGGCAAGTTTCGAGTGACGTTACGATCTTTGATTTTGTAATTTTGATAATAAATATACCCTTTTCAAATTCAATTCAAATTTCCTTTTAAATTTTAAAAGCTATCGTTCAAAAGTTCATTATTTATAAAATGACAAGATGTTTTAACACGTGTACATGTTTCAACACAAAGATGGATTCTAATAAATTAGTACAAACGATTTTAATGTTTTTTCTGTTTTTAATTTATAATTAATTCAACGATGGTCAAGAATAAAATGAAAAATGCTTTCATGCATAACAAATTGCTCATTGAAAATATTAATAAAACCTGTTAAGTCCCAGTTGAAACGGCATGAAGAAAATCGTACCCATCGCTGTTAGCGATTATTGTTTCCAATATTATCTTTATAAATTTCACGTATTTCGAACAAAAATAACATAGCTTAGTTAATATTAAGTACTCATTCCTTTATTGGTGTTCACTTGTAATCAGATGGTCCATTTGCCCAGCCACCAACTTCCTTTTTATTAAAAAATATTTTATTATATTAAAAATAAAAACTATATTTTTTAATTCTAATAATATAAACATTGAAAGAATATATTTATTTTCCTACCATTAACGTTTTTAAATTAAATTGAATCACTCCTTTTGTGGATTTCCTCGTATAATTTCGTGCACGATTAAGAGGTAGCCGTATGCAAATATAATTGCAAACCAGTGCTACGAATGAGCGCATATTAGACACGCTTTGTTCAGAAATGAGCCGGTCCACTCCACGTCCTTCTTCGAATTAACCACTTCGAGCCAGTGACATATTACGATATCCAAACAAATTTTAATTCCCATGTACGCTCGGACTTCATAACCACAGTTCAGTTTTTCTTGTACACTTCTTCTTGTAAAGACATAGTTTTAAAATTACATTTATAATTTAACTTAATATCTGATAAATTGTCTAAAATAATTTTATCTCATGATTAAGCTATGTCTTTGATCAACGTCAGATAGAAGTTTCAGTAACTTCTTGAAATACCTAACGTAAATTACACACCATAAACATTTCAGGAGTTTGTATTATTTTTTAACTAAATAAATTTATATTTCCTGTTCCACTTTCTTATAATTTAGTTATTGATTTAAAATATATTTCATTTCACAATGATAAGACAGCATATGACATAATTTATCCTTTCTTAAAATACTTTTTGTATATCGCACTATTCCTAAAATAATAACCGCATAACAATTTAAAGTCATTATTTGACATCTGTGCCTTCAATAGAAACCTGAATAGATGCGCGAAAAGTTAGTGCGTAGCTTCTATTTCAGACATGCTTGTATGGACAGCTTGTGGTATATAGTCTCCTACGACTCTAAATTCTTAACCAAAATTAGAGTTATCGTCAATTTTTTTTAAGATAATTGTAGTTTTGGTAATACCTCTTGTTAAATTGGTCAGTTGACTTTCTTCGGGCAAGTGACAGAAACCGGAAGGAGATGGTCTACTTCTACGAAATCAATCGATCGAAACGAAATGCCGTGTTAAGCCAGAATAACTTTTATTGACTCAACCCGGAGTTTGAACCCAGATCCTCGATATCTTCGGACTTATGGCCATCATAACAATATGAAGTACAAACTTAGCACATTTAAATGCAATAATGTGAATCTACATATGTATATATAAATAGACAAAATGTTCGAAATATACAAATTGTTTTCCTCGAATTATCAATTTCTTTGTTATTAACATCGAATTTTGACGACTGAGCGAATACTAGTTCACAAAATAACATTCAATTCAATTTTATATAAAATGAAACATTGTTATAAAAAAATACATTATAGCAAAAGTTTCCTGCGCACTATAAACCAAAACCGAGAGGATTTGCTGCAAACACAAAGCTCTATTATTATTACATTCACAGCCACAAATTATTATTCACCGACTTTATTTTCTAATTACGCAAACAAAAAATTACAATAAATTATTATTGATGAACTCATATCAAGCTAAGGAATTAAGTAAATAATTTAAAAAATATATATTGTCTATCATTTGAAAGTCATAAAGTTAAATATGAATGCCTATGGATAATGCAATATCTCATGATCATTTCCTAATTTGTCTAAAGATCTTGTTATAGTGGCGACAAATGACCTTCCATTTGCAGTTATCTCAAGCAACGGACGCTTTCACTGATAGTCGCCCTAAAGTGAAAATTGATTTGAGAAAATCAAAAACAGTTTTGTTCGATGACGTCACATTATCGCAATATCGGTACGTTATAGAATTCCTCTCACATTAAGAATATTAAAGAGATATATCAATGTCTTCCCGGTATAAATCTTAATGTTTCCTCATTGAAATATCTGATCTGCTTTTATAGATTCTGATATACGTAGTATTCAAGTTACATAAGATAACGGATCCCTATTTTCGAAAAAGGTAATTAATTCGTAAAAAGTATTAATTCGTTTTCGTTTTAGTATTTTTTTGTTTTAAAATGAAATCATACCGAGTGAAGTTCGTGAAATCGACATGTAACATACATTTCCTAAATCGGATAACGTGATTTTCGCTGGAAAAGTATTTAGAGTCGCCTTTTAAAAATATTTATATAAATAATGGACGATTCGAAACTGTTTTTTTTTTCTCAATGTAAAGTTCACAACTAAGCCGAATGTGTAATTTTGTTATGCCCGTTGAAGGCACACTCATTAGAAACCCATGTTTAGTTAAATACTTTACCAAAAAAATAACTTATTCCGACTATCGTTAAAATTATTTAACAATTATGTATTAAACTAACATTAAAAAACCATGACGTGAAATATCTCAGATAAATTAAGGTTATATAAATCGTAAAAACGGGCAATCTGAAACATTAACGTCCTACCTCTCACAAAACCCATTCATTAAATATTATATATTTAGTAAATACAATAATTTAACTTTTGTTATTAAGTTATTCTATTTTATCATAAGTTTAAAATTATATATATTTTTTTTTTGTAATTTCATATGTGACAATTATTTGTTTTAGTTATATTCTTTAGTAACGTTCATAGAACTTTGGCATAATTATGTTTATTTGTGTTAAAATAGTTTAATGTTTATTTTCTGTAACATTTTACATGATTTTAGAAGGACTACTAAGAAAGGATAACATAATTATTTTAGTTATAAAAGTAACCTGAATGTGTGTTGTTATCGATTTTTTTAATAATATTTTACTACTCCCTTTGCAAAGCCTTTTTATACAAATTACGAAAAAAAGCGCATTAACTTTGTAAATGCACATACGTCGTTTTCAAATAAATTTTCAAAATTAGAAGTTAAATTATATTAATTAACTTCCTAGTATAATGTCTATAATTTATACATATTAATATCCAATAGGGAAAATTCATCAAATCTAGGCGATTGATATAACACATTTGTAAAATAACTTTTCACTGTAAATAAATCTATACTATGCGAAGCGTGACAACAATAATGCTAACTCCAATGAGTTAGGGCTGCCATGAACGCAATAACGAAAACTTACTTTCGTTTATAAAGTTTAATATAGTCCTGAAAAAACTATAATTTAACATATATTTCCTTGTAATTATGTACAAATTTTAGATAATAATAACCATTAAATTAATAACATTACTCGATATAAAAATGACACTTCCACAGATGTCACTTCCTATATATTATTATGTTTCAGATGGCGTTGAAGAGTATAATATAAATTAAACAGTAGCATAATTACGATTATTATTTTTTATTGTACCAGGATAAAATAATAATTCTCGTCTTGTATTTTACATATTTTCTAAATAAACAATACGATTATGAATTGAACGATTATTTTAGATGAACCAGATAATATTTTTTGTTCAAAATATTCTCATAAGGTTGTGAAGACTTCTAAATTCAATAACTTTTAAGCGTAAGTGTAAATAAAATATCCAGGAACAATATCTCGAAGTTGTTTCCAAAAAAATAATAAAGAGAAATTTAAAAAAATATATTAATACAATACAGTTTATTTGGTAACCCTACTTTAGAAGGGCGGTAAATTGTGTAAGTAAACTAGCATTCGACCGAGCCGCAACTGGCCCCGGATCTGCGTACAAACAAATCAGGAAATTTATTAAGGAGAAAAATGCTTTTCGATGTGGTGAAAAGTGCCCGATCACATTTTCGCTTAAAGAATATTGTTTTATATTCAACAATAAAGTAACCAGTAACATTTTATTATTATTTTTTTTATAGGTTTATATTAATGCATTATGTCTTTATAATATGTTATAAGAGTGGGCTTTGCCGAAGCTCGTCACATTATATAACCAATACTTAGTACTGTCTGGTTTGAATGTTAAGTTAAGAAGTGTAACTATGGGCACAAAGGACATAACAATTTAGTTCCCAAGGCGGTGGTGCATTGGTGTTGTAAGGAATAGTTAATATTTCTTAGAGTCAAAGGCTTTACTCGTGTTATGTTTCTGAGCCTAATCCACAGTGTTAGGTGTTAAGTATCATACAGTTTATGTTTTCCTTATCTGTTACCACATATCTGTGACCACAAAATATATTACGAGCACAAACCAAACACTTAAAACACACGAAAACGCCCGCTTCCGTTAAGACCACTGACATTTAGTTGCTATTTATTTTTTCTATTTAATAAACCGGTTATTTTTTTTAAATATAAGAAGACGGACTAATTAGCCACCTGATGGTAATTGGTAATTGTTACCATTTCCAATCAGACATTAAACATTACTTACTTGTAACATTAATGTGCCTCCAAGGTTAAGATACTACATACATACATACAATAAAGAACGATATAAAAAAGTTTGGAGCACTTTCGAGGTGGAGCCGTGATTCGACAAATTTACAAAAAATCTAATGACTAATCAATTTATTAATTTAAACAATTAATTAAAGTCAATTCTTATTTGATTCTTAGCATGTACAAAGACATTCCAAATTTAAAATTTTGTTTAAAAAAGAAACAAACAGACAAACAAATAAGTAGATAAAATAAGCGGTACAGTTGTATAAATATCCAGCTCATTTATTTGCTAGTAGGTTAAAACCATAAACACTACAATAAACTTTAGTAGCCACTTGTGATTGTTATTGCGGGGTATGTTCAACCGTAAATTATCTACCTACTTCCTTCCTCCTTCACTCTTGCCCTTTTTTCATTTAATTTATCTTACATACATGACACATAAATCACCATTATGTTGCGTCGTTACGACATAAAATCATTTGACTGCGACGAGTATGTTTTAGAACGTTGTTTACGAGTTATTGCAAAGCGTATATCTATAAAAATACAATACAAATACTTTCTGCCTTGAAACACTATACATACTCAATGTATATTCACTTATTTGTGTTATTATAAGTTAAAGAATATCGATATTTTATACTAGGAGCTGCACTGAGCTGATTTACTCGTACGTTTGAGTTGTAGAAAACGTTAGCTGATCCAGAAGAATCTCTGGTACTCATAATAACTATCTTCTCCATCAAACGGACGGAGTAGATAATTATTATGAGTATAAGCTATTTAAACATTCATTTAATCTTATTTAGTAGATAGTCAACATGTGATGAGTAAACAAATGGTTAACTCTAGATAGACTAATGCATTAGAACGCTTGAGCCGTAAGCGACGACCGCGGTTTCATATCTTGGCAAGCTCCACTGAGTTTTCGTATGCTGAATTTGTATAATCCATCTCGCATTCGGTGGTGGAATTCTGACATAGGTACATATATATATATATATATCCACCAACCCTATTTATTTCTTCTTCTGGAGTACCTCAGGGATCTCACTTGGGGCCTCTATTCTTCAATATCTTCATTAATGACATCTGCTCCTGCTTCTGCAACTCTAAATGCCTTTTATACGCCGATGATCTTAAGCTTTACAGAACGGTTCGCACTGAATTAGATGCCATCTGTCTTCAGAATGATTTAAACAACTTAGTGCAATGGTGCAGGGCAAATTGCATGAGTCTCAATACTTCTAAGTGCTATGTAATAAAGTTTAGTAGGAAGAAAAAATATTTTTAAAGAAATTACTCAATCGATGGAAATACGCTATCGGAAGTTGAACACATTCGAGATCTAGGTATCATATTGGATACTAAATTGAAATTTAATTTACATATTGACGACATAGTAAGTAGGTCTTTCAAGATCTTGGGATTTGTATTGCGCAACTGCAAGAGTTTCAAAAACGCTGAGATGAAAATATCGCTCTTTACTGCATTGGTTCGTAGCGTTTTGGAGTATGGTAGTATAGTTTGGAACCCTTACTTTGATATATATATAATAGGTTAGAAAGTGTACAAAAAATATTTCTCGGGCGTTTAACCTACAGTCTCAATTTAGCTAAAAAAACTACAAAGCTATGAAGAGAGGGTATCATTTTTCAAACTCCTTTCACTACGCTTCAAAACCGTAGACGCGTTCTAGACAACTCATTTATGTTCAAATTAGTCAATGGGTCAATTGAATCATCATATCTGCTGTCTAAAATAATGTTTCATGCACCTTCTAGATCCTTCAGAGCATCTAGTTACACACCTTTTGTCGAAAGTTTTTCTCATTCACGTTATGGCGGTCTATCCCCAATGAACATATTAATTATTAACTACAACAGTATATATAAAATAGCAACTTCCTTACACTATAATAATAAGAACGAAAATAATTGAACGGTTTATCCAGACATTGACATTTTTAATGATAATATACGTTGTTTTAAGAAAAAAACAATAGTGTATATAAATTATAATTCATAGCCTATAATAATCCAGTAACTCCAAATGGTTATCCTGGTTTTAAGAGGACAGTCCTTGCGGAACGCCAAAATAGCGCTTACTATTTTTAAAATATCTTAAAACTGGAGCATTGATTATGGATAAAAAAATACATTCAGTATCTCAATAGATATATCTCAAGTTTCACCGCATGATATTTATAAAATTTGTATCAATAACCTGGTAAATTAATCGTCAACATCACTCCAAACACTGAAATCGACCTTTTCTATTAACATTTTTTAAGCTATTTAGCGGCTAGTTTATACATGTATTTTTGGTTAAATGGGGACACAAAAGTGTAAATAATAAGTTCACCGTGTTCAATTTCTATTATATCTCACAATATTATAGTAATTTTTATTTAAATATTGCTTACTTTTTAGCATTCGTCGTCCATACATTTTAGTATGGAGAAAATAATTTGACGGTTTTGACTTATTATTCGACATCGCTGTCAATAAATTTTCAGTCCCTCCCCAGAGCCCAAGGTGAGAGCACGTCAATTTTTATTTCGAGCCGACTCTTATAATTTCGCAAAACGTCTACGCACACATAGACAAGTTAGCATAAGGGTGGGGCGCGAGTGTCGTGGGACACAATTGTTAATTTTTATGCTGCGGAGCTGAGTCTTCCTGTCAGGGACGATAAATGAGGACTCCACTGATGTTTGGAATCCAATGCTATTTCCAAAAAAAAACCGTAGTATTGGCTACATCAAGACGGCCACCATTTAAAGATATATTATAATTTTGCTTTCTAAAATTTGGTAGGGTAAAAACTACACATTTCGTTTTTTGAGTATTCAAAACTAAATTATTTACTGTAAACCAATCGTGTATCTATGATAATGCACCGTTCACATCGTCATAGTCAGTTTTTTCCTGTCTACCTTAAAAATCAGTGAAGTATCGTCAGCAAACAACATTATATCACAAATACCTTTAACATAGAAAGGAAGATCATTTATATATACTAGAAATAGAAAGGGACCCAAAATTGATCCTTGTGGAACACTCATTTATAACGTAGATCCAGAAAACTTTATGCCATTAATGAAAACTTGCTGGACTCTTTGACTTAAATATGAAGCAATGAGATCAAGAGCTTTACCTTTAATACCGTAGTATTTGAGCTTATAAAGAAGCGTCTCGTGTTCTACACAATCAAATGCTTTAGACAAATCACAGAATACTCCAATAGTGTGATTTTTGTGAAGCATCGTAAATATGTTTAAGAAGTGCTATTCTCGCATCAGTTGTCGAGCGACCTCTTGTAAAACCATGAAAAATAGTATTTGTACCGAAATGGACGAGAAGTTGATTTAAAATATTTTTTTCGAATATTTTACTTAAAAATAGAGTATTGAAAAAAATTATATTTAACTTCGTTATTTATATTTATAAAATTTAAGAAGTGATTATTTAATGTGTCTTTACTTTAATTTAATTCGGTATATCTACCAACCTTAAAATATCAAGAAAATAATAATTATTATTTAGTTAGACGAAAGCAGTTGAAACAATAGAAATCATAATGAATATTTGGCATCTTAATGCACTCTGACCGCACCCTATGCTAACAAATAATTTATAATTGCGTTTGCGAGTGACAACCTTATAGCTAATACATTACTCGTAATTAAATGTATTTTTATAAATCCTACGTTATGAACGTGCAATGAAAATTTAATTTATTCGTTGCACCGAAAACAAGCAACTAATTATCTCCGGGGATGCGTACGATACACTGCACAATGCATCTGTATTATTGAAAAGTACCTATGTGTGTGTTCTAAAATTAATTCCCACGCTTACAAACTACGCTCTTAAGATGTTACATACAAACTGATAATTAATATTCTTATGTATAATTCAAACTTTATATTTTCATTATGACATTTTACAAATTCTAACATTATATTTAAACTCACAATCGATAATTTTGCTTAATTTAATTTATTTTTAACATTTTCATATAAAACCGTATTTAGACTGTTTTCCTATTGTCTCTTTATTTTTATTAATTTTATAATGTTTTATTTTATGAATTAGCTTTTTACAATGTTGACTTATATTTCAATTTCCAAGTAATCTTAGAACACCTGTAAAAAAGTAGGCATTTACCCATTTACTTATTATAACTTTTGGTTTACTGTGTATTTTTGTTGTACTACTTGTTGGTGTTGTCAAATAAATAAATAAATTAAAAACCCGCCTTGAAGCCGCGTGATAGAATAATCTCTAAACCTTCTTAGTCACGGGAGTAAAGGCAGGAGTGCTAGAGATCGCGAATTACAGGTTGTAACAAATATTTTGTTATTCCGCCTATACTGACAGAGACCAATTTTATATTAAATAAATGTTAATTTAGATGCAAGGGTACCATAATCCTTATAAAAAGGTTATTTTTATTATATACCTGTATGTAAGATATTAGGAACAACTTGGCTTTTCATTTTTAATCATTCGTATAGCAAAATAAAATACATTTGATTTACCGAGCTGACAAAACATTATAACAATATCTGCTTTTCTGAATGTTTCGCGCACTGGGAATATTAAGAAGCGGTATTTTCGGAAACAAAGCTTTCCCGGTATCTCAATTTTCATTTCCTCTCGTTGGGACATCCGGTGTGATTTGTAGAATAAGATAGTATAGAAACGGAAGTTTTGTGGGAATTCGTGATTAACAGCCTTTATCTCATGCTTAGATAAAAACCGAAGACTTAAATACATTTTATTTAAGTAGTACATGTTTAATTAAACTTACATATACCCGCGAAAATATTCTTTCTTAGTTATAAAAATGTTTATAAAAATTACATAAATTCACCAATCTCGTTTCAAAAATTAATGAATCAGTTTTTAATATTAATCCTATGGAAGTAACATTTTTTTTATTTATCACTTTAATTGTTTAATATATAATATAATGTAGCAAAAGTAACCTCGATCCATCTCAACACATCTCTTATTTCGTATGAGAAATATTTGGAATAGAGTAAGATTTGTACAAATAAACTGCGCACTAATTGTCAATGTCTGTCTTAGTTTAGAGACATCGAAAGCTTAACAAACAAAGGAGGCATACAAGTGCACTGGGACAAGTTTTACAGCTCATACATACATCTACTTCCTTCCTTTGCTCATTGCCCTTGTTACTTGATTATTAAAATTCTACAAGACAAAATATTTTAATAACGGTAACAATGTAAGATTAAAAATATTTTTTATTATAATATTTTAATATTAAAGCACTGGCTTCCTCGTTAGTATGCAAAGCTTAACAATGTTATTTACATAATCAAAACTGTATACAGACTGAAGTGCTGGATTTAGATTTATGTTAATTGAAATTTATTTACAATATAACTATCGACGATAATTTATATACGATAGATAACGAATTCATTTATATGACAAAAATATCGCTACAAAATTTTAACACAATGATTAAATATATATGAATTATAGAACAATTGTGGAGATGATTGTATATGTGTACTTAATCCTAATTGAGATTTTTGTTACGAAGTCAAAATATGAAAATAAAAGAAAACCTTGTTATAATATGTACAGCGAGTACACACATTTACAAATAAAAAATCTGAGTTGAAATATCATTAGCGACCATGCGAGCAAAATTCGAATCATTTTCACTCCAGTACCAGCCTACGTGTACAAACAGAATCTCAAATGGCAGATTTTTGCTACGGTGACTTTCATTCAAATAAATATGGTTAAGAAATCAAAATTTCCAAATGTAATTATGAAGCCTTTTAAATGTTCACTTGATGTAAATAAAATAATATGATACCTTGAAAATTCAACAGTATTTTTTTTGTATAAATTATAATAAAGTACAAATGTACATAAAAACATATACTCATTTCAAACAACCTAGATTGTTTGTCAATGTAATAACACCAGAATGTCTATAAGGCAGTATTAATTTTTATATAAGCTGTTAAAAAAAAAATCATTTTTTTATAAATTTACGTTTAAAACAAAATATTATATTGTGTTGAGTTTTAATAGACAAGACGAAATAATTATATCTTCAGGTCATGGAAACGTGACAAGTATTGAAAATCTAAACGTACAATGAATCAAAAAAAAATATATATTTATTTATTATCAAATGTCAAAATTTAACTAAATCTATGTATATATATATACACAACATAAGTTGTTTTTTACGAGTCAGTGTTTTCAGTTTTAATTTTGATGTTTTTTTTATGTTTCTACCTTATATTACAACAGTGTTCAAACTATTTTGTTTCCATAGACTAACAAGTTATTCTAAATATTAATAACTCGAACCCAAAAAAACATAGCAGTTTTGGTACAAGAATTAAAAAATCAACATGAATGATATCGAGTCAAGTAAACGTCGACGACGTAGACGAGTAGGTCGAGGAAATGAAGCTTATAAGCCGTCACCAGCTACCGTCATTACAGTGACTCCATCAAGCTCGGCGTTATGAGCCATCGAATTTGCGTACAAATAAAATAGCTTAGCTACATCTGTTCGGAAACAACTCAACGAGGCGTTGGGAAATGGGGTTAACATAAAGTACGGACTCGACCCAGTCATATCCGACTACGTGCCTTATGTAAGTGTGCTATACTAAGCACCAAGTGGTCAGTTATGTAGGCAAGGCTTTAAACATGATATGTAGTGTAACAGCACAACTTAGCGAAATTCAGCAGCGACTATCCTTGTGGTATTTCTTTCAAATTAATGAGTGGTATCATTCATACTTTCGTAAACTATTATATGGTTTTTGGATATTAATAATGCTACATTAAAGAAATACATTTATTTACGAAATTTAATAAACTCAAAGCATGTATCATTAACTGACAAACGTGTACTCACGATACAGGATTATTTAGGGTGGGCTGAACGGATAAATTAAACAAAAAAATGAAGTTGTTCTTTGTTAAATAAATATTTTTAATTTTGATATTTAGTATCATTAAGTGTCAACGTTACTAAATGCTATTTCGTTCAGATGAAATCTTTAATTTTTCGGGATAAACGCACAAAGTAAATTTACAAGGTAATATAATTCATACATGGTTTATAAATGATCACCAATTATAGTTATTTTTTCGTGGTTCCGCTACATAAAACAAAACTAAGGAAAAACATTTTCTGAAGCAAATATTAATGATAATTCTTAAACGATTAGTCACGTTATTTTTTAGACTATTTTAAAATTGTATTTGCCTTACATATTGTATAAATTACAACTAATAAAAAAGTTAAATAAGCTAAATTGTTGTCGAGTGAAATTTGCTGTATAATCATTTATGAACAGAATGGGCTAAATATTTCAACCAATAATGTTGATGAAATCATAGTATATATACTAAATATACGGGAGCAACTGATAATTAAAACGCTGAGTTAACACTACACGTAATAATATGTAATTACATATATTAACAACTAGTTATTTTTTTATGTAACATTAAGTTCATACCAATACGGATTGATTTGGTCCAGTCAAATAATGTCCTTCGTCATTTGCTCATTTAAAAACATAAAAAAATGTCTAAAGCAATTTATTTTTAAACGTCAATATTGCTAATTACGATTTCCTTAATATTTTTGATGATAGCATATGACTTATTACTACTTATACACTGAATTAAAGTGTTTTTTTTTTTATTATAGGATGGATTTATATTACATGAAAAAATGACATAAAGGGGCAAGGAGGTACATAATTGATCTTTTATTATACAGCTATCGTTATTAACAATATCTGCCATATGAGATACTCATATAAAAATTTGCGCGCCAGTGTCTGAGATATAAGAAGAAACTGAACACTTAGTTCAAAGACAAAATGGAATATTGCAAATCGTGAATTCAATTTCCCCTTGGAACAAATGTCCATGGCGTTTTTTTTTTAATTCGGTTTTCTATAAAGCTTAAATTATTTGCAGAAATATCTTAAAGTTATTGAAATTATTGTAGGAGTCGTTTACCAAATGTCATTTTAATATCACATTCTAGATTAATTTCAGAAAATTATAACCGGAAGAAAGTGAATAGATTTCAAGTCGAAGTATATATAATTTTTAACACAGTTATACAAATATAAAACGCTTGACTTCAAACACAAGAATAATGAGAATGATAATAAGACCCAACAGAGGTTTTCCTTTGAGTACAGAACGTTTGTATTGTTAAATTTTCCCGTAGGTATTTCCCTGTTTCAACGCTCTCACAAACAAATTTTTCACAAAATTTCGAACTCTAGAGAAGTTGCAACAAAAACTTTTAAAAAGCATTGAATAAAATATATTTTTTTAAACCTTAAAACTACTCCTTGCGAAACTTTTTAATGGTACATTTTCCATCTCCTAAATAGAGCTAATTTTTTTTCCATGCTGAATGCCTAAAACTTTATTGTTTTGAAATGTACATTTTTTCTCAGTGTAAAATTATATTAAAATAAAAACTCTCTTAAATTTATGTCACGTCGTGAATGTCGTGCCTAAGTACCAAGTTGACTGAAACGAATCAAAATTTTTGGTTAATTGTTACCTACAAGTAAAAATAGACATTATTTGTAATTCGATGTTACTGCTATGAACAAGTTGCTGCTTACAATGCAATTCAATATGCGCCTTTGAAATTGTAGTTCATAGCGTCGTAGTCATTATTGTGTTGGAGCTGGCTTTTACGTTTATTTTAATATGTACAAGTTTCGCAACAGAAAATATATCATAGAACATGAATTTACTCCTTATTTAAAATTAAAAAAAAAAACTGAAATAAACTCCATAAAATAACGTGATTATCTATATTGTGTATACTTCAGCTTCCTTACTTTTTTTAATAAATATAAATTAAATTACCATAAAATACCGTATTTATTTATTTAAATTAAGTAAAAAAACATTTGACTTTGATATTACTACAAATGCATGACAAGAATCTCTTCAGCTTATTAACTTTTCATCCGAACATCAGTTCTTAAGTTATTAAGAAGAAGGAATAATCTCAGTCCTGGTTCCTCTTTCTTAATGTAATCAAATTGAATGCATATTATCTGAAACGTGTTTCATGTCATCCCTTTAGAGAGAAAGAGGGTGTGTGATGAGATTCTGAGCTCAACAGGCTCGCGTTTTCCTCATTTCCATGTGAAAGTGTGCCAAGTATGGGTACTCTAGTAATGGTACGTGGTAAATGTCTATTATAAGAAAAGTATTTTTAAGGCACTTGGAGATTTCAAACCTATTTATTTCCTTTACTTACCGTGAGAGAAAAATACTTTTTAAAAAATATAAAATTTGTATGTTTGTATGTATAAAAAATGTAACGTTATACAAAACTAAAATATATACGTACGGTCTATAAACGTGCTATCAATCAAAAGTGTTTGTTGTCGAAAAGCGTTTACCTATATTGATTCATAATGCTAATCACGCACAATATTGAGAATGGTTAATAAATATTTAACAGAATATTCATGTTTATATTTTGTACTCGTAATATCAGCAACATAATTCATTTGGAAATACATTGTATAATTGTCTAATAGAAAAACGATTCTTTTGCATATTGCATTCTAAGCATTATTTTTGCAATACAAATACATTTGTAATTTTTTTATGATAACTTAATTTTTTACTTGCTTATTACATATTAACCAAACCAAACAATACAAAGTAGGTAAAATAGTTTGAATGGTATAATTTATATATTAGGTGTTAATGCAGTATTTGAGGATATTATTGATACATGAATACTAATAGTTATTAAATTCTTAAGATACATATATAAACTCTGACGGCTCAATAGGTAGAACGCGTCGATGTCAAAGATCCCCCTAAAAATAAACGGCTTCTAATCTGGGATTTTTTTCAGTTTTCATATGAGTTCTATTCTAGTATACACGCTAGAAAATACAAGTATGTATTTTCTAGCGTGTATACTAGAATAGGACCCAGCCTTCTTCTATAGCGAGGAGGTCTTTGCCCAGATGTAGTATATTATTGAGCTATAGATAATTTTAAAAGAATTTAAAGTATTTAAGAGTCAAATATATTAATAACTGTAATGTCTTATATCTGAAAATATCTTCTATAACGTAAACAATATTTTTAAAATATATAAAATTGATTACGAAAACCTTTATTTTGAATTTGCCATTTACCGTTTGCGAAGAATAAACAATTTCATATGATTAATAATCATAACAATGATTTATTTATTATATATATTGAACCTATTTAAGAATTAAAAGCAAATCAATAATGTATAAAAGCGTTGATGACAAGCATTCATGTTCTGTAATAATATCGAGTGCTCGGTAAACTTAAAGCCCTACTTTACGACCTTGTTAAGTCTTTTAATTGTTGAACTTAGCTCGTTGGGCTCTTATGTATAATAAATGGCTTTGAAATTATTTGCGGCAATGCGTCATCACATTTATAAAACAACACTACTCATTATTCTAATTTTAAATTCACCGAAGTCGAAAAATACGCTAAAATCATAAGTTATTTACAAAATAGTTTTTTATATAATTTAATATATAAGAAATTATTATTGAAATATTTATTGATATTAAATCTACCTACATATTTTTTTTTTTTTTATAGTTTAGTATATGATACTTTAGGTAGATTTACTAAAAAAAAAATTTACACACACTAAAAAAATTAAATTAGAGATAGAAGTTATCAGGAGAAAATTCACACTTTAAATTTGCATTGTACAAAAGATGTATGCAAGAACCATTGAGTGATCGCCGTCAAAGGAGTACTGCTCCTCGACGCACTTCAATGAAAATTTCATCCTAACGTTTTGTCCACAAAGAAAGAGTTAAATTTCTGAAGCAGCTGAAATGTTCTGCGTAAAACCTGTTTTATTGCAAAAAAAATAATGTTTATACTTACTTGACTTATAATAAAAGTTAATATTAATACTACTACTGAGACCCGACGAAGATCTGAATATCAACCAATAATAACTTGACACAACTTTATACCTACATAATCTTGTATATAATTAATTACAGGCTTTATATATTTTTATAATATTACTTTTTAATTCTCATAGTTTCTCATAGTTTGATTGATACCACCTAGGTATCTAAAATTATATAAATTGTTATTCTGAAACTCTTTAATACATTTCGAATTCGTAATGATTATTTTTGTCTATTCACTATTTGCGCAATGATTCTTAATTGGTTTATTTTGAACATAAAAATTAAATAAACTAAACAAGTAACACGAAAACAAACTTAAATTGTGTTAATAATTATACATATAACTCTAATACAAAATAAATTAAAAAAGCTCAATCGTGGGAAAGTTTAATTAAGGTAGTCGTTGTACTAAAAATTGTTCAAAGTCATTATGAAGTTAGAAACAAAAATATAATTAGTTTTTTATATTTAAGCAAATATCTTTAATAATTATTATTATTTATTCTAATTTAGATGTGACTATACTAAAATGAAGATATATATAAATATATATTTAAATCTTATATGATTTTTCCGGTTTTAATCAGAAGTTATTACAAATTAAGAGCATACGAGTAATTTAAAATTTTTTACACACTTACACGTAATTTTCTCGGCGTCGCATCTAAGCGCAACACACAGACGTGATAAATATGAACAAGACATGTCTATACCTACAGTAATATCAATAAAGAAAGTAAAGGTCACATTTACGATACTAATAAAAACTACGAAATACCAGTTTTTGAAGGACGACATCGCACTCAGTAGGTATACTTTGCGCTAAGTTATCATTTTCTGCTGAGCGAGTACAACGTGCTTCGTTGACAAGTCGTTTTGACGTACCTTTATAATAAGTTTGCTCTACAACAATCTCTGTATTGTACTTTCATTCTAGTGGCAAATGAATATACAATTCTGTACCCACACAAAACAAATCAAGGTACTAAAGTCGATAAATACTACAAAAATATTATCTTTTCTGTCCGTATTTCGCCCACCCGTGAGTGTGAAGAGGTAAGATACCTCTTCTGCACCCTGACAACATTTATACATAATTTTATAAAGTTGAATTGGGAACAAACGAATAAAAAATGTTATTGTCGCATTTATAATATAACTTAAATAATATGAATCATAAATAAGTATTCTGCCAACAAATAGAAATAATAGCTATTGCTGATTATGTGCTCTGATTTAAAGGGAGTCATATCATCTTAGTTCGCGTTGTCGTGGACACATTTGGAGAGGAATGGCATATTTAATATTTCTAACACTATTAAAGTCCATTTATTCTTCTTCCTACGCTAATTAAAAATAACTATTATTTTTATGAGATACCAGTCTGGACCCAAAAAGCAAGTAATAATAATTAATTAATTATATATTATCTAAATATTATAACAATAGAAAACTTTGGTTTAAGTATATATTCATAAAATTTGACACGCAAAGACAAGACATATTGCATGTAACTTGCATTTTGTTAACGATCACGTTTACGTGTAAACACATATCCCACAACGCTTCCTTTAGTTTAGTCGAGTTTGACATTGTGCCTGGTATGCAATGAAGTGCCGTGAATCAGCAACAATGTTTGAAGAACGCTTGCGCGCGTTGTTTTTAGGGTTCTGTAGTATACTTTCGAACATCGTTGTAACCCTCATCCTCACAATGTATGCAGTTTTATTAAAATATTTAAGATACTGTTATCCAATATTACTTCTTCATCTTCAACTCGTAGTAAAGTTTTTACGATTCCTCTCTGCTCCTGCTGTCTTAATAGTCTTTAACGTTATGAAGCAAAGATGAATAATAAGAAAATACGATAAATACAACTTTATATTTGAACGAACGTAGAAAATGTGATATTCTCTTGTATTCGACCCATTCGTATGTATTATATTATATTTGATACCAGCTTCTACATTTAGAACGGTTTAGTACATAATTAGGAAAAAAAGACTACAGACTACAGACCATTTTATTTATGTTCCTGTGCCTTTATTTTCTATTACTGTGTTACGATTGTTAAATAAAATAGTTAAATACTTATTAATTTATTTCTGTCCGTCTACTAATTAGTTTAAAAAAAAGAACAAGTGTTCTTGGTTATATCAAAAGTTATTTGTTAATATTGATGTACCTACTAATTTATTTTACACTGCCATATCATTCGTATTCACATTTCTCATAATAACCAATATAAATAATTTTATTTATATACTGTATTATATATAGTTAAAATTATTTAGAAACATTCAAAGCGCAGTTCAATTTGGACATTAATTAGTTTTATCGATAGCAATATGGGTTCTTCGAGCAAAACGACTTCTGTAATTAAAGTCTTGATAGCAGCCGTCGCGCTACAAAATCGTCCAATCATGATTCACGGCGATTAAACGTTCCAAATTTCATATAAGTTTTAATAATTTATACTTTTCACGTAAGGCGAATGTATTTTATAATTATAATTCTGTAAGAATAGATATTTGGAAAACCACTCGTCACATTTAATATGTCGGGACCGCATTAAGGTTTGACTATTTATTGTGAAGCGTGGTTACTTATATAATAACATTATATACCATAAACTTCGCCTCAACGTACATCTTATTATTATTTATATTATGGTCATAAATGTTTAGTAGTTTTTTTTCAATTAAGGTTTTTCACTTAATAAAAAACATCTCCTCATTTATTAGTATTGATTGGATGAGACGAGGGGGATTAAATGTATGAACTTATTCAATAGTAAAACAATCTTTAGAGTCAGTTCAACAACGAAGACGCGCCCCATTATTTTCCGGCAGGAGAAAGCGAGGGGAGCGGGAAGCTCCACCCAAGCGGTAGTCTCATGTCGACAATGGCTAGGTGTACACAGTTGGATTGTTTGTGAATTAATAGCCATAGATAATTACAATTTATATTGAGTAATCGGAAATGTTGCTCTATTTTTTACCACATGTTAAAATACAATTCCACCCAATCTTCCGAAATATGCAGTAGTAATTTTGGATAATTCAGCTTAATATAAGCAAAATACCGATTTCCATAAAACTAAACGTATCGCTTTAATTAAAAAAAATAAAGACGGCTTCAGAAATTACATAATCGAAGACTTATTAAATGGTCAAGGTTTTACTAAATTGCACTTGCCCACTTACCATCGGACCTTAATCCAATCGAAAACATATAGAATATAGCAAAAGCTTACGTTGCCAGTCGTAATGTTGATCAAAGTTATACTTTAATAACTCCGATTTTAAATAAACAGGGATGTTTGACCCAAGATATATAGACAGGTTAAAAAGGAAACGAGTATTAGAAAAACTTCGATTTAGATTTAAGTTTTACTAAAGATATATGAAATTCATTGAGTTCTTATTCAAATATTTCTGAATTAAGAAACCATTCGGATCAAATTTTTAGTAAGTAGGTTTTTTAAACTTATTTTGGACGACAGACTTACGAATATACATTCCGTGTGATGCAAACATAGTGATTTAAATATGTATTAACTAACATTTTTTTCTGTAAATATTTTATTTTTATAAAATAGTGTTTGTATTATCTTATTGTTATACTTTTCTGTTATAATCTAATACTTTTAACGTCCAAGGCCAAAATTGGGCACTCAAAATATTTAAATTGTAAATATATCTTTTTTATAGAAAAGAATAAAACAGAATATTGCACATTGAATAAATAAAATTTGATTATAAATCGGGAATATATAGTAGAGCATACTTCTAGTTGAATTAATCTGCCATTTAGGTAGTCGTCATATCATCTATATGATAAGTATAAATAAATTTATTATATATTTATGTTTATTTAATACCTTCTTATAATTATTTTTAACTCTGCATATATAAATCGCTAATATTACTAGTCATATTTCGATGTGTTTTATCTCTGAGTTATTCATCCTGTTTTCTTTCTTGTTTTACTTGCTGTTTTAGAATATTTTGTATGGAATTTCACAAATAAACTTTTCTTTGTTTGTTTTTTATAATTTAATTTCAATAAATACCTTATAATTCTAAATTTAACCTTTTATACGAACATTATAAATACCCCGTTCTTAATAAAAACTACTTTTATAATATCAAATACATAGTGAATGCTCTGCAAATTTTCACGTGCAATTTCCTTCCAGGGTGGCAGGCAATCAATTCTAGATGAGGATTGCGGCCAGGTACGACCGAGTTAAATCGGATTATAATATTCACTTAGCCTTAGCTTCTTCTGCAAATAATAAAATCAAATATTTTTCTACTACAACTTCAATTACTTAAGGGTTTATTTATTAAAGAATATGAAAGCAATTTAAATTCATTTTCAAAACGAGTCTTTAGAATTTTTTTAATACGCAAATTCTTGTACCTTAATTTAATCAAACCTGTGTTCTTTGACTCAGAGGACGGCTTCGAAAATTACTTGTACGTCCAGTCACCACTAACCGAACCGTACAAGGGTCAGTTAATTGCCTAGCCTTTCCAATAGCAGCTATTGAGCCTTCACGAAAGACATGACAAATGAGTTATCTACGGAAAATCGACGTCTATAATACCTACCCATATAATTATAGATAGACATTATGTTGTCCCAGTTCTTTAGCGAAAATTATAAATGTTAAATACAGATATCAATTGTTTTCTTATTTCAGGAAGGCTGACGACGAGCGATAACATTTGCCCATACACTAGCAGTGCAAAAATTATGAACCACTCCTTAAGCCAAAGTTCCTCAAGTTTTATGAATCCAGGGATGGAGAATACTTTAAGTTTGATTTGGTGTGCGTCAAGGTTACAACGCAGTGGAATCACATCTAGGTACAATTACTTGCGTTAATATGTAGATATATTTAATTTAATTAATGAGTTTTATAAAAATTATAACGGTACAATCGTTTCTAAAGTTACAAGTTAAGTTACATATCAATATCTTCGAAATTGCTAAGTTTCCTACGAGGTCTCCATGGATTGCGGGTTAAAATGTTCTATAGGTACAGATTTAATCTAAGGCGTTATATCACAATGGCATGTATCCTGGGTCATTCACCCTCCAAATCAAATCACAGCAATACACAGTATTGATGTTTGGTGGTCGAATAATTGATGATTGAGCTTTACCAAACCAAATCGGATTGCACACAAAAAAAAAACAGTTTTATTGTCATCTTTACTTTAAAGGTAAACTTTAAAAAAAATGTTTTCATTGAAATACTAAATATAAAAATATAAAAGCCTCAATAGCTCAAACCTATGCAGGCCGTCTAGCGTTATGAAATGAAAGTCACAGATTCCATTCCAATATATGATACCTGGTATTCTAAAATATGCTTTGAATATTAGTTTTGAAAACTTGAATTTATTTAAATGAAGTTTTACATTTGGTAAAACCATTAATAGAATTTTATTTTCAATGCGTATACCAGATTTACACGTGAAAACCTTTTACTCTCGAATGCAAAATGACGTTCGTGAGATTCTTGCTTCTGACTGACAATTTAAAATTCATGTGAAAAGCAGATCAATACTCAAGTAGAACAGTTTTATTTATTTATGTATGTTATACTTTGCAATTATAATTTTATTAATAATCTCAATTTATGAACATTACATAATACGAACATATGATCGCTACATGTATTTACGATAATAGTAGAAACTCTTATTATGAATTTGTATACAATTATGGTTATAAATGAAATAATTTTATTTAATGTTTTTCTTTTCATAAATCTATTTAATTTCACGTACAAGAACATTATTTATTTCTTTTTTATCCAAGATATTCAAAGGAAAATATGCAAATCTGATACAATATTTATCTTATTATTAAAGATTCCGACAGAGTTGACCAGCGATGCGTATTGCGTTCACAAACATTCGATCAATGCCGACTTTGATGTATCGTAAAAGAGAAAATTACAATCCAAGTTAGATACTCATTTGGTGATAATCCTATTGGAGCTTTCATTCTATTCATTGATCTAAATAAAAGGAAAACATAATTTATTTAGTTAGTGATTGGATACGATAAAATCTTATACATGATACGCATTGCTTTAATCTGAGATTTGAAATGTAATTTAATCTACCAAAAACATTCAACAAAAAATATTTTCGATGTAAAAATAAAAAATCATCTAACGGCATGTATATATATACATATAAAGCATCAGACCCGGGATAAGCGAAACCAAAATTAATTCATTCTTTCGATTACCTGCAAAATAAAGACCCGTGAAAATCTTTAAGGCGCCAACATTAGCATATTTATTAGTATCACCCAATTTAGACAGGGATTGATATGGTTCCGATAAATACTAATAATAATTTGAAACGTGATGTATATAATTTTAAAGACTTTGTAGTGACGTAGCTAATAATTTTATACACGATGTTAAAATATAAATAAAATAAATACATTTCTTACGACCCGTTTTGTTAACTGTACAGTTTTACTGTCAGTTGTTCTATTGGTAGCAGGTTTGATCTCCACTCATGGTAAATGTTTGTCAATCATAAAGTATACCAATATATCGACATTTTACTGATGTTTGTGTTACGCGATGGTTATAAGTCAGAGTTTTCTAGAGGTGATTAACTGAGAAGCTTATATGTAATATACATTCGAGTAAGACTTAATTTTCCTGGTGAATTACCTTGTTGCTTTCTGAAATAAATATTAATTTGGCCTAATTTTCTTGAAAAAGCCCATAAACAGGTCACATTATTGCTTTCGTAACTATTTTCATTCTTACCTATTCACATCTCAAATTCGAGTTCGGTACCTTACATATTGCCTCGGAAATCGAGCTGGGATTATTGGTATATTGTTCAGATCACATACCGGCCAATACTCACTCGAAATATTAAGCCTTATATTCTGACTCAAACTGCCTATCTATCTCTACCAACTACGTTTATATCAAATGCTAAATTTGAAGTTACGCTCAAGAATAATTGTATCGGCTCAATTCTTAGTTTAATTTTACAAACTCTTGTCCTCATGGACTTCATTTTATATGTATATATTAAACAAATACATACATAGAATATACTAAGCAACTATATATTAACAAGAATTAAATGATTTACCTTTTCTTTGTATTAAATTTTAGATTTCAGATTCAGATAGTGTGAGGTAATTTTAAAAATGCTATTGATGTTAGTTTCATTTAAATTTAGTTTAAGAATTATTTTATTCCATATTATTGTTATCAAATGATTATTTACGATTATAAATATTTCATAAGAGTTATGTTTATATCTATAAATAACGTCTGTTTTAACATGTTCGATCAAAATAAAAGCCTAGTTCCGGTTTTTAATTAATTTATTCTAGCAGCTCTACCCAAAATCACCTCGTAAGCGATATTTATATTTTGTATATTGTTTTTCGAAAATAATATTTTAAAGGAAACAGAGTAAAGTAAAAAAACTGACGAAATTTGTACTATTACTTCTATATTTTACATAGCAATTTTATAACTAGAATGTACTTGTATAGGTAAGTGACTAATTGTTTGAAAACGAAATCCCAATAAATACATTCGCAGAAACTAAACGTATTTGAAAATATCAAAACGTGCTTGAATTTGCTTCGTAAGACATATCACTGAATATTATAAAAACATTTAGCACACTCAAAACAAAACACACTTTAAATTAACTTCCTATAGTCAGTAACTAAACTTATTTGAAAATGGTAGAAAATGGAAATAAGAATATTATATTATTACATTTGTATTAGTAGTGTTCTTACACCTTGTAAGTAGACATTGTTCATTTTTAATAATAATCATAAATGTTTGTATGTTCAACGTTAATTAAAGATATATCTTTCTGTATACTGTGAGTGACATTAATAACTTAAAATCTTGTGCCTTGGCCTTGCGCACTTTTAGGGCAAACATGACGCGTAAAAAAATAAAAGGAAGATTTTAGTTGTTTTAGTCCTCCAGTTGTTATACTTGCCTATCAATATTTTTATATTATGTAATATAAAAAAATAGTAATTTTAATTTTATAAAATAAACTATTTATTAAAAACATTTTGTTATATAAAAAAGTCGGCAATTTACACAAACAACTAAAAACTTTATAATATACGCCGTTACCACTAAAAACAGAATTGATATGTACTTTCCTATCATATTTATCCTTTTTTCCGTTATTTTCGTAATGAGATACAGGTTCTTAAATTAATATTGTAACTTATGTAGCAGTGCACTATATTAAGTATTATTGTTGTTTACGTAATTGCAGACCTAGATGCAAAACCTTTTTCACTCAACGACGTTATTGCCGCAGAAAAAGCAACCCAACCTCCTGAAAACATCTTTAAATCGCGTAAGTATAATTGTTTTTAATAAAATATTTCTACAAATGTAATTATATTTGTGTTTTAGCAAAGCCAATGAGTAAGCTAATGAGTAAACTCATGGTAAACAGTCATCAGACTTTGCTCTGTAAGAAGCCACTTCTACAATGTAAGCCTTTAACTTTAACTTTGAGCCAACCATGAGATCTAATCTGTACCTGTAGTTACACTGATTCACTCACGCTACAGATCAGAACACATTATATACATAAATGGACTGACAGTAGAATAATTGACCTAGGTGAATCTGTACAAAGCTAATTAGTAAATATTTTTAGTGATTTAAGTTTACTTGGTATTAAATACCAACATTTTGGTTCTTTGATCTAAATATTTTCTGTATTTTCTAGTCTAGAGGGGATAACAAATTAATGGCTTTGGCATTGATCCATACTAATATTATAAATGCGAAAGTAACTCTGTCTGTCTGTCTCGCTTTTACGTCAAAACTACTTCACCGATTTAAATGAAATTTGGTACACAAATAGTCTAGAGCCTGAGAAAGAACATAGGCTACTTTTTATTTTTATTTAAGCGGGATGAAAGGTTGTAAGTTGTGGAAAGTATTGTCATTTTTAGGACTAGAAGCATAAAACTTATATTTTAGTCTGTATACTTATAAACTAAGATATCATGACACCCACTAAGGAACGAATTTTGGAAATTCTACCCCTAAAGGGGTGAAATAGGGGTTGAACGTTTGTATGGAAATCCGTATTTTTTTAAGTTAGAAACATGAAACTTTATTTTTGGGTTACTGATTAAAAAGGAGTAGATACTTATTTAAGTGTTTCTGCATATTCTACGCCTACGGTGGTGAGATAAGGGTGAATTTTTTTATAGAAGTCCGTCATTTTTTAAGATAGAAACATGAAACTTTCTTTTTGGGATACTGATTAAAAAGGAGTAGATACTTATTTAAGTGTTACTGCATATTCTACCGCTACGGGGGTGAAATAAGGGTTGAAAGTTTTTATGGAAGTCGTCGTCGTCATTTTTTAAGCTAAAAATATGACTCTATTTTTGGGATACTGATTAAAATGATTAAATACGTATTTAAGTGTTTTTTGATATTCTACCTCTAAGGGGTTAATAGGGATTGTTATTTCGAATACAGGTTAGTCTGGAAGTCCGTCATTTTGAAGTTAGAAGCTCGAAATTTTAATTTTAGGCTACCGATTAAAAATGAGTTGATTTGCATTTAAGCGATTCTGGATATTCTACCCTAAGGGCTGAAACACACCAATGTGGTATACAAAGAGGTCTTAAATTTACGTAATATTTTAAGGTAATTTGTAAATATATTCAAATTCTACGCGAGCGAAGCCGCGGGTAACAGCTAGTATTAGATATGTCAGACTAATCGTTTTTTATCAGCTAAAGTTCATTAGAATAGTAATATTGGTATTATTCTATTTTGCAGATAATATACCCCAAGGTAAGAAGATATCTTCTTTAAAGTATAAAAAAACATTTCAAATAAAATCACCTACAAACCCCAAGAAATTAAAACATTTACAAAGACCCCGAAACAAACGTAAAAAGCTAACCTCAAAAAGAGAAATTCATCAAGATGAAAAACATACTAAGTATATACCTTTACTTAGAAATATTGGGATGTTATTTGACAATATTCTCAGTTCAGGTTCGAGCGAAACCTATAACACGAGAAAATACAAATACAAGAGAAATCAATTTAATACCAAGGACAGTGACGAAAGACCGTGCACATGCATCAGTAAACATGATTCAGAAAACAGATCTGATCCGAAAGAAAAGACATATCCGGCGCCTTCTACCACTGAAGTCGAGAATGAGACTTCCAGCTCTGTCATTATTACCACCACGCCAACCTATAATTTTGCCAATGATAACATCAACCGTATCGGACACAATAAGAACATATCCTCAATACTTACAAGAGATTCCTCTGGCTTTTGGAGAAACAATACTAGATTCCGTAAGAGAAGCGGCCCCTCATATAACGGGAGCTTTGAAGGACATATCACCGGGGTTCGAAGAAATAATGAATATCTTGCCATCGACGGACAAGGGGAACTCGATATACAACACGATGAAGAAAATTCCAACAGCCATTCACGAAACAATACAAGTAGCCATAGATCCAGTGGAGGAATACGAGGAATCAGCACAAATCCCCGAAGTTCAAAGATTTATAGAGGAACCGTTAAAGCAAAAAAAACTGTTCTCTCGACAAATGAAACCATTGAAGACGATTCAAGAAACATTCCAAAATACGAAAGAGATACTGAATTCGAAATTCGAAGAAACGAAACAGAAAGCGCAATATTTTTACCGGAATTTACTTCAAGATTACGAGAATATAACACCCAGGAGAAAAACACATCGATACGAGTCGCCGAATCTACTGAAAAAATCTTCGATTACTCCAGTATTAAACGAGTCATTGGCAGAAATGGCTCTTATACCGAGGAAAATAAAGAAAATCGTAGAACAGATAAAGCAATAACACCCTATTCTTCATCGAATTCAACTTTTCCATTTGGTAAGGTTGTAATGATTTTCGATGGTTACAGTGTAGCTAGGGATGTTAATGGTGAGAACAAAAGAAAGGAAAAAGTCATTCATATTCACTCCTAAATATTTTGGAGTTACTATTGCTATTGCTACTATTACTATTACTATGATATTAACAATGACATTTGTCTGATGAAATATAAACTGTATTTTAATGAAATAGTACTTTATTAATATTAAAAATCAAATTTCGATTCATAGGATTATCGCCTTCCTTTCTTTCCTTTAGCTTTATTACTCCCTTGTTGAACTGCTTGAGGTTGTTGATCTGCAGGTCTGCAACAATGTAAAAGTCATAAATATTATTATCTATATGGAATAGGTATACATAATACTACTGTTAAAAAAACCTAAAGAAGTTGTCCACTACAATAAAATTAAGTAAATATTGGCTATCGCTTATGAAATCGGTTTCTACTTACTTCTGACTGTTATATGTTTAGAGAACAATATAGTTTTTATAAATTAATATAATGTTGTTGTAAAATTTTACATACAAATAAAATACTCAATTTTTAAAATAAAACAACAGGAATAAGAATTTGTGACATCAACAAGTGATTTTTATCCCATTGACCCAAGTTCTCTATCAAATACAAAAAGTTAAATAATATTCCTTGATATACTTGTTGACTAAATTCAAAGACAATACATACTTTTATTTTCTCACTTACGAAGGCTTCATAAGAGCTAAGGGCTTAAGCTAAGGCTTAAGCGTTTATGAGGCTTACAATCAGAGAGATTACAAATACATATCCTTTACATTTCCAAAATTCTTGACATATAACATAATAAGTATCATTATCTAAATTCATTAACAAATTCAATTCTACCAATAATACTCAAAGAATTTATAATATACCGATTTTGACGAGTCTTCAACTTTGGTATAGCTTCAACAATATACTTCATTACAGATTCCCTAGTGGGAAATTCTGCTTTTAGTGGAGTTCCATCATCGCTTTTTAATTCTACCCGAATACGACCTCTGTGCAACATTTCCTGGAAAAAATGTTTTAAGGTAATCTTTAATATTTTACTTGGTTTGAAAATAACAATTGGTAAAAAGCTTTGTGGTTTATGTTTTGTACCTTACTGCGCTCACGTGGATAGAGCTTATTTTCAACACCTATACGTAATCCAGTAGGAAATAAAACATCTCTTATTTCTTGATGAGTAGGATTTTCAACACATATATCTTTCGGTAGCCTGCGGCCCTGAGCAAGAGTTTTCTTATTATTTAAGTAAGCGGGATAAATGCAAATCCACCTGAAAGATAAAATTAGTAGTTAACCTTTTTTGTTATTTACATGGTACAACAAATCTAGACATAAATACCTTTCTACGTCGCTGTGCTTCTTGTCAGGATTCCATGAGGTAATCATAGTTGCCATGGTTTTTTTAAAAACAAATTATACCTTTCCCTCTTTCTAAAAATCTTTATCGCAATCAATTACTGCTGGAATTTTATTTTATATCCCGCTAAGTCGCTAATACTAATTAACGGACATTCAAATGATTTTGGAACAAAACAAATTGTATATTTATTTTATTATATTAACTGTAGTAAATAGCAATTCATTAGCCAATAATTTTCAGTTCATTAATTATGAATCTATCTATTTTAACTCATGAATGTCGAAATCTGTATTTTGACATTAAACAGATGACATGTCATACATCGATGACATTAATGATTTTCCTATTGTGTATCCGATTGACAGTAAAAAACTAATAATAAATAAAATAATTAATCAGATATACTTAATAAATGACTAAATATTTATTTTAATTCATTGTCTTGTTTTATACTAAACACTTATTATTAACATAGACTAAATTGTACAGGATTCTATTATAGTTTATCAATTTGACTGAGAAAATATAATAAAAAATCACAAGACTAAAGCTCTTACTTTAGTTGATAGGTTAATAATTACGTATCTAATATACGTACATGACTATCAATTCAAACTGAACTAAACAATGCAAGAAATCATATACCACCAAACAGAAATACTTAAAAAAATTAAAATAATAGTAATTTTTATACGTTTACCATTTGCCAATATTTTTTTCTTAAATTTTTAAGATCCTTAATTTTCGATTGACATGACATTGATATTGAAATAAATAATGACAGGCGTCAGACACTAGACAGTATTTATTTAAGTTGACATTTAATGTATAGAATAGAATGAGGTTATTTAAAAAATATTATAGGTTATATTCCGTGGAACAAGCGAGTTTCAGAAAATCATATCATAACAGAAAATAACAATTATGCCAACAGCAATATGTCTTTATTGGCAGTAAGTGATGGAATCATAGCAGTTTCAAAGGCGCAGTATATCGAATTATACAATGATTCAAAACATGCGTTTCTTGAGTTTAAATCAGATTCAAAACCACAGGAAGAAGATTTTGTAGTGGATATTAATATCTCGCTGGATAAAAAATTATTAGGCGTGTTATTTTCTAAAAAGATAATAATATACGATTTGCCTAACCTAAACCAAGTTGAAACCTTTATATTACCACGAAGTACAAGTAAAATTAGATTCGACATTTCCAGCAAAAAAATATTAGTAGCAGACAAAACAGGCGATGTTTTATTATTTGAAATACTTAAAGAAGACAAAGGAACTAAAATTCTTGGACATTTGAGTCTTTTATTAAATATTTTGCAAACTAATGATGGCAAATATATCATAACATCTGACAGAGATGAAAAGATTAGAGTGTCTTGCTTCCCTAATGCATATAATATTCAAACATTCTGTTTGGGACATAAGGAATTTGTCATGCACATAGAACTCTTGCCTCATGCCACTGAATATTTAACAAGTGCCTCAGGTGATGGAAACATCAAAATTTGGGATTATACCAATGGAAAACTTCATCATACTATAGATACTTACATGGACATTAAAAACAACAATGACTTAAAACACAAGTTTAGTCAATTAATGGATGAAGAAGGAATTGTAATTAATAGTTTACCTATTGTGGATTACACAATTACACAGTTAAATAAATTTTCCAGCCTCATTGCTCTTACAGTTCATTCTTACATGAAGATACTGGTTTACAATTTAAAGTCCGTCAATAAGGAATTCACTCATAACCTTATCTTGGAGCTTCCATTTAAATATTTCCCTGTTTCTATCAAATTCCACAATTTATCCTTATTTGTTTATGATGGTATTAATTCTAAAATCTTTGAATATAAGGTCACTACTGAAAGTGAAAACATTTTTATTAACTTAATTAGAGAGCTTCAAGTATTTGAAAATCAAGAAATAGAATCTGATATAATTTATGAGCATAATCCTATTAAACTGTTATTTAAGAGAAAATTTGACAATGTACAAGAATACAAAGAAAGAAAAAAGATGAGATTAGAAAAACCAGTAAGTTAAGTATATATGAAAAATAAAATATTTTACAAGATTATATTGCCTTTTAGTTATTATTTTTTTCTAGTGTGTTTAATTGATAAGCAATATATTTAAGCATATAAATTAAATTTAATTATTTAAGCATTTAAATTAATATTTCTAGGGAATGCAAGACCGGGAGATAATTACAATCCACATATTTTATTGTGGGACCGAACCATCTTAGTCCTGCTGGATCCAGGTATTTGCAGGATCCGGCAGGGTGCATTTAAAACTCGGAAGTGAATAGCACTAAAGACCTAATAGATCTCGTTTCTGTGATTTCCATTTTAACAAGCTGTTTGTTACATCTTAAGTGAAAACATCCACCCGGAAAGAGCATGAGAGTGTGTCCTAACTTTCTTTAATTTTTATATTGTTTACTTTTTTAATATTAATCTATTTCTTTTTGATGTGTAAGCCTATGGCACTTAATATCATTTAATTAAATTCTACTTCCCCCCACTAACACCAGCATTATACTTACTTACTTTACTCATAACCATAGACGCGGATATAAATGTAAAACAAAAATTAAATATTGACTATAATTTCTGATCATCAATACTCTCTTATTGAAAATTTAGCAAAGGGGCAATGCGATTATTCACGCTTCTCTGTAAACCCGCCAGCCCCGCGGGTTCCCTCAATATTCGACCGAGATTTGCCCCGAAAAATATAAGCAGGATCCCGCTATAACGGTATTAAAATAAAATTACACAGCAATTATAACTCATCACTAAAATTAAATAAAAAAACTCATTCAAAGTGGGTTCCACAATACCACACCTAACTACACATTGCTGGTTAACTCGTACCAGAGTAGATATGGAGCTCTATAACCATAACCGAAAACTTCAGATATCCAAAATTATAATCGAACCCGATAACAACATTTATAATTTCTTTTTGCATAGAGTTACACTTAAACAGAGTAACCAATTGTTTTATAAGGCTGTTTTTTTCTTTGATTATATCTATTACCAAACAATAGTTATAAAGTAAAGTCTAACTGTTTTGTAATTTTATCTTTTATAAATAATCTAATATTAAAAACTGAAACTATCCAAAACAACGATATCTGTAACAGGTAAATTATCAATACAAATATGATAAATGCCAAAGTAACTCTGTCTGTTGCTCTTTCAATTATGAAATTTGATATGAAGGAAACTTGATCTCCATAGAAGAACATTACTTTTATGCTTAACAGCAGACGACCAACCCCTAAAACGCGAGAGAAGTCGCGGACAACAACTAGTAGTTCATTCATATATCCGTATCTATTGGTGTTGCATATCGATAGTTAAAGTGTTAGCGATAGTATCGATAGGCTATGGATAGTAATGTCACGTGTTAATACTATCGATAGTTAAGGTGTAAGCGATACTATCGATAGTCTATCGATAGTATCGTTACTATCGATAGCTTCCCATGAGCAATAATATTGATACTATCGATAGTTTTGCAAAAACCATTACTTTTAACCTAAACTATCGATAGTTTTATGCTATCGATAGCCAGTAATTTCCGATAGTATTACTTTCTCAAGATAAGTAATTTAGTAGGCCAACTATAGTGTATATTTAAATAAATTAAATTAAATTTACCACAATATTTGTTTTTAGAATTAAGACATTTTGTGCGGAATAAGGAATAATGAAAAATTTAAATGTGAAAAAAGTTGTTTGATTTATGAATAAACATTATAAATACTCATAACATTAAAATAACTTTTAGGAGGACGGTGGCATTACAATGAAACTTTTTTGTAGTAATCTTGTGTAGCGATTAGAATACATTACTTATATTAAAAAACGAATACTATAAAAAAATCGCTGGCTATCGATAGTCTAAAACTATCGTTACTATCGATAGTTCCAATAGTATCGCTACTACCAATAGTATTGCTTACAGAGAGCTAGCGATACTATCGATAGTATTGCTCACGGAGAGCTATCGATAGTATCGATAGTATTGATCAATACGATACTATCGATAGTACTATCGATATCCTGAATAGTTTTCGAGGTCAACTATCGATAGTCAAACTATCGATAGTTCTACAACGCTGATCCATAGCATCCCTGTTCGTAAGCCATTGTTGAGGCTATATATAAATATGATGAAAATGATTAAGTATGCAATTTGTTTTGATAAGGATTAATAATTGACATTTACTAGTTACGTAAATTTCTTTTAGCATATTTTCTGAATGTGTAATTTTTACATTAATCATTAGTAACAGATTTCTGATTTTGTATTTGGTAAATGTCTGATTATTTATTAAAGAAAATAAAAGAATTAAGCCGATATCACATTCACTATTATTCCGTCGTGAAAGAAATTATCTTTGACCACTTGAAACATAAATTTCTGTGTTTAATGTACTCAAGCAAACTATATTTTCGAGTTTTTTTTCTATTGTAATTAATAAATTAGACTCAAAAATATGATTTTGACAAGTACGATTGAGTTTTTAAATTGCTATAAAATAAAAAAATAGATTTATAACCACGTAATTATTTATTACAGTTTGAACAAAAAAAATGAAGTGCAAGTCTTATATGTTGTACAAAAATAAATGAAACCTAAGTGAAGTTTCAACATTAAGCTAACAAGATATGCTAAGCCATTTTTTATATTTACTAACAAAAAAGCTAAATTACATATCACATTTTTAATTAAACACAACAAGATTATCGTAAAGTGATATCTGATTTTACAAATAGGTTTTTGGAACTGTTCGAACCTGACAGATGACTACTGAAATTCATTGAACTTAATCGTAATTATTATCCATACAATCATATTTTTTACAGTCACAATAATATCTAAATGCAATAAATATAGTTGGGCCGTCTTAGTTTACCTAGATTTAAGCACATTAGCAAAATTACGGAGCTGAGAACCAAGACTGTCAATTTCATTCAAAACACTGTCCACTTCATTTTTGAGATCCATGAGGTCAGGTAAATTATTGCAGTCGGGCACATTTAAGAGGGTAGTAAAAATTTTGTCCCATAAACTATTTTTCATATACCTGGAATATAATAATACATTAAATAAACATTTGCAATGATAACTTTTAAAGACAAAAATGGTAATAAATTAATAATCCAATTTTTATCAATTATACTCTCAAAATAATATTATGTGTACTTTGATTGAAAAGATAAATACTACGGTTTTTAACTAAGTTTTCTTACTCTTATTGATAATTTTTTTCTTATATTTTGAAGCACAATAACATACATACTTACTAAAGTTTAGAATGACAAGTACATTTACATAATTTAATTTTGGTATAAATATTTGATTAATATATAAACTACTAGATTCTGCCCGCGTGTAATCGGAACGAGTGGCTATAAAAAAATCAATATAAAATTTCAAACATATCTATTCAGGTATTCTGGCGTGATTAAATAACAAGCAAACATCTATCCATCCAAACTTTTTATGTTATTAATATTCTATCTTTCTACTAAAAAATATTTACCGGGGTAATTTTTTGTCAATATTCCACTGCCCCAATCGGTTTGCTACTTTCATGTAGCTACCCATTAGAATAACATGTATTGTACCGGCAAGGCAGTACAAGTCTGTTTGGTATGTCCAAGGTTTTCCTTCTCTCATTTCAGTACAAGTAAACCCTTCCGTAGAAATTAACTAAAAATAATGTAATAAATAACATATTTATTAAGAATTGCTACCACATTTCAAATTGATTATATGAAAAACTTATTATTCAATATGAGACTAAAAATACTTACTTCTCTAAATGTAGTACCCTCTGGAAACAAAGACATATCTATTGCACATCCTAGATCTATCAATTGTAAAGATGGTGTTCGCCATTCCTGTGTTGGTCTATAAAAAAAAAAAACAAAACAATAGTTATATATTCATTAAATTAAACTGTACTTCTAATATGAAAAATAAAGCTTACATTTTCATTAACAAAAAGTTATCTGGTTTGATATCAGCATGTATAATTTGCGCTTTGTGTAAGTAGTGTACTATTGAGAGCATTTCTGATGTTAATAATATAACAATAAACTCATTTATACATTTAGAAGTAGCAATCCTGACTTTGTTTGCAACATCCAACAGAGAGCCATATCGTGAATACTCTGATACAAATAAACTTGCATTTTCTCCTAAGAAAGCTGTTGTTATGTCCATATAACCTGGAAGCTATGAAAAAAAATCATTTGTATGTAGAAACTTCAAAGGTAATTAAAAATTCGATGCATACAACAGTTTGAATATTACCATGAAAGGATCCTTTATCCTAGCTTTTATCTCTTGACAAATATAAAATTCCCATGGTCGACTTGGTTTTTGAAATTTAACAGCAACTGATTTATTGTTATGAATATCTAAACATAAAAATACTGCTCCATAATTTCCTTTACCTAATTGTTTTTCAACTGAAAATTTTGAACTTCCAACCCGCATAACAGTCGCTTGTTGTACTTTCGGTATAGATCTTACTTCTACGTAGCCATCGGCGTGTGTTTTATTTGGAAATTTCACATACTCTAACAATGAAGCTAACATTTTTTTATTAAATGGATCAATAACTTTTGGGAATTCGATATCAGCGGGTCTAGGTATATCACTGGTTTCCACTAAAGATATTGAATGAGAAGATTTAAAAGCACTACACTCCATAGAATTTTCGCTATCAACATCCATCCCATATCCATCTGATTGAAAATCAGATTGTCGTGAATATATAGAGGAAATTCTACTTTCTTTTCCTACAGAATCTCTACTATCCTCAGACTGAATTTCAACCCTATGCTCGAAATCCAACTGTCTTTTGGAGATATCTTTCTGTTTTTCAATAGAATGCGATATTTTTGCAGATTGAATAGGTGTGGCAGTTTGTGCTGTCAACCCATCTTTGCTATCAGTATCAGAGAGGCCTGAAGATGGCGGAACTTGAGCTTGTTCAGGACTTGACACATACAAATTTTTATGCATTTTCTGAGATATACTGGGACTGTTAGTAAATTTTGGTGTATTAGCATTGTCTTTGGGTTCATTTCTGTTAGATATAAAATTGAGGAACTGATTAGAGAATCCTATATCAGGAGATTTCTGCTCTACTTTAATATTAGGCTGATCATGCCTAACATTTCTTAATACTGAACTGTTTGGACTCTTATGCTGTGATGTTTTCTGAGATTGGCTACTGGATCCATTCATTGAATTTTTATCACTTTCTCCTTGATCTTGACATTTCATAGATATGTCGGCGGATTCTTGTCTAATTTGTTCAACATAAGGATTTTGAACCATACTATCTTGCACTGCATTATTTCGGTAATTACTTTGAGAAGGCTGTGGGCTCTGATAAATTTGAAATGGCTGATTATTTGAAATCGTAGTTCCATATGGCAATTGATTATTTTCTACAGTTTGTTTGGAAGCTTGTCTATATGGGCTATGAGTAGCATTACTGTAGTTTGAATTACTCGTGTTTTGATTAGTGTTTGCATACATATTGGGATTATTATACTGGTTTTGAACATTATGATAGTTTTGTTGATTATATACTTGATTTGGAGCTGATACTTGATTAGTTCTCTGGTAGTATATTGAATTTTGGTACTGGGTCTGATGTGGAGGACTTTGAAATATCGTCGGATTAGGCTGGTGCTGGTGTTGTTGTTGTTGTTGGTTAGCATAGACATGCCGTTCAGCTTGACTTTGATAGTGATATTCCTGACGGTTTGCATACCCTTGTTGAGGGCTCATTAGGGCATGACCAGGACTAGTAACTGGAGATTGGTGATACACCATTTGGTTGGAATATGTAGGGCTTTGAAAGCCTGCAGGGACAGATGGATTCATATCATGGGAACTTTGTACACTAGGATGTTGAGGACTATGATAAGCATTAGGACTTGGGCTCCCATAGCCTTGAGGTGGCTGATGAGCCATTAAATGATTATTGGAATATCCTTGTTGATAGTTATAGTTTTGTTGATAATGACTATGTAGAGATCTCTGTGGAGAATATCCACTATAGTTTGTTGGCAAAGGTTTTTGATATTGATGATCATGAGAATGATAAGGCACTGAAGTGGACGGCGTACTAGCCACTTTACTATCGGTTTGATCTCTCTTTTGCTGATATGATCTAGCAAATTGTCCATTCGGTAATCTTGCTTGAGCTGTTATTGAATTTCTTTTTGATGCAGTATTTGGTTGATTTGGATCATGATTATTGTAAATAGAATCAAAATTTGTTGTATAACCAGTAAAATTTGTTCTCGACTGACCAGATGAACTTGAGCCTGATTTACTGCAAAATATAATATTTAACTAAAACAACTATATTATCTTAAAAATATATATGTTTTTCAGAACATAAAAAAGACTACATTGAAGATTTTTTTAATTGAATACTAACCTATTGTATTCCCTTGTTGCTTCCATGATAACCGAAAGTCCACCTCCTTGATTATCTACAGTAGCATGATGGTCTGTTGTTTGTCTGGAGCATTCGTCTCTTTTGCTATTCCCTTGATCAGGTTGTTCTATAACACTTTCATCAATTGCAAATTTAGGCACTGAAGCAAATTTACTTGACTGGTCAATGGAACTGGAAGGTTTCTTAAATTGTGACATATTTGGTGTACTTGCATCTTTTATGTTAAAATTGAATATTTGAGTGCAAGAAGGCTCTTCATAATATGCTGTTTTATTAACCTGCAAAAAAGATTAGATTGATTATTTAAATGTTTATATTTAATTACAAACTATAATATAATATCAAGTATTACTTGTTGAGTTGCTACTGGTGGTGGAGCATTAAACTTATTTGCATTCTCTTTGTCTTCAGGAAAACTTCTGATACCAGTCATCTCATAATTTTTTTTTGTATTAATGGCCATTGTCATAGATCTATCTTCGTGAATGTCAAATTTAGGTACTTCAAATTGTTGAACAACTGGTTGCATTATTGATGGTTCTGCTAAAGTAACAAATTTTATTTGAAATTCAACCCATTATCATATTGTTAAACATTTCATGGAATTATCACAAAAACTCACCATTATCATTAAAAATATTCCTCAACTCCCAACGTGCTTCTTTAGTGTTTACTGTAACTGAGTCTCCTAGAAGATTACTCATAAGACTTCGATTAAACTCCTCCATTAAATTATTTCTGGCATAGTTTGTATTTTCAGTTCTAAAATTATTATTGGGAGTGCCTTGTGTAGCTATTTGATTTTCCTTATCAGTTTCGGAATTATGAGGTCTGTCACTTTCATCATTTTTCTTAACAGCCATTTCACTGACTTCATTTGAATCTAAATTAACTAATACTTTTGGTTCACCGGGTGAATGCATACTTGTAATTTTAGTTACATTTTGCAATGTAGGCACAGATAATGGCATCAGTTGTGCCATATGATCTTGTTCAGTATCTAATGCACAGTTTGCTAATGTCTCTAAGGCACTACACTGTGCAAGTGTTTCATTAATATTTTTATAGGTTTTTTGTACCATATCAACATTTTCTGTTTTAACTTCTTTTTTTAAACTATATTTTCTTGCTCTAATTTCTTCTAAACTGTATTCTTTATCATTAACATAGACCTAAAATGAAGAAATTACATTAATTAATGTTTCAATTATTATTATACATACATTCACAGCGAAAAATTTAAGGACTAAATCCTTTCTTATCAGATAGTTATGTAGTAAAAAGTACCTGCGTCTTATTATAACAAGGTATTTTTGTTGGGTCTGCAGGATCAGGTACACATAGAGGCACATTAAATGTCAAATCATCCAAACAATAAGGCATATGGTTTGACGAAAGCTTTAAATCATCATCCACATCTTCATAGGCTGCAAAAAAAATTATCTGCTATTATGAGGACCCCATTGGAAATTAGAATCTATGTAGCACCAAATGAATTCTGTTGTTAATGTCTAATATCTCTTCAAAGTAAATTCAATACATTGTGTCTTTTTATTCTTTAACATTAAACTAGCAACCAGTAGTCATATCACCACCGAGTACCATATAACACCTTATAAATATACAAAATTTTTCTTTATAATCTCAATAATGTAATTATTGATACTAAGCTAATTTATTACCCTTTGAAATAGTAAGTTGGTTTAATATGGGAAAGGAAGAATGAGAATATTCATTTTGGACATAAATACATATTTTTAGATAATACATGATTTTTTAAATATTACTATTTTAAAGAGTACCAGTACAGTAGTAGTAAACTAGTACATTGTACAATTATTTTGCTATTACAATTATAGATTTTAAACATAACATATTTATTATTTATATATTATTTATATTTGATCAGCAGAAATTGCTTTAACTTTCCTTTATACTATTGCTTGGTTCTAATCTTAGTGTCAATGTGAAGATATAATTTATACTGATACTAACAATAGTGCTATTGGTATGAATTTTCTATGGTCATACTATAATTTTTTAAATAATTAACTCTAAGTATCAAACTTTTTAAAATCAATTAAAATATAAAGAACTATATACAATGGTGCAACTGCATAAATTCGGAAAAATGGCAGGGAGTAGCCAGAAATAATATAGTTTGTTTAGTTTTTCTTAAGTTCTTAGAACGTAAATATATAATTTGTTTATAATAGGTAATTCTGGTTCTATGGATAAAAATATTTACAGTATTACCAGTAACTCTATAGGTAATACATTAAACGTTCCACAGTAATGCATTTCAGTAATTCACTTATTTTGTTACATTTCACACAGTTAACTTATTTACTAAGTATTGCTGTTTAGCATTTGAATATCTGAGGAGTAGGCTGTACTTACCTTACAGGCTTGAACAAAGCCCTACCACCCTGGTAATGAATATTTCTATTTGTGATTCTTCAATATCTTTATTTTGTATATAAGGGGGAGCCGCTCTTTGATTCATTGTTTATATAATATATAATTAGATAATCATTGATGATTATAATTACATATGTCATTTGTAAATAATATATATAAAATTGTGAACTTACGAGTAAAAGGTAAAGGTTGATGTGGAACAACATTAGAATGAACCATTTTGGTTTTTGGATTTGTCCATATACCAACTTCCTTTTCATTCTCTACATTGCTATAGGCTTGCACTAATGAGGTAGGTCCTGGGTCTTCTGAAGTGGGCACAACACCTCTTGAAGTTGATGGGGCATCCTAATAAAAATTAATAATAAAACAAACATTTATAGCAGACAGAAAAATCAATAGTTTTTAAACAACCTGTTTGTACTTTGATAAATTGAAATCCTATTTCAAAGTACACAGGCAATCACTTTGCGTACTACATTAAATAATAAAAGAAAATAGGTACCTCATGTTTACAAAATTCAATAGTTTTATATAAAAAATTCCAAACAACATAAAGTCATGGCTCTTAAACACGGGCTTAAGTGATTAAAACTAAAACACATCTGCATATGCAATAAATGTGGACATATTGAACATAAGTTATTAAAAAGTTAAATTCTAAGTTATAATGCTTTTTACCTCATAAACATTGACCATGATGTTCGAATTTGGCAACCTATTGTCTATTCCTTGCTGTCGTATCACACCAGGCATAGTGCTTTTGATGCTGTCACCAACTCTTTGAACAGGTACATTAGCAATGTTACGTCTTTTAAAGGATTTTAGTGATGTTAGAGCCATTCTTGTTTCAGCTAATGCTGAAGCTGCCTTTCTTTTGGTTGGTGAATCATCATGTAGCATCCTCTGTGCAAAATACAGTTGAAAATTCCTAAAATAAAATCTTATTAGTATTTCGCAACTTTATAAAATAAAATCTAGGTTCATATTCTTTTGCCATCAAATACAGATAAAATATTAAAGTATGTAAGATTTATGAATTAGTAGATAATAAATTATCTCTAGTATTGAAATACATTATTGGATTATATAGGAAATACAAAAATTGCAGAAAATAAATTTATAAAGAAAATCTGGATAAATCTATGTGTTTCAACTTACATATGTGCTTGTTCTAGTTCATCTAATGGTTGGGCCTTAGCCTGAAGGCCAAGCATGTATACTTGATTTGCTTTTTTATAGTCTCCAGACTCCTCACAGTAACAAGCCCAGGCTCGATAAAACTCTGAGCATTCTATACCAATACCCGTATTGTATAATCTTTGATATATTTCAAGTGGATTTGAGAGACAGTCCACCTAAAATTATTTAATTAAAATTTAATTCTTAAAGAATTTCACTGCTTACAAAATTACAACAAAACTTGCATCAAGTTTTGCTTTTGAAGTTACTCGTGATGAACTTATTTATAAATAAAAAAAATGTGTTTTGCTTATTTTATTAATAAATCTATAAATGAAAAATCATTTTGATAAGAAATAATAAAATTGTTCAAAAAGTTAATGATAACTGTTAATATATTAACATGTATAGCAATGTAGGTATTTATTTAAAACATTGAAAGCTACAATTTCCCTTATATATAGTTGGGGGAATTAAAAAATAACATTGTTGATATCCAATACACGATTAAAATACAAATATAAAAATTCAAGTACTTATTTTTCTACTTACATATTTTATCCACAACTTGACAAGTCTCCTGTCTTGAAAATATTTCTCATCTTTTTCAAATAATTGTAAACAGTCCTTTATTAATTTATCTATATTGCCTTCATGGCCATGTTTTGGATATGACTGTTCAACCCACTGGATATAGTTAAACCATGGATCCAAGGGATCTGAACCTTGATATTGTCTGATAGCTGCTTCATGTTCTCTACAAAGATAGAAGGCAGAGTTAAAATTTTTGAGATTTTTTACCAAGACTAGTCACAATCTAATACTGATGAAGAATTTTATAATATGTTTAAAATTATATTAAGAATATTTATATTTACTATTAGAAATTATATTAGAACACAGTAACTTACTCTTTTTGCAACTGCAGTTGCCTTTGGGCATCAACATCTGACTGAGCTTGCAATGCAGTTCCTAATTGCACAAGGTTTCTTCCACCTCTTAGCGGCTGTATATTTTCCTTACTAACATCAATATCCATTGTAGTACTTAACTATAATTGAAGTATCAATGCATTACAATAAAACATACGAATAAATGGCCACAAATACGTGATTTAAAATACTGATATTTCAGATATGAATTTTACTGTTAAAAATCACTTTTATACAATAATTATAGAAGGAATAGTGAATTAAATAAATATTAAACACCGAATATTCAATATCAAATCATAAACAGCAAGATTGACCCATAATATTCTCCAAAATATTCATGTCTGTTACAACTGAAGCACAAATCCTGAATTCACTCACCATCAAAAGTGACAAAATTACCTAGAAGGTTGGATGTCTATGGCACATTTCAAATTTTAAAAGACATGGCCGTTAAATTAATAAATTAGAAATAATTACATAAACATTGATAGCATTGATTAAATAATATTAGTATAAATGGTAAAATAAACATAATTAAAAAATATAAATAGTTATATTTACAAAATAAAGTTATACCGTCGTCGTATTTGCTATGGCAAATTCCATAAAATTTGACCTGGACATGGACAAAATTAAAATTTAAAAATATTATTTATTTGTTTATACTATTAGATTAATTATTATATTTTGTTTTAAATGCCTCATGATAAAATAATAGACTTCTTCCAGTTGACCCAATGGATTAACATTTGCTGCCTAAGAACCAAGACGGGTTCTGGTCTGGGAAACTACATGCGTTGACATGCTCTTATCAGAGAAACAATGTTGAGTCAACAACAACCGACAGTCAACAGACAACCGGAGTCACCGTGGAAAAAGCTGGAGCGAACTAACGATCCAAATATTCGTGTCTTATTCCGAATTATTATTTATTTATAATACAAAACTGTATACATATCATTACAGGATATAATTTTCCTAATTCGATATTACAGCACGTTTATTAACAATATTTAAAATAAGTCTACGTTATATATGATATAGTCCAAGTGGCTATAGTTGTGAGTTCACTCAGGTTGCAATAAAACAAATATAGGGTATATTTATTCTTAATCTACCCTGTCGGCATGTATCGTTGAGGGTACGTAACGTGCGCGTCATAGCCGACAGGGTAGATTTGTTTTTATGTTATTATGTTTTCCCCATTTGCTGTTGAAACACTTTTGTACAATTGGACCTTGGAGTAGTGCAAAACACTTCATTAAAAGGATAACAACTCGCCTTATTGCCTCCACTGGTGATTGATATTCTTCCCACCATTCCACGCGGTCATGATTTATACAGTAACTATTTTTAATTCTTATGTAAATAAATTTCTTAATAGTACTTAAATTGTTAATACTTATTTATCGATATGCCAATTAAAAGTTTCATTTCCTTACAAAAGGCTGAATGGTGCAATGTCTTTGCTCTTTTAAAAGAGTTATAATAAAATTAAAAAATAAATTGACGTAACTTTTGCTCATAGATGACAGATGAGTTGAGACTTGAGTTGAAAGTACATAATGCTGTTTTTAGCTTCTGCTTTTGATTTTGTTAAAAGTTAATGTCAAAGCTCAAACACAATACAATTTCAAATGTGTATATGATAACAACATAATAAAAAAAATATAAAAGTATTTATTGATTCGTTTTTATATAAGTAACTAAATTTTAACTAGTATAATGGCACTACGAATGCAAGTTGAGAAGAAAAAGGCTCAGGCAGAAATGCGACGTTTGATGGCAGAACGTAAAAATAAAGATAAGAAACCAGTTTTAATAAACAACCCACTTGCGAAATACAATAATGCTGGACAATTGATGTGTATTTTGTGTTCGTCGATCGTACGCTCAGAGAACGTATGGCAAATACATCTTAATAGCAAACAACACAAGGGAAACGTAGAACAAGCTAAGAAACTAAAAGAATTAACAAATAATTTTACTGATGATAAAATTAAAAATAAAAGACCCGGTGGTTTTCAAACAGATGCCCCACAAGAAAAAAAACCAAAGAGTATTTTAAAGAATAGCAATCAAAAAATGCCCACTGTTGTACAAACTCCGGAACATAAATTGCCCACGATACTTATTCATCATGATGAAAAAATTATAAGAAAAAGTAAACACCCAACATCTCACAAAGGTAATTAATATATTTTGTCATAAATTTATTAAAATTTTACTAAGTAGTTTTTGATGATGTCTAATTGCATAATTACTTGCATTTTAGTTGAAAGTTTAGAAGCAACAGTTGAAAATAAGATTGAGGACACTGAAACAATATCAACGAATCCTCAACCTATTCCTGAAGGGTTTTTTGATGATCCAATACTGGACGCAAAGGTTACATTTTTATTTACTTTTATGTTCAGTTGTAGTACTAATAAATGATAAGATAACATTCCTGCATGGTAACAACCACTGTGTTTTAAAATATACTTAAATATTATGCTAATAACCAGTTACCAATGAAACTAATTTACATAGTACTTGTAATAATACAAGCACACCTCAATTTTATACTCAAAAACAACACACAATATCTGATTTAAAAAATATCTGATGTAGAAAAAGTTCATTAATTTTCTATGTTGTCTTGGGTCTGGGTGTTTGTGGTACCGTCGTTACTTCTGATTTTCCATAACACAAGTGCTTTAGCTACTTACATTGGGATCAGAGTAATGTATGTGATGTTGTCCAATATTTATTTATTTATTATTATAATTATAAAAAAATATGTATTGTGTTTTACTCCAATAAAAAGACAAAGAAAACATTGGTTTTGGACAGCACACCACTATAGACCTTATCAGTTTTATAACTGTAATTAATGTATCTTATTAAAATTTTCAAGTAGCCAAAGATTAGGTTAGCATATTTAAACCCAATATTGGGAAGACTAAGACCCCTTATCGTCGTCAGACGCAAATGTCACTTTACGTCTCCTTTATATGGCATTCTGTTTTATTGATAATGCTATTTACCATGAGGAAAATGAACTGTCATCATATAATACAATAACACAGAACAAACACACAATGTGTTTTTTTTTATATAAATATATCATGTATATATGAAACCCATAAGTAATAATATAATAACTTCAGAATTAATTACTATAAACTAGATTTTTGTGTGTGGTGTAAACGTAAATATAACTTAAATGTTTTGTTAAGTAACCCTATCACATACCCATTTTGGTTTAAGGAAACACTTAATTATATAGTCTTAAATTATTAGCTTTGCTGTTGCTGGTGGTAGTACTTGGCTATACTGTGGTGGTTAAAACAAAGTAAACAACAGTTTTTAATATGTAATGATTTTATATAGCAACTAAAAGAACCCAAATAAAGTCAATAAAAATATAAAAGCATACAAAAAAATCTCCCAGTTAATAGTATTATTGATATATGTGTATATGTAGTATTATTGTCCATATAGTTCTGTGAAAGCTTCATGAATATATTCCACCATGTCTGTTGCTAACATGCTCCTACCTTTTACTTGAAAAGCCTTTGCATTGCATGTTCTTATTAATGAAGATGCTGCAAAACATGAGAGGGAAGTTGCTAATAACATTTTGTCAACTGGTATATCCAAATTAATTTTCTCTCGAGAAGCTATAGTCCAATGCAAAAATGTTGCTATAGATCCTGAAAGAAGATCACCTTGACCTCCACATCTTCTGCCAGATCCTGCTTCTTTGTTTTTCCATTCTAAGTCAGTGTTAAAGCAATAAAATTCATCAGTCATGCCTTTTCTCAAAAGTGTCACATTTTTATTTAACTCTTGTAAACCTGTTAAGCCATTCAATTTACAGCTTAGTCTCTCAAACTCAATTTTATTAGGAGTTAAAATTATGGGTGAAGTAAAATTTCTAATCAATTCTGGGTTTTCAGTTATTAGAAACAATCCATCTGCATCAATAATCAGTGGTATTTGCTTTTCACTTATTAATTTTATTAGATCCGACACCACATTAAATATCTTTGGATCGCGACCTAATCCTGGACCGATAACTATGACATGCAGCCTCTCGAGCCATGGTGATATCTCTTTGATAGCATCAAGTTTATCAAGTAAAGGATGAACAATCAATTCGGGGCTATATGACTTTATAACTGTAGCTGCTGGATTTGAACAGAAAATGTGCACCAAATCTGCACCTACCTATAAAAATAATAATTGCATTTGTTTCAATTTCTTATATAAGAAAATTTATAATTGTAGATGACAATACAAATAATTAGTTTTTTGTAAATTAACTTACTTTCAAAGCAGCCATGCCAGCAAAGTAAGGAGCTCCAGTATACTCTAGAGAACCACCGACGATACCTATTCTTCCAGCTTGGCCTTTATGATGTGTTCCATCTAAAGGTGGTATGCTTGGTAGTAATAAATTAAAAAAATTGTTTCTATCCATTTTTGAATATTTAGAAAACTGTGAAAAGTAAAAATGTTTCATAACAATTTGTCTTTTAAGAAGATTCAACATCATGGCACGTTATTTTGGGAAATTACATACTTTTTATTGATTAAATTTATGCACTTCACGTAAATCGCAATTCGAAAATATCGGTATTAATTAGTATCGTTGAAACTTTCTAGAAAATATAATGTAATTATTTTTACAAATCAGAAGAACATAAATTTATTATGACTGTAATGTGGAACTACAATGTAATTTAAACTTTTTGTTCAGAGGTCAGCTAGGTAGAATATAATTAAGGAGACGTCAAAAACAATAAGTTATTTTGACTCAAAATGACTTTACTGCTGTCAGTTAACAGAATATAAATAGAGATACGTCAAAAAAAATATATTAACATAAAAATTGATAACATTAAGTGTTTTAAATTATACAAATATTAATTAAAAATTGTTACTATATAAATCTTGACCACGTGGAATGGTGGCAAGAATGCTAGCAGCATTTCCCCGTTGAATCGCAATTCCGATTCTCTGGGCTAAAAACGAACCAACCCGCCTGTCACCAGTGGAGGCTATAAGGCGAGGTGTTATACTTTTGATGAAGCTTTTTGCACCGTTACTCCAAGGGCCAAGTATTTCGACAGCAAATGGGACAAAAAAGTAATTTGACATAAGACACAAATATTGTGATTTTTTTTTGCTTCAGCTTTTTCCGCAGCGGCACCAGCTCTTAACATTGTTTTTCGGATATGAGATGGGACCAACGTGTCAACGCATGTAGCGTCCCACAAATTAAAAATCATTTCAATATAGAATCATTACTTATTATTATGTTTTAACTCTACGAATTCCTTTTCCTCATAAGCAGAAGTATAAATATGAGATTTTCATGTTTCTCACTATAAAATTTTACGAACTTCCATACAAACTTTCACCTCTTTGTTTTATCCTCACCATATTTCTAACTTCAGAAATGACGATTTTCAGTACAAACTATATTTCTCCATTTAATAGCGTTTTATAAGGAGTTCCTGTGCAAAATTTCTTTGTTTTGGTTTTGGCTGTGCAATGTGTGTCAGTCAATCATTTTAAAATTTTATTAAACTACTTAATATACGAAAATGCTTCATACGAGTAAATTATGATATTCATTTAGCTTAGCATTTAGCGTTCAAATTCAAAATCATTCTAATATAGAATCATTACTTATTAATTAATAAATAAAAAATATTGTTTATTTTGTAGTGTTCAACTGAAGGTCGAAGTCTGGCCGAAATTTATTGTGTATGATCAAATAATGTCAGTTATAATATATATATTTATTTAAATGTAATTTAATGAATATAAAAAACCTAAATTTTACTCAAATAGTCTGAAATTAGACTATAAAATAATAATATTTTTGAAAATTGATCAATTAAATGCTGTTTTGAAAAATTGTGCAGCTTCAAAATAAAAATTATAATTAAAATTTAATAAATATTCATTTTTGTGTTTCCATTAAGTATGTGTTTAAACAATCTGTAGTACATTGAGTAAAATTCGACAAAATATTTTATTGTCGTTAGCCTTGTCAAGAACGTCTTATTTCTTGCTACATTGAGTAGATAATAACGTTATGTACGTTCTTGTTTTGTTGTAATTTTCAACTGGTAATGGACGCCGGTCGGGTCAATTTAATATGGTCCTCGTTCCCAACGCTTCTCTTCTAAAGTTGCGCCTCGCGCAGTTGTAACATCTCGTTCAATTTCAGCACTTATTAGAAACCTTTGACTTCGACCAAGACTTTGGCTGAATTAAAACGATTTTTAAATATATCTCCTGCAGGCACGAAATATTGAATACAAAGATCCAGTCGAAGAAGAATGGGAAAAATTTCAAAAAGAAATAAAAGAAGAGACATCAACTTCTGCGGAAATCATCGCTGGTGAACAAGAAGAAGCTACTGCAGAACGACAAATTGATGAAATAGACGAACAAATTCGTAATTGGTCAAGGTATTGCCTCGTAAATGAACCATACAAACATAGGTAACTTTTTAAATAAATACATACAAATAATTTTATTTATTTATTTTACAGAGTCTTAGATCTTGAATTGAAAAAGGAAGAAACTAAAAAGAAGATACAAGATGTAGATTTATTATATGAAGGGGATGATAATGAGTCTGACAATGAAGCTGAAATTGATGAATTTTTAGATTGGCGAGCCAAAAAATCTTTTGTTTAATCAGTGAAATATTTGTAGTTTATTTTATTAAAATATCTAAAAAAATGTTGTTTTTGTAGCCTTCTCAAAAATAACATCTGAAACTGCAAAATTGGTAGAATTTCCTATTTTGAGATTTTAACGAATCTATTTTTACGCTACCTGTGTGTTACTTATACTAATAAATATTTATGGAATAGGTGCACATACTGTGTAATGGCAAAAAACGAGCTGCTGTTTCGTTTGAAATAAACGGAAGGAATTCCTTCAATTCTACACACGTTACGATAAAATTGTGCATTATTCATATTAAAATCGACTATAATTGATTATAATAGTAGATGCAACTGCCGCCGACTAATTGTTCAAACAAAATAATCTGTATGGATATATCCTACGATTCCTACGATCTGCACACATTTGCTAAAAATGCGCCAATGGACTGCATATACAATGTGCCTGTGACGTCAACGCATTAATATGTAAAACATTTTAAGACCATACACAAAAAATAATACATTAATTAACTTAGCTTGAACATAAGATCCTATAACATTATCGGAGTTATTGTTGTTAAAATACTAGTAGGTCAATAACTTACGGTCAAAAGAGGTCAAACATAGCCTGTTCCGAACTACATTACATACATTCGCAACATTATTAACCTAAAGTAATACCGGCTGAAGTCAAAGGGAACTATGCGGGGATGTATATAAATCGCTACGATACTGTAGTAATATTTAACCTCCTTGTTTTTATATCATTTTATAACTTATGTCATATGTCACTCTTAAGAACTATGTACTTTTATTATGTAGAATAAAACCGTCTATACGAGGTGTTATCTTATTACAATTTATTCTACATAATATTTTAATGTGTTTACAAGATGGATAAATACTTGAGACCTGATCGCTTAGATATTGATCCCTCCAATAGTTCTGCAGCGAAACATTGGGAACATTGGAAAAGGACATTCGAGAGTTTTCTATCGGCTTCTGATTTTTCTCACATGTCAGAAAAAGTACTGACTTCTTATAAAAAACTTGATTTACTTATAAATCATGTATCTTCTAATATATATACATACATCAGTGAATGTTCCACGTATGAAACAGCAATAGCTATATTGGATAAAATATTTATAAAACCCAAAAATATAATTTTTGCAAGACATGCTCTAGCAACAAGAAAACAACAAATTGAAGAGTCGATAGACAATTATTTACAGGCATTAAAACAATTAGCAAAAGACTGTGATTTTAAAAATGTTGATGCAGAAACAAATAGAAACGATAACATACGCGATGCATTTATTTCTGGAATACAATCTAATAAAATAAGACAACGTCTCCTTGAAAATTTAGACTTATCACTCGATGACGCTTACAATCAAGCCTTGTCTCTAGAGGGAGCAGAAATTAGTTCTCAGCAGTATAATATCAGCGTTAATGCTATTGAAAATAATAAATCTAGAGATAATAGTATGTTTGTACGACCACAATCATCTGAATATGATAGTAGAAAAAGTTCTTCAGAAGCAACTAATTATAAACGGAAATGCTTTTTTTGTGGTGACCGTATTCATATTCGCAAAAATTGCCCTGCACTAGATGTAACTTGCCAAATGTGTGGTAAGAAAGGCTACTTTGCTAACGTTTGTCGCAGTAAAATATGTAATAATGCGGCAACAATTAAACAATTCGAATCATCTGCATGCATAGTAGCTGCTTCTCCAAGCTCGTTAAAAAAAGCAACGTTGCCTGCCTACATAAAGGGAATTCGAGCACACGCGTTAATTGATACTGGAAGCTCAGTGAGCTTTATTAATGATAATTTTTTTAAGCTTTGCGGATTAAAGAAATTGCCTAGTAATCAAACTATTTCTATGGCATCGACTAATTTCACATCACTAGTTGATGGAAAAACTATTGTATCAGCAAAAATAGGAAATCACGATTACGATGACTTAAATTTATTGATTGTAAAAAACCTTTGTGCTGATTTAATTATAGGTCACGATATACTGGAAAAACATTCATTTTTAGAATTTTCTTTTGGAGGGCCTAAAGAGCCGATAATAGTTTGTAATGTAGCAGAAGCGTCAATTCCTGCCGTTCCTTTATTTGCAAATATATCTGCCGACTGTAAGCCGATAGCAATAAAGTCTCGCCGATTTAGTCAAGATGACAAACAATTTATTATTCAAGAAATTAGAAAGCTTTTAGCTGAGGGTATAATTGAAGAGAGTTCTTCGCCCTGGCGAGCTCAGGTCTTAATAACAAAAAATGAAAATCATAAAAAACGTCTTGTTATAGACTATTCACAAACAATAAATAAATATACGCAATTAGATGCATATCCGCTTCCTAATATAGAAGAAATGATTTCTCAAGTATCGAAATATTTTTTCTTTAGCACAATAGATTTACAGAATGCCTATCACCAAATACCGATACTTGCTAAAGAAAAACAATATACAGCTTTCGAAGCAGATGGAAATCTGTATCAATTTCGACGTATTCCCTTTGGAGTTACTAATGGCGTTTCCAGCTTTCAAAGAATCATTGACTGGGTGTTAAAAGAAGAAAAACTCAAAGATACATTTGCCTACTTAGATGACATTACTGTTTGTGGTAAGACATTAACCGAACATAATGAAAATTTAGAAAATTTTTTAGCTGCAGCTAGAAAGTATTGTCTCACTATTAACAAGGATAAAAGCAAATTCTCTCAAACAACGATAAATATTTTAGGATATAATATTAAAGATCAAGTTATAAGACCCGATGCTGATCGCCTTCGACCTCTAACGTCTTTACCACCACCAAACGATTTACCATCCCAACGTCGGATCGTTGGAATGTTTGCCCATTACAGTCGATGGATACCTAATTTCTCTGAAAGAATTCATGCTATATCTCATAATAAAATATTTCCATTTTCTGAAGAATTAGTACAAAGATTTCAATCATTAAAATCAGACATAATTAAATCAGCTGTGTATGCAATTGATTATAGTCTTCCACTTACTGTCGAGACCGATGCCTCTGACCATTCTATTGCTGCTGTTTTATCCCAAGATGGTCGACCTGTCGCATTCTTTTCTAAAACATTAAATCTAACAGAACAAAATCATTCAGCCATTGAGAAAGAAGCTTATGCCATAGTAGAAGCTTTAAAAAAATGGAAACATTATCTTATTGGTAAACCTTTTCGACTAATAACCGATCAAAGATCCGTATCATTTATGTTTAATAACAAATTGACAAATAAAATTAAAAACGAAAAAATACAGAGATGGCGTTTAGAACTGGCACCATTTAAGTACGATATAATTTACAGGCCAGGTAAGCAAAATGATATTGCAGATGCATTATCACGTATTTGTTCCTCAGCTCAAGTACAACACACAAAATTGATTTCATTACATGAAGCTTTATGTCATCCTGGAGTTACAAGAATGGCTCATTGGATTAAAACAAAGAATCTACCATACACTATAGAAGAAATAAGAAACATGATAAAATCTTGTCGTGTTTGTTCAGAAATAAAGCCTAATTACGTACGGAATCCTATTCCTAGACTTAACTTAATTAAAGCAACAGCTCCATTTGAAAGATTAAGTCTAGACTTCAAAGGACCAATTCCAAGCAATACGAAGAACAAATATATATTAACAATAATTGACGAATTTTCGCGTTTCCCATTTGCATTTCCATGTGCCGATATCACTTCAAAAACTGTTATTAAATATCTAAACGAAATATTTCTTACATTCGGTATGCCATCTTTCATACATTCTGATCGTGGTACAGCATTCATGTCTTCTGATTTAAAAGAATTTCTTTATAATCGTGGCATTGCAACCAGTCGAACTACACCATACAACCCGCGAGGTAATGGTCAAGTAGAACGCCTTAATGCTACTTTATGGAAAGCTGTACAATTAGCAATACGTTCGAAAAACATGTCTATTGAGAATTGGGAACTCGCCCTGCCTCAAGCATTACATTCTATCCGCTCTCTTCTCTGTACTGCTACAAATTGCACGCCACACGAAAGAATGTTCACACACACAAGAAAATCAGCAAACGGTGTATCAGTACCTAGTTGGTTGATAAATTCGGAGCATGCACTTATGCGAAAATGCAATCGCACTAATAAATATCAACCACTAGTTGAAGAGGTGGAATTAATACACGTTAATCCAGATTATTCCCACATACGTTTATCGGATGGTAGAGAAACTACCGTTTCAAATCGTAATTTAGCACCTTTAGGCCAAAGTCAAAGAGAATTTGATGTTTTAAGTGAAAATGAGGTACCGATTGATGAAGAACAAAATTCACCAAGGGAAGATAATACATCAGATTCTAATTATGAATCCACCGAAGAGCTGCCACCTGAAGGAAATCGATCCAATTCTATGGAAGAGGAAGCAACTTTGCGTAGATCAAATAGAGAGCACAGACTTCCTACACGACTGCAAGACTATGTTTTAAATTAAAGTGTGGGTGAATGTAGTAATATTTAACCTCCTTGTTTTTATATCATTTTATAACTTATGTCATATGTCACTCTTAAGAACTATGTACTTTTATTATGTAGAATAAAACCGTCTATACGAGGTGTTATCTTATTACAGATACGATTTAGTGTGTAGTTGCCATAACAACCGGTACTCTCAAAACGAAACGAAAGTTTAATAATCATAATAACGCCAAATTAAAAGATAATTTGAATAATTTCATAAAAAAACAAATAGAACAATATTTATGATCACACATTGAAGCATAGTTGACAGTTAATTTAGCTCCTAACAAAAAAACTTCAGGCAACATTTTTTACAATACAACACCATAATTCAAATTGTCAAAATCAAAATTTGATGAGTATGATTGAAAATATTTACATTCATAAAATGAAAAACTTGCTTCATTATAAGTATATTTTGTTGTAAAGAAACTAAGCCTGGAAAATAAGCCAGTAGTAGAATAATTATTAAAAACTTGTACAATGTCTACTCAAGATTATGAGAATCATATAGAAGACCTTAAAATAAAAGAACGCAGACCTTCGGCTTTAAATGAATTAAAGCTTATACTAACATATAAACCAGCTTCCGAAGCCGTAGCAATAATTCAAAGTACTGGAATTTCCAAAATACTTCAGTGTTTAAATTCTTCGGATAAGTAAGTCTCTAAAATGCTTTTTTATAACTTAAACTTTTTAATTAAGTGAAAACTATATTTTTCCTTACTAAAGTTAAATGTTTTATGTTTGGTAGGGACTTACGTCGCCTTCTTTTTACATACTAAAAGAGTTACTTCTATGCAGAATTAATTTGATTATTTATCATTGTTAGACAATATTTTTAACATCTAATTATAGGATTCAAATTGAATTGACTTGTGAAGTACTAAAAACATGTTTCGAAAAATTTGAAGCTGGAGAAGTCATTAAAATATACATTAGTTATATTATGTACTTGTTACGACATGAGAATGAATGTGTCCGAAGATTGGCTATTGATGAGGTATGTGTAATATTCTTAAGAAAACATTGGCTTATTTATAGAAGCCAGCCTAAAATATATATTTATATATATATTTAAAATAATGTTAAAATAAATATATTTTTTTAATTTCAGGTCTATAAAACAATAACAAATGATACTATCTTATTGCCCTTGCCAAAATATATAGACTTATATGTGGCTACAGCACAAATGGTCTGTGATCAAGATGTTGGAATTTCTAATAAAGCTGTTTTTATAACATCTAATTTATCAGCTGAAGCTTATGCTAAAATATTGGAAGAAATGAAAATAGCTTTGGAATGTAATAGCAGTAGCAAATGTAATGCTTTTGAGGTATTAATTTATTTCATTAATAATATATATATATAATGAAAATGTAATATATAACAATAATTACTTATTCAAATTAATAGAAATAATTCATTTCCTTAAAAGTATTTAATTACCTAAATATGAATAGCTTTTAAATTATTGTTTGCATTCAGTTTTTGTCCCTCACAAATATGAAGACATTTCAGTAAAATGCTTCAGTTGGTCTTTTCTGTATATACAAATACTTTTAATTACTTACATAGCAGTTTAAATTTCTCTGACTAATATAATTGTACCTTAAACTCTGATGAAAATCTTAATCTTCTCTTCTGCTATCTAAAAAAAAGAAGAATGATAGGAGTTTGACTATAGAACTTTGTCACTTTACTTAATACATGCTCCATTGTTAAATACTTTTAAATTCAAAACTTATTATTTAGTATACAAATATTTTATTGTCATTACTATGGACATTGTAAGTTATCCTTTATATTTTATAACTGGAAGCTAAATACTGACAATGTCAGTTTCGATGGCGAGTGCATGTTTTCAGTTCAGCATCTATTGGTTAGTGTTCTTGGGCTGTGACACTAAATGATAATCGATTTTTAACCAAATATACTACAAATATATTATTCAATTTGTTACAGGTAATAATCAATATTTCAACAAAGTCTTATGATCTATTCAATTTGTGCATAGATCAAGGATACATTGACTATATGGCAAATGAACTTCAGTCAGATGATATACTTTATCAATTGAATATTCTTGAACTGTTATCACAATTGGCAATTAAACCATATGGAATTAATTACCTCATAAAACAAGGCATCTTATTGAAGATATCAGAGTTAGTAAGAGGCTTTCATCAAAATCCCTTTGGGGGTCTTTTAATACCAGGTAACATTTTTGTACACAACTTAAATAAACTAATATGTTTGTAACTTATTTTCATATTATATTGTTTAATTTTTGTAGGTTATATGAAATTTTTTGGAGCCATTGCACATTATTATCCGAAGGAGATATTCCAGAAATATCCTGTTTTATTAGAATCTCTTTTTGATGCTTTGGATTCTGAAGATGCCACAATATTACCAGTAGCTCTAGACACACTTGGTTTCATAGGATCAACAATAGAGGGCAAGATGTGCTTAATGGCACTAGGTATTATGATAAAACTAAATTATAATTGAATATACATAACCATGTTGTTATTTATTAAATTTGTTTTTAGGAAGCAAGTATACACAAATTGTTGAAAAATTGGGACTGAATATTAAAAATAGTCCCACAGAAATAAAAATTCGTTCATTGCAATGTATAGCTAACCTTATTGGTATAGACAAAGATCCAAAAGCAAAGGTTGATCCTATTGACAACAGGGTAACTCTAATGACTCGGGAATGGTTTAGAAGTCTCAGCAAGCAACCAGACGCTATAGATGTATTGTTTGAAAATTGTAAAAATCCATTTCCAGACATAACATTAGCTGCTTTAACTTTACTCAATGCTGTTTGTCAACATCATTGGGGTGAAGAATTAGTAGCAAGAACAGCAGGTACATTAGGTTTCATATTAAAAGTGTATTTTTATTTTCTCAATATTTTCTCAAATATGTTTATTTCAGGTTTTATTGAGTACCTTCTTGATCGGTCTGTTAATTTCACAAAAGAATCAAAAGAAATAAAATATGAAATAATTAAATGCTTGTCACATTCTACAGTATTTGATGAAAATATCTTAACCAGGCTCCTAAAATATGTGGAACAGGGTCCTTTTTACACTGAAATAGTAACTCAAGTAGCTATGGAGGAAGAATAAGAATGGTTTTGGTTTATGAGTGACAAGATGTCTGGTATTTGCAGTGTGTAATGACTGCTGAAAATTTTTTCAATGGTAAAATAATTGATTGATTTTCGAAATGGCAAATAAATAAATTATTGAAGTTTATAATAAAAAAGAGCAATTTGTGATAAATATTAGGACTACAAACTTTTTATTTGCAAATTTTGAAGTATAAATGTAATAATAATTGTAAAATAAATTTATTACATATTATCGTCTATTTTATGATTTCTTTTTCTTATTTTTGGTTGATTCAGTTTTAGAAGATGATTTCCGTTTTGTTCCTTTTGATTTTCCACCATATTTAGCTGCTAAATCATTAATCAAAGAATCCATTTGTTTAAGTCGGGCTCCTTGTTTTTGTTTTATCATAAGTTCTAGGCTGTTTTCTCCTGAAATAATTGAGAAAAACAATGAATGAAATATAGTTTAATTATTGTTATATTCATTTGTAAATGCTTATTGATATTACGGTTGCTAAAGGTATTATTTCTGGCTAAAGCTTAAGGAACATTTTAAGCATTATTATTAACATTAGATAAATAAAAAAGAATACATTTCTATCTATTGCTAAATCTCAAAAAAAAAAAACTAAATATTATATACAATATAAGTTTGTTGGTTTTTTATTAATTATAATTAAACATCACTGAGTAAAGTCATTCACAATAGAAATTTATTAAAAAATGTATTGACTAGTATTCAGATTTCATGATTGATTGACAGAAAATATTTTTGGACTATTTGAAGCTTTTTTTACCTTTTTATCAAATTAAATACAATTTTTCATAAATGTTTATGTTATAAGGTGGCAAACGAGGCTCACCTGATGGAAAGTGATTACCACCGCCCATGGACATCTGCAACATCGTGGGCTTGCGTGGGGATTTTAGATGCTAATGTGGCTTTACTTTCTAATAGATCGCGGAATTGAACAAGGTTCAAAACATGGCCGTGGCAGCAATGGAAATGTTCTCAAATCGTGGAGATACGACAAATGGTGACATTTAGAGGTTTAAGCACAAAATTCTTGAGGTTGAATTGAACTAGGTTTAGCCGGCCCAGATTTTCGTTTACTTGTACCCGTAAAAAATTAAATACTACAAATACTAGCACGATCGTTGTATAACTGTCTACGGAACTGTCGTCTGTATAGCAGATAAAGTTACGCAGCTTCGTGGAACACCAGAATTGACAAATTTTAAGCCAAAGCATGCACCGTCGTCAACGACCCTGATGGTCCGATCTGTAAAGAAGCTGGTAATCCAGTTGCATAATTTCCCGGGAAGGCCGTAGGAAGTTTCGAAAAAGCGCTTTGTGCCATAAATGACTGAAGGCCTTCGGTACGTCCAAATTCGCTGCTAATGCCTTCCCCTTAGACTTAACTGCTTCCACCCACTGCATCTATATGTCAGGTAAACTAGAGTACCACCAGCTGGGCGTTCGCGACGGAAACCGTACTGGCGGTCGCTAATCAGATTCAGAGAATCGGAGACAGTAGTCCAACAATCACCAGAAAGGGATCGACGGTAACCTGGTCCGAATGAGAAGCCAGAAGAAAGTCCAACACGAAAGGTGTATGATCCTCCACATCTGATCAAGGTAGGGCGTGATCCAAACCATTCGGCGTAGTGGATATTAAAATCGCCAAGAATTATTATCTCTCTGCGGATGAGATCCTATCCGTAGATTTCTGTAACTAGTTGGACGTGCTCAACCAGTCGGGTTTGGCATTACCGCTATGGGAACTATAGAGGCATGCGTAGATTCGCAGATGATCATCGCAGTCTACACGCAGCCAGATAGATTCGCCGTCCCAAGGTGCACTTTGCACGTCGTTTCAGTTGGAACTTAGTCTCCTGTTGTAGAAATCCACAGCGAGGGTGGAAGGGGTTGCCTTATGAAGCGTGCTTCGTTTGTCCCGAACAGTGACGAGACTCCCAGGATTCGGAGAACAGTCTGGGCATCCCTGTTGTGTTAGTGTATATCCTTAGCATGGATGCATAGGGAGGATTCACAAACCACAATTGCTGATGGTATATCAAATTCTATACAAACACCATATTAGTGGGGAGGCAGCTTAGCTACCACCTTACGCGATTAGTGAGAGAGTGGTGCTCAGGTATGCCTGCCTGTAAGCAGCGTGGCACTACCATTAGCAAACAATCATTACAATGGTATGCAAATTGTCTTGGTGTGTGAATTAACTATAATAATCGAAATATTTGCCAAAATGAGACATTTCTTTTTCCATTAAATAAACACTCTGATTCTTCACATCACAAGTCATGCAAAAACATGATTATATATTGTCTTTTAAGATCTTAACCCGTCTGTTTTAAATGATTAATTAACATAAACTATAGTACAGTAATAAAGTACAATCTGATGTGTCTTGGTGTCTATCATTTTATTACAGTTATTTTGAAAGAAATATGTTGTTCATATTTATTCCCAAATAATAAATTTAAACATACCTGAATTAAGACCGAGTGAATTTTTAAGCTCTTCAGCCTCTTTAGCTTCACGATTTTCTTTTGCATGACGACGCTGACGTTTTTTTGCTGGTTCATGTGTGAATATTTTAAATGCTGGAATATCACCCAACTCTATCATTTCCTGAAAATGTATGCTGTTATTATTCTAAAATTAATCTGTACAAACTTACAAAATATCTTGATTTTTGCAGGGCAAACCCAGGACTTTGATATCTGTAGTCTCATAAGCTAGCCTCATAATAGATAAATTTATTTTCCATTATTTTATCATAATTATAACAAGTCTTTATTATCTTATGGTAGCTACTTACAGTGAGAATACCGCGAATTCTAGGTTCATGTTCTGACCTAGCAAATTGGACTTGATCAACAATATAATCCATATCACCTTTCCCTGCTAGATAAGCATTTTTTAGATCATTTTTTTCTTCATCAGATCCTACAATAATAGTACAATTTAATAAAAAGGAAATTTTTCAGATATCTAATAATATATGTTTTTTTTTTAAACTTAATATCCATGATAGCATAATCGAGCTGGAGGGCAGATTGCCATGCTTGATGTTTAGTAATAAAGTAGAAATCTAAACATAATAGGATTATGCTTAATTAGTTCCTACAAATTAACTGTTATTTCTACATGGGTACAATATTTGAATAATTAGGCATTAACAAATATATTCACATCAGCTATCTCTGAGTATGAAATCCATGTCAATTCATTTAATAGCCTTGTATGAATTATGTATATACATATAGTTATAATAAATAAATAAGAGCAAAAAAAGAAGAGAGTGAATCTTAATCAAAGGTTACAGTTTTAAACTTAATATGTGCCTCAATTTATAAATCCCTAGTTTTAGTCCATGTGTTAGAGAGAGGAGCTGTGAAAGGATATCAGTCAGACAGATAGTTACTGTTAATGTTAGAATAGATTTCATGTCAGATGGTGAAGAAAAGATAGTGAGGAAATTTTCTGTCAGGTAAAATATGCCACCTGTGTAATTCACTAATCTACCTTAAACCAGCTTGGTGGAATAAGCTAGATATTTAGAGACTTATTTTTTTGGGCACATAAAATAAGTTTTTTCAAATACATATTTCCCTTAATTATTTTCTTTAATTGGAGTCTCAACGCAAATATCTTATAACTAATGGTGTCCAATTTTACTTACCAATGTATTCTTTTTCATATGCTTTAATGTCTTCGTCTGTAATTTTCTTAAAAAGTAATCTCCAGTACACTGTCCAATCTTTATCTTTCAAAACATTATAATCATCCTCATCAACACTTTTAGTGGCATCATAAAGTTCTCTTTTGTTTTTGTCACTTAAAATAGCATGTACCCCTCCAAGAACTTTGAATTTTTCTGTAGCATCTAATTTTTCATCATCTTTTACTCTGTCTGGATGAACTTTTAATGACAATTTATGGTAAGCTTTTTTAACTGAAATAATATTTTAGTTTTATTAAAAAAATACTTACGTTATATATATATAACCTTAGTGAGTTATGTTATTTTCTATTATTATATTTAGTGTAATTATTTATAATAAAATAAATAATAACAACAATATTTACCTTCTTTATCAGAAGCATTTTCTGATATTTGCAGAACTTCGTACAAATCTGAAGTATTAAAATACTTTTCACACAATTCCAAAAGACCCATAATTTGTTTATTTCATCTATATCAGTATCATTTAATTAATAATATAATAATTTATAGGTTTATAGAAGGAATAAAAAATTTATCAGCCAAATAGAGCGGCAAAATACGTTTTTGGTAATTTTGTACTCTTTGGTTAAGACAAAGATATTATATCATACAGCCTATAATTTGAGAAGGAAAGTTAGTTTCTGTGATCATAGCCTAATTTTTGTGTAAATAACACTTAATTACACCGATAATAAATATAAATGTATTTTTCCTGACCATAATCGGCTTAGTTTCTTACTAGGCAAAGTTTTTACAATGACAACACCTTAACACAAATGCTGTCAGCCCCAAAAAATATTTTTCAATTACATTAAATTACTTGCTTAAAATAATAAACTGATCAAATTACTTTTAAAACATACCTAATATTATAATGAAAGTATTCCGTAAAAAAATAATATCAATAAAACATTTTAATCAAATAAAATATTCTTAACTTACTTACGATAGAAAAGCACGTCAAGAAATATATTAAAATTAATTTAAATTAATTTAGCATACATTGTATTTCTTTTCTTCGATCAATTATTTTTAATTTTTTAGTTTATTAAAATTATTTAACCCCCAGTTATCGTTCTTTTAATTTTAATCAATTCATTATATCTGACATTAAGAACATTTTAGACTACAATTTTGATGTCGACGGTTCTTATTGTTAAACGTTTATTCTGATTCGGGCACTCGTTAAAACATTTTCTACACCCAAGTCTGTTTACGTGGAGTCGGTTGTCTCAAAAGTCTTAAAAGAGAGAGTCCAGTAGATTACACATTAATCTTAACCGTAGAATATCATGGTCTGCGGTCTATTTTCTGTGGAGGAAAACATGATTAATAATAATAAATAATAAAAATAATTTTATTAACATGAAAAATGAACATAGTCACAAAACATCCAGTGGTCCCAAACGAGGCAAGCCTGTCTTGCCCAAACCTTATACCGCTTACAATTTCGTATGTTTAAACTAGAGTTTGGACGATATACAATTCCATAAAAAAAATTATAATAATATTTCTTTATACAAAATACATATATTTATGAAAAATAGAGTAATGTGTAATACCTAATTAGGTAACTTGAAATATGTATCCATAAATACAAATTGGAGCAGCGTGAGTGGAATAAGTGATTTGGATATTAACTTTTCTTTTAATCCCTATTGGGCATACAGACAGTGTTTTGATGAAATCAGTAGGTCTCTCCGTCCCTACCTAGTACAATTACATCTTACTGTACGCTCTACAACTCTGTTTCTTTGACTATGGCGTTCTGTTTTTCATCGGTTGTTGGCTTAATTGAGTAGTATTAATAAATTGCTTCAGCGTATAAATATCTCATTGTTCTATTGGATATTTATAAGAATGCAGATTTTTCATTGAAATCCTGGGTCAGGCCAATACTAAATTACTGGTATTTTCTTCTAGGAAATCTTAGAAGCATCTCCTATAAAGAATAAACCACGTGAGTTAGAGAATAGAGAGTGCACTAGTATTTGCACACACACTTCTGCATTATAATATCCTCCTTTAATTTTTCAATAGTTGCTGTGGCTGTGGTTGGTGCAGAGGATATCGGCATTACACGTTTGATATTTTTATACTTTTAGGAAATATTTGTAAACTTTTTTATTTAGAATTTTTTCGCAGCAAATTTGGTGCCATAATTCGGAATAAAAATACATATGTTAACTCTCTATGATGTGGTTTGGCCGTATCACAACGATTACTTTGCGTTCGCTAATTTTTACCAAAAATAAAATAATATTTATTTAGGCTTATATTGTTATTAAGACCATAGAGGCCTAAAACTTTATTTTCAAAATTTATTTGGCCATTTCTTTGTATTTTATTTTGACGTTTTTCAAATATTTTGTTTTTTGATGATTGATTTAATCATACTATATTTTCATTATTATACATTAAAGAGAAAACTGATCAACTTTATAATTCTAATAGTTATGGATAAATTGAAACTAGCTTCCGGAGATAATAATATCCTTATTAAGTCTACAGATTATACATCATTAGATGAATCCATTGTTGAAAAATCACCCGATATTATTGAAACACACGTAGAACAGCTAGACAACTCTATACGAACGATTGATGACAGTGAATTAAAACTAAAAGAAAGAATCGCACAATGTAAGGATATACTAACTTCCTTAAAGCTAGAACTGAATGAAGAGAAAATGAAACTATCTAAAGAAGCAAAAAATACATTACCACAATGCGTTGAGCCTTTGTCAAAAGTACCGTATATTAACAATAATGACGAACAAACGGTAGAAGAAATGGATAATTTATTGCTTACCACAAATAAATATACAGCTTCTGTAGATAGTAAGCTTAATTGTGATGAAAATTTATTGGAATACGAAAGACAATTACAAAAGTATCAAAATACACTTAATATGGCACAGATTGAAAAGAAAAATGCCATTAGAAAACAAATGCTGGCGAAAGCTTTTAAATTAAAACTTTTAGAAGTTGAAAATCAATGTAATATTGAGCTTATACGAATAAAGCAAAGCTTGCAATGTTTGGAACCGTTGAAGTTAATTGTAGAAAAATGGAAGAGTAAAAACAATGACAATATTTATGATACATTTGAGTTAATTCCTAGATATCCTGAACTTGGCACACCTTCCGGAAGCGACGCCTCTAGTATTTCTAATGTTGATGATTGTGATAACAAATTACGAATTTAAGTTGTAATGTGTTAATAAGCGACATTTTGTATCGTTATGTAAAATTTTTAGTTCAATTGAAACTAGATAAATGTAACAAAATGTTACTGCTGATTTTTATTTTTTGATGTTCTTTTAATTATTGCTTTATAGCAATATTTGCAAAGATTAAATCATAATTGTTTGATTTGATGGAAGTCAGTTTATGTTAATTGGTAAACAAGATATATTCAATCTTCTTTTAAAATGGTCGGGGTCGGATCTACCGTATGGCTTTTTGGGCTTCAGCCCAGGACCCCGTGGATTCACGGGCCCTCAGCTAAGTCAAGTCATAGTCAAAAATTGACGACAATGCGAAAGAATCCATCATTTTATTAAATTAAACAGATCGTATGGTTTGCAGCCCTGCGAATCCTGCAATTAATCAAACCCATTCAAATAATTTAATTCAAGTCTACGTTCAGGTATGTCTTAAGTCGGGCCCCTAAGTAGTATTAGCGCAGGGCCCCCTAAACTCACGGTTCGGCCCTGAAAATGGTATGATAGTAAATGGGCAGGTACATTGCGCGAGCTCAATTTTTTATTTTGAATTTACAAATTATTAACTTGAAAATAAATAATTGTCGTTGTAAATAAATCATTTACTGTATTGACTTAATTCAAAACTAAATATTATAAAATTTACATTTTCCTATGCTAGTTTCTCTTATCAACTTGAATAAATAAAAGTTATAGAAAAGTAGACTGTGTAGTCATACAACATACGCATGCTTTACTTCCTACAACATAGGCATATATCTAACTTGATAATATATAACTATTTCAGCATTCTTTTTTTAAGGTTCTGTAATTGATTTTACTAACTTAATTCTTAAAGAGCATAAAACTGCTTCCATGTTGAAAAAAAAGTGCGAAAATCAGATTTCAATATATCAAAAAGTTGAACGGGACCTCCGCAGTAGACCACACACATCGAGGCACGCGCTTCGAATGCTGCCGACTTTTTATTCTTGCCGCCCGAACAGCCTTCGTAGTCATTCGGCATTCATCGGCACCCGATCGGAAGGCACTTGGCCGTCACATTATACGTCTGCTTGCGCCTTCGCCTCGTTTAGTTAGGAACTTGAATTTTACTTAATAAGATTCCAATTTGTCAATTACAGAGCAAAGCATGAGCCAAACTGGTTTGACTTCTTCATAATATAATACTTTGTACCTACCTTCTAAGTAAAACGATTTTGGAAATATTTTTACGAAAAATTTAGCTTTTGAGAAATACCAATTATTATGAAATACTTATGTATGTAGTTGTTTATTTGATTACATTCGTTACTTGTCAAACATTCATAACATTTAAAATAGGTAATAAATTTGATAAATAAGGCAAAGTTCAGGCAAAAGAAAATATGAAACATAAACAACTATAAAAATCTATGTAACAATTACCTATAAATTATGTTTAATCAGAAAAATTATTCTATGAATATAATTAAAAGATGGTTCGTGATATAATTATAGTTAACTGCAATGGGCTTTAAAGTATCTAAATAAGAAACAATTATAAGATTATTTTAAAATTATTTAAGTTGAAGAAACGACGCAGAAAACGTGAAAAAAGTACAATTAGGATTCAACTTTGCAGCGGTTTCGCGTCGACTCCGATACGAAATTATGCGCGGAATTTCGATGATGTGATTCGAGTTTGTGGTTCAAGAAACCTTTGTTAAGAAAATAAAAGGATAGTTTATTTTATCCTTTAAAGATGAAGGCAAAATAATTAAAACATATTAAGTGTGCTAGATACAACTACTTTTTGTATATTCATTACATGTAATCGGTCTTGCCTGGAAAAAAAATCATACAATCAAACATTTTTTGTATGTACGACGTTGAGAGCTTTATGGTAAAACAAACAGTTTAAAACACTACAAAGCGGGTGTATTAGCTCAGCACTCTCCTCCATTAGCCTCCGCCGACACCTTAGCCGGTCCTTTGTCGAAAATATTATTTACTTTCAAGCATACTGACGGAGGTGCCGACGCGACACTCGTTCACTACTTGGTACAGTTTGCTTTGGCTGCCTTTAAGCCGCTTGACGAAACATAAGTGTTATTTAACATGATTGATGGGCTAACGTGCATATATCCGAATTGTAGTCTTAAAAATGATGTGTATAATAATATGATGTTCAACACAAGTTTCTGCTGTACGTACTATAGAAGATTATTGATAGGATATATTAATAAAAGGATAGGTTTTTTTATATGACCCTAAAAAAATATATTCATCCAGAAGCAGTTCTCAGTTAGGCATTGGGCAGTATGACATTTCCTTTTCACTAATGACGGTGGTTTTGTGACTGATCTTTCGCTAGTTTTGTCTGATTTCTATCACTCAGACTACGTGAGGAAGTAAATTAAGGGTACGTCTGTGTTTGCAAACTCGTACGCAAGTTCAAAACTAGCCATTTGGCTAGCATTTGTAATTGGGCGCCTCGGCTTAATTTCGGTTAGGTGGATATAATCATCATTGAGTGAGTAAATATTTTAATTATGTGAAGACAATATTTCACATTGTCCCTCTTAACTTTTAAAGTAAGGAGGCCCTACAAATGTAAAAAAAAGATATAAGATGCTGCGTAGTGTAGGACGCCCTGTGGCAAGTTGGAACCATGATGTACGGAAGGTGGCTGGTAGAAAGTGGATGAGAGGGTCCGAAGATGAGGCTCAGTGGTTTACTTTCGAGGAGACTAGAGAAAATAAAAAAATATTGTAACAGTTGTAATAATTGTAGAGGTATCGTTTTAAACGCTGCATTACCGCTATATTTATTTGCATTTTATTTGTTTATTTTGCTACGGAACCTTAAATATACAACTTTGCAACATCCTAGATTCTGCCCTGAATAGAATTTTCTACTTTTCCTTTTATGATATACCTATTTTATATTTATATTATTTTATAACTCATTAAGAGCATATTAGAGAAAAGCAAGAGTAAATTGATGTATTACGATACTAACCGGGATTTTTACTTTTAGAGGACGAACGAGTAATAGAAACATGTGGACAATGAATTATACTTGAAACCGAGAATACGGTTTGTTAAAAATTATTTTTAAAGTTTTTAACGTATTCCAGGTTTGGCTAAAACAGTTAATTGTTTTGGAAACTGTTTGATGCAACGGATCACAAGCAGAAATTTATATTTGGGGTTTACATTATATACATCTGTAGGTTCTCCTACCCATCAAAATTAAGTTTGAATTAGTGTAATTTTCGTTCAGAATGGAATAGTTAGAAGCCGGCATCCGTGAGCCATGATCAGTGTTTATACCTTTAAAAAACCATGAAAAGCTGATAAGATTACAGACTTATTATTATTAGTTACACATTTCTGCAATTTCTAGGGCATGTAAACCGTATGAACATTAATGATGTGATAGGTTGGTTTACATTACTTATTATTTAACTGCGAATGAACTTTGATTGCTCATACGCCAAAAATTTGAGTCAGTGAAACAATAAATAAATATGCTTTGAAAAATTGCCACGGCTTAGAAATTTCTTCTATAGACCAAATTATCTTATCAGTGATTTAGCAACGTTGAGCATTGTGCGATGAACGCAAACATTCAACATTCACACGCTTTTGTTTGGGTTTACCTATATTCGGTTCGCTTAAGGTATACTACTTCCGAGTATTATCGATAAGGAAGTGTTAACTCATTATCTCAACGTAAAACTGATTAGTCACATGTCCGCTTTACCAGAACATTCTGTTATAGTAATTTATAAATTGTATTCGTAGAATAGTGTTATATTTATAATATATAATATATATATATATATATATATATATATATATAATATAATATTTATATATGTGTGCGCTGAGCCTAATTATGGTGCTGAAATACGCTGCGCGTAAATAATTGTTATTGCCTATTTGTTGAATATATTCATGTTTTTCATGATGATCAAATCAAATGATAAATAGATGACATATTACTATTAGTAAGATATTTTTTAAGGAATTACTTGTGTGAACATGTAAACTAGCTGATTCACATGTTTGTATGAGGCAAAATATACCCTATACCTACGAGTAAGTATATAAGCAAAGATTACTTTTATTGGACAGCTCATTTGATATGATTTAATATCTTTATTTACAGAGTTAAAGCCTATATTAAATGACTAGTGTAGCGTTTGCTTCATTCAGTGTTTTTTATTGCTTAATTTTATAAAATAATATATATATAACAAAAACTAACACGAAAGAAGAGGGCGTAGGATAACATTAGAGTGCTTAACTGTATGCGCCATGAGATAAATTTTCTTTTGACATTTTAAATGCGTGCAATTTACAATAATATATATGATAAGCTAAGATTGAGATATTAGTAAGTTAACATTTAACGAAATATTCTGGACAGTTTTTCTTCTTTATCATGTTTTACTAAACATATTAATTTATAATAATGTCGTTGTTGTTTTTGTTTTAAATAAATGGTTGTGTATCTTTTATTTTATTATAATTTTGATGTAAAATATTACATAGTGTTTTTATTTTATTCATTCACGCTGTAGACAGAAAGAGATCTTAAGCTCATGAATATGATCTGATTATGCGATCTATGCTTTTATTGTGTAAACCTCTTTGCAATGCGTACAAATTATCCTAAACGGGCACTCTCTGTTATGTAAATGTGCATATAAATTTCCCTGTAGAGTATTTCTTTTTAGGTCAAACTGAAAGGGAATCTTTACAAGCGAATCTTTTGTCTCTTCGAAAAATTAAATAATGAGGATTTTAACCTTTTATTCTAGAAGTTTTGTTATACAGTTATAATTGTAAATCGATTATTTTAAAATGGTGAATACCATTGTATATGTATATTATATAAAACCTAACCACAAATGTCCGCAATACCTTTACAATGTATCGTTAGCGGTTTAACTTTTTTTTTAAAATTCATAACATATTTTTCATTCTATTGAAACCACTAATATATATGTCTATTAAGTGATTATACTATATGCGTTTATATATTAAGGATAAATAAATGTAGGTATTTGGATGATATATTATTTGGGTAGATATACAATATTGTTTGTATGTAATTCATATTGTACCTTTACGGAGTTAATATATCACAAAGCATATGAACACTGAATGCTTACCCGTGTTTGAATCCGCATCCGGTGCAGGTTCACGTGTTCTAACCTCTGTGATATTACTGACGTATCATTTTACAGAATTAAATTATACGTAAGGTTCCCATTAGTTTGGAATGCTAATTTTACAGAGAAGGTAACTGGCAAGAAACTCAAATTAAAATTTAGCATCAACATGCGTCACTGGCCGAACGGTTTACGGGCCGCCTAGCGATTTAATAGTCGCAGGTTCGATCCTGACCCCTTGGACTTTTATCGTCCCCACTCCTAGCATAAGCTTTAAACTTATTTGGACGGGTAAATAGGATATTAGTAATTCTTTAAAATAGGGAATTGTTACAATACTAAACCATATGTTCTGCATAAAAAATCATTTATGGTGTTTCTTATTTTATAAATTATTAATTGGCAATGTTAAAAAAATGTTGCTGCTGCTTAATGCTGGCTTTTATTATTTTGCAGAGTCTGAAACTTTGCGTTTCCAGCTTATTTTTGCTTGTCTTGTTTAAAGACTGATAATCAATCAATATTATAAAAATAGTTTAAATCAGAAGCATAAGCCAAAATGTTATAATAATGACAAGACAAAACTGTGAAAATAATAAACCAATCGAGTGTTATCAAAATTAGTTACTTGCCTAAATTTCTAACCATGTTGTTTCGACAGCTGCGGAACCTTTTTTCATCTGGGTTTTTTTATCTGGAATTTCTGTGTAAATATTCGTTTTGCAAAGGAAAAACCGAATTGGAAATGACAGCTGGTTAGCAAGTATGAATTTTTTGTATAAATACTGACGTAAACTCTTAAACAAATATTTTAAAAACAAAATAAAACGTTATATTAACGTAACGGATACAATTTTACAAGACGTATCTATATTGTCGATGGTATTTTTACTCGGTAGGTACAAGTTAACTCTTTAATTTGTATCTAATAATTAAAAAATGTAGTTCTAAAAAAATAAAAGTATTACGAAAGTTTTATTTATTTAAGCAGAAAGTAAGCGACCAAATAAATTAACGTAAGTGTATATACTTTACTCACTATTACGCACTACGTTGTATAATATATGGTATATCCGGAAGACCGGAATATAAGATATATCCGGAAGGTTTTTTGAAACTATTGGAAAAATATTTTTTTAATAAATTTTTATTCTTCAATGTTTTTTATACAGTTCATTGTTATTTCTGTTAACCAATAAGTATTAAAAATATCCCAATTGTTAGTAGTAGTGGACTTTTTATTATTTTTATAGAAAAGATTTGTAGCTAATTCCACCACACTGCTCAACTGTAAATATGAAGATATGCTTTTCTTAAAATGTAACAGAGGAGGCTTTCTTCCAATGTTTTCCTTCACTATAGAGCACGAGATAAATAATTATAAATAGAAATTGCCTGGATTTGCACCTGCGATCACCTGATTAAATTCCTCGAGTTCGATTCAGAGCCCATCGCGCTTAAGTCAGTTTAGTAAATTATTAATTTTTACCGTTATCATATCTATATATTATTTCTTAGCTTAGATATACCGCAGACCCCTCGCCTCAAATCACACGGCTCCTATTTAAGTTTTCTCACTCGATTTTTTCCGAAAATAAGGTGAGGCATTCAAATATAAAGGGAATATCGCATTTTGTAATTTCTCAATCCGTTTAAACACTTGTTTCATATAGCATATTTTGTAAGTTTTAAGAACAAATATAGTCATTATCTGATACTCCAAATAGTTTGACTAGTATTAAGTTTTCTTTGAACGTATGCAAATCATTTTAAAATTAATTCATTTAATAATTCAAATGTACAATAATACTTTAGACTAACACCAGCCGTACCTATTCATGTCATTGGTCGATATATTATAGATAAAATTGAATTACAATATAATTGTAAAACGGTACATCCCTTTCACAAGAATACTGCTAGTGTAAGAAGCGTAAATGGTAATTTATGTCTTTCTGTTTGATAAAACTTAATACTACTTAATATAATTTAAGAATATTTTTAAAGTAGTGTCTGTAAATGTACCTATACACTCAATATATTGAAAAAAATTTATTACGAAGTACGTTGTTGATTGTTTATTACATTTTGATTGTTTTTACAATGTTCAAGGGGTGCAACTATCTCAAGAATTGTGTAGCATACGATATGGTGACTTATTAGCGGATTTTTTATTGGTATTATATTTGCAACCTACTTGGCAATATCACGAGATATTAACTCTATTATATAATATGTTTTTTTTTTTTATATTGATGGGTCTATATTTTTTTTTAAACAATACAACTTTGGTATTACATAGCATTATAAATTACATATAAAAAGTTAAGCCAAGGTCAAATGCACGATTTTTTATCAGATCACAAGTGCCTAAATCTGAGTTGTGAAATAATTTATTTTTGTTTTTTGTATTATGTTACTTCGAAGTATGCGTTGTCGGCATTTATGTTCGTTAGCGCGGCAGCGTCGCGCTGATATCGAAGTGGTGGTTCGCAGAATATCGGCTATTGCAAGCGGGTTGGCACTGCAAGGGATGCAGGCTCGGTATCGGTGGTGGACGCTCGGGCACAACGAAACCCAACTCTCAGTGTCGCTCAAAACGCGGCGCGCGGTGGTCGTGCGTCGAGCGCGCGTGAAGTGATGTCCGAGAGATGAGGCTGTCGCTGGTGCTACTGTGGTTGGGTGCGGCGGTCGCATGCGGCCCGGGCCGCGGTTTCACCCGCCGCCACGGACCGCGCCGCCTCACACCTCTCGTCTTCAACCAACATGATCCTAATATCAGTGAAAATTCAAAATCCGCCAGCGGTCCTCCGGAGGGTCGCATTACGAGGGAGGATGAAAAGTTTAGAGACTTAGTGCCCAATTATAATCCGGACATCGATTTCAAGGATGATGAGGGCACTGGCGCTGATCGTCTGATGACACAGGTAAGATTTAATGTGTTTAACCTATTAAAACTATAATCGCATAGGCGCAACAATTCTCCTCGAACTGCACATTTCTTTATAAATGTAAACCTAGCACAATTGTTCAAATTTTTAAGTTTAAACAATAGACTTCATGAAGAATCTTTTATTTTGAAAACAACTCCTCAGTGCGCGGGTAGGGACAATCGTTGGTGTAAATAATAACGGCGATGGAACAATGGGCACAAATTGCGGGCGTTACGGTAGCTTCGTAGCGAGTGTTACGATTGTAGCACTGCAATTACACAAACAATATTTTGTCTCTGTGACTAATGGATGAATGATGAATTCTTTTCAATTTTGATGCCAGTTTGCTAAATATATGACCGTCATAAAATCGATGTTGAAGGTATTCAAAATCATGCGTTGTCATTCACAACGTTTTGTTACGTTTAAATTCGTCTTACGGGAACCTTCTGTTGTTATCTCGTTGCATTGTACATTTTGGTTTAACATTATTTATTTGATTTTATTACGTAACGATATTTTTAATTAATAAATGTAATTAAATCACAATTTTAAAGTAATCTGCCCGTTGCATAGAGGATTAATTAATTGATTGAAACAGAATAGTTGAGCATGACAAATAATAATTAAACAAAATGATGAATTATATTTAAAGATTATTAGAATAGGTAACGGTGGTCGGAAAATACAATTTCGTCACTAGCAAGATGTAGGTAAATCATATTAGCGAGCTAAAACAGAACGGCACGTTTTATGTATAAATAAATACAACTATGTTTAAAAAAAGAAATATATACTAGACATACGATACTAATAACGAAATTTTGAATTTAAAACACTTTTTAGTTACGTCTTTTTTATCTTAAGTTTATAAATTTAGACTTTTATTGATGTCAACTAAAAAATTGATTTCGATAAGATACTTATATAACATGTAAATAATGTGTTGGTAGGAATTATGTTTTTTTTATTTAACAGCGGCGTTGGCGAGACTTATTTTAACTTCGAATTTTTCAGTCGGTCCGCCGCCGACGGTAATCGGAACGGTTCAGATTTTTAACTTACATATATTTAATTGAATCTCTATGTAAATGAATATACTCTTAAATATAATAGTACAATTTTTATTTTAATAATAAAATATATATTAATTGTCATAAAACTGAAAACACGAGTTTAATATAAAGAGTGAGTATCGATAAATATAGGTGTGGACTACAGCTCTTGAGTACCGTCACATTATCAATTCAATCGTCAATTATCATATCATACGTAATATTACTAACCCTGTTTTACTTGGTACTTGCTTTTCTTTGAATATTCTAAGCCGTAATAATGATAATGCAACTGAGCACTGATATGTTTAAACATTATAAACTCCGTGACCATCAAAAAACGATAAAGTACCTGTTGCAGCTAAATCGGATAATACGCACGTAATATAATTCTTGTCGAGTTTCAGCGCGGCCTCGCTCTAATGGCTCGACAAACATCGCTATGTTGACAAACAAACAAACATTCACCATCGACGTCCATAATATTTCCTGTAGGATGTAGGTCATGTATAACCTATGACTATGCTTATTGAGAATTCGACGTGACAATGACATGATTTTTCTATTCGATGGCTTCTAACACAATCACCTATAATTTTTATAACGATTGAATATCTAAAGTTTCCGTTGAAAATAAGTTTTCATCAATAATATGTGATGTTTTCATTAATATAATAATTTTCACAAACATTTTTTATTTAAATCACCAAATAATTAAGATTACTTTCAATAATTTTATGTTTTAAACATATATTAATTAATGCAACCTGATCTATCACACGACTAAAAAACTTAAAATCTACTCGCTTATTATAAGCACAATATATATTGACAATTGATGGTAAATCAAAGGCGACATGTTTATCGAAGCCAATATTTCAGTTGCATGCAGGTTTCAATGACAAGCTATCGAACGGTGATGTTGATATCGGTCGGCTTAAATTAGCTTTTATATGACAAGATGTTTACATTTAACTCAAAATGCTATAACGCTGTTGGTACTAGTTGAGGCATTACCGAAAACCAATTCCTGTTCGAGTTTATCAAATCTTTAAATTGTTGATATTCTGTTCAAGGATGCCATGACTTACTTCGTCATTTGCAAATACTTATATAAGCGTACGGATCGTTTGTCTAACAAATATTATATTAGCCTAATGTGTTAATGCGTGGAGTCCAGTTACGTTTCCATTATAATGAATATACGACGCAGACAATCTATTGTAGATGCGTGAGAGTGTGTGTGTATGGAAAAAGGCCCGGGCCGGCGCGAATCCGCCGACGGTTATGTTATGTGCTCGCCGCAGGCAGCATATAGCCTGAGCCGGGCAAGCGGCAAGCAGCCTTGCATTCGTAAAAATCTTCAAACCGGTTCGATGTGCCTCCATTACTTTCTTTCTGCCTCCACCGTGCCTCCCATTTAACTCGGGCCCACTTTTTATCAGCAATCGGTATCTTACTCTAATAGTATTATTTATTTCTCATGAATAAGAGGGAATATAAGTAAAGTGAATGCATACGGATGCGGTTCTTTACATACCACATGATTCTGAGATAAATACCTTGTGTTCTCCAAACGTGTACCTTTATAAGATATTTTTGTTCTATCTAAGGAACCGTAATATTACGTTAGAATAATTAAAATAATGTGAATACCATGTCATTAAACACCAGCCATGACGGTAGGTATTACTATCTCTATTTTTTGTAGTAGGTCCTCTTTTTTGTATGAATGGATATTTTCAATTATATTACTTTGTTAAAGTTAGGTTAACTTTTAAAGCAATAATGTGGGAGGGTCAAATATGGTTTTTCATTCTAAAAACACTTTAGCCTTTGATTTGTTGGCTAGCTCTGCAAAACCACAGAATAGGTGTGCGACCGCATTTGCCTGCGCTTCTCCGATTCCAATCGGAATTACTTACCATTTTATGTAGGTTTTTATTTAATATTTTATATTCTTGAATGCGAATAAGTCTGTGTGAAGGGCGAAGAGCGGGGGTTGAGGGACATAAATATCTTGGTGATTTATGGCCGAGGCGGTCGCGGGATAGGTCAGCATTATTCAATTTCGTATTTGAGGCTCGGATTACAATGAGCTTTTACAATGGCGCACACGCAGATAGCACGACATCCTGACACAAACCTTTGTTAGCTTAATTTATTTTTTTTCTAATCTTGAGATTAGCTTATGTTTGAAGTTCATATAAGCAAGAAGCGGTAATGTTTCGTTTCCACATGTTTTGATTTTAAGTAGGTAAACCTAAAGCGAAAATGAATAATGCAAACATCATATAAGTTCGTATAAATAATTTGATTTATTTGATGAAATCGTTTTAAAGTCACTTAATTATAGATTGTTTATATTTGTTTTATTTTACAGAGCGATACGCTAAAGTGGTTTAATTTGTTGCAGCAAAGACACCGCCGTCTAAATTAGATACTTTTCGGCTTATTAGCGCAGGATAAAAAACGGAACGAGCGCGATCGCTTTGTGAATAATTGACCATAATCAAATTAATCCTAAAATCCTACGGTGGGTTTACAACGTTATAAAATGTAATAAAGACCTCTTAACGGCTTTATAATATTATTGCATGTTTACCATTAGTATCTATCGTCTTACCATCGAATGTTTTAGCTTTGAAGTCGATAATAGTTAAAGTAATTAACTAGGTCACGAAATAAGTCAATTGATTTCCAAAATATTATTTTAAAAAATACGTATGTACTACAATATAAGCAATTTCATTTAAGTGACTTAAGACTTGTTTGTTAATTTAAATCTGTAATTATGGAATGAAATTTTAATTTATTTTAAATTAAAATATCTTGAGAAACGGATCTTTATAATTATTTCGTAACTTCGTCTGAAAAATTTACTTAATCAGATTTTTTTTTGCGTAAAGTTTGAATCTACTTTCACATCAAGATATTTTCTTTAATAACTGAAGTACATAGGTACTATTTCTATTATAAGATATGATATCTATACTGGCAAATACATGATGCATGATAAATCGCAAACGCTTTGTTCTTCGTGTTATGGCTAAGCCAGCCCAAACGCGATGAAATAACAATTACAATTATGTTAGTTTACATAAGCGCTACGTTTATAGCTGTCAATCGTCGGTGTGCAAGCCCTGTAACGTTTGCAAGTGAATGCAAGGAACACTTGTTCAAATACAAGCCGAACTGTTCATGTGATAGGTCTTTGAACCTCGTTTGTGTTTGCAGTTTGTTTTATATAGTTGCTACTTAAGGTGGCGATAAATTAACGATTTGCATCTCTTCGGCAAACGTAAACAATTGAGATAAATGTATGCACAGCAGTGTCAATATTCTAACACGAGCCGTGTGAATGTTGCATTGTTTCAAAAACATACCTTGCGCTGATTTACTTAAACAAAATGGGAAAGAAATATTTTACATAAGCTATTGATTTTTTTCATTTTAGAGATCTTTAAATATATTTTTTTCAGATTGTAATTAATATTAATTAATTAGCAATCACTATATTCTTGTTATACTATTTGCAATCACTCATCTAAATGTTGTAAATGTATAAATAACAAAAAGTCGCTAAACATATTAACAGTTGTATGTGCACATCTTTATATAAGTTAGTAGGTAGATGTTTACTCTTTGATTGATTAGCGCGAACATAAAATAAATAATTACTTACTTACTTTATATGTGTTTATTCAGTTATATGTCATGACAATAGCAAATATTAAAGAATGTTTAAATACTATGGTCATTTCTCGTTATATAAAGTATTTATAGCAAAAGCAGGTCTTTTGTGTTTTCGTGCCGTGTTCCGACTCGGGTTTGTTTTAATGATTCCCGCAAATATTTGTCGTGGTACAACTGTTGACGCTTATCTTATTCTTATCTGTCAAACCTCAGTCAATGCTAAGAGGCACGGGCCACTAAAATAACGAATAAACATTACATGACTTATAAAATCTTAACATGGCTTAAAGTGAACTGAGGGAAGAGCTGTTAAATATTTCAAACTGTTTTGTGTAAAACGTATAAAGTAGCAATGGCAAGTTTTTCGTCACCTTATTAGGTTTAATTAACCATCAGATTCATAGACTCCTGTGTAACTAAGTGTAATAATAATAGGTATATATTACATATTAGACGGTAAGCTGACTAATACTAATAATATGGTCTGTTAAAAGTTAATTCTCATAATGTCTTTAAATTAGAACATACACTAAATATTACAAATGTGTGTTTTAACATAAAGCATACCCTGCGATGGCAATGCAAATTATTACAGATAATTTTAGAAGCGTCTATAAATCGGTAACATCGTTATATGAAGAAGCCAGTTAAATAGGGCACAACAACAAATTATTACTATATCAAATAGTTTCGATTTTATAGTATAGGAAGTAGTTAAATATTTCATAAGAATGTGGTAAACTTATGAAAAGTAAACATTTTAAATTTTAACCGTATCGTCAGGCTATTTATCGACGTTTACCTAAAACCAACGTGAAATAAATAGAATAGAATGTTTAATTTATTGAAAACAAAAATATTTTTATTAAGTAAATGTACTTTTTTTTAAATAAATAAGCATTTATAATAAAAATAACAAAGATAGTTTAACAAACAGAAAAATCAACACGATTTAGTCTACATAACTTTTGTTTTAATTAAAAAAAAAATCAAATGATATCAGTTCCTTTCCCTTGTAATAAATTCGTAAAAAAAGTACAACAATTTTATTGTACTTTTATCGATGTTCAATAATGTTCTAGTATATGGATAAATAAAAAATATTTGATTTTATAGTTATGTTATGATAGGGACTTAACTAAAAAGTCAAAATAAAGAATGAAGAATCAAGAACGCATACCATTTAATAGATAAAGCTAGCGATATTGCTATCAATACTTCCATGTTTATTTGGTTCAAAGTGTTCTCAATTTTGGATGAGCACGAGCAGCTATTAATTTATAGCTTTGCTTCTGCTTCCTCAGTTTCAAAAGATGATTTATTAAGTAAATAAAGTGTCATAACATAATTTTATAAACAGGATGTGTATACATTAATTCGTAGTATTAATAACGAACCTCATTATTGTAAAGATACAGATTTACATCTAATAATATTTCGTCATTACAGAAGGTCTTGTCTTCTTAATTTAAACTTGATGTAGCATAAAGTATCTATTAGATGGAGAACAAATTTAATTCGGAGACCTTTGAACTTGAAGTTACTAGGTTGTAATAATCAGATCAAAACTACAAATGCGGCTGTAAAAATCAGGTAGGGTCATACTTTAGCGTGTCGATCGGCACTTAAATCTTACACCCAATAAAAGTGCACCTCTCTACAGCACAGTCCTGTAATTGGTCGTGATGCTTTCGATTATGCCGGCAATGCAAGCGATCAGCGCCGTAGTGCTTTTACGATTCTCATTGGTCCAGTTTAATGACGTGTGACGTCTCGTACGCAGAACAATGAGCTTGTAATTGGATTTTTACAAAGTGGAAAATTTACAGACTATAACATTTATTTATGTATAGTGATTTACACTGTTATCCCATATGTATAATGGAATTAAAAATGATCTTTTTTTTATTAACAGTACTGATATTTGCCTACATTCATTATGATTGCGAAGAGGCCGGTAAGCGAGCGCAAGCGCTGCGGGATGCCGCCGCTATTCCCCGCGTCCCGCCGCCCTCACCTTTATTTATATTTATTTACCTTCCCTTCATTCAACGAAGGGCCGCCCTTTCGGCCCTTTTTGTCGCCTCGATACAAATATTGTGAAAGAGACCTGCGGTTAGAGTGAATTTATTGTGGCTACAATTTAATGGTACAGTTCCGACCACATTTTTTTTCGATATGAGCAGATGCTGTAACGTCGCACATTACCTAAACTTTGTCTAACTACTTATATTATATTGTTTTTGTGTAAATTATTATTTTAGGTTTTGCGTAAAATAATAGTAATATATATTAACTTTTAATTTAAAAGTGCGAACTTACAACTTTTTATTTTTTTATATTTTATTACCTATATTATTGCTAGACATTAAATATCATAGAAGACTTAATAAGATTTAAAATATGAAGTAGCTAAAGACATTTAATGGCTTCTGCTCTCAATATAAATTATACGTCTCTTATCCACATTATCCTGGACTAACAAGGAAACAATGCAAGATAAATCGCTACAAATCGTGAAGGCTAAAGATCAAATCTTCACCCCATTTGAACGTTGTGACACGGCGACATCCATGCGCATCAGTTATCATGATAAATGACGTATTTATTTATCCGACGGGCCTAAATAGCTATGGTAATATTGGTCGTACAACAGCACAAAAGGTAACAAAACACAAAAGTTGAAAAAGGTAAACCGCGCTATTTACAAAGTGGCTAGCGAGGACCACACAGCCACAATCGAGCCGCGCGTGCGACTCTGCCGCTTCACAATAAAAAAAACATTCCCAACATAGATCTTTTTTGGTTATAGATCTCGCATTTTGCTGGTGTGATTTGTGACGTTCGGAAATGTTAATGGCACGTCCGATCTAGGCGCTGCCTTATTGTTCTCCTGCTACGGCAGTCTAGTCTCCAATTTTTAAATCATGATCGTTAAAGCAACGTCGTTTAAATGGTGTCATTATTATAATGGACTATAAAAACTCTAAAATCTTAGAATCAAGGCGCGAGAATTCCGTAAAGACGCAAATTGTGTTTAACGGCATCGGCACGCAACGCGGGCGCAGTGTTTACGCGATCGCCAATAGCGCTGACGGACGAAGAACATGCGCACAGTCTTTGACACCGCACTACGCATCCGCTCCACGCCGACTTGAACTATTTTTGGACATATTTAATTAGCAAAACATTTATTATTTTTTTTTTTATTACTTACTAATATTATAAGATAGAACAATGCAGCCAGGTCAACCAAGAAGAGGGTTTCGTTTGTACACTATATTGTAAAACATTATTAAACAATTAAAATACGTATAGACATCAAACTTAGTCATATAGACTTGAATACACATGACATAGTTTGATGTCTCTAAATTTATAAGTAACCTAATACGTTATACTTGTCTATTTTCAAATTAATTTGGTTCCCACATTTCCCGCGTCAAATCGACATAGGTACTCTTACATAATGAATTCCGTGGGCGGTTCGTGTATCGTCACGCTGGAATTATATTGGTATGCAGTTGCATCAATATTTTGTTCAGACGAAGATTACACGAGGAAGTTAATGTGTACATATTATTAGTTTCCTTTACACAAGTACATATGAGCTACTTTAGGGCTCGTCTAATTGAACGTAGGCGCGGCGGCGGGCTGCCTAACCTAATTTACATTAATGCAAACGAGAAGCATTGTTCAGGTGTGAAACACCAGTGTCAACACGAGGTACTACTCAAACAGTTTATTAGCTCCACCCAGTACTTTCTGGCGGTCAGATCTTTGATATATTGACAGCTTTTTAGAAAGATATACATAACGCTTTAATATGGGTATCCAAAGGAAATTAATAGTTGTAGTATCCTTGTCTAGTATAGTTGTTATTAATTTTAATAAATAGTTACTTTAAAAAATACAACATCTACAAGACTGTATAACTGTAGTAAAACTGTATATGGATTAAAAATATTATGACATAATTAATTAAATATTAGCGATTTTACTCTTAGCGGGCGTCTATGGTCATAGTTACTCGCTTATTTGTCTTTCGGCTATTTGAGAGTAATTAACTTGGAAAATTCAAGAAAGGACATAGTATGTCTAATGACCAACCCTTAAAACACGAGCGAAACCGCGGGTGACCACGATTAATTTCATAAGATTATAAGAGATTCCTTATAATGCATTATAATACTTATGTAATTAAAAATACATATCCCATATTTATATTATTTCCTAATATTGCTTTATTCAAGAGAAATTATATTAGTAGGATTGTGAGGGTTCAATGACTGAGTTCAACCTAGGCTGCGGTCATCTGAAACTCTAGAGCACTACAGTGGTCATTTTATATAAAATATTATTTTTCTAAAGTTCAACATAGAACTAATCATACATTTTCGTAAAGGAATATATCACGTAACTACATCTTTAGAAATCAAAAATAAAATTGGAATCTACAGCAGGAGACACTACACTGCAATTGTTTCAAATTCAGTTAATTGTAAATAGATACCTTCCCTATAACTTTTAGAGACCTTCCAGTAAGTAGATTATGACTAATATATTAAATAAAAGTGTAAGTGTTTATTTCGAAAAATATATTAAAGAAATATGGTTATGTAAAAAAAAATTAATTGCTTTGAGAAAACCTCAATATGGTTTTAAAGAATTTAAAAAAAATATATAGCACCTTAATTGAATCAGATTTCGCCGCGAATGCCTCAGATGACGTCAGCTGAAAGACAATGGGCGATCATAAATTAAAGTGACAATATGCCACCTCGGAAATTAATCTCTACACGTCGAGTATCGTGTACATCACTGGGCCGTAGGTAAACATATAAAAAATTACCGATTGAGACCTCGTCGGATGGTAAAGTGCATTCTTGTGTAAGTTGGTTAAAGTCAATTCGCGAGAATGTGCGAATATAAAATAATGCTGCCTGTTAATATCCAACTCAGTATTACTAATAGTACGATTGAATATGAGTCACGTTTAGAGTAACGTTTCTTCAATTGTGTTTTATTTATATGTATTACTTTTTATTTCTTCTTCCTTAAACAGTAATTGAATTATAATATGCACGGTTCATTATAAATGATTGAATCAGTGGTTTTTTTATAGTACATATTCTAATTACGCGTCAGATTCACATTTTTCATCCGACTGTGTTAAAATTTTGTACACTTGTCTGCACTCGCAATAAGATTTCTGATTTAAGTAGATTTAAAAATAATTTATGTGCGAATTGAATCACATAATTATTTCCAAAAATATTACCTATATTAAATATCTACTATTTTCCTGTTTTTTTTTTTATAATATATTTAAGTTTAAAACTAAAAGTATAGTTATAGTTTGCAAAATAACAAAGACACCGATTAATGTGACATCAACTATTAGGGTTATGTGTCATCGATATGTCGTTTAAGTAACGCAATCAGAGGTTTGATACCACTATAATAAAATCAAGACTAATTTAAAAAAATAGTAAATACTTTAACTTGATTAAATATTACAGTAACTATTATTGTAATTCTTTGTTATATTTTTTTTACGATTTTTTAAACAAGTTAAATGTATTAGTATTATTATAGCACTATTGGAAAACAGCCTAGGTTTGAAGTTTATTTCACCACGATGTTTTCTAATGATGTTTTCTTTAACTAGTGAGCAGTGGTTACAAATTAAACATAAACAAATTCAGTGTTGCTTCTCCGGAATTAAGTCAGCGAACTTAGGTCGATAATATTAAACCACGTGTTTTATCCACTGAGCTATTCAGTGGATAAAACACGTGGTTCGCTCTTTTAATAATAACTTACAATAATAGATATCGTGTAATGTAATCAAATATAATATTAAAAAAACGTTAATATTAATATTAAATGTACATTTATTCAAAGATCAAACTTGCTTAGTATCTTTGAAGCGGTGTGGGCGCCATGATTCAATTGTTTACTTTATTACAACCATCAATTCGTATTCACCCATATGGTACGTTTACACCGGTATGGGAGTTTTATATTATTCATAATAAGAATGCCGTGTTATGATTTGCGGTCATCGTCCAAAATTTGCGTAACTGACATACGTTAAATGTTTTTCTTTTGAAACATTTAATTTTTTTTCATCTGTGATAATTATAGTGTATTCAAAGAAAAATTCCAATACGTTTATTCCAATATTTTTGTTATAAGAGTTTATTCATAATGCACACCACAATCATATTAAGTTATATAATTTTCCTATAGCGTTTTATTTTTGTTGTTAATTACCTTAAGTTAAAAAAGGAAAGAAATTACGAACTACCTTTGAAATAGCTTAAATTTTGAGTGTTACGAAATTAAAATGTGTAATGTATGATATGTAAAACTATTTTACGATCCTAGTCATACCAGAGTTGCGGTCACATTAATTTTTATCTCACAGTTGATGGAATCTTATTTATAAAAGTCAGTTGATTTGGAAATTATTTCATAAGCATGTAATTGGTCGATTTTACGAGGTCTGTGAATTTCATATACACAGAGACCTCGTAAAATCAACCTGAAATGAAAACTAAAGAAGCACATGTAGAATTTTATGCGATTCAACGCAATTCACGTTTGTACATAATGTTAGTAAACTAATACATTTCAACATCAAACATGATATTTTAAGGGTTTCATAGGAATGCCATTGCGTAATCAATTGATTTCAGTTGATTGAAGTCCGGTAGCAGATGGAAAAGTGATGAGTGATATAACAAGATACTGATTTATCGATATTTCTAGTTATTTTTAGACCACAATAGCTTAATTCCGTCACCATATGGACTAGCTAAATTTAACTGTAAAAATCTGTATTAGTAATTTACGGATGAATTTTTTAATCGATAGGTTCTGTTCAAATTGTTATGAGTTATACCTTCGATACTGTAGATACATTAAATACGTATAGTATTTAATCTTATCTGATATCTCTATTTAATTTAAATTTTCCTTGCGTATTATTGATACATAGTGATATTTCATATCATTGCAGTATTGTCAGATTCCGATGGACCGCAGTTAAACCAAAGGCTGACCGCATATTGAACAACGTTCTCACGGAGCTCGGTTTTGCGTCCTACTCAATCTTGGTATAATTAATAACACATATAAGTTATATAATCCAATGTGCATATAAAATACAAAACATATTTCTAGAATAAAGAAAATTTAAGAAGAATGAAAATATATAACGATGAAATTGAGTAAAATTTTAGTTGAAGAAAATATGTTATTTTATATAACTAGAAATGTATTTAGATTTTTACCTTGAGCATATTATCGTTAACCGGTTTTGAAATACAATACCTTACATACTAGTTCTGTCGTGTGTGTCGGTAAACTAAGCAAAGTTGTTGGTAGTGATGTTATTTGGTCTAGCAACGATTGTCCGGCAGAGAACAATGCTCCGCGCCACTCGCAATTAATAAACTAATGGGTTTAATTATTGTTATCGATAAGACGGGTGCAGTTATTTTGACTAACGCGATCGACTTCGTGCCTTCAATAAGCCTTTCGTTTGTAATCAAATAAATCTTATACGTATGTGTAATAAATCTACTTCCTTTGTGGAATTTGTTTTTAAAATATTCTCGAGATGTTCATAATATTTTAAGTTTTGTTATTAAAATAACTTCTATTAAACTAAAAAAAATATATCTAAAATACGCTTATTCGTTGAATTTACATTTAACACAAGTTGATATTCCTTGCAAGACAATGAACTTAAAGCAGAAATCATCCGCGTTTTCTTTTGCTGCAATGAGACATAAATACAGAATTATTGGTCATTGTTTTAATACAACGGCCGACATACCGCTCATAACTATTAAAATACGCGACGGTTTGGCCTCAATGCTCTCGAATATCTGCAAGTGTCGTCTCAATAGCATTGTCCAACTTTAACTTAAACATTAAACATAGAATACTGCATCATTGTTTCGACATTGCAGTACAAAAAATTCAATGAAAACTGCTCCTAAACAAACTTTAACTCATGGAATTATGAAACAAATTTGTCAAATATAATATTTATGATCTAATCAAAAGATTTTTAATTGTTTTATTATGAATATATAGTTGTTCGTACAAGATAACTTTTAATTGCTTTGTTAGCACTTCTATAAACTTAGCTGCATCTTAACAAATGTGTAGATATAGCATTGACCATTTCGCACTTGTTACATACATAATTTACACGTTGCATAATTTCTTGCATTAGGTATGTTTTTAACATAAAAACTTTGAAGAATTGCATTTGGTAATAGTAGATATAATTATTGAATTATTACTTGTAATGTTGTATGGGTTGTTCTATTGTAAATGTTTTCTACAGCTATAAGCTTCTTAAAATTACGATTCTTTCCTTTAATCCTTGACTCACTAATATTGACAGTTTCAATGGTGAGAATTTTCTCTATTAACTCATTACATAGGTATTTTTATATTTTCTTCTTTTAAGATTAGGGTAGGACGTAGCTTGTTTAAATAAATTTTAAATTGCAGAGTTATATCATTCTTGTAAGCGCAGTGTTTGGTGGCAATAAATAATCATGTCGGAACACAAAAGATGGCATTGTGAAGTCGACACGGCGACGTCCGATAAAGATCACTCTGCAAGTCCGAGCTCGGTTGACTCCTGCGCCACTACTTGAATGCTTCGAATCTTCAACTGGAATCAATATTACATTTACACGACTAATATTTTAAATTATATTAGTCATGTTTTATGGCCCATAAGTAGTTATAGTAGTTGAATGTGAGTGTTCAAGCGATAACACAATAAAAAGAAAACGGGGTTTTATCCTCGATTGTTATATGCTCGTAATGCTTAAACGATGGCTATTTAAAAACTACATCTGTACAACTTATTAAAAACTCTTCTAAAGATAAAAAAAGTTAAGATTTATTATATTGTCACTAAAATAATTTATACTTTGTATAAAATTAAAAGTCTAAGAAAATTTATTTTAATTTTTTTCGTTGAAGCAATGTATTCATATATTCATTTTAGTATGACCCTAAAAAGAAATAAAGCGCTCTAGACTTTCAAATTAGCATGCCTTAAAAGTAAATTGATCACTCGGAGGTCGCTCATTGTGTCTGCTAAGGGGGACATTTGTCTACTATTATTATTTTGGGCCGGTTTTTTATGTACCTGCCTACATGGCGCCTGTCTATTCATATTCAAATTGGGATTTCGTGTTGAGTAATTTTTAACATTTATATACAATGATTATTGTCTAATCGAACATCGAGATAATAAATTTGAATGACCTGTTTTGAATGACATATTATGAAAATATCCCCGTATTACTACTACTGGCATAAACATCAAATTGTTATAGTGAATAGACATTTGTGTAGCAGTTTTTTATTTATTTCATATAGCATACTAAAACTAATTATAACTGATTAGAAATGTATAGTTTGTTGTTGTTGCTATATAGGCATGTTCTTGGTGGAATATTTAAATCATATTTTCTAAAAAGGATTTCTTATATTTTTTCGTATTTGCCTAAACGTTAAAAGGCGTAAAGATGATTATATTAACCAATAGAAAATATTTAAGAGCCTAGCGGTTTGAGACAGCGATAGCTACGATACCTGCTGAGACAGAGCTGGGTTATCCAGCTTATTCATTAGCGTTATGTTACTCCCACCGCCGTCGCTCATTTTATTTTATTTATGGCCGACGAGTCGAGGTGAGACCCCAATTTCGCATACGCCTGTTGCTTGATAATAATTATACCCTAGCCATGCAGCCGCTAAAAAAGGCCGCCATTTTAAAACGCAATCTCTTGATAATATACTTTTCAGTTTGTAAGGTACCTTTTTCTTCTTTTTTTACTTCTTAAAGACAATGCATAGGGTCGAGTTATTCGAACGGATAAGTGAGTGTTAGATTTTGTTATTCGAATTCACAAAATCACTTCATTAACCTAGTCTATCATATGTCATATATATATTTAGGTAAATGAATGTCACTGTCTTTGTCTCGTATACGTTCTTATAGGTATTTTTACCTGCCAAAGTTTCAGACAAAATATTATTGATGGCTTGTTGTGAGCACTTTCGCAAATGTTAGCGGATTAGTAAAATAAATTTCCTATGTAGCGCTAATGTTTTTTCAACTAATTGAAGGCCACGCAATCGAAGTTTTGGCCAAAACTAATATTATTTAATAAAATTGAACTTGGGTATATTTCGAGAAATACTAGGAACATAAGAAATAACAAGTCAATGTTATTTGGTATTCTAGTTTTAATGTGTTAAATGCAATAAACAAATATTTTTTTTTAAAGATAAATGGCTCCGTTAAGATTTTTATACAGCGACACGAGAAGGTCAAATCGAGGGACTCAGTGGCAAAAAGCTCTCTCATGTCCGCGATGTTCAGATAACCTTAAACTGAGCATTTGTTATCCTTATCTCGTGTTCGAGCGTGGCTAATGTGGCTGCAGGCAGATACACCCGATCGATTTATGTCGCCTGCCTGGCACCCACGACAAATTGATAATTAATTTTCGACCGTTGCCTTTGATCAAACCGAAGTATTTGCAAGCATAACCTGGGCTAAATGCCGACTGCCGTTATAAATTTTGATGTAAAATATTTTGATATTTGTTTAATTATATTCATCTGTGATAAATAAAAAAAACACGAAACGAAATCGTGGATCAGATTTCAGTGACTACAATGGACTGTGACTGAGTTTCACCCTTGTTTCTTTTGTTCTCAGATAAGCAATTTAAATAATTCCTTGCGAATGATACACTTAACTAGCGAGTCGTTAAAATAAATACAATTCTACTATATTTATATTATTTCGACATGTTATAATGTATTATGTTTAAAGTATTCACGATACTTCACAAACAATTAAAGTACGGTAGTTTAATACCATATTTTTTAAATTATTACTGTCAACTTTAAACTTTTTTGTTCAACTTGTATGTAAATTTCTTAATAACATATTATATAAGAGTTGATGTCGCTAAATTCTGCGTAATAATTGAAGTGAAAACAACCACAAGACGGTCCTGTGTCAGTTTGTCTCTTTGATGAAATATTAATCGAATGGAAGCAAATTGCTATGTGTAAACCAATATTCTATGCATCCCTGCCAAGTTATATTTGCAGTTTAAAAACTACCTCTAACTTTAATATCAGGCGCATACGGCTTAAGTTTTAATTTTTCACATACCTGAATATTGCAAAGGATAAACAACAAAAACGATATCCCTCTCATCGGGTAATTTTGTCAAATTACTGGAGATATCACTTTTGATTTGGGTACCGAAAACAATACAAAACCTTTTGTGTAATTTGATACCGACCACTGACGCAACTAATAAAATTTAGCGGTTAGAAAAAATCAATCAGTCGAAAAATTTATTGAAATCAAGTTTTTCAACATTTTGCACAAAACTGACACAACTAATGTTATTCTACATATTATACAATAAATATGTGTGAATAATATTTCTTTATTTATATCTTACGAAGATAAAATCCATTAAGTTTGTAAACAAAACAAGTTATACTTATCAAACACTTACGACTTGGCTACCAGAGCCATTTCACACTGATTAAACTAAAAATATAAATGGTATGTGTCATAAAAATATGCGTGTCGGAAGACACGTCACCTCACAATGCTCCTAAACACCGCTTAATCCTTTAAAACAATGCTAATGGATCTACGTTAAAGTCGCCGCTCGAAGTCCTGTCAACAAATAATACATTCGACTGATCGCCTTAACGCTTCGCTCACCACCAATAAAGTTGACACTAAATTATGAACTGTTTTATTTTGTTTATACCCAAAATCACGAAATTGTAAATAAATATTTTATTATACGCGTTCACTGAACGCATTTTACTGTGAGCGATGAACACGGGTACACGTCAAAACATCTTTATCGGGTTATTTGTCTTATAAAATATTATCGAGAGGCACTTCGGGACCGTCAGCAAAAGAGGACGTAGAGTGTGATATGTGTGCGATTGTTGACTTTACGCCCACGATGATTTGATCACTTCTCTTTGGGCCGAGACAAACAATAAAAGCGGCGATTACGAGCCTTAGTTGTAACAAATATAGTTTATTATTCTAAGAAGATGAGCTACAAAAGGAATGACTCTTAAGGTGTGAATAGCATCGCCGCAGACCGTACTGACATCAGAGATTAGTGCGCGAGCAATGCAGCCACCCGTACCAAATGCGACGCGACGGCTCGAGTTATGAAGTTTTGATATACTGATAAATCAATAAATTTTATTACGATAGTTCCTACGCGTCATGATTTTGTTCTTTGATCCATTTAATTTAGCCGTCAATGAATTTCTTAATGTTTACAATTACCGATAGTAGATACATAAAATTATAATTTGAATAAACGACTTTGTTTTACATAAAGATACATCAGTTTGACGGTAAAGCCAAGATGGTTAAAGTAAAATCTTACAACCGGTCGAGTTGGAAAAGGCGTGCATTTTGCCTCCTGCAATCACGTACTTGTCGCGTTTTCATCACCTCCTGCGTTAAAAGTGACGTAATTACGGATGCAAATCGATCAGCGGTAGTTATCAGCACGACGAGGGTTGACGCAGAAAATCAACGCGATACGCAAGTTTATGTTTATTATAGCGTTTCGTATGTGATTTAGTAAGAAGGATAATTATAAGAGAACTAAATAGTTTCAGCTACATTAAATACTAATACCTTGTTGTTCTTGTTTATGTTTATTGAACATAATTGAAATTGTTGAAAGAAAAAATCTATAGACCTCAAAAATTTTATCGACATCGGAAGCGTGGATTCCACCGTTCCTTCGGATGACTTGCAAGTTGAAACTAGTGGGCATATTCTCATTGACTTCACAATTGACCCCCGCTACAAGCTGATATCGTAAATAATAGATAATTCCCTCGGTACTTAAACGCATAATAATAGAAAAAAATGTTTAGACTGATCGATCCCAGAGGAATCTCCAACGATTGATTTTCAATGAATGAAATCCACATTTTGCACCTGGAAGTGCGAACGAATAAGTACGGTTACTTTGATCACTACACCGCATTTAACGCTACATAAAACTAATTATAATAAGCAGATAAGAAATTCAAAAACATTATAATATATTTTCATAATAATATTCTGACTGTTTGACTATTAACTTTGGTTAAACTGTGTATTAGATATAATTATTTTAAATTTGGAGGAGACCTTCGTTTTGTACTGGAGAACAGCACTAAGAAAGGACATTCAATTGTCTCGTTCATAGTTTTATTATTTAGAGAATACCAAAAAAATAATCTTTCATGCATTTTCGAGATTACATCAATGTGTTAAGCTGAAAACACACATTTATTAAAATCGTTTTTACTACTAGAAGTATGTTTAAATAAAGAAAAAATGATTACACCTTAAACTTAAAACATTTTTCCTAATTTTATCAAATGTGAAAATATTTATTCAAATACATTATTCATACAGTGTCTATAATAATCAAAGATAATCAGAAAATAGATATTCAAATCTTTTTGAGGAGTTAACATTAACAATACGTATAATCGTACTTTTTCTCTTTCTAATTGAATTTATGTAATATATTTTTATAAATCTACAGTTCAAAAGAATAATAACTTCGTTTAAAACTTGTATTATTTATATATTAGTTGTATTATTAGTAGATGTTTCAACATATGTGTACCTGGAATAAATATTGTAGAAAGACAATTCGAGTGAATGAAGTGTAACGTTTCATTAACATTGTTCTGTAACTCAAGCAAACACTGCACATCGGTGTCTTGTTTCAAAAGCTTTTTTAACAAAGTGAAAGGCGCCCAAGTCTCCTTAAAACCTTGTGGACTGTTTTCGTTAGCGTACCGTGTGCAACCTCTATGAGAAAAAAAGGACTCTGAAGCTGTCGAAAAATGTACTTGTTTAACACCTTCGGGCCATTATTGCAAGATAATTAATTTAAATATTACATATGCAAGCAAGTACTATGCTTATATTTATTTCCTTAATTGCATATTCACGTAATGTATATTTTTCATATAAAGATAACGTCAAAACGTTTTACTGGAAATTCAGAGAGAGGCTTTAACTTATAAACGGTGGCTCGTCGCCGATGACAGATGCATTAATACAACAAAGGATGATATTTTTCGTGAACAAATATTATGGGGCTTCGAACATGAACGGTCACAGGTGATCTACCTTCCCTATGCATATTTATGACTTGTTCGACGGCTGGTGCGGCACCAGGGTTTACGTGGCAAACAAATGTTTGTTTTGTACACATACATGTTAAAATATTAACATTATTATGTAATGAGTAGCTAGGGGTATTGAGAAATGGTTAGTATTCTAAGTATTTTACTTTACATTTTTTCTTGTATTAATAGAAATTTTATACATGTTATTTCCAAGACACTAGCTTTGTTCGTCTAATAAATTCAACGGTCGACTTTATTAAAACCGCCCTTAACTATTTGTTGTAGTTTCACATCAATAAAAAAATCAAAAACCAGTCAGCATTGGTCGGTGCTTTTCGACTCCTGACTTTGTACAAAAAACGATGTGTTAAGGAATGTAAAGAGCCATTTAATTATCCTAATATATTGTTATGGTCGCGCAGGGAGGCGGTGATAAATTAGTGGAAAGAGAGGGAGAGAGACCAAGTTATGTTGACGTAGCGAATGAAGGTACGAAAAAAAATCGTTTCTTTAGACTATTTTAAATATTTATTACTATTTCATTATATCTCTTTAATGGTTTTATTTTAGGTGAGTTCATAAAATTAGATTTAATCGAGTCTCACCTAAAGACCAAAAAGCATCTCATGCCCGTGTGATCTCACATTACTGCACCCGTTCTTGGCTACAGTACGATGATCTTAAAGTTTTTATTCCATTTTTGCCTCAATTCCATCGCACGGCCTTCATTATACGTCCGCAAGTGCCTCGATCGCCACCGGTTCAGGTAGCCTGGTTTCATTTTAAAACTTGACCCTAGGTATTCGACACGCTTGTTGTTGTTAATTGATATAGTCTGAAATGAGTATTTGATGTCGTGTAACTTGATAATTTGCGATCCGTGTTTGGAACTATCAATAAAATCATTTTTGACTTTGTAATTTCGTTGCATATTTGTAGCATGTAAATACTTACCTATCGTGGTAAATGTAATGTATTAGGGTGGGTAGATATGACGTAGTGGGAAAGGGCGAGGTGTCAGAGGCAGGCTTCCCGCTGCGCCCAGGCATTGTGATCGACAGCTTGTTTACTAAAAATATGCATAATGAATTTATAATAGCCCGCCCGGCCTGTCGCGTTGTATCTTCTTGCTAGATTCAACTTACGTGTGCACTAACAACGGGTTTTATATATTTAATATATACCACGTTTAAGACCCTTATAAATAATAAATCAAACGAATACCAACATATCGTATGCCTGTTTATTGTACGATTACGAAGACGGTAATTTTGCTGTTAGGATTATGATTCGTCTGAAAAATAACCTATGGCAACCTATACTTCTTTCAGTATCAAACCGAATTGATATTTTTTGTAAATTCAAGTAACTCATATGATACAAGATTATTTTTATCAAATCAATAAAGACCTGATCGGTCTCTGACTTTTCAGATTAGAATTACATACATATTGAGGTATATAAAGTATTTGAGTTAACATTATAAGATAAAACTTCTCAGAAAGAGGACCTAATTGTGCCACCGTCGCGTTCCCACGTTAAAGTGCATCAGTGTTTGAGTATACATTTAACATTCGATTGTTTTAGTGCGGACCGAGACGTCTGCAGAGTAAACATTGAACATCCCATGGCTTGCTCTGCACGTCGACATGGAATCTCGCTGCCAATAAGCACTCAGTAAAAAAGCTTTTATGAAATAGAAAATTTATGTTGTATTCGACAAATGGTTCGATGATTGTTCATTGGAGAATATTTATTTACTTAAGTTAGTATTACAATGTAACATATTTATCTTCCCTGAAATTGATATAATTTTATTTATATCTTGTGGAATGTAATGTGTGTTTATAATTTAGGTAGAAAAATTATCTTTCTTCAAATATTTGTTCCGAAAGTCTGAACCGTGAAAAATCTGGAATTACTTTGGCGAAGGAGAGCGTTTTGAATTTCTTACAACTCTTTATTAGGTGGTTGAAACGTTCGTAGAAGTAATTATGTACGGTGCTCCAAAATATCTTTTATATTGAATGCAAGCGGACGCGACGTCCACGCGGGGCGCCCATCGCTTCGATTCGTTACGTCAATCTTAAATTTTTTCACTACGAAATCTGCATAGAGTGAGTTGACATCGCGACACAAAGCTGGCATGCGGTGCGTCGTGCATTGTCCACATTTCTTTATAAATATTTTGACATTTCCTTTATTTTGCCCACAAAGTTATTTCACAAACAGAATCGTGTTGATCCCTTTGTACGACGCGTTTTAATTTGATTTATTTTTCATGACGAAATGCCGACAAAGTTTGCGAACTGGCGGGACGGCCGGTTTTACAATTTGTTATCTCATCTATTGGTGTATTCTCTAGATGTTAATAAAAAATGTGCATATCGTTTTCATTGTACATAATTATTTCAAAAACTTATGTAGGGTCGTTTTTTATGATAAAGTTAACGTTGAAGCAATAACGCAAAATTGAAGTTATTGCTTTTGGTTTTTTTTTAAATACATTTTGAATTTAATATTTGTTACTTGTCTTTTGACATGATATACGACATCACGATACAGGATATGCTAAAACATAGAAAAAAATTAAATTAATGCTCTATCAATGGTTTCTACTAATATACGTTTTTCTATCGAAGAATTTTTATTACAATATTACTGGGGGTCACTAGTTCAGTTTAACCAATAGCTATAGAATTAAGGTTTTGAAAAAACTTTATTATAAAAAAATTGTCATAAATGTTTTTACTTAACATAAATTAGTATGTCAAGCTCACCTCATGTATATACTAGATGGTATCTAGCTGAAAAACATGTGTCGCAAAGTCGACGCCATTTTATTTAACATTTTTTTATTGTGTCCATTTAGGAAGTAAAATATTTTGTGTTATTTATTAGTTATTGGTATGAATGTGTCGACCATAAGTTTATGTTTTGTAATTCATTTATATTACATAATTAAACATATACTTTAATTACTTTTCAGCGATGCAAAGAGAAACTGAACACACTAGCGATCAGTGTGATGAATCAATGGCCCGGAGTTCGGCTGCGAGTGATCGAAGGCTGGGACGAGGAGAATTCCCACCTCGACAACTCGTTACATTACGAGGGTCGAGCTGTGGACCTCACCACCAGCGATCGCGACCACAGCAAGAACGGAATGCTAGCGCGGCTCGCTGTTGAGGCAGGCTTTGACTGGGTCTTTTACGAAAGCCGGTCTTACATTCACTGTTCAGTTAAAACAGGTACGTTACATGCATTTTGTGAATGAGAAGATTTTAGACTACAATATAAAACTGAAAATTGTTAATACCGTGATTGTTATAATTATTATTGAAATAATATATGTATAGGGTATTGACAGGCACAAGGCGTGTACATACTTATTAATGGATAAGTGATTAATTTATTTTATATCCAATAAATACAAATACTAGAATATATATAAAAGCAGCAACTAAGATATTTTAAGTAGTTTTAAATAAATGAAAAGCTTATTTTAATACTGAAACGTATTAAAAACAAAGAACCGTTTAATGATTTTAAAAATTGATGGGTACATAACTGTATAATGTGGACTACGGGACAAGCCGCGCAGGCCAAATATATAGTTGAGCTTTACAAGAAGAATGCACCTCAGACAGCTTCCCGCGCCCGCTCTCCGGCGGTGTCGATCAAACGGACGAACAAGCCTCTTGTTAGCGTACGTCCTCCTCACACCCCACCTTTAAAATATTTTTATCCCTCTCTAACACGGCCACATCGCAGCCAATCCCCCACTTCTATAATTACGCCGGTGATTCAATGGCTACTTATAGCTATAAGTGTATATGCAACATAACGATGAGAGAAACGACTATTTATATGTATGTATGAACATGTTTTTGATATTATTGAAGCAATCTGGTGCTTGTGCACATTCTTAATGCTGTTTAGAGAATCATAGGTTGCTGTGGTTGCGTAATATTTGCTAAAATAAAACTTCTTTAAATATATATATATATATTTGCTTATGACCATCTAGAAAAAATACATTCATTCGTTGATAGTATTTACCTAGATAATTTAAATATTAACACGTTTAGAATAGCTAATAAAATATCAGGAAGTAACAAGAAGTAATGTTAAATCTTTAAAATGATTTTACAGACTAAACACAATGGTCACGTATCTTCAATTTGATAATTTGTCTTATATCTATTAAAAACTTAGGCTTTGTTACGCTGCTAGAGTTCCATCGGTCGCAGTCGATTTGTAGCCATGTTTATTCATTTATTCAGTTTTTCGATCGAAAGCTTGTGGCATTAATTTGGAGTTTATAAATAATTAATTTGGCGTGTGGGTATGTATGTCGGTCGCGAGCCAGCCGGGGTCAAGGCCACAACATGCACGGTTTTCTCTGACCATTGTCTTAACAATCTACTTCCATAAGAGTATAGTTACTAAGGTGTTAACAATTGATAACTTATTAAAATCTGTATACTTTATAAATGAAAAACTGAAAAAAAATCTTGACATTCGAAGAGATCTCAAAAAATGAGACAAGAAATTTATTTTTTCTCAGCAATGAAATATTTATGGAGTGCGTTTATCTCAAATACCTGATTCGCAACCTACATTAAAGGTTTTGACTGCAGCTTTTGTGATTTATTCAAAAGTAAAGTGACAACGATTAAAAGCTCGTTTAATGATTGTTATCGGAAGCTTCGTAATTAATTAAAAACGTTTAAAAACTTACGTAAATTTCAATCGCATATAAACAAACCCTAATTTTTAAATGCCGTTATTTAAATAATTCAAAAATGATTCAGAAATATGAGCTTACAGTTTTAAATATGAATGTGTTATTATAAATACTTACAACAAGATAACCTGTCTCGTGACATGGTCTCGTATATTAATTTAAAGCATCGCACTGGATCATCGCAGCGCCAATAATATGACCAGTTTTTATAATGGTTCCAATTAATTGATTTTCATTGGCTGCTCTTTATTGTTTCTTTTGTATAACTCAGTTTTTTATACGCTTCAATATCTTATATGTAATGGGTTAAAAATTACAATGAATACGTGTAATATAGTAGATACATTTGTTATTTTGCTGCAATAGATTAACTATAATTTATGTATCAAAAAACAATACTAGATTAATATAATATAAACAAATATTATATTGCTCAATATTCGCTGCATTACTCGAATCGAGAAGCTTAAAAAGACATCAACGCGCTCAAATGTCACTTTACATTTATGTCCTTATAGTTGAGTAAGTATACAGGTTTAAACGAATGATTATAATGCTTTAAATTTTTACGACCTTGTTATCAGTTACTTACTTTTCATATTCTAAAATAGTTCTTACTTATTGGCTATAAACGATACTTAAGAGTAATTTAAACCAAATAAAGGCGATTAGATAGAATAATCAAACTTAGTCAATTATGTACAGGTACATACGTAGATTTTAATAGAATATAATATAATCGAAACAAAAATAATGTGATGAGCACTTAAGGTGGTTTAACACGAAGGAGGCGCGCGTAAATGGGGCGTGACCAAAGGCAGGTCACGAGACGCTGAAGGACGAACGCGACCCGATCTAGACGGTCCCGTCCCGAAGTAATCGCGAAGTCGAGACTAAATTGATTGAAAAAAATACGTGAATAAATAAATTGCAAATGCCAACGCTAATTGGCTAAATAACATTGCGATAAAAAATCCACTATTTAAAGCTTAAGCAATCTCCATAGTTGCACACATATTTTAAAAGAACTCCTTTATATTTAGAGTGCCATTGTGCCTACAGTCCCAGCTATGTAGTATATACAGAAGGTATATCATTAGTTATATTATATACATTTTTACTATTATACATACCTACGTACATCTTATACGGTTCAAATGTAATCAAATGAATTAACGATTTAATCATAGTACAAGGGAAAATTTATAGACACTTAAGCGATATATGTACACTCAAGTGGCAGATAGGTCGATACGGTGCAGACAAGGCATACGAATATACCTACGTTAAAGAGTTTAAAAAATAAATAGACATGCCATTATAGCATTAAATAATATATTGTGTTCTTAGTTTTAATTTTAAAACATATTGTGTACTGTGCATATCCGTATTGTGTTAAATAATCTGCTTTTGAATTCTAAAGGATAACCTATTAAATACCTTATTTAGAGTCATATTAACGGCATAAATATATGAAGAGAAGCGGATAGAAGCGCGAGTGAGCGATGTGCGCTCGAGCGGGCACGGTCACGCCACATCCCGGAAAGCTGTGGCCGCAACTTGACTTGTTCCCACACATACCGATATGATGTTCAACATTCATAATATGAAATTCAGTAAATGATGAGAGATTTACGTTTACTCGCGCTTTCTATTTATATGCTTGTTATTAATGTAATATCAAATGTAGCGGAGTTTGATAGGTAGAATTAACTTTCAATCACAAAAGTCGAATAGAAGCAAAATGTTTTAAAATACTATATATAGACAAAATAAAAGTAAATCAAAGTGTCATTTTTCTGTATTAGAAAAAAAAATTTAAATCAAAATATTGTTTCTTATACAATAATGACACATCGATATTTGCCACTTTTTTTATCGTCCGATTGAGTGTTTAAATCAGAAAAAAAGCGGGAGTGCAGGCATTTGCTCTGAAGAAGCCATAGGAATAGAGTTCAATGCTCTATTATATTGAGCAAGATTACTGAATGGTGTCGATTACCATATTTAAAGCTGAAGAATTTCCATTAAACATAAAATGTTCACTCAATTTACTTAGAACGTCTTTAGATGAATGGGCTAATCTATTATTCAATGTCATAACTCTCGGACAGCAATAACTCAGCGGGTTACGATATTCTGAGGTATAAGTATATATTACATTAGAAAGTCGGCGTATATACTTTATTTTATTATTATGTTTTAAATCATTTAATTAGGAATGAACGTTAAGGTAAAAGAAAAATTGAAATATGCCAAGCGAATATTCGTTATAATCTTTCTTTTAAATATCTTGAATAATTCACAATTTGTTAATTCCTATTTACTTTTGATAAATTACGTACATAAGTTTCCATTATAAGTTGTTATTCACCCGCATATTTAATAATAACAGTGTTCATACATTTGCCATAACTTTTCCACCGTTACACGGTTCTGGCACACATATTTAAAATGTTTGATAAATTTGGGTACTTTCGCAGACCAAATATTTATTGCTTTGGGAGCTCTATAAAGATACACCGCGCGGCCGCGTATGAATCATAACCGGCGCGGGCGCAGTTTGGCATTTGCATGACCACGTTGATGTCGGCAGCTAATTGCTATTCCTTACGATATAAATAAGATAGATTCGCTGATCTGAGCGTTGCTGGAGGCGTATTTTAACAATATTTTAAAAAGATATAACAACTATTTACACGTTGGTATTCTTCTTATCTATAAGAACCTAATAATATGCAGCACAAAAAATACTTGCGATAAATGGACATAATAGACGTACAAAGTCGCTTATAAATAAAAATAAGTTGGCGCGATGATGGTGATCGAAGTAATAGCATGCTGGCTTTTATGTAATCTAAGCTACGACTTAGATAGAGCACACGGTGAATATTGCGTATAGAGTGACTATAGAGTGAGTACGACGTACGACGATTTTAGGTACCTATGGTGATACGTTGAAGTAAAAAATAGTAAAAATATAATATTTGTATTTAGGTAATGCTCTTGAGTTTATCTTTTAAGTAAAATATTTATCCCATTTTAAATAATTGTATACTGTATGGAATATTTTTTAAAGGAAACTGATACTAGCGCATCCTTTTGGCATAGATAACAAAGTCGTGAATTTCATAGGTATGATCAATCGGGGAGATTGAGTGAATAGTGTCACGTGCGTGTATTTATCTGACCGGTACACCGGCAGCATGGTCAGGCGCCGCCTAGCTCTCCCGGTGGTCCCCGCGGGGCGGGGTCGGCGTGGCCACTCGTGGCCTGCCGCCTCACCGCCTCTCCGCGCCGCGCGCCTCGCTTCCGCACCCGCACCCGCGCTCGCGCCGCTTATCGCCACATCTTCAGCCTAACTTAACTTACGTCACACCACTGTGAAATCGTGTGACAGGTTTAAGATATTGAATTAGTTTAAAGTGGTCTTCGAGGTCAGGAGTTTTGGCTGTTCAAAATTAAAACTATATTAATATATATTTATATTATAGGGCTTTTGAAAAGAGGTACAAGTTTATAAATTACTGCCTACCTAAACGATGGGTACCCACGTTAAATACTTAATTTTAAAATTTTATAACCACTCAGATTATTATTATCTAATAGCAAAGATTTTTCAACTTTATAAGTTTAAGTCAAGTTAGGTAAATCTATAAGCGTCAAAATTTTCGTTATCGTTAGCGTTTTCTTAATTAAAATAATAAATAATTTAATTTTCACTACTGTTTTAATTAAACTTTAATTGAATATAAAGTTTTGATTTATAATCATTTATTTATTTTGCATTAAATTTTAATAATGAAAATGTAAATATGGAGAAAAAAGTCTTCTGAATCCATGTTACGTTTATGAGACCGTTTTTGTGTTCAACTCCTTAAATATAAAATTAGGCCGAAGTCGGGAACATTAATTTTATAATTTTTATTAGTCAATTTAATAAAGATAAATTTAATACTATTAAAACAACATGGATGGGACCAGTTAACATATCTTGTAATTTGGCCTTTTCCTTTTTGTACTTATATGGTATGACCTGAAAAACAGTCGTGTACAATAATTAAGAAAAATAACAGTGACTTCCCTGAAAAACATGCGCAAAAAGTGTAAAGGTGGCCGACATGTACCTATTCAATGATTCGTGTGATGTATTCACCAAACAACAAACAAAATATCGACAATAAGCGCTTGACTTCGAACGAAATCTAATTTGTGTGGTTATTGTGTAATACGATAAGGGCGTCCCATCGTTTTGTAAACGAGGATCGGTTGAATTTATCGCTCGGTTACACAACAAATCAAAATTTAACGAGCTCTCGCAAACGCTGCCATCAGCTTTGCAGTAATCCACCGCCACTGTGTCCGCTTATGCGTGTAATTGTACCGCTCTTCTTAATCGTCTGAAAAGCAAGATACAAAGTTTAACTTAATGCCATTTGCATTTTTTCTATTTATTAGTTATTCCATTGAGAACGACGTGCTAGTACGACGATCAGCTAGTTAACTTGTCTTTAATCCGTTTTCACTTATCTTTTCGACGTCGTCTCGGTGCACGTAAATACCAAAAAGTTAATTTTTCGTCGCGCAAGATTAACACAGGTACAGTTTAAGCTGGATCAGGATTTAAATAAATACCATTAAATAATAAACAAATAAAGTTATAAGCAACTATGGTTGTGGTCGATCTGCTATAGTAAGTTTATTTTTTACAAACAATGGGCATAAGATTAACCAAAAGGGATAGAATTTTTTATCAGTTAAAAATTTGTTTAGGCTAACCTTAAGGTATTTCGACGAATTTTTATTTATGCTATAAGTAAATAATCTACGTTTTTATATTGGATTTTCGCATCATGATTTAACAAAGGAATTACCTGCACGGAACACAAGTTTTGTGGTGTGCAGATAACCTTCGGTCTGGGAACAAGAAAGCGTCTGCGACTCTCTTTTGTTTTGTAACTTATCGGATTTTAATTACGAGCGTAAAAAATCTTGTTAAATTTAACAGCAAGTTTGGTATTGATAATTCTCGATGTTTCTCGATAGAATTGACATTTATATTTGTATATTTTTCGTTGCAGAGTCTTCCGTGGGTACAGGTGCCGGATGTTTCCCCTCTGGGTCTTTGGTGCACACACTAAATGGACCTCAAGAAATTGCGAATCTCAGAAAAGGAGATAAAGTATTGGCTGCTGCTGATGATGGAAAAATGGTTTATTCTGAGGTGTGTTTTTTATCAAAAAATAATTATTTATGTTTTCTTTTTTGTAATTCAGCTCAAATTATTTGTTCGTATTGTTTCAAATTGATTTATTCAACATTATATTTTATTTTAAGATTGAATATTAAACATTATTAAGATCAATTACTCATACCTATCAATTATTCTGTCTTCCGAAGCATTCTCTGATTTTAAATTAAACTAGCTTAACTTTCTGTATTATTTTAGTAAAAAAATATAACTTTATATTTTTGTTATAATTACAGGTGTTGGAATTTATTGATCGAGATCCGAACGCAACACGACATTTCATTGAAGTTACAGCTGAAAACGGTGTGACTATAACAACTACGCCGTCTCATCTACTTCTTTTAGCCGCTGCTGATGGCTGGCGAGAATTATTCGCTGCTAACATACAGATAGGCGATGTACTTCTTACCAGAGGATATGGTAGTGTAATGCGTCCATCAAAAGTCATCAAAACTCGTATTGTGTCAAAACGTGGAGTATATGCACCATTGACCAGGACCGGTACGATAATAGTCGACGATGCTTTGGCGTCTTGTTACGCCATTGTGCGCAGTCATTCCCTGGCTCATGCCGCAATGGCTCCCTTACGATGGTTGTCAAGTTGGAGCAATTCAAATGAAATTCCACGAGGCGTTCACTGGTACGCGAATGCACTATATAATTTCGGCGACTATGTATTGCCGTCATCGTATAAATATCGCTGAAATTGAAGTTTGTGTGGTGACATGACAATGACAGCTACTTTAGATGTGATCGTTCACGTTAAATCGCGCGCAGGACGTGCCAAGTTTGGACACTTGTAAATAATTTACCCTGTAAATAATGCGGTCAAGAAAATTGTAAATAAGTCTTGAGTACTTAAGTCTGTATTAAAAAATGAATCCAAGAGCAAAGGTTGTCCTTTTCGAAATCCTGTCTATTTATTAAGTAGCGTTAAGGACATCTTTGCCTTTATTGCATATTTTTAGTTAACATAACAAATATTTGTAAATTGTGTCGATATTGTTATTCTGCACAATGCGGAAATACTTATCTGTATGCGCTTATGTTTTTTAAGATGTTGTATAGATATCATAAGCACTTTATTAGCAAATCTAAATTATCTTTTTTTCATTTATTATTAAAGTATTATTAGGTGTTTTACTCTAAACAGTATTTGGTTAATTTTTGATGTTTGTAACTTGACATTCCACGGCTCTAATCTTTTTACTTCCTAACATTTTACAAGAGTAATGAATTGTGATCTTGGTACCTAAATCAGTGCCTTAAGATTTTATTTATTGTTATGTAGGCTAGTTCTCTATTTAAAAATTGACGAAAACAATGAGGTAATTCGTATATTCTTTTTTAATTTATTCTATTGCATTTGGCTTTCTTTAAGTTACTTTGGCTGAATGTATTATTTATTTTTCTCTTTACATGTTACTGGATATAATATTATCTTGTATGGCTTCTATTTATTTAATATTATTTGTGTATTAGTAGGTACTAATTTTTTTTCTGTTTTTATTGTATCATTGGATGACGTATAATGAAAATTGATAGAATTAAATTAATTTACAGACATCCCTTATGCATTAAGTAGGTGTATAGGACAGTGTAAAACTATTTCGTAAATAAAGAATAAGTTTTGTAAAGGTTATTAACATCAGTTCTTAATTTAATTTGGAGAACCGAATCGTTTTTTTGGGGTAATTTATCACACTAAGTTTTTCTTTCGAAATATACATTGACAGTTTCAAAATTTTACCTTTACGGTAGTAGATGAACAGGTTGTGAAATTACTTTTCCCAATTAAAAAATCTTTAACAGAAGAGTAGTTTGTGCTTCAAACCAGAACTAGGGTTTCAATAGAGTTCTTAAGAAAGAAATACTTGTCTAGATGAAATAGTTTTGTGATTGAAATTTAATTTTAACGATACATGAAAAGGCGACGTAAATACCCACTCTAGTTTCAATAAAATCATCGAAATAACAACAGATAATATCCTGTAAAGCTGTTTCAATACATTTTTCAACGATCGTACAAAAGATCTAGAACTGAACTTTTGGTTCCTATAGTTTGAATTTAGTAAAACATTTACTAACTCACATCAGTATTTAGAAATAATAAGTAGGTTGAAAAGTGATGTTATGTATTATTATCATTATTAAGAATACCAATATTAAATTATCATTTAAAAAAAATTATATTTAAGCCGAGTCCTAAAGCTTTCCAGTATTAAGGAAGATTAGGAGGACTTCTCACCTATATAATAGTTATTTAATGTAATACTAACGATTAGATTTATAAATATAAAAGCTTTAACTAATGTTTCGATAACAAATGTACGCCATTTAAATGCCATATCGAAAATATAAATGCTATACTTTGTGCCGTCTTTATGTCAAAAGTAAAGCAGTATTATATAACAAACAGTGCTTGCGTAATGTGTATAGTATTTGTAGCAAATAGTGTTACACCTAAATGAAGTACCTACGTATATTGTGAAGTACTCAAGTACTTAATATATATTTATAAGTAAAGTATTTAGTAGGTATTATGTGTCGCGCAAAAAAGAAAATTGTATTAAGCGCTTTATTTGATGCAAATGTATAATTAATAACACAATTGGAATGCTTTTTTCAGTGAATGACGTTTTTCTAATTTCGGTAAAGTATCTTGTAATTTATAACGGTTCCATGTAATTATTGCGCTTTCATATTATTTATTTATTGATGTTATTTTTGTATTGATATAAAAGTCTTAAACATTCAAAGTGAGCTGTTTTATTTTCAAACCTTTCATAAATCGGTATTTTTTACATTATTTACAAATAGTATTTTTTACATTTTTTAACAAATTTTGTAACTATTCTGTAAATATTCCTGGATAATAAAATTACCGCGAAATTTTAGCCAAATACAGAACTTAAGAACAATTTATTTCTCGTTTTACGTCATATTCGTCTAAGTATACATTAAAAAAACCTTTTTGGAATTATAATAGTTCATTTCAATTTGTATGATTCTTATGTATGTACAGATATACCTTACTACTCTATTTGTAGTACATAAGATACATGTTATATATTCCAAACTTGTTTCATGTGTCAGGTACACATGAAACTGTCATGAAATAATTATGCGATTAATGCAAATCTGATTAAGTTTCAATCAAAATTCAATTTAGCTGATACTATTTTTTAAAATAAAATAACGTAAAACTATTGCTAATAATGAAATTACGAAATAAAACAAATGAAAACCGATTTGATGGTCGGCCGGCTGTCTGACACCAAACGCCTCGAAAATAACACAATAAATATCCACAATGCCACCATATAGTATCGACCAGGAAACATCATCATTAATATGTTGAAGCTGTTAAATGTGACAGCTCCAAAAACACTAAATCTTCTGTTCATTAAGATTAATTAACAAATGTAATTGCACAATACAATTAGCAACATATAGAAAAATTATCATGAGACGCAGACATTCATTGTGACAAACTGATTTTACCCAGGATTTAATTAAAACTTCGAATTACACTCATAGCCACGTGGGTACTTACAATGACAGTCATAATTTTGACTAAACTAATTAATTAGTTACACTCTTGCAGAAAGAGACCATCTCCATGTAACACCTCGTTTGATAACCACCATGCTCAGCAGCGTGAGGTCTCCACTGACTATCGCCACCAAGGAATACGTCTGCGATAGCAAACTTATTCAACAATTATATTTTCCTTACTGTAACAATTTACTGAATGATGCTTCAGATATTGTAAGTTCCTAAGTACGTAAATTACACATTTGATACATTTGACAAAATTTATATGATAAAAAAGTTTGTCGTGAGATTTACTTGTGAAGATAAACAAGTAAATTAAATAACTTGTTAGGAATAATTTTGTCTTTTCAAAATTTCAAACTAAGTAAAAACAAGTACTTAAATCTCGCGACAAGTTTTCAAGTTTTTTTTTTCTTTTTAACGCTTTTAAATAAACGCTTGTTTTTAATAAGGGTTTTTTACAATTATTTTATTTGATACCTATATTATAGGCAAGTACTAAAAACTTACTCCACCAGTAAACTAATTCTCAGTAAACCCTTTCATTTGATACCCATATTTTAGGAATGGAATTCAAAAAATTATTCACTATCTTGGGTGTTCTGTCAAGCAAGATTTAGAATGACGTCATACAGTTAACCATGCATTGTCATTCAAACTGAAGGTTGAACTGAACTGAAAATTTCAGCTCAATCAGTTAAAAATATCTGCTTCCGTCCGAAGTCCGCCATATTGGATTAAGAGTGACGTCACATTATTTTTAGAGTAATTCTTAGCAAGCCCTTTTATTTGATATTCATATTGTAGGAATGCATTAAAATAATTGGTCCGCTATCTTGGGTATGCCACTGTGTTGGATTTAGAGCGACGTCACGTAATTAACCACGTATTGTCATCCATACTGAACATGTATACAAAATTTCAGCTCAATCGGGTAAAGATATCTGCTTCTAAATTGAGTTGCAAAATTACACTCGTACATACATTGCAAGTGAAATAAAAGCTTGTAAAAATTAAGTGCTTCCTTTCTTATGGGTGGAAATTGAATATTCCCTAATAGTTAGGTATTAAAAACTTCTGTTGCTGCTGCTATTAAAATATGATACTTGCCTTGTCCTAAATGATTCTACTCCTACTATATCTAATATTAGTTTCAGTTTACAGAATATCTCCATGAAAACTATGCTCATTTTTTTATATTGAAACCAATTATTATATATTGAGACGAGATGGCTCAGTAGTCAGGACACGTGAAAATTAATCGAAAATTGCGGATTCAAAGCCAGACAACCACTACTTACATGTGCTTACTTTATATTTATAATTCATCTCGTGCTTTGCGGTTAAGGAAAACATCGTGAGGAAACCTGCATGTCTAATATTATATGTTTCTCCCAATTGGAGTAGCGTGGTGAAATTAGCTCCAAACCAACTGAAAGGGGAGGTGTCTGTAAAATTATAAGTCTAATTATAACATTATTTTAATTAATTAGATTGTAAGATATAATTAAATTCATTTACATCTAGTAAGACTCATATATTTGAAATTTCAACTACAGCGACCTACATGACGGTCACGTTTGACGTATCCTTTATAGAATCAAACAATAATTTTAATTTAAATGTTACAAAATATTATTTTTTATTAAAATGTTTAAATATGTATTTTAAATGTTTTATGTAAATGTATTTTTTAAAAAAATTATAAATTCCTCGATGGTTGAGTAAAAGGTCGGCGTCGGCTGGAACAATTTTTGACTAAATTGAATAATTTTTCTTTTGATTTAAAAAAAAATACATATAACGTTTATTTGCATGAAGTCCTCCATTAAAGAATATATAATGAAGAATGCTAAAAAAACTTAATTAAATAAAAACATGATACTAACAACACAACAACTAATTATACTAAAAACACGCTGTCCAAAAGATTTTTCTGTAGCATTGTACCAACGACGCTGACCTCAAAGGCCAGCAACGCTCCTGTGAGCATCCCAGTTTTGTGTGTGTCCATGAGCGGTGGTGGTTACTTTCCATCAGATGAACCTCTTGCCAGTTTGATAATTATTTCATAAAAAACAAAAATTACCTCTCTAAATCGCAAGGCCTTATTCTTTGAAAGTTAAATCTTTAACACGCGAAATCTGTAGCTACAATTACAATTACAATACTGTGTATACAATAATGCTCTTGATCATTTAGTATGACTATAGCTCAAAATTCCTAAGATCAGCATGTCGATGAATTTGACGTTATTTTTCACAGAAAAAAAACAAAAGCATTCATAGCATTTGTTTTTCTTTAAATATTTTTAGGTTATGGGCATCTGATGGCAACTTCACACAGACATTGGTACCATAAGAAATATTAACCGTTCCTCACATTACCAATGCACCAGCAACCCTGGTAAGTCAGGTGTTATATCTCATGTGCATAGGCTCACTCACCCTTTAAAACGCTCCCAAGTATTGCTTTTTGGCTGAAAAAATATGATGAGTGGGCAGTGGCGTAGCTAGGTGGGCAAGAGCCCCGGTGCATAGAAAAATAATTGGTCACTCACCCCTTAACTCATATTGCCCTTCAAAATTATAGATTCTAGAATAAGATACAGAATACGGTGAGTTGAACTTATCATTAGTAGGCTAAATCAGGCAGAAGGATTTAACGGTCGTTCTTTAACCACGCTGCTCCAATGCGGATTGATGGATTAACAACTAGCAAATTTTCATCCGATATATAGAGGTTTCCTCGCTATGTTTTCCTTTATCGCCGATTAGTGATGAATTTTAAACTCAAATTAAGCACATAAAAATTTAGTGCTACTTGTCTGGGCTTGAACCCACAATCTTTGCGTTTAGATCTAAATCGCTACGGAAAAAGCCACAACAATATTACACAAGTAGTATACAAAGCGTAAACTAAACTTAGATAATGAAGAGTATGAAGCATTTATTATGTATGAATCCATTATAAAGCATCTTTTTCAATCTTTAATGTCCTGAAACGATAATTCATCATCTTTATTTGATGTACAGATTATATCATAAGGTTACGGGAGGAAAAAATCGAGTATGAAGTAACCAATAATGAATGTATCAATTATTATACAATTATTTATTGCTTTGGGAACGTAATCTTAAAATATTGGTACAAAAACAAACAATAAGTACCTGATTCACATATTAAAACAATTTAATTTTAAAAATTTAGTTTAAAAAACGAAATTTTCTATTAAAGTTCATTAGTACTTAGTGATAGAGTTTTGTGCAACCCTGTTGGGGTAGGTACCACCAACTCATTATATATTCTACCGTCAAACAGATATATGTAGTATTATTGTGTTCCACTTTATCTAGTGAACAGCTAGTTTCTTAAAAATCCACAACAGCGCGATTTTTAAGACATTTTCTGTCTCGCACAACCACTCTGTGGAACCAGCTTTCGCCGACGGTTTTTCCGAACCGATACGACTTGGGAACCTTTAAGAAAAGAGCGTACTCTTTCCTGAAAGGCCGGCAACGCACCTGCAAGGCCCCCGGTGTTGCAGATGTCCATGGGCGGTGGTAGTCACTTTCCATCAGGTGAGCCTCCTGCTCGTTTGCCACCTATGATATAAAAAAAAAAAATAGTGTAACAACAGGCATATGAGAGATGACATCTATGTTCCCAAGGTTGACGGTGTATTAACGATATATTTAATATTTAATGGTTAATATTTGTTACAGTGCCAACGTCATCAAGTGGCCCATTTGCCCGATCTACCTATATTATAATTTAAAAAAAAATCACATACATAATACAACTTTTTCACTTATGCTCAACATCATCAAATCTAGTATATTTAAACAGTCAAAAAGTATCTTAATAGTTTTTTTGTATTATATGGTGGGATAAACATGCACATAAGGTTGCCATTCATTTATATTTATATAGTATAGATTTTTATACGTATATACTTTTTGATAGTTTTATGACATCTAAACGATTGTAAAATGGTTTCTTAATTATCAAAAGTAACAAGATATCATTTTATGAAATAACAATAACAACTCTAACTTATGGAAATCCACTTAAATAGTAGCGATTCCTTATTCTTTCCACTCTTCTCACTGACCGCATATTAATTTTCTTAGAAGCAGGTCGATTCCCATGTTTGCAATTCAGTGCGGGGCTCGTATTTATATTTTGGATCCCAAGTGACTATAATGCTGACATGAAAATCAAACCACCGGAAAGTATCGTTATTGGAGCAGTTCTATTATTATCGAAATGCGTGGATTTAGGTACATGTATCTATCTACCGAGTTGCTGGATCAGTAATATTTCAGGCCCGAGGAAGAGCGCACGTAACGCCCTTCAGGCACGAAGTATTTTAGTTATTTGTACTCTCTTGGTGAAATCTAATATTAGATTTTTTCATGTTCAGTTCAACCGATACTAAGATACATTCATAACCACTGTCTAATCTCAAATATGGCTTCAATAAATTGATCTTTCTTTGTTCAGAAAAGTTAGAAGAAACATCGAAGATAAGTTCCACGTAAAGTTTCAAATATCCTTTAATTAATTTCTCCGACGATCCAATAATAATTGAGTGGAGTTTTATGACACTTAATTTAATAAAATGAGGAGTATGCGGTAAGTAATATAGTTTAAATTGTTTCTATCGTAAGGTGTTTGCTTTTGTAGTAGATGTATAAAATAACAGTAAATAATTGTATTCAAAAACACCAATAAATTTATTGATTGGAATTATATTCAAAAATTTTATACAATTATATTTAATTCGATAAAATTTATAGAAACATAAAATATAATATAAGGAGCATTATTGATGTGCAAATAAGGGACGATGGGAATCGAAACTCCATCAATGGAAACAATTAGTTTCAAACCTAAACAATCTTATCGAGATATAAAGTTTGTTTTAGATTTTGAATACATATTTATATTGGTAGATACCTTAACTGTACATAGTTCATAATTATCAATTATTTCTTTAAAAAATGTACTTCTAGGAAAAATATTACTTAAGAATTGTTTTGTTACATTTAACTTTAATCAGTGAACAGATGATTTATATAAATTAAATTGAACAAACAAGTACATTTGTTATTTGTTACAAATAAATAGTTTAGATCATTTTCTTCAATATTTATAATTATAGAATTCATAATAAATAATAATAATAAATTGAAACAGCCTGACTGAAAACTATTTTTACCGAATTAATTATTTATCCTGTTAAAATATTATCGTACTCAAATAGACCAAACACATATTTTTCAGTAATGATGTTTTTAATATAAATACATGCATTATATAACCGTTGAATTCCTTAGAACAATGACAACTTTATTAAAATTATACAGTCAAAAAATAATAATAAATCTTTCGTCTATATTTCCACTAATAAATTAAAACAAATAATTATTACATTAAATTTGCTTTAAAGCTTAACGTGTGATATATCATTTTATTTTTGGCCTAATCTACTTGTATATTGCAATAAATTATACCAGAAGGAGAATTATACGCTAATGTTTATACTATATACAGGGCCACACGTTACACCAAATGTGAATAAAGTAAATTCGTCGATCCATTAATTAAATTTAAAGAGAATACAGTATATCCTTAAAGTTATTGCTATATATGTTATTTTTTAAAATGTTATTCATAATATGGATCGACGAAATTATGATCAAATTTTTAATAATACCAATTGAAAATATAATAATATCAAACTCTTACAATTCATTTGAAGAGTATTTTTTATAAATAAATTACTGATAGTTTGTCTCAATTCTCATTCAATCTTCAAAAAACATTCAGGAGTCTCGAATGCTTTTTTTTATTAATATTACTTAGTATGACTATTTTATATCTTAATTACAACTTATGTTGTACCTTCTGCCTATTTATTTGTTTATGCAACAATCTCCTGCGTAAATGAAAATTATTATTGCGAGAAAATATTAGCTTCTTTAGCAGAAAATGCTTTTCAGTAGTAAGACCGCCTATATGTACCCTACTCTCATTTTAACGATTGTATATAGTGTCACATTGTTTTATTATTATAATTATTTATAAGAACCAATAAGAATAGAATCAGACAATTGTTTGTTTGATCAGAATATATTTTTAATCTTACCAGAATAAGAATTAATTATGTTTCTATTAAGTATGGAATAGTATTGTCGTTATAGTGTTCAATAATTAACTTCATATTCATATACCGTTGTTCTCGAGAACGTTAACTAAAATACATCATATTTATAATAAATAGTATGATAAAATTCCAAGCGCTGATAACATATTTTCTTTGGAAAGTAATATCAAAAGCCTGTCCGCTACACGCCAAACTATCCAGCTCAAATAATGTAGAGTAGTGAAAGAATGCTTCTAAACAATAACAAGTTTTAATGTTTATATTTTATTATAAGAAATATGTAGGCAATTCAAAAATACTTGTACTAAAACGATGAATAATTAAAAGTTTTCCTAATACATAATATTTAATACTCAATGTTGTAAATAGAGAAAAAAGAAAATTCCCAATGGTCCACAATTGTATTTTAATTAAAACGGACTTTTAGTTTTTACAAGTATTAAGGAGTTATTTTTAACATTTCTAAATGTTATTACTTGTGTCGATTCATGGGATAGATGGAATTCAGTAGTGCTCAGATAATTGCATTCACGCAGAGCTCTGAGTGACGCCGCAGGATGAAAAGCAATTTGTTTGAAAACCGAAGTGGATAAATTTAATTAAGTATATAATATAGTGTTTGTTGTCTTGGAATTAATTGATTAAATATTATGTATTGAATATAAAATATAATACTGTTTAATTAATAAAATCTTGTATCTTGAAATATACATAATTTTATTGAAAATATTGATCGTAATGAGGCAAAGCTTTTTATAATTGAATTTGCGTTAGTTAATAGCCAATTGATTCCGAAAATATTTTAACGTCTTCGAATCAATCATCTGCGCAAATCAAATCAAACGACTGAAAAGTATTTCTTTTAGTTTCTTTTATATTTAAAGTAACCGTGGAAAGTGATTTTTAAGTAATTTATTTCTTATCGCTTGAAAAAGTCGAAATTTTATATTGGATATTTAGGGATATCTTTAACGTCTCGTCAGGACTTATTACTCTTTGATTTGATTTAATTTGAGAGACACGATGGCCCAGTGGATAAAGTAGCTGAAGTCCCAGGCTTCAACTGAATTTTTATGTGATTAATTTATGTTCCTAATTCATGTCGTTCTCGGTAGTGTAGGAAAGCTGTGTGATAGATGGAAATATTCGACGTGTACCCACAAACCCACATTAGAGCAGGGTGGTGGAGTAACCTCTAAAACCTCCTCTTCAAAAAGCAGAGGTGGACTCAGGCCAGCCGTTGAATATTTCTAGGATGTAACTAATTGTTCTTTGGTAATTAATTTTGTACGATAAATATAAATTTAATACCATCCAAAACTTTGTAGGAGACATAAAACCTACTTTATTCTTTTATAACTCTAAACAATTACTTTTCAGATAGAGAATGACAAATATCCTTAGGGAAACAAAAAATAGCCAAACTTGATAAAAGAGCTTTGAATGTAGGACGATCATATTAGAAACAATTGTACGAGTGTAAGATTTTTCCTCTAGATATAAACGACTCGTATGCTGAGTTTATTATTTCCAGGGCAAATAGTGTTTAGAAACATCCAATATTTTCTTCCATTCTCGGTCTAACTTACCTACTCACGTACTTCTCTACCTTAATCTATTTACACAATTTATTCAATTGTGTCTATTAAATAATTTTTTATTATTTATCTACTTTATTTCACAGTAGCGACGCGCCCTGGCTTCGCACGGGTGCATTTTACATTTAAAGCCGAAATCTATGCCTAAATTGTCTCTTATTGTCTTTGTTTATAATTTTCAAATGAAGACAAAGACAATTAATTACGTTCTTGATTATTCAACTACGATATACGACTTTTAGAAATTAATTATTAATATCTGACATTTAATAAGCTCTGTTGTCTAAAAATATTTCCGAAAATATAAACTGAAATTTTGTCTCTAATAATATTATTGACATTGACGTTTCAAATTAGGATTTGAAGACCCTTAAGAGCCGATTCCTAATAGGTCAAATCAACACTTTGTATTTTCGCGAACTTTTGTGTTTATTTAAGATATATATATGTTTTATAGCATTTTAGTCCAATTAAAATTATTTTACTTTAAAAAAGTGTGTAACGATTACGGCTCTCAATTTTTAGACAGAATGCGACCCTTCGGTAGATCGCGACCCTCAGTTTGAGAGGCGATAACTCAGTGCTCCAACAATGAAAGGGTCAAAAAACGACTGAAATAGTCTTCTCGTAGTTTCTAGTAACGAATGTTATATGTATAATATTTTTATGAATTTTGTATTTTTTATTCATTTTTTTTTAATAAATCTAGTTTAAAATTAAAATTAGGATCGATTTTTTTTCTGTTTCCTAAGCCTACCTAGGGTACGTTGAGCTGTTATATAAAGCAATAAATAAGTTTAAAATGAATGTTCTGAATCGATTTTGCTTTTTTCAATAATATCTTATATGAAAGATTACGTTACGTTATGTCAGACTGTTGTTAAACGTATTTCTGAAAGATAACTTTTACTATGTATATAAGGGTCGGCCAGTTTATTTGGTTAAGCTCATGTCAATGGCCGAAATATCTTTAAGTCCTCGACCTATCTTAAGCCTTCTCAATTAGCCGAAAAATTTAACTAGTCACGCAAAAGAACCTTAAATTGCATCTCAGTTTCAAAAAGTAGAAATAAAACAGAATAAATTACAAAATATTATAACTTACTTTGCACTTATGATACTACGTTTATCGTAATAAGTGATAACGTAAATCTATTTATTGATAGTAACTTCGCAACGTACTTTCTGTTACTAGAGGAAATTCTGAAATTTTATATTTGCTTACTACTTTTTGTTTAAAAGCGAACTTTCAATACACATTGGGTTTCATAATAATAACCATTCCTGTTTGTCTTTGTTCGTAAAGAATAAGTATAACTATTTTTATATTTCATATTAAGTAATTAGACTAACATAGATATACTGATACTGGTTTGCCTCTAATCTTTTACGTAAGTTTTGAAAACATGTAATGGTGTCTAATATTATCGATGTTTAAAATGTTATTAAACTAAATTAACTTATTAAGCTTATAAATTATTTCGCAAAGAAAAGTCAAGTCAATCAAGTATCTGTTTACTAAAGAGATAGGTATCTAATAAATTGATTGCTTATAAAATGTGTTTTGATATAATTTTCCAAGCAAATAAGGAAAACAAATTTTAAAATTTAGGCCGGTCTGCATTATTATTTAATTATATATAGTATCTGTTGGAGGAACAAAATATTTGGATCCACAAAAGCAGTTATGTTTTATGTTTCTTTCTGTAGTAGCTTTTAATTAAAGTTTAGTAACTCGTCACTTGGTTACGCTTTGTATACAAATTTTAGAAGTTGTTAATATAATTTATAAGTGCATATATATTATGTATATTAGTGATATGTAACATTCTCCATCTATTCTTTTATAGATACCGGTTCAAAAATAAACGGTTCAAGAATCTTAGACTGTAAACGAAGAAAGGGTATATACCAATTAAGTTAATAAGTGGAGCTTGAGAGTGGAGACTAATTGAACGTTATGAGCATTTATTTCCTTGTTATAATTTTCCAGGTACCGATGAATAATTCAAGTAAAATCACGAAAGCAATAAACAAAGACGTATGTAAATGATTTAAACCCGTAACGTAAATATATACTATATTCGGTGCGGTATGCAATACTCGGTTTCCTACGATAACGCGAAATGCCACAATTTTAACGCTGACGCCATTATAGATTGACTGATCGTTTCCACGGCTTACTGCATCTATTTTAGAGACATAAAATAAATTTTAATGGAACGGTTCTATAATAGAATTTATTAAGGTAGACAGATTTCGTACAATTAATTACATTATCGATGTTAATGAATAACATTATTATTTTGAAATACTGTTGTAAAATATTTTTTAATAAGATATCTTAAAAAAGTTAAATTAGCCACAAATATTTGTTTAGAAATTTGTTGTGAAAATTTTCCACAGTAAGCAAGAGCTACTATTTAGAAATTATTTTATTACAGTAAGTGACACACATACCCCTCAAATAATACATTAACAAATGTGTTTGTAGAACTTTTCCATTCACTCACTTCACTGCTAGATAAGTGTAAATTCGTCTATAAGAGAAACTTTTATGCTATTATCATGAAAAAGGCGGTTTTAATCACCACTATAAGAAGTCGACCCCAAATATTTTATGGGCTACTCATAAAAACGATGAATGTGACACGCTCCTTGGCCGACGTGTTTATTATACTTAAAGTTAATCTTACGAAAATAGTCTTGAGATCTTGTAGCAATGGCGATAAAATAATTATGAGAGGCTTGATTATTGTCAACGTCTTAGCTTTGGAGAATAAAGTAGATATAATTTTGGAATGTTTATTAATATTGTTTTTTCGCTAAAATTACGAAATACTCTGTATTTGTAAATAGTATGTTATGCTGTTCTGCAAAATAATAATGGAATCATAAAAAGACTCCATAAGAGCAATAAAAAGGCGTAGGAGGTAGTATTCTTTGTATCGTATACCTATACATATGTCTTAACGTTTACAACAGGAAGTTCTATTTCACAGAAATGGTATAATATGCAATGTTATATTATCGTGTGCTAAATTTTTGTTTTTAAAATTCACCACGGGTTATATTTATCCATGTATACCAGATTTGCAAATGTAATAGATGTTCTCGGTATTCCAATCCAGAGTGAAGCTGGTCGCTTTGCCTTTGGAATATTGAAGCGCTCTTCTTATTTTTATTATAATGTTCTTAATGCTTAAAACCTAAGTGGCAACAAACATTCGTGTCAGCACAGGCGACGCCACAAAAGGATAATTATAATTATTATTTATATTTTAAATATATGGATGGATTAGCCTTTGGTTTTAATTAGAGTCTTTGGGTTGTTTTTTTTTTCAATAATACCTTCTAGCAACGCTTGTTTTAAATGAATTATTTACAATACATATGTCTATTTATCCTCCAATCAAGAATAAGGAAATAGGGATGATAGTAGCCCACCGCCCAGGTATGCCTCCAGGATCAGGTAACGCTTATATTCTTGAGCTATTTGATGCTCATCATGAGGTGGTATCATTTATTTCTAGGCAAGTTTATTATACAGACATTTTGATGTACTACGTAATTATACCCTACGTATGTTATGTAAAACGATAACTTTGTTAATAATATAGTATAAGATCTATTTTTTTTAATTTCTATATTAAAATTGTCTTACAATTACATTATAGTTTGTGGAAATTAAGCAATTTTTTTACTAATAGTTACTTGCTCTTTACTTTTGACAAAAATAATAATAATATGGAATGTAAATGTTGAATGATATTGAAAATAACATATAAAATGCCGAACTAGGAAAGTAATAATGTACTCAAAGGATAGCATGTTGATAAATTATAAATTAAAGTAATTTAGATACTGATACAAAATTGTTTTACGATCAATAAGTAGAACTGACGATAGCTTCTTAAACACAATTTCTTATTTAGAATAAAATATAGATATACTACATAATGTATTGAATACATAAAAATATACTATTCTTATTACAGGTAAACGATTCATATTTTTATAAATATGGGCCGTAATACAGCTGTTGAGACGAATGGAGAATTGAGAATACTGTTAGTTGTAACCGTAATCATTGGTTTGCTGCTAATGCTGTCTCTTCTAATGTGCTACGCGTGTGTATTAAAGCGTCTTTGTTGTGGAACTCCAAGAGAACGAGCAAAGAATTTGGCTTGCGCAAGAAGAACGGAAAGTTACCCAATGGGAGACGTCACGTTACTATCGCAACCAACCGAAAGCGAACGTGTGTAATATAAGACCATATATTAACTGCAAGCAAAACTTTCGGCAGACGTCGTCTGTCATGTTATGTATACCAAAACCTTCTCCAAATCATGCGGCGAACACAAAAAACATGAATCCTCCTTTATTAGTTAATGATGCAAAATATTCGTCGAAATACAGATATATAAATATCCTGTATATAATTAAAAAATTATAAAAAAAATATTGTTACACGTCATTTTTTTTTTTGTATCTATGAATGTAATTTAGAGTTATACCTATTATAGTTTATTGTATTAATATAAATAAATGTCTATAATTATACAGGTTATTATAATAGTATATATACATCATTTGTAATTTTTTAATTTTTGTAATTTACGTACCTATGTAGTGAATTAGTATTAGTTTTTAATTATTTGAAATGTATGAAAATTATTTAGGTATATTTATACAATTTATAAAATGATGTTAAAATAAAAATCTTTATAAATTAGATTTAATTTCTATGGATTTAAACATGTTGTCTCAAAAAGGAAATAAAATATCTTGATATCTACGTGAAATCGTTAAATTATTTTGACACTACAATACTTACTACATTACTTACATACATACATTACTTGATGGTAGGCCGTCTGGGTAGGTACCACACACTCATCAGATATTCTACCGCCAAATAACAGTACTCTATATTGTTGTGTTCCGGTTAGAAGGGTGAGTGAGCCAGTGTAATCACAGGCACAAGGGACATAACATCTTAGTTCCAAGGTTGGTGGCGCATAGGTGATGTAAGGAATGTTTAATATTTCTTAATTTATAAATTATGAAATATTAAATATATATAAATAATTTATAATTATTAAATTTTCTTCTTTCTTTCGCCCTTTGTCTATGGGCGGTGGTGACCACTTACCATCAAGTGGGCCATATGCTCGTCAGCCAACAAATGCCATAAAATATATATACAATTATACATACTTATTATTTCATACACAACAACACTTTAAAACAACAATTATATCCACAATAATTGACCTTCATAATAATTAAGTAAAGCTTAGAAGACGGAAACGTAATTGGAAAATTTCGGTGTGTTAAAACTTAAGACCTACTTACTTGAAAATATAATACTTTTGAACTTAAGGTTCTTTATTTAAACAGTCGACCTAAATATAGCAATAAAGTAACACTATGTGCATTAATTAATTGCTATCACTGCACTTTAATTATCGATGCACCTGCTAAAAAATATCGAAACATTCTTCAGTCAATAAAATACCTACTAAAAAGTTGTCACCTACCTATCCTACATATTTTTAGGATTCTATTTTGAGTTACCCCTATATTGTCTTGGTAAAGCAATTAATTAATGCAATTCATAATTATATTAAAATTCATGCATACAACTCGAACTGTACCACACAACATTCAAAATATTTTTTATTTGACAAATTTTGATTTAGTTAATATTTTCTTGGACCTACTCGTCAGGATCGCAAATAAATTTAAAATTTAGAGAAAGTTAGATCACATCAACTCGCACTATTTGTTTGTAAAAACTTAAGCTTAATTTTATCTTTACGTGAAATGCATTCTTTACCTATACAACACAAACTTGACATTCTAAACAGACATAACGCCATAACATCTCAAAATATTTTATTATATGGACTGCCCATTGCCGAAGCGAGTACAATTTCTCAAAAACTTGGCTGATGCTATGATAAACTTAACAATACGTAAAAAAATTATTAACAGAGATGAGAATTTTTCTATCCTGGAATTTCATAATCAAAATCTTAACATTAAAAAATATCGATCTCTATAAATTTCTATCTTCATCCTTAGACCGGAACACAACAAAACGAAGCATTGCTGTTTAGCACGCATTTTTTGCATTAAAACAGCCTGTAAACTTCGCATTGCTGGGCTAAGGTCTCCTCTCCTTTTTTTTTTGAGGAGAAGGTTTGGAGCATATTCCACCCCGCTGCTCCATTGCGGGTTGGTGGATACACATGTGAAATTAGACACATGCAGGTTTCCTCACGATGTTTTCCTTCACCGCCAAGCACGAGATGAATTATAAACACAAATTAAGCGCATGAAAATTCAGTGGTGCTTGCCTGGGTTTGAAACCGCAATCAACGATTAAGATGCACGCGTTCTAACCACTGGGCCATCTCGGCTGTTTAGCGGTAGCATGTATGTTGTGTGGTTAGGAACTATCCAGACGGGCTTGTACATGGCCCTACTATAAATTATGGTTAGGACACGTGCATGTTAACCTAAGGGCACGGGTTTTAAATCCTGGATTGCAGCACTGTGTTTTCAAGTGCTTTATTGACGTCAGGTGAAAAACTAAACTAGCAGTGGAACAAAGTCGTGGAATAATTTCTAAACCTCCTCCTTAAGACTTGAGGCCTTTGCCTTTGAGTGGGATATTTACTGGGTGTTCTCATATTAAGCGTAAACTCCCGATACCCCAGGAAGTATTTCGAATCTCTACGTAATATAATTTTTATGTTTTAGATATATATATTTTTTAAATATGGTATACAAATCTTCACCGAATTCACCTTAGATATGTAAGAGGATCTACACCTGTTTACACTCATGCGTGTCAATAAGTACTAATTTATAAAATAAAGTATTAACATAGATTCGAAGGCACACATGTTTATTTATTTCTCCAGTCGTATAGAGAGGCGTATCGTTGTCGTCTTAAAAAGGAAGTGGAATGTTTTCGTTTACTTTTTATTTTAAAACCCGACTCTCAACACTATATATACTTAACAATAAAGACGTATACGCAAAAAATAGTTTTTAAATCACCGCGTTTACTGATTTAACAAAGTCAGGTCATTGAAATGGTATTACGATTGATTGAGCGATGTTGTAAAATATTCCTCTGTTAAGTAAAAAATCTTTGCAAAACTGTTGATTTAAAATGGTGTTTAGGTGTATAGCAACCTTATTTAAGATATATTCTTAGATGCCTGTCTTGCCTCTAAAAATTTCGTTCAAAAGAGAGCCGGTCGATACCATTCAATTGTGCGTGAATAATAAACCAAAAGTAAATTCTAAAAATATTTATATTTCAATATTTTTGCATTAAGTTTATTTTCATGTATAATATTTTACGTAACTATATACAAGTGTGAATTATTTGTCATAAAAAAGGAAAAAAATAAAAATATTTATACATATAACAAAACGTAGGGGTACCCACAGAAAAAGAATTGAATTAGAAGTGTTGTTACAAGTATATTTAGAAACAACCTCAAAGAGCCATTTCATTGAGCTTGTTTTGTCATTCTATTTGATTTAAAATATTATATTAAATTCATTAAAATATATAACAAATTACATACAGTATAATAAAAACCGGAATATATTTATTTTAGTTTTTAAATAAAATAATCTAGCGAATTCAAGATTTTTTTCTAGTTATTATTTGATTGCCTATACCGTCGACGATCGTGACGGAGCCATTAAGGCGTCGCCATTTGAAATCCCAATCAGTCCGAATAAATTCAATATAATATTTAGTTATACAGTGGCTCTCTTAAATTATATTATTTCTATTGTCTGTGACGTAGAAACTGACATTCTTGAGATAGATGATACATGACAAACAAAAATTGTTTTCTTTAAATCCATTATTCACGTGAATAGAGCATCGTATTCGAACAACAACAACGAAAATAAACGACACTGTGAGTAAGATATCAATACAAATGAGCACAAAATTATTACTGAATCATAAACGAAAATATTTGTTTGTAAAGATTCACCCGGCCACAAGCTTGTTTCAAATGTACCTGCATTTAAATGAACTATATTTAAATAGAATTAAATATACATACATACATATTTACTTAAGATAATTATCTACAATAATTAGTTGTGACCAATAGAATAATTACATTGTCATTATTATTAAATGAAAATTTCATTACTTATTTTAATCACAGATTTCTTTTATACATACATCTTTTTAATAAGAAAGAAGATGAATATTTTTGATAGTATAATATATATTTAAAAATTTAATCATAACTCTTAGATATATCTAAAGAAAAAATAACGTAGAATCAACAATAATAATAATTATAGAATATATTACAAATTATACGCTTTTTATTGTCCAACGTTATTTTCGAAAAAAAAAAAAAAAATTAACAAATTAAACAATAATTATTTCTTCCCATTAATAATATTACAAAGCAAAATTTAAAAATAAAACAACATTAACAATTTAAAACTATTTAAAATTTGCTACATAATATGTAAATAATCAACATCATTCTTGCGAATGAGCCGAAGGATTGTTTAATTATAAGGATTATAACAATTTTCTTAATTTTTAAAATTATTTAATATTCAAGGCACTGACGATATTATGATATAGATAAAAAATATGAATAGAAACATTATCTGTTTTATTATCTTTAGCTTCGTCTTTTATTTCATTTTATTTGAGTTATCTCTTGTTTATTAGATAATCATATATATATATTCACTAAGAGTAAAAATATGGCTGTGATGTTTTCATATATGAAATTGTTAAACTGTATTATAACTATGGTGTATAATTTTGTTCCCGTAACACACCATGCACCAAAGTCCGAAGTGATTGAGGCTTGCAATATTCTTCCAGCCAGTTGAATACGCCTGCAGAGAACTCGGCAAAATTGTTGGTTGGGACCGACTCAAAGGATTCAAAGAGCTTATCCATTATCCCCTGGAACTAAAGAATGTTTTTATTTCCAGGTAAAACACATAACCTAAAAATTCAATTAATTTATCTTTGCCTGATAATAGGACTACATAATAACTGTATACTGTGTAAATAATGTAATTTTTTGTAAGTATATTTATTTTATTGTATTGCGTGATTTAAATTAAATCATTGTCATATTAAATTTAAACAAAATGATCATATAGATAAAAAATATCTAAATTTTCATGCATTTACCTCAGGGCCGCCAGAGTAAATCATTGAATACAGAAAAATGTATAAAAGAGTTATGTTATGTATCCAGTTTGTATAACAGATTGTTTTGAATAAAACTAAATTGTTGTAGACTGTGCGTAATTTAAAACAAGAGATTTCCGTAAGTTGTTAGATTGATCGCACCAAATTTATAACGATCGATAATAAATATTATCATTATAATCCGACTTACAGGTAAGTCAAAGTGATTAAAAACTAAATAATTTATAAAAAAATATTTTTTTAACAGTTAAAATGCGGTGGCTCTGCGGGCAACCGACAGGCTTGGTATCCTTGTCTGGATGTTTGTTTTCGAAATGAATACAAGGACTTACAATAATTAATAAAAAAACTCCACAACACAAGGATTGGAACTCGACGTGATTTTTATTGTGTTCTATAATATATATTGTATTGCATACAGATATTATAAAATGTGTTATATTATGTAAAAAGTCAATATATCGATTACACTATATCGTGTAATCGATATATTGACATTTTGATGGATTTCAAATACAACTATAACCTTTTCGAATGAAAATGTGGACAAAGCGACATTTTCTAAAAAAAAAATACTTACGACTTGAAATTTATCCTGGTCGCTTAGCCTCTGTTCGTTGTGACCAGGAACTGAATGTTGTGCTTTGACTATTTGCTCGTAATTTGCTTGCATTATACGTAAAGCGACAACATCTTTCCGGAGCGCATTACGCTCTTCCTCTTGCCGTCGCCGTTGTTGAAGTAAGTATTGGATATAGTCTATTGACTTCTGAAGAACCTATAACATATGATTATTCAATAAATTATAAATATAAAGCTACAATACAAACTTATTAATTAAAAATGTACAAGTTACTTCTTTACAGCATTCTTATATAATATGTTTTATTCATTATATATATTTATTTTAACTACCTAGTAGTATCTTTTGCCTATCCGGTACCTTTTAAAGTGTAATGGAAACCAAATTTAGATAAAAAGAGGTGTTCAACCTATAAGTTTAGAAAAATATTACCAGTCCTTTATTGTTTCAATCCTAACAACATTATCTTATAAATATAATATAAAAAAATATGTACCAGCTAATTGTCTTATTTTTAAATTGACTAGTATTTTTTGTATATCTGTCTCATAATTAGTTAACTAACAAATCTTAATTTTTAACTGATTATATAAATATTATTACTATTATATTATATTACTATAAGTTATAATTTTTTGCTAATAGTGTAAAAAAAATAAAATTAATTAACCTATTCCAGACTAAATGTATTTCAATTTTATTATTTTTAAATTGTCTAGTAAAAACATATTGTATTAACAAAAACTATACTAAGCAAATATTCTTAAATAAAAGGTAATTTAAAATTTCATTTTGTGTATTATTTTATTGTAAAACAAACTTACAGCAGCTTTACTGGGTTTGTATCCTGAAGCATCAGTTTGTTGGCAGGTAGGTACGAGTTCTTGCAATGAATCATAACCTTTTTTAATGGCATCTCTTCTCTTCTGCTCTGCCTAATATAATCGTAGTAATTTTTTATTATTGTCATTTTATATTATTATTTACAAAAAACATCAATAAAAATGGTTACATAACATTAAGCTATCATTGTAATATTAAGGAAATTTATATATAACTAGCTAAGCCAATGTTGTCCTGTCTGTGTTCATATAACATTTTTAGTGGCAACTGGTTAAACAAAGTTGAGGTGCAGGAGTGCCATCAAACTAACTACAAGTTGAATACTACATAAAATAATGTGTCACACACATGTGCAACTTGGTACATGGTAATTGGTCAAACTTTTTCAAAGTCTGTTTATCTCATATACTATATGAATAGAAAATACTTATTTTAATTTAGCAATTAGTATTATATAAAAAATAGTATTTATAAAATTAGGAATAAGGAATAAAACTTGATTATTTATTTTAAATATAAACAATATAATATTATAAAAAAATATAATTTTACCTGAGTATGAGCCTCCCTCCGCCTTTCTTTAAAGCTCAGAGCAGATGCTTTGTTATCACCACTGTCATCTTCATCCTCTAGTAAATAACCAAATCAATTTTAATTTGAAAGTTTTCCTAAACAAATTGGTAAACATATGATTTTGTACTTAACTAACCTGAGTTATGATTGGATGAAGACGGTGTTCGATGTATATTTTGAATAGAACCACTGCTGCCACAGCGAGAATACATTATAAATAAGCTAATTTAAAGGTTAAAATCAAAATTAATTAACATTAAGAAAATAGAAAAATAGAATTACGTTTTTGATTTGTCTCCATGACGTTTATCATGTGTAGTTGTGTGTGTGACAGATAATAAATACGAGGATATTAACTGGCATTAAATCGATTTAAAAATCGATTTTTCATTCATTCTTTGCTTTCATATAATTAATTTAGGAATCTCGTTCCAAAATGTAATAAAGGTTTTTTTCAAATATAAAAATAGTTTTAATTTTTATTTAGCATAATATTTTAGTTTGAGACAAGAAAAAATATTTTTATTTTTCATTTTGGTAGACCTGTTAAGTTGAATGGATTTGAATTTTATGAATGTCTGATTGAATGGAATATGGAACGTTTTCTCTCGAACCGAACTCCAACAAACAAAAAAATATTGCTTGTGAAAGCATAGCGCTGTTGTTACAATTGCGTCTTATTTTAATATCTGTTAATATAATAATTCATTTTTAAAGAAACAAACCATGTGCATGAACTCTTGAGTGAGTGTATTATTTGAAATATTATAGTTTATAATGATACATAATATTTGTACCCACTTGAATACGCAAGTGACCCAGCCAGCAATGGCCACCATTTTAGAATCGTTCGGTAGTGCTTTAAATTATTTCTAAAGGATTTAGATATCGTTTTACTACATTCATTGTGTATAATGATATGATAGCCTCATTATTTTATTATTTACAAAAAAATGTGTTTTGTTATATTAAAATATTTTTAATTCATCTCGCTAGAAGTGTGCACTTGCTATAGGAGAAAGTTTTTTCAGAAGTAATTGTATAATAATAATCGAGCAAGATGGTGTCGACAAGGCAGATGAGTAGTATCGGAGGTGGCAATGGAAGTAACGATGGTCCTGGGCCATCTCACGCAGAGCCTGTAACCGTGGCGCGGGTAACACGCCACTCCAGTGCCTTACTCCCTGGGGGCTCTTCGCCACACGGTGTATCCAATAAAAATGTAATAGTGCCGGCACCTAAGACGTATTCAACTAATTTGCTCGATTTGCCTATCGAAGTTTTAGAAAAAGTATTTCGCTACTTGGGATTCAAAAGTGTCTCGCACCTTAGAATGGTAAATATATTTGGTGATTGATTTAGTTTTTTTATAACCTTAACTTAAACAGTTGGATCTCTATGTCATACAATTAAATGACTCAATGATACTTTAAGATTAAGGGTCACATGAGAAGGTGAGATAAATAATCTGACTGATTATTGCTCTTCAACTATGTCGAAAATAAAATCTCCATATTTAAACAAAATGTGGAAATTAATTAGCAAAAAATAAATCTTCTATACTATAAAAAATATGTAAAACTGAAGTCATTGACCTTATTATATAATTGTATCTAAAAATGAAAAAGGTGACCAAACTATAAATTATATTATTTTAGGTTAATCGTCAATTCAACACTGTATGTAGTAGTATTCTGAATTCAACATTTCAACGGTTACAAAATCAGATGCTTCATAGATTCCAAGCAATCAAAGCTAAAATGCCTCGAAGGGAGTCTGCAAGAAGGAGTCATCCACTTGCTTGTGAATCTGATATTATTGAAACCCTGCACATGAGATTAAGCTTATTACAAATGACATTTGGCAAACACATTGAAAGGAAACACTGTTGTTTTTTCCCAGGGGAGGTAATTGTATAGTCTTTGTAACTGAATCTTATTAATATTGTATTATGTACTTATGATAAAAGTAATTTATCTTCAATTTGATTTTAAAGGCATTGAATTATAGCTAAGTATTATTAAAAAAATGAAAATATATTTTTTAACATAATAACATATATATGTATGAAGATACTATATATTGATAATATAAGCACATTTTAGATCCTTGATGAAGTGTACAGTATTCTATCTTATCTGAAAACAACAACAAAATTAGCAAGGCCTTATAAAGTAACAGATGAGCTTTTTGATTTAACAACGATGGCCATGGAATATTTCAAAGAGCATATTGAGCCCAACTTGCCTGAAATAACATATTTTGGCACGGATTTCTTTGATATCACAACTGCCTTCTCACGTAAGTACATACTTAATATATTTTGGGTTTCAAATTTCATACTGATTTTAACAGTCATCATTGTACAGAAAAAATTTAAATCTACATAAGAATAACAATCTAAATTTTCTCTCAATTGTGACTAGCAATTTATGTAACAGTAGTTTAGTAATTAGTGGTATATAATACCAGTGAAATCATGTTATGAATTAATAGATCATTAAAATCAATTGTTTCATTTAGACAAATGTCTAATTACTATATTTAGCTCTACCTATTATTTTCATTAATAGATGTAATTATTTACCAGTTCTCTTATTATGACTTGCATAATGCAAATAAAAGATACATTTTTTACAAAAAATATATATATACAGAAAAATTATAACCAATAATTGTTTAACTTCTGCTAACATAATAAGGAAAATAACATCATATAACATTAATTACATGAAATTAACCCATTAAAATTTAAACATATCATTGCTTGCGTTAATTTATTGTATCTGCATGTTGCTGCAAAATTGTAAGCCCCTTTAATAATATATCTAGACAGATTTTTTTATTGTAACTGATATTGGTCCATTATATTAAAACAATATTTACAGTTACAACCTGGCTGGAATGTTTATTGTGTAACAATTCTCTGGTAAAATACTTATATAAAGCAAACTCATTTTTGCTTAAGAAAAAACAATTACTACATTGTTAGGCAATTATTCAGAGAGTATTATAATGGCTTCATATGTACTGACTACCAATATCCATTTGAGTTGTATTTGTTTCCATAAATTTGATAATTACAATTGTCTTTATTCGTATCTTAGTCAATGTCGTATTTTGTTATAATTTGATGATCAGATAAGCAGATAGACTTACTATCCCACTTATAATACTGTCATAAGTATTTCAGGACTTGTTAAAATTGTTTTTCTTTAATAATAGTAAAGGTCTTTAATGTAATCTCTAAAATTTTGATTGATATGAAGATGATACAGCAGAAAATGTTAATACACTATCAATAACATAATGACAAAATGATTCATAGTTCTCGTACATACCTATATTTCTTAGAACAAATTGGTTGTTAAGTTATTATTTTTTTATAATAAAATCATTATACTTTATCATACAAGTGAAGGTTTTTAATGGAGCAAAATTTTAGTTTGGTTTATATAGCCGAAAAGCTTCTTAATTGAAATCGTTAAATTGCCTTATTGACTTGAGCGCTTTTTTTTATATAAGACGTTAAGTGGTATTGTGTTGAGTAAATTAGATTTAATCCAATAGTCTAATTCTCGTAATGTCTTTATACTTAACTCGCTGCCCGTTTATATACGGATATTATCCCGAGATATTTTATTTTTTTCAAAGGGTAAAGGGAATAATGATCTTCCTAATTATTTTATTTATTATGATTTTGTTGAGGATTAAAATTTTGTATCACTTAAAAAAGTTTCGTTATATTTTTCCCAGTTTTTAACCAAAAATATTTTTTAAATATGTATGTAGTTATAGCTGCGGTCGCTTCAAAAACGCTTGTACCGAAAATTTTCATATTGTTTATGTGCAACAAATAATGTACTATTTTGCTTATATTCGATCTGAAACTGTAAACCAATGTAGTCAATTGTAATCTAAGAAGGAGTAGATAAAAACAAACTTTAAATTCATATATTCCTAATGACATTTTACTTACGAAGTTTCGATATCAACTACGCCGACTTTTAAAACGCCATTTTTTCACGAGACCATACGGCATACCATACATAGATTATTCAATATCACGACGACTATTATCGTGTCATTTCAATGTTAAATTTGGTTATTTGTCTTTTATTTTTTTATTTCATTTGTAATTCTGCATTAAGTGTTTATAAAACATAATGCAGTAACTATTAAGGTGTATGTTTAGTCTAGAAAATTTAATTTTAACACATAAACAATATAGTAAATATATAATATGATATGACTAAAAAAAATACGTATATAAAATAGTATTCATTTGTTTCATACTTTTTTATAATAAAAACCTACAATCTACACTGATATGTATTGTAAATGCGAAAGTAACTCCGTCTGTCTGTTACTCTTTCACGGCCAAACCTGAACCGAATTTGACGAATTTTTGCAAGCGACATATTATAGCCTAGCCTAACACCTGACGAACGATCCCTAAAACGCAAAGCCGCGGGCTACAAACTAGTAATGCATGTATTATCTTTTTGCGGTTTAGACTCTTGATTGTTTTTCTACGGTTACCACAATATTTTTAATTTCAAAATGTAATACATCAAATATTTGAATATTCCATGAATATGATAACGATGTATTTAAAACTTTGAAACAAAACCACATCACCGTGATATATTTAATAATAGTTTTGAATGTGTTGTTGTTTATGAGTATCAAACGGCCCATTCGTTTCTAAGTTACCTAGTAAGCAGACGGGCAAATAGGCGTTTTGATTGGTATACTGTCACCTCAGCCTAATAGTTTAAAAGATCCCTTTCCGTCAATGCGCTGTATGCTATGCTAATCATGGGATCTAAAGTTTTATGCGCCATTTCGTTTTTATTTATATAATTGTACTAACTCATTTGTATTTTAAATCGAAACACATCAATGCTTAGTATAATAAGTAACTGTTGAGTGGGCATGCCTAAACCAGAGGTTTTGCATAATGCTACTACAGATTAAACTAGGTTTAAGGTAAAAAAATTAACTTTGAATATGCTTTAGTACGAAAGCGAAAAAAAACTGTTAAGAAAACAAAACAATAATTTCCTTGATTTAACGTAATTTTTTGGCACATATATTTCATTCTGCAATGGAAACTAAATTTATTTAAAATTTTAATAATAAAAAAAAGAAATATAATAAAAATAATTGGCAATGTAAGAAGTATTGATCATTCCCTATATCGACTGAGCTCAATGAACCTTGGGAACTATGTTATTAGTACTATTATGGTTCCTGTAATTACAGTGGCTCATATCTTTCAAACCTATTTAGAAGAAAAATTACAAAGAAAAGTTACTGTAAATGCGATTGGATACTACTATTTTTGTTATTACGAAAGACGTTATCAAACGAAAATATAATGTAAGGAAATAGAACTAGTTTCTTAATTATACAGGAGATTATTTTTAGAGAACTGACGAGCATTAGGTAGGTAACCTATAATTGATTATATGTTTTATGACAATAAAAATCGATTTGGCCCAAGAAATGTAGTTCCAATATAAATGCGTTTTTTTGGGGTTTATAGATCTATAATCAAACAAACCATATGGGCTTTGCATCATTTCGGTACATAGTAATATAAATCTAAAAAAAAGACAAATTCTACTTGCGTCCAATTAATGACATTAATTCGAAAACAAAATGGCAGACATTGACATTGTCATCGCTGATTTTAGGCTCAATAATGATATCGAACGCTTGTCCATACAAAATTAAGCAATTCAGTATGGATATTTTTTCGTAAAAATTCTGTACATTGATCTAAGTGTCAGACATAATACATGATAAAGCAAAGTGTTATTTGATTTCGCAAAAAATATTTTCATAATAATAATACTATACTAAGTAGTGGGCGAAAATTTGGTATGACGTGATTAACAATATTTAAATAAAAAAAACAATTACATACAAATACTTTTTGTTATACATTTAGTCTTCATTTTATCCAAACGAATCTATTCAAAGCTATAACACCTTTAGAGTTTATGTATGTTTGTATTTATTTCAAGAATATCACAAAAACGATTGTAAAATCATTTGACACAGCTATTTATATTTACGATCGTCCTCGAAAAATTAAGATTTTATTCATTGGACGTTTTTTGCTATAGAGATCAGGTAACGATCGTGAGGTGATGATTACACATAGCAAGCTGAAATAACAAAAAAAGCACGATCACTCAATATCGGTTCTTTTTGCTTTGTCTATTGCATAACGGTAATAACAAAATACACAAAAAATAACGATAGTTTTTATTTATCTTTGTATTTGGATCCCAATTTTAACAATATAGTATTCAATTAATTGTTTTTTCCTGATTTCTCGTACAGCGCTTTAATCTGCTTGGATTTTTGACTTTTCCTTGACGGATTTATTGCTCAAGCGACGATTGTATTGTTTGTTTGAAAATGAGACATTCTGTGAAAATTATAAATTCTGTGAATTGACGCAGTTTAGCTCGTAAGTCTGAGTTTCTTATATGATTAATGAATAATGTACTTGTACGTAACTATGCAACTATGTAGTTTTTTAAATCCTCTACGAATTCAATATGCATTACAGCCCCCAGTTTCGGATCCAGAAGCCTCTTAACGTTGCACGGTTATATGCGCCATATTTGTTACATTCATTATCAAAATATCGAATTGATTATAATACAACATAGTAATGTCAAGGCGTTCGAATAATTACATATTTATAGGTATTGAAAATAACCTAATAAGTTAACTTTAGACGTTATCTTGGCAACTTTAAAGGTTATTTTCGCAAAAAATAAGATAACATTATTTTTTAAATACATATATGATTAAAATTTCTTAGTGCGTCAATTTAATCAAACTCATTGTATCGATTCTGTTGTAATATCTAGACTAGACATATTTGACATGGCTAAAAATATTGCTTATACTTTCTCAAGTGTTTGGCTAAAAAGATGATACGTCTTTTAATCTGATAAAATTTAAAATAAAAGATTAGTAGACGTAGTATCAGAATCAAATGTCATTTTTTATAGTCGGACAATTGAAGTAAAATAAGCCTAAGTAAGTTGATTTAAGCAAACTAATGTGTAGAAATGGTTCGCCTACACGTTAATGGTAAATTATAACTTGTTTCAAATGATTGGGTATTTAATTAAGTTTCAGGTTAAAAACAGATGTAGTATTGTAAGTAGTTTCTATCTCTAAACGTTACTACAGTCGTTAATCGTTATATAAATATGAAGCGTCGAAGCAAAAACATTATTGCTGATTGAGTGACGTGGGGTTATTTGTTATACAATCTTAGATGCAAGTAATGGTTTATTTGTGCTGGTTTTGTATCGTTCGTAGCACCTTTCGAAAATGCAACATCGGCATACACAATTTCTTAATTTTGTTGTGATGTCGATAATATAGCTGATTTGTTGTAAACAAATGTTGGAAATTGGGTTATTTAAATGGAACGATAATCAAATAGTTTTGTTTGATTTAATTACTTCTTGTATAAATCTTTTCATAAAAATCCCAAAATTGAAATTTATAAACACCTGTAAAAACGTTATTAGTTTTTTTTTTTATATTTAAGGACATCAGATACAATCAATGGTTACCGTAATAATAACTCTTAATTATAATAATTAATATTTAAATTCCATTATTATAAATAAAAAAGTATAGATTTGTATGCGTTAATCATATGAAATATAGATGCTTGGCGAATATTGTTTAATCCATTAGCATTTAGCATGTATAACACGCAAGTTCGTCTAGTATTTATTTAATGAACACGTTTTAGCGGGTGAGAGCAGTAAATCTTACATTTGCCTGGACTCTCCGCCGCCCAGCGGGTTCGAGTCGTCGTCCCAGCAGGCGGGCGGCGCGTCCACGTCCGAGCGGCGCGTGTCGTCGCTCAACCTGTACATGGAGGAGAGCCTGCCGCCCTCCCCGCCCCCGCCGCAGAGCAATATGGTGTTGAGGAAAAGAATACACCGTATTAAGCAAGGCATGAAGAAGTAAGAACTAGTTCCAAATACTTGAATTCATTACGTGACTGACAAGTCATTTGACTCTTGTGCTATGAACATCGGAAGGCTAACATTGTTATAATAATATTTAAGATTTTTACGATTGTAAGGTTTTTTATACTACTTTTTTAATGGACAACAATTCTCAAAGGGAGAGGAGGCCTTAGCCCAGCTGTGGGAAAATTTACAGTCTGCTAATGTAATGTCAATTCTATGTATTGTCACCAGTTTATAAATGATTTTCAGGTACAATGATCAATTATCAGCACTAAGAAGTGATCTTCGGAGTTGTAAACGTAAGACAGCTCTTCAACAGAAACAAATAGCGGAACAGCAAAAACAGATTGCGGAACAACAGAAACAAACGTTAGAGTATGCTAATCGGTTAGATGACTATGATAAAAAGAATGAGGAAACGAGTCGGAAATTTCAAACTTTACTACAGGTAAAATCTTATTAGATATTTCATGTAAACTAAGTTGCTATCTCAGAATCTATTGATACATAGAAACAAATTTTGACAAAACGAGAAGTGATATACGTTATTTTCAAAATCAGTATGTAAATACATTATTTTACAATATATTATTTATTTATCTCTTTATTGTGCACCACACTATATAGATTAAAAGCACGTCAAAAAAAAGATAAACAAAAATATGTGCAGCACAAATGGCGGCCTTTTCGCTTACTAGCGATTTCTTCCTGCCAACCTTTGGTTTAGGACATTTGAAAATTGAGATCAGGGTGGGTAGTTTATTATTCTACGTAACAGTAAATAAACAGTAAACATTATAATAATACAAAGAATAAATCTTGTAAAATTAACTAATACATATTAAATAATATATACTACATCCAATCAATACACAGTATGATGTAATGGGATTATTTAAAAGAAATATTAATGTCGTCAAGATTAGAGACTTGCTTCTAAAAAAATGAGTAAAGTAATTGAGAAAGCATGCCGTTTTGAGATACCACAATCTGGACTGGGCAAGTCGCCGTGATGATAAAGTTTCATCAACTTGTTTGGGCGCTGTTTACAGTGACAGTCGATTACATAACTTCGAAACCAATGTATCACCGATGTTAATAGAACACAATACACTCAGCAAGTTATCGTAAACGTGTATATAACGTATCGTATTAAACGTGAGACTGAAATCTAAGAGTGTGAAGATTGTTAATTGTTTGTTGTCCGTGGCAAGTTGAATGTCATCGGTAACTATAATTAATGCTGAGGATGTTAATATGTTTGTAAAACAAAAGGCTTATGTGCTGATCATCATCATTATTATTACATAGTATAAAACAAAGTCACTTACTGCTGTCTATCCCTGTGTATGCTTAGATCTTTAAAATTACATGACAGGTTTTGATACGGTTTTTTTAATAGATAGATTGATTCAAGAGGAAGGTTTATATGTAAAATACATGCACAATATAGTAGAGAAACACAGATGATTTTAGAGGTTTCTGAAGTGGTCGTAAATAAACTATTTTTTTGAGCTTATATTGCAAACGCTGGCAGTAGTATTGTACACCTTAAAAAGGTCTGCAAAAAGTTCGCGATGGTATATTATGTCTATATCTTAGGGATAGCCCACAATAACAATTTTTTATCCTTTACTTTTTACGAGAAATAATGGCTTATTTTCGAAGCGATTTTAAGCCATACAGCATTAATCCTTATCCAATATATTTATATTCTATATTAAATTCACAATGTAGTTAAGGTACTTAAATACATTAATATAGATCAATATGGCCGTTTACAGCATGTAATTTGAATGAATATTTTCGAAGATATTACAGATTTAAAATGCAGGAACATAGTGGTTTGTATTCTCTTATGACTGAAAAACTGTGAATGTTGTAAAACATTCTGTAGTATATATAGTACCAGCATTGCATTTGTGCGAAGCGGGCCGGGTTGCTAGTGTATTATATTTTTAAGAATATTAGACCTTTAAAAATGGTAATAGGAGAAAGATGTGCTGTACCCCAGAGTATATGTGTGAAAACAATGTACCTTTATTGAAAGATAATTTGTGAATTATATGCTCAAAAATATCAGTATTTGCAAAAATATTCAATTACCGAGTAAATCGCCATTTTTATATTATGACTTGTAAATTTGCAGGAGCTGAATAAGTGCAAGACGGAGCTCCAGTACTGGCGCTCGCGCTCGCCCGCCGTGCCGCCGCTCTGCGCCGAGTGCGGCGCCTCGTTGCGACTCTCGCCGGCGCTGGCACAGGTCTGGCAAATAATAAATATACTTTTCAGTCGAACGAAGTGTGTATAAATTAAAAAAAAACTACGAGAATAATGTTAAGCTAGTGAAGATGACGAAGAGCGTCAACATTATTTCGTTTATTTATTTATTTTTATCTGTTGAGAAACAGAGAAAACTAACTAATATGTTTAATCAAAACATAATGGAATTAACGCATCATATTTCAGTGGGCGGCTGGTACGAGTGCGGACGCAAGCGAGGAGATGGCGGGCGGCAGCAAGGACTGCGCGGACGCAGACGTGGACACGCCCACGGAGACCAAGCCCGAGCCGCGCGACAGCGACGACACCACGCACACGCCGCCCACGCGCCGTCGCGCGTCCGCCGACGCCACGCCCGACCGCAAAAAGCGCCGCCTCACTAGACCTAGGAAGCTATGAAAACGACCTGACCACCGACGTCGAGGTATGCGATCGCTCACCGGCGACGCTTCATCGAACTTATACGCTGCTGTTAGTGCAGAGGGTGTGAATGTGTATAAAGATTAAGTACTTTACAGGAGAGAATAAAAACTGATTATATTTTCTTTTCTTCTCTCTGCCAATTCTGGTGAGTAATGTTTAACTTTATGTTAAAGCTTCAAATTCATGGATTAAAAATTTACAGATATGCGATACTTTACAATTTTAAATTGGATCTTTTTTTATACACAGTTATTATATTTGCACTAACAGTAGCATATGTGTTCTTTATTGTGGTACATACTTTATATGGTAACGAATCAAGAATAATTGGTAATTTTTTTTTAGTTTTGCTGTAATGTCAATTTACTACTATTCCTTTTCGAAAATATTGAAATACATAAAAAAATAAATCGCATCATGCTTTGTGTATCATCTCATGTTTTTTTCGTTTCTCATGTATCTAAAATACATTTGGAATATGTCTAAAAACAAATGATACATTTATTCGCTCAATAATTAGATAAATGTCAAAATCATTTAATATCTATTTTTTTAGAAGTCTGTATTTGTTTCCCAAATTTTTTAAACATATAAAATTTCAAATGATTCTTTCGTGACCGTCAATATTATAAGATTCTTTTTTAAGAAGTATAGCAGGTGTGGATATTAATTTACTCCTCAGTATATAGACCAGAAAGTAACATTTAAAACAAATGCAATAGAAAAATAGTGTGTTTTAAAATTAGAACGAATATATAATATTTAAAACTAATATAATGACACAAGGGATAATACGGTTTGACTAAATGATTAGTGGCCTATTGGCGTTATATTATATAAGGCATGTGTCACTACAATCGCTCCGGTATTCCGAAAGTGACCACATACCATCCGGTGGTTCTGTTTGATTTTCAATTTAGTTAATGGATCAGAAATATTGTATAGATTAAACATAGGTTATTATTTGTAGTGCTCTTAATTCTATGACTTAATTTAACGACATATTGGTGAAAGTGTTAAAAAGAGAAAAGGTTGTGGTTGTCAAAATAATTTTACATAAAACTTCTAAAATATATTTAATATTTGTTCAAGCTTAATATTTTGAAATTATGATTTTTTTCTTCTGCAGAAACCGGTATAATGCATGTCGTCAGCTTAATGTAATTTCATTAACTTATTGTAGAAAAGATCACCTGAAAGCACACTACTACATATTAAGAAAGCAATATAAAAAAAAATAATTTATAAAAATACTTTCGTTATATTACCACGCCAAATTTCAAAATATTATTTATTGAAGTTCGAACACTAAAACATGCTACATAATCAGTTTATTGAAACTGCGTCTAAATTATTAAACTTTAACAAAGATGGACCGATAAAAATATTACGAACAGTATTTTCATTTGTATAGTATGAAAAATCGGAGATACAAAATATATTCCAATTAGTTGAAGTTTAATATAATGACAGTAACGGGCTTAGTAAAATCATACTTTACTAAAATGCTATATTAATTTTATTTAGGTTCGTTAAAATAAGTTTGCAATGCTGTTAAAAAATTTAAACAATCGGTTTTGTTTTAATTTTTGAAAAACATAATATAATTTAGTTAAGCTTCGTTTTACAGCCCAAGTTACACCTGTGAATAGAGTTATAAGGTGGAATGTTTTTTTATTTGTAAATATTTTTAACATAAAATCTCTTGCGTAATGTACAAATAAAATATATTTATGATTATATGAATATACAATTTTAAAGTGAATATTTTGTGACATGGTGTATAGTTAAAAGGTAAAAGGAAGTAGGTGCCGCATAAAGCTATTTTCCCAAACGCATGTGTTAAATATATGCTCGGGCTTCACACAATTTTTGCATCATGTCACTTATTTCTAAAACATATCAAGTTAAATTCTGATATCACTCTCTGTTAAAGTAATGACTTTGTCATGCTGGTATCAAACACGCACAATTAGTAACATGTATAACGAAACATTGAGTTTATTATTAACATATGTTTTTTTGTGGATTCACCTTTAATTTAACTAATAAATAGCGTTAGAAAATATATTTTTATATTTATCGATAATATAATTTAATTGCAGTCCTACATTGTATAATACATTAGAATTGTATTAGCGTAAGGCTTAGTAACACGTCGGTATATCTCATGCAAAAATCACTTGTGTAAGATGAGATGCTTTTTGACAATAAGAATGTTCAGTTACCAGCTCTGCCACAGTAGTGAACATGCCTTAGAATTTACCTAATGTTAATATTTTATTTTAATTTACGACAAGATAATGGCAAAGGAGAAATATATTTTTATGTTTTATATGTAAAACTAAATCGAGGTAAATTACATGCGCGTGTTCAAAGTATGGCTTGTAGTCGTGTGCTACGTGAATACCTTTGCCATTTTATATTTTTGTATATAGTTACTATTGTACATACTATGTATGCTGTGTGTAGAACTGTAGATTGTTTCACATTGTTAGAGTGATAAGTCTAATTTATAAAGTGAAAAATAATAGATACATCTAGTAATACATATTATATAAAATTTGTGAAAACACTGAAACATCGGTTGATTATAGAATCGAGGTATGAAATTGTGTTACTTGTGTTTGTAAAATCAGTTGTAAGTTACAAATTGTCATGCTAAATTAATTTCTGGTGCAATAATAATGTTGTGTTCTGTGTCTGTTACACTGGGCTCCGACACACTTAGTGTGTCGTTAAATGTAGATCATAACACATGACAATCAGCGACAGCAAAGCTTTTCTCATTTGAAAGTATATCGAAGAACTAAATTTACACTGATTTTGGTCGCAGTAATTCTACACAGTAATCTTATAAGTAAAGAATGTCTATATTTATCACGTTTTTGACATTGCTATTAAAATACGATCATATTTGTGCTGACTTAAACAATAGAATAATGAATTAAAAAATTGCAAAGTATGTTCTGAATCAGTTTTTTAATAATCATTGATTTAAAATATTTAAAGATTAGAATAAATAACAGATTGTTAGCCATAATAGATTAATTATTGTACTTACATTTGTCATCTGCAAATTATTAGATACATTATTAAAAAATTGAATAAAAGCTATTTATGTATGACAAAATCATTTCTAACAATACTCTTATCTTATATCAGGGGTATTAGAACTGGGTGGTTGCACCGTTGCTTTTATATGTAATTTTTATATGGGCCTGTTAAACGCATAATAAATACTTGCCTTTATTTCGCCATCGGTTAATTGCCGCTTATGGTGACTGCTCCGCTTATAGTTTATAATGCCTCATTCAATAACATAGTACATGTAAAGCATACAGATAAAATGATCGGGGTTATTGACCCGAAATTAGCCCGGTTTAACCGCACGAACTGCAGCTTTATATAGATATAGATAATTATGGATATTCATACTTGGTTTGACGGTAATGAACTATAGGAAACTAGTTTAGCTTAATATAATAAATGTTTATATTTCAAATCATTCGGAGCACTTTAACGCTTCGATCGCCAATTTCCTAAACTGCACCAAAGATTCGTTTCAGTATTTCATGTCTTGTAACTTACAGAATATTGTTTTGTTGCCTTCCTAGTTTTAAAGGCACAGAGTAACATCACATATAAGTAGTCATAATCGTTATTCCAATGTCTTCAATTACATGAATTATTATTGATGGGTACCTCAAAGATCACTGTTATATCGTCTAGCCTTAACAAGATTATTTAAGCGACAATAATATTTAGATTACTTTTAGATTTCAAAATTTTTATATTGTGTATTAAAGGTGAATGTTACAAATATTCGATTTAATCATAATTTAGCCAATTTTAGTTTGTCATGTATATATATATATATTATAATAGAATAAGTAGCCCATTTGAAATAATTTCTGAAGTCGCAATTAATTTGCGAGCACGAATTCGTTACTAAGGTTTTAGAAGTTTATTAATATTCTTCGGTTTATTTTATGTTTATAATGTGGCTATTGTGTGATGTGTAAGTTCTGTAGAGTTCTATAAAGTTAAAAATAGATGTTTATACATACATGTAAATTATTCAAATGTCAACAAAGATTGTAGACTTTAAATCATAAAACGATGTTAAATAAAGTAAGGAGGTATTACTGATTGAATACATGTTGTGCCTAAATTAAATTACATAGTACTTAACTACGCTTGCTTAGTTCAGCTTATAATTGGGCTCAAAATATCAACATCAGAAATAAATTTGTAAACTGAATTGCTTATATTTATATTTCCTTCAATAGTGCAATACATGAGTATATCCATTGAATGGTGTTTTTGTGGCAAATTTTCGATTTTTCGATGATAAAATTTCAAATGCGATTTTAGGGCTGTAAAAATATAGGTTAAAAATTTCTGTTTTTTTTTTAAAATGTAAGTGCACAGAAAGCATGGCGAATATGTTGTGTTCCGATAGTGTGTACAACCAGCAAGACTGTCAATTGCTGTATATATCCTTATAATATACGATAGTTTTACTATAAAGTATTTTTATTAGACAAAAATACAATAAATGTGTGAAGTCCATTCTTTCTTTCATTTTTAACAGACCTTTACTTATCATTATGATTATGATTATTATGTATTTACTTGACTTATCCAACCTAAGGAAAAGGAACCTAAGGCCTTAAGGCCTGTAGTACATGTGAAGGACATGTACTACAGGTCCAGGTCATTAACTAAATTCGATAAGTATGCCAGTCAATTCATGCACCTTCAGTCGTTATAGAAGCGGTGGCGTATCAAGACTTCGGGCCCTAATGCAAAAAATTAAAACATCTTTCCTTTCATTATTGGAATATAGATACAATCATATTTTGACCTTTATTAACTTCCTAAGGGCACTTTTTTCTTGCAGATTTTCACCATTATCATAACCACCTGTTAGGGCCCTCGAAAATAAAAAAAAACTTGTGGCTCGCTGACGCCTTTAACCTTGTCCAATCCGTTGCAACCGCATTGGTTGTATTGGCATGAAAATGTCTGACGGTAATTCTATTGTAAAAGACCGGCGATTTCACCATATTCGATTGTACGATACACATTTTTTATCCTTCTCGTAACTACAGAATGAGCTGGCTATATAGCCAGAATGGTTATTTAATAAACAGCAACAATAGCCTAATTGAGATTAGCGCCTTCAATCATACAAACTCGAAACTTCAGCTTATTGTGGAAATATAAGATGTGTTAAGAGATCATCATATAAAGAAATAAGTTTTGTTTGTGATTATATTCGGATGGAAAGAAAAAAAATACTCAATATATGATTTATAAAAATGTATAAAACATTAGCATTTAGTTTCAGGATGAAGGGTTTTTGGTATAGTAAATGATTGATACTATACTTTTTAATTAAAGCTAAACGCACAATACTTTGTATAGATAATTTGTTGGTATTCAAAATGTCTACAGATTTTTTTCATATTTTATGTTTACATTTTGCAATCTGAACAAGTAATGTCGTAAATCTTAATCATTACACGTTGTTTGAAATCACGTATAAAGCCTCCAGACGTCGGCCAATGTCCCACACGTCGGCCCAATGCGTTGAGTGAACTTGTACAGATTACAAAGCCGTGTGCGTGTTGTTTTCATTAGCGACAGCGCACAGGAAGAATTAAGGTCTTTTGATAAAGGCGCAGCTGGAGTAATCGTTTGGCCCGACATTAAGGCTGTTATCACGATCGCGGTCGCCACGAATTCGCAGCGAAATACTTATGTTAAAATTCGTTGGCTATTTAATTTTTTTTTTGCTGTTTGTAGTTACAAAATCTTGTATAAATTAATTGCAAACCGCTTCGCATGCTCGTTATTTTACATTGCGATAACCATATTCTCTCCTTTTTTATAGTAACAACCTGTAAATTTCCCACTGCTGCAGCACGCGCTGCTCCAATGCGGTTTGGTGAATTCTCCTTGTTTAGTAACAGATGTTGAATGATTTTGAATTTCGATTATAAATAACGCTATATCCATTGCATCGATGTTTGTATCCTTCTTCCGACAATATCTCATTCTGGTATTTTAATACATCCTGAAGTTGCGGCAGAGTGCTCACCCGCAGCGTATTCGTTGCTTCGTTTTGGATTAGCTTTGAACTCTCTTAGAAATCGCCAATGGAATAACAGCTTAATGTATACCTTAATGTGACAACTTTTGTACACTATTCTAGAGTGAGGTTAATAATTATTATTATAAATTCCAAAAAGTTAAAACTGATAACTATTTGAAAACCAAACATACCGAAGGAACGTATTAGTACCTACTATAAGACAACTTTTATAATATTTGTCACTATTGGTCAGTATGAGAACTATAATTATCAGTTGCGTTCTGAGTGTATTTTCACTATATACTGATTATTACTTCAGAGTCCCCCGTCTGCCGGCATAACCCTATTCTAACATAGCCTTCTGCCGTACCTACTGTCAAGTATTATATATAGGTAGGTACTATCTAATCGAACTAATATCGAATAGATTTAGGCAGTAAAGTTTACTACTTTTTACTGATATGATATGTATATTTCTGACACATAATGGAGCCTTTTCTGTATAAACTATCGTGCGGGAATCATTAAATATATTTAAATTTCATAATAATAATTTAAAAATAAACAGTAAGAGCCTAAATAACTCAGTTTCCTGAATAAACCTGGACTGAATGAAATCTTGCCACATGTATGCCGCCAATCAACCCCTACCTAAGCAGCGTGGAGGACCTAAACCTAAGCTTCGAGGCTGTTCCATTTGTACATTTATATTTACAACCTTTTTTAAAGCGTGTAAGATTCAAGTAACTCTCGTGATTGGCTTATATTAGCCATTGTGTTGTTAATTTATTTTTTATTATTTAATTTGATATTTTATGTTCATAGATATTTCTTGTAGTTCATTGATTTAAAATATTAATTAAAAAAACCTGCGGATTGTAAAACTGCCAACTTTATAGATTTGTGGAAAATAAAACCTCTCGGCACAACTCGGAATTCCAACCCTAATGATCTACCTACAAAAAGCCTATCACTATCTAATTTACAAGACGAACCGGGTAGTTAGGCCTCTTATAGGTAGATATTTCAGATAACTTTACCTTTACAATAATAAAGTATATCTAAAAGCCCTTCTCAGAAAGTATCACGGTTTCACGGTCTCTGAATATTTTACCGCAACAATACCTTGTATTGTGTTGCGATCACTTCCGAAGGGAGTGAGCTAGTTATTTATAGATCCTCAAGAGACCTAACATTTTAGGTTTGGCAGCGTTCAAAATTTAGTACCTAAAGGAATGTTTATAGTATTACTATTATAACTATGGACAGAAGTGATCGTTGAACACTTTCTTATCATTTAAAATTGGTTGTTTGATAAGTAAGCGGTCAGAGAATTTGTAATTATTTTCTTACCATGATGGAGGATTAAGAAGTGATTTTGGAAACCAATGGAAAATAATGTTAAACATATATATGTTTACGCCATGTGCTATTTCGTATGTTATATCTTTATAAAGTTCAAAATCAAAGGAATAGTATGAAAACAATATTGAGAGTATAAAGTTAAATATCCATCAAAATAATTAGGTCATCTGAGTCAAAATATATGTGAACATAATTATTTAATTTTTATAACCCTACGCCTATAACCCATTTTACAATAAAAATAAATTGAATATTCTTTTCGGAAAATTTTACTTCAATAACATCTGTCGTCTGTATAAAGACAGGGCGGTTATAAAGCAGGGACATCGTTCGTCACACACAGTTGTCTGGTCACGTAGTAGAGTGTTGTCTCTTTACCGGGTAATATGTTTTATGCGAAATACGTATCATAAATAAACAATATAAATCAATTTCAGTGTATCTTGTCCTTTGACGTCAATATTATTTGTGTAAAAGTGCCGTTATGTGGTTTTTAATAACAGTTATTGCCGGTCTCGCACTTTTTCAAGGTATGTTTAAAATTTTCATATTTTATGTATCCATAAAAAAAATATAAAATGCAATTATAACCGATCTTTGACTGTATAAAGAAAATATGTTAAAGTGTTTTTAACTAAAATTCATCATCAACATTGTCATTATTAAAATATGCTCTTGGTTGTTTGTATTATTATTTATAAACAATAGCATTATTTATATAAATAACATCTGAGTATGATAGTTTTTAATTACATAAATGGAATTCTTCTAAAATACTTTATGTATGTATATTAGTGTCAAAATTATTCATTTACATAAATTGTTAAAATTTGCGATCTGTAGAATTAAACAGTGAAAGTTATTGTATTTTATATTGCATTTCTGAGTTCGTTAATGTAATATTTTTTCATGTAAAATTTACTTAGATTTAAAAAACATTTTTACTGAAAAAATTTAATAATGTAATATAATAATAATAGTAATTATTTATATATTTCGGAAATCATACTGGATTTTTTTATTAATCGTTAATTTACTGAAAGTGGAATTTCTTAAATATCTAAAATATAAATAAGTAATCGTTTCCTTTCACTAAAGTGACGCACATACTTTAATCCCTGGTTTAGTATAAAATAATATAAAAACGTATAATATGAAGAATGAATTTCGAACAACAAAAGAAATATTTTACGTAACATAGTTTTTTTCTTAATTCTTGGTGTCCATGGTAGAGCTGAAGCTAATTTTTTTTTGTTATGTCGTAAGGCCCGTTTCATTTTCTAATTCTCTACTTAGAAGTTAAAACCGAAATCATAGATTTTTAATATAATATGCTTTATTTATAGCGATCAACTATGTTTGAATATCCAAATCCAAATAAACTCAAAATAGGTAGGTGTTATGGTTCGTTAAAATTTTCCTTTAATGCAGCTTTACCAATGATCCTATTTTTATTTAAAATGTTTGAGGAAAAATATTACAATGCATTCCTGTTATTTCAATACTTAGCATTTTTTTATTATTATTATACTTATTTTATACTAAGGATAATAATACTAATAACTGTAAAATAGTATAAAGTTTTCTTGTTTTATCTTATTTCCAAAGTACATTTCGCCAGTTCTAAGTCTGGTTTATGTATGTTTTATGCAGACGTAGGTAAAAATTGCTTAACTTTCTAATTTCCGATATGAATTTTTTAAGTAAGTTAAGGAAATAACACAAACTAGCGTTTTATCTTCAAGTAAATTGTCTGTAGCGACTATTACTTAAACAGGACATATCTAGGTCTAAGATCGCTGGCGCAACAATACGCCTCTTTAATCTTTATCACGAACTAAGCCACTTTCACTCGAATAAGTGGAGAGATATAACCAGAAGTAGACTTTATTAAACTCGCTTTAGCGTATCTCGTAATAGCTTATTTGAAAATCTTAAATGAAAAATATATAATAATTCAACGAAAGCTATTTTGTAAAATGAATCAATTATAAAATTCTCAATATATATATAATTTTGACATGTCGATAATTGAGTTTGTTTGTGTGTCTTTTAGATTATACGTCACACGGCAGCTCATACTAATTCGTTTAGATTATATATTTGATTATAATGTATGATTAACACGCGTCTTGATAATTGGCAATTCGTTTATGTACAAAAAACTTGCGTCTTTTCTTATAAAATTCGGTAAGTAGGCATTAAGAAAGATGAATTTATAATTAAAAAATAACACGTTCGTCTCGATTTCCAACGGTGATTGTTAATGCAAAAACGATTACTCGTCTTTATAGTAAAGAAAATAATGATTTCAAGTGTTATGCACACATTTAATTTAAACGTTTAAGTGGTTCACGATGAAGTGGAAATTTTAAGAATTATTGAGTTTTTTTCGTACGCTACTGTAATATAAATAACTTGTTGGTCCAGTGGCTAGCTTATAAGTGTGCAGATCTCGAAGTGCTTATTAAAATCCCGCACATAAAAGTTTTTCTGTCAATACACATTTGCCGGGATTTGGAAATTGACAGTCGGAAAGTACGTAATACCGTTGGTCCTGCGTCTGATTTCTTTCTGATCGTGTTCTATCAGAATGGTTTAACGAATATTGAGATATTGGAATATTGAGAGTGCCCTTCTAATTGCGCAGCCACTTGTGCACTAGAATACGTCCTACGTAGTTGGCTAGTCTCTTGAGTATGGGCACAGTGGCGGTAATGTTTCAGGAGGACAACAATACTACTGTATAGAATCAAGCGATCTTTATGCCGGTAAACACTGCGCTAAAAAGACTATATCTTATCGCTGATTCTACAACATGTTCGGAAAACGACCAAAATTAATATGTCATTTATTCTGTTAACGCTTAATACTATGTTATAAATAAATCATTTACTGTGGCGTATTTATAAAAGATAGATATTTGCTGCGATATAATTAAGTGTTTACAAGTTTTTTATTATAAATAAAGATATGTATTAATCAAGAACTATTAGTAGTTTACAATAATGTGCGTTGTTTACGAAAATATAAAGTTTGTTATCTTCATTCATTGTTCCATTGGAATAAACTATAGGTTGGTTACGTTTTCTCTTTTAAGCTTACAATTCTGCCAACTTGCACAAAATAGTTGTAGAAATCAGAAATGGAGGACGGACTTTCTACAATATTTATTACATTTTGAAAATCACTGAAACAGTAAATGATGAACTGAACCACTAAGAATTACATTTACCGAAACTAGGATGACGTTATGTTGGAAACCTGTACCATGCTACTTTTTTTTTAACCTGGCGATCCTTGTTTGTGTACAAAAGACAAAAATATTAAATTATTGTTTTGTCATCGGTCAATGAAGGTGTGTCATTTTTGAAATAAATTTACATAGCTACATAAAGGTCCAGCTAATAAAAGCGTGTTAATAAGAGTAATACATATTTAGTAGATTATATTTTGGAGTACCGACTGAGTAGAAAAATAATGAATAACAACAACGTCAAACTTATAAGCTTTTTTTGAAATATATGTCAATGACCTCTATTTAAAAATTCGTTATATACTGATTATAACGACAGTTATTAGTCTATGCTAATCATAACGGATATTGTAGAATAACTTTAAGAGTAACAAAGCAGCCTTTGTATCGACAAATTCCATTTGTGGCGAGATGCAGTTATGACCTGATCATCGGTATAAGTGATTTGAATGTATTTACTAATTATATAATATAAAAAGCTTTAAATTTATTTCGTCGTGTATTTATTCATATAGACTTGAACCTTAATTTTAGTCACCCCTAAAACTAATTTTATTTCCATAATTAAATGAGTTACAATTTCATATAATAATGTATACAACTTAGAACAGATTATATGCAAATCACAATCTTTATTCAATAAAGAAGGATAAGAATTACTTATTGCGTGTCAAAAAACTACCATCGGTTCGGGAAGAAATAATTTAGAACTCCCAAAACAGGATTATATATTTTTTTATCAAAATATAATATTTTTTTACTTGAACGGAAGACGCGATCGTTCTATTTACAAAGTGTGCTATCATCTATAAAGTCGTTAGTATTCGGCAGGACAAAAGTCTTTTTTATATCGACTGCATTACTCCAAAGTAAAATACCGTAAGATTATAATGTAGAATTAAATGTCAAGCTGGCCGGATCTACATCAGTTACAGTTACAGTCTATTTTTAAAGGGTGAATTTAGAAGCACGTTTTAACACATCTTATGTTTAGAGCAGTAAATTTGTTACATTGTATTTTTTACTATTTAAAAGTAAGTTATTGACACTTAACCATCTATGTGTACCATTTTAGAGACATCAATGATCACATGGTCATATGTCATCAACAAACAATACTATCTCATGAAATAAACATTATGATTTACAGTATTGAATTCAAGGCTAACATAACATTATTTACTTCGGCGAGGGTAGGAAAGACTGATTATTTCAGGGATTTGGTAGTTGAAATTAGAGTAGCATCTTTGAATCTGCCATTTTCACAATTAATATTTTTTCTAGTTATTTTCATATTCAAGCACTTAGCCAAGTATTACCGGCTGCAATATTTATATTGATAATGTATATACTTAGATGTAAAAGAAAAGTAATCCTTTTTAATTACTTTTTGTCATGGTAGGAAATAAAATTAAATATAGTCAGTCCGACTAACGCAGATCGCATTGGTAAGACTGATAAACAACACAAAGATATAATACAATGTCAGGATAAAAGCCTGAAAATGAATAATTAATTTAATTTTCCCTTTAATGATTTCCACGTTGACCACCGCTTGTTTATTAATAGTATAACTAGGTTGTTATCCCTGATGTTATACTTATTATTTTAATCATCTAAACAAACATAACAAATCTACCTGTTTAATGATTTTGTTAGAAATACGTTTTTTTCTCAAATAGATTTATACGTTAACAACAACGAAATTAAATTCTTGGCTTGGAATGGATGCTTTGTTTGATTCTAACAACATTTGGAATTGAACCAAGAACGTGTTTTAATATTATGTAACTAATCTATATGATGTAGAGTCTGGACCATAATAAAATATCAATATTCGCACTAAAATAAAGTCGAATTCGGAAATTTAATCATCGAAAAAATATCGACAAGTCGACAAGAAAACGCACACGACGATAATTTGCATAATAGAAAAACTTTGTGTAATCATAGAAAAAGTAGCGTAATTTATCGTTATCATGAACCAGAAGCATGATCGCTCCCTCTACTTACGATACAACGCAGTATGTACATCATTCAAAAAATGTTATTTAAAACAAACATCTTACCAAATTAGACTTGTAATGTATTATTATTTTATTTGTAATACTACTTTTATTAGGCAGATTTGTGAATGCATGAATATAGCTATTATTTACTTTATATAATCAAGTTATTTTTTGAATAGTTAAAAGTAAACAGCCCGTAAATGATTCACTGCTGTGCTACAGTTTTCCCTTCTCTTTTTACTCTACACCGAGGAGGTTTGGAGCTATTTCCAACACGGTAAATCGCATTCTACAAATATCTAATATCCATCACCACCGACCACGAGATTAATTATAATTCAGCGGTGATTGCCTGGATTGTAATCTGCGATCTTCTGTTAAGATACATATGTTCTACCACACGACTCAAACATTGAAAACATAATACTTATACTTAGTACCTGTTTAACATAGTATGGTGGAAAAATTACCTTTTTTATCGTTAATATGTTTAGCCGGATATAGCAACCGATAATAGTGTTAAATATTTACAAGTATTTAATACCTGGTTTATGATTTACTAATTTATTGCTTGCAAGACGTGCTCTACTCCCAGTTCATACAGCACGCTCTAGCGACACATTAAGTCGATCATAGTTTAAACATCAATATCTTTCAGATAAGCAGATAGTTATTAGCGGGACTACGACTGTAATCCTAATATAAATTGTTGACTCAAAGAAATACATAATGTATGCATTGTTTTTTTTTGTGGCTAAGGAATATATATTAGAAAATATTACATCAAACTCAGGATTTATGTTTTGTTAAGTCATAAATAACTGTACTGCTATCTACTTGTGATTCGTCTAGTATTTAATATTGATGTCTATCATATTTAGTCTAAACATTATTTAGTTTTACAAAAAGTTACCATTTCTCTGCGCTGCTATTTTCTAACCTAGATTTTTTTGTAATGATACCATCCACTATTACGGTTAAAATATTTTGAATTATGTAGTAATATAAATTTTATACAACCTTAAATTGTTTGATTCAGGCATAACGCAAAAATTGTCGACACAGTTTAATAAAACTTTTTCTGTTTCAAATATTATAAATTTAAAAACTGTGTAAAACACTTATGAAAAATGCTCGTTAAACACGAATTACGAAACTAGGACTCCGTAATAAACTCAAATCAACGAGGCCGCGGGTTTAAAAGAAAGCATAGTTTACCTACTCGCAATATATTCAATTTACGTTCAAATACGGTTTGACATCCGCGAAGGCTATTTAAGTATATACATATAATTTTTTTGCCAGAGAGGTGCTACATACTTTTAATTGATTTAATGGGCTACCTTTTCATCGTGTTTTGTAAAAAAACCTTTCTATGTGGTTCAGTGAGAAAACATACCGCATAAATATATTATACCTCATAAAATTTTCTGTTTTGTTGTTTAAATATAAAACAAGAAAACTAATCTGTATACACATACAATTAGATCAGCGCGCTATCCGTGAGAACTTGTCTGATCTTGACAATGTTATCCATTATTATAACATTTGTAGTACCTAACAAAGACTTCATATATCGCTAATTCAGTTTAATAACGGCAACAAAAATTATTTCCTTTGCCTTTAACGATGTTAAATTATACGTAAAGTTAATAAATTGATTGGAGATTTGATAAGCGCTGTGAATATATTAAATATAATAATTAAACCTATTTATTTTTATTTTCTTTTGTTAACATATAAAATATTAATTAACAATCAGTTAATCCCAATTTAGAAATATACAAAATATTCAGTTTAAGGTTACGATTGAATTGATTTACCTAACTAATATGTTTCCATAAAATATATATTGTGAGAATGAGTTGAAAATTCTAGAAACATGTACTGCTTATTAAATATACTTATTAATAAATAACATTTTTAAAAAAATCAACTAGTAAGTATTATATATATATATATATATATATATATATTTAGAGGTATTTTTAACACTCATAAATATAGATATAATATAATTCATATTACGAAATTATTTTCACAAGAAATCGTTATCGAAGCCCGCCGCTCTCATTATGACGTGAATAATGAATTGTGCAGCGAGTATGTTTCATTGAATATGCCATTGCTATTTTATTCAGTGCGGCCTTTTTTCCTGATATATATAATTATGTGTAACTACACATAATATACCGTATAATATATAACTGACTTAGAATATTAAATACTATAGGTACTTCTCATGTATTTATAAGAAGTCAATTATTATTTGTAAAGTTAATTGCCGTTAGGATCGTGATCTTTGCAAAGAGTAATAACTAAAAACAATATTATCAATTCAAAATACGATTATAAAGATCTTTTTTGTTATGAGATATAACTTAGGCTCACAATTTTATACATAGTATAGATTCTTCATTGCAATATGTATTTAAACCACAACCGAAATTAAATCAAATTTATAAATGTTAATTTCCGGGTTAATAGTTAAACACGCATTATTCTCTTTCTGCCATCATTGATTTAACATTTGCAAGAAGGAGACCATTTATAGGTAACTAGCGACCCGCCCCGGCTTCGCACGGGTGCAATGTTGATACTAAATATAGTACAGAATGTCTTACAACGTTCATAGCTTTTTTTACATTAGATAATACAAACCTTTACGTCCCTGCATTTTAAATCTGTAATATCTTCGAAAATATTCATTTGAATAATATGCTGTAATGGGTCATATTGATCTATATTAAATGCACAATGTACTTAATCGGATCACCATTAATGCTGTATTGCTTAAAATCGCTTCGAAAATAAGCCATTATTTCTCATAAATAATAAAGGATAAAAAATGGTTATTGTGGGTTATCCCTAAGAGATAGACACATACCATCGCGGACTTTTTTGAAGACCTTTTTAAGGTCTACAATACTTTCGTACATTATATTGATCGATTTCGTAGGGTTCAGCCAGCGTTTGCAATGTAAGCGCAAAAAAATGTCTTTATTTACATCAATTTAGAAACCTCTAAAATTGTTTGTCAATGTTTCTTTACTATATTGTGCATGTATTATATACATAAATCTTTCTCTTGAATCAATCTTCAAAATCTGTTGTGTAATTTTAAAGACCAAAGCATACACAGGCACAGACAGCGGTAAGCGACTTTGTTTAATACTATGTAATGGAGCATGTTTTTAAGTCACCAATATTCAATATGAAAATAATTGAATAAAATAATTAAATAGGTGATAATATAAACAGATTGTTTTTAATAAATCAGTATAAGTTTCCATTTCAAGGTAGGAATTTTTATAGTTAGCTATTTGTGTTGTGTTTGTTATTATAATTATGATTAAATTAGCTATACGTACCGACTTCGCCCGTGTACTGTTACGGCACGAACGAGATATTTATAGTCAAACAAATACTTATTTAGAAAGAAATATTACAATATTTACCCTGCGATATCTCCGACTGTAACAATTCAGCCTACCCGATTCTAATATACCTAAGCATGGCTTCCTTTGTTCTAATGCTTTTTTTAAATTACTTTTTTTTCCATACATCTTAGAATACTCGTAGTAGATAACACAAATCGTTGTTCTAGAATTAAAAAGTTCCATGTTTTATATTTTTTTTATAGTGTGAAAGATACATGGACAAGAGATCACTTTTAGATATTTAATTAAGGTCGATTTTGTTAAAAAAAAAACATGAATGTAAAATAATTATGATATTTATAACGTCGTAACTTCTATTAAGTATTACTAACTATTCTAGAACAAAATTAACAATTCTTTGTTATCACGGTCGTTTTTATTACACATATATGTGAAAGTATAAACGGTTATGTAACACAGCTGAGTAATATTTTTGTGCAAACTACCAATTAAAACAATGTAAAAAGCTACTAAGGAGTCAAGAATAAAAAAATAGTTTTACGTTGTGTCGCAAGACTTGATACATTCATTATACGGTCATGGTAAAGTATACAATAAGTACTACAAGTGCTATTGTGTTGTTCTGAGATTGTTCCAAATTAACCTTACTTCCGAATTAAGGTCTTACGATTATTAAGTAATTTGTTTTTTCATTAATGTCATGGGACCCACTTCAAATCGAATCGATTACTAACAACTGTCGAGGCTAGTATTGTACTTAAAGTTTATGTAAATATTTTACCGACAAATATATTTCGATGAGTAACTTGAACAATTATATTAATGTGGAATTGTAATTAAATTTAAAATAAGCAAAACTTGATGATTGAAAAATTAATCAATAAAATGTGAGTGCTTATCCACGATACAGAGCAATTGTGTAGGATGTCGTGACCGGCAAATATATTTCTTATAAGAATATGATTTATATGATTTATAAACGATATAGATTTTATCACTATTAGATATTTTAATAGGATTTGTGATGTTCAAGCATTTTATTGAAATCGAAGTTTCATATGACGGTAACGCACACAATTTAATAAGATATAGTACTTCTGCCATCAATTTGGATAAATAAATCAAAATATAGATATTTATTAATATACTAAATATTTGCTTTCTTATTATTATAATAAACTGATAATATATAGCAAAGGCCACTTACAAGGGAGGGAAAGCGGCGGCGTGGTGCTTAATGGCAATAAACCGCGTCGTCCCGTTCGCCGGCACGACATACGATTCGGTCTTAACCCCGAAGCTCGCCAATTATAATTTATCTTGAATAAACATCCTAAATAATGGCCATTAGAAAATGTTTTTTTATTTTATTCAAAATCTTCTCTAAACCATTTTTATCTACTAAATAAAACCCTAATTTAAAGCAAATTTGACACATGCGATACTTAAAAAAATTGCTCTGCTCCAATAATATTATGTTTAGTTATGTACCAAATTGTTACGCAGTCGTTGGCAAGAAGAGAAGGTCAATGTAAAATTAAATTACTCTTATTATTTTTATCAATGAACTTGATACGCTTCGTTAAAGCGAGATGGCTCAATATTGCTCCACTTTTTTCAAGCAATTAAACCTTAAAAACTAAAACCGCCAATAAATGCTACCCGCATTTATTGGCGGTTTAGGTTAACAATTCTATTATTTAAAATTATTTTTTGTAAATATGAAAACAATTGAAAGTTTATAGATAATTTAAATAAATAATATACTTAATTTGTTTGAACACGGCTGCATTGATTGATAAATAGAAATAATATGTATAAACTTAAATTGTATATTTTTTTTTAGTTAAGTGCTATATTAAGTAAACATAAAGAACTTATAAAAAAATCTAAAAGCTCTGAATATTATTGTAATCTTCAACTTTCTTCAAAGAGCTCTATTCAAAGGTACCTATCAACTTGCCTTGCCTATGTTTTACCATAAAACACAACTTTAGAACTACTTACACCGTGTAAAAGAAAAACTAAACTCAATAAAAAATTTACACCTTGAAATATAGACTCAAGGTGACGATATATTACAAAACCTTAGATTCTAACAACTTTGTTTAAAGTTTCTTATTAAAATATAGAAGTGTTACAAGTGGAATTATACCTGCATACTCGTAATAACTGCTTATGGCAAATAAAGATGTTGTGTTAAAAAAAATAATAAAAATATCGAGTCATCGTGTCATACAATAATAAAAACGTAGAAAAAATACATATAGAGATACAATTTGTAGTTAACGTATGAGAGATAACTAAGTAAGATAAGTATGCAAGTTATGCAGTAGAGTAGTTATAAAAATATTAATATTGTAAAGATAATTGTTCAAGTTACACCATACTACATACCCATACATAAATAAAATCTTAATTTAAGAAAATACCTCGAAACTACAAGTAAGAATTTCTAAAATATAAAGTAAGTAATAAAATCTTACGCGGAAACTAAAAACGTGCTACAAATTAAGATGAATGGGCAACGCCACGTACTAAAACCACGAAAAAAAAAAAATAGTATTTAAATGTAGATATTCAGAGAAAAGCTTATGTGCACAACTCATTACTATAAAAACAAAGAACACGCGATAAAAGTATAATCGAGACAAAAGTGTTGAGAAGACGATAAATAAGGTATAAAATTGGGTAGATGACAATAATTTCTTCTAAAACTAAATTAATATTTAAGCAAACAACTTTTATCATTTGTGTTTTTTTTTAGTATTTTAAGATATAATCATTATCAATTAAAATAATGAAAATTTAACCAAACAATGGTTTTTAAGAATTCAATATAAAAATATGCTTTAACGTGTTTCTCATGCAAAAAATCATTTTAATTTACATATAATTAAAAAAAAAATGGATTGAGTTGGGAATTTCTTAAATAAAAATAAATATAATTAATTTTTGGCGTGAGATTATATATACGTGAGAATTGAAAATACTAATTTTTATTTTTATATATAAAAAAACAATCAAATATTTTTTGTTTAAACAAACAATCACAAATATGTCAATATACAATATACATATATTTAATAGTTTTATCTGTAACAACACGTCATACAATTAATATAGAACACGTTTTTCTATTATATATAGTTACGTAATTCAAGGGGGAATTTTCCGGTGCTAGTCGAATACAAAGGAACATGACATACTTTAGTCAAATTACATGCTATTCAAATAGTGGTAAATTCTGCAAGATAACAATACAATGATGATTGTGATTCGGTAAATGTTAATCACACTTCGAATCGGATCTTAGTTAGTAAAAATACTTTTATAATACTAATCAATTGACTGATTCAATCAATATACCGCTTCGGTACCGGTAGGAACTACTGATAGTTGACTGGTTCGCTGAGAACGTAATTTCACAAATTACAGTCATCATCTCATTAGCTCAGAAGATACTACTATCATATGTCTTGTTAAGTAATATGGGAACAGGTCATGATCAGATGTGACGCGAGCCTTACGGTGGCTGAACAACAATTTACACTTAAGAGCACAGCTTAAGAGGTAAACTTCTATGAATTTTACGGTTAGTTGGTCTCCGATTTTATTTAGATGACTTACTAGTAACTACTAGTCAATAACAATTGACCATGTTCAGAAATCGGTCTTAGAGAGGTAATTTCATCTTTATTAGATACAAAGATCGTATATAGAATTAGATTAAATCCTGACCAAGAATAAGGTTTAGGACATAATTTTGTTTAATATTGGAAATTTATAATATTTAATATTGTAACAAGGCATTAGTTATGTCTGTAAGCCTTAGTTCAATCTATTGGGACATTTGCACTTTCTGAAGGCGGAATTTTGCATAACATTGAAGTTTATTATAAATTTATCTAATAGGCGGGACGTATTATAATGTGCCTTTGCCTAAAGATAGGCCACGTGGCAAGCCTATCGAATGCATATCATATGCGTCATGCATTCTTATATCATAAATGTCAACGTAACTCTGTCCGTCTGTTACGCTTTCACGGCTACGCAACTAAACCGATTTTGATGAAATTTGGTGCGAAGTAAGCTTGAGCCCCAATAAAGGGGCTTCTTTTTAATTCACTCCCCAAGGTGTTAAAGTTGGGGATGAAGTTTTATAAATTTCGCTCGGATAAAGCTAGTACTAATAAATACATTAAAGTATTGTTAAAACGTGCACTAAAATTCTAAGTTAAACAATTCTAATTAATGTTATAAATGTGAAAGTGAGTTAGTGTATATTGTTACGCTTTCACGTCTTAACTACTCAATCGATTATCGTGAAATTTTTGACGCATTTTGTCAGAGGTAGATAAAATTCGATCGGAATCGAGTAGTTTATAATAAAACTTATTTATTTACAGTACCCGAGCATGCGTGCGAGGATTTTGGCTACGATGGAGTTATAGGTATGATATATTAATTATTTTCTTGAATTAAACATTTTGATGAATAAACATTTTTAACGTCTGTTGTTTAATTTTAACTATGATCAAAGCCTTGTTTTGTATTGAAAAACTTTATGTTTAATTTAAATATTTTAGGTCCAACGTACTGGGGAGATAGGTACCAGGAATGTAGAGGTAAACATCAGAGTCCGATTAATATAAATGTGCTTCGCGTTAAGCAAGTTGCGTTGCCGGATATCGCGTTCGTCGGCTTCGATGACTCCATAGATGACGTACACATCACGAACAATGGACACACAGGTAAAAAGCAGTAAATGATCTATATAAACATACCAATCTAATACATATACATAAATTATATAATATGCTAATAACATCACTGGGTTAGTATATACCCAAATTATAAATATTTGGCCAGAGGTTTTTGGTAGGGTTTAAAATGTACGTGTGTTTCCAGTTTTAATTGAAGTGGAAAATGAGCCTCACCCACGAGTTAGCGGAGGCCCTCTAGACGGTGCCTACGTGTTTAGTCAGATGCATTTCCATTGGGGAGACAACGATACTTTCGGTTCAGAAGACAAAATTAACCATCGAAGGTTTGTATTATTACTGAAATTATTGTGATTTATTAACATTGACATCTTCAAATTAATAGACACTGTTGTTAAATAGTAAGTAAGTTTTTAAAAGAAACACACAAAAGATAATCCTTGGCCTCACGGCGTTCAAATATATTTTGTTAATTCTCTTGATTAAGCTATGCGAGCCTTAAAATTTGTTTATAACTTTATCTAATCTACAAAGAGACGAAGTATGTATATGGACTTCGTTATATATGTAAATTGTGTATATACATTAATAACAAATATCTTATAAATATCTTATAATTTTCAGTTTTCCAATGGAATTGCATATGGTTTTTTACAAAGAAGAATATAAATCCGTGAAACAAGCGATCAAGTATTCAGACGGCCTTGCAGTTCTCGCCTTCTTCTATGAGGTAACTTCTAATAATATCTATATACTATATGCCATCCTAGTTTGTATTCATTTGTTGCATCACATTTTTTTTTCAAAAAGATTATTTTTTATACGAATTTAGCGAAATTAAATTATTGAAATATTTTAAATTAAAATATTAAATTTCATTTGTATAGTTATTAAGCAAATACGAAAAAGAAATGCAATAAGACAGGTATTTTATTTTTTTGAAAATTTCTTCATAATTGGAAATATATCTGAAAATCAAACATTTATTTTTAAAAAATATATTTTTTTGCATAATTAAATGATTTCGGAGTTACTCGAGCATAGATACGACTGTTCGCTTAAATATCTCCCTAAGCACTTGCAGTACCTAAATAAGTGTTTATACTAGTGAAAATATTTGTACTAGACTAATACACTTATAATTCCTCTGAATAATTAAACGTAGGATTTAAATAGAAATATGAATGATGATTTATCATATTTTATCATTTTAAGTACATACTTAAATGATGCTTCGAACATTATCTTAGCACTAAGTGTTACTGGAAGTTATCTAAATTTAAACTATTATACTTAATTGTTGACAGTTGGATCGCCACAAGCACCCAGCTTATGATGATATAACGTCTGCTCTGGGTAACGTGACGGAGCCTCACACGACTATCGTAATGAGTCAGCCATTCTCATTCCTCAACATTTTACCTTTGGACCTGCGGCGATATTTTACTTACAGAGGTTCCTTAACCACACCACCTTGCTCTGAAGTGGTGATATGGCTCGATTTTGAACAACCAATCAGATTGGCGCATGACCAGGCGAGTATTATTTTTATGATTAAAACCAGATTTTTTATACCTTTATTGTTTTGGAGTGATTCAGCCACTTAATAATTATTTTTAAAAAAAAATCTTAATTTCATTCAAATAATAAGATTGGAATAATTGTACTCCTTGTTTTTATTCAAAAAATTGAATTATATTAAATTATTTAAAAATTTACAGATCGAAGCATTCAGGGAATTGCGTTCAGCGAATGGAAAAATAAGGCATAACTTCAGACCTATACAACCGATCGGCGATCGAGTAGTATTTTATAATGTAGACAATAATTACTTTAATTACAACGAGATTGATGATCCCGATGAGGCTAACGCTGGAACTAACCGTAGAAAAAAGGGTCATAATTATAGTAACATTGTAAGAATAAATCTGTACATTTTCGTTTGTACATTGTTAATAATGTGGTGATTTTTAAATGGAATCATTATTTTGTTAAATTTTAGTGCTTTTTATATGTATAGTAGGTATAAAATATTGTGTAAAGATTCCTGGATTTCCATAGAGGGTATGTAAATAATCTATGTCATTTTCTTTATAGTTGATGGTATTTTTATTTGAAATTTATTTTTAAGATGTATATAATGATAATCTAGAATTTATTTTTAATTAAATTAGATATTTACTTCACTATTTCTAAAACTGATTTGTGAAATGATAAACTGTGATAAAAATAAAATTAGGTTTTTTTCTTGATTTATAAAAGAATTATTTAAGATTATTCTAGATATCAAAACATCTTTAGTATTTACATATGTTATTATTTTAAAAAAATCCTACACTAATAGCATTTTAATTAATTTTAACTACTAGTGTATTTTAATAAAAACTAATTTCATTCATTCATGGCCAATATAAATCATCGATCATGGCAACATTGTTCATCTATACTGTCATAAAAATGAAGACTGTCATTAAAATGCTGAAGTTTAATTTATCCTTTCCCCTTTTGCAGGTTATACAAGATCTTGATAATCGTTTGGTTATATTATTTAGTGACTTCTAATTATGCAACATTAAGATGAATTCATTATTAAGTAATGTATACTTATATATTGAACGGTGGTTACAAAGTGAAAAACCAAAAATATTCTTATGATCTAAGTTTATTTCTTATTTATTTCAAAATAAATTTAGTAATAATAATAAATTTTAATCATCATCTGTAGGTTTATTTTCATTCATAGTAACCATAGCGCTTAAATTTTCTTCATTACCTTGTTTAAGTCGCTCCCAAATTAATTCAGCTATTGCTTTCTGTGTCCTTCTCTCTAGTTTCTCTAACTTCTTAGCAACATCTCTTTTTAAATCCCAGTCTGGTTTCCGTGGAGCTAAGCTTGATATATCCAAATCTTGTAATATCACCTGGACAGTTAAATTGTCTTTTATAAGCATACACAAATACAGACTTAAAGAGTGCACAATGAAATGGATAGCCTTAATATTTATTATTAGTGAAATACTTTGTAATAAATATACTGTATATGTTTTATTTTTAAATCAATATTGTTGGCCAAATCAATAACTATAAGAAATATGTAAGGCTTGGAGCCCTTACATATTTCTTGAGGTTATTTTTCATGAAACCATTACATTTATTTTTCTTAGTCAATAATTTTACTTAGAAAGTAAAGATTGTTACCTAATGTTACTTTATTTAAAATTTACATACTTTATCGATATATTTTACATGAATAACATGTTGGTGTCATGACTAGATATAAGGCTGCAGATCCCTTGGTACTGAATTAAAACTCCAGGTAAGGCCAAAAAAAATATATTGTGTTTTTCTATTAAAAAAAATCTCAGCAGCAAACTAGTCTAGAAGTGTGAGCACACAATACCTTGAAAAGCCCTCCCATCTAATTATGAGAACGAGGAAATAGGGAGTGTACCTGTGTTTGCACACACACTTGTGTACTATAAAATGAACTGTATAGTTGGCTTATCTTGAATGCGGTATGAAATCGAATTTGAAAATGAATTCTTAACTCTATTTTACCTTCTCTTTGCCCGCTTCAACTAAATCTTTGACTTCTGCTTCAACTAAAGAAGGTTGTGCATCCTCTATTTTTTCTTTTTGTAGAGTTTCATCTTGAGGTTTATAACTCCTAAACTTAGGCCTGGAAAAGATTATATTTTTTAGAATATTATGATATAATATGTTAAAACAATTAAGTTACAATTAAGCACTTACTTTGGAAGCACAATTGGTTCATTTTTTGTGGTATTACTTGAAGTATCTTCGTTTGGCAATTTACGTTTAAGACTCTTTAATCTTTCTTTTCTTTTAAGTGCTTGTTCTTCCAAATTACCCACGCTATCCATTTTATTTAACACTACCATAATAGAATTGCTACTTAGTAACTATAATAGGGTATCGAAAGATGTTGACACCTCTTTCAATACAGTCGCATATTCATCACAAATGTTATTTAAAATTATGTTGTAAAGTATATTTTTAAATTATGTTTATCGATTGATTTTGTTTTTATTAATAATTAGCGAAGAAATTATTTTTGGGAAGCTTATGATTTAACTGTCAGTGCCAACTGTCAACTTCAAGTAACGAGTTAGTGTTGCATATCGATAATCCACTATCGATAGACTATCGATAGTTAAGGTGTAAGCGATACTATCGATAGTCTATCTATAGTATTGTCACGTGTCAATACTATCGATAGTATCGATACTATCGATAGTATCGATACTATCGATAGCTTCCCATGAGCAATACTATTGATAATATCGATAGTTTTGCAAAAACCATTACTTTTAACCAAAACTCTCGATAGTATCGATAGTTTTGTGCTATCGATAGCCAGTAATTTCCGATAGTATTACTTTCTCAAGATAAGTAATTTAGTAGGCCAACTATAGTGAATATTTAAATAAATGAAATTAAATTTACCACAATATTTGTTTTTAGAATTAAGACATTTTGTGCGGAATAAGGAATAATGAAAAATTTTAATGTGAAAAATGTTGTCAATATTTTTTTGTTTGATTTATAAATAAACATTATAAATACTCATAACATTAAAAAAACTTTTAGGAGGACGGTGGCATTACAATGAAACTTTTTTGTAGTAATCTTGAGTGTAGCGATTAGAATATATTACGAATACATTACTTACATTAAAAAATTAATACTGTAAAAAAATCGCTGGCTATCGATAGTCTAAAACTATCGATACTATCGATAGTAGCAATAGTATCGCTACCAATAGTATTGCTTACAGAGAGCTAGCGATACTATCGATAGTATTGCTCACGGAGAGCTATCGATAGTATCGATAGTATTGATCAATACGATACTATCGATAGTACTATCGATATCCTGAATAGTTTTCGAAGTCAACTATCGATAGTAAAACTATCGATACTTCTGCAACGCTGTAACGAGTACCTTATCTCCCATAAGATACTCGTTACAGTCTATTTACTCTATTGTAAATAGACCTCCCATAGAGTCAATGAATATATCATTGCTAAATTATTTATTATATAAATTTTGGATAATATATTATTATTTAAGAGTATAAAAATAATATTTTTTCGAAATAAATTCGTACAGTTCAATCTATAATGTTTTTAATGGAAGAAAAATACTTAAATTTTTCCGTTACAGAATTCTTTATTAAATTACACATCTTGAACCCAGTGCAGTATATAGTATATGGCAACAATTAGGTGGGTTGCTATTGTAAAAATATATTTTTTTATACGATTTAACAACTTACTTGCTTGTAATTTTTAAATCGATCTACCGATGAAAAATATCGAATAAATTACGTCGATATTTCATCTCATCACATTAAAAAGGTAGCTTTAAAATATAATTAGCTAGTATCTTGAAAAGTTTAAATAAAGTACAATAAAAAAAAAGAAAATTATAATAAATTTTCATTTTCATCGGTTTCGGTTACGGTAACGAATATATTTTTATTTCGGATATCCGATAGTTCAGTAACTATAACGAATCTCCATAACATTTATGTTACTGTTTTAAATATTTCTATTTAAGTATTTATGTTTACACTAGCTGTTACCCGCGGCTTCACTCGCGTAGAATATGAATATATTTACAAATTAACTTAAAATATCACGTAAATTTAAGACCTTTTTGTATACCACATTGGTGTGTATTTCAGCCCTTAGGGTAGAATATCCAGAAACGCTTAAATGCGAATCAACTCATTTAATCGGTAGCCCAAAAATAAAGTTTCATGCTTCTAGACAGACTTCCAGACTAACCTGTATACGGAATGTTAACCCAATTTCCCTCCTTAGGCGTAAAATATCCAAAAACGCTTAATGCGAATCAACTAATTTTTAATCGGTAGCCAAAAAATAAAATTTATTGCTTCTAACTTTAAAAATGACGGACTTCCAGACTAACCTGTATACGAAATTTCAACACCTATTTTTCCCTCTAGACATAAAATATCAAGAAACGCTTAAATATGTATCTACTCATTTTTAATCATTAGCCCAAAAATTAAGTTTCATTCTTCTAAATTAAAAAATGACGATCTCCCAGACTATCTTATATACGAAATGTCACCCCTATTTTCCTCCTTAGGCGTAAAATATCCAGAGACGTTTAAATACGTATCAAAACATTTTTAATCAGTATCCCAAAAATAAAGTTTCATGTTCCGAACTTAAAAAATACGGATTTCCATACAAGCGTTCAACTCCTATTTCACCCCTTTAGGGGTAGAATTTCCAAAATTCGCTCCTTAGTGGGTGTCATGATATGTTAGTTTATAAGTGTACAGCCTAAAGTATAAGTTTTATGCTTCTAGTTCTAAAAATGATACTTTCAACAACCTTTCATCCCTCTTTTCAACCTTTTACAGCACTTTTTCCAAATAAAAAGTAGCCTGTCCTTTCTAAGACTCTAGACTATTTGTGTACCAAATTTCATTTAAATCGGTCCAGTAGTTTTTGCGAGAAAGCGAGACAGACAGACAGACAGAGTTACTTTCGCATTTATAATATTAAGTATGGAAGTATGGATTAATACTTAGAGTATACAGTTATTTATCCTCTAAATCAGGGTAAATGTTTTTAATGATTTATTTGTCATTTTGTTGTTGCTTTTAATGTTTCAATATTAATAGCATTATTTTGGCTCCTTCGACTTTTTTTAAAATTTAATATATTTATATCTATATCTTGTCTATCAATTAAAACCTCAAAAAAAAAAGTATTTCAATCCACAGAAACATTATTACCAACTTGTAATAAGATTTGAAAGAGGAGTCCATTTTTACATTGATAGTCACCCAAATATGTTTCATTATGTTATTCATGTCTTTAATAATGTGTTTCTGTGAGTAATTATAATTTACTATACAATGAGACCGTATAACAAAACCCTCATCTGTTATTTGAATATGGTAAACATTATACTAAGTTAGATAATAACATGTACATTCAAAAATTATAGATTATCTTGATAAATCACAGGTCAAATATTTTTTATTATTTAACAAAAACTAAATCTGAATTAATTAGATGATTAACTTCTCAATTTGGTTATTGACGGAAATCAAGCAAAAAATGTTCAGGCAAAAGTTGGCAAGTTTTTCAATTCGGTCCAAAATTTTGTAGACCTTATTAATTCAAAATCATTCATAAAGGTATCATTGTTTTGTGTTTTTTTTTAAATCGTAGACGAACAAAGTTTGTATTGTAACTTTCTTCGGTCGTGTCAGATTGCTGTAACACCAGATTACGATTTATGAGATTGAGAGAAAAGTGTGTATCTGGGTTGCACTTTCGTGCGTTTAATATGCTAATGGACGTCATCATCATGATAATAAGTTATTATTATTATTTATTAAGTTTAACCTAAAACAGAAGTCTCTATTGAAAATTATGTATTCAGTATTTCAAGTTTGAGAATTACAAAAAGTTACATTATATTAGGAATAGGATCTTAACGAAAAGAGTAAAAAACATAATGTTAAACAAAGGCATACAACATGTTTGATTTTAGTAAATTGTAAATTTTAATGCAATTTCAAATAAAAAATTAAGTGAAACAGATGTCTGTTAAAATGAGCTTTAATAGTTTCTACAATTTTTGTTTAAACTTTGTAAAATTATTCCTTTATATGATTATAATAATGATACAAAGTACTAGAATATTCTTACTATATAAATATGTAACTATACAAATATTCAAAAACTAAAACTAAACTTGCTATTATCATGCAAAATGTACATATAAGATTATTAAGTATACGGACGATAAAGTTTTTAGCTTGCTGGTCATGTAAGCTAACAAGCTAAGCTGTTGATATATATTATTTTCATGATATAAAATTGATATGTATATAAATCTAAATATTAATAATTGAAATAATTATTTATAGTTATCCTTACTCTTAAAATCGAGTTCTTACTTCATACTTTGTACAATTTTAAGATTTACAACAATTAACAATTAAAATTTGACAATTATGTTTATATTCCTTTTTAAATTAAATCGGACCTTTTTTAGCGTCCTCATATTCTGTTATTTTTTAGTTTTGTTTTTATTAGACGGAATGCTGGAGAGCACCCGGACTAACTGATATGTGGTTACCTGAGCCCACATGCAATGTGATGTGATGTAGAATAGGAAAACAACTGTACGGCAATGATTAGGTTTTGATTCGATTGCGATAAAGTGTCAACTTTTAAGAATTGGAAAATCAATAAGCAAGCAATACAATTTAGCAAATCAGATATAATACGCAAATCTAAGGTGTTTTTATTTTACTCCTTTTCCAATCGGAATACGCTTTATATAGTATACAGATGGCTAGTGCACTGTTATAATAACTAATGTAAAACATCATTTTATAATTATGACTATATGATTACTTACTTAAATAAAACATTGTTACATTCAACATTTACTGCAGTTATTATAAACTACTGTTACAGTTACTTATGGCAAAAATTACTAATATAAAATAAATAAATTCTTACGTTAAAAATTATATAATGTTTTGTTTTTATTTCAAAAATTAACTTTCAGTTCAGATAGTTCAATCCACTAAAACACGCAGGTCTTTCCGCAAGGTGAAAGCGCAGGTTACGGAGAGTTAAGCCTGAGTCAGTTTCGAGCAGAGCCGCCAACTGCCAGGACAGTTTAATTACGGTAAAATATCGTAATCAGCAGAGATATACTGCCTACCTACTTATTGTTAAAAAAAAAACCTTTACAAATATTTATAATATATATTTGAGTATCATGACTTTTAATTAATTTCGTAAGTAATTTATAAAATATTTTGAGTTCATTTTCGTGGCAGCACTTTTCTAACAAAATATTGTTTCGTACTGATGTTCTATTCTAAGCTTTTAGCTTATAGTAAGAGATTATGATAAAAATAATAATTGAATAATTAGATTTTGCTCACAGAGGTAGTCTGTACGTAACATCAGGCACTGTAGCGATTGGGAAAAAGAGTTGGGTGCGATATCGTGGATTGAACTGTCTTTAACTTTGTGAAATAATATGATTAATGCTAAGTACAATGCACAAAGTCACCTTGATATCTTTGGGTTGTGTCTCATGTATGACTTACTCAAAAATAACTTCGTGTTCTTTGCACATAAGAAAAAACGCTCTCCCTGGAAATCTGTTGAAATAATGCTTGAAACTCGTATCAAAACAGGTACACAACATTTAAAAACTGAAAGTTCATCTATGATTATTTCCAAAATATGTTTTAGTATTTTTACGACGAAGTTCTTGTACGTCTTCGATTATCGAAAGACAATCGATTAGGAATGTTGTGAAATGGAATTCCATGATTCAGAGACAAAACTTTTGATACAATATTAAGATCTTCCTGCGCTCGTGAGTTAAGATTACTTTGAGCTAATAACTGTTTTAACTCGACATCTGGACTGAACTGGCTAATTCTGTTTGGTGTTGAGAAGTGGTTTGTAAATGGTGGGTCAAACGTATTGAATCTATTATAATTTGGAATATTAATACCTAAGTTCCCAACACCACTTTCATGACGAAATACTCGAGTACCTTGTTTTTGTCTTGGGTCATCTGAAGATTTTATTTGATTTGTTAGTTGAAAATTTAAGCCTTGATTAAAATTTTGGGCAGAATTAGGTTGCAAAAAATTGCTTATGCCTTGAGGGAGATGGTTGTCTTGTAGAGGAAACTGATTTTGTTGTTTCGTACGTAAGTGAATAAGAAAATCAACAGCTTCTCTGTTTGGAAGTTGCTGCTGAGCGGCTAGGGTATTGGTTTGGTCTAAAGAAACGCTTGGTTGAATTGATACTTGGGATTTTTGTGGTCTTTGGTTGTTTTGATTTAAAATTTGGTTTTGTGGAAAGTTTTTATGTGCGTGAAAATTAGATAATTGTTGTGTTGGAAGCTTTTGTTGTTCTAATAGCAATAATTGTTTCTTAAATTGGTCTTGCTCAAACAGCGACTGTTGTATTCTTTCAGCTTCCTTCTGTTGCAAAAGAACTTGTTGACTCCTTAATAACTCTTCTTGTTGCCTTTGCTGTATTTGTAGGAATCGTAATCGCTCTTCCAAAATTCTTTGTTTATCTTCTAATTGTTTTTGTAGAGTTAACTGTTGACTGATAAATTCAGTGGAAGTAAAGTCTTGTATATAGTTGACTGGGTTATTTGGGTTCAAGTGTTGTGGAATATTCGTTGGTAAGTTTGATATTGATGATGTTTTTGAACCACTTTGAATATTTGTTTGCTGATAGATGGGTATAACTTTTTTTGGTACTCCGTCTGCATCTTGATGAACTGTAAAAGCCGCTACTAAGGGTGCTTGAAATACTTGGACATCCTTTTTACTCACTTCTTCAATATTTTCGCCATCTTCATTGTGCGTTGGTTTTGGTGTTGTAGTCGTAGTTGTTGTTGATGTTGTAGTTGTTGAAATGCGGCGAGGTTTCTCTGTTGTCAATTTATTTTGGGCAAAATTGCTGTCTTTTGTTTTGGATGCACTTGGTATGCTTCGTACTTGTTGTATATTAACGCCAGATTCTCTTGTTTGGAAAATTTCATTGAATGGCGTTTTTGTCGGATTTGCTATATCATGATTCTCAACATTACCGACTGTTGTGCTTAAAATTGATATATTTTTATCTATGAACATTGGAGTAACATGTGATGAATTATTAAACGCAGATTGGCCATTAACAACAAACGAATGAATTTGTATGTTTTCTTTCTTAGCTTGTGAAACTGTTACTTCGTCACTAGTATTTTCCGAAAAAAAAGGTGATGTGCCATCTGTTGTTTCAGAGATGGTTACATTTTCATTCTCTTCAAGATCACTAAGTGCTTTTAACAATGCTTTTCTTATATAGGGATCCAAACGAACCGATGGCGATGGTTCTACGTTGTTTGTCTTAACATTATTATCATCATAATTTGTCGTATCTTGGGCAACACCAAGGTAAAAAAGAGCGCAAAGAATAATTGCTGGTACCTGAAACACAAGAATAAAATTAATTAACATTGTTATATAACCAAAAATCACTCAAAGTGAAAACTGTCTTAGTTAATGTGATTAAGAGATAAATACAAACAAAGTACAAATTTATGTTAAATTTAATTCATCAATGTAAATCGTGCTATTTTAAAGTTTCAACAATTTAATTAAGTTATATAACTATTGTTTTATGTATATTTCTATTTAAATTAATTTAAATTAAAAATATAAATCGTACGGCTTACAGAAAACTGAAATATTTCGATGAATGCACAACAATGGTGTGTTTCTTTGTCACATACATATTTGAATAATACGTCTCATCTTAATAAGATTGCACGAATTATGCTTGATCTTTGATTATGTATTTTCCTACATCTGATACACATTAATTTTATGGTGTCTACATTGTTCAAGAAACATTTGAAATGACACATAACATCGAGGATAGTTAACAACAATGAAGTATATTACTACACCAAATACGTGACTGACGAAATACTCCCATCATGCACAACGTGAATATCATTTATTAATAGTATCTTGGAGTTATAATAACCACTTCAGAATATTGTAAATACAGAGCATTTGTATTAGACTTTGTTATTATGTTTTTTTCGTAGATGCGTCATATGTATTTAATAAAATTAAAATCCTAATATAAAATCAATGTCCTTATTGTAACTCATAATATACTATCATTATATTTAGTTACATTTTAATCAGTTGAAAAATATATTATTTTTAAAACATCGCAAAGCATTTTGTCAATTAAAATTAATTATCAATATATAATTATAGTCTTTTCGCATGATTACAGATTGCAGTTTACCTATATTAATGAGTTTGTTAGAAAAATATTTATTTGTTTACAATCTACTTTATATCTACTACTCTTACCAATCTAAAATTATTTTGAAAATACTCATATTGAGATCAATTTTATTCATTAGTCACTCAGACGCTAACTATTTATTAAATTGATTATAATACAGCGTTCCTTTGCGTACTTAAGACATAAAAAACATCGTAAACTTTGGTTGTTAGGGGACGACATATTACAGCGGAATCTTATATTCATTCTGTCAAGATCGATATTTTGCGATATCTATGGTCGTTGTAAAGCATCTTATAGAAAATATTTAGTGGCAGGCCGGAGACTGACAGTTAGAAATGTGTGAGCCTACGTCTGAACTATTTCCGGCTGTGTCGGGTTTGCCATCCTATTGCATTATGAGGATAAGCGAATAACTTATGTATAATATGTCCTGCGTAGTTCGCTAGTCGACCTTGAAATCAGATGCAGTGGCCAAAATCGGTCAGCTCCATTGATGAAGTCCATTATCATCAAATTAACTTTTTATTTAGTTTGTGTTGTATTCTTTAAATAATATATATATATATATATATATATATATATATATATATATATAACGTATATATATAAAATATACGTTATACATAATTCCGAAATCTATATTAATAACTTCGTGCAAGTCGATCGAAACCGACCGAAACCTACGAACAACTATAGATCGTTAAAAAAAACATTTTCTTTTTTAGTAGACAACATATTTTTTGCCTCAACATATGGATATATGTTGTCTACCTGTTGCAAAATTTGTATATTTTAATATTAAACCCATAAAATTCAACTCGGGCGGTCATTTTTGACGTTTACGGGTGCGTTCAGTTTTTTCCAAATAATATTTTCGTGCAGGGGTACGGTAGACTCGATTGAAACTTATCCATAATAAATTATAGATCAACGTTTTTGAAAAGGTTATATGACAAGTTTTTAAATAATTTATATAGTATTTGTTTAGTTTATTTATTTTAACCTAGCGTAGGCCGTTTTTCAACTAGTAGAATATAATATTGAGCACGCACCTTTGTGCATGTAATTAAGATAAGCTAAGCAATATTAAGCAAACTAACGAGACGCTTTCACTATTCATAACTCACGGCTCAAAAAATGTCAAAATCAATAAAGCACACCTACGCACCGGAGATAAATAACGTTAGCTTTGTGTTTATTTGTCGCGTACTTGTGTTATTTTATGTTAGTTCCGTGACTAATAGATAACTGCAATAAAATAAGGACTACATGATTACCTATAGGGTTATTCCAAAAAAATATATATACTTTCTTAAATTTTTTTGCGTCAATATGTTACAGAAAGTTACAATGTGATGGGAATTTGTATGTCAAGGGTTATGTAGGTATCTATTTAACCATACAATTATCACTGAACACCAAATAGCTTCGTCAATAGTTATATAACGAATGCCATATTGACTGTATTGTGAAAGAAATAAAAAAAATCACCAGTTGATTTAAGCGTAGTATATTTAAAAAATATATCAAATCACAAACGTGTATATGTTACTATAAAAACAGCCATGACAGACGACGTATGATGAAATGTTTCACATAAGGATTGTCAATATCTTACCATTTTTAGTATGGGACCCTAATTAAGAGTGAATATCTCATATTACGCAAGTGCGCACGATCGTGCGTAAGACATTACGCGAAGAAGATCTTGCTCGAAGCATTCCAACGCTTGTGACCCATTGATTCAGCAACAATGACCGTCGAGCTATGATTTATAATCTGTACTTGTAATTATGTCCACAGTAAATTGCCGGGTTCTCTACACTTTCACGCTTTAAAATTTATACAGCCATTAATAAAATAGTACTTTTTTTACAATAACTTCTTATTCTTTACTACTCATCGCGATCGTATCGGTTTTTTATTATTTTCATCAACGTTGCGACAGAGTTGCACTTGTAGTGATCATTGGCTATATATAAAATGGATGACATACATTGCAAACGTTTATAGTGAGAATTACTTAACATAAATTTTACATAAAATTTGGAAATGACCACAGGAATGGTATGTTTACAATTGAGTAAGTTTTTAATTGAAAGATATTTTGCAACGAGTACATATAAATGGTAGGTTATATGGCTAAAAAAGAATATTTAATACCATTCATACTTTTACACTTCATAGTAATTGTTCATCGAAACTCCGAAAAGTGGCGAGTTAGAAATTGCTCTCTACAATTTGCTGGTGAAACTTAAATTGAAACCATTTAGTTGACCTGAGGTCACCTTTCAAGCAGAATATATTCTCAGAGCAAGCGCTGCGCTTCTAAATACGTATTGTTTATACTTAGATTGTCCTAAATGTTATCGTAGAATCTACCTTTTGAAGGATAGATTTTCAATTGGTTTTAAAATCACGTAAAATAATAAAATGATGAATATTGCAAAAATATAAATAGTTTCAAAAAAGTAAGTACTTTATATATTTTTGCTGTGAATTGCCAACCATCATACTTAGATATGTATTTACGTTGGTTTAAAGTGTATAAGTAACGCTATTCAAAAAACGTAATGTAATAATTTCCGTATTATAAAATAATTAATAAAAAAATATTGAATGTTACCTTGTCTTATTATTCATTTTACTAGTTACTTTTTGTTCCTAATTAGTTAACCTTAAACTTTGTGGTGGAAACCTAAATTAAATGAGTACTGTTTGAAATCTAGTTTGTAATCTAGACACTAAAATTAATAGTACTATAGTATTTATTACGATATCAAATATACATTGTTGTAGGTATAGATAGAAGATCATATTTAATTTGACAGGCAAGCTCGTCGTCAATGGACAACAGGACAATACTTCTCAATGAGTTTATATTCATATTACCTTAATATCATTGTAGATATTGTAGGTGGTTTTGTTAAACTACGTCTGACAACAGTCATTTATATACATACAATGGGACCAATTACATAAGACGTTATTGTCAACAAAGGAGGAATTTCTCTTTCAAAGGTGAACACTGATTACTTTTAACAAAGTAGAGTTTGCATTCGTATTTCGTATGAATCAATTCTATGATACTCGCAAATTAATCGATTTGATTGACGATTGACTATAGACTTTGTATAGGCTTTATATTCTTCGCGAATTATTTAATAGCGCGAATCTTTTATTATTTGAATAAAGCGTCAGTTGTATCAAATGGTTTGTTAACTTTAAATTACTAAATAGTTAAAAGCTTAAATTTGGTTATCTTCATTCATGCCTTAACATTTAAATCACTTACATGTAACATTAGTCTTATATACATTTATACATAGTATCTATTTACCTATTATTTATAATACTTAGTACTTATCGTTTTCGTTTTACTCACTCTTATATTGAAATATGTATGCTGTATTAGATAAGGTAATAACAATTTTACATATATGTAAATTATAATATGCAAAGTAACCTATAACAGGGGTCAATTATTTCATAATTTATTTTTGTTGGCGCCTCGTATATTGTGTAAGATAATATCAGTCAAAGCTCGAGGAATTTAATACAATAAAATTATAAGAGCACCGGTCGCCCCGAGGTCCGTCTGACGTGAACGCTGAAATATTATATCCGACACTACATTAATCTTTTATGGTGATTTTATTTTCATCTTTCTCAATAAAGAGTAGTTCACGTCCTCATTTTGTGCAACATGTAAATAATACTACATTAATGAAATTACAATGTTTTATACTAAGTATATGGATTATATAGTATGTATAAAAACAAATGAATTCAATGTGTACAAGAAGAGCATTAAATCAATGTAATAGGGAAGTGAGTTGAAATAGAAACATAACGATAAAGAGAGAGAGTGTGAAATATTTTCCACAGTCGTAACAATTGCATGGGATTATAAAATAAATGTGGCTAAGTGAGGCATGGTCGATACAGAAGTTTTCGACATGATTATGACGTGATCTTAAACTGATGCTATAATCTCGAAATGGTAACATTTTGATTACGTTTTGTTGCGTTCGATCTATCTTTTAGTCCACGATGCTAAGCAAAGAGATTAATTAAGCCGACACGTGAAGACAATGAGTACACTTGCATAGTAATCAGTTAATCAGACAACACAATAAAAATATTGCATATATTTCTCTCGTAAACAATGCTCGTGCCTCCTCTAATGAGATGTTGCAAATAACCATACACTTGTTGAAGCATATCTAAATTTAATGAGCACTTCTCGGAAATATTACCTAATTTGTTTAATTTTTTTTACTATGTAATTATATATAACAATTTAAGTTCTTAAGGCTGAAATATTGTATTTTTACGTTTCTATCCGTGCGGCGATAACATTTGATCTGTGAAGTTACTTAGTTATTAATTTCGCTTACTAATTTTTAGAAGGAAAGTAAAAGCGAAATAATTTATCTTTAGAAATCGATTTTTGGTTTAAGCTTTGGATTTCATATAAGTTGTAAGTCACGTTATATTATATAAGTTTAAACAAGAGTTTAGTTTATATGCAATACTTATAATTTAACACTTCTTTTATGTTATGATATATTTAAATGTGACATTTTGTATCATTGTGTCATATTTTTATTTAAATAAATAAATATAAAATAACTGTGTATATCGCATAATATTAATGGATAGTAATGTTAGCTTCTGACGGGTGATAATAATGTTCTAAGTGAAATCAAGCGCAGTACCGATTGCATACTTCTTAACTTCTCCTACTTCAATGTTCCGGCTGTAATTATGAATTATTTGCAAAAAAAAAAAACTTTATTGGCCTAACTCCTCGACCTACATTCCAGTTAACGAGGCAGTTTATTAGATTGATGCTGACCATATATAAATAAATAAACTATCCTAATACAAGTTTATTTTATAAATGTATAAATGTATGTATATTTATACTTTTAAATTCTACTCTAAGATATTCATAGAGAGCTTCGTAACGTATTATTATAAAATTACATATTCAGAGCACTATATAATTTGTTGAAAGTAGATTAAAATACAGTTATTGTATTAATGTTCGCGGAACATACATTTCAAACATTAAATACCATTTGAATAATTTATTACGCATGACTTTAATTCATGAATATAATTCATTTTCAAATGCCGTAATTGGAAAAGACATTATGTGCACTTGTAGCTCATACTCATATTATTATTAAAATAAAAAAAAAAATAGAACTCGTAAACTAGTGGTTGAAATTCGTAATAAATTAATATTAATATATGCTTGAAAAATGTACGAAATTGTTTGATGTTCACTTATATCAAGCAATTGTTTTTTTTATGCAAATCTATAGTATAAGTGCACCTTTATAACTACCGTATCCCTTTTCATTTATAATAAAATAGCGACCCACCTTGGCTTCGCACGGGTGCAATGCTGATACTAAATATACTACAGAATATCTTACAAGGTTCACAGTTCTTAAGACATTAGGCAATTCAAACCGCTATGTCCCTGCATTTTAAATCTGTAATCTCTTCGAAAATATTTCTTTAAATTACATGCTGTAAAGGGCCATATTAATTTATATTAAATGCTCAGTGTATTTAATGTACTTAATTGGATAAGGATTTCTGCTTTGTTGCTTAAAATCGCTTCGAAAATAAGTCATTATTTCTCATAAAAAGTAAAGGATAAAAAATATTACTGTGGGTTATCCGTAAGAGATACCCTAACACAAACCTCCCTAACACATACCATCGTGGACTTTTCTGAAGACCTATATTGATCTATCTCGTAGGGTTCAGCCAGCGTTTGCAATGTAAGCGAAAAAATGTTTTTATTTACGACATCACTTTAGAAACCTCTAAAGTCATTAGTGTTTCTCTACTATATTGTGCATTTATTATACATATAAATCTTCCTTTTCAATCAATCTATCTATTAAAAAAAACCGCATCAAAATGCGTTGTGTAATTTTAAAGATCTAAGCATACATAGGGACAGACAGTGGTAGGTATAGACTTTGTTTTATACTATGTAATAATAATAACAATAATGATATAATGATAATATTATATTTAGATGAAAATGTTACAAATATACATAACATACTATACATAGAATATAATCTCATATTACATACAAATTATTACATAAGATTTGAAATTATTAACGTCAAATTGAACATAATAGTATTTTTATTATCGTTTGCACGATCTTCTCACTGAGATTAGTATTATTTACTTCAAAATCAGTAGTAGTTGTTGTAGTTTTTGTTACTACGTTGTTGAAATATTATTCCTGATACGAAATAGAAATAGACTTTGATTATTCTTAATTTCAACCGATTTTTTAAATATTTGTAAACAAATATTTTCGTTTATCTTATTTATTTTTTTAAATGAGTACATTTTCTCACGGGCCATGAGTAAATAAGAGGAATAAGGAATTATTTATCTCGAAATAAGAACGGATACGTACAGCCAACGTGGATCGTAAGAGCATGTCAGTATTATCCTTCAAGATGTTTCGTGATATGCTTTCTTAGAAAGATTGATAAGTGAGATACAACATTTGTTACTTAACCGACCCGAAACATTTACTCACTCTTTACCTAACGTTTTCGAAACTACTAAATTTAAAATCTTACAAACAATTATAAGTAGTCAAAGATGTATGCTTAACGTCGCTCATCGCTAGTTTTTTTAATAAATTTGTATTAAATTTTGTTAAAACATAACATGTATTTGAATTTTTTTGTCTCAGGACAGTATATTCTTTCAGACTGTAGGATAGTATTTCTTTCTATAAAAATAAGAAGAAATATTTTTTTATTGATGAATTCTAATCATTTTGTATTTTGCTGTGTGATTTATTTTCTTATTCAATATCTATTTTAATCATATCAAATGCCTAAATAATTAAAATTAGAACTTGCATCTCTCAAATTAAAATTACAATATATATTTTTTTTTTGTTTCATTTTGTTAACAGCGTACAATACATTTTCAAGTATTTAGAAAGGTTAAGCTTCATATTGACCGTAGGAAATGATGTGGTTTCACTTCAGTAGTTGTATACGAAGATATGATATGAATAATCAAAATTCAAGATAAAATAAATCAATAACATAATAACCAAGATACACGTGAATTTTAAAAGAAAATTTTGCGTTTGTCATCCATATCCAAGTGAGCATCACTAATAAACCGGCGTAGTTCCAAACCATCCTTCAACCCACATGGAACAGCTTGGCAGAATAAACTTGAAACCTTGTCCTGACAAAAGCCACAATCCTCCTACCAGCTTCGTTCCTTTACTTTGACTTTATTTAGTAAATTCAAGATTGGTTCCTAATATGTCTCCTATGGTTTAATCATAATAAAATTGTAGAACTTATAACATTTTGTATTAAATTTCTAATTGTGATCTACTAAATGCCTTTATTAATTATTATTGTGTTTTTTGCTAAATAATTTATGAACCGATAAAGTGGACATCGTTGTTGTATGCGTCTCTATTTGTAAGATTAGTAGAAGAAGCGTTATCTAATAGACGTTACGACTTAAATTGATATATCTTATTCTAGAATATATTTTAGTAGAGAGCATAGGTCACCGTTGTGAGTCGACGACACTTATTACCAGTTTATTACACAACAGATGGATCATCAAACCGGTAGAGTTTTTGATATATCAACGTTTCTTTCTCATGTGTTTCGTAAGAACAGGATATTCTAATTATATTTCTATGCCAAATTGAATATTTCATAACAGTAGAAGACTTTTCACATGGTATTTTAAACATGAAATATTCCATTCATTAAAATTTTTATAATTTATGTATATATTTAAATATTTACCATAAATTGTACCGAAGTATGAAGATAACGTAAACGTATTTCACCAAATATTTTAAAATAATAAATAATAAGTATTGTATAAATAACGTATTTTGTAGCATAGAAATGACAGGGGTAAACTATGGGCTAAGGAGAGTATTATAAGCGAGCTAAAAAAATATTGCTGATATTTTCAATTTTATATATGCCTTACATTGTTTTTGTAGATATAAATAGTTATGAAATTAAATTAAATTCTATTTAAATACCAAAGAGCATTTTCATTAAATATTCGTAAACTTTTATTATGGGTATTGACTAATTCGCAATATATGAAGTAATTGCTTACTTCATATATAGGAAATAAACCCTACATGTGAGCAATGTATTTTTTTCTAAATTTAGTAATAATTATTTAAATGCGAATTCTGCAATTATTATTTAAATGACATAAAATACTCTCATTATAATAACTATTTAGATTCGGGGCTTTTGTATAGAATAATTTTAATTGTGACGGCTTTAAATAGTATTATTATAATTTCTTGCGTAGTTGCAAAGAAAGTAAAATTGTGAAATTCCAAGGATGACATAATTTTGTTTACAAGTCGGAAAACGTCTCGTCGAGTTATTCGCACGCAGAATCCTTAATAGCCGTCTTTTCCGACAATTCGCTTTAATTGTAAAGGAACAGATCGCATCATCACGCATGCAGCTTACGTCACTTGGCGAAAGTGCATTCAGTTTACATCAAAGACATGTTATATTTATTTGTCACTGTGATTGTTCTAAGATATTCAACATAATTTGCACATTCCTTACTGTAACTAACTGAGGCAAGAGTGACTTTCTTTGTATAAACTTATAAAATATCTGTTCGTACTTATTTCAGTATAGTACTCGTTAAGAAATATTTTTGAAAAGGTATATATAATTTTTAAACGTAAACGAAGAAGTATATTATGCTAACCATGGCGTATATAAATTTATATAATATTAACTAGCCATATTAAATAGGAAATATAATAGCAATGTTTAAAATAAAACAATATTTTATTAACACTTATTATATACATATATAATATGTATATAATTGATTTTTAATAAATATTGATAAACGATAATATTAGTTTAATAAGTTAATATTTTTAAAGTCTAAATAAACATATTATATATACAAAATATGAGTTATTAAGTATTACCAATCATAAAATATCTCAAGCTTGTTGTAGTAATCATATAAATAAATATATAACAAAGAAAGTAAACAAACACTGGTACTTACCGGACGCATCGTGCGGAGGCTTCGTCACTGCACACGCGGCTGGTCAAAATGAAAGGTTTCACACAACACTAGTGGCTTCTTTGCTGTGTCGACGAACACTGTTCAAGTCTAAGTTTCTGAACACCGAGCCCGCTGTCCCCAACACCAGTTTGTTATGATCATACCCCGACACTTGTTTACAAAATTCACATTGAATGTCGGTAATTGTTTCAAAATTAGCTATTTGAAACCAAAACTGAAATGTTTAAGCAAATTAAGCAAGAATTATTAACTGTTATTACACTGCAATTATTCTATTATAAGCCATTGATATTGTTACATTATTGTTTTGAATACTTCGGACTAATAATGTTCTTAAATTACAAGTATGTATTAATGTCATGTTTATGTCATTGTATATTTATGGCAAAGTATAAGATATTAATAAAGAACCATACAAATAATTTGCTTCCAATTATATTTGTAAATGTTTAGATCAATCTATAAATACTTCTATTTTTAAGTTAAAATTATCAAGTTATAAGAAATTCATTTAAAGATAAGATGCGTCGGAATATTGATAGTGATCGTTAAATAAATTCGTAATAATCCGTAAGTTCTCTGAACATGGATGTGCAGTTTTTACCAATAGCTTTTCGCATGCCTACGTAACGCCATCGAGTGCGACTTCATGTTTTAAAACGAGCAAAAAACATTAACACTAAGGCGGAGTACAGACATAATTTCTTACTTTTTATTGTAATTATCATCATTTATAATTATATTTTTCAGTATATATGAAAAAGCACTAATGTATAGCATTCAATATCATTTCATAATTAAATAATTTTATATTTGAAAGTCTTTATTTTAGATTTATTTTATTTTATATTATTAATGATACTTATGCGTCAATACATTTAAAAATCTAAAAATATCTTTTTATGATGTGGTTAATCTTAAACGAAAAAGAAGTAAAACATTTCAAGTGAGTACCAACTCTAGAGGATATAGAATGAAAAGTGATCGTCTGTAGTAGGAAATAGTTTTGTACCCAATTTGCATTACTAAACATTTATAACTTTACATAACACGTATTAAAAGTTTAGCATGACAAATTAGACTAACGTTTATTATCCTATTTTATTGCGTATTTATACTCAAGCTTATACTCTTGCCGATTAAGTATTTATTACAATTTTATTAACGAAACTATGAATTAGGAAATTGTAAATTTTTCTGCTTGAAATAGAATCTAAAAATAAATATTATTTTTTAGTATTATTAACATAAATATTAAAAACTATTATTACATATTTTATAATTTTGTTATATGTTTATTATTGGAATCTAAATAATACCATTAGCATTGCAAAAATAGTAAAAATCCTATAATAAATTATGTATAAGAGACAAAGACATCAACGCGCTTTCATCTCGCAAAATCCTTTAAAAATATAAACATCCAAGAATATATATAGATATCTTCATCATCCGGTTATTATTATCTAATAATAATACGTTCATATGTAAAGAACATTATATTATTGCGTTTATTATAATCTACACAATTTACAGAGACTTTGAACATAATAAAATCAAAAAACGGTAGTTGCATATTTTAAATAACTTATGACTAAAGTTCATGTAAGCTACGTTTCGATTACGTAGAATAGACATTGAATTATAATATTAATAAAATTCAATATCCATATAATAGTATCATTTAGTAGATGATAATAGTATCGTTTATAAGATGCAAGATGATAGCAGATCTGTAATCAAATTATTTTTACGAGTACATGCCATTCCATAATATGAAGGTTTTATTATACCATTAATATAAATACGATGAATGAAGAGATTCGTGGTTTATTGTAGTGGGGGGTCAAGCGCCGACCGGTCTGCTCACAGTTCCCAACGACTAGACTTTCTTTTCCGACAACTATACCCGTGTCTTTGAACTTATACGTGAAATATCAGAGACGTTCAAAATAAATATTTTACGGTAATATATTTACTTGACCAAATTTTCGAGAAATCTTGGAATTGTATTAGATAATAATCGATGTAACATAGATCCGAGCAGTTAACACTAAGAATCATTGAATTTTTACTATAAATATACTAATTTATTGCATTAAATATTTTTTTTATGTAAAATCGACACTTTTTTTTTGTAATAAAATAGATTTTACTGCTTCACTCATGACATGGTTTGTATTTAATAATGAATCATTAAGATGTACTATACCAAATATTGATTTAAATACCACACTGTTCTTCGAAAACAAAGACGCTAATTGGTAATAATTACAATAGCAAATGAATACCAATAATTTTAACTATTCTCTATGATACGTAGAACCAACTAACGTCACGATTTAGTAGATAAAGATAAATAAATCTACCTTTAAAGACTAATAGGCTCATTGTAGTATGTAACCTTTGTGGCCTTGTTTTCAGTTGTCAATCTTATGGTTTGGGTCAACTGGGGTCAGTGAAAATGAAACCTATAGAAATAATTAAAACAATAACGTCTCATCAATTAACAACACGTTTAAATTATGTATAATATATAACTGTTTTTTACATATATATCTTTATTCAAGCACCTTTGAATCGTCATTTCACAAGATTAATATCAATGTAAAACTACCGGCGATTTGGAATGTAGATTGTAACAAGAGGAACCGACAAGAAAATCATCTTTATTTTTCATCGATTGATAAATTTACTTGTGATGATCATAAACAATTGTATTTGTATATTATGTTTGAACACACTGAATACTCACTCCAACCATATATAATATCAGTTGAATTCTAATTAAATAACTTCTGTTAATAAAGTATTGATTAAAAATACGACGAGTGTACAAGTACATATAATATTTTTTGCGAGAATTGCATAAGCTTAATGGTAAGTAAGAATGTGTGACAACGTGACAAATTGTTGAAATTAAAAACGATGCCGCACCTTCGGTCAGCGATGTCTGTTTTTACCGCTTTATGGTTGTTTCAACATGATGAGGCTTTCTCCTCACGTCATTTACATATACTTACGCACATTTTCTGTTTGCTTAAAAAATTTCACCACCAATAATGATCTACGGGATGCTGCTAAAGAGTTAGGTATTAAAGATTTATAACGCCATTGTATCATGTCATAGTAACAATAATCTCAATACTATGTTGTAACATTAACTTACGGATACGCACATTTCTTTAAATACGAGCGGATGTGTAAAACTATTTCCTTATTACTGATATATTGTCTTAAGTTTCACGGTGTGTATTATTTGTTCATTATATTTATTTCAATTAAATCCACAAATGCTAAATACAAGTGATTATTGTATACTAAATACGAGATACACGTAAAATTTTATTTATAACTTGCTTCTTTTTTCGGTCTACGCGACCAAAAGCTGTTTTTCGTAATTTCTTGACTTGGTTTCAATACTAAATTAACAATTCTATCTTTTTAATGCGTATGTGAATCATTACGGATTTCTAAAATAAGTCGGTTTTACCATTTGAAAGAGCGATTACGCGCCGTTATTTAAAAAAAAAAAACTCTAATTACATTGCTTATTGCGTTAATTTATCACTGTGAGTTGAAATCATGGATACTGCCGAGGAGGGCAGACTTCGAACATATTGATAATAACAGTTGTATTGTGGTACCCGATTTTCCTATTTTATGATTGTTAGAAATATATAGAAAGACAATTGTACTTTGTATATCGATATAACATTTGATTAAATATAATTCATTTAAATAATTTATATAATTAGTAGTAAATGGTATAAGAGTTTCTTGTCAACTCGTAGCAGTAGTCTCGTAAAGTTAGATCGTAAAATTTCGTGTTTCAAAAGTGCAAATATTGTTTGTGTCTAAAGTCTATGCTGATTATAATATGATAATGTGAGATAGACTTAGTCGGATAAATTATGCTTTGGAAATTAATTAAAATTAATATTTTTTATGGCTTCTTTTAATCTATAATATATTATAATTTAAGGTAAATTCCTAGCACTTAAGTAATGAAATGATCATGAATATGAATTGTATAGTTAATGTATTAGGCTTTTCGATTGACTACTCTATTTGATTACATGCATTAAGACGATTTAATATAATATATTCAGCTATAACATAACTATAGCATTATGTCTGATAACGGGTTTGTGTGCAATATAAAGCCAATATTGATATTTCGTATTTTATTTGGTTTCTATTATAATTGTTTTTCTTCAACAACAAAACGATACATATTCAAAACATATTGTCTCATTGTGGGTGTTTTAATTATAGGTTTAGGTTTTATTTACTGGTCACGTCAGACAACGTATATTGGAATATTAACAGGCATAGCTCAATACTTTGTTTATTTTACATCTTCTTTTTACACAGAAGAAAATTATGTATTGAATTACTACAAGTTTGATGCTTTACTTGATGACAAAAAGCAGAAATATATTTATTACAAATTGAAGTTTTATTTATGGATATATACTGCTGTGAATATATTTATAACTCTTCTTATACCTGTACTGACTTATTTTAATCACTACAATCAATCAGTAAATTATTTCGGATTCTGGAGTGCAGGCTTTAAAACGTTTTTGCATTTAGCTAATGATCTCGGGAGACTTACAGTAATGATGTTTTTTGCGCTTTTATATTGTCGTATTAAATTATTTTGTATGAAAATACGATGTGAAATTTCGGGCAACCTGAACGTTTTGGAGTGGAGAAAATTTATGAAAATTCACATTCAAAATTTAAAATCATTGCAAAGCGCGGACTACCCGTTAAAGTTATTGGTAAGACAATTCATATTTTATCCTAATTGTTTTTTTTAATACTAAAATACAAAACAATTGATGAAAAAAATTAGGAGTTTCCACTGTTCTTTCAAAAGAGTTTCTTGGAAGTGATCGCTCTGAAGAAATAAATCTCTACATATTCGTTATTTAAATTGTGATTTTTTTTTACAATTTATATGCAATATATGCACACAATATTGATAAAATAAATATTTTTTCTACGTCACTGACTATTTCATTTAAAATTTGGAAAACGTAACAAATGTGGGTTATTTTTTAAAAAATATATATTTCAGGCGTTTACCCTGATAGTTGTTACTGCCATAGAAATTATAGATCTACACTTCAATGTGGTAAGATACAAGTTTATCTTAAAAAATCGTAGAATTGTAATTTTTGAACCATTAATATCCAAATTAAATAAAATAATGTTATAAATACACATAATTATATTAAAAAAAAACAATTAAATTAGCTGTTATGAAAAATATTTTTTTGTCATATTTTAAGTAATTATTTCACCATAATATTTTTATCTTAGCTTACAGATTATTCATTCCAGAAGTTGAGCTTCTTAATGGTTGCTTCCTTGCAAAAATGTGTAACTCTATTCGCTCCCATAATAGTAATGGACATGGCAGTCAGAAAATTAAGTAAATTGAATATTTATGTCGCCGGCAGGATGTTTATAAGCACTGGTCAATATTTGCTACTAATTTCTTTTGTTCATAATAATATACGAGTATATATATATATCTCGCAAATCTACTTATATTTATTTTGTGTGGGAATGTGTATCTGTGTGTGTGTGTGTGTGTGTGTGTGTGTGTGTGTGTGTGTGTGTGTGTGTGTGTGTGTGTGTGTGTGTGTGTGTGTGTGTGTGTGTGTGTGTGTGTGTGTGTGTGTGTGTGTGTGTGTGTGTGTGTGTGTGTGTGTGTGTGTGTGTGTGTGTGTGTGTGTGTGTGTGTGTGTGTGTGTGTGTGTGTGTGTGTGTGGACAAGAATTTAAGTTAATAATTAATTACACTTTAATTATATCAAACCTATTATTTCAAAATCTATTGGTTTTCGATTAATTAGTTTTTATTGCATTTAAAAAAGTATTTTCAAGCTTGAGTCTATATTCCTGAATATCCTGAAAATAACAGTTATAAATTATGCTTAAAAATTTTACATATTTTAAATCTACAACATTATTTCAGTAGATTATAATATCTCTATTTTAAATAAAATATATTTTCAGATGCGAGGCTACGTGCAGAGTATAGGCAGTTCCTCAATTGTTTAAAAGAGCGTCCACTGAACTATGTCGCATTTCGTATAATGCCATTACAGTCACGTTCGCTATTCAGATTACTGTCCCTCGCTGTTGCTTACCTTGTTTGCCTTCTACAGTTTTCAAAAAAATCTCAACAATCTGAAATAGATTCTAAAAGTGTTTAACAAAATTAAATACTACTTGATAGTACTAACCAATAGTAACAATAATAAGAGCATCATATTTACCTTGCGTGCTTTTATAATGCAAAGTTTATCTAAAGAACTATTGATAGTGATATGGATTTATATAGATTTGCAGTTTATAATTTCAAATTACAATAAATAAGTGTTATATCTAAATCTAAGTTTGAATTAAAATAAATACAAAACGTTTGTCTGTGATGTGATTCAAATGTAATGTACGAGTTATGTTTTGATATACAAGATAGATGGTTATAACTCTGAATGCGTATAATTAACAAACAACGGCGCTTTAATATTGTAACAGTGGGTTGGATGTCAATGCAGCTGTTGTGCAAGAAAAGCAATGCAGCCGTCGAATCCGGCAGAAAGAATGCGTGGCGCAACCACTCTTGACAACTGCAGTTCAAGGACGGCTGCATACAAAACATGAAAGCACCGAGTCAATACGCATGCCTTAATACCGAAACGACCTAGTCATGATGGCTACTAGTAGTTTTCATTGTGTTGCATGAATCTTTTTATTAATTAGTCATTTCTATAAAATATGCATTACTTGTTTGACAAAAAATAAGTTTAATTATCTGACTATGTTTTATATAAAATGTATTCAATAATTTCAGCCTGTAATCTTGTTTTGAGTTTCTTGAATATATTTATTTATTTTCAGAATGTATTTACTACTTACTACTAAGATCGTGTTTGTTAAAACTTAAGTTATAAATATATATATTATTAGCTTAAAATTATAAATGTTACAATGAAAAATAGGAAATAGTGTTTTTTTTAGTCAGTTAATTTTTTATTTAACATCTATTTTTGGTTTAATTATATTCAGGAGCTTTCAATGGCTTTCAACGGGTATATAAATGTGTTGATACTTTTAAATAACAATTAGTACAATATATTGTTGACGTATAAAACAATATATAGGAAAATTCGATATTACGCTATACGTTTCCAGTTAAGTAGATAAGAGCAACCACATCTCATTATCAAACAACTGTATATTTGTAACTAAACGTGAGCGTAATATAATGTTTTGTACAATACCTAAGTGTTTATTTCTTGTAAATTAAGTTGTAGTTAAGTTTTCGTAAATCAATTCCTTCTTAATATATTGATTTCGATATTAAGAAAATTAATTTTGTTTTTTAATTATCTCTATAATAATAATAAGAAGTTTTTCTATTTTCATAATTTTAAACGATATTAAATGCAAATAAAAGTAAATTGTGACGGGAGTTGTTAAATGTAAACAAAAGGTGACGATAAAATGCATTAATAATATATTTAATGTACATAAAAGGAACTATATGTTTGAGTTAGTGAGATGTGGTACATATAGCAGTTGTGCGAGGTTGCTGCGCGCGTATCGACCGCGCTGTTGCGGCGCGCCGTGCCCGGGGCGCCCCCACAGAGAAGCCCACGTCTCGTGGTGTCGCTGGACGCTCTCGGCTGAATCGCGGCGATTCTCCTGCAATACGAAAATAAGCATAAAGTAATTATCAGAGAAAATTTTTAGGCTCATCACATTTATTACTTTACTACATTAGCTCCCATTGATCGTTTTATTCTTTTATCTATACTCTCAAAATAGTTTTCTTGACTTCGTTTAAATTCGAAAACGTTTTTCCCCAATATCATAAGTTTATAAAAATATGAATCCCAGAATGCCCGGCTCTGCAGAATGATCGCCAGGCTGTGGCTGGGGGAGAAGTTCACTCCGCTTCCCCTCGTCTTCACTGAGGGGGTGGCCCGTTCCACTTCTAGTGATGACCACCACGGTTAAGAAAAAGTAAACCAGTGAAAAAAGTGAAAAAACGAAGTAAGCCGCAAGCCATAACCAAATCTACCTGCCATTCTGCCATGGAATGTAGCAGCTGGTCTAGCGACCCGGAGGATTTGTTTACGTTCGCTTAGCTATCTGAGTATCCGGAGGCCGGAAGTACAGGCAGAAGTGGATGAGCTAGCTATCGGTGACTCCACTGTAGAAAGGGCAGACGATGGGACTGACACGATCACCTTCATATCGGTGAATTTCCGTCTCCAATCTCCAATGAGCATAAACTCCACCCTCAGGTTCCCTACTTCATGATAAATGCGGCTCTTATTGGCTTGTTAATGCTGTGTCTCTTCCGCCTTAGTTCAGAAGGAGATCAATTATAACGTAGCCGTCCTCCAAATGTAACGAGGAACCTCAGTTCCTAGGTTTTTTGCCATGGTGAGGATGGCGGCTACCTGCATTCTGCCCCCGTGTGCAGCTCCTCCGCTTTGGGAGACGATGGGTCCGCTGTTTTGTTCGCTCTCGAATAAGTCGACACTTCCAGGCCCTCAACTTCAACCGGTGTTTTCTTAAACGTCGTAGCCGCCTACGGATTACTCACTGGAATGAGATCTTCCTTTCCTCCTCTTCCTTTTATTTTTATTTAACCCTAGTCTGAGTGAGCCCGCTTTCCTTCTTTTTTCCCCCGAAATGGTCACAGCATATCCTTGCCGTGGCCGTTGGCCGTTGGAGCCGACAGTTTTCAGACCCATGTCCGAATCCATCGGGAACTGCAAGTCTTAAACCGATTTCTAGAGCACGATCGGTACGAATATTGGGATTATATTAAGTGGAAACGTGTTCTATGCCGCAGTAAAAGGTTATAGTTTAATGTTAAGTTAAGGAAAAATAAAGCACCCGATAAAATGTTATCTATTAAGAACATGAAACAGTAATAGTGACTTGAAACATTTTGGAAAAAAATAAAAATAATTGAACAAGATTATATATTAATAGATATTGTTCCTAAATCAGGAACTGAGTGCAGTGAGTTCCGGTTAGAAGTCAGGACCAATGGCGTCCATCAAAGGTCCGCGGAGGTGGAGCGAATCAGGGCTCTAGCCCAACGAGCCCTTATTTGCAGGAGGCTGACGTAGGTGCTTAACGGACATGACATCTTCGAGACTAATTTTCCCCAAAATAAGACAAAACATCTATAAAAATGTTGTGGTTACATAAATTTTATAGAAAAAGTTTTTGGTAAAAATATTTCAAGGTGTATTTTGAACAATTTTCGTACCTGCAAATATTTGTATCTATCTTTTTCTTACCTCTTGTTTTTCACTTTTTACACGCATTTGATGTTTTAATTCTCTTAAATAGTCTACATCCATAAACTCCCGCCATCTGATGATAAGAGAAGCAATAATTAATTAGTTCTACGTGCACACTTGTTATATGTTGACACTTTGAACTAAAAGGGAAAATTTTAATACTATAATATATATTTAACAATAAAATTATTTGAATTTCATTGAGATTCGAGATATCTTTCGAGTAGGTGCAAATTTTTAGCAAAAAAAAAAAACAACTAAAATAATATTATTCAGACATAATATAATCAAAGAAAATTAATACTAATAAATAACACTGTTGTACTTTATGACACTATCGTTTTCAATCTATAAATTACTTAAGATTTTATCAATATGTACTACCATTCTTCAGGGCAATTATAATATATCTTCCGAATGACATGACCTTTGATAGAAAGTTGTGACATCAGCTTGAGTTTAAGTATTATTGACGTCAACAGTATTAATAAGCACCAATATGACCCCAATTTATAAAATCATATCAAACACTTTACACTTAAAGAAAAAAAGGGACAATTTTTACTTCATATTTTGAAATAATTCGATTACATTTTGTGCTATAGTAAAAAAAGAAACCTTTGAATAATAGTTAACGTTATGCATATTCCTTTGGGTACACTTAACAATTCCATGCGCTCTTAGTGCATGGGTTTGGTGAGAGAATTGTTTACTTTTCTAAATTATTCTTTGGGTATTATATTTGATAAATAAAACTACAACTAATTAAATAATTAAACTACACAATTTTTTTTTAACTTTTATAGCTATGTCAAAAACTTAACTTCGGAACTTATAGCTTTATCATTATAATTAAATATCAATTAATAAAATTAAGCTTCTGATAATTCCAAACAAGGACAAAGTCACTATGGTTATGAAACATATAAAACTTGTATTTATATAAAGTTGCAAAACTCGTATGGAAACAAATATGTATTTCTACACGACAAAGTCATCCTCATTTTAAAATCACGTTATGAAACGTGGCTATGGCAAAAATGAGTTATTTCCAATGTGTTAGTTTGAAAAATTAATTAATAGAGTTTCTCCAACATTGCAGGTTTGCCTTCGCATGGCCTTCACGTGTGAAATGTTTGAATATGACATAAAACATTAATTTTCTTCAATTTACGAAATTATGAGCAAGAATTGCTCTATACCCTATGTTTCATATGTTTTTTTTTGTTTGCTAATATTTATTCAGATTTTTTTATTAATTACGTAATATAATGGAGAATAATCTCCAAACCTGGTTACCGATCATTTGCTAAGTATTCAACTTACATAATACTTATACCTACTGAATGTAGGTATACATTATGTAAGTAATGTGCTTATTGAAGTTAATAATGTGGTTATTGAATTATATTAAACAACTCAACTTAAACTCTTCCATTTAAAAAAGACATATGACAATCCCCAACAATCTCTAATATTAGATATCAAAATAAAGCATTGAACTTATAAGTTACTCATTGTTTATTTAATACATACTCGCATGACTGCTCCGGAGGTCGTGTGACATCGCTCGAAGGCAGAGTTCGAGCACCAACGCGCCTTCTTCTTGCTAACAATGGAACAAGTTCTATGCCTCCCGTCACACGTAGTATTGTAGCCTCTGGCGTTAGTTTTTTGTTTACGGCATTACTTTCTCTGTTGTCCTCGTCATCATCAGGAATTCTACGCGCCACTCTTTCTCCATTAGATAACCTTTTTACGAATTTACTCTTATTGGGGTTTCGTTTTTGTCTGCCATTTTTGTTAGAAGTATATTTAAGTTCTTTGTCTCCACTTTTAAATTTTTCATCAGTACAGTCATTATTACCTGGACTTAATTCTTTACCGGGTATGTTGGGTAATTTTTCAACGCTGGATGGTTTTATATTTTCTTTATTTGGTGTTTCATCTTCATTGGGATTATCGTCGACTGTCTTTACTTTAGGTAAAGTAAGCGACGACCTTTTATGTCGCTTGTGTTCACCTCTTAATTTATTAAAAATTTCATTATTTGTCCAACCCTGAAAATTATTAAATCAAGCTATTTAATTCACTTATTTTAGCACATTTGTCCTTCATAATATTTCATTATTTGTTTTACCATAGACTTAGAGAAATTTAAGCCAACATCTCGAGGATTCCTCCAAATCGTCCCACCTGGTCCTGGCTTGCCCCAAGGTCCATCCATCGTGTGCTAAAAGTAAAAGCAATAATTTAAAAAACAAATCGAAATTTATAAAAATATAACTTAATTTACCATTTTGCGCTCGTATTCCAAATTGCGTCTTATAGAATCCTTCATTGATTTCTGTCTCTTTTCAACCATTTCATCTGAAATTTATTTAATGAATACAGTCAAAGCTACCTATTGCCTTCACTTCTTGTGTCTCTTTCTTAAACTAGTTAATTTCACGAGATATCATACACATTATGAATCTATAAAACTATGATCAACACTAAATAATAGATGAAAAATAACTATGATTTTGTGTTTGTCAAATGAATGTTACTCGTTATCTTTTGAAAAACCTAGAATTTGTTTGTAGGCCTGTTGTTGGTTCGGCGTTTGCTTATATCTTATGTCATTGTCAACAGTTTGTCGTAAAACATCAGCGTAACAAAGTTGCGGATCTTCGCGGAGACGAAGCGGTGTGCATCTGTGGCGACGAGGCGATGACCACTCTCGGCAAGGTTCGTGGGCAGTCACGCCCTGCAATTTTAAAGTATATAATATTATGATACAACGAAATATATAAGAAGAAGAAATAGATGTAGTATGTGTTGATGGTGTTTCTCACTGATTAATTAACAAATTAATTAATAATACTTGGTGGTAGGGCTTTATGCTAGCCCGTCTAGGTAAGTACCACCCACTCATCAGATATTATACCGCCAAACAGCAGTTTCCAGTGTTGTTGTGTTCCGGTTTGAATGGTGAGTGAGCCAGTGTAACTACTGGCACAAGTTACTTTATTTAACTTCATCAATCATCCACCAACCTTGGGTGGTTGGTGGCACATTGGCGATGTAAGGAATGGTCATTAATTCTTACAGCGCCATTGTCTATGGGCGGTGGTGACAACTTACCATCAGGTGGTCCATTTGATCGATCCCCTACCTATATCTTTTAAAAAATCAATTATTCGTAATTATTGTACTAATAAATAATAACAATAAATTATGAAAATATGGTTTTAATCTGCCGGAAAAAAACTTGATGTTTGTTTTTGAAAGTACACGACGATATGTGTCAAGCATTGGAGACCTTTTTGACATTGGTCAACAATACTATTTTTTAAAGTTAATAAATCTAAATGTAGTGTTCGTTACAATAAACATAAACATTGGTTAAATTATTTAACGCGAAAGTCAGGACATATTTAGCACACTTTTAAAGTATTCGCGTTATGTCACTGTCATCCATCGGTCCCGCCTTGCAAACGCAATGTGACCCTTGCCTTATACAGATTGATTACAACGCTTACTTGATTACAATCATTATAACCCCAAGCATTGATGACGAGGCCCGATGCTTGTTTTCGAAACTATTTTTTCATGTCAATAAATCGGCGTAAAGTTCAAAAGTTGAATTTGACTTTAATCTAATAACGCATAATATGATGAGCCAATAAAGTTAAAATTTGATAAATTCTTAATTTATGCAAACATCTTAAATATTAAAATTATAATATGTTTCGTAATTATAATTTGTTTCGTCTTAACATCGACTTTAAGAACGTACTTTTTTTAATATTTGGCCTTGGTAATCGTATAACATGTTACAATAAATTGAGCAGCGATTTCCATTATTAAAATACATAAAAGTCTCTGTATTGTTTATTCTACATATAAAAATGACAATACATTAATAAGCTCAAAGGTTCAGAAAAAATAGATCAGAGCCTAATTAAACTCGTGGATGTGGTGAAAACTGCCCACGGAATATTTTTGTAATCGCCTTTAACCATTATAGTGAAGGGGACCGACCCATAAGAAAAACATCTCTGAAGAGAGTTGACGTTTTGACTTCTCAAAGGAAAGTGAGCTAATTTTTTAACAACTTAACAGTGCCTAAATTAACTACCTTAAGCTCATCTTCAGGGTAGATACCAATAGCGCGGAGGTTGCAAAATCGTACGCTCCGAAGGTTGGGCGCACCGCCACCTGCGCGACCCCACGGCTCGTACGACGCCAGCTCTAATCGGGCCTAAGAAATTTATAATTATAGTTTTTTGTTTATAATTGTATGTTTATCATTTGTGATGCATATATTACAGGGAGCTGAAGGAACACGAAAATAGAAACGAAAATTGTGCGTTCAAACCCAGGCAAGCACTACTGAATTTCCATGTGTTATAGATACTTTATTTGTATTTATAAGTCACCTCGTAGTCATCGCCTAAAAACATCGAAAAGAAACCAGTGTGTATTTGATAAATTCTGCCATATGTGTATCCGTCAAACCGCATAGCAGCGTAACGGAATAAGCTCCTTTAAGCCTTTTTCACAAGAGCAGAAAACCCAGCAATGGGATATTGACAACGTACTTTACATATCTTCTAATATCAAACCTTAAATAATAATGTGTGCAAGGTTTAATAAGATTATAAATATATATGTTTAAAAGCCACAATAACATATTATGTCATATTACAAACCGCTGCAAATTCCAAAAAATATTAAAATTACTTTCTCCTCAAAATGTTTTTGGCTTTCTCTGTCTCATGCAGACAATGAACAATTGGTGGTTATGTAAATTTCTTCAGCTTGTCCATTTCATATAGTACTTGTCATAAATTTAATAGACAAAGCTGTTTGTAGTCTATCTCAACCGAAGAGGACAAAAGCCAAATAAACAACATTTGACATCGAATTAATATCATTGGTCGAATCGAGTCTGAATTTCCGAAAAAAATGCGTTTTGATAGTCGACGAAACTGTTATCGGAACTTCGCAAGTAAAATTAAAGAATGAGTAGTTAAAATTATTAGTATTAGTATTTTAAATAAAGGTGTATTAGTCGAGAGTGTCAGTAGTGCACAATATAGCTGAAATATTAGCAAATTGCATATCATAATTACTACTTCGATTGGAATAGGCTAAATATGAAAATATATTAGGCACTAAGCCTAAATGTTTTGTATAAAATGATGGATATCGGCAAAATTGTCTATATATCAATATTTTTAAATCTCTCATTAACCTATATTTTGATTGATTAGTTGAGCTTTGTGCAAACCCGTCTTGGGTAGGTAGGTACTTACATACTTACTTGCACATATTCTACTGCCGAACAATAATAATTAGTATTGTTATGATCCTCTTTGAAGGACGAGTGAGCCAATGTAACTACAGGGACAAGGGACATATTGGAATATATGAAACAATTGATATTCTTCATCAATGGCCTATTTGCTTATATAATAAATAATGTCTCTCTTGAAAAGCGCAACAGTTAACTTTAACAAATAATACTATTTATTTTAAGCGTTTTCGATTTTTTAAAGACAATATTAAAATTTTCATTTACGACCACACCATGTGTGGTGTAAAATTTGTTCTTTCTTAATAGAGAAAGATATTTGAATAATGCTGGTATAAAACATTTGATACCACATTTGAAAAAATCGGCGCATACCTGCTTTTGTTGTTGAAACTTCTCTTTAGATCGTTGTTCACGTCTTTCTTTCGCAAGCCGTTCGCCCTCAGTACGAGTTTGTTCGGCTCGTAGTCGCTCCCGAGCTCGTCTTCGCGCCGAACCAGAAGATATGGCACTCAATCTCCTACGAGTATGTAGTATTAACATTATTCTTAAAACATACGTAACAGGAAAAGACGAGTGCGATAATTATTTAATTGTTTTATTAGTTTGTTATATGTAATATTTATGTTATATGTGTAGTTAGTTTTAAAATAAATGTGCAACGTTCACTTAAACTGATAAGTTTCATGTAATATTCGTTTATTAATTTGAATGATAATCAAAAGTATTTTTTTTTATTTGTATCCTCTGCTGTTTCTTGCACTTTTAAATATACTTTTTTTAAATCGTGTAATTATTAAAATATTAGTAATAAGTAGAGTAAGGTATTTGGAGTTAATTTAACAACAAACGTTTTTTTCCTAGCCACATCAATTAACTTAACTCTTCATATAAATTACAGTAGTAACGTTTATAAAAAATAATACCACTTAGAACATAGAAATGTTTAAGCTTTTGGTAGAATATGGTAAAAAATAAACTAATTAGAATGAATATCGCGAGTGTGACATCAAATATCATTTTAAATGACCAACTCAAAATCAAAAGACAAAATCGTTCAATTCTAAATGACCAACGGACAATACGACAATATTAACTATCGATGTTAATTTTATTTTAATTAAGAACATCTTTGAAATATAGAAAAAAATAAAGTATTCTAATAATATAGCTGTAAATCAAACTTCAATAATACAGTGCACTCTCTATTTCCTCTCATACTAATGGGAAGGTAATCCGACACGACCGGAAGTCACGGGGCCAGATTTACGAGTTTTCGAAGGCACGAAAGTGTAAACACTTAACTTTTCAACTCCGGGTACCTACTAAGAATTTCAGAAAAAAACAATTCTAATAATTGTGAGCTCGACTCTGAATTTCATTCCCTATTCCCATACTGAACATATAAGTCATAGAAGCAATGCACTAAACCAACGGCAAGGCACGAGTCAGTAATTTATGTCAAAATATACAAAATATTGATCCAATAAACAAACATTAAAAATATATGTGGTAAAATATTAAACTTACCTTCGTAGTCGACGTGAATGCAAAGCAAACATTTATACATTAGTTAAGAAAAATTGTAAGACACTAGAATTTAGATAAAAATATAAAAAAACAACATATAACTTACATAATCAGTAAATTTTAAATGATTATTAATTAATTTGGTTGGTTGTAGTTATATTAGAAATGTTTGTATAATTTTAAAGTTAGTTACTGTATGCAAAAGAAGGAAGTCGCTAAAAGCACTGATTGTAACTATACGAAATTTGGCTTCCAACTGCGAACTTGGTATATGGAATAAGTAAATATAAATGTGATGGCTGCACGCTTCAGGAAACGTTTCCATTGTCCTCGTCAATTATTACGGTACCGATTAAAAAATAAAAAACCTTATTAAATACTTATTACTTTTTACGTAAAATCGACTGCTAATTATTTTCTAAAGGGCCAACAGTATAAGACGAATCGTGTCAAGTATTAAGCATTGATTTCTTTTAAGGTTACCAAATTAAATTTATTAAATTTATTTTAGCGTCGCAATAGAATAAATTATAATAATATATCAGAGAGCAGTGCATCATTACGCCTTTATTCATCAAGCTCTGATTTCTCATTAAACATCGCAATACAGTGGTGCTAAGAGAACAGATTGATAACTTGGTTTGTCAGTCTACATTTATTCTTTTTTATATCGATTATTGTATACTAAAAGAGTAATAGAGCTAGTCTTATCAAGTCAAGTCAGCGATTCTATCCCACTGCAATAACAAAGAACTTAGGTACCTATATATATTACACAGCGATTACTTATATACGTCGTTAAACGATTATGAACCTTAAATATACATATATATGCAATTATAGATCTTAGATATGATAACTGCTTGTATTATTATCACTATATTAATCAAAGACAATGAGATAGATATACATGAACAATTTTACTACTTTTTACTAATTGCTATATTCCTAACACTACTTTAAATATGTCCAAGTAAAAATCTTACAGCCACGTTGAAAATTACACTTGTAATTAACTTACAGTTCACTTCACAACACGTTCGGCTTGCATGCTACCTCGTTTAATTTTGATTTGATACGAACCATTAATGAATTTAGCAAATCATCAACCATGATGCTCGAATTTCGGCTCGAACGATGTATTGAAATTGCAATTTTAATACATCGTTTGAGCCGAATTTATGTTACCGTACGAAGTATGCCAAAGCGCCTAGAAAAAAAATATATTATTTATTCGAAGCATCGCTAGCAGCCAAGCATACTTTTTAATTCAGGTGTATTCTTGATGGTTGATTTGTTATGAAAATTGTTATTGTTCATTCATTTTGACGAATTTTATTTAAATTAATAAATATTTATATATTTATAAATATATGCCGAGAACATGTTTTGTAACTATTTTAATCATTTTCACATAATTATATTGTTTACAGACTCTAGAGTGGATCAAGTTGTAGTTATCAGTTCTACAAGTATTATATTTACAAGCATGAAGGGAATTTACTTTACTTGGAATTATATTTTAGATTATTTTTTCATTCGTCAGATACGAATTAAAAAAGTAAGAATCTCTTACACGAAGTATCGATAAAAAATATCGTGAATAAAAGCTTTCAAAAGATTTTAGCAAGCAAATTTTTGATTTGCATATGGCGATGTCACGTAACCTTTTAGAATTGTCTCATATCTCAAGTACGTGAATTTGCATGAAATTGACTGAGTGATACTAATGTCAATTATAGTATACCGATATTCAAATACAATTCAAGTGACAACAATTCAATAAATAACTCTTAAAAATAAACTATATAAAATGTACATTTATAAAAATGCTTTGTATGTTTGTAAAATTACTAAAATACGAATAAATGAAAAGCGCCACCAAGCTTGATAACTAAGATGAGATGCCCCTCATGCTTATAGACTCACTCATCCTTTAAGCCGGAACATAACAATACTAAGTACTGTTATGTTCCGTTTAAGTTACAGTTTGGTGATAAAATATCTGATAAGTGAGTGGTACCTGCCCAGACGAGCTATCAAAAAGTCCATACGTTTTAATTCATTTATAAACATATTCTCTCAGTATATGTTTAGAAAATCATTTTTAAAACTATGTTCTGTATTCTGGTGTGTATTTTAATTACCTTCCCATCATATTCATCAATTATCTTATAAGATGATATACGTATTTAATGCATTTTGACTGATAAAATTAGCAATTCTTAAACTTGTAATAAAATTTTGAAAACACAATTTTAACTATATACTTACATCACAAATCAAATATAAAAAGCATATTAAATAGAAGTACATGCTCCATGGGAAGATTATCAATGTTGCCTGTTCCTATTGAAAGGGTGATTAAATTTTTCATGTCATTTTTCAGAAGGCATTCGCTTCGTCCTAGCGGTACCAGGCGCGGGCCGGTCGATATCCGCAAACACGACACATTGTATTGTATTCATATAGTATGATAGAGTAGAAATGTCTATTGTATTTATTTAAAGCAGCTTATGCTCTAGATTTCGTTTGCGTTAGCTTCAAACAGAGCAGGTTTTTAAGTAAGTTATTTTATTATTATTTTTATTTTCAACATTTAATGTTTCTCAATTATTATTATGTTATTTTATTATTATTATTTTATATTTTATATATTATACACTATATTTTATTATGAATGTCTCGGGGCTCCTTTGTCACTTTCTAAATTCCTCAAAGATATATTTTCTATCACAATGCAACGTTATTTGCATATTATAATTATGATGGTTTTGGCTAAATTACGAATGTGGTCATAAGTGCTATTTAAATAAGAGAAACGTTTACCTTTAACAATTTTATTAAGAATGAATTTAAGTACCTTCACTGATTTGATTTGTCTGATGAATTCAAGTCACGTTAGCATGCGAAAGCGATCTCGTGGCGCCCGCCGGAGTAACATCTAATTTCTACATTGTTTTTTTTTATTTGCTGATTGACTATATTTATAATTTATAGGAGAATTATATCTCACTAGCACTCCAGTCCGGCTTCGCAAGGGTGTTATATTGATAAATAAATAAAGGAAACGCGCTTATTAAAGAAATATTAACTAGATATATTTATTTTATAACGTTGATTTAGTAAACAGGCAGGTATTGGCTGGGTCTTCAGGGTTCAGTTATTGCGACGAGCGCTTCCGATTATCGTACAATATCCATTTTTCATCACATGTAATGATTCGATTTAAAATTTCGTCGGTTGAGCAAAGTAACATAGCAGTCGACGCGTGTTTGCAAGTTCGATTCACTCAATTCATGAGGTACCCAACGTTCAAGCTTTTTACTTTCCCGATTTACTTCAAGTGGATTAATACAGTTTTATCACTTACTCCGTAGCCTGTGCTTTATGATGAATCCGCTTCAACAATAGCCTTTAGGACTACAAGAGCTAAGTGCCCTTGAGAATCGCACGCACACACTTACAAAATCGACAAAAGCGGCAAGCCCGTGAACTAATGGTTAAGCGAGGTAACAAGGTTACGCCCAAATATTCTAATAGATGGCGCCAAACCGAGCGAAGTAAGATCAATCATAAATCTCATAAAAAATAGATAAGGACAACAGAATTGTTTTTATTTCTTTCGATGTTAGTTAACAAATGATTATAAAATAAAACAGATTCAATTAAACTTACAATATTTTTATTTATATTTTGTATACAATAAAATAGACAGTTAGTTTTAACCTTTTTTTTCTTTTATTTATATTATTATATCTAAATTAGTTCTTATACTAAATATTAAAACATACCAATTATTAACATTTTATAAATGTTTGATAATCTATTTATATAATAAAATCGTAAGTGTTCGAAATCTGTAGTGTAGTAACCGCTGGGTAACATATAGCGTAGTGTTTGTTTTTGGGGTAACATATTGCGTTTTATTACTATCAGTTCACAAAGAAAAAATATATATTCAATTTAAAAAAAAAAACATCTAAATATTTACTAGAAAAAAATGTTGTCAAGTCGATTTGGTTGAATTATTCGTTAACTAGGTTTAATCATAAATCTCATAAAAATAGATAGGATATTAGAATTATTTGTATTGCTTTTGACTATTATTCGAAAATAATTAAAAAATAAAACTGATTTAATTAAACTTAAAATATTTTTATTTATATTTGGTACTACAAAAAAAACATTTAGTGTTAATTTTTTTATTAAAATCTTTTATTTAATTTCACTTGTATGTATGAATGTATGTACATATGTCCTGGAATCTTGCAATCAATATTACACCCACTTCCACTGAAGCTATGGAGCTGAAAGTTGACACACATATTTAGTCTCGATGACAATGCACGATTCATGAATTGCTGCCACATGCAATCCAATATGGCGGACGTTACAAAAAAATTAAAATTTTTGAATTACGTACAAATGACACTTCTAAATATTCTAGTTCTCTGGTTCACAACAATTACATTTTTTTTTGTTACGACTTTCCTTTTTTTATTATTAAAATTAGTTCATACATAACTTTAATTCCTATTATAAACAAAATCGATAAAATTAAACTCTTACGCAATATAAATAGCTTCGGTGTTATTGTTTTCGACTTTCTTTATTCTGTAAAAAATAAATATATGTTAGTAATTATATTTTTATTAATTATAAAAGTATGTATTTGAAACAATGAATTTGCAATTAAAATTACAAAAAAATATCTCGTAACGTAATTATGCCGCGAAAAGATCGATACGTTTGTATAGCATCAGGCCGGCAATGTCTGTTGTACAGTTGTACACGGCGTTTACGCACACATGCGTACGCATTTTGTTCGAAAATAAGAATATCTGATTTTAAAAAAAATCTATTGATTTTACTAAAAAAGTGACACAGTGGCATAGTAGTATATTGCTTGTAGAATAATCTGACAAAAAACCAGAATTATGGAATGTATATAAGTATAGTTATTATTTATTAAAAGATTTTTTTAGAGGTAACTGTGATTTTTTTCTATCGTACCAAATTAATTACATCATGTTTTCAGAAATAACAAATAACTAGCATGTATCCTGAAGATTATCATATATTTTTTTCATTTGGTTTACTGCATTGGATCATATACTTTTTTGCATTATAAAACTTGCATTTAGCTCATATAGGCCCCTTAATTCTACATTTTCCACTTTGGTCTCCGGCCGTCCACGTGGTTGTTTCTGAAGGTCGAAATTTCCAGAACGAAAACGTTGACACCAAAAACGTACCGTGCTTTCTTTTGCGACAACAGCGCCATACACATCATTAATCCTTCGAGCTGTTTCTGTAGTTCTGGTGCCACGGTAGAACTCGTAACTACTCGTAAATATATACCGATATTTCATGTTTTCCATTGTAAAGCGACGCCAAAGAAAAAACAAATGAATGACTGTTTTCGAAACTCAAATGTACCAGCTAATTTAATTCATAAATTTGAATTTAGAATTCTTAACCAAAGAGGAAATATTTCAGATCAAAGTGGTCAGTACGACAAAACGCTAATTTCATATAAAAAACTAACAGCCTGTAAATTTCCCACTGCTGGGCTAAGGCCTCCTCTCCATTTGAGGAGAAGTTTAGGAGCATATTCCACCACGCGGCTCCAATGCGGATTGGTGGATTCACATGTGGCAGAATTTAGTTGAAATTAGACAAATGCAGGTTTCCTCACGATGGTTTCCTTCAACGCTGAGCTTGAGATGAATTGTATACACAAATTAAGCACATGAAAATTCAGTGGTACTTGCCTGGGTTTGAACCCGCAATCATCAGTTAAGATGTACGCGTTCTAACCACTGGGCCATTTCATATATTATGTAGTTATTATAATAAATAATTAATAGTTTTATTGTAAACTATCGATAAAAATGTGCAAGCGTAAAATCGATTCAAAGATGAAAAATTTTGAAAGAATTTGAAAACGGTGATATTTTTATAAAAATTATTTTCCTCTAAGATCAGTATTTTCTAGATTGGACCATAACATGAAGGATGCGAGTTTGTGGTATGAGCCAAAAATAATTATTGGTACATTAGTCAACCACCATAGCGGTTGAGAACTATTCCACTCATAAAAGCATTTTCAAGAAAAGTTGGAATCTTACATCAAGCGGTCGTTCGAAAAAGTCTATCAAATTCTTTCCGTGCCATTTTGACACTGCGCCGACAGCAAATTAGTGGAACGAAAACAAGCAATGTTTATGTGGCAGAAACTACGGTAAAGAAGCACGGCATCTTATAATTAAAAAAAATATATATATTGAGTAAATAACGAGGAATATTAAAATAAAACAATATTTTTTAAGTAATGTTTATAAAATTATTCGTGATTTACCATTTTACAAAGTTAATAAAATAATATTTACAATCAATAAAAGCTATGAATATGACTACACATACATATGTAAATAAAATTCATTGACTCCCATTTAACATTACAATGTACATATATCATCTGTAGTACCCAACGCGTGGCTGACACAATGACTAAAATAAAAGAATACGTAATTACTAATAACATTATAATTATACATTTTAATAGAATATTTTAATAAATCGTAACAGGTATGTAATTATATATCCCTTTGTATTTTAATATTTTTACTTTTAGTCATTAAGTCGGCTTATCTTCAAAATAGCTAATAATTATTTATGTAAAATGAAATATTACTTTTATACAATGATCTTTAAACTTTCTTTCGTAATTTCTGAATAATTTTTATGTCATCGTATTATTTACAATCAACAGCTAAAATAGCCGTTTTTTTATTTATTTTCGTTACTTAAGCGTTATTGACAACGTCGCCTCATCAACGTCGTGCACATTCGTACAAGACTATCAAATTAATACTATATAAGAACATACATGTACACCTCTACTACGCGCGTGTAAACTAAAGAGTTTGAGGTAATTGGTTTCGAAGAGAACGCGGGTAACTTATCCAATGACTCAGTATTTACAACGTGCAAATTAAAATGACATAGCCAGATAGTTGGGAAATGTATCGCTGTTTTAAACGTGAACATGTTTCGAACTGCAGTCACGCAGGTATTTATAACGCTATACTTAAACAGAAGAATTGCACAAAAACGAAGAATAAAACATGGACGTATATAACTAGCATATTATATCTATATACAAATTCGTCTACGTTATATAAGTAGACCTGCTTTTAATTTAAAGTTGAGCATGATATTGTACACTTATGTACAGCGATATTTGGTAACGAGTAGTCACAAACACGCTAGTCTAGTGGCTTGTATCGGTCGCATGCAGTTTACGATGAACATGACATCCAAAGGAAACTTAAAGTAAATCAGGTCACATAAGTGAGGGAAGAATATATTTGTAACAAATAATAAGAAAATTACACATTAAATAAATAAATCATTCACATCGTGTGAACTCGGCGTCGAGTGTTCGATTTACATATGACCTCCAACTCGATTCGCCGTCTAGCACTCGACGAAAAATATCTACGACCTCTCTATTAACATATCATCTCACACACTTGACACTCTACACACGCACACATCACCACAGTGTCCAAACACAACTAACCCACACACTCATATCTTATTCATATTATAACTTTTAACGTCATTTTACCTTCTAAAAGGTATCCAAAATTCTGTACTACGTCTTTCGAACCTTTAACCGTTTAAAGGTCACGGGTAATACGTTTCCACTTCGAGAGCACTTAGAAGTTCACCCGACGACGACCGCACATGTGAGGAAAGTACTCCGAAGCGTTGTCGACGAAAGAGGTTCGATGCCGAACACGCAGACGATACGATATATATACACGCCGGCCGAGAACCGTGAATGCCTTTCGATGTCGCGTGGAGCGGAGACGCGGCGTCTACTTGATCCTGTTGAGCACGAGGTCGGTGGTGACCACGAGCCCCTTCTGGTAGGGCGAGTCGGCGAGCTCGGCCGCCAGCCGCGCCGCCTCCACGCCGTGCTTGCGCGCCAGGAAGCGCGTCTGCTCCAACCCGCGCGACTTGTGCACGAGCTCGAACGCCTTCTCCACGTCGCCCGCCTCTTGGAACCTCCTCATTATCATCGGGTTTAGCTCTGGGTACTGGAAGTTTTAATGGTTCAGTTTAGTCGGATAACATGCTGCGCTGCGCATCTAGTTTTGATGTCTGTATTTTTAGTTTGCGAAGTGGAAACGATTTCTAAGCTACTTTCACTCGTTTTATCGTCAAATATAATATAAACACGTCTATGATTGTCTAATTGAGTAAATAATTTTATTGCAAAATATCCAATTTGATCCAAACGTATTATTTAACGTCTAAGATAATGTAAATCATCCAAGGTACAGTCGTAGCTTTTTATTTCTGTTACCATAATAGAAACGACATCCTACCCCTGACTGCGTATAACAAAGTGCAGCAGCATTAGGGCGTTGTCCTAAGATAACCTTCTAACATTGTCATGTCACAACCGTTTACGTGTAATATACGTATAAAATATTGAGCGAGCACTTCATTCATAAGTAATCAGATTGTCAATATATCTTGCCGCACCCACTCACTTTTTACTAACGATAAGGGGATTTACATCAGCACTCTTTGTTGAATTTGATATTACATAGAAGTTTCTTTTTCTGTTCGTCAGTTAACAAACATATGTATATAAATCGCTAATGTCATTATATCAATCATAAAGTATAAGACTTGACATTGAAAATCAAAAACTATAAATATTTTGTTTGTGCTCAATTAGACGATCTGAACTGAAAGAAGTAAAGATAATCCAGTATTTTGATACTTGGAAAATTTGGATATCTGAAGTAAACAAAAAAAAAAACTTAAATACCTTTTCACACGCGAACAGGACAGGCGCAGTGGCCAATCCGAGTCTCAGATCAGCAGCGGTGGGTTTACCCATAGCCTGTGCGGAGGAAACGAAGTCCAGCAAATCGTCTACCAGCTGGAAAGACAGACCGAGGTTCCTTCCGTACTGGAATGCAAGCTCACAAGTATTTTCGTCGGCACCACTCAGGAGTGCCACCTGGAACAATGACCATTAATTAAATATATTACAATTACTTATCAACCAATGACATTTTTTATTTATTTTTTGGAAATTCTGTAATAGTTCTGCATATTTACCGCTTTAACAGAATTAGCGATGAGCGATGCAGTTTTTCTATACGTTTTTGTTAAGTAGTGCGCAAACCGTTCGTTCTCAGTCTCCTTGCTGCCGAGCTGCATGAATTCTCCTTGGACCAAATCTGTGACCACCTGAATTAAATAAAATATTATTTTTTTATAATATATTACAGTAACTCGTATTATCGTAAAATATGTAATCGTTATATTATGTGAGTTTTGGTGCAGATGTGTGTATAATATGTACTTCTTAAGTAAAGTAAATTAATAAAAATGGCCTCATGACTACGGCAGATACATTTCTGCCCAACCTTAGTGCTATATAATAATATAAAAAACTGAAATATATAAAATAAACATTGCAATGTTTTAAGACTACAATGAATCCTATAGAATAACAGTATTATTTTTATTACCTAATTTTTATAAAAACGGAATAAAACTTTAAAAATCGTTTAGTCAAATTCCAATGGAACCTAGGACCAAGCTAGGAACGTCACACAAATAACAATTTCAATCAGATAACTCTCGTGGAACATAGAAGACACTGATCAGCTTTTTTTAAATTATCCAGGATACCCTGAAAATGAGGGTTAGGAAAAATATACGTTTGCATTCTTAATTTGCTAACAATAATTTATATGCTCATTAATTATCGTAACATTGAAATTGCCAACTTAGGCAATACGAACGAAACAAAAATAAATAACTATGCTCAATAAAAAAGCGATAAATGTCTTCACAGCTTTAATGTGCGTGAACAGGATGCATCGCAATATAATGATTTAATAGCGCTAGAAGAGTTCAGGAGGTAAAGCCTACTATATTATATACGCAAGAGGAAATATGATTTAATAAAAAAGAAATAATTTACAAGCGTATATACCATTAATTATTTTTAAATAACTTGACAAGTAAAAGGTTTTTTTTTATTTATAAAGCAATTATTTAATCTAGGTTTAGGTCAGTTAATTTGTTCCTTAAATAGCATTTTTCGTGTTTAAGTAGTGTAATGATTTGTGAAACGACGAGATCAGTTTTGCAATGAATGAATATTCAGATACGTAGCGAACTTATAAGATTGTTTGCATGCGATGGAGCCTAAAAAAATGTCATAACATTTTGTTTGTAAGTACCTGACTGAGTACAAGAGTGACCTCGTCACTTCGTAAGCGAGCTATCATCATCGACGCCACAGCGAGGATGAAGTCGCCGGCCATCGCCACCTGAAATATAGAAAAATAAATTATTAATTCATTGTTTTATTATATATTTATTGCAAACCAAGAAGATACAGAACACATTTAATATATAATTAACGTATGTAATTTAAATACGATACTTTATAGTCTTAGGTGGTAAGAATTATATTAAAAAGATAATCATTTAGCTCAGCGTAAGCTTACAGTCTCTACTAAAGAGCGTTATCATAAAAGTTATTGCCGTAACAATATATCTTAAACTATTTTATCACCCATTACCAGTCAAATGTGATAATTTCATGATTAACTACGTATTTAAATTCAGTGACAATATCCTGAGATTTCAATGTACTTATAAAAAATAATTCATAAATATTTGCTAAGAAAAGTATAACATACACATGTCTGCATTATATACACATGTGTATATATATATGTGTGTGTGTGAATTTAATTAATAATATACTTGCAAAAATGTACCATAAAATTAACAAATAAATAAACAGGATTTTATTAAAATCATATACAAAGTTCTATTTAAACATACGTCTAATAGTAAAAAAACAGAGGCCAAAATAGATACTGAAGTCATTAGATTAAATTATACTATCAATGATTATTCTGTACAACGGTGGCGCTCATTTCTCCGACTGCCACCAAGAATGTGTAGAAAGTCGTGGTGCCGTCGCATACTAATACAGAGCGGGCGTTTCGCCGGACGCTCGGCCGGTGACTCGGCACCCGGCTTTCGGAAACACACTGTCCATTAACAAACACTGGACACTGGTTAGCCTACATCCATTGACCGGCTTCGATACACCTATATATAAACCTGGGTGCGACCGTGAAGAACGTCGGAACGAATACACGTTCATTTTATACTACCATTTGATGTTTTAGCCGCTTACCGGTTGAGACCGATTGTTTGTCCTTGGATTCGTGATTTACTATCTAAACATACACCGAGTAACAGAATATAATAACGTCACAAATATTATTGTACGAAATAATATTCTAAAAAAATTGTATTTATTATACGTTTTAGGTGCCTATTAAATACTTTCTTACAAAAATGTACATAAGGTGAAAGTTTGCCGAAAATTATTTCAAAATTATGCACATTAATATCTATGATTCAGACTTTTTATTGCATTAACATTTGTATAATGTTTATACAATGAATCTCACTTTATTTGAATTCCTAATTCTCACTTCGATATATTTTTTTAATCTTTTATATCAGATTTTTTTTTATAAATAAGTATTCAATGTATTGACTTTCTGAAATAAGTATTTGAAGTGGAGTCCCGGATCTATTTGAAGGACCAGTCCACGAGGGATTTTATTTGTAAAGTAAAACTTTTTTCGAAATATATATTTTTGAAGTAATTATAATCGGTCTAATATCCTAGTCTGTGTAGGTTGCGGAGGAAGTCTGTGTTTGAACGTAAACAGCACGCATACATTTCGATATTTAATTGCAAACTTACTTTAAGAACTCGACGCATAATTTGCATAAATGATCATACGCGTTGCCCTTTAGGGTCAGCTCAAAACACTGCAATAAATTAAATTTGGCAACCTTTTATGACTGTCTGTCTGTCTGACTAACTCTCAATGCTAAAGTGTAAGTTATCTTTGGCTATACAACAAATGCGAATAACAGACAACGAACAACAAAACGAGTACAACACGGAATAACTAAGTTATTTAGGGAGAGATGAGATAGTATATGCATATATTGCTTTAACTCGCCGCCAATCAAAAATTCTTAGGACCCGATGAGTTAGAAATACATTTTTATCGATGGATAATACTTGCACAATATAGTAGAGGAACACTAATAATTTTAGAGGTTTCTGAAGTGATGTTGTAAATAAATACATTTAGATCAATATGGCCCTTTACAGTATGTAATTTTAATGAATATTTTCGAAGATATTACAGATTTAAAATGCAGGGACTTAGCGGTTTGTATTGTCTAATGACTGAAAATTATATTTAGTATCAGCATTGCACCCGTGCGAAGCCGGGGCGGGTCGCTACTATTTGCTAAAGTAAATATAAAAATACAATTCGAGCTCATGTAAAACGAAAGAAAAAGCTAAGTGTAGCAACTAACCTGCCCGAAAAAATGTAACAAAATTATGAAAACCAATGACAGCTTAGCAACAGGACTCGGTTTATTACGATAACTGTAGCCATTTTATTTCTAAATCAAATCAAAATAGGTAAATGTTATATGAATAATCAGGACAGTCAGTTGAAGATATTTTTTTCTCATATGACCTAAATCTGCACGTCTACGTCAATGATCTCGAAATTGTCGGCTTCACTATCACCGCATCCACTTAACCTATAACGTCAGCGGTCAAACGACGAAGCAATATGTCCTTGAACCTTGTGACCTTTTGACGTTTACCCAAGCACTCGTAGAACTCGGTTATTGGGAAACAAAGCCACACGAACGGTACATTCAATACAACGTTCAACAATTTGTTCGTAACAAATTTTGAGAATAATTTCAAAGTAAGATCATCCGATAAGGGTATAAATATTGTTTACAATTATCAGGGCAAGGGAGAAAAGTAATCGTTGTGAAACTTCATTCTTACTTAGTCAGAATATTAGATAGATGTAAGACATTTTATGGTATTAAAGTATACGTGGGCAACGGGATCGCTGACGGGAACGGTCAGTGATGCGGCAGCGGACGGTGGTGGCGCGTGTCGTTCGTGCTTCGTCGAGTAAATCATGTACAGTCAGAGTAAGAAAACTTTCGTCAGTTTTCAAATTCATTCCTTTATCAAGTCGTAAACTTTTAGTACCTTTTGAAACTAAAGCACTAAACAGACAACTGCATATAAAATTAAACTATCATAGTATGATAACTTGGTTCAAAATATTGTAACATCTTTGGACTACGTCTAGTGTCATATCAACATGAAACCTTTTTAATGGCCTAATTAGTCATTACAATATTTAAATTAGATTTTATATCTTCTACTGAATTGTCAAAATCTGTCAGTGTCATGTATTTTCTTGCAATATCTTGCAATTTTACAGCAATTAGAATAAAAACGCTTGTAATAATATTCGGCCGTTATTTTGAGTGACGGTTTATGTAATGACGTAACGTATGATGAGTGGTTCCATCGGCACCGGGAAGTGGTGGTGATTCCTTGGCCTGCAAAAGCGGCGGATATAAACCCTATCGAAAATCTATGGGGTTTGATGGTGCAGCGGTGGATAAATAATAACGACAGAACCAAAGCAGCTGTCTTAGAACATTGCCGAAGTGTTTGGGAGAGCTTCAGAGGAACCGACATACACATGCTCTCGCCTTGTTGGATCAATGCGACAGCGACTACAAGCTGTGATTGAAACGAATCGATATACTCGTTTTTAAGAAAATAAATAAGATTTGTTTAAATGAATAAATTTTACCATAATTACTATTTATTTTTACTATTTTATTTACTTCTTCCGTCCTGCGGTTTCACCCGCGTTCCCGAAAGATTTTATGTTTTCCCGGGATAAAAAGTGTCAAATATGTTATTCCAGTACATATTCTATCTGTGTGCAAAACTTTATCCAAATTCGTTCAGTAATTTTAACGTGAAAGAGTAACAAACATACATCCATACCTCAGAGAAATCAGCCAGATCCATACACACAAACTTTAAGTGTTTATAATATGATAATTATATATATTTATATTAGTAGGAAGTAGGTTTACTACTATGCACTCTCTTTTATAAGAGACAAGATAATGTCCTAATCTCCGATGTTACACGAGCATTCACGAAGGGCTATGAGGTTTCGTGAAAAGTTGGTAATTGTCATCCCATTTGACGGCTTTTTCTTATTATTATTATAGCTTTTAAACGCTATTATACTCTTTGCTAGATGCGACTTATGATGACATTACATAAATGTCATACTCAATCGGTAAAACAGGTTATCGCTCATACTGAGCACACGAAAATAGATCTTAAGGTGACGAACCTTTTCTTACCCTGACTGTACATACATATTAACACACTTTCAGCCGCTATCCGAACTAAAAACATATCCGTTATACGTACGCTCCATCGCCGCTGACAGATACGCGAAACTTTTACTACAAAATCAATAAAAAAAAAAAACAGTCTGTATATTTAATCTCATCATAACGGTATATTTCGTAAACTTACAGACAACCTATAATGGCTTGTACCAAATAAATACAAAGATGTGGTATATACAAATGAAACTTAATTAAAGTAGTTTTATATAAAATTAAAAAATGATTGTTTGCAATAAATAATTTGCTCGTCATACATGCATACGGAAGAGATTAAGAGTGAAAGGCTTTCTAGCGAAGTGTTCGAAAGTATACTCATCGCCACATGAATAATTTACCAGAAAAATCTCTACGATTTCACGCCAACTGTATTCCGTATGCGTTTGAATTTCTATTTGCAACTCATTTACACCGACAACTTCTTATGCAAGTGTGTCCAACGTTTTATACGAATCAAAAGTCGCTTTTTTTTCCTTAAATCTGTCTCAACATGTTGAGCTAATTCTTAATCGACTTAAGGTCGATTAGTTCGCCGCTAGATTTTCAATATTTATGAATATTATGACGCGTATTTAACTATACTCTATCATTTAAATATTTAAGATTGCGCCATAACGTTTGTGAACTTGAAAACGATATTGACATGATCAGAATAATCTATTCAATGGTAAATTGCGAAATGAATTTTTCACAAGTGGGTCTCGCGTAAACTGAGTTCTTCGCGTGTATATAGTTGAAGTGTTCTTTCGCAAGGCAGCCTTGACAGTGGTGGTGGGCAGGTGGCGGACGGAAGGTGAATGTGGTGGGATGAATGTATGTCACGCGGACGGCCTTGAATCCCCTCTTAATAGTCTACCACTAACCGACAACTTTTCTATTTAGAATTCTCTTGAAAAACATTAATTTATTTCATAGTATCTGCCATGTTTTATTATAGCTCTCAGATTGCACAAATATCAGTACATCATCAGTTTTAACGTTATTATAGGTGTTCAAAAAAAAGTCGCATTCCATAATTATGATATTCAATATTCATCCAATTACGTTCCCCATCGAGTGATTTTACAAATATATGATTTTATAGTCATAATATTAGTCTACGATGTTCTACTGCGAAATAATGAACCGTCCACACAGATTAACATTAACAATTTACACATATAAAACATTATTACGGAAATAATTGAATGCCAAATAATATTTTTTACATATATAAATCTAATTAATTTTAAAAATATGAACTCTTTTTTTTTAGTTGTTGTCGAGTCGGAAGTTTTGTTGAAATTAATAATATAGTTAACATAACAATATCCCATATATTTATAGCGATTTAGTTTCAATCTACGTTTTAACTCTAAATACATCTTAGACACAGTAAATTATATGACAAGATCTAACATTTAGTAGAACTGGTACTACACTGTAATCTTAAACATGTTGTATTGGAATGATCAAGATTTATTCGAATTAATGTCGATCGAAGTATTTCGCATCGAGTGAGTGGTTTGTCCAGTGATTGCAACATGCAGGCATGCTGTGGCGATTAGTAGCCAACGAGTGGGCCATCGTTTCAACACACCTGCCTAGATGACGAAGTGGCACGTGTCTTAATAGAAATTTGGTTACTTTGTGCATTCATTACATCTATAAGCAAAATATCTTTATTACATATAATCTATTATTATTATATACCAACAGTAAGCGCGACTAATATCATATATATGTATAAAATTGCATTAAATAAATATCGAATTAAATTAATCTTTACAGTTGTTTGAATGAAACGGTACTAACAATTTAATGTGTACCTTATTCGACTGACAATGTTTTGGATTTTATCAATAGAAGAACGAGTGACGACGGTCGACCCACATATCCGCTCGAGCCACGCGGTACTGTTATGAAGACCAGTTTAACTTCGCCCATAATTAAACAGAGGCAGGTCAGATGAAAGTGTTGAACGAATTTTGCTTTCGACGGAAACTCATGTCATACGGTATTTCAATAGAAAGTGTTAGGTTTACGTTTTTATTTACATTAGAAACCTGTTCGAATGACTTGTCTATCTTAATTTCTCAGACGTGTATTATGATAAGATTTCTGAATAAGAAACGTCTAGGAAACAAAAAGTGTGCAACTGTTGAACTTGTGAACATAAACAGTTTTTAAAACCATAAAAACAATACCAAATATTTATGTTGTATCTTAAAATAAATGTAATAAAATCATATAAAATTCACAAAATCTGCCGTGCTACGTATTTCGATAAAATCCTTTGAACTTTACTTTTCCTTTCGAAATAATGTTGTAACATTGTCACATTCAACAATGACGTGAATTTAAAATAATTCGTACATTCGAGTACATATGTAGTGTATTTTTATATACTTTCTTATGAGTTTTATTCATATACTTTTATGTATGTTTCTGTGGTTTCTATGTATCGTCTCCAAAGCACAGAAGTTTAGTGACAATAATTCAATAGGTTATTTTAAATAACACTTTCAATTTGTTTGATCATTTAGCTGTTACAAATTTTATTAAAAATTGTGACACTAAATGCAAATAAAATAAATATAATAAAAAAATCATAATATTTTTGAAAGTTCTAGAGCTAAATATTTAAAGCATATAACTATTTCCTAATTATGATAATTTTATCCAATTTTCATTTAAACATACTGCGATTTCATAAAAGAAACTCCGAAGTTGAATTACACGAATTGTTATTATGAAATAAAATGAGGTGTAAAAAAAGTGACAGACTGTAATTAGTAATGATTACTCAGTACTCTTGGAGGAAAAAGAGAATTTATTTAAACGGTCATAAGATAAAGGGCTGAAGAGAAAATATACTCGCGCCAATTCTTCGCGATTACAACATACTAAAATGAATTACGAGAAATAAAAAAAACTAAAAATCATAATAATTGGACCGTCTGTTAACGTGCAAAGTAAATCACAATTAAAATATTTTTTACCTTAACAGTTGTTTATTTCTTTAGTATAGTTGTTGGGTTCTGTAGATTTTTTTGAACATAACACAATAAACATAGATTATATAAAGTTTAAGTAAGATAACTATTGTTTTAGTCTTTATTATTTCGTCGTCCTTGTCAATGGTTTTTATTAATTACCTTATTCAAAACACGTATAGCACGTCTATACCAGGTGTATACCACGACATACATATTAAAGTGACACAAATTCTTATATAAAATACGCCTACCTTAATTTACTTATTAAACATTTATTTAAAATTTGAAAAAAAAATATCTATTCAACTTAAACGTGAGAACAATGTCGTAAGCGTTAATTTGAAATAGTCTGCCGGATAACTATCATAGCCATAAAAAGCGGTGGTATGGTCAATATTAGTTGTTACTACGACAAAGTTATTTGACTTGACAACAATGTGTGTAGTTTATGTAATTTTTGCCTCTAGATCAGTTAAAAAACTTTATGGCCAATACTAGACAATAAATTCCAAGTTTAAGAAAACTAGTTTTTCCTGTAGCAAAGATTCCCAGGAGTATAGGACAATAGGCACTGTAGTCGAAGCTATTTAATAATATAAAGAATATATAAATATTCCAGACGCGTACGGTCCTGATTAAAACTTGCAGTTCTACGGCGACGACTTCGAAGTCCAGCGAACAATAACTTACGAGACTTATTCTGAACAATGGTCGCAGAAATGATAGGAATCGCCAATTATATTAGACGCTGACGTTGTATTTCGCATCCTTGACAACCGCTCCTATTGTCGCGGACGATTATGCACACGTTACAAAGCATTTGTAGAACATATATTTGAAGCAGAACAATAGAATGGGCTTAACAAAAAATCAAAGTCAATAACCGTGGCTTTAAACTTCATAATATTTTCATTATCACAAACCATTCTTACAAGAATAGTTTGATTATAATGAGATAAATACATTCAGTCAATTCTTTACTAAGTTTGTAACTAAACGAATAAATCTTTGTTTAGTAAAAAAAACAATTTATATGTTGGACGTGAATAATTTTCTGCACATTAGTCTCTTTTTTTATTGATACAATAAACATTGCGTTGGACGTATAATAATGTAAATTAAGTAATTAATCTCCAAATGTCGTAAGAACACATACCCATGTCACATGTATGGCCATAGTAATAAGATCATTAACGTTTAAATCAAACAGACACACCTTAATACACAAAGCCATCACTAAGACAAGGCATATATGCTAAATTTAAGTAGGTACATATAATAAAATTCTTAGATGTTGCTGAATTATAAAAATCTATTTTTATTGTTTTGACTTCATAATCCATTATTAATATATTTTTAATTCAGGATATTCTTTACTTTAAAAACGTAATATAATATTACAATTACATAGTGTAATGTTCAGTTTATGCAATGTTTTTGATGATTATTATTTATTAATTTAAAATTTTTAATTTCTTCAAGTTTAGAATGTTTATATTTTTCAATTTTATCTATTGCATAAATGGTAAATAATCTTAATGTTAATTCTTGCATTTGAGTGACACTAGCAAGAAGGTTCTATAAAAAGTAAAATTTTAACAACAATTTAACTACCGACGGCTGAAGGTTGTATTTAATTGTAATGATGGATTTATGTAATTACATATACTGCATACTAATAAAATATTTATATGTGCTTAATGTTAAGTATCACATCGCCGGAAGATGTAATGGACATTTAGTGCTTTATATGTGAAGGACGGACAAAAACGCGCAATGCATACAAGTAGTATTAATAACATAGTAAGATATGAATTTACAATCTCTCTGCGGGCTCTTGTTGCACGGGTTACGTTACTTGTTTTCAATCGACCGTTTTTGTAATTGGACCATTTAAATATATTTATTATACTATTAAAAACTCGACGATTTTAATATGATGCTCTTATTAAATAATGATAATGATTTGAAATAAAGAGGGCGTATACTATTTTTAAAAATAATGTAAAAGTATATATTAAAGCTTCGTTTATAGTAAGAAGATAGACGATAAAACAAAGTCCCGGATGATAAGTAGTCTCCTCTGCCCATCCCTTGTCAGTATAATATATACCGAAAGACGCCAGCCACTTTCACAATAGATATTTGTAATTGATATAAAAATATATCAATTCAATTAATCAAAAACTACTACTAATATGATATCAAATAAACACGAAATTTGATTGTAATATCTTTGGCCAGCCCAAAATAGAGATTGAGATTGATTTTGCAGACATAAAAGTAGAAGAAATAATATTGAAAGCTTGATAATAAAACGCATATTTTAAATAAAATAGTTGGCGGCGCTTAGGGAGTTGACGCCGAAGTGTCTGCGATTTTGTTTTATCTCTACATAGTAAAAACAGTATCGCTTCCCGCCGTCTATACGCTTAGAGCTACGAAACGGATTTTAATGCGGAACGATGACGAATTTTTTGTGTTGTTCTTATATCTAAAAGTTGTATATAGACCCTTATTGAACCTACATGAAGCCGATACGGGGTCTAGTTATTTTATAAATACAAAAAAGTCTTTATAAAGTATATATTTGTAATTTACAAGTCATCATTACAATATGTTATCAGAATAGTATTATAAAATAATAATAATAATATTGTGCAAAGACTTACGAAAACTACCTTGAGAAAACTAATGACCATAATACGTTTGACAAATATATTCATGTAAGGGGGAAATATTACACAATACAGAATTTATAAATACGTACGATGCTCTCGTATACTTTTGGTTCTAATATATATTACACAAATAGCAAGTTATCTGACCCCAAAAAAATTATGAATGATTTGTAATCAAGAGTTGATCTACAGTTTACATATGATATGACACATTGAAAACTTTTTTATTCGTTATTTATAAACAAATCTTACTGATTTTTCTGAGAAGATAGAATTTTAATAGATGATATATAAGAAAGATAATGTATTGGTCTATTGTTTATAGATAATACATTTAATAATAAGGTTTATTTTCGAAACAAAAATTATATTCAAATAACACAATTCTTAGCGTAGGTACCAGTAACTACGTCATAAAAGGCGCATATATTTCTATAATTCATGGGTTAATATTTGAAGCGATACAACATTAAATGATGAAGTATAAACGAGGCGAAATCAAAAATTATAAAACGTGAGGCCGCAGGCCGCGGGCCGCAGGGCACTTTCACCGGAGGTCGTCAGCTTTCGGCCCCTCGCTGGCATCTCGAATCTCAACTGACCACCTCTCGCGGCTCACTACGTATCGTGTTGTTTACGTACGAAGCCACTATACACCTCCGTCACTATGTCTGTCTCTTTCTTATAAATGTGTTAGTGAAAGGTAGCATCGTCTGTCTATATCGTTAGGTGTAAGCGATGCGGACTACTTCCCACAATTTGTATTATTCTTTTTTTATGTAGGACAAGAACCTGAACGTGACTTAATGATCTAAATTCTTTAACTCTCTTTAATTTTGATACAGCGATGCTATGACGATCAATTTTTTATTTTGTTATCTTTGGGTACGCAGAAATATCTTTGATAGAATAGATTATTAGATGATTTCCTCATTCCGATCTACAAATAACGTACTTCACGTTAAAACCCACTTTCTACATTAATTTTAATTGGACATGACCATTCCTCAAATTTTAATATTTACTCATAAAATGGTTAGATAATGAGTAAGTATATGTATGTAAACTTAAATATTGTTATGTCAATATATGTTAATGATATTTGAGCGAAATCGTGATACTTTTCCAATTTTTTTAGTTCTATCGTACTGAAACCTCGATTGGAGCGGATATAGAAAACATTGTAGGACATTACCTTATAGAATAAGGACAAGTAAAACGGTTTTGAGATTATGTACACTCATCGTAAAAGTATTCCGAGATGGCAAGGAATCGAGATATGAAAGTGCCCGAGCCATAAGAGATTTATCATCAGCCCTCATTTAAGAATTGTACGAGTAAGTACAAAAAATTAAGTTATATCGAAAAATTTAAGCTTAGAAAATATTGACATTATTTATACATGTCAGTAATAACACAAGTCTTTTTGAAACGAATATTTACCTCGAACATATCATAGGGGTCGCTCGACAACTGCCGCTGGTGTTGAGCTCGTTAAAAATATTTACAAGGCCTGGGAGGAGTCACAGGATGCCTTAGAGATATTTTGTGATTTATCTAAGGCCTTTGATTGTGTGCAACATGAAACTTTGGTCAGAAAACTACGTCATTATGGAATTAGGGACACTGCACTCAGTCTTCTGATTTCGTATCTGAGCAATCGGATTCAGAGGGTTGATGTAAATGGAAAGAGATCTCCCGGGTCTCCAGTTACTATGGGGGTCCCTCAAGGATCAATTATTGGACCATTTCTCTTCCTTCTTTATATAAATGACCAGCCACATTACCTAGGTGATAAACTCGAGATAGTATCGTTTGCTGATGATACGTCTTTAATTTTTAAAATAAAAAGACGTCTTTCAATATATGACGATGTGAACAATGCTCTCTCTGAAATAGTAAATTGGTTTAGTGTTATTAATTTAATGTTAAATGGTAAAAAGATAAAATGTATTAAATTCACTACTCCCAATGTAAGATGTGTCAAAACGAGTGTACTTTTAAACGGGGAAGCATTAGATGTTTTAGAATCAACAGAGTTCCTTGGTATGACAATAGACTCTAAGCTCCAATGGGGCCCCCATATAAATAAATTGGCGAATAGACTCAGCTCTGCAGCCTATGCGGTAAAATAATTACTCTTGACTGATGTGGATACCGCTCGCCTTGTGTATTTCAGTTATTTCCACAGTATAATGTCGTATGGCATCCAACTCTGGGGTAAGGCAGCTGACATTAATTCCATTTTTGTACTGCAGAAGAGGGCTATTCGTGCAATTTATAACCTGGGCCCAAAAGATTCGTTAAGAGGTAAATTTAAAGAAATTAAAATAATGACTGTCGCTTTTCAATTCGTTTTTGATAATGTTATGTATGTACGCAAAAACATAAATGATTTTCCCAGAAATTGTGACGTACATTCTATTAACACTAGGAACAAGAATAAACTTGTTACTCCAAGTACCCGGTTACACAGGGTTAGTAACTCTTTTTTGGGCAATGTATACGTTTTTACAACAGGATCCCAGAAAACGTTCCAAATTAGTCAATTATAAAATTCAAAAGAATAGTTAAAGAGTGTTTGTGCTAAAGGATATTACAACAATTGACTGCACACCTTGCGAATGAAATGATCGCCTCCAGGCTGTTTCAAATAACTAAAATATAATTATTATTGTACATGCAAAATGGAAAAAAAAATAGAAAAATATCCCGCTGAGTTTCTTTCGCCGGTTCTTCTCAGGTCCGAGGTGTTAAATTCCGAACCGGTGGTAGATTTTTGACTATCAATAAGCAAGTGTAAACACTTCTATAATGAATAAAGATTTTTGACTTTGACATACATAATCGTTATAGTCTCAGTATTATTTATTTAAATAATATATTTTCGAAACTATGCGCTGTATGTAGTTAGTATATATATGTTTGCTGAGCAATTGTTTAAAGATCCACCTTAGCAACCGACTTAACACACATATCATTATATCAAAGACGTCATTCATACCATTTGATTCTTAATGGGAACGACGCTCTATACATACATAAATAGCAGGTATTTTTGGGTTATTCCAAGACAAAGAACTATAACTAGGAATGTATCTTGAACGATCTTTCCATATTTAATGTTGTACGGAAAACACAAATATATGTACGTGATTGATTTATTATTTAAAAATATATTATTTTAAGCCTAGTTCGATTTAAATATGTATGTATCTTAAATTCGATTAAATAGACATATAGTATAGACATATATTAACGTAGTTATGACATATATTTAAAAAAATCAAGTTATATAAAAGCGTTTGTGTAATGATTAATACTTCATACTATTCGTGAAGCTCACATCATTCATACGAATCAGATAAGTCATGCATTAATCGTGTAGACCTTAAGATAATATCGTTTCATTGTTGCACTTGTGAGTGATGGAATTGCGCAATCGGACGGTGAGATAATTGACACATACCTTTTTGTGGTTCCAGAGCACGTTGACGGAGGGCTTCCCACGTCGGAAGTCGCTCTGATCGATGACGTCATCGTGGATCAATGAAGCAGAGTGGATCATCTCACTAATCATGGCCACTTGCCGCTGAGTTGGCAGTAGGGCACTGGTGAAACGAACGAGTATTTAAATTTCAAATTTAAGATAGTCCACCAATTAACTTAATGAAATTAGGTAAATGCAAACATATAAAAATATTGCACAATATTGAGAAATTGTTGTGGTTTAAATTATATTATAAATTAATATGGATGTTTTATTTATTAGTAATAAAATATAAAAAGTTAAAAAAAAGTGAAGTCCCTAACATCCTGTAATTGTCTCACTGCTTGACTAAGGAATCCTCTTAATTTTTGAGGTTTTTTTTTTTAAAATTAATTTAAACGATTTTGTCATGAAAAAAAAAACGTTAAGTCTGTAAGGAATATGATCAAAGAAGTAATCATTCAATGATATAATCGTTCATATTTACAATATTTAATAGTTCATATTTACAATGTATATTTCAATGAATTATTTATTTTGGCAATAATGTCAATAAACCGTTTAATTTTAGACGTGTTTAAAAGTGATATTATTGCTTTAAGCTAGTTGAGAAAACATTACGTAATTGTATCCATATCCTTAAGTAGCAATTTAAAAGAATTTTAATGATATTTGCATGTATTTTGGTGATTGCAAACATTAATTTGCCTTTTATTTGATTTCCTAAAAATTTTTTGGAATTTTGTAGACTTGTACCATGTGCCTGACGTCACCCTTCGTTGTGAATCATTTTAGTGATGCGCTAGGCATTCCCCGCAATACGAATAATTAAATCGCTAAAATCTCTCTTTGGTATTGATAGATGCGTTTAGTAAAAAAAACATCAGTCAGTTCTTACGACCTCTACGTGATTTCACTTTTCTTTTAGGAGTTTAATATAATAGATAATGTAGTAAATTATTGTAGGTCCAATGAAGATATATAAAAATACAACAATATACTTCTACAAACTTATAACTCATTTCGAAAGCGCTACAGTCTGCACCAATCTAGCTTAGCTTAGTTGATACAATTAAAAGTATGTAAATATTGAGTGTACTAAGTATTGAACGAAGATGACAGCCTCCCTGATGTATTATGGAACACAATGGTGTTATTATTTATACGATTATAAATAATTCTACACGCAACCAGTGCGCACGCATCGCACTTATCATGTTCCTTACATATTCTCAAAGTGTATAGGGCAGTCCGCGGCGAATCATAGTGGCGACGTGAACATACTGCATAATTAGGAGATTTATTACTTCTGTACTGAATTCCTTAAGTCTTATCTTTAAGGAATTCCAGAGAACTAACAACATCATGAAGGACGATGTACTTTATACGCTTAACAATTTAAAACAAAACAACAAGTCCTAGCTGCATTAAAATGTGCATTCAAGGAATCTATTTACATATTGAACATTCAATATAAATGTTAGATTTAACATAACTATTAAAAATAAGGAAAACGCTGAAAATTTCTCTATGCAATATATTGTACTATTATTATATATCCAATAAAAAAAATATTATTATCAGACTTATTTTATTCCAGATTTAAGTAAAGCAGCAAACATTTTCTTCTCACATATTTTTGTCAAGATGTAAGCATATATTTAAAGATACAAATTTCATTTGTATATGGAAACAAATGTAATGAAAATAAACAATAAAATGTCTAGTGCGAAAAGAGGACAAACAATTGTGTCCCCTTTTTCACCTTCAAAGTCTGGGTTAGAGACATTGAACTCCTGACCTCAATCACAGAATTCATTCGTATAATTTAGCAACCAACATTAGAGTGAATGGCGCGCTAAGCCTTAGCTGCTGAAAACAACGATAAGCAATTAAATAAAACGTAAATACGAAAAGTCACATATAAATAATTCAAGTAAGAAAACTTGCAATCATTCACCACAAATACTTATACTACGTATAGTATTATAACTCTGGTTTTTAATTGATACTTTATTTCAGACTTGTTCTTAGCATCGCCCTCAATCCACTTCACCAATAGTGGGGGTTATCCGTCTACAATATAAAACCGGGTGATCATATCTTGCTCACTTTGAGTAAAGATTACAAAAGTACTAAACTAAAATGCGTTCCATTAATAAAATTATATTTAACGATTTCTCCTACTACTTTGAGAATTGCAAAAAAAATACCTATATTTCGGAATTGCGTATTATACTTGCCCTTCCCAAAATTTAACACACCACCGGCTTGTATCCGAATTGATAAGAAACATAGTGTACATGCAATATCATGTCAAATGTTCCTTACCTGTTTTCTCCATATACATGGTAGTTGACAGCTCTTGCCATAAGTGTAGTCACCATCGGCCTGAGTGCTTTGCCCTGTCCGTCGAAGTAGTATGTAGCTATGGTGTTTAGCTCGGGCTGGTTTGTGTTGCGTTCCAATTCCTGTGAACCAAAAACACTACAGTCGAGTTTGCATCATATATTACTACAGTTTTACAGTTATGTACTAATAATCTAATTTGCTACCAATTATTACATAACAGAAGCAAATTGATACATAATAGTGTCATTTATATTATAATTTATTCGTACGATGCATGACAGCACTAATAGCGTAATCTCGCCATTCAATACATCAATGTTAAATTTCAAAATTTTCGATCACAAGGAATTTAAAGAAATAAATAATAACATATCTAAATTTAATACACATGTTTTATTTCAACATTAAATGTTAACCAATATATTATAGTTGTGTTTGAACACGATGTATCGAAAGGTCAGTCGTTTATCTTATTTGTGATAATCTTTTCTATATTTCATAAAGTAATAAATATTCATCTTTGTATATCAATGAATTGTACAATCTTTTATCATATTGGCATATAAGATTATACAATAAAACTATTATACGCCCTTAGTCGAGATATTAGCAGACCAAATTTAAAATAGCTTGATTATGTAACACAACCACACAGAGACGAAAGCCGGAGTTAACGTATCGTCATTGTCTTCACACATATGAACATCTATATTTTAAGAATTTTACACTTTCGCTCGTAGCTCCGCGTTGTGTATGCGTAGTACGTATTACGTTCATACAGAAATATGGATGCAGTTTACGATGCTGCATGTATTAGTTTTTTTATTATTTTCATGTTTTATTGTGTTTTAAAATTTGGGAAGTCATTGAAACCCTATCATTTTAAACAATAATGAATGTAACAATAAAACTAAAATACTAAACGAAAGCGCATTCGTTACCTTAGGTTATAACTTATAAGGCTTGTCCTTGTGCTTGATGGTTTTGGTGTGATGATGTATGATTTAATTAATTATTATGTAGGTTGTAGATGTATAACTATATAGATACTTGTGCTCGTTCAGAAATCGAAAATCGAACATAATCATTTTTATCAATTTGAGGGGAGGAATTTGTTTGTTTATATCGAAAATTATTTATTCTACTCCCGTTTCCAAATTTAATAGAGCTCGTCATGGCAACCAAACAAAAAAAGAAAATCGGCTGACTTAGACGAAAACATAGTATTGTACAGTTATATCTCTGCCTACTTATGATAATTGTGGCTTTATTGGAATCTTGAATATTTTATTAGTAATTTATTTGCCTATTGATTTTCTTTGAAACTTTCAAGTGTTTACGTCAAATATAGTTTTATAAAAAGTTAATTTTAGGTATGATGATCCATATCCAACTGATTTATAAAAGTTAAAACAAACAACGGACGCTTTAAGTAAGACTGTTTTTGTGATTATCATAAACATCGATGGGGATCCACACAGATATTGTCCAAACATTTGGTCTATATATTTTGTGATATAGGTTTATGTTATTGGAGTATGCATCATTTACTATAAGTGTTGTGAGTCAGTATTATTACTCGAAAGAGTGTTATTGGTTTTCCTGGTATTCTGAATGCCTTGAGTGATCTGGATGATATTCGGCCAATTAATCCATAATTGGGTTATTCCATAATGGATCGCCATTTTTAAGTTTTAGCTAAAGTACAATCGTAACTTTATTGCCTCGCGTTTGATGAGATATAACAACAACAAAAGGAGCAACGAAAAAAAACCCTGAGATTCACATATTCCATGCGATTTGCTAACAGTTCCGCTATCTTATCCAGTCCAAACACTTCTTGATGAATATAAATTTATTTGTAAAACAATTCCACTTAAGTACTTTTTATATTTAATTTGATTTTAAATTAAATTACAATCTTCCTATAACAACTCTTACATTTATAAACGCAATTTTTTTCACGAATCCATAAAATCAAAAAACCATAGATTATTCAAGATTTCAAGATTATATTTAATAAATATAATCACGTTATATTATTTTGTAAGACTGTACACAATATACAATACGATAAGGTTGTATGTGGTGAAACCTTATATCCTGGATGTACTTTTATTATCACAGTTATAGATCTCCTTAATATAGTAACGGGTAGTTATTTAAACCTCAATAATTAACTAATATATATAAAATAAAGTTAAAACATGACATTAACTGAATTCCAGTTATGATTTCGATAAGAACAGTCCAATGACACATTTCAACACTATTTATTTAGCACACAAATGTGTTGATTAGTTGTTGTCGCACTGAGCGCATCACAACTGTTTGAAAATTAGACGAGAAGGTTAAGTTCGAATTGGTTAAAGAAATATAATGGGTAAAAACCTATTATAATGTACTAAATTTCCGTAGAATTTAATTACGCGTTGAATCATTCATGAATACGTAAATGTGGCCTGTCTTTATTAGCCTTTTTTTAAGTTATCTATGCAAACGCGCTGAATAAAGAAAGTGTTGTTCTTGGCGGTTTTCTTCATAGCATTTAGCCCCGAAAGAAGGTCAAACGCTCAAGTTTCGCGTGGTTTCCACACGCCACACTTTCCATCGTTCGTTCTATCGCAACATCCATTCAATACTGGGATATCATTAATGCAACTAATATTCATCTCTCAAGGTTTTACTTTTAAATTTATCCCGTTAAAAAACTAAATACGTTTACTAAAGACTCAAAACCTCAACTGCTCAACGGCTCAACGGTTGCACGTATTAGTAAACATTGAAAGCATTTGCTTGTTATTAGGTAATAATAAAAAAAACTAACAGACATTTAAATATATATAACATATATAAACATTTCTATTGTTAGTTATAATATATAATAAATATGAATGCAAATACATATAAAATAATACTAGGCTAAAAACTTGATAAGATAACATTACTTTTTAACTTTAAAGACCAAAATATTAATACCGCTTCAGTACTATCTGAACATATAAAATTAATAAACGGCATTCATCAAAAACTAATTGAATACTTATACGCAATGCTTTTAGAATTATTAATATTGTATACGAGTATTTTATAGAACCTTATCATGCTCTTTATCTTTTTTATAAACTGTTTACTGTCAAAGAACATTTGAGTCAAGGACTACAAATTCAACATCCGAAACGGATTTTTGCAACCATGGTATTGCAATAACATGTATGATCATTACTAAACGACAAAAACACTCATTATGCGTAGTTATCTAAATAATGTGTCAACTCTTTATTTCAGTGATCTCATATTATAAAGGGTTTTGTTATTTATTCATAGAAGTTCGTATTAGAGCCATCATAGTTATTGCAGTTCGAAATGGATAATGCAATAATTTTATTCGTTAATATATTTAAAACGGCAATCGTCCAAATTTCTTACTAGTTATTTTTTCGTATCACTTGACGTTTTATTTGTGCGTTTTAAATAAAATAAAAACTAGCTGCGGAATTAATTTTAAAAACATAAATTTTCATATGTACCCATGACTCTTAAAATATAATGAATGCTCGTGATGTCTTTGTAAGTGAGATATAGTGAGATATAGGATCAATGCAAGTCGTGGTAAAGTATTCGAGTTATAAGCTTATCAACACGAATGTAGGTATCTAACTTAGATACTAGTGTTACTGTGCCGAGGCCATATTTTGAACGCGATAAATGATATGAACGATAACATATGTAAGTCTGTCTTCTACCAGTCTTGAACTGGATACACGATTAATACACACAGTACTTATAGATACCCTTGTAACCTAAATTGACAGAATATTTGTACCAACTAATATTATAAATACAAGAATTTTATAAAGGCTGTTTTCTTTTATTTAACATAGAATTCGATTACTCTATCATGAAAAACTTTCATCCTGTATTTAGCCACTCATGGAATGGATATTAAAAACCGCTGTAACAATTGTCTTTAAATCACAAAACATTGCATTACCATATTCTTAACTTCGAAAATGAATAACTTCCATACAAACTTTCATCTCCAACTTCACCGTCTTAGGAGATTTCAAAAAATATGTATTAGTAAGCATATCTTTCATTTACAAGCGGGGATTCAAAAACCGATTTTCATGTTTCTATTTTTAAAAGGGTCGAAATTCAATTCGAACTTTCAATAAAATCTTTTACTGGTGTCCTATTTAAGAGAAGGCTAAATACCGATTCCGATATTTCTAACATCAAAATGACAAATTTACATCCAAACTATCATCTTCCAACGAACCCCTAGGGGAAGAATTCTTTCTTAGTGCTTACATACATTCCATACGTAATTCTTGTGCAAAATTTCATATTGCTATATCCGCCAGTTTAAACTGAGCGTTGAATATCAGTCAGTAATTATAAAATTCTATTAAGTAGATTAGGTATAAGTACAATTACTATACGATATCTATAAGCAATCACCAGTGATGAACGCGTTGCTCAACCCTCATCTGCTCGCGTGTTGGCACGTCATGACTTTGACACACTTAGCGATCAATGGACACCAATGACTGTCGATCGATAGTAATTTACCTGACATAAAAATTCTCGTAGTAAATGCAATTACGTGGCCCAATAAATAATTGTACATTTCAAATTTGTCCTTTCATATTCATTTTTATTATATATATAATATAATTATACGGCTTTTTAATTAAAGATTTCAGACTGAACACATGTTGTTATTATACATCTGTTGTGAGAATTTTATATATTTATACCACTAGTTTCTAATGATATATAACGAAATTCCGTATAACTTATTCCAACCACAAGAGGTCAAAAGTAAAATAAATATAATTTGTCATGGAATTGACGTGATATTATTGGTCGAAAGATTGAATAATTGAAAAATGGTTTTTGGAACAGCTACAAAGCTGTCATTAGAACTTAAAACATAATTAAAGTGGGTTAACATCCACCTTATAATTCAATGCTTTTCATATGTAGTTAACAATACACGTTAAATGGAATCCACCCGTATTGGAGCAGCGTGGTGGAATAAACCAAAGAGGTTTAAGCCAGCAGTGGGACATTTATAGGCTGAACGGTAGCAGCTGAGCTATTAGTTGATTGCATGACATACGTAAATCTAAGGTTTGATTATCTTTATTCTTTCTTAGATTGGCTACTATTACTGTTTTAAAACTGGTTAACTGTTTGTTCACAAAAACGATAAATTTTATATAACCTGTCTGAAAATCGATATACTCATTTGTATCGTTGTGTTGGTGATATGGGTATTTTATTTTATCAATTTCATCAAATGCTGAGTTTGGTCTGGCAGACATCTAATTTTATCGCTAATGGACACAATTATTCTTTATAATTGTTTTTTTTTAAACATATTTCAAACTAATTTTAAAACGCGTTTCTATATAAAGTATATATAATATATATGTGCAATAGTAACTTACTGATCGTATATCTTCATATATTCCATTAAGGTCGTCTTCTAGCAAGCGATATGGGTCGACTATTTGTGTTCCATAGTCTGGTAGGGATCCTGTGCTTGTGCTTTGTAGGCTTGAAGCGAGTCGCCGCGCTGCGCCCGCCACTGCACCACCGCCTGCTGACCCGCATGCAGGACCGCATGTTGTTACTCGCTAAAAAATAAATTAACCATTATTTATCTCATTAACGTAAATACTATCAAATCTGTGATATATTTTAAAAAAACTTAAATATGTGTTTATTCATAGGTATTTCATTGGATTTCTGTCCTGTTAAATCATGTTTTTAAACATTTGCAAATGTAGGTTTAAGAAATTCGAAGTAGATAAGAAATTAAAAAAAAATAACATTTTTACTTTTTCCTAAAAATCTATTAGATGTAATATTTGTAAATTACGGCTTGAAATGCATTTATTTAAAAATCATTGAGTTCGAGGGTAAAACTTATAATTAAAGCAGTTGGTTCGCTTTATTTGGGTTGCAGATAGTTGTATATTTATAAAATAATTTAGTATAATTAAACTACAGTACTTCTAATAATAATAAATAGATAATAGTAAAGTGTTGCTAAAAGTTTGCACGACCTAAATTCTTAACGTTACTTGTGTCAAGTTATTACAAAATATTTTCAAAGCATAACAATTTTCCATTTAAAATTAAAATGATAATAAATCTCTTAGATAATTGCATCGGTAATATGTTTGTCTTCATAACAGTCCATTCATAGACTTCATGAAACTGTTACGAAACAAACATGTGTCCACGAAGAGGCGCCGAGTTGTAAGCTACCGAATATATTCACTTTCAAACCCCCTTGTTATTTATCATAAATCATCATTAATAATTTATATAATCACGTCATCAATCATCATTATTATAATATTTAAAACGTCACCAATTTAGCCATAAAAGGTAAAAGTTAATAACTTCTTTATATTTTATAAACATGAGAAAAACATTGTTTATTTAACGATAACAGATCTAATTAGTTTTGATTAACACTTTTTTTTTAAGTACAAACGAAAATTCCTACAGCGAATCTATTTCAACAATAGTTTATTCAGATAGCTTACTTGATAAAAAATTAAGTATAGCCAAGTTAAAATAATGCAATTAATCATAAAAAAATATCTCTTATATATTATTACATATGCTGTTCGTATTCGTATACACGCATATAGGAGTTATTAGAGAAATTACAAAAACGTTCCTCATGTGACAAATATTTGAATGATTCAGTTACGCCTGATAAAGTGAGGGTGCGGCAGGTGCCCTTAGCTCAAAAGCGGCAGTGACCGAGATCCGTGTTTCGCAACTGTTTATGCAACTACATGCGAGTGCAGTCCACACCTGATGGGCTACGACCGGCCGTTGCAAAACTCGCGAGCTACGATCGATGCTCGATGCACATATTCGTATGTGCAGCGCGTATTTTACGTACCTACCGAGTGTTTTTATGCCTTTTAAATACGGTAAATAAAGTTATTTTGTAAGAACGCATATTTTTTATAAATCAGATTGACAATAAGTGAATACAAAATGTCTTTTAACGTGCTGAAATTACAGATACACGAGTGCGTTAGAGGCTATGAATAAACAAAAGTAAAACAGTCATATTTACATCAATATTCAAACACATTAGCAAGATAATTATCTCTATAGAAGTACTAAATCTCGTAATGGTCTACGATTAACAAGTTAATCAGAATATTTGCATTCCATGTATCCGTTTTCAGAAAACAGTAGTGAAAATTGTTCATGTCTCAAGATATAAAGGTAGGCGAAGTCAGTTTTGCACGTTCCAAGTTATAAGTGACAAATTACGTGTTCTACTTTTCGACTTGTTCAATTTATAATGGGATTACTGTGTATCTCTACTTTAAGATCACGGCAAGTTATATCATTACAATAATCATCTATTACAATAAATATAAAAAATATGTTTTTAAGAAATAAAGACAAGCGTTTTTAGAAATATTCAAGTATGTATGCTGTTGTCACAATATTTTTAAATTATGTTTTTTTTTATTTGTTTATACTAATAAAAGGGACTTAAATTAGAAAAAGGGTGCATATACCACCACACTGCCCCAACACAGATGCGAATGTATAGATGTGGTTGAATTTCATCTCAAACATGTAGATTTCCTTACGATACTATCCTACCGCCGAGCATTCAATTGATTAAAAATACAAATCAATCACATGAAGTCTTCCTAGGTGTTATTCTACAATTTTCGGTTAAGAATCACGTATGCTATTCGCAAGGTCTTCGATAAAAAGAATTATTTATTTCACACTGATATTCGAATTCAAATGAAACAAAACTTCCGTTATTTAATATGCAACGTATGACTCGTAACACCATTCATAAGACGCCGCAGTCAAAACTGGCACATGTGTAACGTCATTCATGTACAAGTTAGGATGATAACTTGAACTAGAGAATTGAATTATTTTCTTTGAAACGAAACAATTAAAATACGTCTTACTGTTAATGTTAAGTAACACACCTAAATCAAAGTGACACCCATGCATAGCATAATAATTACTTCCATTTGATTTCACGCACGTCATTAAAATTTGAATCATTTGTATAGTGAAGAACAGACACGAAACACAGGGGTTTTTTCAACGAAATAGTGCCTTACAATATAATTTATATTTTAGTGTTATTTATTTTGATATTAATAACAATATATAATAACAAGTTCTTATTATAGTAATACTATATACGTAAACAGATTTAAAAATTAAAGCATTTGTTATACATTTCAATATTGTTACGATACATTATACAACGTGAAACGGGAATATAATAGAGTCAGTTCTAATAATAGACGTAACTTACTTGTATTTCATCGAATATTTAATAACGAGATTATATTTCCTGCACTATCTATCTACCTAACAAGCCGTTCGAACTTTCCAGATAAAAATTAATAATTACATGAAAAAATATATAATTTTTTACACACAATCACGATTTATATAGTCACACAACCACGACCTTTGTAAAAATAATGCATATATATTATTGGCTAGTTGTATTATATAATAAACATACTGCCTCTGGGAAAAGGAGTAAGGTTTACCTAATAAAGAATCGCGGTGATATTATATTCATACAGAACTGTATTTATTTTTTCTTTCACAAACAAAAACATATTTTTTAATTTTATAAATATAAAATAACACGGTAGAAATAATTATAAATATAATTATTCATCGTACGTAAACCTATTTTTTTATAATCTATTATTAAGCTTCCAAGTTGTATGATTGTGTCAAACACGCAGTTTGTTGCATTCATAATTATCTTTCGATGCCGACTAATGTATGAATAAATTTCCTGTTCGTGGATTAATTACCAGCAGTTAATTACCCTGCGGTTTTACCCGCGTTAAGATTGTATTATACATGGAATGATATAAAATCTTAAGAATTCATAACAATTACGGAAAGCAAAGCTTTTAATCATATATTAACGAAATGTCAAATGCTGAAAATTAATTTTAGATATTTTAATTACTTTATCAAGTGTCTGAAACAATACCGGTAATAGTTTTATTTTTATTTTTGGTTAGTTACCAAAAATAAAAATAACACTATTACCGGCCAATGACCACATTAGCTTAAGAAAGGTATTGATTTTGAAAACAGACAGGCAAATATTATTTATTCGCAAATAGATAAGTTACACATTAGTAAATGTGTACGTAATGCATACGTTTTTTTTTGCATAATAAATATCACAACAATTGCCATGAACCACCTATCAACAAGATTGTATTGCTATGTCAATATTGCAACTTTTGTAGTTGCAGCATTCACAGGCGCCTAATAATTTACAACGTAGAAGGTAATTTGATTGTATGCTGAATTTTAAATTTTAAATTTATTTACGATATGTTAATAGAATACTGAGCGAACCGTTACTGTCGACTACCGCCCTATAATAAAGCGTGTTAAACCACAGTAAGCCCTAGCATTTGGAAATAGCAATACGTTAATAACGTAAATGACGATGAGCATTGCCGCACGTAAAATTGCATGTGTCAGCCTCGACCGCACATAACAATTATTATTAATACGAGGTAGAAAGTGAGCGTACCAAATGCCCTGCGCTTCTAAAAATAGAAGTCAGAACAATTGACACGTCCGATTGATTGAATTAAATACTGCCACGACGTAATCACGCCAATTAGGACGTCGATAATTAATTTTCAAAACCTGATGTATTCATCTGTTTGCGGAAACATATTTTTATTACAACAACATTTTTATAACGACAATATTCAACATCATATACTTGGTATAGCTATTACCATCATTGTCAATATTTAACACAAAAGTCAGTTTTATTGGAAATTGAAAATAAAAAAAAGGAAGAAAACTCCAGGGAAAGACTTATTCAAAATGCACGCAAACTTTGTTGTTAAAAATAGACGCAAATGTGGTTTTAAACATTGTTTAGTTAAAAATTTAAATACTTACAGGAATATTACGTTAAAATGTTGTACGCAACCTAAGCCGCGAGAAAAAGATTTAAACGAGCGCATGCGCCAACTCAGATCAGAAATTAATACAGAATTTCTATTTTTGTAAAAGAGTTTTGTATCACAATTCAGCAAAACTATTATACTAGAAATAAAAAAAATTGTAACGTGCTTAAGTAAAAAATTAAACATTATCAAACACATGCGCAATTAACAAGAATACTAATTAATTAATAATTAATCATTCGCAGTGTCGTAACCGCATGACAAACTTGCACAATTACTCTTGATATTTGAAAAATATCAAGAGTAATTGTCGAAGGCCTTCAAGAATTACAAACAAAGTTCAATGTACTCTTATGTACTTTTACTCAAACACTTGGAACAGTTGTAAAAACTGTAGTAGTTACTAAAACTTTCATAAAATTTGATTGTTTATATTTGACTATTTGTATTAAATACTGAATATATTTGTAAGTTATTTTAATAATAAATGCGATTACTGACATACTTATTAAATGTAAATAGTAAACGACAAGGACGTTGAGGCGCAAAATATTATGGAAATAAGACGTTACGGTAGTTAAAAGCAATTTATTTTCTCTATTTTTTTAATCATCCTTGAAATTCTTGTCTGATAGTAAATATTTATGCAAGTCCATCACTTTATAGCAGTGCATCATAAAAATAATTGTTGGTCCATAAAAGGATGTGCTTTTTTTTACTTGCCATTGCTGTCATTATTTTGCATACCTGAATTAAAGTATTATTAATTTCACCGTGTAAAAATCTCTACATAGGTTCCGGGTAGGATGATGGAGTTGACATTTAAGAAAAAATCCCCGCACACTTTTTTAAAAATAATCGAGCAGGCGAATTTATTCGTGAGGAATAACGTTAAAGGGACTTCACATGCTAGGCATAATAAAGATAAATATAAATTCCTTATATTAATTAAATGATTTACATGTACGATAAATTACCGAAGTTGACGTGAAGCATTCGTGCGTATTGCTTTTTTAGCCTTTTTCTTTAATAACAATTCCGATATAAATATAGTCGGATAACACTGAAGGTCATAAAATATACAATACACAGAAGTATTTTAAAAAGGATAACCACTTTGTTCTGAATACATTAAAACATATATTTTAAAATCATATTAATATGACAAAGAGGTAAGCTTCGTTTATTGTTTATATTATTATTTTTCGGGATTCGAGCAAATCTAACAATCGAATTGTAATGGAATTAATATAATAATAGATTATTTTATAATATTAGATTATAGTTTTTTTAGATCTATACATAATTATATTAATGTGGTACAGGAATGAATTGTGTTCCAGGCTAAAGCGCCTGTACAAAAAATTTGATTTCTGATATATCCACTTAAAAGTTCATGAATATACAACATGTATCTTGTATAGAGAAGTAAACTGTAAACATTTTTTTGTTTACGATAATTAAATTACGATATTTTACACAGTATTGTAGTACAATTGATTATTTTACCAATCTTTCCATTAACGCTATAAAAATAGTCAGAAAAATTAAAGTTATTCTTTAAATCAATAAGACAACAAAGGAGGACAAAGACCAAACAACATCAAGGGTCAAAAATCAAGGCCGGATGTATTTCTCGAAGCCAAAGAAATAGTATTTTTATGAAAGGCGCAAATATTTTTTTTAAATCAACAACTTGAAGTCTTCTTCGACTCTTTACATTTCTTACAAAATATATATTATACATCTGACGTTAAACATTTATAATATTCATATGATAAATAAAAACGTACGTTTACTGTATTTTTACTTGTATTTCAACATTTCCATCCAACATAAAACATTTTAATATGCACAGCATCATTATTTATTCTTTAACGCAAATAATATTTATTTATTTGCCGAATAATGTGATGTTTTAGTCACTGAAATACATTTGATTTTTATATATAAATTTAACATAAAAAGTGTACAATTAAGTAACCATTTTCGATAATAGAGGATATTTTGGTTAGTTACTTAATTTACTACATTAAATGATGTTCTATGTGTATATAGAGAAACAAAAGGTTACTAGGACGGCGTTGCTTTTTTTTTTAAAAATAGTATATATTTATGAATAATAACGATTACTCACGTTTTATACAATATTTAAAAACATAAAAATTAAAATATACCTCGTTAGCGTAATGAATCAACAATGTAGCTTACTAAAGCCAGTTAACTGCAGTGATATTATACCTTACAAAACATGGAACGGTCACGCTCTCAAAATTATAGATACCTCGTTATAATACCTTATATTTATATATTAAACCTACAAATACAATCTTCCAAAATTAGATTGCCCTTTTTTCCCGTAATAATAAACTCAAACTATACTTTTATTCTAGTAACGTTGTCATAATGTTTTTAATAAATAATTTTATTACATTATTGTAACGTAATTTTAGAAAAAAATTTATACTTGTATTGAAGAACCCAGATCGAATAACTACAAAATATAAAATCTGGACAAGGCAAGCACCACTTTGTTTTCATGCTTAATTTATGTTTATAATTCACCTTTGCGGTGATATAAAACATCATTAGAAAATCTTCATGTTTTGTATATCACCCGGTCTGGAGCAGCATTTCGGAATAAGCTACTTTGTCTTATCAGAAAAGTAAGTTCTCGCAATTAGAAATTTACAGGTTATGATAGTATTATAAAGTAGAGAATATTTCGGCACCTCGTAAATATAACACTAGTTGCAAATAAAAAAACAATAGCTGCAGATATGAGAAACGAATAGAGTCTATCTATCTGGCATCATAGGCCCTGTAAACAGCAATTAATATTGTTTCTACTGACACTGATGAGTTCATTGTTTGCAAGAGTCGACCGGAGCACTCGCTTGCTCAATTATACCAGGCTAAACATTCTTGATTTCAAGGACGTTAAGTAACTAGTGAATTGGTGACCGCTTCCGAAGTAAATTCTGCGTATTATATTCAATTTATTTTATTATGAATTAGATTGGTAATTTTTGATTGAGATAAACTTAAGTTAGTTTGTAAAGAAGAATTATACAAAGGTGATGTCGAGGTAATACGCATATTTTTCTTTTACTTTTTAAAATATACCAAATAAGTTCCAGTTTCGAGACAATTGCGTGAAATTGGAATAAGTATTTCATATGAACATAACCAACTAGTACTTGCTCAGTAAGATTTACGTAAGTTATATTTAATCTATTCTTGGTCGCGATTAACAAACTGAATAATGTGATGAGTTATTGCGAAAATTTAAAATTTTGATTCATGAGGCAATAGAGAAACGCATCGACTCGCATATAGAATGGGATTCATTTGCATATCACACAATTATGTCTATAGAATTATACAAAGTAATTTTCTATTAACTACGTTACTTTTACATTTTAATCACGTAATTTGGGATCGAAAAGAGTGTTGTAAGTCCGAAATAACATATGCTACGAAGTGTATGTTGCTGCAAACTCTTATACAATGATGTCGACTGGACAAATAGTTATGTGTTCCGCATTTCTAGTAAGCATCATTTACGCAGGATGTTACGTGCTATACGATTTACTCGACCAATTCATATAGTTCAATAATAAACATGTTAGTATTGCTTGTACCTGTATTGCTTCGGACATAAAAACCATAACTCATTGGTTCAGCGTATTTAATAAATTGTTTTTAATTTAGGCAGTTTTATTCTCATAGATTTTATCGAAGAGTCAAAAGTTATTAGTTTTAAAAAATATATATTGAGTACCGCTCAGACTTACTTAGAAAAAATTGCAAAATGCTTTACTGCTTTTTCAGTTATAGCTCATTCTCAATAAGTCCTCCTTTGTGAATCTTTTAATAATAACATTTATGAGATTATTTGATTGTAAGTAAGTAAAATTTATTTTCATTTGAAGTGCGATTCCAAAAGGAACATCATGAGTGAACTTTGGTATTATGTTAAGAGTAAAGGATTGTTTTCGAATGATAATTCTAATGGTATAGGAGATCGATTTTAACGTCTAAAATGAGCATTAATAAAACAAGTTATCAGTTTAGAGCATTGCCATTTTTAATTTTACGATACTCACAACTTTCACTAACATGTTGCTAGTAAGAACTACATAATTTTTTTGTGACAATTAAGTAGTTTCTCTAATTTCGAATACTATCATCGAATTGGTGTGCGAAAGTTTTGGTTTTAAACGTTAATTAGAAATAACATAAATAGAAGTAATTAATTAATTTGCCGACTTTCATTGCCAGCGATTATGTACTAAACGAAAATTAGAACACAGGTTTGAAAAAAAACAACAATTTGCTTTCTGTTCAATATAAACTTTAAATTTTGATAGTTTACAGGAAAACTTTCATAATGGAATGGTGCTTAAAGTAGCAGAAATATTAATGTCATACCCACATAATTGTTGCTTAGAAAGTTTTGTGTGACTCGTCAAGATTTTACATTGCATGCTCGCACGCTGCGCGAGAAAGCACGACGCGTTGCGCGGCTCATGACCGCGCCGTTGAATCTCACGGCGCGGCCGCCTTCCAATAAACTTGTAATTCGTATCAATTACGTACTTTGACTCATATTTACAACCGTTCAGGAAATTGTAACTATTATGGACTCAAATTGATTAACGTTACAAATGAATTCCAAAATAATCTAGTTTATTACATATATAGAATTCTTACTAATTATTTGACGAAAGTAAGAGTTATGGGACAAGTGAAATTCACAAGGTAAACCCAACAAACCTGTGTCTCGTAATGACCTACTGGCCTCAGACTTGTGATGATTTCACTTTTAGTATTTTATTTATCGTATAAGATGTCGATGTTCTTTCAATTTATTTTATAATTTAAAAAAATGTATATAATTCAACTATATAGGTGGAACAGATCAGCTGACTTATAGGTTAATGTCATGCTGTTATGTAAAAAGGATTGTTGATGATGTCAAATTAGAAGCTCTTAATAACTTGAAAAAGTACTCATATTTTTGAACTTATATTCAATTTATAATGTTATTTAATGTTAAAGGTGGATATAGGATAAATAATAATTTAGAAAATTATCTAACCTGACAAGTTTTTCCAAATATCCGCAATGGAGATGGTCCGGGAGGTTTCAGTTTCACAAATACAGTCTGCCTTCGAACTTTAGGTCCGAATTGACACATTAACTTATCCTGAACACGAGCACAAAGCCTACTCGAACTTAAACACGCCATAGCTACAACTGCAACGGATCGCTTGAAGACATGAACTACATAACATACTTAGCACATAGCGATCGGCCTTTTCCTCCCCACTTTCGACAGCTGATTGTCAATCTTAGAAATAAATTAGTATTGCCAGGTAATTTTATTTCATACTCTTATAGTAGATTTACAGCAAAAATTCTGAAAATTGTGTTTGTTCTATAATTAGTATCATTTGTTTAGTATAATTAATAATATATGTTATGGCTTGTTTTTTGTAAATTTTGAAAACGAAATTTTGATGGACCACATTATAAAGATAGTCAAAAATCATCTGTTAATTTCATGCAATTAAAAACATAATATAATCAGTAATAGGTATTCAAATAAAAAAAAATAGCAACACCGTTTCTTCCAGGTCAAAGTCATAGGTATTAGGTACCATAACTCATAACTTTAGACATTGTTAAGATTCCATTCTCTTTGGATACTAAAAAATATAGGTTATGAGTAATCCCTTAAAAATATTAACTGTATAATTATATTAATAATTGAGTATTTTTCTACGAGGTAATACTAGTTTTTAAGCAACGAGGACTTCTTATTGTTAAATGAAATTAATGGTTAATCATATTAGGTTATAAACATTGGTATTAAGTTTCTTATTTATTTGTATCTTATGAACGCCGCAGTCATGAGAAAATTAGTATTTTTTTAAAATTGATTATTATTATATCATCAGAAAATTAATTTATTTGATATAATTTTATTTACAGTTTCCACAAATGTGTTCTTATTTATAACACTGTAAAAAAATCTACTTTTAAATAAAAAAATACGTTTTCAGGTCAAAATGATTCCTCGTCTCACATATGTAATCAATATTTTGAAAAATTTAGAGAGAAACATCATACAATCATTTGGTTATCCTCCAAAAGGTATGTTAAATCAGTATAATTTAAAGTATCCCTATTTTCGGGAAATTCTCATACTATTCTTGTTATTTTCTTTTAGAACTGGCCTTAGCTTATGCTCATCAGAAGCAAGTACCGCGTCAATCGACTAAATTTACTCTGAAAGATCTTGTTGGAGATGGTATTTTGCTAGCCGTACCAAAGTTTAGACGGACTGTAGAAAAAAGGTGGAAAAGGAAGTTTGGAAGCCCAGATTATGTTTGGAAAATGCTTGTACCGAAAACCAACATAGCCATATGTAATGAATGTGGACATCACCATGAGCGTGGACGCCTTTGTGGTATATTTATCAAATATCATTTAAAAAAATATTTTTTCTTCATTTTAAATATATGATTATAATCATGTATGAATATAAGAAATATAAAATCAATGTGATTGCCATATTGTGACTATATTTATATTCAGTAGCATTTACGTTTACCTTACCATTAAAATCTAATCTCATTTTTTAGGAAATTGCTACAAAAGAATAGAAACTGAAACAAAGGAAATTCAAGCTAAAATTGAGGAGAAACTGGGAAATAATAAACCTATTGAAAATGATGTTATTGTATTATATGATGGAGAAAAACTTCCTGATGAGGTAATTAGGATTACATATTCCAGTAATAGATTTTAAAAAGTAAATAAAGCCCATTCAATAATTTATAAAATAGTAGAATTTGCCTAATGATGAATTCTTATTGAAAATCCTGTTTGAACCTAATCCATCAGATTAATATATTGTGGCTGATTTGCTAATAGTTCTGCTAATTTATACACTAGATTCTGTTCTTGATTAATATATCTTTATTTGTAATATAGACTCTTTCACTATTTATATACACTTAAGTTTTACTTTCAAAGTTTTAATTGATAATTAATCTTTGAAAGTCAAATTTAAGTGGGTATAATACTTCAAATCCATAATGGATATTATAAATTATAAAAGATCTTGATCAAGGATAACACATATATTTAATGTCAAATGTAGAATAATCTTCTCAATGTTCATGTATTTATAATTGGGTTTTATTAACTGCCCAGACGAAACACATAAGTAAATTTGCATATTATTCTTGTGTAGTATGATGGAATAAGTTCTCTTTAAGAGTAGAGATCTCTTTTCCGGAAGTAATATATATGTCGCAGGCAAGTAGCTCAATTCATTGGATGGCTAATTAGCCATCCAATGAAATGCCTAGCCACTTTACTATATGGTGCTGTTCATTTGGCGGCCTGACTGTTAATCAGCCAATTCATTTCCGTTCATAGAAGAGGGTTTTGACTTTTGATTGAAAATTAACTCAAAACTGACTATTTTAACTGTGACTCTATGTGGTCTTGTCGGCCTTACCCCTAGTGTTTTTTAAGAAACCGAAGGCGGGAAGGGGGTGCTGCACATCCCGTAACGCCGTAGACTACTGAGTTTCTAAATTGTGGATAAAATTTTAAGGTTAGAATTGTAAAATGAGTTTTTTGCCAATATCTCAAGAACCAAGCAAAATCACATGATGGGAATGGTACCGGGGGATAGGGAGAATAGACCCCCTCCTGCACCCGATTACTTAACCGCAAATATATAAATATTTTTATTTACATGAGAGTCCCTATTCTATGAATGGAAGATGTATTAGTCAGTGTCATTCAGGAGTTTGATTGAACAGCGCCCTTTAGTAAAGTGTCTAGGCTGTCAATTAAATGGCTAATTTAACCAGTTGACTGTGACATATAAATATATGTATATATATATATGTATATAAAGTCAAAGTTTGAACATGACATTTACTTCTGTCACATATTCAAAAGAGTATATGGCAAATTTATTATCATCTTTTAAGTTTGAATAAAAATATCACAAATGAAGTTGTTTATTTTAAAATCTTAATCAATAGCAATGAATTATCAAGCATATGAAGTTACAGGACATATATATGGAACCATACAAATCACCAATTTTGTAAACATTTTTTTTTTCATTCTATTATAGACTAAAGAATTCTGGCAAGGAAAGAGAATTGTTGAAATGAAAAAAGAAAGACCACAATGGTTTAGTAAGAATCTTCTGCAGAAAACAACCCAGCAGCCTTCAGATTCTAAAGATGTGAAACCTACTGACTTAGCTTAGGTTTGTCTTTTATTATAAGTTTAGAAAGTCAATAAATAATGTATTCTAGAACCAGATATAACATGCTATTTATTTCATTTTTAAAAATATTCCTTTTAAGCCAACCTTTTTCCAGGCATGAGTATTTTCAAATATTCATAATAATGGAAATTCAAAACCTGTTATTAAAAATAATGCAGACATACAAATTCCCTTACTAGAATAGTTTATTAATAATTTGTAATTTTTATGTAAAATATAAATTAAGCAGTTATTTACAAATTAAAACAATACAAATACATATACTTTATATGGAGTTTTTAAATAATATTATCAAATGAATCAGGTAAAGTATCTAAGTTATCTATAGAATCAGCTTCATTATCATTACCAACAAAATGACTCTCTACATGTGATTGAAAATCTGTAAAAACGGTTTCCTTTTGAAATTTTTCTCCACACATAGGACACATCTTGTCATATGGTTCTGAATTGATTTCTTGTGCAGAACTTATTTTATTTATGGATGTATTTTCATCTTCAAAATCATTGTTATATGAAATTGAATTCAATTGTTTTTCATATAAAAGACTTTCACTTGTCTCTGTTTCTTTATTTGCATAACTTGTTTTTGATTTATTTTCTAGACACGTTGGGCAATTGAGGCCATCTAAAAAAAAATTCAGATGTTTATTTTAGATTATTATTCTAATGATCTTCTAATCAAACTATTATCAAGAAGTTGGCATACTATTAATTTTTTTAAATATTTATATAATATTTAAAATATGTTTAAATATATCAAATATAATGATTAATATTTTACAAACTTATATAGAACATTACAATAACAGTGTTTATAATTATATTTAAGGTAATAAAATATTATTGTTACCGCCTACCTTTCATTAGAGTTTCTATTCTTGAGACAACAATTTTTAAATCTTTTTCTTGTTGAGATAGTTCTTTTTTGAGACTTTGTAATTTTTCAGTTTGGCTATGAATTTCCTTAAGTGAATCTGTAGCAGGGTCTTCCATATAAGTAAATCCTATAGAATCCACATTCAAAATATTATCATCTTCGTCTTGAAGCTGAGCCATCTGTTCATATTGCTCTACTAATTGTGACTTTTCTTGAATGTAACTATTTATTAATTTCAAAGATATTTCTTCTAAACTTGAATCTGAATATTTTTCTTGAGATTGAGAATTATATTTAGGAGTACTATGAATATAGGTGTTAGTACGAACTAGAGGTTGTTTGGTATGATCATTTATTGCTTTATCTGAACCTTTTAAAGAGGATAACTTATTCCACAAATTTTTGTTTTCACAAGAAACCATAAATACGTGATGAAGTAACTGAGACTTTTGTTTTTTTAGTTCTGCAATTTTTAATTGTAAGGACAGTTTTTCATCTTCTTGCAAAGGCGTATAAGGTGATTTATCTCTAGCTTTCGTTGTGTCAAGTTTTAGTCGCATGTTATCAGTTTCGAGAGTATTTATTCTACGTTGAAGCAACAAGCACCTATCTCGCATAGCATGAAGCGCTAATTCATGAACACTAACATTGTTATAATCGGCTTTGATTGTTGTCTGGTACGTTGAATCGTTGTTGAAGCTGACTATTGAAGAAGAGTCCATGGTTATATCTTATACAATGTTTAGAATAATAATAATAAAATTATAAATAAGATCAAACTAATCCGACTAAAGAATTTTACTTCATAACTTGACTATTGAGTGCTGACTGCTGACACTTGACAATGACATAACATCTACAATTCTAGCTAGCTCAAATAAAAAATTAAAAATCTACAAAATTTTTGCAAGATCATCTTCAAGGTGATATATTGCTAATTACTTTTTTAATGTAAGAGATAATTTAATTTTTATGACAAATTCAATGTTTTAGTAATATGATTTCTGACACGTTTTTTGGAAGCTTTATTTTTGATTTATTTCATAGTTCTCTTAAGAGGACAGTCCTTGCGGAACGCCTAAATAGCGCTTACTATTTTCGAAATATCTTAAAACTGGAGCATTGATTATGGATGAAAAAAAACATTCAGTATCTTAATAGATATATCTCAAGTTTCACCGCATGATATTTATAAAATTTGTATTAATAACTCAGTAAATTCATCGTCAACATCACTCCAAACACTGAAATCGACCTTTTCTATTAACGTTTTTTAAGCTATTTAGCTGCTAGTTTATACATGTATTTTTGATTAAATAGGGACACAAAAGTGTAAATAACAAGTTCACCGTGTTAAATTTCTATTATATCACATAATATTATAGTAATTTTTATTTAAATATTGCTTACTTTTTGGCATTCGTCGTCCATACTTTTTAGTATGGAGAAAATCATTTGACGGTTTTGACTTATTATTCGACATCGCTGTCAATAAATTTTCAGTCCCTCCCCAGATCTCAAGGTGGAAGCACGTCAGTTTTTATTTCGAGCCGAGTCTTATAATTTCGCGAATCGTCTACGCACACATAGACAAGTCAGCATAAGGGTGGGGCGCGAGTGTCGTGGGATGCAATTGTTAATTTTTAATTTTCAAGATTTATCGACTATTAGTCAAGTCACATATTATTAAGTTAGTTCTTTGATAAATAAATATTTTTGTAATAATTAATAAAAATTTAACGATTTTAATTGGCTTTTTAATTACCCTGTATGAATCAACCCGGTGGCGTACGAATTTACCGCATTTACTGTACGAACGTACCCCTACCATACCAATACGTGGGGTACATTCGTACAATTATTTTATGTAGAAAAAAGCCTATAACCCTTTAAACTTTTGTCATAATAGTTTTGGACTTTTTTGTAACAAACTATAATATATTTGTTACACTTAAGCTCATAAACTAGGTAAATACGACAATTAATCACATCGTAAAAAAATATAATCTGAAAAGTGTACGAAGGGTAAGTATTTTCCCCTAATGTCGAATTAAAAGTACAAAATTCTAAGGATGAACATAGTGAATACCCGAATGAACCTGAATGTAATGTAATTTTTGCACTATCCTGCTTATTTTTTCTCTAAATACGAAATTTAAAACAAACGCCAACTCATACCCAAACTCATGTCGTTTAGTTCGTCTGCTTAATTCCTAATTATTTAAATTCTTAATTACAATAGTGCATAGTGCTAAGCAAAAACGGTTGATATACATTCCATTTTGTACTGATGCTATACTTAGTTAGTACCTTTCAGGACCAGATACCGTCAGCGGGCCGCCCGCCTGATTTTTGTGTAATATAAAATAATTTTAATTGACTTGTTTAACCAAGAAGATTTATGTCTTTAGTTTTTAGTTAATTAAAAAAAAAACTGATTAATATTTACCTCCATTATTTTTATTTATAAAATTTAAGTAAGTGATTATTTAATGTGTCTTAATGCCCTAATTCGTTATACCTACCAACCTTAAAATATCCAGAAAATAATAATTTAGTTAGAGGAGAGCAGTAGAATCAATAAAAATCATAATGTATATGAGGCATCTTAATGCACTCTGACCGCATCCTATGCTAACAAATAATTTATAATTGTGTTTGCGAGTGACAACCTTATAGCTAATACATTACTCATAAATAAATGTATTTTTATAAATCCTACGTTATGAACGCGCAATGAAAATTTAATTTATTCGTTGCAACGAAAACAAGCAACTAATTGTCTAGGGGGTGCGTACGATACACTGCACAATGCAAGTGTATTATTGGGAAGTACCTATGTGTGTGTTCTAAAATAAATTCCCACGCTTACAAACTATGCTCTTAAGTTGGTGGGGAAGATAATTTTATACATACTTTTTTTCTATTTTATCTTTTAGTTTATGTGTGCGTGTCATTTTTTATCTTTCTGTTTGTACGTTTAAATTTAGTTTGTTTTTAATTTATAAAATATAACCCTCAAGTTTCAATATTTTAACTTTTTATTTTATACTTTCAGATTAGTTATTCATTCATCGACTTTAGAAAAAATATATTCGTCCTGCTTTACCCTTTAATTATACATATAATATGATCAAAGGGTAAAGCAGAAGCAGGTAAGAAAAATACTACATATATATAGTAAAACTAAAAAGTAACAAAAAGCAATTTGATCGAACAATAAAGAACAGTTAACTACAAAATAGTTGAAATTGCAAATATATATAAATATATTTCAAACATTCGCTAGCCTAACGTGTATTGCCTTAAGATTTGAAATTCACTTATGGGTCAACAACTTGTGCTGCGACAATAACTATCAATAAATATAATATAATAATACGTAATAATTTTATTAACATAAGAATTGATAAAATTAAGTGCTTAAATATATACAAATATGAATTAAAAATATTTACTGTATAAATCTTAATAATTGGTATTTGATGAATTTATGTGTCAAAATTTATCAGAACGAAAACACAAAACGTCGCTGTCAACGTCGAATGTCATTTGAATCGAAGAATAATAATTTATAAATAATAATGATAACACTTTTTTTTACCAAATTTAGTTTATTGAATCGAATGCACAACATTGAACACGTTTAAATGTCAGCATATGAAATGAATAACCTGTTACTTATGTCACAAATCAACTTGGAAATGTAGTGTGCTTTTAATATAATCAATTAAAGATGTCTTATACAATTCCTCTTTTAAAATTTGTGGCTTTTTTGGTATGCATTTTTTTTAATAAATAGAAATTGGTAATAAATACACAAAAGAATAAGATTTTTGATTAGATTTATTCAAATTTTTTTCTCTCGGATTCTTCTTCAAAACTTAATGAACAATTTATTAAGTTTGGAGACTGTGTCCTTAAAATGCAAATGACTGACAATAAAATGATAAAATTATTATCCCGAGAAGCTTTTTAATGAATAAGCACAAACATAATTTAAAAAAAAATATATATATATATATATTTTTAATTAATTATGGTTATATATTAAATTAATATAAATAAATTTTCAGGACTTGCTAGCAGTAGGTCTGATAGTGCCATTAATTCCTAACCATGTACGTCAAATGGGTGGTAATCACATTTACATTGGTCTTCTTGGTTCAATTTATGCAGGTTTTCAGCTAGGGTCAGGTCCCTTAATTGTAAGTATTGACATAACTATTTAAAATGTTTTAAAATAATAAACATCCATCCATATAATAAAAATTTAAGGAGAAATATAAAATGCTTATATAAATGAGATATGTTTGCATAATATAAATTATTTGTTGTTTTTACAAGCTTTTACTTCTAATATATTATTGCTTTCAGGGCAGCCTAAGTGATATAAGAGGCCGCAAAGAAATACTTATCTTAACATTATTGGTATGTAGTATAGCTTATTTGATACTAGGACTTACAAATTCAATTGCAGTTATCTTGATAGTAAGAGCAGTTCTGGGTGAGTCATATTTAAATATATAGGTATAATTTCAATCAATCACCCACATCTTTATCAATGCAATGTTATTTTTTAGGTTTATTTAAACAAACACAGCTATTGACAAAAGCTCTAGTACCAGATTTTGAGAAAAATGAAAGAAAGCAGTCTAATATTTATGGAAAAATGGCTGCTATATCAGGAATGGGAATAACACTAGGGCCCGTTATTGGTGGACACATTGTTGAAGATTACCCTATACATGGATTCAGTTTTATTGGTGGAGTTGTGAGCATTTGTTTTTTAATTAATGCAGGTTAGTTATTTTTAATATAGAACATATGTATCGTTGGATAATTGTCTTGTTTTAATAAAAAAAATGTTTCAGGTCTTGCAATGCTACTACCAAATGTTAATACACCTGCCAAAAGGAAGCCTGACAAAAGCTCATCACAAAATGTTTTTTCCACTTTGTTATCTTGTACAAAACAATCTTTTGTAGAATTGTCAAAAGTGAAATGGTCAAAGTATTGGACAATATTTATGTTTCAAGCTTCTAATAGTTTTGCTATGGGAGTCTACTATTCTAGTTATGCACTTTACTTAAAAACTCAATTTGGCCTCACTCCTAAACATATTGGCTATGTAGTTTCGGTACAAGGAGTCATAGGTGCATTATCTAGTTTTCTTATTGGCTACATAAACAGTTTTTATGGTCATGATGAGGGCTATACCTTAAGAAATTACCATGTATTTCTCCTTACTACTTTATCATTGCTAGGAATATGTTTATCCTTCAATGTTATTATGTATTCTATTTTATTAATTCCATTAGCTATAGGTAATGCAGTAGGCAGATTGGTAACACTAGAAATGGTATTGAAGAGAAGTCATGGGGATCATAGAGGAACTTTGATAGGTGCCTCAAACAGTGTTAGGTCTCTGTCCGGGGTAGTTGCACCAATAATTGCAGGGATGGTCGGGGAATTTCTTGGTGTAGAATATGTTTTATATCCTTCATTCTTATCTTTATTAGTGGGACTAATAATAAGTTATCAGTACAAAAATAGACATATGAAATTCGATTAATGGTTTTTGTATCATATATTTTGTGATGGTCATTTAATTATTGTTATTAAAATGTTTATAACATGTTGTTCATATTTTTATTTAATTGGTATCACTCATTACAGTCAGTCATTATGTGAGTACATATTCTTATAACAGAGGTCATTATAAAGCACCTTTTCAAAATTTTAGGCAATGGTTGTAATGTAATCCACATTATACCTTTATTTACCATAACTTAGTAAAATAATTTTAATTATAAAGTTGAATGAGAGAAGTTTACTAGTATAGCTTAAAGGTGGCAATAAATCTAATTATACCTCTTCAAATGATTGGAAAACAGTAATTAATATCTTTTTTATTATTTAAGATAGTAAATAATTATGAAATTCACTATCTAGAGTGACAACTTGCAAAATGTTTTATAGTTTTTTCAATTCTAGAAACTATGACAATGTCATTGCAAAATTGCACGCAACAAAATACTTAGCTCATTTTATTACATTTATACAAGAATTTACTGGTGATACTACCATTAGAAAGGGAAAGGAAATGTTTTTTAATGTTAATTAAAATAAAAGTAAGTTTCAATTGTTAATTACTCTAATTAAATATTTACAAAATTACCTATTTTTATAAAATTTTAAAATAATCATGTTGATATTTACTCTCCTTCAATTGATCTCATCTGTTTCCTTTTCATATCCTGTATTAACTTCTGTATAGCTTCTCGATCCTGCTTATTTTCTGGTGGAAATATTTGGCGTTTAGTATTAGTTACCCATTCCTCGAAATAGGTTGGTTGGTTAAAGAAAAAAAATAGAGCAACTGGGAATGACGTGTACATAGCCATTCTGCCGACTTCTAATTTCCAATTGCCCATTTTAATTTAACGTTATAAATGCTTTAAATTGTAGTTTTTATAACGTTAACTATTAGTATTAATATTAACTTTAATGTCAATACTTTAAAATATCAAAGTGACATTTTGGAACATCAGAGTTATCCAATTGTCAACTTGACAAATAATATTTTTTTATTTTATGTATTAACAGCTTTGGATAAAAGTCGTAGACTTTAAATGACTGAAATCAAATTTTATCGGTGTTTTATAGAAAATAAACGTAAAGTAATGCTCAGCGAAATTTATATGGAATAAAATAAAAGACATATTTTTGTCAAATATTTAAATAAAATAAATACAATTTTCTTATTATTATAAGTATAGTCAGCAACAAAATATAGCATAAGTCAGTTAAGTCGACTGCACAGCCACCACCCATAGCCACCTGTAAAACCTTTGACTTGCAGTTGCTGACCTTTAAGCAATTAGTTGTCTCTTTTCCTGAAAGTTTCTCAAGTCATATCAGTTCAGAAAAACCTCTGGCGAAAGATGGTGATAGAGAATGGTCAGCCATAAAAATGTATAAATATAGTGAAATATAGTTTTTACTCACAATCGAACATCGCGTCAGAATAATTACCGGAATTAATTTTAAAAAATCATAGTAATAACCCCCGAAAATACAGCTTAAAACGCAGAGTGCTCCAAAATCAATATGCAAAGCCAAAGGATCGACCTGTTCAGTGGTCAGAAAGAGCTTGATAGTCGATAATTCGGGTCGCATTTCGTTTCGTTCGTCGTTTCTATAAAACAATAATAAACAATGCAAGTTACACAATACAAGATTATATTAAAAAAAAAAAGTGTGGACTTAGTATTTATTGATTTCTAGACAGGACATATAGAAATATAATTCTACTTTATTGACTATACTATGTCATTCAAATGGTGGAAAAGAGTATCTATTGAGTTTCTGAGCGGTACTTCTCAGTAGAATCTACTTTCCGAACCAGTGGTAAGTTTACATTTTATTCAACACTGTCATAACGATTCAAATTTGCTTTTATAAAGCCTACTTGAATAAAGAATACTTTGATTTTGCACTATGTTAAATAGAGGAAGCTTATATTGGGGAACACCCGCCTAAAAGTAAGAGTAGTAATCAATGTGCCATGATTTAGGCGGTGAGCGATGTGAAGTACTGACTCTTCTTGCTGAACACACTCAGCTTTCAAGAAGCCCGTTTGGCTTTATCTTCCATTGTAATTTATAGAAATTGTAACTGTATACTGAACGTTTGAAATGTCCACAGCTAAGGGAGCTGCTCTAAAAATTAATGGATATGACAAATGGCGGCTTTATAGCTCAACGCGCAATCTTATTAATGCGACCGCTATTAACGGCCGCAGCGGCAATGACGCCTACAAAATTGCCCCGTCACCAGTATTCGGAGAGTAGCTTGGGCATCGCTACTTAGGTGGTGCGAAACCTGAGCACGGATATTGCACACCAATTACTAATTGTTGGTGGAAATAATTTAAGCCAATTGGATCAAGTTTTTGTTTAAGTGATGCTGGAACATTACTACCTGCTCTTCGCCTTTAAGTTAAGCAGTAATAATAATTCACCCTTAATGCATTAGTTCGGCAAATAGTGTTTTCTACTTGAAATACTGACTATTGCTACTATAAATGCATTCAACTGTCCCTTTTCGTTCTATTTTATAACCTACCGAATAAAATAATAAAATAACTTTAATATTGGAAGATAAATGTCCATACGCTTTGAGAAATAAGTAATAATATATGGATTGTGCGCAATGGGTATTCGTTTAGAATACCCATATCAAGTTTAAAATTATTAGAATGAGTCAAGTTTTAAGTTGGAGGTAAGTATGATATACGAGGTACGGAAAAGGTTATATGACCGTTAATACGATGTTGAGAGATGGCTAGTCTACCACCAAGTTCATGCATATATACAACCGTTATCAGCGGACACATAAAGATGTCCTTGTAAGTATGGAATTAATTGATCACAGGCTAGGGTAGTGGTTTTAAGACCGGTCCGGCCTTCGGAAACCATGTTAAGCTCGCTCGTAAATTGTTATAAATATTAAGTAGTTCTTACAATCTTCGTAGTTAAGATTGATAGCTTGTGAGGTAATATAAATAAAATATTGCATCAATATGCTTAATGAAAAAAAAATTTCTGATGGTATGCCGAAGAAGTTGTATTACAAAACTCTAATAAAAATAAACTTACTATGAGCATATTTCGTATATAGGAACTACCTCTTTTCGCTTACCTACCTACGGTAGGAACGATTTTGCAATCTTTGTTGATATCACTTGTCTACGCCAAGAATACTACTAAACAGTAATAACATGAAATACTGAGAGAGCATTACGGCTGCATTACATGGATATCAGATGCCGTGCGACCGGAACGTGCCGCGTGCTAATGTGAGTCCGGCACGATTTTGATTCGTTATCATCACCATTGAAACTGAAAATGTATAGATGCTTTTATGTTATTCCATGCATTAAAATGTTATTGCATTTGCCATCTATTACCTACTAGCTGTTACCCGCGGCTTTGCTCGCGTAGAATATGAATATATTTACAAATTAACTTAAAATATTACGTTAATGTGTTGTATACCGCATTGGTGTGTATTTCAGCTCTTAGGGTAGAATATCCAGAAACGCTTAAATGCGAATCAACTCATTTTCAATCGGTAGCCCAAAAATGAAATTTCGAGCTTCTAACTTCAAAATGACGGACATCCAGACTAACCTGTAAACGAAATGTTAACAACTATTTTGCCCTTTAGGCCTAAAATATCAATAAACGCTTAAATACGTATCTACTCATTTTTAATCAGTGGCACAAATATAAAATCTCATGCTTCTAACTTCAAAATGACGGACTTCCAGACTAACCTGTTTCCAAAAGTCAACCCCTACTTTTTCCCTTTAGGCGTAAAATATCAAGAAACACTTAAATACATATCTACCCATTTTTAATTAGTATCCCAAAATAAAGTTTCATGTGACTACCTTAAAAAAGGACGGACTTCTACACAAACTATCAACCCTTATTTCACCCCCGTAGGGGTATAATATGCAGAAACACTTAAATAAGTATCTACTCCTTTTTAATCAGTATCCCAAAAATAAAGTTTCATGTTTCGAACTTAAAAAATACGGATTTCCATACAAACATTCAACCCTTATTTCACCCCTTTAGGGTAGAACTTCCAAAATTCGCTCCTTTGTGGGTGTCATGATATGTTAGTTTATAAGTGTACAGCCTAAAGTATAAGTTTTATGCTTCTAGTTCTAAAAATGATAGTTTCACAACTTACAACCTTTCATCCCCCTTTTCAACCCTTTACAGCACTTTTTCCAAATAAAAAGTAGCCTATGTCCTTTCTCAGGCTCTAGACTATTTGTGTACCAAATCTCATTGAAATCGGTCCAGTAGTTTTGGCTTGAAAGCGAGACAGACAGACAGACAGAGTTACTTTCGCGTTTATAATAATAGTATGGAAGTATGGATTATCTGGTGCATTTTGCTCTAATACATACGTATATAATTTACACGCTTTCTTTACTTTACTATCTATATTTATATTTGATTGCATGTAGTTCATTTTGTTTTCAAATCTTATGCATGTAATGCAAACGGTGATATCTTCTAAAATATTACTAAGTAAGGATATTAAATTGGGAAAAATTGCTTCGCAAATAACCTATAGGTTTTTATTAACTTGTAATATATATAAATGTTATTATGAGTGTGCCTTAGAAGGTACGAAATTAGTTTTTTGGACAAAACAACGTTCAGTCAATCCATACAAATTTAAATTATCTTATATATTATTTAATGATTTTTACCTTATATTTCAAAACATCAATGAGTTTTGTTTGCCGATGACAAAGCACTAGTTGTACCTGATTCCAAAACTATCATTGCCTATGATGTAATCGTAATTAAAGCTGTAAACTCATTTTTGTCTCAATTCATAAATAAGTAAATTTGATTTTGCTCTTCGTAAATTGAAATATGTTGGTAAGTTTACTAAGGAAACAACGTGATATTTTACATATCGCGATGATTCTTTATTAAAATATTGTTTAAATAATGGAGTAAAATTTTACTTTACGATAAATTAGTTAACTTATTTTATTTAAGTTTAATTTAATTGATTATTATTTAATTATATCTATTAATTGTACATTTAATTTATATATGTTGGATTATCAAATTATTTTTTATAGGCAAAACATAATCTCTTGAAAAAGTATTGTATGTATTTTACTATAAAAGAGTTTCCTGCTACTGGCCACTAAGTTTTATTTCAGAGTATTGTCAATTTAAATATTTTCTTTAAGAGTCTCTTAAAATATTTATTCATTTGGTGAAATAAATTTAAATTCAACCAAGCGCTCTTTATTATTTTACCCTAACCTCCTATATTATACATATTTGCTTGTATATAAAGGTTGACGTATATTATATTATAAAGGATACATATACTATAACATCTATAAAAAAAACATGTTATGTAAATAAATTATTATTATAATATTTACAAATTATATAAACAAACCTTCTTCATTTGTTGCTTATTCTATTAGAGAAAACCGCATCAAAATCTTTTGAGTGGTTTAAAAGAAGAAATCGGAGATACAGGCAGAGGCATAGAGTGACTTTGTTTAGTACTATTTATTATATTTAATTATATATAAAACACATATTATATATAATATATTAAAGTTCTAATAATTGACATTTTATACCAATGCTAAGTTCCAATCGGGTATGTACCAATATGGATAGGTTAAAATTTGCTTACTCAGAATAAAGAAAAATCAGAATACACTAATTATTCTCTTTATTTAAGATATTTGTTGTTATTAAATTAACTGTAATCAGTAGAGTAATGCTGTGACGACTACGTTTTGGTTATCAGCAAGGTTATGTAATCTGTGGTCGTCAGCAAAACTATAATTTTCCTATAATATTTCTGTCAATTGTCATCAGTTACAGCTGTCAAAGGTAATTTTACACTTGACAGTTGACATTGTTTTTATTTTAATGATTACCTATTACTCCTACGTGACATTGGCGAAATAATCTGTGCCCTGTGGCACAACTAAAACCCATTAAACTAAGAATTGAATTACCTATTACCTATATTCTTATAATTTACTAAAATTCCAAGTTCTAAATAGTTCACAACATTCGAAAAAAATTTAGAAATACTGATGAATTTAATATTTATCATTTGGACCTAAAATGCCGAACATATGTGTCGATTCCATTGCTGAAAAATGCATAAACTTGTATGAAAAACTTCCAAAATCAGGTAAACCTATAGAAAATGAATGGACCGTACTATCTTGTGTAGTACAATATGATAAAGTTAGTACTACTTTCGACGTTGTTTCATTAGGCACTGGGTCTAAATGCATTGGAGTCTCAAAAATGTCTCCTGCAGGTAATATTTTAAACGACTCGCATGCCGAAGCTTTTGCACGACGCGGCTTTTTGATATATTTGTATGAAAATATAATTAACACTATAGAAAACAAACAATCCATATTCCATAAAGAAGAAGAAAAATTCAGATTAAGAGATAATATAGAATTTATTTTTTATTCATCACAGATGCCTTGTGGGGATGCATCAATAATGACCAAAATGGGTGAAGAAGATGATTTTGGTTATATGATTATATCTAGTAAAAGAGAAGCTCAGAATGACAACTGTCATATTGAAAGTAAAAGACAAAAGCTAGATATTCACAGAACAGGAGCAAAATGTCTACCTAACACAGAACAAGATCCAAAAATGCCAGGAGTAAACTACCATTTACTTGGACAAGTAAGAACAAAACCTGGAAGGGGTGACAGGACTCTATCAGTTTCATGCAGTGATAAAATGGCTCGGTGGATACATGTTGGAATACAAGGAGCTTTACTGGACATTCTCTTATCAGAACCAATCTTTATAAGGTATTTTATATTTGGTGCAGGTGTTCCATACTGTGATATATCATTACATAGAGCTCTTTTAAAGAGAAAATGTGATAATGCTATTGAAAAGAGACTTCCTTGTATTCCTGAATTCTACAGATGTTCAAAAATATTTCCTGACATCAGAGGCGAACATAAAATGAGGCCAGCTGCTGGAAGTATTATTTGGATTAAAACAAGTCAAAAGTAAGTATAATAATTTATATATCTACATACTTTTGGTTGTTATTTAGCCTATTTATTTCAGCAAATCCATATATATCAATATATCAAATGTGAACTACAGTTTAACAGAAATTTGGCACAGTTATAAAGTTGATTTAATATTTAGTTTTGTCCAAAAAGCTAAATGAGTACTCATGATACAATTTTAAAATAAAAAAAATATCTTTTAAATTTCAGTTTGACAGAAGTAGCTGTTCACGGTCAAAAACTAGGAGTAACAAAGAAAAAAGCAAATTCTCTTAGTGGTTCTTTATGTATCAGCAAATACAACATTTATAAGAAATTTCATGAGGTTTTACTCAAACAAAAAACCTTGTGTAGTAGTGTTTGTGGTGAAGAGTTGTTGTGTAACATTGAATATAACAATATGAAAAGAAAAGCTGTCAGATATAAAAAAAATTGGCATGAAACAAGAGATACTTTCTTCAAAATATGGACATCTAAACCAGATATTTGGAATTTTTGTTTAAATAATAATACAAATTGAAATCTTTAATTTTATTTACCTAAAATTCTTTATCTAAAAGTTAATATGAATATTTATACATGCAGTTATAAGATTGTAGTAAACTTGTGAGGCTCAACTATTGTAAAAAAAGAACAAATAGAAAAGGGACGAACATTAATAGTTGGTGCTTGTAAATTATTTAAGAACTTTCTATACTGAAATGCATTGAGTATGCTAACAAAAATGACTTTTTTTCATTAAAAATCTATGATCTAGTTGGCAGAATTTCGTTCAAGTCACTGAAAGCTGGACTGAGTGGGTAAGCCGGTGTAGCTACAGTCACAATGGCCATACATCTTAGTTCCGAAGCTGGCTGAAGTATTCATAGTGTAAGAGAAGAGATTCTATATTACTTACAGTGCCAATGTATGGGTGGTGGTGAATGTTTACCTTCAGGTGACCCATTCGCCAATCCACCTATCTATCTATATTATTATACATTAACACAATAATGCTCTATAGTAAATAGTAATAACTACCAGTGTCTCGCACTCATATTATTGTGCAGGCATAGCTTGTAAATTTTCTACCGCTACCTACTGCATTTAATTTTAATAAGTATAATGATAGTAGATCTTGAGATGAGAGCTTTTTATCGTTCCTGTGTGAGCTGCCTTCACAGGAGAGAAAGATTTTAGGCTATGTCGTTGCGGCGGTTTTACACTTTTTCTCCGATAGCACAAACTAAGGGTGGTACTCTAGCAGTTTATTCCTACTTTCGATACGTTCTCTCATTCAGGATGAAGGTGCAATGGACCTAGAAGTAGAGAATAGAATAAGCTTATGGCAATTGTAATGATGAAAAACAGGTAATACTTGCGACTGCAAAGTTTCTCTTATATCTACCAAAATAACATTTTTTTTTAATTTCTGTCTGTCTGTCTGCTTGTTTCTTCCAGCTAATCTCTGGAACGGCTAGACCGATTTTGACGAGACTTTCACTGGCAGATAGCTGATATAATATGGAGTAACTTGCCTAAATTATTTATAAAAGTTATAGTTGTAGTCTTACAACAATAACTTTTTGTTATATTCAAACGCACACGAAGTTGCGGGCACAGCTAGTATTTTAATAGAATGCAATGTAAGTAACAATCGGATTTTTCGGTATAGTGATAGAGGACAGGCGAATACATTCAAATAAGATTTCTGAATTCGGTAGGTGGAGTGATGAGAATGGATAGAATTCCTATGAAATGAGTGACAAGCTATTTTGATCAGGGTTCGAAAAAATCCGATTTTAATAATAAATATCAAAAATTCGATTTTTTTATATATATCCAATTTATATCTGATATATATCCAGGCTAAGAAAACGAAGCGAATTTAATTCTGTAAACACTTAAAAATGTGAAAAGTATTTGTAAAATAATACAAGTGTCGAAATACTACATTTTATATTAAAAAAAAGTAAAAAAGGAATTAGTGTATTTATTTGAGAAAGAAATTTTTAATGAACACTTAAAAAACAAGTACCTTTTATTATTATATCTTCATTTGTTTGTGAGATAAATCAACTAATTTTATTTTAATATTAATTTGTAATCGACTAATCATAAAAAGTAATCATTCAGAGTCAGGCCTTAAGCATAGATCTATGAATGTTGTTCAGAAGATAGGAAAAAATCAATTGATATATATCATGATACCGCTGATATATATCCGCGAACCCTGATTTTGACACTAATATCAAGTTAACTTTCAAAAGTCCTGGCCCTGGGGCCAGGGACAGGAATGCCGAAGACTATTCGATTCGATTGTCGCGGTATTCTTAAGGCAGAGGTAATATTTCATTTAAAAAAAATATAATTATTTTTTAATAATTTTCTAAATAACATAAAAATCAATTTAATTGAATTTATTTTATCAACCATCACATCCATAAATACGTACTACATGTCAAATGTCAATGGCCAATGCTGCTACACAATGTAATGCGGATAATATTACCTAGTAATCCTAGTACGTACCTATTTACAATTTTATTTATCTACTAAAGAGTATACTTATTTATTATTAAATAGAATTACTTATTAGATCAGTAGGTTTATTTTAAAAACGGGATTTGTTTATCATGAATGCCTTTGAGACTAGGTTCATAAGTTTATATTTGCTGTTCGCTGTGACAGTACAATGCCTATTCTAGGGCATAAATCATAGCAGGTGAGCGCATGCGCAGGTCGTCCGTAATCTTTGTGGGTACTATAATATGTTATTTGTATGGCCGATATAGCATTATAAACCTAAGGTATATGACCAGTTTTAATAACGGTATTGGGTTTGTTTTTAACATCTCATATGACACAATTTTTATATTTATTGGCGGCGATTTTGTATGTAGATAAATTTTAGAGATTCTTTGAATTCGCTAATGCGACTCACCTGCATAATACAATTTAGCTTAACACTATTATACCAGCTTACACTTATTTTTAGATTATGTTACTCGTGTGAAGTTATGGTGTAAATATAAGTATACGAAAATAAATATAGGAAAATGAATTTTTCAGCTAATTTTAAATATGTAAGTAATTTTAAATGAAATACCAAAACGTAACCTAACTGTAGTCCATAGATACTTTTTAACATTAGTAAATGAAGTCGAATTACAATTTACAATTTATTTGTAATAGGGTATTAATATATATGGAATATAATCGGTAAACACGTTATTACATTTGGAGTTTTTTTTTTATTGTAAATTGAGTTTTAATTTTGACTGCAGTGTTTACTTACAAGATACAATAAATGTTCGCGTTTACAAAAAGAACCTCTTCGGCAACGCATAAATTATCATTATCCACATTATTAACCTTCAACCTGTGTCAAAAAACACTTGTGTTATAAATTGGGTCATACATAAATATCTAATTATTTAATGAACATAGTGAAGAATTGTTAATCGGATTATCTTATTTATAATAAATAGTATAGAGATAAATAGTATAAATACTATGAGAAAAGAGTGCTTTTAGTGGATATGATTAACTTGGATCCTCTTATAATGTATGTAATATATGTAGTAATTTATACATAATCAAGATTAGAGGCTTAGTGTGATAATATAATTTTGTATTAAGAAAAATTGTGGATTCGAAGCCAGGCAATCACCATTGAATTTTCATTTGCTTAATTTGTGTTTGATGTGTGACGGTGAAGGAAAACATCGTGAGCAAACCATGTGTTGGATCTTACATAAAAGACCAGCGTGGTGAAATAAGCTCCATAACTTCTCCTCAAATAGAGAGGAAGTTTTTGCTCAACTGTGGGCTGTAGATATCAGTTTTACTAGCTGCGTAATTTCGGACAGGGTGAAATACAGCTACTGTATCTGAAAGTAGGTGTCGTCGAAGCCGACTATGGGGAATTTATACCTTAATATATTTAGATGCAACCAATCTGCACGGAAAATCATTTACAAGGAGGAATGACATAAGACTGCCAAAACCTTTCAATGTAAGCTACATTCTCAATCACTGTGCTGACAAACACAGATTGCAACCGAATGATGTATGTGTAGTGTATGATAAATTATGAATATGAATATATTATGGTAAATTAAAACTACTTACTTAGACAATTTTGAATATACAAATGAGATTAATATAAAATCATACTTGAAAATACAATAATAGGTATAATTAAAAATTGAAATCTATGCTATGATTAATTTTATTTAAAATTAAACGTTTTTAGGGTTCCGTACGCAAAAGGAAATTTAATATAGGTACTTTACTTATTCAGTTTCCTGTTGTACGAACCAGTACTAGGTTATTTCTAAAATGTAAAAAAATTAGGTTCACAAGTTCTATGTAAAAGTAGAGAAGTCCAGTTGGTCTGAGTCCATGTAAGTTATTTACAGTTACATTAGTGGCTTTTGCTCAACGGTTAAGTAGGATCAATATTCAATACTATCGGGCATTTCAAGTTGAAGGAGAAATTTAAAATATGACTGGGTGTAGTCATCAGTTTCGTTTCGTGTACGGGTTGGCACTTATAGGTCATAAGTAAACTTAGCAGATAAAAGAAACGTGTACTTATTTGCGTTTTTTTTTTACGATAACCGTAAGAAAGGACGATGCTCACGTGTTTATAATATAATACTCACCTAATTGTAATTTATATAGATTTTGCGGTCACTTTTAGAACAAGTATAAAAAAAATTATATACCTACATATGCTAATGTTGGTAAAATTTATTTTTTGGGAGGTAATCTCCGGAACTAACGACACAATTCTAAATTGTTTTCCATCCTAGAAAGCTTTATTATTCTTGAGTGCTATAGGGTATGAAACAAGCTTGAACTCCAAGGAAGAACTTCTTGGAGTTCAAGCACTCCAAGGAACGAACTTCTTGGAGTTCAAGCTTGTTTCAAGCTACTTTTTATGCCTAACACCTGACGACCAACCTCTGAAACGTGAGCGAAGCCGCGGGCTACAACTATTATTTAATAGATACACTTACGCATAAAGTTGTGACCAATTGGTTTTTGTATAAATTGTTTAATTTTTTGAAAATGTTCTATAAATATTCTATGAATATATATAGTAAGACCTAATTTACGTATTTTATTTTTAGCCGTCGTTTATAATTCTTTATTAATGCAATAAAAACTTTTTCAGTTCTTCATAAATGTCCAAGAGCCAATAATAAGGTTAAGTGGGTAGATAGATATAAGTTATTAAACGGAGAATGGAAACAATAATAAAAATACAATGAATGTTTGTATTGCATTTACATTTTATATACACATACACACACACACACATCAGCCCGCATTCGTCCACTGCTGGACATAGGCCTCTTCAAATGCACGCCACTGTGGTCTTTCTTCGGCAACTCGCATCCAGCTCCTGCCAGCCGTCTTGCGCAAATCGTCACCCCACCGTGCCTGAGGACGTCCTACACTACGTTTGCCGAGACGCGGTCTCCACTCTAGAACACGTTTTCCCCAACGGTTATCGGTTCTACGACAAATATGGCCAGCCCACTGCCACTTCAGCTTACTAATCCGGTGGGCTATGTCGATGACCTTGGTTCTCTGACGGATCACCTCATTTCTGATGCGATCCCTCAGAGATACTCCGAGCATAGCCCTTTCCATAGCACGCTGAGCGACTTTAACCCGGTGGACCAGCTTTGTCGTGAGTGTCCACGTTTCGGCTCCGTATGTCATGACGGGTAGGACGCACTGGTTGAAGACTTTCGTCTTAAGGCACTGTGGGATCGACGATGTGAAGATTCGTCGTAACTTCCCAAATGCTGCCCAACCTAGCTGAATTCTTCTATTCAACTCATCCTCAAAGTTGTTTCTACCTAATCGCAATGTCTGCCCGAGGTAGACATATTTTTGAACAACTTCGAGGACGGTACCGTGTATCGCAATCGGTTCCGGTAGAACATGTTCATTGAACATGACCTTGGTTTTATCCAAGTTCATCCGTAGGCCGATGCGCATAGAAGAATCAGCCAGCTCATTCAGCATCTGTTGTAGGTCCTGCAGCGTTTCTGCCATGATGACGATGTCGTCTGCGAATCTCAAGTGAGAGATGTACTCGCCATTGATGTTGATGCCACGCCCTTTCCAGTTCAGCGTCTTGAACATGTCCTCCATTGCATTAGTGAACAATTTGGGGGAAATAACGTCCCCTTGTCTCACTCCTCGATGCAATGGTATGGGATTCGTTTGCCGACTCTGTACTTGGACGGACATGGTGGCGGCCTTGTAGAGACATCTCATCACTTGGATGTATCGCCAATCAACTTGGCAACGCCGCAGGGACTCCAGAACAGCCCAGATTTCAACCGAGTCAAAGGCCTTCTCATAGTCCACGAATCCAAGACACAGGGGCCGATTATACTCATGGGACTTCTGTATAATCTGCCGCACTGTGTGGATGTGGTCTATGGTGCCGAATCCGCTCCGAAATCCGGCCTGTTCCGGGGGTTGGAATTCGTCGAATCTTCGCGCAAGACGGTTCGTGATCACTCTTGAAAACAGCTTATAGATGTGGCTCATTAGGGATATGGGTCGATAGTTCTTCAGCAGGGTCTTATCTCCCTTTTTGAAGAACAGGACGACCACACTCCTACTCCACGCCTCCGGAGTTCTCCCTTCGAAGAGGACAGAGTTATAAAGCTTCTGGAGCTCCCTCAGTACGGGTTTACCTCCTGCTTTCAATAGCTCTGTTGTAACGCCGTCCTCTCCAGGGGCTTTTCCATTTTTAAGCTGTTTAAGAGCAATCTCGATTTCGCCAATACTGACTTCTGGCAGGTCTTCGGTGAAATGGCGTGTTAATGTAGCTCGAGGATCCTCATTTTCGGGATCAGGTTGAGATGCATGCGATGCGTATAACCGGCCGTAGAAGTCCTCTACTTCCGAAAGAACTGCCGGCTTGGAAGAAACGACTTCTCCACTTGCTGTGGTCAACTTCGTCAGGTGGCTTCTTCCAAGAGATTGCACGAACACCTTAGACCCCCGATTCTGCTCGATGGCTCTTTCAATCGTAAGAGTATTGGAGCACCGGAGGTCGTGTCGTACGCGCTTGCTGATCTCTTGGTTTAGTTGCCGTTTCTCGGACGAAGTGACAGGTGGGTTTTCACGTCGTTTCTTCAGTAGCCCTAAAGTCTCTTCCGAAAGTTTGGACTTTCTGCCCTTACGCTGCATGCTACAAAATCTCGTGCCTTCTTCCCTGAGAATTCTCACTACATTTTTGAGGTTCTGGTTTACGTCTGTTGTGGTTTTCATGGCAGCGAATCGGTTCTCCAGGTTTGACTGGAACGTTTCATATCCCGCAATGGTTTGGAGCAGGGATGGTCGGAGTGTAGACTTCATCAGACGGACGCGCTCGGCCTTAAAATTGATATTCAGAGAGCCTCGGACAAGTCGGTGATCACTACCGGTATTGAACCTGTTGATCACTGAGACGTCTCTGAATATGTGCCTTTTGTCCGTCATGACGAAATCGATCTCATTTTTGGTCATAGTGTCGGGGCTTTGCCACGTCCACTTCCTTTGGGGCTGCTTCTTGAAGAAGGAGTTCATCAAGAAGAGCCCCTCCCGTTCGAGGAAGTTGACAAGCATTTGCCCCCTATGATTTCTACTTCCAAATCCATGGGGTCCTACTACCGATTCGCTACAATTCTGTACTCCCACTTTAGCGTTGAAGTCCCCCATGACAACGTTGTAGTGGGTTTTCGTGGTGGAGTGGAGGGCCCTCGATATATCATCGAACATTTCCTCCACTTCATCGTCCGAGTGTGTCGAGGTCGGTGCGTACACTTGCACCACCTTGAGGCTATACCTCTCGGTGAGCTTTATAATGAGGTACGCTACCCTGTTCGACACACTGGAGATTTCCGCAACGTTGTCAGCTAGGGACTTATTAACCAGAAACCCAACGCCTCCTTGGGATTGTTGGTCTCCCTCTCGGAAGTACATTAGGTGGCCCGATTCGAGGGTTACGGTGTCCTCTCCCTCTCTACGGACTTCACATAACCCCAATATGTGCCACCTAATTTTGCCAAGTTCCACCTCGAGTTGCGCTAGATGCGAGTCAAGCCGTAGCGTGCGTCCGTTGTACGTCGCCAGGGTCAGTCGGTTGTGGTGGCCTCCCGTAGCCCGGTGATTCTTAGCACCCCCCGTCCCGCCGTTACCACCGTCGCCACCATGACGAGGAATAGCGGGACCGCCGGGAACTGGGGGCCGTGGCTTACGTGTTTTCAGCATTTGTAGGTATTGCCCATAATCGCCACGCTGGGCAGGCGGGTTGGCGATCGCAGGACGCAACTTCTCGCACCGGTGACGCTGCTGCCCGTTACCGGCCTGTGGTATTTAGTTACGCCTATTTTCGATGGTTATACCGCCATCAGTCGGTCGCCAGAGCCTCGTTTGCTGATCGGCAGGATGCACCACGGGCAGGTGAGGTTGGCTTGGAGCGCCAAGGTGTAGTTTGCGCCCCCTTACATCCCCATATACATATACATTTTATATAACAAGGAGCAAAACGACAATGTATTTGGCACTCGGCTCAATCACCGACAGTATATAATAGTTATACTTGACGATTTCAAAATAAAAATATTCGTTACATCAAGGACATTGCCATTATAATTATTTTATGATTTTATATTTCCAATAAAAGTTTGTTTATTAATAACTGATATTAATTGAACAATTTTAAAGCACACGAATATCGTAATAACGTTTAAGATCCCCATATTAGGTGTTGCTGTTTTCCATATAAAACTCTGATTGTCAGTCGATACATTCACAATTTTGAAATTAGACTGAGAGGTAGAAGTGACGATTACGTATAATGAATTACATTATATATTACCGCTTTAATATGAGTTAAAAATATTGTCAAATTTCCGTGTATTTTGAAGTATTTATGTTGACTTGCCAACAACTTTCAGATGTGATTTAGACATTTTTGATTGCATTCATAAATGTCTTATGATATATCATCATAATTCTATGATGAGTATCCGCTGCAAAATATGCACAAATTAAGTTTTTCGGTCTGCAAATAGGATCTCCGAAACAGACGTAAGAAGTAATTAAAAAAGTTATAATTGACTATTAGGTAGTACTTTGTAGTCGTCCAACATACGTCCAACACAGATACAGAAATGTCTCCGTATGTCAAGCTTAAAGTAATTGGTCGCTCCTTACGCTTTTGTTTACTACTAAAACAGGCTTTACCCAGCCATTTTTGACTAATTTCTTGCCGAATATCTTAGATATAGTGTATAATAAATAACAAAAACAAAAAACTATGTTTAGTTCTTTTAAGGAAATACTTTTTAGTAGATTGTTTAAATTACATGTCTAGTAATAGCATAAATCTTGTGATATATTTCTTAAAGTACTTCTGACCAATCTTATTCATATACTATTAAAACTATTATATGAGGCGTTTGGTTTTCTTTATATATATAAGCGAAATACCAGTGATTAAATCATACGATGGGATGTCTGAAACTGTGGGTCCAATTGACTTAAAATTTAGCATAGTTACTCCTTTCGCAATATGGACATTTACTATGAAAGGATTGGAAACTGGTGAAGCACATAGGTCACTTTGAATTTTACGAATGTATTTTACCCATAAAAAGTCGGGATGAACAACTATTATAATGCACAAAAAAAATTACACTATATACACTTTGGAAAATGAAATATTATTTTCAGTATAATTTTGAATTATCAATTTTTAATTTCTAATCGCGAGGAAGTTCAAATCTTTATATTTCACATGATGTCAATTTTTGGAAAAATTACCATAGATCAGTAGTTACTCAATTGACCGACAAGAAAGTAAGTAGTTCTGTTTTTCAGTAGGTGGGCCTAAATATATTTTACCTTTATCATTGATGTGGCTCTAAAATTTGCATTTGCCATTTTATAATTGCATATATTTATGTACTACCTTTTTAGAGTAGAAAAACAAGGAAAAAAGAATCGGAAGATAATGCGTTTCGATTTGCTTTTGATACGATAATGATCATTTGGTGTAATAAAATAAATTACCTTACACAGCCTTGATGAGCTTTCGATCAAGGTAATTTAAAAATAAGCAACATCTTTTTGTAATCATCATTCATTTGTTTATGGAAAATTAATCACAATACTCGTTGCAAAATATTTCATTTAGATAATTAAGCAGGACAAAGAAGAATATAAATTAATCTTGAAATATATTTTATAGTTATCAGTTATCATTTTATAATTAAATAATTATAAAATAATTCTTATTTTATTATATATAAGATAACGAACTTATAATCAACATTGAAGTTATTAATTTAGATTATATAACGTTATTTTATTATTCTTTTTACGATTAAAATAATGCTTTGATTTTGTTTTTATTCATATTTTTTTAAATTGAAAATGTATAAGCTAATTCGTTCACGTATTTCAATGAACTTGATTGGAATTTTGAAAAGAATCGTAAATAACGTCCGAAGGCTATCAGCTGACCCAATCTCATTCGTTTTAAGAACGACGTTCTCATCTCTTCGCGACCCTGTGAACTTTACAAGCCTTTATGACAAGTACCAACTGAAATAATTCATTTTTAGTAACGCTTTCAAAAGCATATTATAATAAGAGTTAAGTCGACTTGTAATTAAAGAAAATATTATTATAATAATTAGGTACATAAAATAATAATAATAGTTTGAAATAACTATAAACATACTTTTATTATTTCATTTATTTGTAAATTTTTGCGTTTATTTCTCTTTTAATCTATCAATTTGAGTGTATCGGCGACTGAGTACGCGTCCTCTCCCTTTCTCATGAATCTTCACTATTGCATGGCATCTTTCCTTTTATTTTGGAAGGTTCCAGTTCATTATGTACATACTCCAAGAGCTTTTACTGTACTTGAATTAACATACGCTTGCCCAGGTGCGTATGTACGCTATCCTAAATATCCTTGGGTATTAAGTCCGTCTCATGTATTACATTTCTTCATTAAATCTTAGATAAATAAATAGCAGATAGTTCACTAAAATTTATATCGTGAGTCCAAAATCGATGGGTTTACTAGATGGCATTCCAGGGTTTCGTGTCCCACCTTTAAGCGCGATCATCTATATTCCATTTTAAAACATGACTAGTTCCTATACAAACTGTCATCCCTAATTTAACCCCTTTATGGAATGGACTTTCAAAAGACTGCCTTTTACTCAATTAATTAATTAATAATTATATCAATTGTACCCTAAATATCGAATTCCATATTTATATTATCAGAAAATCACGGTAACAAGTATTATTTACTCTTAAGTAGAAGCCCAAACACCGTTTCTCATATTTTTAACACCAAATATGATGAATTTCCAGAATAGGAGATGGATTTAGATTTTTTTTTAAGTCCTCACCTATGTTCCACAAAGAATGCCTATGCAAAATTACATCACGTTAAACTGACCGGTTTAGGCGTGCGTTGTATGTCAGTAATTAAAAAAAATATTAAGTCGATTAGTCATAATATAATAAATCGTAACTGTCATTTTTAGATTTCTCCTTGAACATAGTGACGATGAAAAAAATCTTAAAACTCCCTCGCGTTGAAAAAAGGGTTCCAATTCGGGTCTGGTTTTGCTCGCCTTTAATCGTGAACATGGGTATTATAATTTTACGTCTTACGGAATGCTTACGGGTCTTATTTATAAAGTCTTCAATAGTTCCAGACTACTATGACTTTTGTTATATGTTAAGAATAAATAACTAGAGTTAGCGTGCTTCGAGAGAAGATCATAATACTAAGTACATCGCGTCTAAATAAAACAAATTCCCTTGAGAATTAAGTCAATAAAAACATCTTTATGTAGGTGCTTATTATCATATCACTCGATAAAAATGAACACTATTTATGGCCTATTATACATAATGTATTCATTCTGTATCCAAAATACCACATAAGGGCATCACCGTTGTGTTTTATTGTTAAATTAAATTTTTGTAACAGGTTTCTTAATAGTGACACAGTATAGGTGCCGGTGCATGTTCTAACTAAAATAACGCCCCTTAAAAGGTTGAAAGATGGATAGATATGTATTGTTTAATGGGTGAGTGTGAACGTTGCTATTGTTGAGTCAAATAAACGAGTTTTGACACGCGATTGTATTTACGAAATGTTTAGCTCACGACTAAAATAAATAGCCACTTATTAACATTGTTATCTTAGTTTGTGATAAATAATTAAATTAGAATGATTTTAATGGAATATTAAATGTGTTGAGATAATAGGTCTAATATTCAAAAATAATCAAACACGATTTGCGTGCACTTTCATTGCTTGTGAACGATAATTGTCTTACGAAAGAGTACAAAACATGTTAATAAAGGTTGTAAATTGCGATAAACGGAGGTAATAAGGCCAAAGTTTACATTAAATCGTGTAATAAATGTTTTGGTATCATAAAATAGTTGTCACTTGTTGAAATATTGACTTATCTACCACAAAAAATATGAAGTCACTTAAAGCGTTTTCTGGTAATATACAATACATTTTAATTTAAGTATTTAATTAAGACACCAAAAGTGTATGTTTTCGTTTATGCTATTATGACATAAAATTAACTACATTGCCATTGTCATAATGCTAATGCTAAATAAAATAAGTAAAAAGTAATACATATCATAAGCGAAAAAATATATTACGTCGTTCTATGACGAAACATGAAGACGGCAAGCTCGTAAAAATAATATGAGTACTGTAGCTATAAATATCCGAGACGGCTCAAAAGCCAGTTCATCGCTATGGCGACGATTGCATAAATACAGCGAAGCCTGTTCGAGGAAGTCTTAGTAATGAGCAATTTGCGCCGGGAAGCCGCCACGACGCATTTTTCCAATTCAACTTTCCGTAATGAGCTGTGAAACTATGCACTAACCTTTTATGCAAGTACTATGGTGAATACGTTTAGGCAATAATAATCATTATCTATATTAAATTTGTATTAGTATCACAATTAGTCTAATAGTCTCGTATATTTTTTTATACTCTATCTAAGTATTAAGTAAGTAAGGGCACCATATTCATACATAACCTTCTAACATCTAATCCTCAAGATGTCCCCATACACAATTAGGTACTATTTTTAACTAGTTCTATATCACATTGTCCTAACTTACTTTTATAAGTTATAAATTTAAAGTAATATAAAATATTCTGTAACTTTCATTTCATTGATAATTTAAATTTGAAACCTAATAGATATGGGGTTCTGCACTTGCCCCTTACCAGCAACATTTTTCTTTGTCACGACTTAACTGTTCAACAAATCGTAAGTAATGTTAAAAAAGACCAAGCGTGTACGTCTTAATACGTGCCTTTTGTGGAATGTAGAGGAGCTAGTGTGGGTGGAGCGGACAGATCCAATTACATGGCAGCGCGAATTAATTTACAGCAGAAGGCGCCGCGGCGTCGCTCTTACCTTGACATGTAGACGCGCCCAATATGAAGCCCGGACCCTACGACAGGTTTGCGCAAGCCCTTAACGCGGCTTAAGGATTAGCACTCGCGCTTTCGCTCGCTTTCATTTTCATCAACCTCGTAAACTATTTATTATATTTAATTTGTAAAGTACGCGAAGAATAAACTTAAAAAAAAAACATTATAAAGACCCTCCATTTAAAATCGTATTCTGTAATTTGAAATTGGTACGTATTTGCGAAATTATTAATATGATATAGTAGAATCTTAAACACTACTTCACGCGTGTGTTTTAATAACTTTCAATACGGAGAAAATGACATGATTAAGTTTGATAGAGCGTGGTAATATTTATATGAGATAATGATAATGGAATTCCGCACAACATACGCATTCGTGAAACTAGAACGGAGGCTGTATAATCGGAGGCTGCGCACGCGCTTTTGATGCAGCGTGCGCGCAGATGCCGGCAGTCGCACAGGTAACGTTGCGGCAGATAGTCGAGTCAATGGTACGCCCACCACCGCTATCGGACGCTTTCTCGAACGCATTTACGATAATTTTACGAGATTAATCCAAATTTTATTTATGAATTTATTAGTGCACCGTGAAGAAAGTGATTATAAACTGATGTGTTAAATGATACGGCTATAATAACCATGTCCGGTTGAACTTTATGTTTTATTGTGTTATTCAAAAAATTCAGTCCAAATGAAGATGACTGTAAATCGTATAAGGGTAGTCGTGCTTGGGAGCCCTCGGAGTGGGAAATCGGGTCAGTATTTTAATAACTACTTTTTTAGTTTAAAAAATTTAAATGAGGATTATTTTAAGGATGGTTTTGAGCACTCAAGTAATCAAAAATTATTACAAACATTGGTTTAATATGTTATAAAAGTTCCCCAATAATAACATAGAATTAAGTACATAGGAACTTTAATACAATGTATTTAAATAAATTATCTTTTTGAAATTAAATATGTGATCATTATTAAAAAAATATATTTTTATTCTGAAAATTATTAAGATATATTTTTATATTTTAACTAAATTTAACGCCTCTCTAAGTACCTAAGTATAAAAGTACTTCAATTAATATATAAGTACTAACTAAATTATATAATATCCTGGACGGTTAAATATTCATTTTATATTCAAATATGATAATTAACTGACTACGTTAATTACTATTAAAAATATATAACTTTTACTTAAGTCTGTAGACACGATTATTTCATTCGTTTAACACATTCAAGTAATCTTAAAAAAATATTGTTTGTCAATACGATAAAATGTGCAAAAGATATTGTAATTTATATTGTTTTGTTTGAGAAAATGTAATAACATATCTTAAGAACATGTCTTAGATTTGCATTGTCTTGCTGTTGATATGAATAAATGTTTATTGATGTTATCATTGCATTCCATTCGGAGGCAGACTGAATTGTCATAACCAAACATAATTTGACCATGACGCATTGTAAGAACATTTTAATCTTAGCCTCTTAGCGATCTTAATTTTAAAATTAGTGTTTTCTAATTTAAAATTAAGACGATAAACATTAATAATTAACATTAAAAAAAATAATGATATTGATTATGCCAATAGTTTTGATCTATTATTATGAATGTAAATCAGTCATTAGCGACATTTTATTTATTTACTTAGAATTTATACCTTCGTTATTCTGTTATAACAAAAATATATAGTAAATATATTGTGTTGTATTTATATATTCATTACATTAAAAATATGACGTTCAAATATATAAATTAACATACCTACGTACATTCCTGTCAGTCAAGATTTATTTCTAAGATATAAGAAATGTGCTTATACCGAGTAAAGATTGTAATAAAAATAAGACCTTTACTTAAAATCAAATATATAATTAATAACTGTTTGAAATTAAAAGTCACATTATGACTTGTTACACTATAACTTTTAACGTTTTTCATACTGTACAGTTTAAATTGTAATACGTTGTAGATAAAATTGTCTCTCAAACGTCATTCCAACAATTTATTTAACAAGCGCGCAATTTAACGATAATATAGGTAAGAAATTACTTCTACTATTACGCAGTTGAAATTTATTTGGAAACAGACTTCTAATACAATTTAATATCGGTAATTATTATGTATAAGAGTCAGACTTTACTTATACAAATCAATGCAGGTTTAAATCTGGACGTAAACTCATATTTCAAAAGCAAGTTAGAATGACTTTAAAATAAATCTTGGACATAGAACATGACGACAATTTTGATGCTTAGTTGGAAAAGGAAGTCATAAATAAAGTGATCACGGCGCCTACCGACGTTACTTAACAGATACTTTATGGCATAGGTTTATGCTTATCTTGTTATTTATATTGTATGTTTTTCATTTTATCTGTGTTGCTATTAACAAATATTGATTTAATTTTAATTAAACGTTCATTCAATCTTTACTAATTTTATAATTGCGAAATTAATTCTGTCTGTTTGTCTCTCTACTACGATGTATGCTAGAGCCCCAAAAGGACATAAACTACTTTCTTTTTAATTTAACCCTCGAGTAGGGAAAATAGTTATAAAGGTTTAGATGCATTTTTTTCTATTTCTATTGTTTATAGTTAAAATGTACAAATAGGATACAGGCTTTTGAACAATCTTATAATATATAATATTTGGCAACAGCAAACCTTTATGGCATCGCTGTAGTTTGACGAGATCGAAATGTATACATTTTTCGCTACAAAAGAGAAAGAGTAACTTCAAGGATTTTTGGAAATAGGCTCCTAATGGGGTTTTTAAGGCACGACGGCAGATTTTGAAGGATTTTCAATGGAAGCCGATTGCCACACGGGCGAAGTTCGGCTAGTTCAGCTAGTTATTCTGTAATTGAAATTTGCGCATAATTCTGTAAAAACGATTACTTTGTATATTTCAAAATTCTATTTATTCAAAGATAACCCACAACTTTATCTTTTAAGTTATAAGAACACAAATATAATTTAAATTCGTATTTAAATGACGGTTTCCTCTTGGTTCTTATAAAGTCTTAAGGCGAACAGTAGTAGCAGTATATCTACGCGCGCTGCGATCTGCAAATTCTATGCATACATGTAGATCAACGACCTCGACTGTTAACGGCTGAACGGACGTTTAAGTTACACAACGTGGTCTGCTGGCGCCAGGCGTTGCTGCCGTCGGGAAATCGCTTCTTGACCCACCGGCCGAGTCGCCGGCGACTGGTTGTAATTGCGCCGCCCTAATTGTACCCGGCTGACGGACCGGCCTCAAGAAGCATGCGTTTGCAATTCATTACAGTCGTAGATCCGACATGCGAAATTGTTTTTAAAATAGATCCTGTCTACGTCTCCGGTAGGAGTGGCGGCCTTTTCACGGATGCGGCCGAGTAACATGGTTAATCTTGTTTAAAGTAACTACGCTATTTAAATGTATCTTCTTTTTATGAAATATCATCGATGCTTCTAGTGCTATTATTTTTTAATGAACATAATTATTAACAATCTATAATAATAGGTATATAATCTTTATTAAATATTTATATATTCATTTTTGTTCATTCGATTATAATATTTTTTTTACAATACAAATTACCTATACAAAAAATTACCAGTAGTAGAACGCCAAAAGGATGAAAAGAAAAGTAAAGGATGGGTAATCCATTCCAAATTATTCTACCGACAAAGAGTCATAAGTGAGTCATAAGAGTCAAAAGCAAGAGTGAAACGTCATTTCTGGCACAAGGAATAGAATGTCATAGATCCCGTGTCTATGTATGTTTAAAGCTATTGCTTGACATATTTCTAAAAAATATATATGTATACATTAATGTACTTGAACAATTATAAATAGGCAGAAAATATAGTCAAACAATTAGAAGTACAAAAGTAAAATTTAAATAAAAACAATAACAAATAGCATATACATACAAAATATTTTGATTACCTATTAGGAGGGAAGATATTGTGTACATGGTTCATTTATGTGTAATGCGACATAAAAGTTGATTTCATAACTAAAATAGTTTTCCGACTTCAGCATGAGCAACGGGGGAGCAACCTGAGAGAAATCATATACATATATGCTATAGTAATTAGTTAGGAAGAGGCGTTAATACGTGTAGATGTCAACTTAATATTTAAATAATTAAGACATAAGGTTGAACGTATCAATTTTATAATCGATGCAACTGAATTTATTAACAATTCCCGTATTAAAATTCATAATTGGTATTAGACAACATCATATTTGTTGTTTCAGAGATTCAGAAAATAAGGGTTTTGGTTGAAACATGGTGTCAAATAAAATACTATTTTCATATAGGACATAACATTTTAAGATCATACAGTTCCTTATATAGTAGCTCGAGGTTACAAATATATTTTTCACATGTTCAAATACATACAATAAATATTAATATGGAAGGCGATTGTGATAGAAATCTGGGCTTCCACTAGAAGAAAATAATTTAAGTATTAATTATCGCCTTCGAGAGAAACACTTTATTTTTTCCTATTTGCTTAAACACTTAGAAAAGCAAATGGACTCTATTGGGAAATGAGTTTCAAGTGTGATAATAATTGATTATTATTATGTATATTAAAATAAATAAAGTGTTTAGGCCCATTTTTTTCGTTAATATTATTATGAATTTATGACGTGGAGTGAATATTCCAACTTTATGTAGGTCAAGTGATACGATATGCATCTCCGTAGGTGCTCTGTGGTTAAATATTGATCGTTAATTTTATTAAACACGAAAGCTTATGACAATAATTGAGTCTGTACACAATAATTTTTAATTGTTAAGTCCTTTGGAGGCCACTTTTGTCGCAATACAAGCCGTCCCTTTAAAGTGGAACGGAAGATCAATTTACACGTTTTCATAAGCTTTAAATTGATTTTACATATATTATGGACTCTTTTATCGTCTTTCATGATTTCGTGATACCATCTAAAAAATAAATTACACAAATTGCTCATACATGGAATATTTCAAATTAAGTATCTATTATAATTTAACGATTCGTTTTAACGGTGAATAATTTAGATATACAGTCGATCGCCACGTCTTTAAATGGAACGTTAGTTGATGGATGGTACCCATAATCAATTAATTACTTATAGATTCCTGGAGATCCGACACCTATTGTTTCTTTTCCCGGCGGATCATTCATCACCTTGTGAAGTGCCATGTTATTTGACCACGTTAATTTGTCTTCTGCTTCAGTGACCATAAACTTTGATGATATATTTTTTTTAACAAGATGCTTTGTTGTTCTATATCAATGATCTAATATAACAAACATGCAAGTTATTTATTAATATATTTACATGTAAATGTATCGATATAATTTATAATGATCACTTGAAATGAGTTTTGAATTAAAAAAAGACACGCGTAATCTGATCACAGAGAAAGTATAAAATGTTAACATTTTAATACCTACTTATCGAAGGCGGAAAAAAAAGGAATGAATCGAAAACGAGAGTGTGGAATTTGACATGCATTTCATAAACAACGATTACAGTGTTGTAATGTAAAGGTATTTTATAAATTACCATTAAGATTCAAATTTTATAACGACCGCCCGTACATTCAATTTTATTAAGGCGATAAGAAACTTCTGAGTAGGTGTTACGGCTACTGATCTTTAAATTATAGTATGCTTTCACTAAACGAGATGAAAATATATTTATAGAACTTTACACTAACCGCTATCTGTATACTAGGGACTAGATTCGAGATCAGATAACGTCATCAAAACGATGACGTTATTAATATTATTAATACAATAATGATCAACAATATCTTAGTAATGTTTTTAAGACTAAAAAACCTATTAGAATTACTGGTTTTTGGCCAACTAAATATTTTTATATGACTTTTAATTCTATACATGTTTTAATATGAATAATGATTGAAGCATATAAAGCAAATTTTCAATTTAAAATTTTAATATGTACATAATTTTCTCGATTTACTTATATTATAAAGTATAAGTTAAAATATTGAAATACAAACTTTCACAAATTTGTATTTCAATATTAATTTATATACGCAGAAAAGGATTTAGAATAAAGTATCATCAACAGAATAATTTAAAAAAAATGTCATAAGATGCTATCATTTAAATATTCAAAAAATACAATAAATCTATAAATAATTATGTAAACATAATGTCTGACTCCTTGTAGAAGAAGTATTTTAAATATACAATTGTTTAGAATTTGTTTTTTTCTTTAAGTTTCATTTCTACCACAACAAGTTTAATTTGGTCCGTTTAAATCGGTACCTAATAGACTCCAATAATTATGATATAATCGAATATTTCTTTAAGTATCTATATTATATCGCTATCATTATGTAAATTGTAATGAATTGTAGCAGTTTTCATTGTATTCAAACAAACAAATAGAATACCTTCTTAGGCATATTGTTTATTACATTCAATAAATTTTCATTTAGCATATCTATTTTTCATTTATCTTGTAACGTGTCCGGACGTACCGATTGAGATTTACAACATAATGCGTATGGAAACCATTTCAAGTCCATTGTCATGCGGTGATTGGCCTCTGTTGCATAATATTAATAATATTGTTATGGCATTAGTTTGATGTAGGCCCGATTTAGATCGTGGTTCGATTGTCAACTTGAAAGCTGAACGCTAACAACGGCTCCCTCAGGAAATATTCCTAGTGACAGTTCATGATTCATAATAATGCTTGTATAACCGACCAATGTTCCACCAATCGCCAGTGTAATGAATTAACGTGCAATGGCTTTGAAATTTATTATTATGTTTTGCGTTGACTGTTATAATAATACAGGATTTATGTGTATCTCTAACCTATCTATGAACCTGTATAAACATACATAAACGTGCACGACAACTACAGACGTCTTTATGTACGTTTATAGGTACCTATGTTTGTGTAGTACTTTGTATTTTGGTGCATTTAGACTTCTTTTTAATCTACAAAAAAAAAAATTGGTTATATTTCATACAAAATAGGTTTTACTGTAAAAACGCAAAAATCGATTAATCTGAATATTGCACATTATGATAGGTTATAGTTTCTAGACAACGTGTATATATCTTTATATATAATTATAACAATTGGAAACGTATAAACATGTAAACGTACATGGAGATATAATTGTCAATCCGAGCGCTATACAAACGAAAGCTGCCAAAACATAAAATAATTTCAAGAAAACTTTGTATGTAAAATTTATAGAGCTTTATTTATTATATATGTAAAAAATGTATGTAAAAAATGGTCGACCGCATCAAACTATTGTTTTATTATGTTCAAAAGATAAGTCACAGTAACGATTTTTTTTAATTTAAAATACACGAAAATCATTGAAAAAAATACTTCTGTTAATCCTTACCGAAATATATAACATAAATTTTTAGTTTTTATATATTTTAAATTAAAACCGCTAATTGCGCCGATAGTATTAAATATTTAACAAGTTATTTAAACAAAGGCATGAAAAAAGAGGATTTTGTTGTGGTATATATATATATATTATATGTCATTACCTATAAATGTCATGTGAAAAAGTTTCAATGACAACTTCAACCTATTCGAAATCATGACGAATAGCAAGTATAATATAATGTAAACGACAAATAAGAACACATTACGACTAAAAATGGGCTATACGAGTATTCATTTATTTGTATGATATGTGCTGGGTGCTACATTACATTTAAACTGTATTCAAAATGTAAGTTCATCATTACGAAGTACGTTACCTCCATGTAATCTATCACAAAGTCGACAACATTTCTCAAGGTGCTCAAGGCATTGTCAGAGAAGTAATCACCGTCTCTAATACAGTGGGTCCTTTTGATGTTGCTAGGATTCCACACTTCGTTTTGTCGGTAGCCTACGCGGCTATTCATGTAACTTGCTTCGTCATCAATGTTGATTGTATGTACCCTTAAATGGGAATTCCAGGACTGAAATAAACTACGTGAAAAGATTAATCAATGGCACTCCAGTAGAAAGTTCGGAGTATTGACCTTTTGACGACTTCTTTCTAATATAAAACTGTCAGGACGTACTATTTATTAAAACAAAGTCGATACATATTATACCTACATTGTATTTATAATTATCTTAGCATTTTGCTATTTTGAATAGTTTTTGGGATTTCAATATTTTTGTTTAAATATAATATCTAAATGTTGGTTTCTTTTTGTTGCAGCGGTGGTTGTGCGTTACCTTACAAAACGCTATATTGGCGAATATAGCTCGACTGGAGGTGAGTTTGGTTTAAATATTACTCAATTTATAAAACTTTAACCCGGTTATTGTGTTAAAATAAATGATTCGTCTTAATGAGTCGGCAAAAGACAATGTTGTTTTAATAGACAGATCGTAATTTAGCCGTTTTTTGCCGAATAACGGGGAAGTTTCGTTGCTTTTTTAATTTCACGTTACATAATTTAAAGTATTTTATAAATGTAAACAATAATATAACTTAATTGACGTCACTTTGCGTACTTACACGAGTCTTTCTTTGTTTTTATTTGTAAATGGTAATCATTTCCTTCCGACCTTATGAAACGATAAAATTCTACGTAAACGCTTTATGACGTATTTATTTATTAAAACAGTAGCCAATAGAAGCAAACTTGTTTCCGTGTAAGTGAATGCATGAAGGTTGACATTTTCAGTCGTAAGAGATAAACGATAATTGTTCTAAGGTCAATCATGACGTAGGGGAAAAAGTATTCTAATTATTAGGAAACAATTTCTTTTCTTTTTTTTTAAAGTATATGCATAAAAAAAAAGTTCCGGTTTCAATTTTGGTTTTTTAAACTGATCGATTAAAAAGTTTTCTTATATATTGTTTTTTTTTTTTTAATATAATAATTTTAACGTTATGCATGTTTGTTTTAGATTTCCTCTACCAACATAGAGTGGCGTTCGATGGTGCTGTATCGGAAGTAGAAATATTGGATACTTCAAATTGCGCAGTAAGTTTTCTTTTTATTTATTTAAAATATTCTTTGTTTCTTATTTGGATCAAATATTTATAAAAAATAATAATGAAAATGTACACTGATATATGATTACGTCTGTAATGTAAGTATACATAATATCATCTTCAGAAAAACAAATCATACTTATTTAATTTAAACGTAAGATGCAATATTTTAGATATTGAATGAGTTGTGATGAAATAGAATTGCAATAAATTGCAAATTCAAAATTAACTTGTAGGAGAATATAATAATCTCATAATGTATTATTTACATTAAACTGTACATTATTTAGTTAAGGGAGATTTTATTACTTCAGATAGGAAGTGCATAATCAAGAGATAGATGGGCTAGAACTTAATTAAACGGCAAACAATGAAGATGTTAATCTGACAGCCTCGGCTCGCGGCGCCGCTTGAAGTACTGCGTACGATTTAATTGCACCAAATTTATTACACGGTCCAAGTAGTGAGTAGTTGTATGATAAATTCTATGACGGAACAAGCCGTAATTTAAAACAGATTAGTAAGCGCTGCATTGCTTAAATTATATTAGCTGAGAACAAATCAACTTGGTTTTTTTCTGTTGTTACATTAATCATAAAAATGATAATTTACGGTCAAAAGTACCAACGCCGTTTCAAAATAGTTTATCTGCAATTTCAGCCTTTATTCTCTTGCTTTTAATTAGTTTGTTTGGTAATTTTAACATACCTCGGGTTAAAACACGTTTCAATTTATCTGAATGAAACCATTGGACAGTCGGTCAAATATGATTGATTGTATACATATTTCGTATTCGGTTCTTATCAATAGATATGTATAAAAAACATGTGTGCATAGTTTTACTGTTAACATTCCCGAAGCTATCATAAAAGTGGCGGAAACCGATTATGGCTACCTATATACATATATCACAATAATTAATGTTCCGCCTGTAAATATCATAATATTTTATAAATAATAGGTAATATTTTTGAGTTAACTGACATAGAAGCACTAAAGGCACTCGCGTGATGAGTACTGAACTATAAAATATGTATATTTTATTAAATGTTTTTTTTTTATCGTAGATACGCGGCTGTCTAGGTGATCATGTGCGATGGGGTGACGCGTTCGCGGTGGTGTACTCGGTGTGTGAACGTCGCTCTTTCCTGGCGGCTGCTGAGCTCCTCTCACTCCTCGAGCGGACTCGGCTGCCAAGTTGTGCAGCCATCACTCTCTTGGGCAACAAACGTGACCTCGAACACGCCAGGTAAAAACATGTATAATGAGCAAATCTTACATCATATTAGGTATATTTTTAAGACTTGAGAAAGAATTGCGTATTAAAACAACAACTGTAACGCAGTGTTAATTATTTTTTGTGTTTGTATGTAGGGAGGTCCACGCAGAGGAGGGTCAAGAGTTGTCGCTGCGGTTCGGCTGTCAGTTCTATGAGGTATCAGCTGCGGAGTCGTGCGCGGGCGCCGCGCTTGCATTCCACGCGCTGCTACGAGAGGCGCGTGCTCTCGCATTGTTATTGCCCGCGCCTCGTCGTAAGCTAGCCGCCTACTCCGTTTCGAAGGTATTTTTTCTACAATTATAACCAAATACTTATTACCAATATGCTGTCTTTTTTATGTGCTTATAATTGATAAATTTATATGTACTTAATTGTCAATTTACGAGCACATTATACACGCGGTATTAGCTTCGATTTAACTAAACTTGTATTACAATTAACTATTATTTACTTTGATCATTATTTACAGGTCATTGGTACGATATTCGGCAAAAACAGCAAAAGCGTTCGAAAGAAACGACCATCGCTTAGTATTTAAGGTTTATTTATTGTATAATTAATTTAAATTGATAGACTGCTATATGATATATAAGATAAAGTAAGATAACTCTGTATATATATACTTTCGAATTAGATAAATTGTAAATATATTGAAAGATGTTCAAGGGATTTGTTTAAAAATGAACGGTAGGTATTAGGCTTAAGAATGTTCTCTGTTTTAAATATAAATAATAAATAAAACTTTCAGTATTAAATAAATTACAAAACGTCAAACGATGTTATAAAATTTTCTGTTGGTAGTTTTGAATGTTTTTAATTCAAAACGTTATCAATAACGGTCTTACTTATAAACAACTATTTTCCGCCCGTGGCTTCGCCTGCTCGTGACGGGACGGTGCAAGTTTTAGGTATAAAAAGTAATTTTTGTGCTACTTCATTCTAAATTTTCGTGAGATTTTACTCAGATCCGTTCAGCCGTTCTGGCGTGAGAAACAAACATGCATCCATCCAAAATTTCGCATTTATAATATTAATAAAATATAATATATTTAGTAAGTTGTTAGTTGAACACTGATTTTTTCTTTCTGTCATCGTTGATTTGACATTCGAAAGAAGAAGACAGAGCATCGGTAACTAATTACCCCTTAAACAACATTTATAAGTAATTCCGTAAATATTTAATGAATTGAAGTATGTAATATTTCAAACATAAGTGTAAATAATAATAACATTGTAAATATAACGGTGTATTTCATATGAAGCCTCGCATTAAAGTTGTTAAAATTATGTATTAATCTCTGATAATAACTACTATCTTGTAAATATTAATTTTATGAAACGTTAGCTATAAAATTTAATAAAGTTAAGCCTAATAAAACGGTTTATTATTAAGTTAATTGTTTTATTTTCCTTTTCCCTGAGTTAATATTCAACGCAATTTTAAATTAGTAAAACTACGTTGTAATATTAATAATGCAAATATAAGTATAGGCACTAGAGATCTGATCAGAAAAAATAAAATTAAGTTTGTACGCTACGATTCTATATCAATAATTTCGTACAGCTCTACGATAGACCCGATCGAAACCTATCCAAAATTATAGATCGTTAAAAAAATTATGATTATTTAGTCGATAACAGATATCCGCAAAATTCAACTAATCGAGATATTTCGATATTAAATCTATGAAATTCAGTTAAATTAAGTTCAACAGGTAAGTTTGACGTTTACGGGTGCATTCAGAAAATGTGTTCCAAATAATAATTTCGTGCAAGGGTGCGGTAGTTAGTATATTTATATTTGTTTAGTTTTTCGAACCTGAGAGATTTCATCTAGTATTTCAATATTATGGCACATGCAAATATCATAATACACGACATAAACTTCATACATACGTACATACCTATTTATAATGCTAGCAATGTATAGCTGTACTCACGGCCTAATGAATCGTGTTCGAACACTGTATCAAATATCACCTCCATATATCAAATATGTTTTAACTTACGTAATACATCTTTTATATTCTCTAGTATTTAAGTCTTAATATTTATTTATTTCCGTCATTTAGGAATAATAGCCAGACTGCTTAATATACATGAAGTTAAGAGAAGAAGAAGAAGAAGAGAAGAAGAAGAAGAAGAGAAGAGGTCATCAACACAATATTAACAGAAATATTAACTAGTCTATACATCGTCAATGCACCACCAACCTTGGGAACTAAGATGATACGTCCCTTGTGTGT